>NC_085955.1:4400383-5706133 GCF_963556715.1 Cydia fagiglandana
CTTCCATTACTGTAATTTATTTTTGTAAACCTGTGTTGTGTACAATAAAGTGATTACTACTACTACTACTACTACTACATACAATATATATACAGTGGTCCAACTAAACGAAATTAATAACTAGCTTAAATCTAAAGTAGGCCCCTGAGGCATTGTACCAAGGATGCTGGCGGCATTTCCCCGCTGTATCGCAATACTGACATGTTGTGCGAGGTAGCCGCCAGCTCTTCAGTCACCAGTTACGTCAACCAGACGCTTCGCGATTTCTGCGAACAACTTATGCGCGCTGGGACCCCATGGACCTAGAGTTTCAACTCCAAAAAAAAATGTAAATTGTGGGAGCATTTACATTTACAATAAAGTCCTCATCCTATCCCTTCTGGGTCAAAAGAAAACTGTGTTACGTTTTTCCTGTAGGCATACACAAGAGTTAAGGGCTATAAAGGTTAATTTTCTTATTTAACCCTTATCCACGTGAAAAGGTCCTCCTTTTATTTAGAGAACTATGATAAAATCGTTACTTACATGCCCACAAGTTGTTAACTATTGCCCATAGGAGAGAAAACGAGTGTGTTCGCGCGAACTGTACATTTTTCTCTCCTGTGGGCAATAGTTAACAGCTTGTGGGCATGTAAGTAATGATTTTATCATAATTCTCTAAATAAAAGGAGGTGGAACTGGAATATGGTTTACTAAACAAATTAGCGCTGCACTCTGGCGGCAGAACATGTAATTCTCCCTAGTAAACAAAATGCTATTTTATTACAGTATTCAGCGCTAATTCTACTGCTGCTACTGCTGGAGTGTGCGCTGTTTTATTACTTCTCGTCTACACTACTTGAGGTCAGTATTTCCATTCTAAACCCCGGCCCGCGAGCCAAATCCAGCCCGCGAAGCGTTCCAATCCAGCCCGCGAAGCGTTCCAATCCAGCTCGCGAAGCGTTCCAATCCAGCCCGCGAAGCGTTCCAATCCGGCCCGCCGACAGCGTTCCAATCTGGTCCGCGGGAGCCAGGCCCCAGGGATTCAGCCCTAACAGTAGCAACCAGATACAACCCCAACCCTCCCCCCTCCCCCCGCGCGGAGGTTCTAAGGCGCAATATGGCCCTCAGGTAAAAAAGTTTGGAGAAGTTCTAGACCCCTTTTGAAGTATAGTCCGACAAGAAATTGTAGAAAATTAAGGACGATTCACGTTAGACCGGGCCGTGTTCGGGCCGGAGCTTCCGGCGCTTTTCTATGATATGACAGGTGATGACGTGACGCTTTTCATAGAAAACGATGCGCCAGAAGCTCCGGCCCGGACACGGCCCGGTCTAACGTGAGTCATCCTTTACTAGCGACCCGCCCCAGCGTCGCGCGTACAAACGTGTCATGCTAATTCAGTCAGTCTCGGTGCAAAAAGTATTGAGGTTGACTGAAGTATCATGACAAATACGACAGAAAACAAATTATGCACTTCATCTGTATATAAGTACAGATTATAAATTAAGATTTTTTTTACAATTTTCTAGAGTCGGACCAAAAAAAGTCTGCAGCGGAGTTGATAGCCCACGCAGTACAAGTGTTATTAATACGTTATGTCCTCATGTCATAATTTCATAGAAGTTTGACGTTTAAACTAACATTTGTACTGTGTGGGCCATGTGTGAGCTATCAAATCCGCTGCAGACTTTTCTTGGTCTGCTTTTATGGTTGTTTTGTTTTCAGAAAGGGTTACTAACAGATGATGGACAGTGGACACACGCGCTTCGCATCGCGTTTAGCTGCTGCGAGAACGCTAAGTAAGTCTAGATCAGTTTTTATACTCTGGAAAACCAACTATTTCACTAGTAAGGCGCGAAATTAAAAAAAATATGGGAGTTCGTCTCTAGCGAAAACAGTTTAGCAGTTGTTTTGAGTCTGGATTAATTTACGCTATAATTTTCTAAGATTTAGTTAAAGACACAAGTAGGTACTGTCAAAATTAAATGGTCTCATCTTATTACAAAAACATTTACATAGTCACCTAAAAGGTAGATAATTAAAATTCTAGAATACGAGTATATATATACTAGCCAATACATATAGTATTTTGGCCCTAAGAAGCACTAGTATAGCCATCGGCACTTAATAATGCGGTTTTTTTAGCATTAGAAATAAGGTAAACAATCTTGATGTGTCTATTAATTGAAAAACACATTTTAAAAATAAGTTACGGCAAATATGTAACAATTATAAATCTAATACGATATAAATTCTTCTGCTTTCATAAGTAATAGATTTTGATTTTCAAAAAGCGTTTTTCAATTAAAAGACATGTCAAGATCGCTTACCTTCTTGCAAGTTCTTTCTAATGCTAAAAAAACGATCTAAGTATCTATATCTGCAAGGTTGAAGATGGTAGATTAAGTATCCTTGTTTTTTTTTCAGCGGAACTACAACCATACCATCTAAGCTACCTTGGTCTTGCTGTGGTCGTGCCGGCATCCACGACAACTGCACTGCCGGCAATATGTACCAGAAGGTTAGTGCTACCACATATCGTATTATTCCATAGGTATTTTAAAAAGTTTATACAGAATGGTGGTCTAGAATCTAGAGAGAAAAAATGTATATTTTATCCCATAGCTCAGTACTTAGTCCATCGTTTTCACCCAGTAACCTAATTCATTTTAGATCCCATCATCTCTCAATAGTTTTTACGCCTTGGCGGGTGCTGCCTCTGCGTGCGTCCCATGACACGGGTAAGGGCAGCATCCGCTCGGTGTACCCCTAACATGTCATTTAAGTGTCAAAAGGGCATTTACGTGTTGGCTTCGACAACGCGCACGCCTCCCAAAGGTCCGGAACACCACTGCTCCGTGATGGGATGGAAAAGACATACATATCGGAAGTAAAATGCACGAATACCTATTTCAAAAATATTTTTTATTTCTATTTCCCAGGACTGTCTACAAACTGTAGCAGCCTGGCTACGGCGCTACCAAACAGCAGCGTACGCGTCGCTAGTGGCCACACATGTCGTATTGTCATCGTGTGCATTGCTGCGACGACGGAGCTAGCGACACGCGCGCCGCGGCAGCAGCGGCGGCGGTAAGTAGAGTTACTGGACTATCAGTTAGGTAACCATCTGGCTACACCGCTACCAAACAGCAGCGTACGCGTCGCTAGTAGCCACACATGTCGTACTATCGTCATGTGCGTTACTGCGACGACGGAGCTAGCGTCACGCGCGCCGCGGCAGCAGCGGCGGCGGTAAGTAGAGTTACTGGACTATCAGTTAGGTAACCATCTGGCTACACCGCTACCAAACAGCAGCGTACGCGTCGCTAGTAGCCACACATGTCGTACTGTCGTCGTGTGCATTGCTGCGACGACGGAGCTAGCGACACGCGCGCCGCGGCAGCAGCGGCGGCGGTAAGTAGAGTTACTGGACTATCAGTTAGGTAACCATCTGGCTACACCGCTACCAAACAGCAGCGTACGCGTCGCTAGTAGCCACACATGTCGTACTATCGTCATGTGCGTTACTGCGACGACGGAGCTAGCGTCACGCGCGCCGCGGCAGCAGCGGCGGCGGTAAGTAGAGTTACTGGACTATCAGTTAGGTAACCATCTGGCTACACCGCTACCAAACAGCAGCGTACGCGTCGCTAGTAGCCACACATGTCGTACTGTCGTCGTGTGCGTTACTGCGACGACGGAGCTAGCGACACGCGCGCCGCGGCAGCAGCGGCGGCGGTAAGTAGAGTTACTGGACTATCAATAAAGTATCCCGCTGGCTACACCGCTACCAAACAGCAGCGCACGCGTCGCTAGTAGCCAGGGGACCCCCCCTTTTTTAACTTTTTTTTTTATTTTTAGTATTTTGTCATCATCTGGAAGTCCAGATGACCTAGAAGGATGGAATTTGGAATCCAGCTCGGTTATTGTGTGTAAGCGTAGGAAAAATACTAAAAATAAACCTAACCTTAAGTAGGTTAGGTTTAGGTACTATATGTCAGTCAGTAAGTGCTAAAATTTACGACTTTTTGACCTTCATATCTTTATAACCGTTTGAGCTAACTTCATGAAATTTGGGCTTCTAGATGTTCTTATGGATATAATTAAACACAAGTAGTTTTATGTGTTTCCGTTACAGAGGTTTTGAGTTATATACGGGTGAAAAGTGGCACCAAGTGGTTCGTGTAATATTATGCTCGGCGCTGGCTAGCCAATTCTTTTGCTTGAACTTGGCTTGACACGCTGCCGCGTGTCTAGATTCATTAAACTACAGGATTAAACATTATTCTCTCTTACAACATCATCATCTACGACAAATAACCAAGATTGTAAACATTTTCTTCATTTCAGCAACTCCTCAATCCCCCAGGAAGCGGTCCTGGCACCTCTCCCGCGTGTCTCCCGGCCCTGGGCAAGATGATGTGCTCATGCTCGTGCTTGGCCGCGGCAGACTCGGCTGGGTGGAGAAGACTTAGCTTCAATTAATTTTCAATTAATTTTTGACGACCGGTCTGGCCTAGTGGGTAGTGACCCTGCCTGCGAAGCTTCGAATCCCAGTAAGGGCATTTATTTGTATGATGATACAGATATTTGTTCCTGAGTCATGGGTGTTTTCTATGTATTTAAGTATTTGTATATATCGTTGTCTGAGTACCCACAACACAAGCCTTCTTGAGCTTACTGTGGGACTTAGTCAATCTGTGTAAGAATGTCCTATATTTATTTATTTATTTATTTATTTACCAAGCAGAAACGTCTGCGAACGATGCCTATCAAGCTTAGAATAAATTTAAAAGTGGAAAAAAATACTGCCTTGGATGAAACTTGATCTGGATCGATACTCCAGCGCTCTGCCATGTGCGCCACCAAAACCTCACCCCTGCATAGCCAGCGAATTACACCCAAAGCAATCATTTTTCCACTTTTTAATTTATTCTAAACTTAGCTATAAGCCGACTGGATAGATTCCTAGGACACCGCTGGCAAGAACTTCTACTATAGCGTAGCAAACTAGCTCATCAGACAACTAAAACCTAATTATTCTTTCTTCAGCGACTCCTCAAATTGCCAGAAAGAAAAGCGCCCGGGCAAGATGACGTGTTGAAGTATCCTGTTTTTTCGTTGATACTAACTAATTCTTCGTTTGAACGTACTAGGAGACTCGGAGCACATTGTAAGGTCCCAGATAATACTAGTTAAAAAGTACTTTTTTATATTGAATCTTCCCTACCCCCGATAAAGGATGACTCACGCTAGACCGGGCCGAGGCGTCCGACATGTCATTTTCAATGGCGGCTGATCAGTGATAACGTGGTACTTTCCATAGAAAACGAAGAGCCGGAAGCTCCGGCCCGGCCTCGGCCCGGTCTAACGCAAGTCATCCTTTATCGGGGGTAGGGAAGATTCAATATAAAAAAGTACTTTTTAACTAGTATTATCTGGGACCTTACAATGTGCTCCGACTCTCCTAGTACGTTCAAACGAAGAATTAGTTAGTATCAACGAAAATAACTTTGTGAGTAGGTACCTAATATAATTATGACAAACGCAGCCGCTATACTGAAGCAGGCTACTTCGACTTCGACTTTGTACCAAAAGCCATAGAGACCAGCGGCCCTTGGTGCGCTGATGTTAAAAAATGTATAAGACAGTTACCTAGTTAGGTACGCCTCCGAGAAAAAAGCGGCGACTCCAATTCCGGCGCATATTTAGTCCAGCATAATTCGCTGGCCGTTCAAAGTCAAAAAGACAACGCCAGCAGCGTGCTAGGCACATTTACCCGTGTACCTATCGACCCTAGTCTATAAACTTGATAGTACACTTCATTTTTAGATTTAGTTTTTAAGTTTGTAAATTACTATAATATTACTTTTTATATCTGTTATATAAATAAATGCTTATATATAATTATTACAAATGAAACACTGCCATGAATTAATTAAGATTTATTACTATTTTTAGTCAATTTGACAATGCCTTTGTAATACAGTCTGTGTCTGACCATGGGGCTTTAAATCCAGGGCTTGATTTTACTCGCTAAACTGAGCTACTTTTACTATGGGACCAACCCTAAAATCGGGGATTTTTTTTGGCTTTTCCATAGTAAACGTCGATCGTGAGTTAGTGCAATTTAGTAGCTACTTAACCTATTTTTAACATAGCTTAAGTATGCTCATGCTGTCAATAGTGCCTGTCTTTTTCAAGATGTTCCTGTAAATCAAAAGAAAACTAAGATGTGTTTTGTAATTGTTGAAAGTGCTCAATAAAGTTTATTACGTGACCAAAAATATAGATATTTTATTGTAACTATAGCATATCGAAAAAACATATTTGGGCTAAGTTGTTAAAGCAGCGGGGCGAAACTGTTCCTTTCGTGCATTCTCGGCTCCGTTCGGCTCAGCATTGCTCCGAGCAATTATTAGGGTTGGCACAACTTGACGTCCCTTTGCGTGCACGACCACAGATAAGATAATGACTTGAATTTTGACAACCCTAAACAGCCGAAAGGGATAGTGCCATACATTAGAAAATTATTCGTCCCTGAATGGCTGTCAAACTTCGGTTTTGTAGGAAGTTTATTTTCTGTACGGTAGGACCTCATCATCATCATCATTCTAGCCTTCAGTCATCACTGCTAAGCATAGGCCTGTCTTCATGTACGCCACTTATCCCGGTTCTGGGCTAGTCTCATCCAAAAGTGCCCCGGGATTTTCCGAATGTCTTCCACCCAACGAGTCAACGCCATCAGGCTTTTCTTTCATCCGGTACGGTAGGTAGGGTTACTAGGTACTATTACTTATTCTGTGGTTAAGGCTAGAATAAGCCCCCATTCGCACGACAGCTTTTTCAACGCGCGTTAAAAAAGCGCTTGAATCGTCCACACAAGGCTCGGAACCGGATTTTTCTTCATACAAAAAATACCGGTATTATTTTGTTCTTTTTCGTTCTTTGGTTTATTATTTCATTTTTAATGGGACAATCTAATAATACTAAATTGTTACCTAAATACATGATTCAGTCCTACGTAAAAAGCATAAAATAATTAAAAATATTGACCTATTTCGGGTTTTTCAAAAAAACCGGTTCCGAGCCTTGCCGCACTCTAAATTCGATTTAATGACCAAGGCTTAAAACAACAACGCTTGAAAAAAGCGCCACCGCTGTCGTGTGAATACATACATGGTTATCCATTTGTGTCATTCAAACGCTTTTTTAACGCGCGTTGAAAAAGCTGTCGTGCGAATGGGGCCTTACAGGAATAACCCGGCAGCAACTATTTGCTCAGCGTGAAACTTTAATGGCTCCCGAACGAGCCAACGAGGGAGTGAACTGAACACGCAAGTCTTGCAATCATAGGCTGTGTGCATAGTGATTTGGGTCAGTGTGAGTACATGTAAATAATTTAGTAAAAGCCCCTTTTGCGAGCGAGTACAGAGGGCCTACCGCGAAAAACCGGGCAAGTGCGAATCAGACTCGCGCACGAAGGGTTCCATGCCATAATGCAAAAAAAACGGCAAAAAAGGGTCACCCATCCAAATACTGACCCCGCCCGACGTTGCTTAACTTCGGTCAAAAATCACGTTGTTTGTGTGGGAGCCCCACTTAAATTCTCATTTTATTCTGTTTTTAGTATTTGTCATTATAGCGGCAAGAAATACATCATCTGTGAAAATTTCAACTATCTAGCTATCACGGTTCGTTAGATACAGCCCGGTGACAGATGGACGGACGGACGGACGGACAGCGGAGTCTTAGTAATAGGATCCCGTTTTACCATTTGGGTACGTACGGAACCCTAAAAACGAATATCGAAATTTGTTTTTGCCTCTCTATCGGTCGAATTAAGGAGTAGTCACGCTATACCGGGCCGAGGCGTCCTACTTGTCATTTTCTATGACGGCTGATTTGTAATCACGTGGTAGTTTCCATAGAAAACTAAGCGCGGAAGCTCCGGCCCGGCCCCGTCCCGGTTTAGCGTGAGTCATCCTTAAGCAAGAGCTTTGAAATATTCGAAAAAGCAAGATTTTGAACAGTTTCACACTTTTCAAAAGTTCTACAGTTTAGAATAAGTTGATAAGCTTTTCAAAGCTAACCGCAGGGAGAAAACATCATTCCACTTTTTTATGTATGATAATTGATAACTTAAGTATTGTGAGAAAAAAACTCAGGCATAAATTACTATGTGTCACTAAAGAAATTGGTCCTTTGTTGGTCTTAAATTTAAATTTAAATTTATAAATAACTCTGCCTGATCGACCTCTGATCATAAAATATCCATCTGCTTGTGTTTTAATATTGAACAGCCATTAAAATGTCATAAAAACCTACACAGTCTCATGATAAATGTCAGCTCATTGTAAAATAATTGTCCCTTGCTCTATTATTAACCTGACGATGGGTCACGATGGGTGTAATAGACCCGTCATGTACTAGGGAACCGGGATCAATAGCAGGTGACCTAATTGTAGGCTGGATCGCGTGACGGCAGTCGGGATGCAAAGTTAGAACGATATTTAACTACCAGCAAAAAATTTGTAATTTTTTTTTAGATTTTAGTCGCTTTTAGAGTTCCGTAGTCAACTAAGAACACTACTTCTTATTCAGAATACAAATAATGGTCCGTCCGGTGTTATAGTTCGATTTTTTTTAGCATTAGAAAGAACTTCGCAGAAGTAAGCTTGTGGTTCCAAATCCGGCACTTTTAGCGGTAATAATTTGAAGTAAATTATATGTATTGACCATGCTACATTAGATAATTAAATAATTATTAACAATTAAAGAGCCTGATAAAAATTGCACGCTTGCTTCTGTGGAGTTCTTTCTAATGCTAAAAAAAACGAACTATAGTGATCCGTCTCTACTGCTTTCAAAGTTTTGCAAAATTACCGGAACTTGCATATCTGTCACATACCAGGGATTCAGGATCAATAGCAGGTGACCTAATTACAGTCCGGATCGCGTGCAGTCACGGCAGGGATTCCAAAGTGTCTGTTTGACATGCGAGCAAAGACGTCGTGTGAACCGATTTAGGCCTCATCCGCACAAGCGCTTTTACAAAGCTTAAATCTCATAACTAATCTGGATGGAATTCAGTATGGAGATAGTTTGAGGAAGGACAAAGAAGAGTTTTTATCATACATATCGTATTTTTACACTGAAAAAGACTCAGGGAGAAGGTACAGTCTGCATCAAGGAGACGTGGCCAAACCATAGAAATAAGCATATGTCTCGATATATTTGGTTAGGGCACTTTGGCCGTCACTATTTGAGCTGACTGTACAAATGTACCTACAATATTAATGATAAATTATGGACAATAATCATATAGAACACAGATAGCGTGACGGATGAATAATTGAATATGTATAATGGCGGTGCAACCTGCACGACTAGCGGTCAATCAATATGGCGGCCGAATCATGCCTTGTTTTATTTTATTGTAGATAAATATTATTGTGATTAGACTAAAATATTAGGCATAGCCGCGGACGGTCTAGAACGCAAAATGACTTGTGTAATATTTTGCCCATATCCCTTTTAGTACATCTCGAACGGTCTAGAACGCAAAATGACCACTTTTTATATCACTAGGGTAGGTTAGGTTCGTTAGTTATCTTCAAATGGCCGAAGGCCAAACAGCACAGAATAGGAGCCCCGCGACAGTGGGGCTCCGTCGACATCGCTAACGTAAAGGGGCGTTTTCAGAAATAAATATGAAAACTCGATTCTCACAGATCCCGGTGTTTTTGGGTTCTTTCAACTCAGAATCATTAGCATATTCAATTCTAATGATAAAATAAAATGTCCCAAAAATTTGTATGAAAATTGTACATTCCACTACGTCACGCACACACAAGTGAAAATTTTTTTCATACTAAAACGTGACGTACGTACCGAATGGAATGGACATTTTGGGACATCTTTTTTTTTAATGGTGGGATGGAGAATGCTATCGATTCTGAGTAGAATGAGCCCAAGAACGTCCAGATGTGAAAGAATCAGGTTTTCAATATATATTTCTGAAAACGCCCAAAGATACTCGTAAAACGACGAAAAAGAATGTAGACATTTTGCGTTCAAGACCGTTCGCGATGTAGACTAAAAGTGATATAGGCAAAATATTACACTAGTCATTTTGCGTTCTAGACCGTCTGCGAATAACCCAAATAGATAGGAAGTTAACCGCAGAATAGGAATATGATAAAACAAATGTTTTATTGCAACGACAAAAAAAATTGCACAAAAATTATAGTTAATAAAAACAAACTTAAAGTAAAATCGAACAGTAAACTACATATAACAAGTGATCGCATTAGTATTGCCATTCAGCGAGGGAATGCTGCCAGCATCTTTGCCGCGGGGGCCTTTTTTAGATTTATTTTAATTTAGATTAGCTTAGTTTTTAATTTTTAGGTAGTTTTTAATTTTAGGTAGTTTTTAAATTTAGTTTTTAATCTTTTTGATGTTACTCATTTTACCGTTTTTTTTCTTGTATCAATAAAAGTACTATTTTATAAGTGATTAAGTATGTATTGTGGTATATAAGAGTGAGAGAGAAAGTGATATGACCCCGGTCCTCAGTTTAGTTCTCCGGGCATCTAGCAGCTCTTCATCGGTGGCAGCATTTTAAATTATATATGAAGATGCGAATGCCAGTAGCTTGGTGTTGCTGGAAGGCTTTGATCCTCCAAAATGGCGTTAAGATGCTGGATCCTGGCTTGCTCATGAGATGCCTTCGGCTTCTTCACCTAAATATAATTAATCAATCAATCAATCATTTATTTCAGGCATAAAAACTCATATTCATTTGTTAGTAATACAATAGAAATTTAATCTTAATATGCTAATGTTTTTTCTTTTTAATGAAATTGGAGGCATACGAGCAGACGGATCACCTGATTGTAAGCGATTACCGCCGCCCATGGACACCCGCATGGTATAATAATATACTCCGCCTGGTATTCTCTTCCCGTCTTTTCTAGGTCACCTGACTGACACAAGCCTACGTCATTATGCGACAGCGCTATATGATAATATGCGATAACGCTATAGGTATATAGCGGCCATGTTATTGTGACGTAGGCTTGTGTCACTCTGGGAAGAGAAGACCATGTTTTATTAGACTATGGACACCCGCAACACCAGAAGGTATCGGTCCGGAAATACCGCAGGGACCGTTCATTCTACAGTTTGGCTGTGCGAGGCAGGATGTTACTAATAACGATCAAATTTAAATAGGCTACAATAATTTAAAATATATAAAATGCTGTGTAAGGTTTAAGCAACGTCGCAATTTTAGAAATGTGAATTAAATTAGGTATTTAACACTGTTATATACGTAATCCTTCGGATTTCTCCCGAGCACCCTTTACGATGTAGCAGAAGTACCTAGTATCACAGAATAAACAATAAGTAGTAATAGGTAGAGAAGGGCACTCTCTAACAAAACGCGTCTATTACGAGAGATACAAGCACAAGCGCGAGCAGGGGGCCGATTTTTGAAATTCGTCCGCTCGATTTCGTGTATTTCGTTCAATAATATCTCCACTACTAGGCATTTCAATTCTACTAATAGAATTGAAAATGAGTGGTCAATACCACTAGATTCCCAATTTCTATCGCTCGTATTTCAAAAATTAGCATTTCGCCGTTTTCCACCGATTTCCTAATGAAGAAATCGAACGATCGAAATGCAAAAATCGGCCCTATAGGCGTTCTTTCCATAGTGGTGCGCGGCAACCACTACTGCTAGGCACCAAAACAGGTGTGGCCGCATGTACTTGTAGCGACGCGATGAAATCGCGGAGTGAGCCACGCCTGCTAGTATTTAAAATCCATGTTTATCACTGCGCTTAAAGGATGACTTACGTTAAGCCGGGCCGAGTCCCGGCCGGAGCTTCCAGCGCATCATTATCTATCACGTGATCGCCTGTCATGTCATAGAAAAGTAAGCTACACAAGCTCCGGCCCGGGCACGGTCCGTTCTAACGGGAGTCATCCTAAAAGGTACTAACCGGAAGTTCCCTCTGATCACGGCGGACGGGCCCAATGAGCCATTCTGCCGTGAAAAACACGATCTCAACGAAACTGATGAAGCTGGCTCCTAGGAAGAGGCCCGTGGCTCCGCCGAACGACACTGTGGACAATAACACAAATTATATTATATTACTTTAACGCATCGCTAAACTTAAGTGGCAGTGGGCGGGGCACATTGCCCGTAGAACCGATGGCCGTTGGGGCGGAAAGGTTCTCGAGTGGCGACCACATACCGAAAGGCGCAGCGTGGGTAGACCCCCCACAAGGTGGACTGATGACCTGGTGAAGGTCGCGGGAGTCCGCTGGATGCGGGTGGCGCAAGACCGGTCATTGTGGCACTCTTTGGGAGAGGCCTATGTCCAGCAGTGGACGTCCTCTGGCTGATATGATGATGATTTTAATGCATCGGGACCGGTGATGGCCGAGTGGATATGACGTATTCAATCCGGAGGTCGCGGGTTCAAATCCTGGCTCATACCAATGAGTTTTTCGGAACTTATGTACGAAATATCATTTGATATTTACCACTAGCTTTTTGCTGAAGGAAAACATCGGGAGGAAACCTTCATACATCTGCGAAGAAATTCAAGGGTGTATGTGAAGACCCCAATCCGCTTTGGGCTAACGTGGGGACTATAGCCCAAGCCCTCGCGCATAAGAGGAGGCCTGTGCCCAGCCGTTTTGACAGTTCGAAAAAAGAAACTGATTTGACTAGTAGTCAAATACCCTATTGGCTGTGAATGTAAATAAATTACTCAAACTCTAAATACCTCTACTGGAGCATTCCACGGGCTGTCCCGTACAAACGCATTTTATTTCCTGTGTTGCGACTTTTTTCTCGGCATTTAAAGCAGGCGATTATTTTTCTGCGCATATTTTTGACCATTTGTCATAGAAAAGGAATCTCTTATACCTTTAAATCTTCAGAAACTTCGCGTTTGTACGGGACAACGGTAGACAATTTCGTGGAAAGCTCCTACTGCCTCTACTCTTCGTTCGCACTTACTCTACTTCTACTTACCAATAAGATCCTGGAAGTAGAAGACGATTTCTCTGGTGTAGCGAGTCCGGGGAGCCTGAACCTTGACGCGGGTGACTCCATTGATGCTGAAGGGTCCATCCCTTAAATATAATTAAATTTTTAGGAACTAAGAAAACAAGCACACGGTGAAATGATCTTTTCATAAAACCTATTCGAAAAAGGGCTTTTCCTTCCCCGCTAGGAGGGATCAAAGTGGCACTTTTCTTTCCTGCTAAGAGGGATCAAAGTTGTACTTTTCTGTTCTAGGACACGATTTTTTCTTTCTTGCAAACAATTTTTTTGGTCAAATAATACATATTTTGGAACATAACAATTTCCTCAATAGTTGATGTGAAAAGTATGTGTCACACAGTATCAAAACTATTTCGTCTTGGGCGTTAACAGTTGAACCCCTCATTACGTTCAGGATTCAATGTACGCCCTTGACGGAAATATATCATTTTGATCCCTTGTAACACAAACTACTGTTTCAACAGATGCATAGAGAAATATAGGATAAAGGAAATATATGAAAGAGTGGTAACTCCATACATCTTACCAAGACGCGAGTTATTTCATAGTCGACATCTAACGTCAAGTAGTGGAACTATCGCGATTAGCCATGGCCAATATTAGCGATTGGCATGTCTATGGGGCCTGGGGACCGATTTTTGAATTTCGATTATACAAACGAAATATATATTAAAAAAAAGTTAGATTTCGTCACTCGAGTTACCAAGACGCGAGTTATTTCGTATTCGACATCTAACGTCAAGTAGTGGAACTATCGCGATTGGCCATGGCCAATATTAGCGATTGGCATGTCTATGGGGCCTGGGGGCCGATTTTTGAATTTCGATTATACAAACGAAATATATATAAAAAAAAAGTTAGATTTCGTCACTCGAAAATCGGTGGAAAACAGCGAAATGCTAATTTTTGAAATACGAGTGATAGTGGTTTAGAATCGAGTGGTATTGACCACTCGTTTTCAATTCTATTATATAGTAGAATTTAAATGCCGGGTACTGAAGATATTATTGAACGAAATACCCGAAATCGAGCGGTCGAAATTCAAAAATCGGCCCCCAGTCTTCTTACCAAGACGCGAGTTATTTCGTTGTCGACATCTAACGTCAAGTAGTGGAACTATTGGCCATGCCCAATATTAGCGATTGGCATGTCTATGGGGCTTGGGGGCCGATTTTTGAATTTCGATTATACAAACGAAATATATAAAAAAAAACGTTTGATTTCGTCACTCGAAAATCGGTGGAAATCAGCGAAATGGTAATTTTTGAAATACGAGCGATAGAGGTTTAGAATAGTGGTATTGACCACTCGTTTTCAATTCTATTAGTAGAATTTAAATGCCGGGTACTGAAGATATTATTGAACAAAATACCCGAAATCGAGCGGTCGAAATTCAAAAATCGGCCCCCAGTTTTCTTACCCAGACGCGAGTTATTTCGTTGTCGACATCTAACATCAAGTAGTGGAACTATTGGCCATGCCCAATTGGCATGTTGTCTACGGGGCCTGAGGGCCTACTGAGAACCACGTTCGACGTGTTACCTCCCTATCACACTTACTTACGGATTTACAAGTGCGACAGAGAGGCAACACGTCGAACGTAGTTCGCGGTAGTCTGGGCTATAGATAAAGAGTAAAAATCTTACAGCTTCTTCGTAACCAAGGAGAGCATCTCGAAGAGCGCGTCGACGCACATCAGAGGGCATTTGCAGCCGTCGACGACCTTCCCTGGCGGCATTACCTCTATGTCACCTATGGCGAGAAAATAAAAAAAAATCGTTCTATTGCCAAAAAGAATTTTGTATAGACGCGTATTATCAAAGAAAATTTTGATTTCACAGAAAATAATTTACGGCTAGCTTTCGACACGACTTTGTACGCAGTGCAAGTCTTATTTTAAACGTCAAACTTCTATGAAATTATGACGTATCAAGTATCAATAACACTTGCACTGCGTAAGCCATCAAAAGCAGACTTTTCTTGGTCTCTTAACTCTATCGGTTTCGTTACACACTGAGAACTTGACTTATTGTTGCTACAGTCAGCAGCAGAAGTTGCTTAGCGGTCGAGTTGTTCAAAATTACCTTGAGACGCTCTTATTCTCTTAACAATAAAGTAGCGTCCAGATCATTTTGGACACCTGGCCCGCTTAGCAACTTCTGCTGACTGTACCTTTAGTGACGACAGGTTGTGTTCGCGCAGCTTGTTTCGTAGCCTTAACGCGAGCTGCCTCGGAGGTTGCGCGATCTGCCTCGCGCGCCGAGCGCAGGGCGAGGCAACGCATGCCGCGCAGAGAACACGCAACGCCATCTATGGGCAAATGAGGAATTTATCATTTGATTAATAGCGTTTTCACATTGTCCGATCTGATATCCTGATATCGGCATGAATGTGTCTTTTTGAAGAGTCAGACTGAGAAAAGTCTGTAGTGATTTTGATATGCCACGCAGTGCAAGTGTCATTTTAAACGTCAATCTTCTATGAAATTACGACGTAATAATAACATTTGTACTGCGTAGGCTGGTTCATAACTGTGTTCCCAGGACAGCACTATATTCTAATCACTGTTTTGTTATGTGCATGAAACTTTTTAACAAACTACCAAAAACGTTAAGAGAACTACCTGTACATAGATTTAGAAATAAATTGATGAAGCTATTGACTGATAAAAGCTATTACAGTGTAAAAGATTTCCTCTCTGAAGATATACAGCCAGATTAGGAGTAGTTTTAAGATTTTTGCATGCTAGTACAACTTGTATAGTACAAATAGCAGAATAAGCAACCAATTGTCACTTACCACCTAAGACACTATTGTACCTACTTATTCTTTGCAAATAAATACTTACTTACTTACTTACTTACTTATCAAAGTCGCTGCAGAATTTTCTTGGACTAACTCTATCTATTTATTCATTTAAGAAATTAGCATGGTATCAAAAAAGGCGAACCTCATGCCACAAAGCACTCTTCAAGGGCCCTCCCGAAATCTGATACCGGAATGGCACTTCCGATATTTTCAGACATGGCCACAGAATAAATAATAGTACTATAGGTACAGAAGACTCACTCTCTAACAAAACGCGTCTGTTACGATCAGGGCAGATATGGCCGCTAGGTGGCGACAGCGCCACGCGCGGCTTATGGCAAACCCCAAAATTGGGGTCGAACGGATCTACTTTTAGCTACCTGTAGCAAAACGACGAAATCGCGGAGTGAGACACGCCTGACATGGCTGACCCCTGTTAGCTATCGGACCGATAATTTTTGTTTGTGTGTGTATGTGTAGGCATAATATTTGCTGAAGTGTGCGTGGCCGCTGAAGATGATGTGGCGTGCCGTTGTCTCCACCCTGCGGCAGTTGCTACAGCGACATCTATTAACCAAATCTAGTAAGAATTAGACTCAAATAGTACCTTCGTAGTGATTGTAGAAGGGTTTACAGTTGCAGTCGCGCAGGGCCTCTTGGTTTCGGCACGAACGCCGGCAGCTATTAGTGCTGTACACCTACAAGTTATAAAATAACGTAATAATTAATAACTATACGAGTTAATAGGTTGAGTTAATATATCTCAGAATTTACCTACTGACAAGTTTTAGCCAAAAATTTGATTTTTGATAAAAAATTTTCGTTGACTGTATTTTTATTTCATCAGGCAACTAATACTCATCGAGACAATTCTGACAAACCCAAACACGAAGTGTTCCTTATGGCTAGGAGGTCAGATGGTTAAATTAAATGGCCGTAAAAACTAATTCATACAACGTACGTAACTATTGCGTCTACGCAAATTCTTGGGATTAGTCGCCAAGAGGACCCCAGACTCTCATGGCAAAAAGCCAGGATAACATATGTTATAGGCAGAGTTCGGAGAATTTATCGCAAAAATTTAATAAATATTGTATGGATCATGATACAATTTTTTTAACAAATTTTGAACTGCAGTTTTTGAGTATAATCTGTAAATTTTATAATGAAACTGTGTACATAATATAAGTTAATATATATTTTTGTTTAAAAAAAATTTATATTTGACTTGAATGAATCATAATAGTTGTGCTAAGGTCATGTCCACACACCGTCACGTTTTTTTGGATAATGTTTAAAAAATCATTATAAAACAAGTGCGAGTAGGACTCGCCCACCGAGAGTTCCGTACTATTTAGTATTTGTTGTTATAGCGGCATCAGAAAATACCTACACAATCAGTGAAAATTTCAACTTTCTAGCTATCACGGATCAAGAGATACAGCCTGGTGACAGACAGACGGACGGACACCGGAGTCTTAGTTAATTTTAATTTTATTGTACAGTCGAATAGTTTAATTTTAATTTTATTTTATTGTAATTTTAATAAATCTTGTCCTATTTTATCTAAAAATGCACTTAGTATTATTTTTTAATGCCCGCATGTTACATAATACTCATAAGAGCCCGCATATGCGTCGCGTGCGCAATGTCTGAATTAGGGTTACCTGTAACGAAAAATAGTTATTTGTTTTACAAGGGCGCAAAGTTGTTGTTTTACCTCTCGAGCTAACATTGATACCTGAGCAAGCGAAAGATTCCAAAATTGAGCCACGAGCGTAACGAGTAGTTCGAAAAACGGAATCCTGAGCGTTGCGGGGATTTCAAGGCACGAGGCAAAATACAAAATTTTTCACTAGGTACACAAACATAAGCAAAATACTAACTGTAAAATATCAAACAAAATCAACTAAAAATGGATATTATTAAAATTTATCATTCAAAATCATCATTTAAAAGTCAATTCTACCACCAGCATACTAAGGAAACAACTCAAAATTTGCTTCTGATTATTTTGCTCCACATGTGGATAAAATGCCAGTTTCTCGTCAGTTTTTGAACAATCAAGAGAGCCTTTACCAGCTTTAATGACCATAATTGATTATTAAATGTTTGATATTCCCTCAGCTTTGCTTACCCTGAAGGGAATGACAGTAATATACTGATAATATCGTTTGTACATAATTTTTATGGTAATAAGAATACATATTTTACATTCTCTTTTGCATAGATTGCTAACACAATTAATGTTCACCTCATCAGTTTTAAAAAAGCACTATTATAATTAAGTTGCTTGTAACAACATTATTTTTTTTGTTTTAGTTTATAGAATTGACTGTACCCTCATTTTGGTGGATAAATATTAAATAATGTTAATTTGGTATTGAAATGTAGTGTCTATACAATACATACTGTGAGTTACGTCTAAGTTTTTGCGAAGGCGAAAAGTTATGTGTATTTCTAGGCAGTCAACTTTGTATCTCGTGTTTGAAACCTTCTCAACTCTCTACATTTCAGTTTTCATCCAGTCCATAGGACGTTGTAAAACCAAGTTTGTACATTGCATAACAAATAACTTAGAAACTAGTGTGTATCATAATTCTTCTTGATCGGGACACTCTTGACAGAGCGGTCGTGGTCATCATTGGAAGCCTCCCTTTGTGACACGTTTGACGGCTCGCCTCCACTCCTCGCTGACGCTGCGCGTTTAGCGCGTTCGTGCAAGGGGCCGTTCATTGCTGCCTTTATTTGGTTCGTCCACCTCATGGGCGACCTTCCTCGCGCTCGGGTACCTTCTACTCTGCCCTGCTGTGTATCGTAATACCTAAGTGAAAACAATGGAGGATTTCAAATCAAACATATCCGGAATATCCAGAATTGTTAATGATTCAGACACATTTCTCCTCCACGTAGATTACGGACCGCATAGAGACCCAATGTATATACTGCTACCTATAACTATTATATACTCACTTATATTCATAACTGGACTCTTTGGTAACATAATTACATGCACAGTAATAGTGCGCGATAAAAGCATGCACACTACTACGAACTGCTATCTATTTAACTTAGCTATATCGGATATAATATTTCTTATATTTGGAGTTCCGTTTGAAACATACGGGTTATGGTGTAAGTGGCCATACCCGTTTGATCCCGCGTTCTGTCCGATCCGAGCGCTGGTATCGGAGACTTCTACTAATGTGAGCGTGCTGACTATTACGCTGTTCACGGTTGAACGGTATATGGCTGTTTGCTTTCCTTTTGTGGCTCGGAAGATGGCGAAGACCTCACGGGCGGTAAAGCAGGTTCGTTACTTAACTCTAACCGGGGGTGCGAAACTCCTGACTGCTCGGCTCAGCATTGCCGAGCAATTAAATTTGGGTTGGCACCACTTGACTTCCTTTTGCGTGCACGACCACAGATAAGATAATCACTTCATTTTTGACAACCCTAAATAGCCGAAAGGGATAGTGCCATATATTAGAAAAGGATACCATGATTCGACCCTGAACCGCTGTCAAACTTCGGTTTTGTAGGAAGTTTCCTTTCTGTACGGTAGAACTATTAATTATTCTGTGCTCTACCTTTGAGTCTGTATCTTTAGGTACTTAAATAAAAGTAAACAAACAATTTGTACATTTTCGAGTAGTAACATTTATTGGTTAATAGGGTGGAGCGAAATCCAAAATTCTTGAATATAGCAATGGAACCCCTCTAAAGGGTTGTCTATTTTTTTATTATTTAAGGTAAAAATAATTAAAAAAATATTGGTATATACTTTTAGCCCTCTACTAAGTATTCGATTATATATAGCAATATATGTATATTTTTAATAAATTTAATTTTTGCTTATTTCTTTCAAAACAAGTTCTATTCATTAAATAACACCTTTTTCTTACAGATATACTCGATTCCTATACTTGTTTTTGTTTATAACGTATATTTTTATGACACGGTAAAACCACGTAAATAGGGGTTTAATGGAAAATGCCCTTTAACCCGTATATTGTGCACAAATTGTAGTTTACAACCCATAACAGAATCGTGAAAACTATTTTGAACATGATAAGATAATAAAAATAATACAAATATAATTATATATATGCCTAACATACGTGTGAACATAACCCAAAAAGGGCGTAAGCGACGCTGAAGGGTAGATTAAAATTTGACGCTTATTTAAACATATAAGTAACCATTTTTTTGCAGTAAAATGATACTTTTCGTAATCAATAACAATCGTTACTTTGACACAAGAATGTAAAAAAAAAATAACTCATATATTTTTTTTACACTGTAGCATTTTCCTTGTTTTGCATGAAAATGCTGTTTAACATGAAATTTTGAAATTATATTATTGCATAAATATTGAAAAATGCAAAATTTTGGTATTAACTTATTATACGCTTATTAAGTATTATATCATTTCAATAAAATGTACACATATTAGTGAAATATTATATTTTAATAATTGATGAAAATTTACCTTTATTAATTTCTTTAGCGGCTGAGTATATAGAGGGCTAAAAGTAGTGTTGATTTTGAAACTTGATATAATCACTATAATCTACATGACAAACTGCAACTTTTGGTACCGGTTCCACATTGATAATTAAATTTTCATTTTTTTCCATACAACGACGCTCCACCCTATTGGTTAACCAACCAAATACAAAAGCGCCTGGATCTGCCACTGAACGACCTGACTTTAACCTGACATTATTTGATCGTGTAATGTTTTCACCTACCCTCAACTGGCTTAAGGAGCCATTTGAGAGTAGATTTTGTTTACTTTTATTTGAATACCTAAAGATACAGAGTACCTATAATGTTGGTAAGTGGTGACTACATGGACTGATTGTCGGATAGCTGTGACAAAAACGAAGCACCCTTCTATTAGAACCCACTAGGTATTCGACTGGTAGAGACTTTTATGCTCCACCCTGTATCTTCTAGATAACTTTTTTCCAATCTAACATAATGAGTAATTTGCTTGTTTCTTGCAGTTAGTTGCGCTATGGATCATAGCTCTAATCTCCGCGCTACCAGGAGCTTTAGAATTCGGCGTAAGCACCCACATCGGAATAACAACTTG
Organism: Cydia fagiglandana; assembly: GCF_963556715.1. NCBI lineage: Eukaryota > Metazoa > Arthropoda > Insecta > Lepidoptera > Tortricidae > Cydia > Cydia fagiglandana. Next base: position 4,421,363 of record NC_085955.1, read on the forward strand.
CCACCAAATCCGAACAATAATAAAACACTACTTTGTAATCAGCACTTTCGTATTCTTCTTCGCTCCGATGGTGCTAATAACAATACTTTGCTGTCTTATCGGGCTGGCGTTGAAGAAAGCAGATTTCAGTAAGGATAAATCGAAGGATGTACAACTAGAAATGAAAGTCACTGCTCAGGTGCAAGAGAAGCATTGTCAGTCAACGAAACGAGTGATAAAAATTTTAGGTAAGGAATGTTATACTCTGCATCTTATTTTATTTAAATACATAAGTATTTAAATAAAAGTAAACAAAATCTACCCTCAAATGGCTCCTTAAGCCAGTTGAGGGTTACATGATCAAATATGTAGGTTAAAGTCAGGTCGTTCAGTGACAGATCAAGGCGGTTTTTTATTTAGTTGGTTAACCAATAAATGTTATAACTACCCGAAAATGTTCAAATTATTTGTTTACTTTTATTTAAATACCTAAAGATACAGAGTATAGTTACACAAAGGTTCATTGATTTATGAGATGTGTAGTGTAATCCCCTTAACCAAAATAATGTTTTAACCTGTAGCCGCCCAGAGACCTATAAAAAGGTCTCCTGTTCCATTATAATTTGAACTTTGTGTTGACAAAATCAAGATTTCATTTTGCTTGGCAAGGTTTGACGTATGGGCGGCTAGAGGTTAATCTACCCTCAACTGGCTTAAGGAGCCATTTGAGGGTAGATTTTGTTTACTTTTATTTTAATACCTAAAGATACAGACTATAACATAAACTGAGTTTTTGTTTCAGTCGCCGTGGTGGTGACGTTCTTTATATGCTGGGCGCCATTCCACGCCCAAAGACTGCTTATAATATACGCATTGAGATACGGTGTGAAGTTCGAGCAGATACATCAAGCCGTTACAATCCTGACGCATGTATCTGGAGTGTTCTACTATCTGTCTACATGTGTTAACCCTGTATTGTACCACATCATGTCCAATAAGTTCCAGGAGGCATTCAAGGTTGGTATTAGCGTGTGCAATTGCTGACCAGGGATGTTGCGAATATTCGCATCCGCATCCGCAGAACATCCGCATTATTTTCAGCATCCGCATCCGCATAAAATCGATGCGGAGCTAATGCGGATGGCGAAAAAGTCGGTACAGGCCGCGTAGCCAAGATGCCAATCGTTTACGCTCCGTAGCGATCGAAACGCAACTGTCACTATCGTACTAATATGGAAGAGCGACAGAGAGACGTAAAACTTTTCGTTGTCGATATGGAGTAGAAGTAACCTCTACCTCTACCTTCCACAGTTGTCGAAGCGATAGCGATTGTAACCTTGGCTAGGCCGGCAGGAACAGGAACGCCTTAGCGGCGGCGTAAGTGCTAGGTAATTTCATCATTACCTATAACGAAATAGTCTAGATCCAGAAAAGTCGGCCGAGTTACAGTTTATTAAATAAAACGTACCTATATTCTTGCTCAAATACTAAACCTTTCTTTTTTTTAATAAAAATTACTAAAAATGTACTGTATTGATGTTTTTTAAGTATATAATCTTAAATATCCGCATCCCATGTTAAAAATCTGCACCCGCAACATCCCTGCAACATCAACTGAATCTGAACCTGAACTGAACTGTGTCTTGAACTGATCAATCTTGAATGTTATTACAACGTAATCTACCAGTAGACAATTATTTGTGTTGCTGATGGAGGCCATCATTATTCTTTAAAACTTGTTTTGGTTTCAGAATACGATGATGCTGTGCTGCAGGCAAGGGCCGCACTCATAGGCGGTTATCGTTATCACACACACACACTTTGCTGAACTTGCACCGGGAACGAGCTTATCCCTGAGGGCCTAGCCAAGATGACAATCGTTTACAGAAAACTAGATGAAACGTTGAGATAAAGTCGTAGTCAGCGTAAGTGCGAATATCAACCCTAAATAATAAACGCTAAAGTTGCCAATGCAGAATAGACTCTACCTATCTACCTAAGCTATGATTTAAAATAAGTATGACGAATAGAACCGATATCTTATTTTCACCAAATCTTTGAAATCCGATATGGTCTAGTGGCTAGGATACCTGGCTCTCACCCAGGAGGCTCGGGTTCGATTCCCGGTATCGGAATAACTTTTTGTATTTTTTTACACGATGTTGTCATCGTCATGAATTGGGGCATTTTATTTATAGCTATATATTTTTCAGATTTGATTATTATAATTCTGATCAGAATCACGAGCTCTTTAAATCCTAAAGAGGATAATATTATAGTATAATTGATGACAGAGTGGTCGGAATCCGCTATCAATAACGCTGAATACTGACATCCTATTTAGGGAGTCAATAACCTATGTTCCACGTGTGATACTAAGGCGGAATACCTGTCGGAACCTCGCTTGCGGCTCGTCGGTGTATAAACAGCGGCGTCGTCTCGGGTTCAGTTCCCTCACGCCGCGCCCGCAGCCACTCTCGATGACGCTGCACTCTGTGGCCCTCTCCTGCCGCGGCTGACCTTCGATCGGACTGGCCTTATTATCACACGTGTGATACTAAGGTGGAATACCTGTCGGAATCTCGCTTGCGGCTCGTCGGTGTATAAACAGCGGCGTCGTCTCGGGTTTAGTTCCCTCACACCGCGTCCGCAGCCACTCTCGATGACGCTGAACTCTGTGGCCCTCTCCTGCCGCGGCTGACCTTCGATCGGGCTGGCCTTCGGGTTCAGAATGTCGTAGGGGGAGTGGATGTATAACTGTTGGAAAGTGTAAGGTCTGTGTTACCAAACAACTGTGTTAGCATCCTTGGTACAATGCCTCAGGGGCCTATTTTAGATTTAAGCTTCTAACTCTCAGATCTCAGATCTATTAATTTCGTTTAGTTGTATCACTACACTGTATATATATTGTTTGTAAATAAATGATTTTTTCACTAATCAAAAACTGTATTCAGGCAAATAAATTAATTGATTGATTGATTGAAGGCCCCTCCTCCCCCTCCCCTCGCCTCCTCCTCTAGTATAACGTTGTCGTATTTAAAGCGAGAGCGACAGCTACCATGCTTACCTAGGTTTACAGTAAGCAGTCGAATGCTGATATCGACCCTGGAGGCCGATTTCTGAATTCCGATCGCTCGATTTCGGCACTCGAAAATCGGTGGAAAACGGAGAAATGCTAATTTTTGAAATACGAATTTTTAAATCAGTGGTACCCATGTGGTACCTAAATTGTTTTAGCAGTACATTTTTCGTCAGTAACGACATTTGTGACATCTGCGAAATAACTCGCGTATTTGTAAGAAAACTGATGTACGGAATTTAACCACTCTTTCTTTACTTATATTACTCTGTGCATAAACTTACCAGAATAGGCAGGGCTTATATTACTCTGTGCATAAACTTACCAGAATAGGCAGGGCTTATATTACTCTGTGCATAAACTTACCAGAATAGGCAGGGCTTATATTACTCTGTGCATAAACTTACCAGAATAGGCAGGGCTTATATTACTCTGTGCATAAACTTACCAGAATAGGCAGGGCTTATATTACTCTGTGCATAAACTTACCAGAATAGGCAGGGCTTATATTACTCTGTGCATAAACTTACCAGAATAGGCACGGCCACCTCAATCGTGACGTAGCAGTTGAGGGCGGAATACTTGCAAGTCAGGGGGAACAGGCTGGTCTGGTTCACGCCAGGCTTCCTGTTCATAATAATGTGCAATAATCGACATTAAACTTTCGTGAGACATATGTGACGTTAATCTATTAGTCCTCCTGGTTACCTCCTCTATTAGTTATCTACCTACCTTAACGGGTCTACCGCGATATAATTTCATTGTTTTTACCTTTAATTCCGACGTTTCAGCTGAGTTGCACCACCGCTGACCACAGCTCAGCTCGCAACGCAACTGACCCACCTCAGCTGAAACGTCGGAATTAAAGGTAAAAACAATGAAATTATATCGCGGTAGACCCGTTTGTGTAATTGAATATACCTACCTTAAGTCCTTATTGTCCTTAAGTTATTGTCGATGGCGCTACGCCATTATTAACGATGCTCCGAATTAAATACATTGCCGCGCCATCGACAATAAAGTTCCTTTTCTTAGATAATGCCCCATATTTTGAAATATAGAGAAGATTCTCAAAATTGCCGGAAATTCTTAGAAACCTTCATGAGAGTTCTTATAGCAAGGTTCCACTAAGAATATTCTCATCAGATTAGGGGTGGCAACATCAAATGAAAATGCACCTTAGAAAAATGGACTTAAAAAGGAAGGGAGGAAGGAAGGAAAGGAAGGAACTGGCAGCTTTCTCGCGCAACGTATTAGCATCGCAATACAGAGGGGAACTGCTGCCAGCATCATCGGCACCATGCCAAATGGCCACATTCTCTAGATGTATTTTAGTTTTTAGTTTTATTATAGATAAGTTTGTTTTTAATATCACAAATGTATTGTTATTTCTTTAATAAAAGTTGTTCTACTAATTATCCCTTAGCAACTGACCTGTTTGAAGTCGTGCATTAACAAATAGGGAATATTACGCATAACTCTGCGTAGAGGGCGTCACAAGGCCTATCACAGGGCAAAACAAGAAAATCGAAAGTTCGGTTTCTGCCTCTCTGATCACTCTTGTTTCGATCGATAGAGAGGTAGATAACGAAATTTCGATGCATCAATGTCCTATGACAATGACAATATCAAACCACCTTGATGCATCAATGTCATTGTGAAAACTTGTCAAAAATGTATTTTAAGTTACTCTATGGTTTACTAAACAAATTAGTGTGCACTGCACTCTGGCGGCAGAACATTGCAGCAATACTCCCATATTACAACTGAAACTAGCTAACTCTAATGGACAAAGTAGGTAATCTGAAAGTTACCCGAATGACTCGATAGCATCATCAGGGATAGCCAGGGAGTTAGTGGCGTAGCATGCGCCAACCTCGGTCATGACGTTGAACCAGGGAACCTGCAGACTTGGTATGGACCAGGTAGGCTTTATATTGTACTCGGGAAGTACCTGTGAAGTATAGATGATCGCTATTAGCTATTGGTCCTATTGTCTATTAAGTCTATTTGATTAAGTACTAGCGACTCACTATCGCACGGGTTAGCCAAGGGATCCTATCTCATCGCATAATAATTGATTGTCATAATGTAATGTTACGCATAAATCTCTTTTCGCATATTTTTTCTCCAGCTGAAACAGAAAGTATTTTCGAAAATATTTTGCATAGGTTGTGTAGGATAGGGTAGGTTAGGTTAGATTTGTGTTATAATTTTTCAGAAATGTTAATATTTCCAGCACAATAGCAATTATGCGAAATGAGTTTTATGCGTAACATTACATTAGGACAATCAATTATTATGGGACCCAATATGGACCCGTTAGCCAATTATAAATAGATAAATACTTTTATTGGCACACCTTAGTAAAAAGATACAAAAGAAAAGTACAATTGATTAAATGTAGAGGCAGACAACAGGCGGTCTTATCGCTAAAGAGCGATCTCTTCCAGACAACCTTTGGGTATTATACACTTAACCCCACATATTACCAGTCCGCCGGACGACATCGGCCTGTCAGTTAAAAGCAAAATTTGACAGCTCCGAGCAACTGGCGGGCTGATATCAGCCGGCGAACTGGTAATCTGTGGGCCACCTTCCTCAAGAATCATGCGAATCAGTGAAAACCGCATGAAAGTCAGTTCAGTAAGTAGTTTTTGAGTTTATCGCGAACATACATACACACAAACAGACAGACGACGTATAAGTTGTAGTGATAGTGATGTAAGAGTTAAGTCAGGATTTTTGTAAAGATTTTCATTCATTTTCATTATGTTGACTACACTTCAAAATCTGTCTAAATTTAGCTTATTTAGCATTCCCACTTTTAAATCGCACCAATAACTTACGTCATAGAGAAATATAGTAAGAATTGAATGCTCACTCCATACATCAGTTTTAGTACCAAAAATACTATACATTTTTAATGTAGAAGGAGTTGAAAATAGAGTTCCGGTTAATCCGGTTATAATATTAGCTGTACGGATATGATGGTCGTTCTTGTCTACGTGACAGCGTGATAAAACAGTGTCCGTCACTTTCTATCCGATGGTGTTAAAAAGTGACAGTTATTTTGTCACGTGGATAAAGATGGATAAAACCATCCCTCATACGCCGGCTGAAAATTGTTGAGCATTAGACTTTTCAGCCGTTTCAACATCTATTGTCAAGTAGCAGTACTGACAATTCCGCTACTCGATGCTAGATATCGACTACGAAAATATTAGTCGTTTTAGTACTAAAATGTATGAAGTGAGCACAATATTTTTTTCTCTATTATGCTTACGCAGAACTACTTCTCCTAAACTTCTCTCTCTAAAATTCTAAAATTTTATTAAAGACAGGAAAATCTATTATAAATGTGCATTCAAGCGTGAGTCGGACTTAATTACTTAGTTTTGATCCGATCCCTAAGAGTATATCAAAAACATTTTATTCACGTTCCAACAAGTCTTACGTCAACAACAAGTTGGTACAGGTCCACCTCCAGGTCTTCGCCCTCATGCTGCAGGAGATCCTTCAGATGCAGCATGCTGGAATTGGCTACATCTCGCACGAAATGCTCGTAGCGGGCGTACTTCGGGTCTTCGGCGTCCACGTTCCAGTACTTCTTAATTACTGAGGGTAGTTTCTTTTCGTCCACTCTGTTCTGTGAAATAATTTGAAGTGAGACGATAACATTACATCTTCATAGGTAGCTGTAGTGTAGGTATAACTCTGTATCTTTAGGCATTGAAATAAAAGTAAATAAATCTATCCTCAAATGGCTCTTTAAGCCAGTTGAGGGTAGAAGAAAACATTACATCAAATAATGTAGGTTAAAGTCAGGTCATTCAGTGACTGATCCAGGCGGTTTTGTTAGTGATCGGTTAACCAATAAATGTTACAACTACCCGAAAATGTACAAATTGTTTGTTTACTTTTATTTAAATACCGTTATAGACTCAGTCGATGTCGGACTGCGGAGCAGGGTGGTTGTACCGCGTAATCTTTGTGTTGGCGAACCGTTGGAAATACATATATTTATATCGTATGATTTACTGAGATAAATACAGTACTTTACTGCTAGCATACAATTTTGTTTGTGCTTTCTATAAAAAACGAATAGAAGCTCAACGTAAGCTCCGGCCCGTTCCCGGCCCGGTCTAGCATGAGTCATCCTTTACCCTTTTGTACAATAAACTGATTAACCTTTTCGACGCCGTGTCAAACACAAAAGCTGTCACTCGGACGTTGCTCGGACGCCACGTTACCGAAGTGTCAAAACTGAAATTGAACTTTATGCATATGCACCTACGTGCACCTACGTCTATGTTGCTCTGTGGTCTGTGACCGATTAACTAGTCTTTGGCGTTAAACCTGCGGTGCGGATATATCGGTCATTGGTGTCCAAAAGGTTAACTAGGTACCATAGCACAGAGTGTGAGACCAGGCATGCAGAACTCCCAGGATCTGAAGTCCTTCTCCAGTGCGACGACTGTGGGGTTCTCGTTATATCTCTGCCACTGCCCCAGAGATATCTCCACGGCTCCCCAGATGGCTACAGCCGTTGCGAACGCCCACAGTAGTCTGTGACAAATTCAGCGATTAATATAATAATTAATAGTTAAGAATCTCATGAAGGCCGAGAAGGACAAGTCCAGCAAGTACCTAGACTTAACTCACGAGATTACCGCCATGTGGGATGTTGACTCGACGATCATTGTTCCGATACATATTAACTCACATTTTATAGATGGGTCTAACGCGAATTCTATTCAATTACCTTTATTTACGGACGTTTCGACACAGGTTTCACTGGTCGTGGTCCCGGCTGACTAATGTCCCAGCAAAATGTCAAAACAGAGATTTGTGCAACTAGTTACCTGACGAAAAGTGTATGGAGAAGTTCGGGGTAGACATCACATTTTCAAACCACCCACTACACAAATAATGAGCCATTCTCTTTGCGGCTTGCCTACGAACATGGTATAATAATATACTCCGCCTGGTACTCTCTTCCCGTCTTTTCTAGGTCACCTGACTGACACAAGCCTACGTCATCATGCGACAGCGCTATATATAGCGGCCATGTTAGTGTGACGTAGGCTTGTGTCACTCTGGGAAGAGAAGACCATGTTTTATTAGACTATCCCTACGAACAATCTAGACGCGCCGCCACTGTGTCCTTTCTGTACGGTAGTAGGTACTATTAATTAGTGTTATTAAGCGCTGGTGGCCTAGCGGTGAGAGCGTGCGACTTGCAATCTGGAGGTCGCGGGTTCAAACCCCGGCTCGTACCAATGAGTTTTTCGGAACTTATGTACGAAATATCAATTGATATTTACCAGTCGCTTTTCGGTGAAGGAAAACATCGTGAGGAAACCGGACTAATCCCAATAAGGCCTAGTTTACCCTCTGGGTTGGAAGGTCAGATGGCAGTCGCTTTCGTAAAAACTAGTGCCTACGTCAAATCATGGGGTTAGTTGTCAAGCGGACCCCAGGCTCTCATGAGCCGTGGCGAAATGCCGGGATAACGCGAGGAAGAAGAAGAGTAGGTACTATTAAATATTCTGTGGTGAAGTGAAAACTAGTGATGAGATTTACTAACCTCTCCCCCCACCACCGGTTAGCAGCAGCTATGTGGATAAAGCCATGCATGGAAGTCTGCTGGCAGAAGTCCCGCCCGCAAGCCATTATCGCGCGAAATGGCGCGAATTTGCGTTTTGGTTTGTCCATTCTGTAACAAGCAATCTTGAACTTAATGGGAGATTAAACCAATAATAAATAAGAAAGTTAGGTCAACGCCTCCGAGAAAAAAGTGGCGACCCCAATTCCGGCGCATATTTCGCTGGCTGTTCAAAGAGCCAACGCCAGCAGCGTACTAAGCACATTTAAGGATGAAGCTCTGGTCCGGTCACGGCCCGGTCTAGCGTGAGTCATCCTTTACCTAGGTTTATTTAAACTTTATTGCACAAAATAAAAACTTATCGTACAAAAGGCGGACTTAATGCCAAAAGCATTCTCTACCAGTCCACCTTAAAGCAAAGCAGAGAGATTGTGGGCGGTGCAACTGCTACTACTACTGCTAATAAATTCTAGGTTTCTCTAGAATTTATTTTAAAACATGTAGGTATACAATTTATGTTAAGCGTACCTACTGGGTTGCCTCTAGTGGACTCTAACAGTGAATATTTCATCACCTACCTCTGATTTTACATTTCCTATTTCACTTAAATCGTTACTTATCGTAACACAATATGTTACTTACTCTAAATGGTTGTTAATTATTGTAGCATGTTTGACACCATTATGTGTTGCATGGTGGTGACAGTGCAATATGGTATGGTATTTATTTGAATTCTAACTTCTATTCCAATTATTAAAACAGATATTAAATAACAAAATAAATAAATTATAAATCTAGCCCTAAATTAGCCTGAGGCATTGTTCCCAGGACGCTGGCCGCGTTACCCCTGTGCACAGTGAGGCTGAGTTTTTGTGCAAAAAAAGGGGCAGCTCGTAGGTCGCCAGACACCCAGACTAATAAAAATAAAATAAATAAAAATAAAAAATAAAAAAGCCCATTTATTCCATAACCAAAAATTAATTAATTAAAATCTATTATATATATATATATATATATATATTTTTTTAATATATTTTGTACACTTAAACTTATCTTTTTTTTTTTCTTCTTTTTTTTATAATTATAATTATATTTGGTTAGGACCCCTCACGGGTAAAGGCCTCCTCCAGTTCTTGCCATCTTTTTCTGTTTTGTGCAGTATTGGGCCAGTCCTTATCTATGTCACGAAGTTCATCTGACCACCTGGCGTTTGGTTTGCCGTGTCTTCTTTTGCCGTCTGGTCCTTTCCACAGCGTGGCCACTTTAGTCCATCTTTTGGTGTGCATTCTAGCCACATGGCCGGCCCATTTCCATTTGGATTTTAAACTGTATTCTAACGCATCTATTATTTTTGTCTTTGCTCTAATATCACTATGTCTTATCTTATCCTTTAGTTTTATTTTCAGAATATTCCGTTCGATAGCCCTTTGGCAGCTTCTAATTTTGTTTTTGGCTTCTTCGGTGTATTTCCATGTTTGACTGCCGTATGTCATAGTTGGGAGTAGGCAAGAGTCTATTACTACCTTTTTCAATTTAAGTGGGAGACTGCTTTTTAGAACTTCTTTCTTACTCCAAAACATATTCCAAGTTTTCTTGATTCTTCGATCTATCTCTTCTAAGTTGTTTGATGCGTTAAAAGATATTTGTTTACCTAAGTACACGAAGCTTTTTACGTATTCAATTTCTGAGTTTTCTATGATAACGGGTGTTTCCTTGAAGTTTGTCATCAATTTTGTTTTTTGGGGGACCCAGACTAATAGTTTGGTAGAAATTTCTTTTACTAGTTTTTTGGTGTCTGACGACCAAGGACCGAGAGTTTCAATTGCAAGTGCCGCAAACACGTAGTTCGGTTGCAAAAATGCGTATTTGCGACACTTGGTAATTTGGTAATTATTCCAATTAAATTAAGTAGAGGCTCACAAAATACACATATGTTATAGATTTTGGGAAAGAGTGACATAGGGACGGACCGGACGGATGACATGACGAAATTATAAAGATTCTGTTTTGAAGACACATACACATTTTTAGTATTGTATCTATATGTCGGTTTAACATTTATAAATAAATAAATAAATATTATACAACATTTTTACACAGGTACAAGCGATGCTTAGTTTGGGGCTATATTTATTCATTTATATTTATTTATTGGTCAAGCGAGAATAGTTTTTTAAGGAAAAACAATTAAAAGAAAATCTGTATTATCACCGACTGCAAACTCGAGAATAATTAAGTACTTACAATAATTTTAAAAGTCATTTTTTCTTTGTAGCTTAATCTTCATGAGAATCCGATCTTCGATCGTTCTAAGATGTATGAGTCTACTACAACTTACGTAAAATGATAATTCAAATGTAGATAACAAGTTACAAAGGAATCGATTGATTCATCATAAACAAATGAAACACGAATCATATTCTTAGAAAGCCAAAGGAAATACACGGTCATCACACTGACGGCTCGATTCGGAAATGAATTAGACACTCACTAGATATGAAATAGTAAAGATATGTGTCATTCCACTGCAAAAGGGACCTTATAGCGGCTGGCGCCGCGATTCGGGAAATGAATTAAAGAGTCACTAGATATGAAATAGTGAATATGTGACGTTCCACGAAAAAAGGTACTTTATGGTGGCCGGCGCTTACGGCGCATAGCGCCACAATAATATTGGAGCAGCGTTAATAATAGCGTAAGCGCGAACCGCCATAAGGTACCTTTACCCGTGGGACGACACATATCTTTACCATATCGTATCTAGTTAATCTCTAATTCATTTCCAGAATCGCGCCGTGAGTCTTAAAGGATGACTCACGTTAGACCGGGCCGGGCCCGAGCCGAGGCGTCCGAGATGTCATTTTCTATGACGGCTGATCGGTAATCATGTGGTGCTTTTCATAGAAAACGAAGCGCCGGAAGCTCTGAGGGGCTACCGCGAAAACCGAAATTCGCAAATTGAAAAAAAATTTTTCTCTGTCACTATAATTACGCCGTCATTGGAGTAAAAGAGAAAGATCCCCGCAATTTGCGAATTTCGATTTTCGTGGTTATAGCCCTGGCCCGGTCTAGTGTGTTTTAAGGCTGTTCCGATTTCGGGAAATAGAAAACTCAACCCACCCATCAGAAATCCATAGTACACCCCTTTCAAAAGTGACTTGAAAAACGGTCGATGTGATTGAACGCTATTCAATTAATTTTTTAGATTATGAATACTATTCTATATGTCATAGGATTCAAATTTGAAGTAAACTTTCCTAATAATGCATGTTGTCGTACCTTATCAAAATATTTTCGTAAGTGCCGTAAGTAGCATATCCGTATGTTACTAAGTGAATGATATCATACTCTTTCTTATCATTTGGCTATGTAAACACGGTGTTCGTAGAATAACACTTAAAGTTCCTTTGATAAGGTATAGTTTTATTATAGAGTCTGTGCCGAAAGAGAAGAGTCATATGATAGACTAAGTAGGAATTCTTTAGAGATGATGCCAAAAATTCGGGGGTGCGCGGGACGAGGTGAGCGAAGTCCCGTGCCGTGATTGGTCCGTTCAGAGACACGGACGTCACACAAAGACACTTTCGACTCGAACATGGAGTAAAATTACCGTATGCGTGGTAGAGGGGGTAGCGTGACTATGCTCAGTCTGGAGGATGTTTTGTCTGTGAGAAGAGTCGTAGAATTAATTAGATCTCATATATTTCATGACTCTTCTCTTTCCGCACAGACTCTGTTATTGTGTAATTTAACTATCAAGGATTTGTCAATGCTTATTTTACATGTGTTATTTTTGGCAAAATAGCATTGCAGCTTGCTGTCATTCAATTTTGCGCCGTAATGACTGGATATAAATCTCATAATAAATTAACTATTAAATGTATATTTGTGTGTTATGTATGTTTGTTGACCGTGCAACGGTGGAAGGTTGCGACTATCTCTTACGATATCTCCCATCTTCAGAAGTGTGTCTAGATTTTATCAACACTCCTGTCTGCCCTTAATATACTTAAAGTAATGAAGTGCATACTTAAACATAGGAGGAATAGGGGGCCATTGGACAGTCGGGAGGCTCGGAAACCCTCTTGTAAATGAGAACTCGTTACCTCCACAAGCATTTTCTCAAATATACATGGGAATATTGTTGTTGTTGTTGTCCTAAGGCACCCCAGAGGTGCAAAGGGCCTTCACAAGCTCGCGCCACGCCTTCCTATCTTCAGCGACCGCTCTGGCCTCGCTCCAGCTCAACCCGACCGCTCGTAGTTCATTTGTGACGGACCGCTGCCAAGAGTGTACAGGGCGCCCGAGGCCACGGCTTCCGCCCGGCGGTTTCCAACCGAAACATGGGAATATTACTGGTTTTTTTGTTATGTTCCTTATAAATTAACTCGCTGTCAAAAATATCGGTAGGAATCAGTGTCTCTCGCTGCCGGGATACTAATTGAGTTACCGAGGATTAACCGCTGACAGGAATTTCATTCATCTTCTTCTTCCTCGCGTTATCCCGGCATTTTGCCACGGCTAATGGGAGCCTGGGGTCCGCTTGACAACTAATCCCATGATTTGACGTAGGCACTAGTTTTTACGAAAGCGATTGCCATCTGACCTTCCAACCCAGAGGGGGAACTAGGCTTTAATGGGATTAGTCCGGTTTCCTCACGATGTTTGTCACGTGACAGGAATTTCATTCATATCCTACGAAAAATGCTCTTTTTAGGGATCCACTCCACTGTCCGTCTGTCTGTCTGTTATCAGACTGTATCATGAACCGTGATAGCTAGACAGTTGAAAATTTTCACAGATTATGCATTTCTGTTGCCGCTATAACAACAAATACTAACAAGTATGGAACTCTCGGTGGGCGAGTCCGACTCGCACTGGTCCGGTTTTTCATTTATATTTATTGTGTTTATGTATACATATAATTATCTATTACTGACACCAAATATAAATGTTTTCTTAAGTTCTTTAAACACTATTAAAACGCCAAAATTCTGTCACAACTGCTTGTAATATACATATATAGGTGCGTACATAAGTATAATAAAATAATAAATTCTACGACACTGTTTTACTTATCACCTTTATTACCAAAGGGATAGAGCTTAGATTGAGATGCCTCTCCGAGGCAGTATAAGACGTTTTAGTTTTATATCTCTACCGGTCTGCATTAGCTTTACCAGAGACAAGTTACTGAAAATTACTGACAATATTTTTTTATTTACAATCAGTATTCTTGTACAATTTAATAACCCAAAATTTTTTTTGGATTATTTTATTCGGAATGATGTATGGAAAATGAATTCAAAGCGCTGACTAGCACAAAAAAAATCTGAATTTATGGACCAAAAAGGCGGAAATAAAAATATATTTCTTTTTTCGCCATCATCCCAAAAAGTATTGATAATCAACAAATTTAAATAAAATATTATTTCTAGGACTATTTTTAAACTATACCGGGTGTGGCCTGTAATATGAGCAAAAAATGAAATTGTAGGCTGTACTCCTCATACTGACCAACACTTGTTCAGCGACTTTTAAAAATAACTTGTGGTTTGATTTTTAATGCACTTTAAAATTAATTCTAAGACGCAATGTATTGCGAATTTTGTTATGTTTAAGGCGTGACAAGCAACGTCAATCACAATGATATGGCGTGGCGATGGCATCCATTGATATTTATTTTGTATGAAAAACAGGGAGTCTAATTATTTCGTAATTTTTAAAAGTTGTAGAACAAAAGTGTCACCGTTTGAGGAGTACAATCTATGTTTTAATTATTTGTCCGTGTTACAGGCCACACCCGGTATAAAACCGTCGTTCAACAAGCCAAGACTTAATTTTATTTTTAAAGTTTATATTCTGATTATGCAAGTTATTACTGCTGCAGCTCGCGCTGTACCGAACACCATCGTCACAGTTCAAAGTCTAGTCAAAACCATAAAGAATAGATAGTATAGAGGGGTCCTGTCATTGTAAATTTTGTAGTCACAGTAAATTTACTGCCGTCTATCGACACACGACTAAAACTCAAAATGAAAACGTATAAAATTATCAAAAAAATGTATATATATGGATAAATCAGTCTGCGCCGTGCGCTTGTTGTGTATGCGCGCATGCAACGGACGGTAGGCGCCCTGCCTGTTACGTGTTTTAAAAATGTCGACTGTTAATTTAGTGAAGTGCATTAACTGCAATTTAGTTGTGAATGAGACGCTGTGTTTTATTCAAAACAAACACATGATTATGGAAAGCGACAGTTTAGTGAAAATTTGCTCTTCAGCTTTCAGTGTAGAAGATATCGAGAAGGCGAAATCTTTGCTTTTTCACTCTATTTCGACAGACCTGCGCAACATAAAACGCAAGGCCAAGAGCAAGGAGGGGAAAAGTAGCAAGGATTTGTTTGACATCATCAATGTTTTCAAAGTAACGGACAGTGAAAAGTTACCCGTGTTCGTGGCCTGTGACCTAAATAAGCTTCCTCCGATAACATGGGATCACCTGGACGTATCAAGACTTCTTAAGGACATCACGGTTCTTAAACAAGACTTGGAAAGCATAAAGGACACGTATGCTACCAAAACATTCGTACAGCAAATGAAACAAGAGTTATTATGTAACAGAAACGACACCGTGGTAAACGATAGTCACCAAGAAGTGGATTTTAACTTTTCGCAGAAATCCAATATAAATAACCGTCGTGGTGCGCATAACGTACATTTAAATTTGAATAGCGGACCGATAGGCCTACCGCCGCACTTGTCATTTCGGTCGGTTACAGATAACGACGAGGTGAGTCACCGAGCGGGCGATTCCGGTTGCGACGAGTTGCCGTCTCGCTCTCGCGTACGTACAAGCTCCGTAGCATCTACTTCATCGGCCGATGGGCTCTGTGAGCGGCGCGCAGCCAATACTGCGCTTTCTGCATCGGCAGCGCATGTACAGTCAAATAACGTTGCGGATCATACTACTGTCGCGTGTCACTTAGGTCGAGAATCCAGCGGGGAGCTACAGAGTCGAGGCGAGCCGAGTAGGGAATCATCGGTAAACAACGTATCTCAGGCGCAGGACAAGTCTTTTGCAGATGTAGTTCAAGCCCCGGGGGAGTGGAAGCGAGAGGAAACGAACTCTGAGTGGGTTACTGTGCAGAACAAGCGTTACAAGAACCGGTTTATTGGCGATAAGGGAACGGCAACAACAAACACTAATTGCAAGTTTAGAGCAGCTGAGTCGAGGATTCCGTTGTTTATAAACAATGTCGACAGGAGTACGTCGCCGGAGGATATTGTCGATTACATACGGGAAAAAACCAACATAAAAGTCACACTTGTAAAATTAGCTATGAAGCAAGATAAGGAGTATGATGCCTACAAGATGTTTGTGCCCAGACAAAGTTTGGATATTTTTATGAATAAAGCGCTATGGCCCGAGAATATTTCTTTTAGGCGCTTCATTCATTTTAAAAATAGGAAGATAGACTCGGTTAGCTAAATAAATCATATAGAATATTTTTAAATGAATAATAATATCAGTAAATGTAATATTGTTAGTTATAATTGTAAATCAGTCACGCGCTCTGTTGACTATGTTAAATCTTTATGTAAACATGCTCACATAATAGCTTTGCAGGAGCATTGGCTTTTTAATCATAGCTTGGCATACTTAGGCAGCATTGATGACAGCTTTGGTTTTACGGGCAAGTCTAGTATCGATGACACTGTAGGTATAATACGCGGTAGGCCATATGGTGGTGTAGCGTTATTATGGAAGAAAAGTGCATTCGACTCAGTGTCCGTGATTGACTGTGCTAGTGATCGGCTCGCAGCAATTAAAGTACTAGTTTGTGATCGTTCGTTTTTGGTGTTTTCGGTTTACATGCCCGTTAACCATGCTGATAACTTGAGCGATTTTACAGAGTGCCTGAGTGAAGTATGTGCTATTGTGGAGAGCGTCGAGGTATCCTCAGTTTATATTCTAGGAGATTTCAATGCGCATCCCGACAGTCTATTTGGTAGGGAACTATTAAAGTTTTGTGAGGACCAGTTTTGGATATGCGCGGATATCGTTAAGTTGGGCGTAACATCCGATACCTTTACTTTCGTGAGTGACGCACACGGTTGCACGCGCTGGCTCGACCATTGTTTGGTTACTGAGGCAGCGATGCAATCAGTTGCAAATGTAAAGGTACATTACGGGTCTAACTGGTCTGATCATTTAGCCTTGGAAATTAGCTGTGATATGAATGTGTTGAAACCTGTGTATACTCAGTCTAATTGTGTGTATAATAGGGTATTGTGGGGACATAGGGATGCTACACAAATTGAACAGTACCATTATTTGTGTAATGAGAGACTTAGACACATAGACTTTCCGAAGGAACTGACTGAATGTTGTGATGGTTTGTGTAGCAACAGTAATCATAGGGTGATTATAGATCGTTTGTATAATGATATTATTAACGCGCTGAAGTATGCGGCCGAAGAGAGTGTGTGTGGGTCTGGTAGTAACAGCAAAATAAAAAGAAAGTGTGTAGTAGGTTGGAACAAATATGTTTATCCTTATCACAAAGAGGCCAGGCTCCAATTTCAGCTATGGGTCTCGCATGGTAAGCCGTCGAATGGGCACTTATATGAGCGGATGGCGGAAACCAAGCGCATTTTTAAGTCCAGGTTGAAGTGGTGCCAGGACAACGCTGATCGGATAAAGATGGATGTTCTAGCCTGTCAGCATGCAAAGAAAGACTTTCGAAACTTTTGGAAACAGACCAACAAACTTAACCCCAGACCGTGTATCCCTCTCAATGTCGATGGTCTTAGTGAGCCCACTGACGTGGCTAATATGTTTAGGGACAGTTTTTTAGTTAAGCCGCTAAATTGTGTTTCTAATGTTCCTCAGGCAAGGGCAGGTGTCGCCGGTGGGGCTGGGACGCCCATGAAGTTTGATGCGTCAGAGGTCGCTTCGGTCATACGAAATATGACCAGAGGTAAATCTCCTGGCCATGACGGTATTAGTGTGGAGCATTTTAAGCATGCCGGGGTGCACCTGCCGCGCGTGTTGGCGTTGTTTTACACCCTGGCTCTGCGTCACTCGTATTTGCCTGAGGAGTGTATGAAAACGGTGGTTGTACCAATAATCAAAAACAAAACAGGGGATCCGTCTGATAAGGCCAACTATAGACCCATATCATTAGCGACCACGGTAGCTAAGGTGTTGGACAGTTTGCTTGATCGACAATTGTGTAAATACCTTAAGCTGCACGATGCCCAGTTTGGCTTCCGAGCAGGGTTATCAACTGAAACAGCAATCCTTTGTCTCAAGCATACTGTCCGATACTACACCGATAGGAAAACGCCAGTTTACGCTTGTTTTCTTGACCTATCAAAAGCTTTTGATATGGTGTCTTACGACCTTCTTTGGCATAAGCTTCGTACAGAGACAGACGTACCGGAGGATGTAATAGGTGTTTTTGATTATTGGTATAACAACCAAACAAATGTGGTCAAGTGGGGCAATGCCTTTTCTGATGAGTACAGGTTGAGGTGCGGGGTGAGGCAGGGGGGGTTAACCTCGCCGCGTCTCTTCAACTTGTACATCAATGCGCTCATAGAGGATCTCAGCAGTACCAGAGTTGGATGTGCGATTGCCGGGGAAATGGTCAACAATATTAGTTACGCGGATGACATGGTGCTGCTGGGGCCCTCTGTATGTGCAATCAGAAAACTTTTGAGTAAGTGCGAGGAGTATGCTGTGACTCACGGACTTAGGTACAATGTGGCTAAAAGTGAGGTTGTTGTTTTCCAGCCGCGTGAGCATAAGGTGGACAGGGTACCGGAAATCGCGCTGTACGGAATACCTCTGAATAGGACCAAGAATTTCAAGTACCTGGGTCATTGGGTCACGGAATACCTCTCGGATGATCTAGACGTTGAGAGGGAGCGCAGGGCGTTGGCTGTCCGGGGTAACATGGTGGTTCGCAGGTTTGCTCGGTGTACAAAGGAAGTTAAGATAACTCTGTTTAAGGCATATTGCCAATCCTTTTACACTTGCAGCCTGTGGGTCAACTATACCCAGAGGGCAGTCAGCGCCTTGCGCGTTCAGTATAATAACATATTTAGGATGCTGTTGGGTCTTCCTAAGTTCTGTAGCGCTTCGGGTATGTTTGCGGATACGCGAGTAGATGGGTTTCATGCCATAATACGAAAACGAACCGCCTCCCTTATGCGCCGCGTACGTGAGAGCTCCAACAGCATCCTAAGTCTGGTGGCTAATAGGCTAGATTGTCCTATAGCAAGGCACTGGGATAGTCTCCATGTTCCCACTTTATCCTAACTTAAGAATAGTTTTTTTTTTTTTATGTCATGACATTTTAATTGAAATTGACTGCGCATAATTTTAATATTTAAATGAAATCTCAGATATAAATTTTATTATTTTATTATATTTTATTATTGCTTATCAATTTTATTTTTAATTTTATTTTATTTTTATCAATTATCAAATGCTCGGTTAATTTATTTTTAATGTCTAGTCATGGATCTATAAATTATATACCTATTTTTATTGATTTTAGTTTTAAGTTTTGACATTTTAATTAAATTGGACTGCGCATATATTTACAGTGTTTTTTATAGTATTACATTTTAATCTTTTAATAATCAATGAATTTTATTATTTATTATCAAATGCTAAGTTTAATTTAATTGTAATGTCTAGTCAAGAATCTTTATGTTATACTTATACCTAATTTTTTAAATATATTTTAATTTTATCTTAAATGTATACCTATGGATCGATGTTGTCTGGAATAAATGATTTATTATTATTTATTATTATAAATAATAATAATAAATAAATAAATATTACAGGACATTTTTACACAAATTGACCGAGCCCCACGGTAAGCTCAAGAAAGCTTGTGTTGTGGGTACTCGGACAACGATATATACAGGGTGGAAAGGCACGACGATCCTTTCCGCAAAAGGGGGGTTGTTTAGCCTAAGCTCTATATTTTCTCCATAGAAACTATGTTAATATGGGCAACCGTTTCTAAATTATGGCCTTTTAAACATCCGTGCAAAAAACTACTTTGTTGTAACCCTAACAGGTGACAGGGTCAATGAACTTACTTGTAAACAATTAGTATACGACAGGAAATTATGCTAATTTATTGCCATCTAACCATTCTTAGGTCTGCTTACAACACGGTAAGAATCGTAGGTAAGGATTTTCGCTTTCTGTGGTTCCACTTGTTCAATACTTGAATTAAGTAGTTATGTTATTCCTTAATATTAATAATACTAACCACAACATTGTTTACAACGACAGTTCAAATTGTGACATTGACAACCACTCAAAAGTACGCAATTGTCTTATAAATTAAATATCTCTGGTTTAATTGACTGATAAAAAGGTTTTAGTTTCTTAACACGTTTCACAAAATTATTTTCGAATAATTGGAAACTATCTAAAATAATAAAAAATTACAAGTAGGTTGTGTTTGATGGATTAAAGAACTTGCAAAAATGAAATACTAAGAATAAATCAAGAATAAATATTTCTTAAATAACTAACTAACAAACCTTCTTGCGTGGTAGGAAATAGACAAGACGTCTGATGTTTGAAATTAAATTGTCATTGAACTTTATTTATCTAATGTGATAATGTCCACGTAGTGATTATATGCTCTTTGATAATGTCATATTCTGCAAATAAAAATGCCATGTAAGATGCTCGTGGTTATTTAAATCTGTGGGCTGTGTAAAAGATATGGTGTACCAAACGGAATGTGAAACTGCGGGCGAAATGAGACATTAAAGGCTAATTGCGTTTGACAATCTGCGGAGGAAAATATACGAAGAGCATACCTGCACTATCGCATGGGCAATGTGCGCGGGCTCGGGTGCGGGCTATAAGACACCGTATGTAAAGAGAAGATAGAATTAAATATTGGCAAAAAGTAATTATCTAAGAAAGTAATAAAATTGTATGTAATATTTTTGCATTCATTTGATTTATTTGTTATTTATGCGTCATTCATAGATCATTGCGATTCTGTCAACGATCGGAAAAAAGCGTAAAGACCCGAGCTTTCCCGACGGGGATCCTTAATCTAGCCGTCATGTGCACATGGTATAGGGTTATCACCACAGTTAAAAAGTAGAAAATTTGGTATTTATATTTTTTACTCAATTAACGATTCTTACCATTACCAATCTGCTCTGTATCGCTTAAACGACCTAATACTTCCGGGAAGGATCGTCGTGCCTTTCCACCCTGTATAATATATAAATACTTAAATACATAGAAAACAACCATGACTCAGGAACAAATATCTGTATCATCATACAAATAAATGCCCTTACTGGGATTCGAACCCAGGACCATCGGCTTCGCAGGCAGGGTCACTACCCACTAGGCCAGACCGGTCGTCGATAAATGATTTTATGATTTTTATTTCATTTTGATCCATGTTCATTCATATATATGTGTTAAAATTGTTAAATATGAAACGGTGGCGTCATGCCATCTAGCCGAGTATAGCCTAAAGGTGTGTGCGGCATCTATCCGAGAATGACTTTTTCTTGATTTCCGAGGCACGTTTTTTCCTTAGACTTTATTCATCTTATACGATCAAAACTGTCAAAACTGTCAAAAGTTATAAACAGCTACAGTCTTTATCCCCTCACTTATCTCTGGATTTACGTAGTATATCTATCTATAGTATATATAAATATCATACAGTTAATCGTTATCTCCTCGATATTATATCACCTACATTTACACTGAATTTCGAAACGGATAAGATAACGGCATTAGCAAGCTGAAGTCCTGAATTTCATACATAGTAGGCCGAGATATCGCGGGCTGTAGATGGTTTTATAAAATAGTGTAAATTTAAGATTTTTTAGTACTTTAAGTGTTGTGAAATGGCGCTGAAAAGTTTTATTTTGTTGTCTCTCTTGGCCTGCGCGATCGCGCAAAACAGATGTGAGTACTGTTTGAATATTTTGGTTGATTATGTAAGAGATTTTATCTTGAAGGTTGTTGCTACTTATTGATTAGAGATTGTGACTTTTTAGTGTGAAAAGTTTTAAGTATAAAATATACCGGGTGTGGCCTGCACGAGCAAAAAATTAAACTGTAGGCTGTACTCCTCAAACTGACCAACATTTGTTAAGCGACTTTTAAAAATATCTTGTATTTTGATTTTTAGCATCTACGACACAATGTATTGCTATTTTTGTTACGTTACGTTATTTCATCCATTAAAGTGACTAGACGTTTTGGTCCTTCGGACCGGATTGATTGAAATTTTATTATCCTTCAAGTTTTTTGTCACTTTTTAAGTCAGTGAGTCTCTGATCGATCGACACAATAATCATGATGACGATAATGCTCCGAAAGTCTTTGACGTGCCGTCAAAATTAAAACCGGCCAAGTGGGAGTCGGACTCGCGCTCGTTCCGTACCATTACGCAAAAAACGGCAAATAAACACGTTTGTTATATTGGCGCCCCACTTAAATAGCTATTACTTATATCCTGTTTTTAGTAGGTATTTGTCGTTATAGCGGCAACAGAAATATGAATATCATCTGTGAAAGTTTCAACTGTCTAGCTATCATGGTTCAGACAGACAGACGCAGACAGACAGACGGACAGCGGAGTCTTAGTTATAGGGTCCCGTTTTTACCCTTTGAGTACGGAACCCTAATAAAAACCGACAAAAGTACCGTTACCGCGAGTCACTGACAGTGTCAACACTGACATAAACGCTAACGTCTACGTAACTTATATTCTATGCATCTCGCTCGTACTGACATAAGTACCACAACTCAGGCTTCTTGAACTTACTGTTAGGATTAGTCAATTTGTGTAAGAGTGTCCTATAATATTTACATATATTTATTAATTTTCAATTTCTTGTAACAGTGTTACACCTAAACTATCGTGAATATTAACGATAAATAAATAAATTCTCGTTCTCGAGAACATTGTCAGAAGTTACTGAGAAATTCTCATGTGGAACGTTTCGCAACTTTGGAAAGTTCTCGTGAGTGCATTGCTATGTAACACGCATTTATACGTACTGTTTCTCGATACGATAGTTCAAATACAATACAAATAATTTAATTGAGAAAACTATAGTACATTGGTTGTTCATAAAGATTAGAATTTATAGAGACAAATGGTTTACAAATGCCTGAACTAGGATTCCCTGTTTTCAGGCAGCGATGGACAATATTAATTAGTTTTTAATTATTCACTTAATTATAAACTATAAGTAGTATACACAATGTTAGTCTAATCACCTTAAAAAAGAAATTATTAAATATCAAAGTACAAAGGGTAATCATTTGTAACGTTATCTATGAAAAGGGACGTTATTGTCGATGGCGCTTACGCCATCATTAACGATGCTCCGATACAAATAGAATGCCGCGCGACGCTGTGCGGCGTAAGCGCCATCGACAATAGGGTCCCTTTTCATAGATAATGCCCCATTTTACGAATATTAGTAGGTTCTCTGTCTCATCGCACGTAATTTTTTGAAGGGCGCGTCGCAGAGTGTTCTTACAACAAGCATAGCTAAGTGGATGATAATAAAATTAATGTAACTAAAAAAGGACTGATTTCACAAACTTAACGTATCCGGTCTCTATTTTAGTTTACATTCAGTACAGTGGTCATATGGTTCTTAGAAGGAAAACATTAATCATGTACTAGTCATAAAGGCATCATACAACACAGTGTATTGTCTTATTACCGTCTGGAGCGTGATTCAGCCGCCGCGCCTAGCGCTCAATAAATGTATCGCTAACTGATAGCGATAACAGTTATCAGTGTAAAGGATACTGTAGTTAGGTACTTACTGGACATGTTTGTATTGGCAATGAACTAAAAATACTCGCGGACGTTTGTGGAATCGGAATGAGCTCATGCCGAGGTTTTCTCATTATGAAGTTCTTCAAATAAGGAGAAAAGTACTATATTCTTAGAAATTAAGTAATTCCCCGTTTCAAGCAAAATACATGCAATATTTAATTGATCCAAAGTTAACATTACTTATCGAGTTATCAACGCAAGCCGTTATCAGATTACAAATAAAGGGGAGAAGGAACGGCATTTCGCCATGTTGCTATGCAAATATACCATGTAAGCATGATAAATATTTCGTGGCTTATATGTTGAGTTGTGTTACGTGTTGTTTTTTTCATTTTGCCTCGAATAAACGCTCTCTATTCTCTATTCTATACCGGGTGGGGCCTGTAATATGAGCAAAAAATTTAACTGTAGGCTGTACTCCTCATACTAACCAACATTTGTTCAGCGACTTTTAAAATAACTTGTGGTTTGATTTTTAATACGCGCTAAAGTTTATTCTAAGACACAAAGTATTGCGAATTTTGTTATGTTTAAGGCGTGACAAGCAACGTCAATCACTACGATATAGCGTGGCGATGGCGTCCATTGAAGACAATATTTATTGTGTATGAAAAATAGGGAGTCTAAATACTTCATAATTTTTAAAAGTTGTTGAACAATAGTGTCACCGTTTGAGGAGTACAATGTTTTAATTATTTGCTCGTGTTACAGGCCACACCCGGTATACCTACTTAAAGAGTCACAATAATCTAGCTAACATGAAACTAACGCACTTATATCTTTGTCTGCTACTAGATTTTGATGCTAAAATAAATAATTAAAACCGCCCAAATGTAAGTACAAGTGTTCATGGAAGACCAGCGTCAGGTACTACTCCAGTAGAACCCGGCATTATGCTGAGTGTTTACCTTTTTACAAGCTTTTATTTAGTTTCACCTGACCGTTGTCTGTCTGTCTGTGTGTAATCAAATCTTGCAAGTTAAGTTTCATCCACTTCCCGGTTTCCGATTGAGCTGAAATTTTGCATGCGTGTAAATCGGATGACAATGCAATATTATGGTACCATCGAGCTGATCTGATGATGGAGACAGGAGGTGGCCATAGGAACTCTGTGATGAAACAATGCAACCTAATTGTGTTAGGGGTTTTCAAACTAATTGTGTTAGGGGAATTCTGTCTCGATAAGTACTTATTAGTTGTCTTTGTCTGTCGTAAGAACAGTACAGTCAGCGATAAAAGCTTGTACCAAAAATGGAATTTTTGCCAAAAACTTATTCAGTGTAGTTACAATGTACAAGTCTATTTTTCTTTCTTTCTGTGTATGTATTGTATAACTGTGTACAAACTTATACTTAAATATTAAATAACATAAAAAGTACAAGGTAAAATGAAATTTCGCACCTACGATATAGCCAGAAAGATGGTGCTGCCATCTACCTATAAAATGTTGTACGATTTCTTATTTTGTGCTTGTGATTTCAGATCGAGTATGCGTGCCATCAACGAGCCAGTGCCAAGCTTTGGAGCTAGGTGATTCTCAGGCCATCTGCACTCCGGTTGAATCCAGGTTAGTTAAAGAGTTGAATCAAGATAAGTCTGCAACGATTTTGATAGTACACGCAGTGCAAGTGTTATTTTGAACGTCCAACTTCTATGAAATTATGACGTATTAATAACACTTGCACTGCGTGTGCTATAAAAATCATTGCAGCCTTATCTTGGTCTAACTCTATCCCGGTTCGATGGGCACAATTTGATTTGATTTGACGTTTAAAAAGCGCGTGTAGCGTGTACAAAGTGAAACCCAACGTCTGTAATTGAATGAATTTCGACCGGTCTATTTCGTATATTTGCTTCAATACTACTAGACGAAAATCTACTAATAGAATTGAAAACGAATGGTCAATACTACTAGGTTTCCAATTTATATCGCTCGTAATTCTAATATTAGCATTTCACCGTTTCCACCGATTTTTGAGTGACGAAATCTTGCGAACGATATTCAGAAATCGCCGCCCAGAACCGGTCATTTAATTTCGACCCCAAAAATCAGATGTCTGTTTAATAAAGCAAGCATAATAATTTCTTTGTAGTTTTACATGTATGTCTTCTTCCTCGCGTTATCCCGGCATTTTGCCACGGCTCACATAGGAGCCTGGGGTCCGCTTGACAACTAATCCCATGATTTGACGTAGGCACTAGTTTTTACGAAAGCGACTGCCATCTGACCTTCCAACCCAAAGGGGAAACTAGGCCTTATTGGGATTAGTCCGGTTTCCTCACGATGTTTTCCTTCACCGAAAAGCGACTAGTAAATATCAAATGATATTTCGTACATAAGTTCCGAAAAACTCATTGGTACGAGCCGGGGTTTGAACCCGCGACCTCCGGATTGCAAGTCGCACGCTCTTACCGCTAGGCCACCAGCGCTTTAGTTTTACATGTATGTAAAATGTATAAATAATCATTGGCGCAATAAAGAATATTTACTTACTTACTTACTTACATAATAAAATCACCAGGCACCTACTTATATATGAGCAATTTGGTAGCGTAGGTTCGTATCCTACTGACTGCGCCATGTAAGTAATACCACAGAATAAATACTAGGTACAGAAGACTTACTCTCTAACAAAACGCGTCTGTTACGATCAGGACAGGTATGGCCGCTAGGTGGCGACAGCGCCACGCGCGGCTTATGGCTAGCCACCAAAATTAGTGTAGAACGGATGTACTTGTAGCTGCCTGTTGCAAAGCGACGAAATCGCGGAGTGAGCCACGCCTGGTAATATTAAGATTTAGAATAAATAACAACCATGTCTAGTTTGGTTTAAGAAAAAAATATTATCTGTTCAATCATAGACACGAAAATATAAAGATCATAGACAAACCAAACATAGTGTGACATAAAGTAGTAGAGATTAAAAATAAAAGGGAACTAAATAATTTCCATACTAAATTGTTGCCATGTTTGAGCATTTTACGTCAAAAATGTGACAGTTACGTAGGAAGTGGCGCCCTCAATAATGTTCTACAATTTCTTGTCGGACTATATTCCACCACAGAATAATTAATAGTACTACCGTACAGAAAGGAAACTTCCTACAATAACGAAGTTTGACAGTGGTTCACGGTCGAATCATGATGTCCCGTTCTAATATAAGGCACTATCCCTTTCGGATATTCAGGGTTGTCAAAAATCAAGTGATTATCTTATCTGTGGTCGTGCACGCACGGAGTTTCGCACCCCTGACTCTACACAGTGCACACAAGCTGTTAGTCATGAATCAGAGTAATTTATTTGTCCCTATTACTTTCAGAGTGGACTGCGCGTTACAGCTAGCGCGCGGCACAGCTGACGTGGGCTTCTTCAGCGATGAGGAGCTCCTGGTGCTTGCGCAGACGCAGCCCAACGACCACCGCGTCATTGCCACCGTCAGGGACGTCACTAAGCCAGGTCAGAGACAGACTATACGTCCCACCTCTTCATGGTCTTTCCTGGCTCGCGCCTTACAGACCGAATCGCGGGAGCCGTGTCACCCAAAACATTCTGTAATAGCGTTATTGTTTTGCTACAAGTTAACTTCTTTTGTTTTTTTTTTCTTTGCATTTCTCTATCCTTATTTCTGTAAATTTCCTTTCGTCTTTGGTGGTGACGTGGTCCTTTCGGCCACGACACCAATCATTTACAAAAAAACCAGTCGCTGGTCACTATGTCGACCTAACTCTGTAACTATTAAAAATAAAAATACCGGGCAAGTGCGAGTCGGACTCGCGCACGAAGGGTTCCGTACCATAATGCAAAGGCAAAAAAAACGGTCACCCATCCAAGTATTGACCCCGCCCGACGTTGCTTAACTTCGGTCAAAAATCACGTTTGTTGTATGGGAGCCCCACTTAAATCTTAATTTTATTCTGTTTTTAGTATTTGTTGTTATAGCGGCAACAGAAATACATCATCTGTGAAAATTTCAACTGTCTAGCTATCACGGTTCGTGAGATACAGCCTGGTGACAGACGGACGGACGGACGGACGGACAGCGAAGTCCTAGTAATAGGGTCCCGTTTTACCCTTTGGGTACGGAACCCTAAAAAGGGAGTCGTGTAACGATTCGGCTTTCCGTACCCCGCTACACGTTGCTTCTTGACTCCCTACAAAATTCTTTAGCTCTTTCCGCATAGTCTCTACTAACACGTTTTATTGTAGTGAAAACTTCTTTAGCGGCGCTGTGCACTTTTTGTGATGGGGAAAAAATGTTAAACTCGTAACAGGTGTCACGTGACCGTAAGACGTAAGACGGACCGTGACCTGGGGGCCGATTTTTGAAATTCGACCACTCAATTTCGTGTATTTTGTTAAATGATATCTCCACTACTAGGCGTTTAAATTCTACTAATACAATTGAAATCGAATGGTCAATACCACTAGATTCCAAATTTCGATCACTCGTATTTCAAAAATTAGCAGGGGGCCGATTTTTGAAATTCGACCACTCAATTTCGTGTATTTTGTTAAATGATATCTCCACTACTAGGCGTTTAAATTCTACTAATACAATTGAAATCGAATGGTCAATACCACTAGATTCCAAATTTCGATCACTCGTATTTCAAAAATTAGCAGTTCGCCGTTTTCCACCGATTTTCGAATGACGAAATCGAGTGATCGAAATTCAAAAATCGGCCCCCAGTTCGCCGTTTTCCACCGATTTTCGAATGACGAAATCGAGTGATCGAAATTCAAAAATCGGCCCCCTGATCGAATTAAGTGCAATTTCATTGGGTTTTTCTTTATTGATTTAAATGCCATCTAGTGAGTTTCCCTCTAACTAGTACTAATATAACTCTAGTACTAACACTGATGTGATTATGGGTTTCAAGTAATGCGACGAAATAACGCTAGATGGCGTTAACCTCAAATATACATAGTGCTGCAGATATTTTGCACTATGTCATTGAGTTTTCACTTCCTGGATTGCAACCCGTTGTTTTTCTATCTTCACCGTACTCATTGACCCCCATCTTCCAGGTGCGGTATCCTTCCAAGCAGTGGCGGTGGTCCGCAACACACACACTAATGGACTAGATGGACTGCGTGGCAGCAAGTACTGCCACCCTGGCTTGGGCGAGGCTGCGCTGCGCTGGTCGCCGCGCGTTGAGAAAGAACTTGAGACCAGGGTAAGATTCAAGGCAAAGCCGCGCTCCGTTGGTCACCGCGCGTTGAAAAAGAACTAGACTAGAGTAAGATTCAAGGCAAAACCGCGCTCCGTTGGTTACCGCGCATTGAGAAAGCACTTGAGACCAGGGTATGATTCAAAGCAAAACCGCGCTCCGTTGGTTACCGCGCATTGAGAAAGAACTAGACTAGGGTAAGATTCAAGGCAAAATCCCGCTCCGTTGGTCACCACGCGTTGAGAAAGAACTAGACTAGGGTAAGATTCAAGTCAAAACCGCGCTCCGATGGTCACCGCGCGTTGAAAAAGAACTAGACTAGGGTAAGATTCAAGTCAAAACCACGCTCCGATGGTCACCGCGCGTTGAAAAAGAACTTGAGACCAGAGTAAGATTCAAGGCAAAGCCGCGCTCCGTTGGTCACCGCGCGTTGAGAAAGAACTCGAGACCAGGGTAAGATTTAAGGCAAAACCGCGCTCCGTTGGTCTGAAACTCGAGTTAAAGAATTAAAGGACGGAAGGCAGAACTTGAGTCCATTTGAAAGTGGAAGTCAGTGAGTTCTATTTCCACCTGGGGCTGAGGCGAGGCTCATACCAATAAGTTTCTCGGAAATTTATGTTCGTAATTTAATTTTTGATACGTACTACGTCTAACTTTTCAGTGGAGGAATTTATTGCGAGGTGACCTGCATGAAAGTACTCTCTCTAAGCGGGTGTTGTGCCTGGGGACCGAAGTCCTCTCAAAGTTGTTCAGAAATAGTATTTATAGGAACTGCCGGCCTAGCCAAGGTGACAATCGCCATCGCTTCGACAACGAAAAGATTTGTGTCTCTCTATCACTCTTCCTTATAAGTGCGACAGTGATAGTTTCGTTCGCTACGGATCGTTAGCGATTGGCACATTGGCTACGCGGCCTAGCTGATACTCGGAATTCTGTAAGCGTGATGTAGAACGTGCTAACGCCATCTGTTACAATCTTGTGGCACGACGTTGCCAGTGACAGAGATGCCACAAATGTATGGTCCTCAATCCGCATTATAGGTAGTTCATTTTTTTAGCATTTTTAAGAACTTGTAAGCGATCTTGACATGTCTTTTAATTCAAAAACGCTTTTTAAAAATCAGTAACTATTACTTATGAAAGCAGAAGACTATAAATGATCGTATTAGATTCATAATTGTTACATGTTTGCCGTAACTTATTTTTAAAATGTGTTTTTCAATTAAAAGACACATCAATATTGTTTTTATTTCTAATGCTAAAAAAAACGAACTATAGACTAGCGTGCTGACTTTGGTTTGGTGAAGAAAGAAAAGTAATATATTGTTGTTTCAGGCCGCCAACACGGACCGCTGCCCAGAAGCAGACTACAAGTTCAAGACAGCCGAGGAGATGGAGGTGGCCGCTCTGAGCCACTTCTTCGGAGACTCCTGCCGCCCTGGAGCCTGGAGCGCCAACGCTACCGTTGACGCCGAACTTAGTAAGTCAATATGGGGCATTATCTATGAAAAGGGACCTTATTGTCGATGGCGCTTACGCCGCACAGCGTCGCGCGGCATTGTATTTATATCGGAACATCGTTAATAATGGCGTAAGCGCCATCGACAAGAAGGTGCCTTTTCATAGATAACGTCACGTAGTTTTAAAAAAAATTGTCAATCAATGTTTATTTGTTCTTAACTATATAAATAAACAAACAACACAATAAGGATTTCACTAAAAAACTTATTATTAATTATTTGGCTGAACGGAACCAACGTTGCCACGTCTTTTAAGATAACTACACCGACTAAGTGTGGCAGTGCCACTGTGAGCGTCATATTTTCATGGGCATTTGACATTTGTGGTGGCACTCTGTCGTTTTCCGAGTAGGTTCAGAATTATCTTGGACTGACCCAATGTACAACCGCCATCAGATATATCGGAGCGGCCGCAGTGTTCAAAAATAAATGAACACTCTAACGCCTTGGCAATAGAGGCGTGTTCAGATATCTGTGAACACTTTGGCCGCCCTATATCTGGCGGCGACAATACGTAAAATTTTTGAGGGTGACAGCGTAGAAGGAGTAAGCTAAGTCTGCATCGACTCGACTCGACAATACCGATTACGTATACTGACACTGCAAGTGCTGCAACATTATCGTTGTCAGGTCAATGCACAGTTAACTTAGACGGACTTTAATCTCTTATTTTTTTGGACAACTTGACGTCCTTTTAGTTTTATAACATCCACTAGCTTTTGCGCGCGACTTCATCTGCGTGGAATTAGTGACAGCGGCTAAAGTAGGTATAGCGCCTGGATAATGCTGATAGCAATCATTCAATTTGCGCATTACTTAGGTACTTCAATTATTAGACAATGCATTAACTCTTTCACTACCACCCCCCTTTCCACTTTCTTCAGGGATGATTTCCGACATAAAAACTATTACTATCTCCTTCTCCGGGACTCAAACTATCTCTATACCAAATTTCAACTTTCAGTTCAGCGGCTTAAGCGTGAAGAGGTAACAGACAGTCTAGACTAGAGAATTGTTTATACGACAACGGTTTCACTCACTTGAATTTTTGAAGTGAGTGAAACCGCTGTCGTATAAACAATTTAAAATATGTCTCACGAAAGTTTAATATCGATTAGACTAGAGAATAATAAGTATGGATAGTATGGATTCCAGCCGGCCTAGCCGAGATTACAATCGCTATCGCTTCGACAACGAAAAGCATTCTGTCTCTCTATCATTCTTCGTTATTAGTGTGACAGTGACAGTTGCGTTTCGATCGCTACAGAGCGTAAGCGATTGGTATCTTGGCTACGCGGCCAGGACCGGGACAAGTGGCGTACTAGAAGATAGAGGCCTATGCTCAGCAGTGGGCGATAAAGGGCTGATGATGATGATGATGATGATGGTCTTGATGATGATGATGCTAATGATGATGATGATGATGATGATGATGGTGATGGTGATGGTGCTGGTGATGGTGATGATGATGACGATGATGATTTGTTCTACAGAGCGTCGGTTCCCCTCCCTCTGCGCACTCTGCGGCCCAAACTCCTCATGTGACTACACCATCGACATGGGCATCACTGTTGCTGGAATCAACAACAACAACGCTCACGTGAAAGCCCTGGAGTGTCTCAGGACTAGTGGTGATGTCGCTTATGTGGCGTGGCAGCATGTTCGCGAGTTCTTCACAGTAAGTATCCTCAACTATACCACAGAATAAATAATAGTACTACTCGTTAGATATGAGCGCCGCGCCGGCGCGCCGCCGCCGCCGACGAAATTTTCGCGCCGCCGCCGCCGACGCTGCGCTATCGGCGTGGCATCGGCGTGACCTTGTTAGATACTAACTACTTTCAGAATCAGATTTTATCTAGTTTAGATCTTTAACGGCGCCACTCTGAATAGCTTATAGACATTTAAAAGGTAGTTTAGGTCCATATCATCATCATCTCAGCCATAAGACGTCTACTGCTGAACAAAGGCCTTCCCTTTGGACCTCCATTCGTACTGGTTGGTAGCGACCCGCATCCAGCGTCTTCCGGCGGCCTTAACAAGGTCGTCCGTCCATCTTGTGGGTGGAGGTCCATATAATTCAAAAATATCCGCGCTACTAGTCTTAGGACAACGAAATTACAAATTTTGCCAGCTGGCTAGGTAATCCGTCATTCGCCGCGAAATTAACCATTGCAAGCATGGCTGAATGTTTTTAAAATGTATAAAAAGCGGTTAATATCAGATATTAAGCATTTTCGCGTCCAAAGGAAGGGCGTCGGAAACGGCTCTCATTTAAACTTGGCCATTGTTCAAATTTCAAACTTTCCTCTCTCGAAGCTCAATCTTATGCCGCTATCTGAATCGCCAAGTTTTCGGCTCTGTTTGGAGCTCAACTTTCGGCCTCGCTTTTAAAATGTTTGGTCATTGGTTTTTGTCCGATCTTAGCTCCACTGCAGCACGGGCTTTGGCCTCGCACGAAAGCGCCTGTATGGAGATACATTTCGTAGTTTTTAACATAATGGCCTCGGTCTTTATCGGCCTTCGGACTTGCTTACACTGGACCACTAGTTCTAAGCTCTGCTCTCTTGCAGCTTGATCTTCGGCCTTGCACAGAAGCGCACCGCAATTGGCGCTCCAGACATTCGGCCGTCAGCCAAGCTCACAATTGGCATTCGATTCTAAGCTGTTTGCTTAATACCAGCAGCTCAGCCTCTGAGCCTCTGGCCTCGCATGCTCGCATGGGAAGGCGTCGGAATCAGGTCTTCGGTGTAAAGTGGAGCTCGGCCTCGAGCCTCACCTTTAGACATAAATCGGTTTTGTTGGGTTGATTTGGTTAACGAAAAAGCTTGATTTTCCTCACTTCGGCTCTTTAGAATATCGACAAGACGTTTTCCTGATGATACAGTCAATCCGCTACTGTTTACTTAGCACAAAAGATAAGGGCCTCGCAAAGATCTTCCGGCCACGGCCTCACCAAGATTAAGACTGGCTCTGATGAAGCGCGATACCGTTTATGCGAGTGTTTATACTATATAAAACTATTTTCGTACGTTTATTCAATAAATTATCCTTGAAATGGAAAAATGCACTTATTTTATAACTTTCCTACAGCAAAAAAATGTTTTTTCGGTAAAATTTCGGTTTGAATTATTTTTTCATTAATCAAAGGTGTTTCAAGGCCACGCCGCCGATTCGCCGCCGCCGCCGACCGATTTTGACCGGCGCGCCGCCGCCGGCTAAATGCCTATCGGCGCTCATATCTACTACTCGTAGATACAGAAGACTTACTCTCTAACAAAACGCGTCTGTTACGATCAGCACAGATATGGCCGCTAGGTGGCGACAGCGCCACGCGCGGCTTATGGCTTTCCCCAAAATTGGGGTCGAACGGATGTACTTTTAGCTACCTGTAGCAAAGCGACGAAATCGCGGAGTGAACCACGCCTGACTACTCTGTATCTCTAGGTACTTAAATAAAAGTAAACAAAATCTACCCTCAAATGGCTCCTTAAGCCAGTTTATCTGATCGCCAGTTTTCATCTAATTTTGTACATACCGTTAAATGGGGTGAGTAGGGTCAAAACTGAAATTCAAACCTCGATAACATTTTATTTTTACGTATGAAAACTGAATGGTGTATATAATAAGTGTTCCGGACGTTTGTATTTTAATAGTTTTTATTTTATTTTGGGTAGTTCTATTTCATAACTTTGCCGATAAAGAGGAAAAGCCACCTCACCCGTAGTGCCTCGTATTTGGGGTGAGAGGGATTTTCATACAAAGGTGATTTTGGAAGATTGTTGGATCGATTTTTTTTTATTATGCGTATTACTATAGCTCCATTTTAAATTGGAATACATTATTTTTGTAGCAGTAGCCTTAAAATCCCTTCTCACCCCCCTCTCAAACCTTCTCTCCCCATTCATAACCCACCTCTCCCCGCGAAACCTACTCACCCCGTTTTACGGTATTATCTGTGAAGTCAGGAACTGGATCTTGATATTTGCCTGTGCTTATACTCTAACTTTGATGGATTTAACTACAACGATATCCATAACTTCAGTAAAAATGGTCTCTCTTTGATTTAACTGAACAAAAAGAATTGAAATCTCATGTTTTTGCTCCTTTTTACCTCAAACGGCGCAAATATGCAGTCATTGATTCTGGTTGCATGTTTGAGCTGTTTGGAGTGGAGAACCTCGGGCTTTGGGGACCCGGAGCACATTGTATAAGGGAGCTAGCGAAGCGTCTCACTGATAAGGGTGACCAGATTACTTTCTTGCCCAGTGAATTGACATCGCCATTCAGCGCGGCAATGCCACCAGCCTTCTATACGGCTACCATCAGTTTGGCATTGACATAAACGCTATCGTGAACGTAATTTACTTTCTATATATCTCTTTCGCACTAATATGTCAGTACGAGCGAGATGCATAGAAAGTAAATTACGTTCACGATAGCGTTTATGTCCATGCCAAACTGATGGTAGCCGTACTGGGCACCCTACCATCCGGCGCCGAGCTAGCTCCCATTATTTACTTGTAAATATATGTATAATATAGTTGTTAGTTTAGTTTGAATTTTAATGTTAAGCTTATTTATTTTGTTACCGCTGTTTTGCTTTCATTTATACATGGCTACTTCCTACAGGTTCGCAACAATGACATCATTGGTAACTTCTCCCTCCTCTGCCCCAACGGTACCCTGTTAGCCCTCAACACCACAGTCCTGGCAGACACCAACGCGCCCTGTGCTTTCGTCTCGCAACACTGGAGCGCCATCGTTGCTACTTCGTAAGTGCTTGATAACCATAGACTAGGAATCCTCCGAGTTTAGATATTTCATGCAACCGATGATGCCAAAAATGCGGGAGTACCTACGCGGGACGAGGTGAGCGAACTCCCGTGCCGTGATTGGTCCGTTCAAAGACGCAGACGTTACACAAAGACACTTTCGACTCGAACATGCAATAAAATTACCGTATGCGTGGCAGAGGGGTAGCGCGACTATGCTCAGTCTGGAGGATGTTTTGTCTGTGTTGATAACTCTCTTGATACCTCCTGTTTCTCTTTAATGCTATAGTTTTTTGGAAACAACGACGGAGAACGTTCGTATTACAATTTGTCTATAGAGCATTGCGAAAGACCGACTGGCAAACATACGCCAGTTTGAGATTCTTTTGGTATACCAAATACGACCCTGGCCTTAGTTACATGAAATTTGGTAACAAAATACCATTTTCTTGTTTAGGAACCAGCAAGGCCACCTTGGCCGGAATCTTTGTTGGCCACTTGGGGGCCAATAGACATCTATTGCGTTCACATCACATGATTCTGTCAAGTGATGATAGTATCATGTGTCGATTGATAGCCGATTAAACCGTTAACCTAGTATCAAATTGTACTGGTAACCATGGTAACTCCAGGTTTACCCGGTTAACCCCGGGTTAGTAAATGGTGCAAGTGGCCATAAATGTCAAATTTTGCCGGATATGTATTCAATCATATGGAACTGGAAATGAAAAGAAATATACAAGGGAAAATATATAATATACCTAGAAGTGACATTTTTAAGGAAGGGCAAAAGATAGTTTATAAAGAAAATTAAAAAGTTAATTGGAAATCAGATTCCCTATGGGAGCGTAGGCTCGTATCCTACTGACTGCGCCATGTAACATTAGGATTTACAATTAACAACAACCATTTTTTTAATCATAGACCTTGAAACACAAAATTCATAGACAAACTAAAAATACTCTACAATTCCCAGTGCCCGAGCCAACGAGCTCCAGACCAACCTCCGCACCTGGTGGCCGGCAGGCAGCAACCCCTCGGACAACTCCTGGAGGTCCACGCTCTACTCAGTTCTGGTGCCGCAGTCCTCAACCGCGCAAGTCACCATGGAGGATACTCTGCTGTCACCCGCCAACTTTACTCAGACTAGTAAGTCTTCTTCCTTGTCGTATCCTCATGTCTGAGGGACTTGACGAATGTGGACACTTCACCAGTGCTCTCCAAGCCGCTCTGTCTTGAGCCCAGTTGCAGCCTACAATGTGGCGTTGGTCTATGATGTTATTCTGTCCGCCCAACGCGTGGCCATACGTCCACCCCTACGCTTCCTTGCCATGCGGCCAGTAATAATGAGCTTTTCTAGGCTATCTGGCCCTGTCCTGCTCAGATGGCCGAAGAAACCAAGTAGACGTTGGGAGCAAACAGTCTAGAAAGTACAAAGACCGAAGAATCCTGAAGGGAGAACTAGTTCTGAAGGAACTGACGTTTTAACTGGACCTTCCACTTACGCTGTTGAGCTACTTTTAAGAGGATCAACCCGCAGGAAGGGACTTAATGTGACGTCATTATGGTCATATTTCTTACCTCGAAGTAATAGCACAGTCTATAGTCTATACAGTCATTCGACAAAGGGGGACGGGGGGGGGGGGGGGGGGGTTCACGCGCACCCGAGCTGCATACATCGCTGTCATCGCATTCTTAGTAGCTCGGTACACGTCAAAGGCCGTCGGACCACTGTTACTTTTTATATTGTGGTAATAGCCTCAATGCTACGTTAGTTTGCATTTATAGTAACGTTTTGTCTTTTCCTCCAGACCAATAAGTTATAAATATGGTATAAAAGAACATTTCTTAGCCTTCATCCTTCATCTTCAGTTGTGTCACTTGTGTCTACGTTCTATTTCGTTCGGAAAATTTAGCGTAACGGCTTGGCAGTAGTTATGTTCGTCACTTTCTATCCCACGGTGTTAAAAAGTGACCGTTATTTTATCACGTGGATAAAGATGGATAAAGCTATGCACAATAGGTAAGCAGGTGTTTCCTTCATATGCGGTAGTGCGAGATCAACTCCGCGGAACACTCTGGCACTCTATGAAAACCGCAACTCATCACAAAAACGAAAACATGCAAACCTCGAAGAAATAACCTTAACTTTGTTACATTTCACGACTGAATTGGATTTGGCTTTGACGACTGGTCTGGCCTAGTGGGTAGTGACCCTGCCTGTTAAGCCGAGGGTCCTGGGTTCGAATCCCAGTAAAGGCATTTATTTGCTCCTGAGTCATGGTTATTTTCTATGTATTTTTTAAGTATTTATATTGTTGTCTGAGTAGGCCACAACACAAGCCTTCTTGAGCTTACTGTGAGACTTAGTCAATCTGTGTAAGAATGTCCTATAGTATTTATTTACTATTTATATTTCAGGCCGCCCGCTAACTAGCATCGACAGCGCAACATCCTGCGTGCCTCCTCGCGTGTGGTGCACCGTCACAGCTCAGGAGCTAGCCAAGTGCAGCTGGGTGCGAGCGGCCGCTTACAGCCTGGGGATCAAGGTTTGTGAACCACTTTGTTCCACAGGCCGCCCGCTAACTAGCATCGACAGCGCAACGTCATGCGTGCCTCCTCGCGTGTGGTGCACCGTCACAGCTCAGGAGCTACCCAAGTGCAGCTGGGTGCGAGCGGCCGCTTACAGCCTGGGGATCAAGGTTTGTGAACCACTTTGTTCCACAGGCCGCCCGCTAACTAGCATCGACAGCGCAACGTCATGCGTGCCTCCTCGCGTGTGGTGCACCGTCACAGCTCAGGAGCTACCCAAGTGCAGCTGGGTGCGAGCGGCCGCTTACAGCCTGGGGATCAAGGTTTGTGAACCACTTTGTTTCGCAGGCCGCTCGCTAACTAGCATCGACAGCGCCACTTACTGCGTGCCTCCTCGCGTGTGGTGCACCGTCACGGCTCAGGAGCTAGCCAAGTGCAGCTGGGTGCGAGCGGCCGCTTACAGCCTGGGGATCAAGGTTTGTGAACCACTTTGTTCCGCAGGCCGCTCGCTAACTAGCATCGACAGCGCCACTTCCTGCGTGCCTCCTCGCGTGTGGTGCACCGTCACGGCTCAGGAGCTAGCCAAGTGCAGCTGGGTGCGAGCGGCCGCTTACAGCCTGGGGATCAAGGTTTGTGAACCACTTTGTTCCGCAGGCCGCTCGCTAACTAGCATCGACAGCGCCACTTCCTGCGTGCCTCCTCGCGTGTGGTGCACCGTCACGGCTCAGGAGCTAGCCAAGTGCAGCTGGGTGCGAGCGGCCGCTTACAGCCTGGGGATCAAGGTTTGTGAACCACTTTGTTCCGCAGGCCGCTCGCTAACTAGCATCGACAGCGCCACTTCCTGCGTGCCTCCTCGCGTGTGGTGCACCGTCACGGCTCAGGAGCTAGCCAAGTGCAGCTGGGTGCGAGCGGCCGCTTACAGCCTGGGGATCAAGGTTTGTGAACCACTTTGTTCCGCAGGCCGCTCGCTAACTAGCATCGACAGCGCCACTTCCTGCGTGCCTCCTCGCGTGTGGTGCACCGTCACGGCTCAGGAGCTAGCCAAGTGCAGCTGGGTGCGAGCGGCCGCTTACAGCCTGGGGATCAAGGTTTGTGAACCACTTTGTTCCGCAGGCCGCTCGCTAACTAGCATCGACAGCGCCAGTTCCTGCGTGCCTCCTCGCGTGTGGTGCACCGTCACGGCTCAGGAGCTAGCCAAGTGCAGCTGGGTGCGAGCGGCCGCTTACAGCCTGGGGATCAAGGTTTGTGAACCACTTTGTTCCACAGGCCGCCCGCTAACTAGCATCGACAGCGCAACGTCATGCGTGCCTCCTCGCGTGTGGTGCACCGTCACAGCTCAGGAGCTAGCCAAGTGCAGCTGGGTGCGAGCGGCCGCTTACAGCCTGGGAATCAAGGTGAACCACTTTACTTGAATAACCTGTTCCGTTTCACGTAGAGTAGGAAACGAAATATCACCCTAAAATCCTCCTTTTCACTCCATCCGTCGCATCTTACACACGCCGGATATCAATTCGTTTCTCAGAGGTGATAATTACCATCAGTTGGTATTTGTAACATAACTAATGTTATAAGGAAAACATCAAAAAATAAATCTGGGTTGAAAAATGAGAGAACAGTCACTTTCACTGGCCTTAAAGTATGATTTACGCTAACACAATACCGGGCCGGTGCTGGGCCGTTTCTTTTTCTATGGAAAGTACCACGTGTTCATCGATCAGACGTTATAAAAATGTCATATCGGACGCCTCGGCCCGGGCCCGGTCCGGTCTAGCGTGAGTCATCCTTTAGACCAGGGGTATATATTAACAAAGTACGGCCCGCGTCACCTCCGTTAACTACTATGTGGCCCTTGGCTGCTAAAAGGTTGCCGACCGCTGCTTTAGACGAAAACGCCATTTTGCTCGTCCCTGTGCAAACTCACGTCAGCTTTCGCCGACGCCGAGCTCACGAAGATATACTTTCACTCTATTCATCACCCATCGATAAGTTAATAGGATCAACTACAGTTAGTTGACTCAAGTATGCTCTTCTGTCCAATCTTTTCCCATCATTTCGAAAAATATCCACGCACAACGGCCTAGCCAAGGTGACAATCGCTTTGTGTCTCCCTATCACTCTTCCATAATAGTGTAACAGTCACAGTTGCGTTTCGTTCGCTACGGAGCGTAAGCGATTGGCATGTTGTCTTCGGGGTCTTATAATGTAAATCTGCTTAATAAAAACGTTTGTTTCCAGCCATCTATCTCATGCGTGCAACGTTCCGACACCTTCCAATGCCTGCGAGATGTTCAAGACCGCAACGTTGATTTTATAGCCACTGCTTCCAACTATGGATACCTCGCTAGACAGTAAGTGTAAATAGATTTATACCAAGAAAAGTTTGCAGTGATTTTGAAACCCATACAGTGCAAGTGTTACTTCATCATCATCATCATCATTTCAGCCTTTATACGTCCCACTGCTGAGCACAGGCCTCCTCTCGAGCGCGAGAGGGCTTGGGCTATAGTCCCCACGCTAGCCCAATGCGGATTGGGGACTTCACATACACCTTTGAATTTGTTCGCAGATGTATGCAGGTTTCCTCACGATGTTTTCCTTCACCGAAAAGCGACTGGTAAATATCAAATGATATTTCGTACATAAGTTCCGAAAAACTCATTGGTACGAGCCGGGGTTTGAACCCGCGACCTCCGGATTGCAAGTCGCACGCTCTTACCGCTAGGCCACCAGCGCTCTACTGTGCTCTCTAAGTGTTACTTATACGTCATAATTCCATAGAAGATTGACGTTTAAAATAATACTGGCACTGCGTGGGCTATCAAAATCGCTGCAGACTTTTTTCGAAGATCGACTATCATCTACATTACCTTGGTAATACGTATGTAGATTAGATACGATGGTGGATGACATCGTACAGTAAATGCTCTAAGCGTAAATTACCTACTTATAATAATATTCGAGTAAAGTCCGGATTTGTCCAGCTGTCAAATATCGCGTCCACGTCAAATCAACAGTTGATTTTATTGCATGTTGATTCTATCAAGTGTTGGTTCGATCTACTGAGGATAATCATTCGGTACAACCAAAACTCAACTCTAACTCGGGGTGGTTCAGTTTGGTTTGGTTGTCACCTACTGTGGATTGCTAATGTCACATTTTGTCATTGTACGTATCCGAGAATGATTTTTCCCACATCAACAGGAGATCAACGCGATACATCAAACGTCGCTTGTCGAATATTGGTCCTAGTTAATGTGATAATGTGTGTTTTATATACCGACCGCTAAAAAAATTAGTCCTCGCCTGCGCGGTACGCGGGCGACGGGGTAGGACGACTAAAGGCGGCGGGGAAGGTGCGGGCGGCAGACGTACGGCGCCCGCATCTTTCCCGCCGCCATTAGTCGTCCTACCCCGCCGCCCGCGTACCGCGCAGGCGAGGGCTCATTTAAGTGGTCGGACTATACTTAATTGTTTTGTGGTAATCTTACAGACACTTCAGCCTAACACCAGTGAAGCTCGTTCAGAACCTGCACTCCGACCCCAACTCTTTCTCACGAGTGGTAGCTTTAGTGAGAAACAACTCGGACATCACCCGCTTCGAGAACCTTCGCGGCAGGAAGGCCTGCTTCCCCGAATATGGAGGCATCTGTAAGTAGATCAAAGAAATCCTATCAAAGACAGTTTGCCTGACGATTGTAGCTATAGTGAGAAACGGCAGGCCTGACGCAACTGTCACTGTCACACTAATATGGAAGAGCGATAGAGAGATACAAAGCTATTCGATGGCGAAGCGCAAGCGACTGTAACCTTGGCTAGATGTCGACTACAAAAATAATAGTCGTTTCTGTACCAAAACTGATGTATGGAGTGAGCACCTGAGCACTAAGGGCCACCCCACATTTAGCCCGCTCGAAAATTGAACGTATATGTTACATTAATATGCAAATTATAAATGTCTTTGTTTGCAGGTAAGTATTTCTGTGTACTTTTGAATAAAATGTTGTTTATTTCAGCCTACGTGGCGTTCGTGCGCACTGCGCAAGTGCTCGGCGTGCTGGACGACAAAGAATGCGACTACGCCAAGGCTGTGGGGGAATTCTTCGAGGGCGCCTGCGCCCCCGGCGCCCAGGATGCCTCGCACGCCCTAGGCCAGTCGGTGAGTAGCCTTCGGGCTGATTCGCACGAGCGCTTTTACAACGCGCGTTAAAAAACGTTTTTCAATTAAAATTCATGTCAAGATCGCTTACCTTCTTTCTAATGCTAAAAAACGAACTATAGTTACTTGCCATTTTTCTCACGCCGGACATCCGGACATTTATATCGACAAATGAGTGCTTGGTTTTAAGAATTGTATTAAGATGTGTCCTTTTTATTTCAGACCTACAACGTTACAAATCTCTGCACTCTTTGCAAGGCTCCTAACGCCGCTAGCAACTGTAAGTTTTTATTTTTTTACTTTACTCATTTTTCTTTTGTTGTGTTTTCGCGCGCGACTCTCGACATCTTGCGCGACTTCAAGTATGGACTCGCCCGCAAGAACCATTGCTATACTGAAAATCGTAAGCCTCCATTCGCACGGGAGCTTTTTCAACGCGCGTTAAAAAAGTGTTTGAATGACACAAATGGATAACCATGTATTCACACGACAGCGGTGGCGCTTTTTATCAAGCGTTGTTGGATTTTTGACTTTAATTAAGCCTTGGTCGTTAAATCGAATTTAGAGTGCGGATAGATTCAAGCGCTTTTTTAACGCGCGTTGAAAAAGCTGTCGATGTCGTGCGAATGGGGGCTAATTCAAGACCAGAAAAAGTAAGAAAATGTTGCCACTGCATTAATTTGTTTGTAAAATAGTAAATTCCTTTTTAATAAGTAAACACGCTAAGATTATTTATTTATTTATTTATTTATTTATTGGTAATTTTACTCCTACGATTTAAAAAAAGTACTTTTATTTACTTATTTTTACATAAATACAAGACGCTCTAGTAAAAAGTGGCAACATTGTCTTACTTTGGTCGTGAATTACGATTTTCAGCTTAGGCTGTCTTACCCCGGCTACACACGTTAACCAAGGGCCCAACCTTTTCTGTTCTCTTTCACGACGCAGCAACTAGTATCATTTCTCTCACCTCGCTCTTTTAAAATGCCGTTTGTCAAAAAAGGACAACCATACTGTTGACAAGGCGGACTTCAAATCAAGTGTTGCCTTTCTTGATGCGCCCACCCTGTGTATGTGTGCGTAAAAGCATATATGTGTGCTCTTTTAGGGATGTGAAAAGTCGATTTTAATCATGTTATATATCGATAAACGCTACACAGCGGAACGAAATAGCGATTAATTGAAGCTTCAATATCTTCGTTAAACATAAACATTATTGAAATGCTAATGGATAATGAATATATTATAATATAATAATATAATTCAATTATTGCGGAACACCTATTTTAGGAGGTATTTATGTATTTTAATTAAATATCTGAACTTTCCCTTGGTTCCCTGCTGGGGCGTGACTATAAAATTGTGTTCTGATAACCACAATAAAGAATAAAAGCGTTTTTGGTCATTTTAGGTATCGTTAAGCCTTTGAAGTAAAATTAAAATTGCAAGAAATGTCGATAGTTTATCGATATGACTTTATCGACATGGCTACAGCAACGTGGGCCTCATTGTTAATCGTACACTAAACAAAAGTGGCAACAGTGACAGCTCGCTGAGACTACGTCTATATATATATTATGTCTATGACGTTAACTATAAATCGTAGCGATTAAACTGTGCAGTCCGATTTGCGCAATTTTATCTACCGTGTGTATGACAAATCGTTGTCGATTATCGTAACGATTTGTCATACACACGGTAGATAAAACTGCGCAAATCAGACTGCACAGATAAATCGCTACGATTTATAGTTACGTATGTAGCCGGCATTATGCATCAACAATTTGTACTAATGTTTTTTTTTATGTAGTTACATGCGGTTGGGACCACTCTAACAACCTGTACTTTGGCAACAACGGCTCGTTGTCTTGCTTGGCTAACAACGACGCGGACGTCATCTTCGTGGATACCACCAATATTACTGGTAACTATCACTGAGACCAAGACCC
Source organism: Cydia fagiglandana (assembly GCF_963556715.1). NCBI lineage: Eukaryota > Metazoa > Arthropoda > Insecta > Lepidoptera > Tortricidae > Cydia > Cydia fagiglandana. Next base: position 4,465,019 of record NC_085955.1, read on the forward strand.
TAACGTTTTCTGTTCTCTTTGACGGCGCAGCAACTGCCGTTTGTCAAAAAAGGACAACCATACTGTTGACAACATGAACTTCAAATCAAAGTGTTGCCTTTTTTGGTGCATCCAGGCTGTGTATGTGTGCGTAAAAACGTGTATGTGTGCTCTTTTAGAAATGTGAAAAGTCGATTTTAATCATGTTATATATCGATAAACGCTACACAGTGGAACGAAATAGCTATTAATTGAAGCTTCAATATCTTTGTTAAACATATACATAACTGAAATGCTAATTAATAATAAATATATTAGAATATAATAAAATAATTCATTTATTGCGGAACATATATTTTAGTAGGTATTTATGTATTTTAATTAAATATCTGAACTTTCCCTTGGTTCCCTGCTGGGGCGTGACGATAAAATTGTGATCTGATAACCACAATAAAGAATAAAAGCGTTTTTGTTCATTTTAGGTATCGTTAAACCTTTTAAGTAAAATTAAAATTGCAAGAAATGTCGATAGTTTATCGATATGACTTTATCGACATGGCTACAGCAAGGTGGCGTTAAATTGTTAATCGTACACTAAACAAAAGTGGCAACAGTGACAGCTCGCTGAGACGTCATCTAAGTATATTATTATATCTATGACTGAGACCGTGCAAGTGCACAGAAGGTAGCTAAGGTGCACGTGCATATCTACGCACCTGCCTAGTTACTTTTCCTAGAGTTAGTTAGACTTAAGAAAAGACCGCAGCGATTTTTATAGCCCACGCTGGCCCACGCAGTGCAAGTGTTTTTTATACGTCATAAACATAGAAGTTTGGCGTTTAAAATAACACGTGCACTATCAAAATCGCTGCAGACTTTTCTTGGTCTAACCCTAGCCACTTTTCCATTCATACCAGTTCTCGCTTTTATACCTCTCGTAAGTCAGCAGCAGAAGTTGCTAAGCGGGCGAGGTGTTCAAAATTACCTTGACACGCTCTTATTATCTTAACAATAAAGTCGCGTCAAGATCATTTTGAACACCTGGCCCGCTTAGCAACTTCTGCTGACTGTACTTGCATAACCTAACAGTTTAAAGCAAAGTAGTCTTTGTTTTTGTAACCGCTCTGTGGTTTGGCAGAAGAATGTATTGTATCTAGATGTAAGTAGGTAAGCTTGTGAATAAACGCTTTATTTATTTATTATTTTTTATTTATTTTTTCGTTTATAATTTATTAGCATTACGAAGTAAAATTGTTCCGCCATTTAATTTTATTGAAACGGAAAACTTACATAGTGTTCGGCGTAACATTAGATATAATAACCCCCTGTAGCGCTACTGTCAATAGTGCTGCCATCTCTATTTCTAACCCGTAACCTCCACAGATTACCTGGCCGCACTGAACCTGCAAGGCTCCCAGTTCCGCGCGCTCTGCAGTAACAATACCTTGGCCCTCCAGAACGGAGTCAATGTGGATGATAACTGCTTGCTGGCTTATGTTGTGGACTCCGAGGTTTTGACTAGAAGGTAAAACTTATGAAGATTTTAGTTCAAACTGGACTTTCTGTCTAGGCTAGGCTATTCCGTTGAGATTTGGCTTAAGCATCCAGGTCTATTCCCAAAAAAATCAAAATGTAGCTATTAACCGACGGAAATTTACAGAATTAAATGCAAAATGAGCGTAAACGTCACTAAAGAGTGGCAGACAGCGATTCAAAATTCGAAATAAAGTATAAATGGAAACCAAAACCGTGATCTTTCCTTTGTTTCAAAGCATTATGCCATCGTTAAAAGGCATCTCTGTAGTACAAAGTTCATTTAGGTAACTTGTTTTTTTATAAAGCGCTACTCTGAGATACCTTAAGGAGATTATGGGCAGCAAATGCGGATACTCACGGAAGCAAATAGAGTTGACAATATTAAGTAGTGAGAATACACCTACAGCCTCGTAAGGTTCACGTTCCTTATATACTTATGAAATTAAAATCATTTTCAATCGGAATAAAGTTGCATTTGTTTTATTTCGGTCAATTTTTAACCAAACCAAAATTAACTCTATATCCTACACTATAAGCTCAAATTTCTCTGGCATGTTTTGGATTCCTTGTGTGGCTGGGCCTTAGGGCTTTGAAGGCGAAGTGTCCCTAGTGTAGTTTTCTCATTTAAGGGCTACTCTTAAACGCCCTGCGCGGCCGATGAAGCCCACAAACCACACACATATCACGCACCCACCGCCACTGAGGCCAGTCTTTGTGTACGTATTTATTTAATATTAATATTGTAGCGCCTTTTAGATGTCGCTTGTACTAAGATTGATCTATTGTGGCAGCGATTTTGTGGTTGTGGCTTCCCATTGATTCTAGGAATTTTTGGACTGTAATGTATTGTATCTGGGTCTGGTAATAATCATATAACTGACTAATCGATATTACCTATATATTAAAGATTAATAACTAACCGAGACCTAGAAACACATACTATGAAGTAGCATTAGTTATTCTTTGGATGAAACCATAACATTCTTATTAACATCATCTTTGCTAGAGTTTGTCTAAACTAACTCTGCGCCGACATGAAAAATGAAACCGAAGCAGGATCACTAGAAACGTCATATTTTCATAGAAAAAGAGTTCGCTTAGATAGACTCTAGAAAATTATTAGGTACATATAGTCAATGGTAATAAAATACGGGATAAGTACGTCATACTTTCATAGATTTTAATCTTTTTGGTGGCACTTTCACACTCTATACAAGGTTAGCTTAGTACAGTCACCTGCAATAGTATGTTACTTTTCTAAGGTCGCAAAAATATCTGACACGCTCTTATGACTCTACAAATAAGATCGTATCAGATATTTTTACGGCCTTTGTTGTGTAACATATTACTACAGGTGATTGTACAGCCCTATTGTTTTAGTCTTAAAAACCAATTTTGTAGTAGAAAGGTGCCAAATAGCCATTTTGGAAAATGTAGGCAGAAAGATTCGATCTCCTGTACAAAATTAATATTTCGCGTTTCTTACTGACAGATATAGATTTGCTAGACTATATATATTGACATGGTTAACGACTATTAATTACTATTTTAGACAAGACGAAGCCTACAACAGTATCAGCGCTCTCCTTGACACCCTTGAAAAGTACTTCGGCTACGCCGCCTCATCAGGCACCCAGCATGTCAACATGGAGATCTTCTCCAGCTTCGATGGCACCCGCGACTTGCTCTTCAAGAACACCGCTGTTGGCTTCTCAGAACCCACCAGAGCTACTACTAACCAGCCTGCTAAGAACTACATTGAGCTGTTCAGCCATTTGCAAGCCTGTACTGGTGCTGGCAGCAACATTCCGGTCCCTGGATTGGCTAACAGGAGTTTCTATTCCATTTTGACTCTGGTTTTGTCTGCGCTGCTTACGCGTTTCATTGTTTATTAAGCTGTCAGGTCAGTTAGTCTATAAGGGGTTATTGCAACTATTTTTGTCGGCCCTCTGATGAGAGGGACAGAGTTTATGTTGTTTCCCTGTCCCTCTCAGCAGCAGGATAGAAGAAAGTGTCTGAGGAAAGGATAGGTAATAATCCCAATAATAGTCTATTGGCTATTCATGGAAATAGCGTCAAGTATTCTACAGACTTCTACTGCAGTCTGCATTACATTAGGTACTTACAATTGCACAAACCAAATTTTCTGATTATAAATTGATGAGATTTTCTGCACGATGCCAGAAATCGAAGATCGGCATGGCAAATATGGATATAGACTTACATAATCCACTGGACATTTGCCGAGTCAATAGTAGTGGTACTAAGACACACCAAGCTACGTTCTGTGAGCGTCAGTGCAACTGAAAATTCTTGAGTTGCGTTTCAATAAAATGTATTTTAGATTGATTTAGAGGTCTAGTTACGTAGTCTGGTTTGTTTTAGTTAAAGATTAGGTAGGTACAATGATTTATTTTCATTTTAGTGAGTTTTGATCTAATCAAAAGTCGGTAAACTATGGAATGCGACTAATTTTTTTTCTTTTACCTTTTTTATGTGCAATCACAGATACCTAGAACAAATTATTTTGTTAATTTAATTGTTCAATTAAGATTTTACACATTTACAGGGAATATGTATATCAAACATATGTATAATGTTACTTTAATAACAGCTAAAGGGGGTTAAAACTCCCAATGGCTCTATTTTTTTGTAAACTAAATGGCCCACAGTGCTTTGATTTTTTTTATGTCACATTTTTTGTCCATACTGACTTATCACGTTGTAATACTATTTATTTAGTTGGTGTACCTATTTATTGTAGTTATTTCGGTGGTAAAATATGATAGTAGAACTTGTAGTAGGCATAATTTTAATGTTATAAGGTCTTGTTTATACTTCTTTTACGATCAAAACTGCCGTTTGCTAGAAATTTATTTTAAGTAACTTTTAAGTTTAAGTACACTTTCAATATCTATTTAAAAGGTAAATACAAAATAAACATTACATATTCTGTTACAGTTGAAATAAAAAATAAAATGGAAAATTAAAACCAATAAGCAACCCTACTGGAAATAATACTTTATTTTTCGTGGGTGCAAAAACTAGATGGCGTTGTCAACTACAGTTAAAAAGCCATCTAGCTATTCTTAGTGCCATCATAATCATGGTGTAAGATATGAAATTTAATAAAATCAAGAACAGTTTTACATGAATACTTGTACTTAATTAATAAATAAAGTGTGATTGAATTTTTATCTTTATGAATAAAGTATTTTTTGTAGAAATGTGCGTTTGATTTATTACAATTTTTATTTAAGGGCAAAATCTAATATAACGAACGAAACAGATAACTACTTTTCATTATCCAACATCGTTTCTTTACAGTAAAATTTTGTATGTACTGATTAATTAATTTAAATTACTTACTTAATATTTATTTGGGAAAGTTCGCATTACAGTGTTTATATACAGTGGTATGATCATAACATTGTATTCTTAATCTATTGATACTTTATCAGTGCGTGCGCTCACTATATCAAAATATAATACAGGACCCCTATTCGACAAGCGACGTTTGACGTATCGTGTTGATATCCCGTTGATGTGGGAAAAATCATAAGTTCTCGAATACGTACAATGTCAAAATTTGACATTAACAATCCACAGTTAGGGTGACAAGCAAACTAAACCGAACCATCCTTAGTTTAGAGTGGAGTTTTGGTTGTACCAAATGATATTATCCACCGTTGATGGAATCATAACTCAGTATGCGATAAAATCAACTGTTGATTTGACGTGGATGCGAAATCTGACAGTTCTACGTGTCGAATTTGGCCCCGGCCAAACAAACGTTCCAATGGGGTAAAACCGAGTTGTCAACAAGGATGCGGCCAAAGTCGATATTGCTTACCAATTAACTCCGGGTTAGTGGGATGGTGCAAATGGCCCTAAGCAGGATGTACGCTAGTTTGCACCGATGCGATAAAATAAAATAATTGATCTTAATTACAAGTGTTTTAATAGTTACAGACTGGAGATGGGCCGAATATTCGGTAGGGCTAAAAAACGGGGCAAGTGCGAGTCGTCGCGCACGAAGGGTTCCGTACCATAATGCAGAAAAAACGGGAAAAAAAGCAAATAAAAAAACGGTCACCCGTCCAAGTACTGACCACGCCCGACGTTGCTTATCTTTGGTCACAAATCACGTTTGTTGTATGGGAGCCCCATTTAAATCTTTATTTTATTCTGTTTTTAGTATTTGTTGTATAGCGGCAACAGAAATACATCATCTGTTAAAATTTCAACTGTCTAGCTATCACGGTTCGTGAGATATAGCCTGGTGACAGACAGACGGACGGACGGACGGACAGCGAAGTCTTGGTAATAGGGTCCCGTTTTACCCTTTGGGTACGGAACCCTAAAAACTGCCTAAAACGCTGAAAAAAGTTCATACGGGTCTGCGATCTGCAATCCTCGTATTTTTGACCTTTCCCCTCTGGGCCGGCCGGGAATGTTTTCTTATGAAAAGAAACGAAACCGTCTCATGCTGACCGCGAAGTGCGCCTGCGCCAGCTAGCGGACGCCCTAGCCGACCACAGACTAACAGGCCGCTGGACGATATCAGCCTGTCAGAAAAAAAAATTGACAGTTCCGAACAACTGACCGGCCGATATCGTCCGGCGGACTGTTAGTCAGTGGTCGGCTTAAAAAATAAATTTGTTTATTCGGTAAATATTCGGCAGGTCGAACCGAACTATTCGGCCGAATACGAAAATTGAAAGATATGCCGAAAACCGAATAATTACCGAATATTCGGCCCATCTCTAATACAGACCAATATTTTCAATTTCTTTATCCGCCGCCGCCGTTCATATTATTTAGTTCGGACCCTGTTGCTGGTGCCCATGGTGTCGTTGTTGTTGTTGTTCGTGTGTGTTTTGTCGGCGATGTTGCTACTGTTGGTGTTTCTGGTGTTGTTGTAGGTGTTGTTGATGTTGTTTCTGTTGTTGGCGTTGTTAATACCGTTGTTTCTAATGTTGTTGATGCTGCTGTTGTTGGTGTCGGCGTTGTAGCTATTGTTGTTGCTGTTGTTACTGTTGTTGTTGGTGTAGTTTGTTCTATTATCGTTGTTGAGGGTGTAGTTATTACAACTTCCTTGGTAGTTAGTTCTTCGGTAGTTGTTTTTGACGTAGTTTCCGTATTTTTTTTAGTAGCTACAGTAGTAGTGGTCCGAGGTTTAGTAGTAGTAGGAGTAGATTTAGGAGTAGAAGTACTACTTTTAGATGTAGATGATTTTCTTGATTTTGAATCGAGCAGTTGGTTATTTGGATTTTTCAATGGTTGTTTCGTTGAAGGATCATTTGGTCTGTTTAAAATTACTCGGAGTATGCTCTGCGGGATCCAATGTCCAGGGAACATGGACTCCACGGGGTTCGATATGAACACAAGAGGGTCGTTTTTTTCATCTTTCTGAATGGGAGCCGCTGCTACTATATTAACCGCAAGTAGTAGACTTGCAAACACTGCAACATAACGATTGGAGTTAGACTAAGAAAAGTCTGCCGCGATTTTGATAGCCCACGCAGTGCAAGTGTTATTTTTTCGTCATAATTTCATAGAAGATTGACGTTTAAAACAACACTTGTACGGCGTGGGCTATCAAATTTGCTGCAGACTTTTCTTGGTCTAGATTTATTGCATTTTAAGAAAAGCGTGACAAGATTTTATTTGGGCCTGAGGTAATGTCGCTACAAGCAGCTTACATATGGCAATAATATTACGTATGACATTACAATCAAAAAATTGTTAGCACCAGTTATGTCAACGACTATTTCAAAACATTACGCAATCCTACGTCCTACTCTGACAAGTTTTTAACACTTACTTTTAACTTTAGAGGTATCCACTTGACAAGTTTCTTACACTTCATCTTTATTCTTAATTATTTTACATAAGCTTAGATGCATGCTAAGTTTCACGATTTCTTTTAATTGGCAATAGTTTTTTTTTTAATTTCTTAGGGAAATGAATCGTACAATCAATGCTAACTAGCTTACTGCACTGCAAGTTGCCACAAATACATTAATAAACAAATTATTATTAGGCCAAGAAATAAGAAGTTATAGAGGGAAATGCTAGGAACACAATTTTCGACTCCGTAACTTTGTTTGGACTAGTTAGGAGGTGAACATATCAAAAGTCCCCGGCCGTAGCCCCGGTGCTGGGGGGGAGAGGGGGAAAGTAGGTCTCATTTTTCGGTTTTTCACTAATATCTTGGAAGCTTTGCGTCTTAGCGACATGACTACTGAGACAAACCAAAAGCTGATAAAATTTGTTACAAGTTTTATTCAGTCAAGTTTTTCGATATCTTGAATAATTTTTGAGATATCCGCTCTTGAAAGTTTATTTAGGGCTTTCAATTTTATCTTGATATCTACATTAGTGAAGCTGCTAGGCCGTGTTTGGTATCATTTTCGTATAAATCGGGGATGCTGAATTCATTTTTGGTATCACATTGACACCATTCCTAAGAAAAAACATATAAACTTTAAACAAATACCCTTTTTTTTAAATCCCTCTTCACGCTTAAACCGCTCAACCGATTTAATTGTAATTTGGTGTACAGATATTTTGAGTCCCAAGACAGGACATAAGATACTTTTTATCTCAATAATCATCCTTTAAAGTTGTGAAATGGAGTATGGGGGGAATTCAACTTCGTCGACAAAACTGAATTCCTGAGGTTAATACTGCTTAAGGTAAGGTTTGAAGTCATGTTAGGTATCATTTTCATCTAAATCACAGATGTATACCTGGCTCTTGAGACACAGGGAAACCTACTTTGAGAGCCAGGAACCAATGTTATGTAACAACTCAAAGTTGCAATAAAGATTATTTTATTTTATATTTTTATTTTATACCATCCTAAATTTCACCTAAACCGGTTCAGCGGTTATTGACTCCCCATACAAACTTCCACCCCACTTTTCACATCCTCAAAAGATGCTTTTGGTTATAAAAACTCCTATGTTCTGTGTCGAGACTGAAACTATTTCTATACCAAATTTCAACAAAATTGGTTCAGCGGTTTAAACGTGAAGAGGGATTTAATAAAATATATTTTTTTAAATTTTGGTTTTACTTCGGAATAGTGTCAATGTGATACCATAAATGAATTCAGCATCCCCGATTTATACGAAAATGATACCAAACATGGCCTAACAGGATTACTGATTTAGATATCAAGATAAAATTAAAATCCCTAAATAAACTTTCAAGAGCGAGTATCTCAAAAACTATTCAAGATATCGAAAAACTTGACCAGATAAAACTTGTAACTAATTTTATGAGCTTTCGGTTTGTCTTAGTAGTCATGTCGCTAAGATGCAAAGTTTCCAAGATATCAATGAAAAACCGAAAAATTCGACCTTCTTACCCCCCCTCTACCCCGCAGCACCGGGGCTACAGCTGGGGACTTTTGATATGTTCACCTCCTAACTAGTCTAAACAAAGTTACGGAGTCAAAAATTGTGTTCCTAGCATTTCCCTCTACAACGTTTTTTGAGCATTCATTTCCTGACCTATATATAATAAATATGACAAACATACTTACTTCTGTGCATTAATCGAGTAGTTTAGATACTACAGCATGTAATTATTGAAACAATCTAAAGTCAGCTCAACAAATTAATGAAATAAACTGAGATTATTAATCATTAAAAGCATTTACGATATTGACGAAGTTACGGTCAATTTAGTATCTTAATGGACAATTAATCCATGAATTGAAGTGATCGATCAAACCTATAGTTCGTTTTTTTAGCATTAGAAAATAGGTAAGCGATCTTGACATGTCTTTTAATTGAAAACCCCTTTTATAAATCAGTAACTTATAATTATGAAAACAGAAGAATATAAATGATCGTATTAGATTCATAATTATACATATTTGCCGTGACTTATTTTTAAAACATGTTTTTCAATTGCAAGATGAACCTAACATCAAGATTGTTTACCTTTTATCGAACTAACTATAGGCAACGTATGAGACAAGCTAGCAAGCTACAGAGACTCTAAAGGGTCGCATGCGTAACCCTCACTGGCGACACGGGATCCACACCAACTGTAGCCAAGGAGGCCATGCTAAACTTTCCACCGCCTCACCTACACCAGGCGTGCCTCACTCCGCGATTTCGTCGCTTTGCTACAGGTAGCTAAAAGTACATCCGTTCGACCCCAATTTTGGGGTTCGCCATAAGCCGCGCGTGGCGCTGCACCTAGCGGCCATATTATCTGTGCTGATTGTAACAGAAACGTTTTGTTAGAGAGTGAGTCTTCCGTACCTAGTATTATTATTTATTCTGTGCCTACACGTACTTACAGCAAGAGGCCACTCTCTCAGCGGTGAGGTTGCGGACCGTTACATATAAATTTATAAATGGTCTAACATGGGAACTCGGCATAGTGTTATTTTATTAGCAACTTGTTATTAATAACTTAATGTTTTATATTTACTTAATTATTTGTGAATTAAAATTCTCCCCAAAATTGGTGGGTGTCACTTATTAAATAGTTCTTAGGTACAATGCCTATGATTGTGCTGCTCAAGTGCTTATTTCCCTAAGAGCCTAAGAATTTTGAAAAATATTCGTTACAGGCCTATTTTAGATTTAATCTAGTTGTTAATTTCTTTTAGTAATACGACTGTATATATAGGTATAATATACTGGCTTATCGGTTTAGAACTGAAAATATTGTAGGGAAGTTATGATATGGATGTAGATAAAATAAAATTGATCTTACTCTTAAGTTTTTTAATGAATATGGACCAGAACAAAATACCTTTTAATTAATATTCCAATGGATTTATCTACCGTTATGAGGATTGCTTACTTCACCCGTTACGGTTACTGTTACTGTTGTTGATCTTTTGAATTTGGACGGTTTTGTTGATGTTGGTATTTTAGGTGTTCTTGACGCCTTTGTTTTTGGTGCCGGTATTTTTGCTGCTGTTGTTAGTTTAGTTCGTGCTTTTAATGTTGTTGCTGCTTCTTGCGTAGTTAATTCTTCGATAATTGTTTTTGAACTAGGTTTAGTTATTTCTTTAGCAGCTACAGTAGTTGTGGTTCCAGATTTGGTAATAGTGGGAGTAGATTCAGGAGTAGAAGTACTTTTAGATGTAGATGATTTTCTTGAATTTGAATCGAGCATTTTGCTATCTGGATTTTTCAATGGTTGTTTCGTAGAAGGATCATTTGGTCTATTTAAAATTACTTTGAGTATGCTCTGCGGGATCCAATGTCCAGGGAACATGGACTCTACAGGGTTCGATATGAACACAAGGGGGTCGTTATTAACATCATTTTGAATTCCCGGAGCCGCTTCTACTATCGCAATAGCAAGTAATAGACTGGTAAACACTGTAACATAACGATAACTGAATAATGCAGAGACACACTTATCCCATGTACGCAACGTATGCAATGCATTATGACAATCTGAACCATGATAGTTGTATGCTTAGAAACATACTTGTCATGCGTTGCATTGCGTATGACAAGTATGTTTCTAAGCGTACAAATTTCAGGGTTCAGATGTCATAATGCATTGCATACGTTGCGTACGTAGGACAAGTGTGCCCCGAGCTTAATATATCTAAAGCCTTTTATGGGGGCGCCATAAGCCTTCAGTAAGAAGAAGAAAGAAGATATACTTGGAAAAATTCGACCTATGCCGTTGTAGCCTGGTGGCCGAATGGCACATCAGGCACCTGCCGCGATAGCAGAGGACGCTGGTTCCTTTCCAGCCAGGGGCACTGGAGGCCTTGGTCACTTTTTCTTATGAAAATGATACAAGAGGGAGGTCACCCTCAATTTTCAGGAATAGTCCTCCACATCGATTTCGATGACGGCGACCTCAGCAATCAAGGGATCTTCCTCTTATGAGCTCTTATGTGGCTGGCCAGGCCAAACTTGTTTTTAAAAACTCTGTCACATTCACGGCAGTAGAGTTGACCGGCTGTGTTGTACGTATACACGTAGGTGGGCTTAGGCCTTTCCTTGCGTAATTGGCGTTTTACCTCTAGTGTCGCGAGGCGGTTTTCCTCAAACGACTTGATGGATTCAAATCAAAGATGGTAGACCGCCAAGATGACCGCTTTGCATCGAGCTCCTCCCAACGTGCAGGATCGATGGCACACGCGTTTAGGTGACGCTTGAGCACGTCTTTATATCGGAGATTATTTCAGGAATACGACGCAAGGGGGACGATATTTTTCAAAATTCTTAGGTTCTTAGGGAAATAAGCACTTGAGCAGCACAATCAATATAAAGGATGACTCACGTTAGACCGGGCCGTGTCCGGGCCGGAGCTTCCGGCGCTTACTTTTCTATGATATAACAGGTGATCACAGACGCTTTTCATAGAATACGATGCGTCGGAAGCTCCGGCCCGGACACGGCCCGGTCTAACGTGAGTCATCCTTTATCTTGACAACTAGCCTATTGGAAATTGCAATAAATACATCAATAAACTAATTGTGACGTCCACGGGTAAAGGTACCTTATGGCGTTTGGCGCTTACGCTATTATTAACGCCGCTCCAATATTATTGCGGCGCTAATATGCGACGTAAGCGCCAGCCGCCATAAGGTACCTTTTGTCATGGAACGTCACAATTGAAAACAAAAATACAAGTTATTTACTTACTTCTTGCACTTTTTTTCCTAATACGATTTTTTATCGTGTATTAAACGAGTAATTATTACTACCTACCATAACTAATTATGAAAGAAATGTAAAATCAGATCAACTCAAGCATAATTGATTGCCCTTTACAGTACTAAATTGAGCGAAACTTCCGCCATAGAGAAATATAGTAATAGAGTGCTCACTCCATAAGTCCATACATCGGTTTTGGTACAAAAGCAGGGGTGCGAAGCTCCTGACTTCGGCCAAACTCGGCTCAGCTTTGCTCCGAGCAATTATTAGGGTTGGCACCACTTGACTTCCTTTTGCGTGCACGACCACAGATAAGATAATCACTTGAATTTTGACAACCCTAATTAGCCGAAAGGGATAGTGCCATGTATTAGAAAGGGATAGCATGATTCGACCCTGAACCGCTGTCAAACTTCGGTTTTGTAGGAAGCTTCCTTTCTGTACGGTAGTACTATTATTTATTCTGTGGCAAAAGACTATTATTTTCGCAATCGACATCTAGCATCGAGTAGCGGAACTATTTCTTAATATAAGCTGAGTGAGGACCTTTTGGCACAAATATTTATGTAATTGAATTTTAGTTTTGTGTTATTACTGTTATTAGTTATTATTATTTGTGCTAATAAACATCTCTTATTCTTATTCTTATCGTTACTCGATACTAGATGTCTCTCGTATGGCGACTCACGACAAATTGTATTGAACAACAATTTACAAAGAATTTTAGAAGCAGAAGGAGTTGAAAATAGAGTTCCGGTTAGTCCGGTTATAATATTAGCTGATAATTGTTGAGCATTAGACTTTCGGTCGCCGCTTCATCTATTGTCAAGTAGCAGTTGTGTAGCAGTCACTACAGTACTGATAATTCCGCTACTCGATGCTAGATGTCGACTACGAAAATAATAGTTGTCGTTTCGGTACCAAAAATGAGTGCCTACCGCGAACCACGTTCGACGTGTTGCCTCTCTGTCGTACTTGTAAATGCGTACGTAAGTGCGACAGGGAGGCAACACGTCGTACGTGGTTCGCGGTAGGCCCTCTGATGTATGGATTGGGCACTCTATCTTACTATATTTTTCTATGCCATAACCAGTGGCGGCTTTCCCATAAGGCACAGTAGGCCCGGGCCTAGGGCGGCAAGATACTAGGGGCGGCGAATTGTGTCAAAAAATTCGCTGATGATAACAAACAATAACTCAAAATTAGGCAAAGAATTTTCACAAAAAGGTACCTATAGAGGGAAATACTTGAAACACAATTTTTGACTTCGTACCTAACTTTATTTGGACTATCTAGGAGGTGAACATATCAAAAATCCCCGGCCGTAGCCCTTGAGCCGGGGGAAGAGAGGGGTTTGAAGGTCACATTTTTCGGTTTTTCGCTTATATCTCAGAAACTATGCGTTCGCTCTAACGACATGAGCATTATCCAAAATGAAAGCTGGTTAAATTTGCTACAAGCTACAAGTTTTTCGATATCATGAGGGGCCCTCCACACTTGTGCGCGAATCGCAGCGTAAAGCCCCGAACGCTAGTGTGGTCGATTTCGCAGATTGTTTACGCCTTCGCGCCTTGTTCCCCGTTTTTAGGGTTCCGTACCTCAAAAGGAAAAAACGGAACCCTAATAGGATCACTCGTGCGTCTGGCTGTCCGTCTGTCACAGCCTATTTTCTCCGAAACTACTGGAGTAATTAAGTTGAAATAGATATTATGTAAGTTTGTGACCCAAAGATGGACGTGTAACGTAAATAAATAAATTTTAAATGTGGTGGCCATGTTTGGGGGTAAATGAGAAAATTAAAAAATAAAGTTTTTCAAACTATATCGTGTTACATATCAAATCAAAGAGCTCATTGTAAGATCTCAATTTTTTTTATAATTTTAGGATAAATAGTTTATAGATGGTCAAGCAAATCTTGTCAGTAGAAAAAGGCGCGAAATCCAAATTTTCTATGAGACGATATCCCTTCGCGCCTGCATTTTTTCAAATTTGCCTCCTTTTTCTACTGACAAGATCTGCTTGACCAACTATAGCAGTTATTCAAGAAAATAGGCAAAATATGACCATCCCCTCCTTTCCATTTTTTTCCTTTAATAATATTATCACGGTGCTCACGAGGAAAGGAACCCGAAAGATTTTAACAGTTTATTAGTGATCATATTTAAATACCTACTAATTTGTGCTTTAAACTTCTCTGGAGGCCAAAAGAAGGAAAAGAGATTTTATTTGAGTGTTTATAGGTATAGCTAAAAAACGTTTTTCTTATGTTTCTTTTTTAGATTTTTTGAATATTTTTGTAGGTAGGTACATAAAAAGTCAATGTTATTGATGGTAAAAATGTCACTTAATACGAATAAGTATTTGCTTAATTTTTTCGTAAAACCTATATGTTCCTATGATCATGCATGTCACAAGGACGTATAGTTTCTGAGATATAATAAGCGAAAAAACCGAAAAATATGACCTTCAAATCAAATCCCCCTACCCCCGCTCAAGGGGACTTTTGAGAAAAATGTTTTTACTGCATAAATGATTATTTATGTTTATCATGAGTGTTCCTAATATGTATACTGTAAATGTATGTACACCTGAAAAGGTAGTTTCGGTGTAACTAAATATTCCACCTGCAATGTAACCTGATTCATACACACAATATGTTCACCTTCTAACGAGTCCAAATAAAGTTACTAAGTTAAAAATGTGTCCCAAGCATTTCCCTCTATACCTTTTCGTTGCCTGACTTAAGTGTAGTCAATCTGACGGGTGCTGATGCTGAGAAAGGGGCGGCTACAAGGCCTGGGGCCTAGGGCGGCAAAGACTGCAAATCCGCCACTGCCCATAACGGAAGTTATTCAGTGTTGCCAACTTGGCATAATTGATGCCAGATCTGGCATATTTTCACATGCTTTGGCACCAAAATTTTCCATTTAGCATCTGGCATATTTTTTAGCATAATTTAGTCTAAGCCAAGTTTGCACCAAATTGGCAGTAACAATATGCGCCATCGCCTTATGTGGTTCATATTTTCATATGAATTTTGACTTTTGTGGACGGATGGACGTCGACGGATTATATAAAGTTGGTCAAGCAGATCTTGTCAGTAGAAAAAGGCGGCAAATTTAAAAAATGTATGTGTTTTAAGTATCTAATTTCAAGTTGACATTTTAGCATTTTTTTTAGCTAATTTAAAAAAACTTTAGCATAATTTTGGCATAATCTAGACATAAGTCTAGCATTTTTTCAAAATCCGAGTTGGCAACACTGAAGTTATCTCTTAGTCAACATCTAGCGTCAAGTAGCGGAAAATTTATCAGTACTGTAGTGACTGCTACTCAACTGCTACTTGACAATAGATGAAGCGGCGACCGAAAAGTCAAATGCTCAATAATTTTCAGCTAATATTATAACCGGATTAACCGAAAATCTATTTCCAACTCCTTCTGCTTGTAGGTAATATTAGTTATAGGTATATTGTGAAATTTATTTCCAAGTTTTCCAACTCCTTCTACTTGTAATATTAGTTTAATTGTTTTAGCAGAAAGTTTTTCGTCAGTAACGACACTTGTGACATCTGGTGACGAGTAGTGGAACTGCTGTTATTATGCCGCTCCAATATTATTGCGGTGCTATGCGACGTAAGCGCCAGCCGCCATAAGATACCTTTTCCTGTGGAAAGCGCACGAGTGTGGAGCGGGCTTAATGGCACGGAACCCTTCGTGCGCGAGTCCGACTCGCACTTGGCCGGGTTTTTTAGAAATATCTTCGTTCAGTCGTTAGTTAGAATACATTTTATGACAAGATGTTTTTTTACTTCCCGCTATGGAGTGTACCATACCATACTTCCCGCCTTTCTGGCTCCCGCCCGAGGTAAGCCGACCGGCTAGTATGAATTGGGACCCAAGTAGTATGAATCCAGACCCAAGGATGAATCCGGACGCATCCGGACCCTAGTACGAATCCGGACCGCCTGTCTTTTGATTTTCTCGGGGTTTTATTGCCATAGACACTGCTAACCATAGGCATCAATTTTGGTTTGTTTCTGCTGTCATAAGGCCGGTTATACACTTATAAATTACACTTTGCTGAATATAAAAATCATTTTTTTATTATATTATAATTTTTATTTTAAGTACTAGAAAAATATATTCGTAGAAGTAGAATCGTTCAATAATACTTTACAATTTGTATTAAGCCCCTCCTCGATTTTTTAGATTTGGATGTGCAGCGGGCTTTATGTTATGGCGTTATGGCGCTTAGAAGTGATAGAAGCAAGGGCCCAACGTTTTCTGTTCTCTTTCACGACGCAGCAACTAGTATCATTTCTCTCTCCTCGCTCTTTTAAAATGATGTTTGTCAAAAAAGGACAACCATACTGTTGACAAGGTGGACTTCAAATCAAGTGTTGCCTTTCTTGATGCGCCCAGGCTGTGTATGTGTGCGTAAAAGCGTATATGTGTGCTCTTTTAGGGATGTGAAAAGTCGATTTTAATCATGTTATATATCGATAAACGCTACACAGCGGAACGAAATAGCGATTAATTAAAGCTTCAATATCTTCGTTAAACATAAACATAATTGAAATGCTAATGGATAATGAATATATAATAATATAATTCAATTATTGCGGAACACCTATTTTAAGAGGTATTTATGTATTTTAATTAAATATCTGAACTTTCCCTTGGTTCCCTGCTGGGGCGTGACTATAAAATTGTGATCTGATAACCACAATAAAGAATAAAAGCGTTTTTGGTCATTTTAGGTATCGTTAAGCCTTTGAAGTAAAATTAAAATTGCAAGAAATGTCGATAGTTTATCGATATGACTTTATCGACATGGCTACAGCAACGTGGGCCTCATTGTTAATCGTACACTAAACAAAAGTGGCAACAGTGACAGCTCGCTGAGACACCGTCTTTATATATTATAAGTCTATGGATAGAAGCAATAGGGAACTTATCAATTTACTTCGTAGCAACTTCGTAGTTACTTTTAGCTTTGTCACTTTCGTTTGCTGTACTGAAGAAAGAAATGCAAGTACCGTAACCTACAACACACCACAAAGTGTATCGCATATCGGATGCATGTTACGAGAAAATTGGTTGCACATGGCAACATTAATAGTAAAATGTGTGGCGATTAAAAATGGCGTCCCTTCTTTGAGTTGAGTTGTCCCTTTCGCACTTAAATACGGCGGTTTAATATCAATTTTATGTTATCAAACAAGCATTTTTGCTTTTATTAAAGCAGCAGTTAGTGAAGTGGCTATATTTAGTTTAATTTCTTCTCATTAAAACATTAATCTGCAGGAAAAATGCTGTCAAATGGGTGCGGCGTACCTCTGTTTACTGTAGTTACTTTTATTTCCAAATATTTAAATAATATCACGTCCCAGCGTATTTTATGCGCGTTTTAGTGCAATTACATAGTGTAACAAATAAAAATGGACAAGAAAAACAAAAAGAAAACTGTGATAAAACGGAAAAGTGACGATCCTGGGGAAAGCGAGAAGAAAAAAATTATGGTGAGCCGAGCTAAGACTCAGGAGGACAAAGACAAAGTGGAGGTTGTAAATCAAGTTGTGGAGGTGCCTGTGGAGCAAGGGCAGCAGATAGTGCATACCGGGCAGCTGGTGGAAGGGAATTTCGAGCAGCCCGTGTTCGTGAATATGAAAGGAGAGCCTGTCCAACTGGGACCAAATACAGTGATACTTTACGAACAAAGCGGTAATCCCTCGAACTTTGCGTTTGGTGGAATGTGGACTATGGACTCTTCGGGCCGCATTGTGATGGCGGAGACCATTTATGATGTAAAAGGGGAGCCAGAGGAGGAGGGAACTACTTTTGTACAGGGCACACCTGAAGTTAGCAATGTAAGTGTTTTTCATTTAATAACAAGTTACTAAGGGCTATGTCTACCTCACCCTTACAGCATGTAGTAACTGGAGACACCTTGGCTGTCATTTTCTGTCCAAACAGTCTGCCGATTTTTGCAAAGGAGCTCAAATGTATTGCTAGCTATTTCTACATGATGTGTACATAACATACAAAATAAATAGCCATGTCAGTCCATACAAAAGTTTGCACAATTGTGCAAGGTAAGAAGGGTAAGCTCTTAAAGGCGATTCCGGTTATTAAATGCTCTAAGACCTTACTATATCAACCTAATAATAAGACAGTTAGTCAGATCTCCCCACGTCCCCACTGCCCACAGCTCGTGATGCCTACGTTACTAACGGAATAGTCAAATCAATGTTATGATAAAGATTTTTTAACCCTTTAAAAGTCTAGATAATATAAAAAATCAAGCCTTATTGCTATTTAATAATCCTAAAAATTCTATGTAACAAAAAAATAAGAATAAGATTAAATTGATTGAGAATAATAGATTAAATTATTATTTGTGAAGCAGGCAGGCAGTTGAAATAACTGATAATGCCTGTATCTAGAGCCATCAATCGAGTTTTCAGTGTTGAGTAGAGTTTGCATTGTGCTTGTCTAGTTTATTCTTAAATTCATTGACACTTTGGGCCGATACTACGTCCTCTGGGAGTTTGTTCCAAGCTTTGACCACTCTGTTGCTAAAGAAGTGTCGTCTATGAGGATTATTGTAGGACCTGCGGGACATCAGCTTATACTGATGAGATGACCTCTCAGACGGTTGTTGTTATTGCGTTCTAGCATCTTATGGAAATCTTTGAGATCATAGTGTTGGGTTAGTATTTTGTATGTCTCGATCAGATCTCCACACTCTCTGCGCTTCTTCAAGGTTGTGAGGTTTAAGAAGTGTAGTCTTTCTTCATAGGACATAAATTCGACGCTTATCATGAATAGTGGCATAAAACAAAATGCCGTTCGATTTTTAAATCTTACCAGTAAAAGATAGAATATTAAATGCAATAGCATTTCATTTTGAGTTGTGCCACTATTCATGATAAGCGTCGAATTGATTGAAAGAAAATAAGAAGTATACAGTAGCATGCACAAAAGGTGTCCAGTAAGCCCCAAACCATACCTCGTTTTTTTTGCATTAGAAAAAAGGTAAACAATCTTGATGTGTCTTTTAATTGAATAATACATTTTTAAAATAAGTTACGGCAAATATGTAACAATTATGAATCTAATACGATCATTTACATTCTTCTGCTTTCATAAGTAATAGTTTTTGGTTTTTAAAAAGCGTTTTTCAATTAAAAGACATGTCAAAATCGCTTACCTTCTTGCAAGTTCTTTCTAATGCTAAAAAAACGAACTATAGGCAGAGTCTGCATCTTGGGACTCACTAAAAAGAGTATGCCACACTCATGGGACATTGAAAAAACTAATCCTAACTTGAACTGATGATGATCTAAACTAAAGTTTTACATGTGGGCTTACAGTCCAGACCATAAAATTCCAAATTTAAAACAAGAATACAACAATATTCATAAGAGATAGTAAAAGCTCTGCTGGCGGATTTTCAGTCTTTGCCGCCCTAGGCCCCAGGCTCTGTGGTAACTACTGCCCCTTTCTCAGCACCCATCATATAGACTGCCAGCTTGCTGCCACCCCTCTTGTCTAGCCGCCCTAGGCCTACTTGGCCTTATAGCATACCCGCCACTGCTGGCACCATCTGTAAAATACTTCAACCAGATAACCCCATTGAACCCATTCAATCAATCAATCAATCAATCAATCAATCAATCAATATCATTTATTTGCAAGAATACTTAATTATAGTTACAGGATGTTCTTGTAGAATGGTCTTTACACCATTAATGAGGTGGTCAGATGACATCAAGAAGCATGCGGGAGTAAACTGGATTAGGACGGCACAGGATAGAGAGACGTGGAGAGAGCTGGAGGAGGCCTATGCCAAGAAGGCAGACTAAAATACCAAAAACAATGACATTAAAATATATTTATTAAAAATTTGATAGGAAAGATATTAAAACTAATATAATGATAAATGAAATGTGAATTTATTTAAATGCAATATGTAATAATTCTATTTTGGTCAATAAAGGCTATTCTTATCTTATCTTATCTTATCTTGTAGAATATTGTACAGCATTCTATTGTAATTAAACGATGCGCAAATTTTATATTACCTAACAATAATTCTCAGTCTTGCACATATGCGAGACAGAAAATGATTATATTATTGAATTTAATTTTAATACATCACATTACATTGGTTGATTATCATTACATTACATAAAATTTAAATTGAATTAGATTATAATAAATAATATTAATTATTGCCCTACTAAGCCAAATAGCGCTATCTCAAGAAGATTCATAGCTAACTTAGTTTCTATTACTGATAGTTCAATTTTCAATATCATTTGTTTTTGAGATAGCGCTATTCGGCTTATGAGGGCAGCATAGTCCGCAGCCCTAATATTTATTCCAAAATCTATGTTTCAGCAACAAGTAGAGGAACAGCCTAACACTTACCAGCAGTATGAGATGAGCAACAACCAACAGACTGTGGAGACTCCGCAAGAGTATGAGGTGGCCATCATTGAGAACCCACCTACGGAGAATGCTGAAAGGTAACAATTTTATTGTTTTTAGGGTTCCATACCTCAAAAGGAATAAACGGAACCCTTATAGGCTGTTTGTGTGTCTGTCCGTCTGTCACGTCTCTCTCTCTCTCTCTCTCTCTCTCTCTCTCTCTCTCTCTCTCTCTCTCTCTCTCTCTCTCTCTCTCTCTCTCTCTCTCTCTCTCTCTCTCTCTCTCTAGCCTTTTTCTACCCTTCGGGTGTAGGGCCTACTGTCACGTCTGTCACGGGCTATTTTCTCGGAAACTACTGGACCAATTAAGTTGAAAGGTACACTTATGTAAATTAGTGACCCAAAGGCGTAAGGACATGTTACGTAAACAAATGAATTTTAAACATGGGGGCCACTTTAGGGGGGGTAAATGAGAAAGTTAAAAAATAAAGTTCTTCAAACTATATTGTGTTATATATATTTTGCTTTAACTATCTATCATAGTTTCATAGCTTTAACTATCTATCATAGTTTCATAGCTTTAACTATCTATTCATAGTTTCATGTCAAACAATATATTTATAAAACTGTTAAAACTATGGAAGAAATAAAGCTTTAATAAATATATTTTGCTCGGATATTTTGAGAATTTAGAATATTATTTTTCATAATTTTAAAATAAATAAGTTAGAAGTTATTTAAGAAAATAGCCAAAAAATGAGCAAAGCTCGGTCTCCCAGATATTACCAACTAATCGGCAAAAATGTCACAGGATTTATTTTCCCGATTCTTTCGCTTGGTTGTGTGACAATGTTTGATGAAACCCTGTTTGCTTGCAGCTCTGAGCCATCGGTGATCACAACGGAGGAACAGCTGGTAGCCACGGGCACCGGTGCCGTCCGCTGGCTCAACCAGAAGTATGATTTCGTTGTGAGGAAACTCCAGCTTAACTATGGTAAGTGTATGTTTCATCTGACGACCGGTCTGGCCTAGTGGGTAGTGACCCTGCCTATGAAGCCGATGGTCCCGGGTTCGAATCCTGGTAAGGGCATTTATTTGTATTATGATACAGATATTTGTTCCTGAGTCATGGTTGTTTTCTATGTTTTTAATTATTTATATACATATTATTTATATCGTTGTCTGAGTACCCACAACACAAGGCTTCTTGAGCTTACCGTGGGGCTTAGTCAATTTGTGTAAAAATGTCCTATAATATTTATTTATTTATTTACTCATTTATTACATATAAGTTGGTCAGTCAGTAAGAACCAGGAAAACTCATCCTTTTTTTTTGGGTTCTAATACTAGTATAAGACAAAGATATTATGATTATCTCTGTCTATGATTGAAATGAGACAGTCCTTTGACAAACTATATTTTATATACCTCGTTTTTTTAGCATTAGAAAAGACTACACAATCTTGACGTGTCTTTTTTATTAAAAACCGCTTTAAAAAAAGTAACTATCTAATGAAACCAAAAGAATATAAATGAACATATAATTATGCTATATAATTATTACATATTTACTGTGATATACTATTCCGGTATTACATGTAATATTTATTTATTTATATATAGCCTTATTTCAGAAAAGGTACTTTTTTTAATACTAAATCTACAGTTTATTTATTCTACATTCTATGGTAACCACTTCTGTGTGTCTTTGGGCAAAGGCCTCCCCCAATCTTCTCCACACATATAATACTTAACCATTTCTTAATACATGCAGATGCCGGAGTGAAGCTACTGCATTCGCCATCAGGCTGTATCCAGTGTGTGTACCTCACAACTCCAAGCATGCAGATGGCCTTCAACGCAGTTCCTCAGTTCCTCTGCATTGAAACAGGTATACATGTTGGAAACTTAATGGTCTCATCATCTTATCAGCCAGAGGACGTCCACTGCTGGACATAGGCCTCCCCTAAAATTGGCCACTGGCCATCGGTTCTACGGGCAGATGCTTGATGAAGATCCATGGTACATACGGGCTAGAGACCTCCATGAAGACATGCTCCGTAAGTTAAAAGATCAGCAAATTCCGGGTCTTACGCAACCCGGGGACAGATATGATAAGCCGAACCACCATAATCCTATGTTGCCTGGCCTGCGTACTGGTGAAATTGACTATGTGTGTAGACACGAAAGAGGAAAACCACTCTCCAAGCGAATGGCCCCACCTCGTATCCCTATCATTTAAATGTATACATAGCTTTCGCGTGAGCCAGTTCATGTCTGAACTGAGCCCCATTTACTTTACATTAGATCTTTTTGATACCTAAGACATATATGTAAAATAATACTGCTTGCACTTGGCGGGCCATAATTCTGTAACCTAAATTATATAAAATAAAGTTTTATTCTATTCTATTCTATTCTATTCTATTCTACGGGCAATGTGCCCCGCCCACTTAAGTTTAGCGATTCGGAGGGCTACATCGGTTACTTTAGTTCTTCTGCGGATGACCTCATTTCTGATGCGATCACGCAGAGATGCAATGGTCTGTATTTAAAAAAAACTTTATTTAACCTTTTTTGTGCCGATTTAGTTGTATTACCTTTGACATTCAGTCATATATATCAGCTAGAAACATATAAGCATAAGGTTACATTAATTTTTTTACTAAGAAGACTTATTATTTTTGTGCAGGCATCGAATTCAACAGCACCATCCCAACAGTGGGCGGGACGGGCAGTCCCAGCGTGAAGCACAACGTGACGCTGTTCCTGGCTGAAGACGGGAACGGGAAGTCGGTCATCGTCAGCGCGGGTATGTTGACATTGCTGACAGATTCGAACATGTCAACACAGTCAGTGTTGTAATACAGTGGGCGGGACGGGCAGTCCCGGCGTGAAGCACAACGTGACGCTGTTCCTGGCTGAAGACGGGAACGGGAAGTCGGTCATCGTCAGCGCGGGTATGTTGACATTACTGACAGATTCCAACATGTCAACACAGTCAGTGTTGTAATACAGTGGGCGGGACGGGCAGTCCCAGCGTGAAGCACAACGTGACGCTGTTCCTGGCTGAAGACGGGAACGGGAAGTCGGTCATCGTCAGCGCGGGTATGTTGACATTACTGACAGATTCCAACATGTCAACACAGTCAGTGTTGTAATACAGTGGGCGGGACGGGCAGTCCCAGCGTGAAGCACAACGTGACGCTGTTCCTGGCTGAAGACGGGAACGGGAAGTCGGTCATCGTCAGCGCGGGTATGTTGACATTACTGACAGATTCCAACATGTCAACACAGTCAGTGTTGTAATACAGTGGGCGGGACGGGCAGTCCCAGCGTGAAGCACAACGTGACGCTGTTCCTGGCTGAAGACGGGAACGGGAAGTCGGTCATCGTCAGCGCGGGTATGTTGACATTACTGACAGATTCCAACATGTCAACACAGTCAGTGTTGTAATACAGTGGGCGGGACGGGCAGTCCCAGCGTGAAGCACAACGTGACGCTGTTCCTGGCTGAAGACGGGAACGGGAAGTCGGTCATCGTCAGCGCGGGTATGTTGACATTACTGACAGATTCCAACATGTCAACACAGTCAGTGTTGTAATACAGTGGGCGGGACGGGCAGTCCCAGCGTGAAGCACAACGTGACGCTGTTCCTGGCTGAAGACGGGAACGGGAAGTCGGTCATCGTCAGCGCGGGTATGTTGACATTACTGACAGATTCCAACATGTCAACACAGTCAGTGTTGTAATACAGTGGGCGGGACGGGCAGTCCCAGCGTGAAGCACAACGTGACGCTGTTCCTGGCTGAAGACGGGAACGGGAAGTCGGTCATCGTCAGCGCGGGTATGTTGACATTACTGACAGATTCCAACATGTCAACACAGTCAGTGTTGTAATACAGTGGGCGGGACGGGCAGTCCCAGCGTGAAGCACAACGTGACGCTGTTCCTGGCTGAAGACGGGAACGGGAAGTCGGTCATCGTCAGCGCGGGTATGTTGACATTACTGACAGATTCCAACATGTCAACACAGTCAGTGTTGTAATACAGTGGGCGGGACGGGCAGTCCCAGCGTGAAGCACAACGTGACGCTGTTCCTGGCTGAAGACGGGAACGGGAAGTCGGTCATCGTCAGCGCGGGTATGTTGACATTACTGACAGATTCGAACATGTCAACACAGTCAGTGTTGTAAAACAGTGGGCGGGACGGGCAGTCCCAGCGTGAAGCACAACGTGACGCTGTTCCTGGCTGAAGACGGGAACGGGAAGTCGGTCATCGTCAGCGCGGGTATGTTGACATTACTGACTGATTCCAACATGTCAGCACAGTCAGTGTTGTAAAACAGTGGGCGGGACGGGCAGTCCCGGCGTGAAGCACAACGTGACGCTGTTCCTGGCTGAAGACGGGAACGGGAAGTCGGTCATCGTCAGCGCGGGTATGTTGACATTACTGACATTTTCGAACATGTCAACACAATCAGCGTTTTAAAATAATTCTTAATAGTGGAAGTGGGATAAAATTTAACCCCCTTATTCATAAACGCGCTACAAACCTGAATTAGCTAATAATCGTTTGTCCTTATCTGTCATTTTGACATATGTATTTGTCAGAAAAGGGGTAAATGAAACATAATTTAACTAAATCAGGCTTGTAAAGTTTTATGAATAAGGGGGTAAGAAAACGTATTGCGGCTCGTCGACTATGGAAGTAATTCTTAAATATAAAAACCTTTTAAACGCCAACAAAATCTATAAATGGCTTAGATTATTTTGTAAAAAAACTTATACTCTTCGAACTGCTGGACCGAAATTGATCCGTTGGAGAGCTACGATGATGCCTACGATGTCACAGACGGACAGACATTGGCATGAAACATAAAAGTCCTCTTTTTGTGCCGGTATAGCTCCTTTGTTTCACAATATTGATGATCACTACACCTTATAACTTATAAAACAAAGTCCCCCGTCTCGTCTGTCTGTTTGTATCTTTGTTCACGATAAACTTAAAAACTACTGAACGGATTTTCATGCGGTTTTCACCTATCAATAGAGTGGATTCTTTTCTGAGTGAGAGTGATTTTTAGGAAGGTTTAGGTGTATAATTTGTTAACCCGTGCGAAGCCGGGGTCGCTAGTTCATAGAACTTATTATAAATAAGGCAATCTCTAAACGTTTTGACCTCTGACTTTTCTGCGGGCCAAAAGTAAGTGTTCTTGGACTGGTCCAAGAATCGGGTTTGCAAGGCATACTTTGGAGCCCCCTGTAATAGAGTATCGAACTATTTTTAACCTATTTTTGCGTGTAGGCATATCGGCGTTGATTGGCGACGACCTGACTTGGCTGCTCGACACTTTCAAGTCGTGCAACCCGGCATGGCGGCAGGTGCGGTGCGTCGTGGCGGACCCTACCAAATGTCAGCAGGTGAGACAGCCTTTAAACCATAGAGTTACAATAACATAGAGATGACACGGGGCCCCTCCCAAACGACCGAACGAGATGCACTTATGGAAATTTCAGCAGAAGTAGCAGAGAAAGCGGTATTATTGCTTGTCCTTGTCACAGTCTCACTTTTTGTTTGTTCCCCACCAAAAATTTAGTATGGTTTATGGTGGGCAACAAATAACCCGACCGAATTACGTAGATTGTTTTTGGTATGTTGTCAGGAATGTTAAAACGTGTTTTTAATATTGTCGCTTTGCGTATGTTTTGTCCCTCACGGAGGCACGCGTATAGCTCATCTATGTAATACTAGGGTCTATGCTTTAAAACTTTAGACAGACACCATATCATTTGTGACGATTTCAATCAAGGGGTACCACATTGTTTGTTGTCGATAAGGTTGATTTCAAACGCGCGCACTCGAAGTCCATATGTCGGTATCGTCTTGGGTCGTCCCATTCGTTTTTCGTCAAGTTCTTAAATTAGCCCTATTCTGCTTTCGTCACTCATTCTACATTCGTTACAATCGTCGGTGGCTTTCAATGTAGAATGAGTGACGAAAGTAGAATAGGACTAATTTAAGAACTTGACGAAAAACGAACGGGACGACCGAAGACGATACCCATATGTCGGCGGCCGATCGTAAAATCAGGCAGATCGTAATGTTCCTGTGTAATGTTTTGACGATAGTCACATTAAACCAATATATAGGCAGGATAGGTTCGTTAGGTTGCTTCAGATGCCCGAAGGGCAAACTGCCCAGAAATAGGAGCCCCGCGTCGACTCAGGGAACGAGTCAAAGATTTTCACGTTTCACGATATGCCTAGGAATTTCACGATATGCCTGATCTTACGATCGGCCGCTGACACATACATCGCCATCGTTAGTTTCGGTGGTTTCGCGCCCGGCTCCCTGGCACTGCGGGGTTGCGTAATGCATCGCAGCCATAATGTGATTTGTATTGTTTAGTTTTTAAAATATATTTTTATAATACGTATGCTAGTTTTAAGGTATTTATGTATGGGCCACTAGTTTCCTGAAATAAAAATTTTCATATCATTTCATTCATTTAGTAGTTCGGTACTACTAACAGGGCTAACGGGTCTTATAGTAAGTCAAGTGTAAGTCTCGGGCAGTCGTGTAATAGTTATTGGTTTTACAAGGGGGCAAAGTTGTTGTTTAACCGCTCGTGCTAATGATACCCGAGCAAGCGAAAGATTCCAAAATTGAACCACGAGCGTAGCGAGTGGTTCGAAAAATGGAATCTTAAGCATTGCGAGGGTTTCAAAGCACGAGGGTCTAACAAAATTTGCCCCCGAGTGAAACACAAAATTTTTCACCACACCAACCCTCACATGTGAATTAAATGCAACGTTGCTATCAGTTTTTGAAGTGCAAAGTAAGCCTTTCCGAGCTGGTGTGGTGAAAAAGTTTTTGACAACCCTACCGTCGGCATTTACGCAAACATCGAAGGTCCACTGCCACTTTTTGCACTGGTGATACCATACGATAACGTGAATTTTGTTGCTGTTCAAACTATGTTTCCCCTTCAAACTAATAAAACTATCACAAAGAATAAAACCGCGTTGGGTTACCAAAGGGATTAGAATTTGTTGCAAAAAAAAACGTGAAATACTGTGGCGCTACAGGTCAAATCCCAATGAATCGAACAAAGCCGAACTAACATCATATTCTACCAGACTAAAAAAAATCATAAAGCTCACACAAAAAGCACAAAACAACAATTACATAAAAAAATCGGATAATAAATGTCGAGCTGCGTGGAATATCATAAAAAACCACAATGAAAACTGTCCTAAGCAAACCATTACGAAAATTGTCAAAGATGATAACACTTTGTTAACAAATCCTGTAGATATAGCTGACTGTTTTAATGATTTTTTCACTGAACAACCAACGACACAAGTAAAATCCAACAACAATAATAAAGTAAAACTTTCCTTTAATGCTTTACATTCCATGTTCCTAGGTCCGGTGACACCCCAGGGTGTATATAAAATAATTAAGCAACTAAAAAATACAAACAGTACCGGATATGATGAAATTACAACAGATGTTGTAAAACAATGCGCTGATATTATACTGCAACCTTTTACTCACATTTGCAACCTAATACTTCAAACAGGAATCTTCCCGGACAGTCTCAAAATTGCGGTAGTCAAACCATTGTTTAAAAAAAATAATAAAGAAAAAATAGAAAACTATAGACCTATCGCATTGTTATCAATATTCTCGAAAATTATAGAACGAATAATATACGAACAATTGTACAATTACTTGGAAAGCAAACGCATTTTAGCTAACGAACAAAAAAAAAAAATAAAAAAAAAAAATATTTTATTCAGTAGCTTGAAAAGCAAATTACAGTTTGGTTGTTACCAGTACAAATGGTTTTAGGAAAAATAAATCAACTTCCTCTGCTATCTATAAATTAATTAACACGATCATTACTAATATTGATAAAAGAAACCCAGTTTGTGCGATATATATGGATATGACGAAGGCCTTTGACTTCGTCAATCATGATATACTATTGCATAAACTGGAGCAGTACGGAGTTAGAGGTGTTGCTTGGAGCTTATTTAAATCATATCTGACAAATAGAATGCAATGCACAAAAATAACAAATATATGTAACACAACAAAACAAGAATTGGCTTACTACTCCACGATGAAACCAATATTGTCAGGAGTTCCACAGGGAAGCATCTTAGGGCCGTTGTTGTTTTTAGTATATATAAACGACCTCCCTCATCATGTTGAACATCCAATAGTCTTATTTGCGGATGACTGTACAGTCTTAATTGAAATGACGAATCCTAATACATATGAGTTTGAGATCAATAGTGCACTATCATCTGTCGCGCAGTGGCTTGAAGATAATAGATTAAAGATCAATACTACAAAAACTAAAATAATGCAGTTTTATCAACCTCTCTCAAATGCAATGAATATTAATATAAATTATAATAATGAAAATATTGAAGATGTAAAGGTCATAAAATTTTTAGGTTTAGAAATAGACTGTCATATCGATTGGAAACCGCACACTGAGTCTTCATGTAAACGTGTAAACAGTTTCGTATTTGCTCTTAGAAAAATGTCGCAAACTTCAGAACGCAATACTGTTTTACTAGCGTATCATGGATACATCGAATCTATTTTAAGATATGCAATAATATTCTGGGGTAACTCAACAAACAAACTACTCGTATTTAGAGCGCAAAAAAAATGCATTCGCGCCATATGTGGCCTAGCAATAGACGATTCATGCAAACCTTATTTCAAAGAATTAAAAGTACTGACACTTGCAAGCCTATATATTTACGAACTGGCAGTTTTTGTTAAATCTAATCCGGAACTGTTTCTACTAAGATCGAATCCGAACGTGAGAAATACCAGATATAGACATGCAATACAAACGAGAAGTGGCAAAACTGCTTTATTAAGGAAAAGTATATTAGGAATGGCGTCCATAATATACAATTCACTACCTGAAAGCCTCAAAGTATTAGAGATCCAAAAGTTTAAAAACATATTAAAGACAGAGCTCATCAAAGGAACATACTATACCATCAATGAATTTTTATCTGACAAAAACTTTGCCCGTGACCAAAAGTATCCTTTCTATTAATGTATTCTATTTTATGTGACATAATTTCAATGTATCCGAATGTAAAATTAATTTGCTATAGGTAATGTAAATATATAATAGGTTCTAAGCTATCTAGATAATAAGTTAGCTATAAGACTAAATATTTGTACACCTATATGGTAGATCACAGAGTACTATATCATTTCACTGTCATCTGTATAACCTGTGTTTCACAAATAAAATATTACTTACTTACTTACTTACTTTAATTTTCAGTCGGTCCGCGCGGCGTTCCCGTCGTCGCACGTGACGTGCTCCGTGTGGCAGGCCGCGCGCGCCTGCGCCCGGCTCTGCGGGGACTGGGCGCGGAGGGAGGACGCCTCGCTCGCGCCCGACGACGTCGCCGCCCGGACCAAGACCTACGCCCTGGCCCTGCTGAGGGGGGAACACACACCGGCTCAGCTGCAGGTAATGATAACACAGAGGACTCCCCATCTTAAGATATTCTCTCCAGATGATTGGACCAAGAATCAGATGGAGATAGCTGAAGAGAGAAGAACTGGGTGGGAGAGATGCTCCTCTAGTGGTTGATGACGTGGCCGCCAGGACCAAAACTTACGGCCTGGCCCTGCTGAGAGGGGAATACACACAGGGACAGTTGCGGGTAAAAAGACAAGCTGAAGAAATATCAACTGGGCTAGACCGAAACATTCATTTTAGATAACAGGCCCCGTAGACAACATGCCAATCACTAACGCTCCGTAGCGAACGAAACGCAACCGTCAATGTCACACTATAGGTCAGGAAATGAATGCTCAAAAAACGTTGTAGAGGGAAATGCTAGGAACACAATTTTTGACTCCGTAACTTTGTTTAGACTAGTTAGGAGGTGAACATATCAAAAGTCCCCGGCTGCAGCCCCGGTGCTGCGGGGTAGAGGGGGGTAAGAAGGTCGAATTTTTCGGTTTTTCATTGATATCTTGGAAACTTTGCATCTTAGCGACATGACTACTAAGACAAACCGAAAGCTCATAAAATTAGTTACAAGTTTTATCTAGTCAAGTTTTTCGATATCTTGAATAGTTTTTGAGATACTCGCTCTTGAAAGTTTATTTAGGGATTTTAATTTTATCTTGATATCTACATCAGTGATGCTGTTAGGCCATGTTTGGT
This sequence comes from Cydia fagiglandana, assembly GCF_963556715.1. NCBI lineage: Eukaryota > Metazoa > Arthropoda > Insecta > Lepidoptera > Tortricidae > Cydia > Cydia fagiglandana. The sequence continues at coordinate 4,495,866 of NC_085955.1, forward strand.
ATCATTTTCGTATAAATCGGGGGTGCTGAATTCATTTATGGTATCACATTGACACTATTCCGAAGTAATGCCAAAATTAAAAAAATATATATTTTTTTAAATCCCTCTTTACGCTTAAACCGCTGAACCAATTTCGTTGAAATTTGGTATAGAAATAGTTTCAGTCTGGACACAGGACATAGGATGATTTTTATAACCAAAAGCATCTTTTGAGGATGTGAAAAGTGGGGTGGAAGTTTGTATGAGGAGTCAATAACCGCTGAACCGGTTTAGGTGAAATTTAGGATGGTACACATCTGTGATTTAGATGAAAATGATACCTAACATGACTTCAAACCTTACCTTAAGCAGTATTAACCTCAGGAATTCAGTTTCGTTGACGAAGTTGAATTCCCCCCATACTCCATTTCACAACTTTAAAGGATGATTATTGAGATAAAAAGTATATTATATCCTGTCTTGGGACTCGAAATATCTGTATACCAAATTACAAATAAATCGGTTGAGCGGTTTAAGCATGAAGATGAATTAAAAAAAAAAGTTATTTGTTTAAAGTTTATATGTTTTTTCTTAGGAATGGTGTCAATGTGATACCAAAAATGAATTCAGCACCCCCGATTTATGCGAAAATGATACCAAACACGGCCTAGCAGCTTCACTAATGTAGATATCAAGATAAAATTGAAAGCCCTAAATAAACTTTCAAGAGCGGATATCTCAAAAACTATTCAAGATATCGAAAATTTTGACTGAATAAAACTTGTAACAAATTTTATCAGCTTTTGGTTTGTCTCAGTAGTCATGTCGCTAAGACGCAAAGTTTCCAAGATATTAGTGAAAAACCGAAAAATGGGACCTTCTTTCCCCCTCTCCCCCCCAGCACCGGGGCTACGCCCGGGGACTTTTGATATGTTCACCTCCTAACTAGTCCAAACAAAGTTACGGAGTCAAAAATTGTGTTCCTAGCATTTCCCTCTATAACTTCTTATTTCTTGGCCTACTACTAAAATACATAAACGGGTCTACCGCGATATACTTTCATCATTTTTACCTTAACCTTTCGTGTCTGTACCACACAATTTGGACTGTAACTCACAATTTCAAGGTTACTAATTCAGTAGCAAGTTTTTGACAAAGGCATACAAAAGGTTAAATTCCGAAAATTCCGATTTTGTGTAATTAAATATGTGTACAAAACGCGAGAGTTTAAAGTGTTATAAATTTCACACTAATAGGAAGGAATGATAGAGAGACACAAAGCGATTCAATGGCGAAGCGCAAACGATTGTCACCTTGGCTAGGCCGCCAGTACCTCTATATTATTATATTTTTCTCCCAAGGTCCTGAAACGAGGCATCATCGGCACCGGAGCCGGCACGCTGCGCCTGTGGGAGTCGCTCACCAGGCCGGGGGGCGCCGTCGCCAAGCTGGACTCGTGGCTGGAGCCAGACAACTATACTAACATACTGCACAAGGTAACATACCACCTTCATTTCAACTAATTTTAAAAGTACCTCTTGTTTTAAGTGACAGTACGTGGGTGTAACGTCTTTCTAAACGATATAAGATATACATATATATATCTACATATTATAGAAGAAGAAGAAATACATTTATTTTAACGTCACAACATAGTACATGGAAAAAATAAATAAAAGAAAAGTATGCAGACATAAAAGAGATTAGGACGCTAAAATAGGATCCCCACTCAGCATGATGCCGCGGCAGACCGTGGCGCTGGTTTTCTGTGGGGACCTGACTTAATTTAAAAATTGATGGCGACACGTACTCCAACGACACACAAATAAATTAAATTATTTACATTGATTTAAAAGAAACATTAAAGAAAAATTAAGAATTATGTAGATAGATTAAATGATACGTTTTCCTGCCGGTACGAAGTTACACGAAGTTTTGTCTATTTATCAGACCGCGGCTATATGCGCTCGATTTTGGTTAGTCTGATATCTCAGTCTACGACGGTTAAAAGACAAGGCTGCTTTAGAATTTTACAATGAATGTTTAAAACTGAAATTGATTATTTACGTTTCAGGGTCTCGAACGACTGGTGACGAAGTTCCAAACCCTGGTCCGCAGTCAGATGCAGCCTGATGAGTTCGTGTCTCTGTTCTTCAACGTGGCCAACCAGTTGGAAGATGAGCGACGAAGCTTCGCAGTCAGCAGACTCCGGGTAAGACTATCAAGTTCTAGAGCGACTGGTGACGAAGTTCCAAACCCTGGTGTGCAGTCAGATACAGCCGGTTGAGTTTGTCTCTATGTTCTTCAACGTGGCCAACCAGTTGGAAGATGAGCGACGAAGCTTCGCAGTCAGCAGACTCTGGGTAAGACTATCAGAGTCTAGGGCGGCTGGTAACGAAGTTCCAAACCCTGGTCCGCAGTCAGATGCAGCCAGTTGAGTTCGTCTCTCTGTTCTTCAACGTGGCCAACCAGATGTTGTGTGTTGAAGTTCCAAACCCTGGTCCGCAGTTAAAGTTTTGACAGCCACTGTCGGCTGTGGCCATCATCGGAAAGTCTTGCCAAGGACGCCAACGACAGCTACAGCCGTCAGCCTCGCCAATGCAATACAGACTCACGCGGGATTCCGTAAAGTTCTATTTCGCTTTATTAATAATCGCCATCGCCTCGCGTCCGGGGCACGGCAAATGCCTTCGCCGTCTGGCATTCAAAAGGTCAAGCATGATTGTCACTATGTCTGAATTTCATGTATAATAATAATTTGTCGCTATTTCAGGACACGGAGACACTGAAACAGTCACCCACGGACACCATAACGCAGTACGCGTACAACCTGATGTCTCACCAGACCAAGATCGCGCAGAAGTGCCTTGACGACCGGGCTGGAAGGTAGGACTCCCTCCTGCATCTATCTACTTCAATCTGCCTATAACTCGCTCTTATATTAGTCTTTAGGCTTGTCACTACAGAGAGCTCTCCGCTCTCGGTCAATCGGTCAAACGAACTATTTCGGTCTTTTAGTTCCTTTAGTTCAGTTCGGTCTTTGAGAGCTGGGAATGTATGAATCGATTTTACCTTAATTTTTTTTTCTAAATTTTTGGCAACTGAATTACGATTCAAGTTGTACGATACTATATGACGGTTAAACTGTGGCGATCACTGCACACAGCATATTATTCACGATGTAACTTATAGCGCATAAACCTCCCCACCGCAGTCGGTTAACTCGCCTCGCTGCGCGAGCAGTTGGGAATAACACAGCGGACCACGTGACCGGTTTGGGCCATACAGCGGGCGGCGCTCGCGCCGCCACGGCAGTGCGATCCTATCCGCGACGGCGAATGCATGTCCCTTTTGCTACCGATCCACTTTGTACGCGAGTGCAGTGCTTACGCCTATTTTTATGTTATTTCGCTTTCTTTCGTGTTCCATTCTTCTGACTGTAATCTGTGCTTTCTATCTTGTGCCTGTGCTTTCTTCACGCTTGTTTGTTGTGCTTAAACTATTTAATTATACATATTAGTGTGTCTACAACGGACTTATTATTTAAACGCCCGGTAGGCACCCTATACTGGTGACCTCCGATTTTTGAACTACAATACGCAAGTGAAGTTGATAGCTAGTGAAGTTAACGGCATGGGCAGCGAAGATAAGAAAAAAGACAATGGTGCCGGCGGGGCTGGTGGTTCGCAGCCGCCATCGGATGATGTGGACTCTAACGGTTCCGTGTTTAAAGTCTCCGTGCGCGCACCGCCATTTTGGCCCGCGGAGCCCGCTTTGTGGTTTAAACAAATGGAGGCACAGTTCGATGTATCGGGAATAACGAACGAGTCTACGAAATATAATTACATTGTGTCGCAGTTGGAACACCAATACGTATTGGAGGTTAAGGATATAATAACAAATCCTCCAGCACTCAATAGATATACGAAATTAAAAACCGAGCTTATATCTAGATTATCGGCGCCGCAGGAAAAGCGGGTTTTACAACTAATGAAGCACGAAGAGCTGGGTGAAAGGAAACCGTCACAGTTTTTGAGACATTTGAGAACGTTAGCCGGTAAAACTGTAACGGACGACTTTTTGAAAACTGTGTGGTCTAGCCGCTTACCTAGTGGCTTGCAAACTTTAATAGCCTCCCAATCAAGTGCCACGTTAGAGGAATTAGCCGATTTAGCGGACAAAGTACATGATATTGCACCACAAACGCCCCAGGTATGTGCTATAGGTGGAGATCCTTACGCCATAGAGATGGCAAAGCAGATGGCGAACCTGGCAAGGGAAGTAGCATCACTGAAAGCTGATTTTGGAAACCAAGGGCGTCCATCGAGGTCCGGCTCGCGAAATAGTTACCGTGGTAGGAGTCGTACGCCATCTACAGGCGGGCGCAGGGACCGGTCGGCTTCAAAGAGCAGAGATCCATCGGTATGCTGGTACCACAATAGATTTGGAGATAAGTCGACGCGGTGTACCAGGCCTTGCAATTATCCGGGGTCGGAAAACTTCGACGGCAGCCGGAAGTAGCGGCTAGCGACTGCCGATCAAAGCCGAGCCGCCTCTTCGTAGTGGATAGAAACTCTAAGGTACTGTTCCTAGTTGACACGGGATCAGATTTGTGCGTGTTCCCGCGCGCAGCTCTTAGAGGACCGCGTAAGAAGACAAACTACGAGTTATTTGCAGCAAATAGCACTATAATACCTACGTACGGCTCGATTCAACTAGAACTCAATTTAGGACTGCGCCGGGTGTTCAGCTGGAGCTTTGTGGTCGCCGATGTTTCTAAGCCGATCATAGGGGTTGACTTTCTGTACCATTTTGATATTTTGGTTGATTGCAGAAACCAGCGACTAATCGACAACTATACTACACTCACCGTGAAGGCCCCCGCGCAGCCAGCACCAGAGACCATAATGGCAATTTCTTCAGTAAAGGTGACGGCTGGAGAATCCAGGTATCTAGATATTTTGCGCCAATACCCAGACATCACCCGCCCAGCAGGTACGCCTACAGTGCCCAAGCATAATACTGTGCACCATATACGTACAACGCCTGGGCCACCCGTGTCAAGCAGGCCCCGTCGTCTCCCTCCCTACCGTCTCAAGATCGCTCAGAAAGAGTTTGAGGCCATGCTTCAGAATGGTACTGCAGTAAGGTCTGAGAGTCCGTGGTCGTCTCCGCTTCATTTAGCTCCCAAAAAGAATGACGGTTGGCGTCCATGCGGTGATTACCGTGCCTTAAATGCACGCACCATCCCAGATAAGTACCCAGTACGGCACATCCAGGATTTCACTCAACAACTGGCTGGCAGCAAGGTGTTCTCCAAGGTCGACCTGGTGAAAGCATACAACCAGATTCCGGTCTACCCTCCTGACATTCCCAAGACGTCCATAATAACGCCGTTCGGTTTGTTCTCGTTTCCATACATGACGTTTGGCCTACGTAACGCTGCGCAAACGTTTCAACGATTTATTGACGAGGCACTTAGAGGCTTGGACTATTGCTATGGATACCTTGACGACATCCTGATCTTTTCTGAGAGTGAGGAGGAGCATCAAGAACATTCTACGTGCCAAAAGACCTGAGTACTGCAGACTATGTATTCCTGCGTCAGGGACCTGCCAAGAGAGCCTTAGATTCCCCATACACAGGTCCATATAAAGTGCTGCAGCGAGGGGACAAGACCTTCAAGATCGACATTAGAGGTAAAGAGAATACAGTAACAATAGATCGACTCAAACCAGCATACATGACCAGAGATGATGACTTCAGAGGTTCCAGCCCAGTTCAAACTCCACCCACTGCTACACCGGACCCTGTGGAGCCTGCTGTCACCAGGAAGACGCGCTGCGGTCGATCAGTGCGCTTTCCAGATTACTATCGACCGTAGCAAGCAACGGTCTCGGCGGGGGAGTAGTGTGGCGATCACTGCACACAGCATATTATTCACGATGTAACTTATAGCGCATAAACCTCCCCACCGCAGTCGGTTAACTCGCCTCGCTGCGCGAGCAGTTGGGAATAACACAGCGGACCACGTGACCGGTTTGGGCCATACAGCGGGCGGCGCTCGCGCCGCCACGGCAGTGCGATCCTATCCGCGACGGCGAATGCATGTCCCTTTTGCTACCGATCCACTTTGTACGCGAGTGCAGTGCTTACGCCTATTTTTATGTTATTTCGCTTTCTTTCGTGTTCCATTCTTCTGACTGTAATCTGTGCTTTCTATCTTGTGCCTGTGCTTTCTTCACGCTTGTTTGTTGTGCTTAAACTATTTAATTATACATATTAGTGTGTCTACAACGGACTTATTATTTAAACGCCCGGTAGGCACCCTATAAAACATCAAAAAGCTAGACGCAATAAAATAAAATAAAAAATATTTGATTTTTTTTTCGTACTATTCAGGTTTAGGACTGTATGTCACTCTTTTATCTCGTTCGCACTTGTGCCAACGTCATTGTGAACCATTTCGTTCAGTCTATTTTCTGTTTCACTCATGTCAAGCGCTCATCATTCCCACTGAACTAAAGGACGTAAAGACCGATTAAGAGCGTGCAAAAAGATTTAGTTCCTTTCGGTCCTTGACGGGATTTCATTCTTAACAGTTCTTAGTTCATGACCGACATAAGTCTATTAGTCTTCGCTTTGTTTGGAACTCCCTTCCTTCCGCCTTAACCTTTTGACAGCTACAAATTGCTGTCCGTCATCGGAAAGTCTTTCCACGGACGCCAACGACGGATACAACCGTCAGCTTCGCCAATGCAATAGGGACTTACGCAGGACTCCGTAAAGTTCAATTTCGCATAATGGCGATCGCCTGGCGACCGGGGCTCGGCATATTCCTTCGCCGTATGGCGTTTAAAAGGTTAAAAATACTGGGAAGGACTCGCAAGTACAGTCAGCGGCAGAAGTTGCTAAGCGGGCGAGGTGTTCAAAATTACCTTAACACACTCTTATTCTCTTAACAATAAAGTCGCGTCAAGATCATTTTGAACACCTGGCCCGCATAGCAACTTCTGCTGCTGACTGTTCGCTCAAAGTACAGGAGCGTTTGGTTTTGGCACATTGAAAGAAAAATGGCATGTCGAAATACTAAAAGATTTCTAGGACATATGATCGAACACAGTTACATTTGATTTTTTTGGGCAATTGGCTACTCTACACAATAATTATTTGACTTGTTATATAAAACATGTAAACCCAGATAGTAAGAGCACACCTTGTTCCAGAAGACACAGCAGTGTGGCCATCTGCAAGTACGGCACGTCCACCCAGGAGTGCTCCTGTCTCTTCAGCAAGGTGTTCCGGCTGCCCTGCCGCCACATCCTCATGCTGACCACCGAGCTTAAGGTATACTCCTGCTCCTTGTGTAGACACAGCAGTGTGGCCATCTGCAAGTACGGCACCTCCACCCAGGAGTGCTGCCTCTTCAGCAAGGTGTTCCGGCTGCCCTGCCGCCACATCCTCATGCTGACCACCGAGCTGAAGGTATACTCCTGACCCTTGTGTAGACACAGCAGTGTGGCCATCTGCAAGTACGGCACGTCCACCCAGGAGTGCTCCTGTCTCTTCAGCAAGGTGTTCCGGCTGCCCTGCCGCCACATCCTCATGCTGACCACCGAGCTGAAGGTATACTCCTGACCCTTGTGTAGACACAGCAGTGTGGCCATCTGCAAGTACGGCACCTCCTACCAGGAGTGCTCCTGCCTCTTCAGCAAGGTGTTCCGGCTGCCCTGCCGCCACATCCTCATGCTGACCACCGAGCTGAAGGTATACTCCTGACCCTTGTGTAGACACAGCAGTGTGGCCATCTGCAAGTACGGCACCTCCTACCAGGAGTGCTCCTGTCTCTTCAGCAAGGTGTTCCGGCTGCCCTGCCGCCACATCCTCATGCTGACCACCGAGCTGAAGGTATACTCCTGACCCTTGTGTAGACACAGCAGTGTGGCCATTTTAACCGGTTAACCCCGGGTTGGTGCAACTGGCCCTCAGAAATAGAATCAATTGGCATAAAAAAAAATACAAAATGATTGACCATTTTGTTGCTGTTGATTTTATACAAATCGGACTCGCGCACAAAGGATTCCGTACCATTACGCCAAAAACGCCAAAAAAAACACGTTTTCCCCGGCGTGTTTTTCGTGGCGAGAGAGACTACCCGTCCCTCTTTTATTAACATAGTTAATACAAAACCGGGCAAGTGCGAGTCGGACTCGCGCACGAAGGGTTCCGTACCATAATGCAAAAATAAAAAAGCAAAAAGAAAACGGTCACCCATCCAAGTACTGACCCCTCCCGACGTTGCTTAACTTTGGTCAAAAATCACGTTTGTTGTATGGGAGCCCCATTTAAATCTTTATTTTATTCTGTTTTTAGTATTTGTTGTTATAGTGGCAACAGAAATACATCATCTGTGAAAATTTCAACTGTCTAGCTATCACGGTTCGTGAGATACAGCCTGGTGACAGACGGACTGACGGACGGACGGACGGACAGCGAAGTCTTAGTAATAGGGTCCCGTTTTACCCTTTGGGTACGGAACCCTAAAAAGACGGGTAGTCTACCTCGCCGCGAGATACTGTCGCGCCAATCATGTGCTAGGGGGCTATTCATAAATTACGTCATTTCAATTTAGGGGGGGGGGGTCTGGGCATCGGATGACGGTAGCATGAAGTAGGAGGAAATGGGGTTATTTGAAGCATGATTTTTAGGGTTCCGTACCCAAAGGGTTTAAATGGGGCTCCCATACAACAAACGTGATTTTTGACCAAAGTTAAGCAACGTCGGGAGGGGTCAGTACCTGGATGGGTGACCGTTTTCTTTTTGCTTTTTTTTGTTTTTTTTTTTGCATTATGGTACGGAACCCTTCGTGCGCGAGTCCGACTCGCACTTGCCCGGTTTTTGGATGATTATAGGGGGGGGGGTCAAAAATCGTCAAAAATCGATGACGTAATTTATGGACAGCCCCTAGGCCTACTGGCCTTAATAATATCAAATATCTTTATATTGCATAAAATATGGTACAGTCACCTGCAATAATATGTTACGCAACGAAGGCCGCAAAAATATCTGACACGATCTGATTTGTAGAGCCATAAGAGCGTGTCACATATTTTTGCGGCCTTCGAAGAGTAACATATTATTGCAGGTGACTGTACAAAAGATGGACTCAGCAATTAAGAAGCACATGCATACTTCACCAGCAACTGGCATGCAGAAACACATGCTAATAAATCTAATATTATACATGTCCCTTCTTATAATTACAATTGTAATAGGCGGAGCGCCGGGGTGGAAAGGGGCGATTCAGAAAACACAGTATACCGGTTGACATATGTATTATCTTCCAGCTTGTACACTCTAGTCCCCTAATACTTGTTATACTAACATTATATATACTTATTCTACGTGATCGAAGAGGAAATCCCTTATCGAGTGGAGGCGCAAGATCTACATTAAATGTGCTGATCACTCAATATGCACAGACGTGCCAATATGAGTGTCTGCCTATCGCACAATATCATTGTAGTATTTATTATTTAATGGTTTATAACTTTATAATTTTTATATGATGGTATTTATGGCAGGTGAAGACCCACATCCCGTTCGAGCCGCGCTGGACGGTGCAGCATTGCCTGTTCGGCTGCGAGAGCGCCGCGCCGCAACCCGCCGGTGAGATTACCACTCCACCATATTTTTTTTTTTTTTTTTTATTATGAATGGGCTTACTTATGGCCACAGACTAGCCGAGGCGTAGACGTGGCCTACGATGGAGCGAGCTCGCCCAGAAGGTGCCTGTTCACTCTTGATTTGAAGGTTGCCGGGTTATAAGAACACGGAAATATAGACGCCGGCAAGGAATTCCATTCCTTGGCAGTGCGCATAAGGAAAGTAGAAGCAAAGCGCTTCGTGCGAATTTCCACTTTTGACGACCAGTCTGGCCTAGTGGGTAGTGGCCCTGCCTGTAAGGGCTCCCCCACATCTAGCGTCTTTCGAGCGTCGGGGTCTACAACTCTATGGCCGCTGCTCGACGCAGCGTCGACGCAACTGCGCAGCGACGTCATTTTCAATAGCACTGACCAGACGCCGACGCTCGAAAGACGCTAGATGTGGGGGGGGGGGGGGCTTACAGGCAGGGCCACTACCTAGCCTAAAGCCAATGGTCCTGGGTTCAAATCCCGGTAAGGGCATTTATTTGTGTGATGAGCACAGTTATTTGTTCCTGAGTCATGGATGTTTTCTATGTATTTAAGTATTTGTATATTACGCATATCACGTGTATACAGGCCTGTCTCCATATTGCGCGGCAAACTATCAAACATTGGCTGGAGCCAACCCGGTATCCATTGCGCGCGGTTGTCTCGCGAGCCAATGTTCGATAGTTTGCCGCGCAATATGGAGACACGCCTTAATACGTGTCTGGGTACCCACAACACAAGCCTTCTTGAGGTTACCGTGGGACTTTAATTATTTATTTATTGCGAAGTCTCATCATTTGATATTTACCAGTCGCTTTTCGGTGAAGGAAAACATCACGTGGAAACCGGACTAATCCCAATAAGGCCTGGTTTACTCTCTGGGTTGGAAGGTCAGATGGCAGTCGCTTTCGTAATAACACTAATAACCTAGTGCATACGCCAATTCTTGGGATTAGTTGCCAAGCGAGCCCCGGGCTCCCATGAGCTGTGGCAAAATGCCGGGACAACGCGAGGAAGAAGAGGTTGCTCACGATGTTTTCCTTCACCGAAAAGCGACTGGTAAATATCAAACGATATTTCGTACATAAGTTCCGAAAAACTCATTGGTACGAGCCGGGGTTTGAACCCGCGACCTCCGGTTTGAAACTCGCACGCTCTTACCGCTAGGCCACCAGCGCACGTGAGTCTTCTGCACCTAGTACTATTATTTATTCTGTGGTGTATGTCAATTGTATGTTTTTATTGCAGCGGGCGCCAACTACATGGAGCAGGTGGTAGTGGAGGCCGACGCCACGCACCGGCAGCCTGTGCAGCAGCAGCAGATACACCAGGTTACTGTTTTATACTCCCTCAAGCCATTTCCGTCAGTAGATAAAAGCGGCAATCTCATTTTAAAACTACATCAGGCGTGGCTCACTCCGCGTTTTCGTCGCTTTGCCACAGGTAGCTAAAAGTACATCTGTTCCACCAATTTTGGTGGCTAGCCATAAGCCGCGCGTGGCGCTGTCGCCACCTAGCGGACATATTTGTCCTGATTGTAACACGCGTTTTGTTAGAGAGTGAGTCTTCTGTACCTAGTACTATTATTTATCCTGTGACTACGTGTTGGACTGTAATGAAACTTTGCACATACAATGACTTAAGGTATATGTATGCGCGTGGTTAGTTTATATACCTCCAGTTTATAAAACAAACGAAAAATAGAAAATTAATTTCGAAGGTGCTAAATTAAAAATTTGTTTCTTGTATTTAAAGCAAAATATTGGTTTATATTTATAATAATTGTATTTAAAAAACTTCAAATGCATTAATTAAACTTTTGTCTTTTCAAGTACAAATACGGATTTGAACAAAGATTGACATTATTTTAAAACTAACACGGGACTTGATCGCGTATAAACTTACGTTTATCCTGCCTGACGTATCAAACGTATAGTTCGTTTATTTAGCAATAGAAAGAACTTGCAAGAAGGTAAGCGATCTTGAAATGTCTTTTAAGGCCGTTCCCGTACCCAAATGAAATCTACAATCGAGGCTCCCCTCACGCCACCCGTCCCGCCCCTAGATACAATGACGATACAACAGCGCCACGCAAGAAGTAGCGACTTGAAATGAACTAACAGGACACTGATTTGTAAAACGTATTACTTAATACTGAAAAAGCATGCTGCATCTCATAGATGGCGTTAAAAGTTAAAATGGAAAAATAAATGAAACAGTGTAAATTAAATATTCATTTTAATGAAGTCAACTCTTATTTCAATAATATTTAATTATAAGGGTAAATACAGTTTATATTTAAACAAATTAATGACTGCAAGTTTTCTATAATATCATTATTTATTAGGCATACTGTGCAGGTATATCATCGATATTTATTAAAAAAAACCGGGCAGGTGCGAGTCGGACTCGCGCACGAAGGGTTCCGTACCATAATGCAAAAAAAAAAACAAAAAAAAAAAGCAAAAAAACGGTCACCCATCCAAGTACTGACCACTCCCGACATTGCTTAACTTTGGTCAAAAATCACGTTTGTTGTATGGGAGCCCCATTTAAATCTTTATTTTATTCTGTTTTTAGTATTTGTTGTTATAGCGGCAACAGAAATACATCATCTGTGAAAATTTCAACTGTCTAGCTATCACGGTTCGTGAGATACAGCCTGGTGACAGACGGACGGACGGACGGACAGCGAAGTCTTAGTAATAGGGTCCCGTTTTACCCTTTGGGTACGGAACCCTAAAAAGTTAGGGCATACCGATACAAGTGCGAAAAATAGGTAATTCGCACATGTATCGTACAACGTTTTACAGTACATAATATGGCCCTTTAAATTTTCGACATAGTTACGTAATGTGCTAATTATCGCACTAATGCGGTAAAGCAGCACCATATTGTAATAGTAAGGTGTATTCGGGTAATACCGAATGTCGGATAATTCCGAAATTCAGATGAAAATCACCCTTAATTCCATCATAATAAAAGTCTCTTTTCGGAACTATCCGACAGTTTTCGACATTCGGAATTACCCGAGTAAACCTTACCTACATTACGTTTACAAGTGCGGCAAATAGGAAATTCGAAACGAGTGGCGTTTTGAATCGACACGAGTTGCGAATTACCTATTCGCATATGTATCGTACAACGTTTTACAGTACCTACATACATATGGCCCCTTGAATTTTCGACATAGTCACGTAATTGCTAATTATCGCACTAGTGCTGTAAAATAGCACCATATGACTGTAAATCAAATTTATTCATTTTACAGAGTTCCATAGGTTCGTCGAATCACTCAAGAGGAACTTTTTTCTCAGGAACGTGTAGAGGTCTCAAATTGAAATTATATCAAATAGGTACTCGGATCTACTCTATTGTCAAATATATTAGCTTTTTTTCTCGTATATCGCAAAAATCCGAATTAATATCAAAATACCGGTATTAATATTGAAATCCCGGGATTGACATGCAATATCGGAAATCAATCCCGGGATTGAGAATGATCCGATATTGCATGCCCTAACCAAGTTTCAACCTATCAACGAATAATAAATCCCGGGATCCGGATATTTCGATATTGGTCCTTCTCAATACCGAAAATGGAATCTTGAGCTTTGCAAGGGTTTCAAGGCACGAGGGTTAAACAAACCACTTCACAACTTGAAATCAATTTTACCTACTCACATGCAATTTTGCACATTTATTCATAAATTAACGTTTAAAAACCGGCATTTTTGTGACTGACTGACTAATAGATCAAAAACCTAACCCACTTCCAGCTGACCTAGAAACTTGAAATTTGACACCAAGGTAGACTATTAGGAGTTTATAAAGGGAACAATCTAAAAACTGAAAATTATTGATAATTTGATGAAGAAAAACACATATATCGATAATAGGCTAGATGACTAATTTTCATTTATGGTATCAATCGATCAGGTATGTCTTTAGGATCAAAAGTCTATATGGTATCCATTGCATTAAAGGAATACAAAAGTTAGAAATGATAGTCAAAGTCCGACAGTCGTACTTCACTCGCGAAACGCCCCGAACAAAACGTCAAGGTCACAGAGAGTCCATCTTGAAGTATGAACAAAACAAGAAAATTGCGATTTTGTCTGTGAAATATTGCGTTTATGTATACAGGGTGATTCATGAGACGTGAGCAGGACTAATCCTGCACACTCAGTAACTGATAATTGATCGATCACCGTCGTATTTAGGTGAAACAACGACACTTTTTCCTATTTTTTACTTTTTCGTGAGGGCAAATTTAACTGTCTACAATCATGGTTACCCTACAAGACCTAATTAATAAACATAAAACCTCTTTAACCGTAATGACAGCATTTTGATTACGAAGAAAATAAACTGTCAAACTTGAGTGAGATACGAGTTTTCAAAAGTAACCAGACCGTGATGACAGTGATGACATTCAATTTGACACAGAATATCGGTAGTTTAGTATTCTAATTTTAGGGTGACCATGCATGTCGTAAATAAATTTATTATTTTTTTTTTTCAACACTAGTAGAAAATTAACGTTAATCTCACTAATACTGATACGAAACATTTGCTTATAATTTACATAATGCGCAGTCTTAGTCCTGCTCACGTCTCCTGAATCACCCTGTATAGTTTCCATACAATTTTTTATTGGATAAAATGTGAGGAATCGAATGGTATCCTTATTTTTGTAGTTTTTGGAAGTTGAAAAGAACTTTAATGTTGAAACTTTCAGGCGTTGTACTTTTGTATTATTTCCATATATTTTTTTAATATCCACAATATTGTGATAAATTGCTCATTTGCTATGTATTTTACTAGATTTTGTTGTAAAATTCAACATGTGTCATCATCCCTATTAATTTAGACTTATGGATCAAAAACCTAACCTTCTTGATATTTGGCAGGTAGACCATTAGGAGTATACTCGTATAGAGGAAAAAATCTGAAAACTGAAAATTATTGATAATTTTATGTAAAAAATCATATATTCATAATTATTCGATTAATTAAGTACCTAAGACTTACCAAAAACCTAACCCACTTTTAGATAACCTAGAAACTTGATATTTGGCATGAAGGTAGACTAAAAGGCGTATAAAAAAAGAAAATATTGAAAACTGAAATTTTTTGACAGTTGACCGCGCGTTAGCGAGGGTCTCGTTTTCAGCACAACTGCTTTTATGATTAACACTAGTAATTTCTTACTTTTTGTACAAAAGTAATGATTTCCCAACAAAAACATAAATGTGAAATGAGAGCCAAGTTCAATTATGCCCATGTTTTACTTCTCCAACCAACTGCATTTCTTGAATACCGCATCCTAAGGGTCCATGATTGCAAATCGATTGTAATTTTGTAAAAAAATTACTAATTGCAACAATTCTTCGACCGACGGTTTTGTCAGGAAGCTCTTCTTCCAAATCGAACGATATTTGTAACTGAAAATAAAATATATTGTAAGTGTACATTTACAATTTGTCACATCATGTACAGTCGACGTCAAAGATTTATAATAAGGTGAAAAATGTATACATATATCATAATCACCTACCTCATGGGTATCTTCTTCCTCTAATAGACTAGGAACCCGATAAGTGTCATCCACCTGTGCAATGCGTGGGTTCAAAATGTTTGAGCTGGTCGCCTCACTGTCAAAACCAAAATTAAATAAATGTATGATGTTTTACAGCACATATGGACTTTACCGCACTAGTGCGATAATGCACACACACATTACGTATGTATAGGGCTATATGTACTGTAAAACGTTGTACGATACATGTGAGAATAGGTAATACGCAACTATAATTTTCGGTGGAAGTTTGCATGGTAATATTGGTAATGTACATCATATATTTTTTTTTGTTTTATCATTCTCTTATTTTAGAAGTTAAGGGGGGGGGGGACACATTTTACCACTTTGGAGGTGTCTCTCGCGCAATAAAAAATCGGTCAACACGCTCAAGAAAAGTAAATCATTTACTATGTGTAGGGTAGTATAATATAAAATAACTATCAGTTCATTAAAAAAAAACGTAAAAGAATAACGAAAGTACGGACAATCGGTAAATCCCGGGATTTTAATTTCCGGGACTTACTCATGCAACCCTATTACATTTTATCAGTGTACATTTTTAGGGTTCCGTACCCAAAGGGTAAAAACGGGACCCTATTACTAAGACTTCGCTGTCCGTCCGTCCGTCTGTCATCAGGCTGTATCTCATGAACCGTGGTAGCTAGACAGTTGAAATTTTCACAGATGATTGAATTTCAATCGCCGCTATAACAACAAATACTAAAAACAGAATAAAATAAATAGTTATACAACAAACGTGATTTTTGCCGTTCTTTGCGTAATGGTACGGAACCCTGCGTGTGCGAGTCCAACTTGCACTTGGCCGGTTTTTTAAAAATTAAGTACCTCTTGGAGAATATCAAATAACTGATGAGGGCAATGTATCTCGTACGATATTATTGATTGGCGACATTTTATTTAGTTTTCGGCGAACATTTGCTAAGTAGGTAGTACTAATAGCCATCTAGGAAAATAAGTACAAAATATGTCCAAATAATTGAGACGATCAATTCAAAGCATAAAAAGATATAAGCATCTGCACTGATAGGAAAACAGTAGGTATCCAACTAAGGTCTTTTCGTACGCCGCCGCTGTGAGTAGGTAGGTATTTATCGCAACGCACGAAGTTACGCGCGACACAGGTACCTACATATGTGACGTTATCTATGAAAAGGGACCTTATTGTCGATGGCGCTTCCGCCATTATTAACGATGCTCTGATATAAATACCACGCCGCGCGACGCAGTGCGTCGTAAGCGCCATAGACAATAAGGTCCCTTTTCATAGATAATGCCACAATTAGAATTCATAGATAATGCCACAATTAGAATTAGAACTTACTCGTTATTTTGACTGACTTTCAACTTTGATGAAATCGGAGATTCCATTTCCATATTTTGCAGTCTGTAAATAAAGATAAATTGTAGTATATAGTGAATTGTGTTACGTCGGTAGGGCTAAAAAGCACAAGTCAAATAATTATACTCACTCGATGTAGTCTAAAGATATAGTATCATCTTCGGCTGTGAAATTATCCAATTTTCTTCTTTTCCTAGAAAGACAAAAAAGCAAAAAGTTTAGACGCATGACAAATCACGAGCTGAGGTTCAAACCCTCGATAGGTGGATGGATTGCTAGAACGCTTTATGCGTGTAATTGTGTGCGTTACATGTATTACTGTGTGCTCGTATTTATAGGAAGGCCCACTACACCGCAACCGCGTAACTACGACTCACGGACACGCACACATAGACGGCAATGTTTTCTGCTTTGCCGTGGCGCTAGTGCCGCGTGGTGTAAACGTCGCGAATCGCAATATCCTTTTAAGCTATTTGGATGATGACTTGATGACAGTGTTTAACCGGTAGATGGAGCGATTATTAAATTTTAGAATGTTTTAAGTTATATGGATTACTAATTAGTACGATCAAGTATATATTAAATTAAGTAATAATTACTTATTTCACTGTGTAATAAATATACATTTTTACTTACGTTTGTTCCATTGTTTGTTGGAATCTTCTGAGTTGTCTTTTTCGAGATGTCTTCTTTTTAATGAGTTGCTTGTTACCCATTATAGGTTTTGGTGCACACGGTATACACACAACACACACTAGCCACAACTAGCTAGCTAGCTAGGTGCTAGGACACACAACACAGAACAGTTTTTATAACTAAATCTTATATTTGTTTTGGGGACACGTAGTACAGGTACGTCTGGCACGAGCGCTCAGCCATCACTGTCTCATTTCGAAAGACGGACGGAGATAGAGCATGCAGGCCGAAGTCAATATTTTGTTACGATAGAATTAGTTGATGTTTATTTATTTTAAAAATATTGCCTCTAATTATCGTTTTTCTAAAGCTGTCAAATTATTGTTATAGTTATGATTGATTTTTCTCCTTTTTTTGTTTCATAGTGTCACATAGTAAAGAAACAAGTAAAGTTGGAGTATAAATTCGAATTGGAGGTTACTTTGGGAATAAATTGTATCGAGCGAAGTGTTATGAATCGTGTATCGAAAGCTGTGTTATGAAAGATAATATAATCAAGAATTATATATATTTTTCCCACGTCTACAAATATCAACGTTTCTTAGAAAAATAGGATAACAATTGGGGTATTTTTACATTTCTGGCTCAGGGAACGGCCTTAATTGAAAAGCGCTTTTTAAAAATCAGTAACTATTACTTATGAAAGCACAAGAATATAAATGATCGCATTAGATTCATAATTAGGGTACATCGCCAATTACTAGCCACCCCCCAATTACTGGCCACTTAATTTGATTTCTATTTATAGGTGAACAAAGTTCATTTTAGTATATAAGGTACGAAAATCCAATTATTAGCCAGTTTTCAATTACTGGCCACCTATTCCAAAAATGAATTCTATTTACAGATAAATAAAACTCATTTTCAGTATAAGGAAAATGGCCAGTAACTGAAATTTATCCACAACCCACTCGTTCAATAACTGGCCGCCTCTTACAAAAATGAGTTCTATTCACCTATACACAGAATTCATTTTAGTATAGGTGGCCAGTAATTGAAAACTGGCTAATAATTGGCGATGTACCCTATTACATATTTGCCGTAACTTATTTTTAAAATGTGTTTTTCAATTAAAAGACACATCAAGATTGTTTACCTTATTTCTAATGCTAAAAAACGAACTATAGGGCTGATTTAGACGGCGCCCGAACTCGCATGCGATTTTAGTTACATTGCGGACTGTTGGTTACGTCCAATTCAACCGAGCGATCAAAACCCGCAATGTAATGAAACTCGCATGCGAGTTCTCGCATCGTCTAAATGAGCCCTAAGTCCCGTGTTTAAAAATTATAAGTGAAAATCGTGTAAGTTTAAATGAATATGTGACGTCCCACGTGTAAAGGTACCTTATGGCGGTTGGCGCTTACGCTGTTATTAACGCCGCTCCAATATTATTGTGGCGCTATGCGACGTAAGCGCCAGCCGCCATAAGGTACCTTTTGCCGTGGAAGGTCACAAATCAGTATAAAGATGACGTATGTGATGGTAGGTGGGCGGCGTCCGGCAGCAGTACGTGCTGGCGGCGCCGGGCGGCCAGCAGGCCAACCCGCAGGTGCAGCAGGTACGTTACTTTATAACTATCACTTATACTGCAAAACGTAATTCAAGACCAAAAAAAATAAGACAATGTTGCAACTTTTTACTAGCGCGTCTTGTATTTATGTAAAAATAAGTAAATAAAAGTACTTTTTTAAATCGTAGGAGTAAAATTACTAATAAATAAATTATCTTAGCGCGATTATTTATCAAAGGAATTTACTATTTTACAAACAAATTATTGCAGTGGCAACATTGTCTTACTTTTTTTGGTCTTGAATTACGATTTTCAGTTTAACATTGTATAATTTAACGGTTTAGACTCACTTGTTTTTATTCACTCGCTCGCACGCTGAACGCTGCTCGCACTGTTAGTGCTTGAGAAAGGAGACCTAGGCTCTCCTAACATGTTGCGCGAGTGAGTAAAAACAAGTGAGTCTAAACCGTAAAATTATTCAAAGATATGTTAGTTTATAACTATCACTTATTTGTCACTATGATATTTCAAAAACTTAAAAAAATTAGAGTTTAATAGTTTTCACACATGTTTTATGAGATTGCGTGCGTGAAATATTCAAGGGTCTCCACTATGAAACCGAAAGCCGTATTTGCTTTTTATTTTCAATCAATGTATCATTTCATCAAATCAGTATGGAAACGTATTATATCGCGTATAATGAATTTATAACACATCCCGACGAAACCGTATGTATGTCAAATGTATATCGTCGCCTAATACCTATTTTAGACAAAGAGAATTTATAGTTCGTTTTTTTTAGCATTAATTAGAAAGAACGTGAAAAGAGGTAAGCGATCTCGACATGTCTTTTAATTGAAAAACGCTTTTCTTAAATCAGTAACTATTACTTATGAAAGCAGAAGAATATAAATGATCGTATTAGAATCATAATTGTTACACAACTTATTTTTAAAATGTGTTTTTCAATTAAAAGACACATCAAGATTGTTTACCTTATTTCTAATGCTAAAAAAAATGAACTATAGACTAGTAAAATATTGTCAAAGTAAATTATGTAGTCAGTACATTTACTGCCATCTTTCGACACAAATGTTTAACACTTAGAACGCCATTTGACTTTGATCCTTATTTTTTTTAATTTGTTAAATGTCAAAAAGTATCGCCATCTAGTCGAGAGTAGGCCAAAGGTATGGTGCCATCTTTTCGAGCGATGGCTCAATACCTTTGGCCTAGTAGAGTAACTTTCCTTTATTTCAAATTCTCTATGGTTTGGGGCTAGGTTGATCTGTGTAAGATTGTCCTCAAATATTTATGTGTGTGCAGGTGATCTTCTGCGGCGGCGGCGTGGCCGTCAGCGCGGCGTCGCCCGCCATCACGTCCGCGCTGCCGCTCGCTCAGGCCGTGCTCGCGCCGCACCAGTTACACCAGTAACACCACACAACACTACACTACCTTACACCACACAACTACAGAACTACACTACCTTAACCATACACTAGCAGCCGTATTCGAACTTTAAGATACGTCAAATAATAGATATTGAAAAGATTTGGAATAGATATGTCAGTGTCAAACAAGTGTCAAAAGTGACGTTTTAGTTTGAAGAAACGTCGCTATTGACACTTGTTTGACACTGACATATCTATAGTTCGTTTTTTTAGCATTAAAAAGAACTTGCAAGAAGGTAAGCGATCTTGACATGTCTTTTAATTAAAAACGCTTTTTAAAAATCAAAAACTATTACTTATGAAAGCAGAAGAATATAAATGATCGTATTAGATTCATAATTGTTACATATTTGCCGTAACTTATTTTTAAAATGTGTTTTTCAATTAAAAGACTCATCAAGATTGTTTACCTTTTTTCTAATGCTAAAAAAAACGAGGTATAATCCATATCTTTTCTAGATCTATTAACTGACGTATCTTAAAGTTCGAATTGGGCCGTAGGAATCCTCTAGACGGAGTTTAGAGCAATTATTTCATGAAACCGATGCTGCCAAAAATACAGGGGAGCGGGGGACGAGGTGAGCGAGTCCCGTGCCGTGATTGGTCCGTTCAAAGACACGGACGTCACACAAAGACACTTTGACTCGAAAATGGAGTAAAACTACCGTATATTTGTGGCAGAGGGGCGCGACTATTCTCAGTCTGGAGGATGTCTTGTCTGTGACCTTAACCTTCACAGGATACCAACATAACCTCTAGCCGCCCAGAGACCTATAAAAAGGTCTCCTGTTCCATTCTAATTTGAACTTTGTATTGACAAAATAAAATTTCATTTTGCTTGGCAAGGTTTCACGTATGGGCGGCTAGAGGTTATAAAGCTAATTAATAATCACATTGATTACATTCGGCTACAGGACGAAACCAAATATCTGTCTATCCATAGAGAAATATAGGTAACTAGCGACCCGCCCCGGCTTCCCACAGGTTAAAAAATTGTAGCTTTCTCAGACAAACGAAATTCATCTCAATGATACACCTTGTGCGACAAAAAATCAAGGCTCGGAACCGGTTTTTTTCTTCATACAAAAAATACCGGTATTATTACGTTCTTTGGTTTATTATTTAATATTTGATGGGTCAATCTAATAATACGTTACCTAAATACATGATTCAGTCCTACGGGAAGAGCATAAAATAATTAAAAATATTGGGCTATTTTGGGATTTAAAAATAAACCGGTTCCGAGCCCTGCAAAAAATACGTTTTGATTTGAGCTTTAACTAATTACTTTTAAAATACATTGATTCTATGATAATTCTAATAATTATTCCAAAACAGGGCTCATTTTCTCGGAAAATAATACAAAAAAGTGTTGGTAGATATTTTAACGCCACACATACATGTATCTTGCCAACAAACCTACATATTTTCAAATAAAACCCATGGAAATATAATAGCCCAAAATAAGTAAGGATATGGTACCAAATGTACCATAAATACAGTACTTTTCATATAACATGGAACCTTACGGCGCATTGCATTAAATATATGTTCCTATACAGGATGGCTAAAAAATAACTGCATTCCCGTTGCCAGGGAGGTGTGGGGATTATACTGAGCAACTTTTACTTTGGGACCAATCCCCAAATCGCGAAAAAATTACCCTCCCATAGAAAATGGACCAGCCAAAATGTATAAAACAGCCAAATATTTATTCGCGATTTCTAAAAGTTGCTCAGTATAATATTAAAACGCCCCTGGCAACGGAAATGCAGTTCTTTTTTAACCAGCCTGTATATTAAATGCGTAATCTCCAAAAAAGTTCCAAACCGAAACATTTTTATACTGAAATTTCTTGCAACTTACGATCGCTATTCACGCTATACTTTAGACATAAAGACTTGCATATGCGCTCGTGACACGTAAAGCCTCCTCCACACTCGTGCGCGAATCGCGGCGCGAAGCCGCGAACGCGAGTGTGGCGTCGATTTTCGCGGACAGCGAAATCGACTCCACACTCGCGTTCGCGGCTTCGCCCGCGATTCACGCGCATAGTCTGGAGGGGGCTTAAGAATAGGCTACTAGACATAAGATTTGTAAATAATTTAGTAAACAAATGTACACCAAGACATGTTTTTTTTGTATTTGTATGCAATAAATCGAAATAGGGTAATTCGCCGGTAACTGGCCGCCCTAAACTAAAAATGAACTCTATTCTAATATAAACAGAATTCATTTTAGTATAAGCTAGCCAGCTTCCAATAACTGGCCACCTTGTACTAAAATGAATTATATTTATAGGTGAATAGAATTTTTAATAGGTTTGGGGTGGCCTGTTTCTAAAAGTGGCCAGTTACTGCCGAATTATCCTAGTTGTAAATTTTTTTTTTTTTTTAATCTTGCAATTTTTTTTTACCGTAAAGGTAGCATAATACTGGGTGAATATGAACCTTTTGACCGCCACGACTATTTTTAAATACCACGCAATAGTAAACTAACTAGAATATTAAGGCTCATTTTAAACCTTTGTTGGCTATCTGTCGGCGCGATTCGAACTTTAAGATACGTCAATTAATAGATCTAGAAATTATATGGATCAAGGGCCCAACGTTTTCTGTTCTCTTTCACGGCGCAGCAACTAGTATCATTTCTCCCTCCTCGCTCTTTTAAAAATGCCGTTTGTGTAAAAAGGACAACCATACTGTTGACAAGATGGACTTCAAATCAAGTTTTGCCTTTTTTGATGCGCCCATGCTGTGTATGTGTGCGTAAAAGCGTATATGTGTGCTCTTTTAGGGATGTGAAAAGTCGATTTTAATCATGTTATATATCGATAAACGCTACACAGCGGGACGAAATAGCGATTAATTGAAGCTTCAATATCTTCGTTAAACATAAACATAATTGAAATGCTAATGGATAATGAATATATTATAATGTAATAAAATAATTCAAATATTGCGGAACACCTATTTTAGTAGGTATTTATGTATTTTAATTAAATATCTGAACTTTCCCTTGGTTCCCTGCTGGCGCGTGACTATAAAATTGTGATCTGATAACCACAATAAAGAATAAAAGCGTTTTTGTTCATTTTAGGTATCGTTAAACCTTTGAAGTAAAATTAAAATTGCAAAAAATGTCGATAGTTTATCGATATGACTTTATCGACATGGCTACAGCAAGGTGGGCCTCATTGTTAATCGTACACTAAACAAAAGTAGCAACAGTGACAGCTCGCTGAGACACCATCTCTATATATTATAAATCTATGATATGGATTAGATATGACAGTGTCAAATCGTTCGTTTCTAGATCTATTAATTGACGTATCTTAAAAGTTCGAATCGGGCAGTGTGGCGTTTAAAGGGTTAACAATGGGGTTGAAACTGCGAGGGCACCGCTCAGTGCACCAAGCACAATCAATGGACTGATTAACATAACAGAAAATAATAAACTTTGCGCTCAATAAAAAATAAAGCAAACTTTGAGTAATTCGGCAGTATTTGGCCACCCCAAACCAAAAATAAGGTTTCAATAACTGGCCAGCTTTCAAGAACTGGCCACCTTATACTAAAATGAAATTCTGTTTATAGGTGAATAGAATTCATTTTTAGTTTAGGGCGGGCAGTTACTAAAAGTGGCCAGTTACTGGCGAATTACCCTATATATGGTGTGGTACAACCGATCTTTTAACCCCATTATGGCTTATTATGTAAAATACTTTTAAAAAATCATGATTTTGTTTTAAGAAGGTATGGGCAACCCTTTAAATTTTCTCAGTACAGCTAACATGTCTTAACCTTTTAACCGCTGTAGCTGTATTAAACCTTTTCCAGGCCGCACTAATCTACAAGGTTTACTAAAAAAAGTCCAATATACCAAATATAGCAATTAATCCAGCGTTGATAATTCATTTGAGCACAAGCAGGCGTGGCTCACTCCGCGATTTCGTCGCTTTGCTAAAAGTACATCCGTTCCACCCCAATTTTGGGGTTTGCCATAAGCCGCGCGTGGCGCTGTCGCCACCTAGCGGCCATATCTGTGCTGATCGTAACAGACGCGTTTTGTTAGGGAGTGAGTCTTTTGTACCTAGTACTATTATTTATTCTGTGGCACAAGTCACATTGCAATTTAATTTGAACCTTAAATCGTAATGCTAAAGTTGAAATTCTATTGAAATTTTGTCATTTGGAAGGTCACTAAAAACTAAACATAGATGGCGCTCTCGACAGTGGTAAATTCCTTTTCACCACACCGGCTCGGAAAGGCTTACTTTGCACTTCAAAAACTGATAGAAAAGTTGCATTTTATTCACATGTGAGGCAAAATAATCAAATGCAAATTTTGAGTTGTTTTGTTATGTGTGCTGATAGAATTGACTTTTAAATGATGATTTTGGATGATAAATATTTAATAACATTCATTTGGATTTGACTTGGTTTGATTTTGCTTAATATTTTACATTTATATTTGCTTCGGGTTGGTGTGGTGAAAAATTTTGTGTTTCACTCGGGGACAAATTCTGTTTAACCCTCGTGCTTTGAAACCCTCGCAACGCTCAAGATTCCATTTTACGAACCACTCGCTACGCTCGTGGTTCAATTGTGGAATCTTTCGCTTGCTCGGGTATCAATATTAGCACGAGTGGTTAAACAACAACTTTGCCCCCTTGTGAAACAAATAACTATTATATGGTGGCAGCTGGTCAAAGGCAATCGTAAGTACATTTTTTTTAATGAAATTTGACAGCTGGCCAAAGCAATTCGTAGGGGGCGCTCTCGATGGTACATTTTTTGTATGGAAATTCTCCATACAAATACCTTTCTCTTTAATATAAAATTAGCTACTTGACATGGCGGTAAAAAGGTTAAGAGGTGTTGTTACGAATTAACTCATGGTAATCGGTGGTGTAATACATCTTATAAGTGTAACTTATTATACATTACATAATATTAGGTTATTACTTGATGTACTTTATAAATACCGTATGAATAAACGATTTGGAGAAGTGTTGCTTGACTTTCATTTTAAGAGCTATCTCATTACAAGCTTTTTTACACGACTGCCCAAACAAAAAGAGTGTATTGTTTTTACAAACTTTTATTTACTTTCACCTGACCCCAATTTCACATCTGTGACAGGTGCGGCGAATTGTAAAATCACTGTTGCTGACGTCACAGGCATCCATGGGCTACGATTACCACTTACCATCGGGCGGGCCGTATTCCTGTTTGCCACCATCATTGTATTATTTAAAAAAACTTTATTATATCGGAAAAAAATCAGATATTTCTCCTGCGAAGTTTCTGACAATTGTCAAAGATTTAGAAGAATTTTAGGTAATTCTTGACAGGTAATGAGTTATATGTCGGAATTTCGTGACAATTGTAGTGTTTCTTGTGACAATTGTCATAAACTTAGCAAGAGAAATATCTGTTTTTTTTTCGATATCATAGTTTTTTTTAATAATACAATGATAGTGGCAAACAGGAATACGGCCCGCCCGATGGTAAGCGGTAACCATAGCCCATGGATGCCTGTGACGTCAGCAACAGTGATTTTACAATTCGTCGCACCTGTCACGTTGGTGAAACAGGGGCCTGACCGTTGTCTGTTGGTCTGTAATCAAATCTTGCAAGTTAAATTTGATCCACTTCCCGGTGTCCGATTGAGCTTAAATTTTGTATACCTACGTAAGTCGGGTGACAATGCAATATTATGGTGTCATCGAGCTGATCTGATGATGGAGACAGGAGATGGCCATAGGAACTATGTGATAAAACAACGAAACCTAATTGTGTTTGAGGTTTTTAGAATTGTCTCGATGAGCATTCGTTGCCTGTGGAAAGAAAAGTGTGGAATGAAGCCTGTGGAATGAAATTTTTGCCAAAAACTTATTATAGTATGTAGGTACCTACCAATTAGATAGTGCTCAGACTTTGACATGAAAAAGTTTGGCATGTGGTAGGGTAGGAAGTAGGAATGAAAAATAAAACTGGTTTATAGATTTTTATAACAAATGTGTATATTTATTCTTAAAATTAAATAACTTCTTCAGGCGTGCTACCTTACAACAAAAATAGTACTTACATATAAAACTCGTATAAGTAACAAAGTCATACTTAATTGATCCATTGCAACTAATAGAGTAATAAGGTATATTATGGCGGTCCCACACTGCCTGTTATAAAATGTTATACAGTGCGGAAAGATAAGTCGGGCCCAGGGGGCCGATTTTTGAATTTCGATCGCTCGATTTCGTCACTCGAAAATCAGTGGAAAACGGCGAAATGAAAATTGTTTAAATACGAGTGATCGAAATTTGGAATCTACTGGTATTGATCACTCGATTTCAATTGTATTAGTTGAATTTAAAGAGATATTATTTACACAAAATACACGAAATCGAGTGGTCGAATTTCAAAAATCGGCATGCTGTAGGGAAACTACCTTAAATTTTTAAGCTGGCTCATTTTGCTTAAAGGAGACATTCCTTTATTTTTAATTAAAAAGAAACGAAACTGCAAAGATTTTTCTTTTTTTCTTCAATTTGGCTTGTCTAAAAAAATCTTGAGTACAAAATATTAGATTTTATGGATATTTTGTATGACAGACGAGTGTAAGACCTAATGTTTCTTAGAGAAATATGTTATCATTAACATTAACTGTATCGACTAATAGAATAAAATTGCGAGTGTTTATTTTTTGGAATTTTTAGTCGGTTCGAGTCCCGGGCGAGGCAAGCGAGTTTAAAAAAAACTTTGAATGCAGTTTTGTTTCTTTTTAA
The DNA here is from genome assembly GCF_963556715.1 of Cydia fagiglandana. Taxonomy (NCBI): domain Eukaryota; kingdom Metazoa; phylum Arthropoda; class Insecta; order Lepidoptera; family Tortricidae; genus Cydia; species Cydia fagiglandana. The sequence continues at coordinate 4,522,934 of NC_085955.1, forward strand.
AAATAAAGGAATGTTTCCTTTAAGTAGAATGAGCCAGCTTAAGGATTTAAGGTAGTTTCCCTCCAGGGCCCGACTTATCTTTCCACACTGTATACCAATTATAACATCGTGTGACAGGGACATAATTGTATTGATAGGATTGACATGTATCTCAGGACCGGCCTTACGGGTAATAGGCATGAATGGGGCCAGTACAGTGGTGACACAGCTACGCGATTGGTTGATGAGTTCGCATCACGCGCGCGATTGGTCGCAACTAGTTGCGTTAGGCTGCACGATTGGCTCGAATTCGTGAGTGACACCGCTGAACTAGTACCATTTTTAGTGCCCGTAAGGCCCGTCCTGAGACACAATGATTGATACTGTTTTATTAAGTTTTAAAGTGTTAAATAACATTGTGTGACAGGGCACAATGTTATTTAACAGTGGGACCACCATTGGCATTACGCTCATTTACAAGAAGTCAATAATAAGTAAACATTAATCTCTGGGTCTTGTGATATTACGTAGGTTTTTTTTTATTTATTTAATTAACTAATGTCATTGTTCGTTATTGTCTTATGTTCCAAACCCAAGCGGTACTATCATTTCCATTTTTTAATACTGTATTATTTAAGAAAGTAATTAACAGATGCAAATATTTACTAAGCTAGAAGTACTTTTTAATTTAGCAATTAATTGTAAGCAACATGTCTTGCTTAGGTACTGTTGCTGCTTGAAAGTATGAAGTGCAGGGCAGCAATGGGTTTGGCAACTGTCAAAGGTTTGCATAGATGGCGCTATCATAGCTTGCCCTTTTTTCTATGAGATTTGGCTTAAATGGCTGGCATCCAGGGTATTAAACGATTATAAGAGTAAGAAGTATTACATTTGACACAATTCTAGGGACTGACAGGGCAAGCTATGATGGCGCCATCTGCTAAAAGCTTCCACCGGCCAACCCCATTTCCAAATTCACCCCACTTTCTAAGTTATCCCAATACCTATTACAGATATTTGTCCAAATTTAACAATAACTAATAACCCAGTTTTGTAAAAAGCAAGCAAGCATCAAAAAAATGTATTGCTATTTACTTTAAAACTTCAGTCACATAGCAGTCTTTTTAATTTATTGTACCGCACACTGTTATTGTACATCAGTGGACCTTGCCTTTTGTAATAATGTCCACCAATGTACAGTTAGATGTGTTGCTGTTTGTATTATCCCTTCGTCTGCCAAATTCCCGCAGCAAGATAAATAAAATGGCCAAGTCATGCCATTTTGCCGCGTCTACCACGGATTGGGCGGAACAACGCACCATCGCCCAATTAAACATGGAATGAAGTTTTGACTATACTGGCCAACAGTAGCCTATCCTTGTCTAACGATCTCGCATTGTTATATGTTAGAGCAGCGAAGAACCTATTCTTGGCACTAAACCTTCCGTCAAGAGAGATAACCTAAAAGTGTCCCTGACAAGCCGATATTCCTTCCTAGCAGCAGCGGGAGAATGGCAGATGTCCAGATAAGTATGTGTAAAATGGCGTCTGGCAGATAAGGGTTATTTAAAAGATTATTGCTTTAAATTTTAATCACCTAGTATAGTATGTTTGATTCCCTATAAAATCACCTGGCAAGATCACGGTCACTTAAGCATGGGTTCTAAAAATAATACTTTAGTTTTTTTGACAATGTGTAAATGTGTCCTGATGACACTCCTCGATGCGGAGTGAAACATGTCGAGCATTTTTCGACTTAATCTATGTGAGTGTTCTTAATATATTTAGTATGTAAATGTGTACTTTCAGTGTGGCAGTTAGTTTATCTTGCAATTAAACATACTTTTAACTTATTGCTGTAGTAATCATGAACATGTCAGGAACAGAATACCATGCTCACTCCTCCTTCCATATAAAACCACTTAACCTGAAAACACCACTCATGTCCCAATTGAAAATCCTCTCACCAGGCTTGGAGCCCCCAGCTCCCGCTATCACTACAAGAGGCATAAAATGCTCTGCTGCGCGTGGGGGATGAGCCTCATTAGCCCCCGTTGCCTCTCTCCAAGATATCAATCCTTCTTTCCGTTTTTCCTCCTCCCCTGTACATACATCGTTCAAATAGTCATCAAATTCCTTATTTATAACACGTCCTGCTCTACGACTGTTGAAAAACTCCCTCATATTATGGTATGACATTCCAGAGCCGATTATAGCAACACCTTCTTTCCGGAATTGATACAAAGCTTGTCCAAGCTTGTAATGTTGCTCCGGGTCTTGATTGCTTAGCACAGATACCTGTACTATAGGTATGTTAGCTTCAGGGTTGATTAACATCATTGGGACGAAGACTCCATGGTCCCAGCCTCGCGAAGGATCAAGACGTGAGTCTATACCACTTTTCTTCAATGTTTCGTGAATGCGCGCAGCTAACTTCGGATCGCCAGGCGCGTCATACCTATACTTGTACGATTCAGGCGGAAAACCGTAATAATCGAAGTACAAATCGTGATGATTACCAGAAGATATCGTCACTTTATTCTCCTCCCAATGCGCGGTCACTAAAATAATCGCTTTAACATTTTTAAAGTCGACATGTTTCTTCACACCGTCTCTGAGAAAGTTCGTGAGTCCAGCATGGTCCTTGTCCCCCAAAAGCGGCATGGGACCGCCTCCATGGTTCACAAACAAGGCTGGAGCGATCAAAGCCATTCTCTTCGCGCTAGTGAAGTGACGAATAATGTTCATGGAAAGTAGTGACATAAACACAATGAACGCCACTTGAAGAAGTATCGTGAACGTATTGAGGATAAGCATATAGCTGACTCACTGAGGTCACTGGGTGAAACATAAATAGTGAGTTAATTACGATAATGGGTCTTGTGATTTCTCTGCTACATTAGCATTTAACATTGGCAACTTGGCAGCACAACACAAACGTCAAAGTCATCATGAACAAATCAAAAACCCAACAAGGTGATCGAACGTCGAGTCAGCATGACATAACAAGATGATATAACGAATCATAGAAAAAACAACATTTCTTCGTAAATAGTTAAACTGAATAAAAAAGAGATTATTATCATTGAATACTAATGATTCCAATAAAATACAATTTATTTTGTGGTTTTCCTACTCGACACTAGATGTCGCTAGCAAATTATTTTAATTATATGGCAATACCTTAATAAATGTCATTTTAACACACGTTCAGAACTAGAAAAATATTGTAATTTATTTATAATTTCATCCTTAAAATGATACTGAATTGATCTATTAACAAAGCTAGATTAAACAGAAAATTATAAAAGTAATTTAATTGGGGGTTAACCAAAAAATGGACTATTAGGAAGTACTTTCACCCGCAAAGAAACCTTTAAATTCATTCAACACAAAATATTTATATTTCGGAACGTTCGCCTATTTATAATCATTTCACTTCACTTTTATTAATGGTTGTGTCAGATTCTCAGATTGATGATGAATCAAAACAATAACATAATACAAATAAAGTAATAAATAGCTCCTTAATTGTTCTACAAGTACAACAAATAACATTCATCTTTAGTTTAAGTGACTTCTCGGTATAAGTGACTTGGACTCGCTTACTTCATATGGCAAACTAATGCGGTTCTATACGGTAAGTATTATGCAAATATCGTAATATTCGTTACTAAAAGTAAATAGAAAGTAGTCTTTTCTATTACGTGAGTAATTAGCCGACTCAAATGTTTCCAAACGCTACTTAATAATCAGTTAAAGTTGTGAATGGATATTTTTGGGTCATACGTTGTATATATGTATATGAGCTGTTACGTGTACAGCTAAAATGGGCGCAGGCAACGCCTTGCTTGTAAATCTTATAATACTAGTTTTTCAGTGTGCTATTTGCCTTTTAAATGAATTATGATTAAATTTGGAAGAATTTTACTGAAAAAATAAAGTCAACTATTCAATGTAGGCCTATGTGTTCTATTTCGGGATATTATTTACTTTCGTTATACCTATTTAGACTTACATAAGGTCAAATACTGCCTTTTTTGTTATTGATTGTTAATTGTATGTAAATCAAAATTATGGGGCATGATAAATATAATTAAATAAAAACAAGAAACATAACATGACAACATAACCATGACACAAATATTTGTGATATACTTACAAGTTAATGATAATACCAAGATTTAAAGTTAAAGCCAGGCAATCAATGTAATTGGGTCGATCAACTGTTATTCTGTCCCATCAACGAGGAGACAGTAGCAGCATAGTTTCTTAGAAGAGCTAGTGTACCATGTTCTACAAACATGCTTAGATTGCTTAGTCGATGTTTCATTATGGAAAGGCCTATAACTACCAAAAAATTGTAGTTTGGTTCATTTAAATACGAAATAACTAGTATTTTAAGAGTGACCCTGGAGACCGTAACCATGGCAACCAGTGACAAGAAAAAGTTGATTCACCCAATTAAATGGTCTTATGTTGTGCTAACCAATAAAATGCAATTTCAAAGAATCTCCTAGGTAGGTAGATTAATAGTAAGTCAATAAAATATATAAATATTTGGGGACGATCTTAGGCTCAGCCCCAAACTAAGCAAGTTATATATAAATGCTTATATACATAGAAAACATCCATAACCCAGTAACAAATATTTATGAAAAACATACAAGTAAATGCCCTTAGTAGCCTTTCCATTATATTAAGTAATTTGCAAATAAAATAACTTTTTATTTTCAGAAATTCTGTGGATGCCAAATGTCTTTATTGAATATAAAAATTACTGCAGAAGCCTGAAATAACTTTTCGAGTGTCAACCAACGTCATTTATAAACCAGTATATGTGATTAATTTATATCCAAGATGGAGAATCCTAAAACAGATAAACCTAAAGAAAAAGAGAAGGTTAAAATGTATCGGCTGGACGATTACACGAAGCATCGGATTATATTCTTAAAAGAAGAGGGATACACTGTCACGGAAATAGCGGAGTCTTTGGGGCTGACGGTAAGTAGCTTGTTTGATTCTCCACAACATCTTGTAGTTCGTTTTTTAGCATTAGAAAGAACTTGAAAGAAGGTAAGCGATCTTGACATGTCTTTTAATGAAAAATGCTTTAAAAATCAGTAACTATTACTTAAGAAAGCAGAAGTATATAAATGATCGTATTATATTCATAATTGTTATATATTTGCTGTAACTTATTTTTAAATTGTGTTTTTCAATTAAGACACATCAAGATTGTTTACCTTATTCTAATGCTAAAAAAAAAGAACTATAGTATAAGTACAAAACTTATACTCTGTATACTTTAGATCAGCTGTCAGCAACCTTTTAGCAGCCAAGGGCCACATAGTAGTTACAGAAGTTGATGGGGGCCGCACTTTGTTAATATTTATGACTTTATCACACATTGTAGTTTGTCAATATTACATACAAAATAGGCAGGGAGGCGCACAGGCCGCAACTAAGAGGTTCGCGGACCGCTGCTTTAGATATTTAAATAAATGTAAACAATCAATTTGTACAATTTCGAGTAGTTTTAACTTTATTGGTAAACCAACCAAATACAAAACCGCCTGGATCCGTCAAATTAATACCTGACTTTAACCTACATTATTTGATCATGTAATGTTTTCATATTAAGAAGCCATTAGAGAGTAGATTTAGTTTACTTTTATTTAAATACCCTAAAGATACAGAGTATAAGTAAAGCCCCGCTTGCACATAGTTGTTTACAGTTACAGATGTAATGCAAAATTGTTTTCGATCATCGTTCTCGGAAACATTTGTTATGCTAGGTCAGTCAACGTCAGTACTTTTTGTACTGAGACTGACTGACATAGCAGGACATGTTCGTAAGTAGAGATGCCACGAATATTCGGCAACTATTCGGTATTCGGCCTATTCGGCCACTGTGCCGAATATTCGGTATTCGGCCGAATGTTGCCTACTATTCGGCCGAATACCGAATATCTGTTGCACCTACTGACAAAGAAAAATTTCACAAAAAAATAACCAAAAACTAGGTATAAGAATTTAATAATTCAAAATGTTTTCTTGGAAATTGGTTAAATACGAAGGCACGTTTTTGAGCATTAGTTGATTCAAAAATATTTTATTTTTATCATGGGTCTGATTTGACTGACGCTAATTACATTCATTAATTCTGTTCAACATAAAAATATATCTTAGCAAACGTTGTGCTTTGTTGGCGAACAGTTTTCGTAATAATTGTAACTCAAAATGTTCGCATGTCATGCCGAATATTCGGTCGCCGAATATTCGGTATTCGGCCGAGATGGGAGGCCGAATATTCGGTATTCGGTATTCGGCCAAATGCACTATTCGGGGCATCTCTATTCGTAAGCTTCCGTGAAAACGATGGAACATAATTATGCACTACATCTGTAACATTTGACAGCTTTTTAGGGTTCCGTACCCAAAGGGTAAAACGGGACCCTATTACTAAGACTTCGCTGTCCGTCCGTCCGTCTGTCACCAGGCTGTATCTCACGAACCGTGATAGCTAGACAGTTGAAATTTTCACAGATAATGTATTTCTGTTGCCGCTATAACAACAAATACTAAAAACAGAATAAAATAAAGATTTAAATGGGGCTCCCATACAACAAACGTGATTTTTGACCAAAGTTAAGCAACGTCGGGAGGGGTCAGTACTTGGATGGGTGACCGTTTTTTTTGCTTTTTTTTTTGCATTATGGTACGGTACGTAACCCTTCGTGCGCGAGTCCGACTCGCACTTGCCCGGTTTTTTGTCTTATCATCAGGAAAAAAGTCTCTATTCACTGCTACGCTACGCGGTTTCTCTGTAGACGTTTTTCTTAAGCGGAAAAAGCGTATTAAGTATTAACGAACGTAGCGCGTAGCTCGCGCTGGCAGTGAATGTGTTAAGTTATATTGCTTGACATTTCTTTACTTGAAAACAATGAAAACTATTTCTGTTTAAAGTAACTATTTAACAGTATTATGATTGTTTTAATTTTTGGATATTTTTCAAGGAAATAAATTTGATCTTATCTTAATGTGAATATAAAGGAGTAAGTGGACAAGATTAACCCTTTGACCGCCCATGTCCTGTATACAAGACAACAGTAGAATGATCCACTGTCGCTGCCGTCTTGTATACAAGACATAACTTCAACTGGTCAGTAAATGTAAAAAATAACGATAGTAATTTCTTTTACACTCTTGTTTAAGTTTTAGGTCTTTGCTTTTAATACATTTATATTTTAAGTACTTATCACATCTACGGTTTTTTTTATTACTTTTTCGAATATTATGTTTGACATTGACAATCTTTATAACAATATATTTTCTGAGACGCCAGCCGGTCACTTAAAATTGTCCACAGTATTACCAGAGAGTAGAGAGTGCCTAAGTAAAAAAAGTGCCTACCCAACACAATGGTTAGATCGACTTTTTCTTACCACATGATTCCTTATTTTTGTCATGGTTTTTCCATAATGAACCATTGCCCATTACTACTACTAAACATGTTAGTATTGTTAGTAGAATGTGGTACATCTCTTGATAGGCTGTTTTCTCCTAGCTGAAAGGAGAAAGTCACAATGAAAAATAGTTGATCCGTGCGTATATATCGATGGATTTAACTGGTGAGCCGTAGAAGGCCATCTAGTAAAATTAAATACTATTTTACGGCACTGTTTTACTTTTGCACTTACATCGTGATCGTGGTGATAAAAAAATCATTTTATTTATATCTGCACTTGCAACTTAATTATTTTCTTTAATTATGTATGAGGTGAAGTTTTTTATTAAGTACGTTTACGTTTCGTGAGGAGGTAATTTTACTTCGTCTGTCTATAGACATCTAAACAATATCCCCACTCTTTATCCAACAATTTATTATCTATGGATTATATGCCTCACGATCACGATGTACTAACTCTACTCTCTGGTTTTAGAGAAAAACGGTGTACCTGTGGTGCGATCGGTACGACACGGAGGGCGCGCTCAAAAATCGCGTCTCCTTCGGCCGTCCAAGGAAGACCTGCCCTTTTGACGACCGGCAAATCTTAGAGAAACTGCAGGTATGGGGTTAAAGGGTTTATTTAAAGGAGTGATGGGTTAAGCCGTCGAACGCCACGCCTATCGTGTGCCGTCATTGTGAACCTTGAGGGAATGCACGAAGGTTGATTTTGGGTTGTAGCTGCGCGCGTCAGTTGAAGTCTGGTGGTCAAAGGGCTAAAGGTTCGTCAGCGCGTAACACCCCCGGAGTTGCGGCTTGTTTGCCGCCAACGTGGTATAAAAGAAGAAGGTATTGTTTTCAGCGTAACACGGTATATTTGTGGTGCCATCGTTATGAGACGGAGGGCGTGTTGAAGAATCGAGTGTCGTTTGGGAGGCCGAGGAAGACTTGCGCGTATGACGACCGAATGATCGTCGAGAAAGTACAGGTAATACATTTATCTATGTTAATTCTATAATTAGACACACAAAACCGAACTAAGTTTTTATATTTAGAATTGAATTCCGATTTTCATTGCTGATCCAATATCGCAATCATCTTCTTTAACCCTCTCAGATACAAGACTCTGTACTTTAAAATATTCCAACCCAAACAGTAACATTGATGAGTTTAAAGGCGGGCGTTGTGAGAACATACCTGCCAATTGTCATTATGGATTGTGACGCAGTATAACTAGTTTTATTATGAATTTATGAAGTGACAAATAGCAGAAAAAATATTTGTCACACGCAAAAACAATCGAATCCTTTTAAAACAAATATGTGGATGTGGCATAGTCTTTAACCAAACGGAGTGGTCGTTAACAGGCGTTCCTCTCTGTCGAAGATAGGCGGCCAATGGTCAACGACTAGTCAACCATATGTATGGAATGACGTTTATCTGACATGGCTAAGTTTACGTTACGTATAGATTTGATGTGCCCCTCCCCCGCAAAAAACGGCAGACTATTTTGTACCGAAAATTATAGACATGGCGTCTCCGTTGGTTATATCCTTTAAGGGCATAGTATTACAATTCTGGAGATTATGTTTACTTTTTCCCTCAGCTTCTATTCCACAACTGAGATTCGAAACTGGGTAGTTTCAGTTGTGTTAAGTAGACCTCAGAGTATTTCTACAATTTGAAAATCACCAAGCCCCATCACCAAAAAATCGTTTCTTTTTACAAGCTTTTATTTAGTTTCACCTGACCGTTGTCTGTGTGTAATCAAAACTTGCAAGTTAAATTTGTTCCAGTTCCCGGCTTCCGATTGAACTGAAATTTTGTATACATACGTAAGTCGGATGACAATGCAATATTATGGTGTCATCGAGCTGATCTGATGATGGAGACGACGGAGGTGGCCATAGGAACTCTGTGATAAAACACGAAACTTAATTGTGTTCGGGGTTTTTAGAATTGTCTCGATGAGTATTAGTTGCCTGTGGAAAGAAAAGTACAGTCGGCGATAAAAGCTTGTACCAAAAAAGAAATTTTTGCCCAAAAACTTATTTCCTTTTCAGGAGGGAGGTCGTGTCACCACATCAGACTTGGCGCAAAACTTCTCCGTCTCAGCTTCCACCATCCGCCGTCGTCTCCACGACCTAGGGGTCCAAAAGACCCCTGTCCGCAAAGTCATCCTGTCCCCAAGACACAAGACCCAGCGCCTAAACTTCGCCAAGAAATATTTAAACTACGACTTCTCTAATGCCATCTTCATTGACATTATAACTGTCAACTGTTTAGATGGGAAAATTTCTTTAGGAAGGAAAAAGAAGAATCGTCTAAACTTCAAAAGCGTAGGTTTAACTATGAGCTTTTGGGCCTGGATTTCTGCTGGCGGCACTGGACATATAACTGATGTGAAAAGCAGATTGACGGCCAACGATTACATAGGTATCCTACAAGATGTTATGATTCCCACAGCATCGCCGGTCATTCAGAGTATACCGCTGCAATTCGTCCAAGATGGTGCGGCGTCTTACAGATCCAGGTTTGTACGAGAATGGATTAAAAAGCAGGAGAATCTTGCCGAAATAGCTTTACCGCCTAAATCCCAAGACTTGAATCCTATACATGATGTATGGGACAAGATTGTCAGGGCGTGGGATGTGGAGAAAGTTAAAGATTTTTCGACTTTGAAACAGCATGTAGGGGAGTTGTGGGAGTCTCATAGAGGGACGGGGTTGTGTATGAGTTTGGTGGGTTCTATGAGGCAGCGTTTGCAGAATATTATTGATGCTGAAGGCGATTATAAAGCACAGTTTTAATATTTAACGGCTATAGTAGATACTACATACACCGATGTCATTGATAGTTAAAGTGCAAAGTTTTTCTTTAAGCCCTGTTTTTGGTCTTTTTTTTGTTTTTGGTTAGTTTCCCATTCGCCGGTTTTCTGTTTCCCGGTTTATACGTCAGAATCCAAATATACCCACGACAATCTGACGAAAAAAGAATCGGGCGAATCGGGAATTAACCCTGTTTTTAGTGTTTTTATATCCCAAATAAGAACATTTCGGTTTGAATTCTCATGTTTTATATAAATGTTGTACTGAAAGGACAGATCAGCCCGAAAGTCATGCTGCGCCCGACCTATTAGTGTGAAGGGCGCCGGCCCTGTAAGTAGGAGCCAGCGAAGGGCGCTCCGAATGCGTCGCAGGCGCCCTATATATAGGAGCGCGCGAAGGGCGCTCCGAATCCGCCCGACCATAAGTGTGTATATGTCGGCGGCCGATCGTAATGTTCCTGTGTATTGTTTTGAGGATAGTCATATTAAACCAATGTAAGATAGGTTCGTTAGGTTGCTTCAGATGCCCGAAATAGGAGGAGAAATAGAATCGACGGGAACGAGTCAAAGATTTTCACGTTTCACGATGTGCCTAGGAATTTCACGATATGCCTGATCTTACGATCGGCCGCCGACATATATAGGGCGCCGCAGGTGTCATGTTTGTAGGAGCGCGCAAATCATTTATACTCGTATGCCAGGGACCCGTGGCCGGAGTCCACGCGGATCAATCGAATTGTCATTTTAGTATATCTTGGAGAGAACTATGAAAGATACCCGCTTTTGACGCCTAGAAAGATAAAGATCTAATAATGTTGTGGTCACTAACGAATCCTCTAGCGTCCCAGGGCCTTAATACTAGAAATAATTACTTTCAATGATTTTTTTGTACTTATAATAGAGTAGCATTTGGTTTCGTTCGATTTGTAAACAAAATAAAATCAATTCTATTGATTCATATTAGATAAGAGTTAGACCAAGACAAGTCTGCAACGATTTTGATAGCACACGCAGTACAAGTGTTAAACGTCAAACTTCTATGAAACTATGACGTATAAATAACACTTGCACTGCGTACGCTATCTTGGTCTAACTCTAGCTAATTTTTCTTGCATGGTAGGCCGCTAGAGGATAAAGGTGACAGTGGCTAAAATACATATTTACCTACCACTGAACGATTTGTTCAATAAGTATTATAGGTACAATTTTGTTTACTATAAACTGTTCAAGTTATTTTTATTTGTTGTTATAAATATAGATAGAGGTAACAAATATTGGTTTTGCCGTCAATTTTTTCCTACTCTATAATGTTATACTTCCTTAAAGGAAATAACCAAATGGAGACGCCTTGTCCGTAATTTTCGGTACAAAACAGTCTGCCGATTTTTGCGGGGGAGGCGCACGTCAAATGTATACGTAACTTAAAAATAGCCATGTCAGATAAACGTCAGTCCATACAATGTGTATGACCATTGGCCGCCTATTCTCGACAGAGGGGAACGCCTGTTAATGGCTACTCCGTTTGGTTATATCCTCTAAGTATAATTCTAAGACACTTATTTTGTTTCTTAATGTGTTGACGCGTGTATGAACGCCATTTGATTTAACTAATAGCATTTATCTCTTTATTAATAAGGTTTAAATTCCACAGATTATTTCATTTTGGGTATTTTTTATGGTAAGTCAATGCGTTTTTTCTCGGATGATATTTCTTACTTGAAACCTGGAAAGAGATGAATGCTATAATAAATTGACGCTAGTATGTAGCTGTAAATCCGTTTCTTTGTTAGGATTTTAAGACATATTTATAGATATGTAACTTGATATAAAATGAAATTAGATATTATACTAATAAGTTAAACTATGCATTTTATCTTTAAACCTGAATACAACCGCTGCGGCTTAAGAATCAATAGACGGTTATCTTTAAAACCCTTTGACCTCCGGTTTTATACGGCCTGTATAAAATACAACGGTAGAACGATACACTGGCACCGCCATATTGTATATGTCGGCGGCAAATCGTAAAATCAGGCATATCAAGATATTCCTAGGCATATCATGAAACGCCGCCATACTACACAAGTGTAAGTTCAGTAAGTGTAAAAAAGTAAATTATATAAGTTACTTTACACTCTTATTAATAGTTTAGGTGTTTTTTTCATATATTTACATATAAAGCCTAGGTACATAAATCCATTATTTTATAATAAGTCTATCAAAATATTTAATCTTTTCAAAGTTTTTCTTGTTTCTCTACGCCGCGCCGTTGTCTTGTATACTAGACAGCTAGGGATGGGAAAGTTATGAAATGCGAATTCTCAAAGTAAATATCATATATTTAAAGAGATTTATATATTTGCACTTGAAATATTGTCATAGAAGTGAGGTTGTAACGAGAACTAAAAATCTCATCTAAGGAACATGTCGAAAATTGTATAATGAACTGTCATTCAACCTTTATTGGGAAATTCCCGTTTGATTTCTTCAGCCAAAACTTTTAAACCTTCGTAATACTGTGGCAGAACTGTGCGCAAGAGTCCCTCTGGAAAGATGAATTGGTAGCCGTCAGTAATTTCCAAAGTGTATGCATATGGGATCTTTTCCACTGCAAAAGCGTAGTCATCGCTCCCTCCGGCAGCTGGGTACCATTGCCCAGCGCTCATGATCTTAAACGGTCGCCCGCCTGCTTTAACTACAGCCTTGGAATACACTTGTGCAAGACGATGTAGCTTCTCCCATTCATCTGGCAAATAACTCCCCGTAAAACCATAAGGATAAACAAAGTATTCTCCGTATGAGTGTATAGATATATACAGTTTTATACGTTTGGAGTTAGTCTTCATTACTTTGCGGACGAGTCTCGTCTCGCGTTCAGAGAAAGCCTTTTCACCAGCGTACGTTTGAAAGTTGCAGGGATCGAAAGAAGCCCCGCGATAACCCCACATGAAGTCGTAATTTCGATTGATATCTGCCCCGAAGCACCCCTCCCTCCATGTTTTCGATCTTGATTTTCGCCACATACGGTTCTGTGAAAAAAATAGGTACCTACTTCTAGTATGATTACCAGCTTTGGCTACTAAATGGCTAAAATGCACACTGCAAAAATATGCTGACATAGAGCTGATCGGATGATCAGTTGGTAATAGTTAGATTTTGATTTTAGGTCATTAGATAGCTCGAGATGTATGAACATACTTAATACACAAAGAAAGGTGAGGAGTACAGCTCGGTCAGCGACGAAGTTATCAAATATTGCTAAAAAAGTAACTTGTTTCCTGCTTATCATAGGGTGGTATTCCACCTGTCCGATGTAATTGCGTCTCACTAGCTCTCTCATTAAGAGCCAACAGGAGTGGTCATTTCTCCATACAAACGTACTCGACTGTTTCCTCCGTAGGTTTTGATGCTAGAGCAATGATTTTTTCAACACAGATTAATATTGTCAATATCTGAGTCGGACCGTTTTGCTTTTGTTATTTAAGGCGCCCTTCAAAAATGGCCAGAATGGCCTACTTAATTGACTATGCCGCAAAGAGAGGTGTACTGAGTATTCAAAACTGATATCAATTAGCCAAAAGAGCAAAACAGACCGACACAGATAATTTCATAATCTTTTAGATTTCTAAGTTTGATTAGGATTGGTTAAGTTTTGGAGGAGGAAACAGTCGAGTACGAAACCTCGATTTTTGAGATTTTTACGCGGAATTTTTCGCCTTGTCTTTATGGCACTAGTTTTAGGAGCCGCTTCCGTTAGCGAGACGGGTATATTTACCTAAACTATAAATGTAAGACTCAATAAACATTGGACAAAGATATTGATATTGCACAGATGGAATACCACCCATAGAGATGCTTCGTAAGGTGGAGGATAGAATGATCACTAGGTTCTCACGTCAGGGTCCGATCTCGAGTACTCATAGCCGTCAGGATTAACCACGGGCAGTATGTACCAGTCCACGCCGCGCAGCCACTCCGTTTCGTGGGTCGGTTTCTTTGCGGCCATCGTTAGCTGGTCGATTATGTACATAGCAAACGCAGGGGCCGCCCACTCTCGTGCGTGCGCACCTTGAAAATGTAGCCACTTAATGGATGGTAATGTTTTGTAAACTTATTTTTTTTTTGAGTTTTTACCTACATAGGTATATGGTACAGTCGCTTATCAGATATATGGGAGCGGCCAAGGTGTTCACAATATCTGAACGCGCACTCTAATGCCTTGACAATAGAGGCGTGTTCAGATATTTGTGAACACCTTGGCCGCTCCGATATATCTGATGGCGACTGTACATAGTATGAATTTTCTCAAATGATTTTTACGCCTAAGACCTTAATCTGTTAAACAAAGGCCATTGTCTCTTTATGACGAGTGTAAGCTTCGAACTTTGGCGCGTGGCAAAGCAACAATGCCGTTTAAAAAGCAACCGTATCGCGATAGTACTAAAGTTCAAATACGAGCGCTGTGTATTCTCGCCTTCATTGGGGTGGTCGACCGTACTACATTACCAAAACATGTTATCTCGAATGATACATAAATTTGAACTTTAATACTATCACTACCATACAGTTACTTATTAAACGTTATTGTTGCTTTGCCACGCGCCGAAGTTGGAAGCTTGTGGGCTCGTCATAAAGGAAACAATGGCTTTTGTTTAACAGATTAAGGTCTTAGGCGTAAAAATCATTTGAGAAAATCCATACTATACATTTGTATATTTTTAAGTGGTCAATTTATTGCGCTGCAGTGTTAGCTTGGTCTAACCCTTACCTGCGTCTATAAATATGATTGGATTCCGAGCTTTGTGGTTAGCGGAGATCTTGATCAGGGTTAATACTCGACGTTCGTAGCTCCTGCCAAGGTTCTGAAGTTTTACATAGCGCCGATTTTCTTTTGATAGAGTTTTTAAGTGTTTTGATATCTGTAATTTGAGTGTCAAAAGTCAACAAGTTATATTAATTGATTCCACTAATTTGTTAACCCCCTTTAAAGAGGGGGTTATAAATTAGACCGCTATGTGAATGTGTGTGTATGGCACCGTAGCTCGTATTAAACGGGTGAGATCACAGAAATAAGAATATAAGGTGTTCTGTGGGTGAGATATATTCTAGCTCTATCTTAGACATATTACTTTAGTTATACAGTTATGTAACATCAATAATAAATGGTACTTAGGTACTTATATGTTATAATTTTTGTAATTGTTGCCCATTAATTACAATAACGTTCATTATATTAACGGAATTGAATAAGTGCAATACTTACATCTGTGTAGGAATTATATTGTAATGACTGGTACTGGTCATGTTTTCTTATCAGTGCCACTTCCTTATCAAAATATCTGAAAAATGTTATATATAATAAGTCTAAGGCCTGAGTTTGTTTACGCTTGAGTTGGGCATGCAGCGGGGCGGGGTGTGCCGCGTGCATCACGTGCATATGGTATATATTGGTAGTATAATAAAAAAATGCAAACGTATTAGGAGCGGCCTTACTGCACGCCACTCAAATCACTTGTGACTTGTGAGCCCGACGCCACGCTGCACGCCCCGCCGAACGCTCCGCTTCGAGCGTCCACTCGGGGCCTCAGGCCTTATTGGAGAGCGACCAGCGGCACTTAAAGCGGGGCGTGCAGCGTTGCGTCGAGCGTTCAAGGTAGAACAGCCTGCTCTAAGTATAGTATGGTTTGGCATCAATAATTATTTATAAAAAGCATAAAAGCTCACCTGCCATAATGATCTACACATTTCACGCCCATCCGTCTTATCTTGGCAAACTTTTCCACCTTCATCCGATCTTTTGGGGACACCAGCACATCAGTAGTGTCGTTCAACCCGTGGCTGCGTTTCATTATGTCCACGTCATCTGAATCAGCGAGCGTCATTAGCGCCTTCAGCTGTTTGTTGTCGTATGGCGTGATTTGTATGAGTGTGTAGCTAAAATGAAACAGAAGATGAATGCCTGATAATGAACGGCGCGCGGTCAATCAAGCCCATTCAATTCATTACACACTAACAAATGTACCTACCATCCCCACACTGTTAACTGTACAGTCGCCATCATATATATCGGAGCGGCCAAGGTGCTCACAAATATCTGAGCATGCGTCTATTGTCAGGGCGTTAGAGTGCGTGTTCAGATATTGTGAACACCTTGACCGCTCCGATATATATGATGGCGACTGTACATCGGTGAACCTTATGCCTTTTGTAATAAGGTCCACCGATGGACAGTTAGGAGTGTTGCTGTTTGTATGAACGGACTTGATTTGCCGCTCGCCGCTTACGTCTTGTCCGCGGCCTGTCGCAACGCCTGGCCTGGCCTGACGAAACAGGAGCTGAGTTTTAAATATTTCAAGTAAATATACCCGTCTCGCTAACGGAAGCGGCTCCTAAAACTAGTGCGATAAGGACATGGCGAATAATCCTGCGTAAAAATCTCAAAAATCAAGGTTTCGTACTCGACTGTTTCCTCCTCCAAAACTTAACCAATCGTACCAAATTTGGAAATCTAAATGATTATGAAATTATCTGCGTCGGACCGTTTTGCTTTTTTGGCTAATTGATATCAGTTTTTAATACTACGCCTCATTGCGGCATAGTCAATGAGGCCATTTTGGCCATTTTTGAAGGGCTCTAGCGCCTTAAAATACAAAAATATCGAAAAAGGCAAAACGGTCCGACACAGATATTGAAAAAATCAATCTGTGCTGAAAAAATCATTGCTCTGGCATCAAAATCCACGGAGGAAACAGTCGAGTACGTTTGTATGGAGAAATGACCACTCCTGTTGGCTCTTATATATTTTTATTTTTATACGGCTCACACTCACTTGTTATATTTATTTATCCCATTTACACGCCAAAGGCACCCGAGGATACCTGCAATGCAATTATTTATGTGTTTCTTGTAAAATATTTTAAGTTGTGGAATAAAGAGGAAGTGTATTTGTATACTTACTGAATATAGTAATTACTAACAGCTTGGCCATTTTGCGGTTGATAATGTTTTATGATTTATATTTAAATAATAGGTATTTTACTTTAATTATTGTCTACTTCTGTCTGTAGAAGAGAATTTAAAGATACATTGTGTAGATATTATGCCTATATACGTCGAATGTCAACTCTGAGGCTAATTAATGATACGTTACGGCTATTTCTTTGAGATAGCAACGCGAATGTTAATTATGTATGGTTCTCCATATAAAATTGGATAATAGGCAATTAAGATGGTGTAGGTAGTGATTGCAAAAAAGTAAAATTATATGATTAATTGTCATTCAGCCTTTATTGGGAAATTCTCGTTTAATTTCTTCAGCCATAACTTTCAAACCTTCGTAATACTGTGGCAGAACTGTGTGCAAGAGTCCCTCTGGAAAGTTGAATTGGTAGCCGTCAGTAATTTCCAAAGTGTATGTATATGGAATCTTTTGCACTGCAAAAGCATAATCCCCACTTCCGCCGGAAGCTGGGTACCATTGCCCAGCGCTCATGACCTTAAACGGTCGCCCCCCTGCTTTGACAACAGCCTTGGAATACACTTGTGCAAGACGACGGAGCTTCTCCCATTCATCTGGCAAATAACTCCCCGTAAAACCCCAAGAATGAATAAAGTACTCTCCGTATGAGTGTATAGATATATATAGCTTTATACGTTTGGAGTTAGTCTTCATTACTTTGCGGACTAGTCTCGTCTCGCGTTCAGAGAAGGCCTTTTCACCGGCGTACGTTTGAAAGTTGCAGGGGTCGAAAGAAGCCCCTCTGTAGCCCCACATGAAGTCGTAATTCCGATTGATATCTGCCCCGAAGCACTCCTCCCTCCACGTTTTCGATCTTGATTTTCTCCACATACGGTTCTGTGAAAAAAATAGGTACCTCTACTTCTAGTATGATTACCAGCTTTGGCTACTAAATGGCTAAAATGCACACTGAAAAAATATGCTGACATAGAGCTGATCGGATGATCTGGCCGCGTAGCCAAGATGCCAATCGCTTACGCTCCGTAGCGATCGAAACGCAACTGTCACTGTCTCACTAATATGGAAGAGTGATAGAGAGACATAATGCTTTTCGTTGTCGAAGCGATAGCGATTGTAACCTTGGCTAGGCCGGCAGTTGGTAAATTGATTTTAGGTCATTAGATAGCTCGAGATGTATGAACATACTTAATACACAAAGAAAGGGGAGGAGTACAGCTCGGTCAGCAACGAAGTTATCGAATATTGCTAATACAGTAGGTAACTTGTTTCCTGCTTATCATAGAGTGTTATTCCACCTGTCCAATTTCTCTGTCCAATGTAATTGCGTCTCACTAGCTCTCTCATTAAGCAAAATGTGAGACGCAATAAACATTGGACAAAGATATTGCACTGATGGAATACCACCCATAGAGATGCTTCGTAAGGTGGAGGATATAATGATCACTAGGCCTTTCAAACAAGTTCATATAAGAAGGAAGTATACAGGAACCTAGGGACTCCGTGCACACTGAAGGAGGTAGTTAGCAACCTGAAGACACTGCTAGGTTTCATTCAGGAGTTGGGGTGGCTAGAGGAGTGCTACCTCGTTTTCACGCAAAATAGGCACAATGATTGTCGACTTGCGGAAAATGCCCAGTATTAACCAAAGGAGGATATAATGAACACTAGGTTCTCACGTCAGGGTCCGATCTCGAGTACTCATAGCCGTCAGGATTGACCACGGGCAGTATGTACCAGTCCACGCCGTGCAGCCATTCCGTTTCGTGGGTCGGTTTCTTTGCGGCCATCGTTAGCTGGTCGATTATGTACATAGCAAACGCAGGGGCTGCCCACTCTCGTGCGTGCGCACCTTGAAAATGTAGCCACTTAATGGATGGTAATGTTTTGTAATCTAATGTTTTAAGTTTTTACCTACATAGGTATATGGTACAGTCGGTATCAGATATATGGGAGCGGCCAAGGTGTTCACAATATCTGAACGCGCACTCTAATGCCTTGACAATAGAGGCGTGTTCAGATATTTGTGAACACTTTGGCCGCTCCGATATATCTGATGGCGACTGTACATAGTATGAATTTTCTCAAATGATTTTTACGCCTAAGACCTTAATCTGTTAAACAAAGGCCATTAAATTGTCTCTTTAATGACGAGTCCAAGCTTCGAACATTGGCGCGTGGCAAAGCAACAATGCCGCTTAAAAAGCAACTGTATCGCGATAGTACTAAAGTTCAAATACGAGCGCTGTGTATTCTCGCCTTCATTGGGGTGGTCGACCGTACTACATTATAGTTCGTAGGTTTCTAATATAGCCCAAGCTAATCCTATTGTCTATTGTTAAGTAAAACCACTCGTGCCACGTGCCACAACCACCTGCATAAAAACCTGCGTATAGTTAAAATTTTTTGAACTGATCTTGTTCACTTACCTGTACTAACAATGGCATTGTTCTATTACAATCCTATTATCTGGTGGATGGTAAACCACAAATTAGGATAATCACCTCGTAGTAAAAGCGGATTATAACCGCCTTGAAATGTTAGTATAGATTAACGACTCTATTTCTTTAAATAATAGACTACAAAATACACTAACTAAATAATGGCTAACCTAACTTTTTTGCATTTAACCACCATCGACACTCAAAAAGAATGCACTCAGTAGAAAAACAGCTATGAGATACCATAAAATTTCATTATATTATCGGCTCTACAGTCTTATCATAAGGATAAAAATGCTTTGAAGGTAAGAATAACACTTCACACGTTTTGCATTTAGAGATAACAGATGTGCCGCCAGGGTCGTACTCGCATTGTTGCAATTGATAAGCACGTGGTTTATCTGTTTATGTCGGAATGTTATTTAGTGGTAATTTTTTCTGACCTATACCTAAAAGTATACCTAATAAAAGAGCGAGCGAGACACCAATAAAAAATAATTACCTGGCCTGTTATCAAATTGTGTGTGTTAAGATTATAGGCATATTTTTGTATAAGAATCTGTTGATTTTGGACACATGGGATTATTTTTTTATATATACACTTATGTAACTTTTTTTGCCTCTAGTAGCACGTAAAACATTTCGCAGATTGAATATTGATATATATTTGTATAAGAACTTGTTGATTTTGATTAAATGTGATTATTTTTGTTAACTAATATGTATAATAAATTATTATTAATAATTATACATTTTTATCTTTCTACATATTTTATTTAACACCAGAATACGTCCCTGTCGTGACTAAGGTGCATGTGACTTTCCAAAAGATTGAATATGATATTATCTTTTTAGACCATTTTAACCCCATTCAACAAGAAATAAGGTTTAAAATTCAATATACATGCAATGTACTTCTAACTTATTTTGTTAGTAAATTGGTTGGCGCCTACGAGAACAAAAGCAGATAATAGGATTGTAATAGAACAATGCCATTGTTAGTACAGGTAAGTGAACAAGATCAGTTCGAAAAATTTTAACTATACTTCGGTTACTGAGTGCCGGCGAGTCAAACACTACAATCCAGTCTAAAATGTGTCATCGAGATGCGTAACAAAGGCGCGTTAGCGGAGAGCGCACCTACACTGGTTTTTTGAGCGTTGGACTAACCCGCGCTCAGGTGCCAAATAGAATAAGTATGACCTTTTTTTGCAGGTAAGTAGCACGTAACACGGTTTTACTTAACAATAGACAATAGGATTAGCCGCCGGGCTCTGTTACAAAGCTACGAACTATACCAAAACATGTTATCTCGAATGAGCTGTAACATAGATTTGAACTTTAATACTTACTATCACGATACAGTTACGTTATTGTTGCTTTGCCACGCGCCAAAGTTGGAAGCTTGTGGGCTCGTCATAAAGGAAACAATGGCTTTTGTTTAACAGATTAAGGTCTTAGGCGTAAAATTAAATCTTTTGAGAAAATCCATACTATACATAAGTATATTTTTAAGTGGTCAATTTATTGCGCTGCAGTGTTAGCTTGGTCTAACCCTTACCTGCGTCTATAAATATGATTGGATTCCGAGCTTTGTGGTTAGCGGAGATCTTGATCAGGGTTAATACTCGACGTTCGTAGCTCCTGCCAAGGTTCTGAAGTTTTACATAGCGCCGATTTTCTTTTGATAGAGTTTTTAAGTGTTTTGATATCTGTAATTTGAGTGTCAAAAGTCAACAAGTTATATTAATTGATTCCACTAATTTGTTAACCCCCTTGAAAGAGGGGGTTATAAATTAGACCGCTATGTGAATGTGTGTGTATCTGTCGTGTGTATGGCAGCGTAGCTCGTATTACCCGGGTGAGATCACAGAAATAAGAATATAAGGTGTTCTGTGGGTGAGATATATTCTAGCTCTATCTTAGACATGTTATATACTTAACTTATACAGTTATGTAACATCAATAATAAATGGTACTTAGGTATATGTTATAATTTTTGTAATTGTTGCCCATTAATTACAATAGCGTTCATTATGTTAACGGAATTGAAAACAATACAATACTTACATCTGCGTAGGAATTATATTGTAATGACTGGTACTGGTCATGTTTTCTTATCAGTGCCACCTCCTTATCAAAATATCTGAAAAATGTTACAAGTGTAAGGCCTGAGTTTACGCTTGAGTTGGGCATGCAGCGGGGCGGGGCGTGCCGCGTGCATGGTATATATTGGTATTATAATAAAAAATTTTTTTATTTATTTTTATTTATTATTATTTAAAATAATACATATCACTTACAGACTATATAGTCCAACGCGTAATAAATATTACATATTTATAAAAAACTAAACATTATTAACAATTTTTAACAACACATAAAAAAAATTACAATATCACAAATAACATAGTTGGCGGCTTGTAGCTTCTGTGAACTCAGTCAAGGTGCAGTTAAATAAGTCTACTTTAGTAGATACTTCATTCAATATTAATATCGCCCTGACAGTAGGTGAATTGGCCAGTAAGTTGGTACGCGCGGTCGGGCGAGCAAGCAGGCGTGGCGCACGCCGTCGAGGTCCTTGAGGCACCAATAGTCCCAGTGAGCCCAGCACTGTGGGGTTATGTATCTTACCCCTCAACACCTTAAAAGCGTATGTGGCCAGTGCTAATTTTCTTCTGACTTCTAACTTAATGTATCCAACCATACCAATGACAAAAAGTGTCGGGTACATCAACGGGTAAAATGGATATATACCATAGTTTTTTAAGTACAGATGCCTAAGGAATTTGTTCTGTATCTTTTCAATTAACATTATATATTTGGTTTCATGTGGGTTCCATATGATCGCGCCGCTTTCTAATCTACTCCTAACAAGAGCGTTATATAGAGCTTTCACTGCTGCTGTATTGCGGAAGTTTTTGGTCTGGCGTAGTATGAAGCCTAAGTTCCTATAAGCTTTTTTACAAATACCTATAATGTGCGTTCGGAAGGACAAGTCAGACTCAACAAGTATCCCTAGATCTCGTACGGTTAATACTCTCGTAGCCAGTTGCCCTCCTACGTTATACTCGTATTGGAAGGGAGAGAGCGCCCTACTGCATGTCATTACGCTGCATTTCGACAAATTAAAATATAATTTATTTATATTGCTCCAATTTACTACTTGTTGAATATCATTTTGTAACTTTTGACAATCATTTAAATTATTTATTTTTAAAAACAGTTTAACATCATCTGCGAATAGAAGACAATTAGCCTGCTGTACTACGTCGGGAAGATCGTTGATCATAATTGTGAATTCTAATGGTCCCAAATTGCTGCCCTGACTGACTCCTGAAGGTGTGCGATAATTGTTTGAAAAACAGCCTTTAAAGTCAACATACTGGTTCCTGTTTTTAAGATAATTTGCAAAAAATTTAAGAAGTCGGGGAGTAAAACCTACCGCGGCTAGTTTCAACAGAAGGACGTCATTATCAACAGTATCAAACGCCTTTTTAAAGTCAAGGTATGCGATATCGACTTGCCCAGCCGGTTGGTCCAGCTCCGGCGCCGCATAGTTCATGAAACACAAGAGATTACTCTCCGTGCTGCGGCCTGGCCGGAAACCGTGTTGCGCGTCACTCAACCTGGCGCTTACTTGAGGGAATATGGCGGCGTGCATAACGGACTCAAAAACCTTGGCAAACGTCGACAGAACCGCAATGGGCCGAAATCCACTCACATCTGTTTCACTACCTCCTTTTGGAACGGGTGTCACTCGGGTCGTCTTCCAACGTTCTGGGTAAACACTTTTGTCTAAGGATAAATTGAAAATATGCAAGAGCGGCTCCGCTAATAGGACACTACAATCTTTAACGACATATGGTGGTATGCCATCAGGGCCGGCGGACCGCTTCGGCTTGAGGCGACGCAGGGCGGAGCGCACGTCCTGCAGCTGCAGGCGCGCCACGTGCACGCGCGCGCCCGCTCCCGCGCCACCCTCTGCCGCAATGTATTAGGAGCGGCCTTACTGCACGCCGCTCAAATCACTTGTGAGCCCGACGCCACGCTGCACGCCCCGCCGAACGCTCCGCTTCAAGCGTCCACATAGGCCTGAGGCCCGGCCTTATTGGAGAGCGACCAGCGGCACGTAGAGCGGGGCGTGCAGCGTTGCGTCGAGCGTTCAAGGTATTTGAACAGCCTGCTCTAAGTATAACATGGTTTGACATCAATAATTATTTATAAAAAGTATAAAAGCTCACCTGCCATAATGATCTACACATTTAACGCCCATCCCTCTTATCTTGGCAAACTTTTCCACCTTCATCTGATCTTTTGGGGACACCAGCACATCCGTAGTGTCGTTCAACCCGTGGCTGCGTTTCATTATGTCCACGTCATCTGAATCGGCGAGCGTCATTAGCGCCTTCAGCTGTTTGTTGTCGTATGGCGTGATTTGTATGAGTGTGTAGCTAAAATGAAACAGAAGATGAATGCCTGATAATGAACGGCGCGCGGTCAATCAAGCCCATTCAATACACTCTAACAAATGTACCTACCATCCCCACACTGTTAACTGTACAGTCGCCATCAGATATATCGGAGCGGCCAAGGTGTTCACAATATCTGAACGCACAATCTAATGCCTAGACAATAGAGGCGTGTTCAGATATTTGTGAACACCTTGACCGCTCCGATATATATGATGGCGACTGTACATCGGTGAACCTTATGCCTTTTGTAATAAGGTCCACCGATGTACAGTTAGGAGTGTTGCTGTTTGTATGAACGGACTTGATTTGCCGCTCGCCGCTCACATCTTGTCCGCGGCCTTACGCATTAAAGCCCCCATTCGCACGACAGCTTTTTCAACGCGCGTTAAAAAAGCGTTTGAATGACACAAATGGATAGCCATGTATGTATTCACACGACAGCGGTGGCGCTTTTTATCAAGCGTTGTTGGATTTTCGACTTTGGTCGTTAAATCGAATTTAGAGTGCAGACAGATTCAAGCGCTTTTTTAACGCGCGTTGAAATAGCTCTCGTGCGAATGGGGGCTAATATTTTTATTTTTATACGGCTCACACTCACTTATTATATTTATTTATCCCGTTTACTCGCCACAGGCACCCGAGGATACCTGCAATGCAATTATTTATGTGTTTCTTGTAAGGGGTCATCCATTAATTACGTCACAAGAATTTCTAGGTTTTTTGACCCCTCCCCCCCTCCTTGTCACACTTGGTCACATTTGGCAAACCCCTCCCCCCTAGTGTGACGTCACATTTTTTCTACGATATCGCCAAATCGAATTAAATTAAGTAAGTACCTAAGTATTATTAATATTTTATCAAAATATTTTTGACGATATAAATATTAGTAATTTTATAACCCAAAACTGCTTAGGAAAGAAAATTAAACGAATAAAAACGATTATCGTTTTAAAAACTTGTTATTTTCAATGTACAGCGAATAAAATAATTTAAATAAATTTTCGGTTACTGATGAAGTTAAAGTGACGTCACAAAGTTTGTGTCTCCCCCCTCCCCCATGTCACAATATGTCACATTTTCTTGACCCCCTCCCTCCCCCTAAACGTGTGATGTAATGAATGGATGACCCCTAATATATTTATATATTTTAAGTTGTGGAATAAAGAGGAAGTGTATTTGTATACTTACTGAATATAATTACTAACAGCTTGGCCATTTCTCAGTTGATAATATTGTACTATTTATATTTAAATAATAAGTATAGTTGATACTGTAATTATTGTCTACTTCTGTCTGTAAGAAACATTTAGCCCCAAAATTCTGCTATCTTCTACTATAATATCACCATGTAACTTCTATACAAATCGCTTGAGATAAGTGGTACCCTGATGTAAAACGTTATGTATTTATTATTCATCCAATTTCCTATAGAAACCTGTAGATAATTGAGTGATTAAGAATTAATTATCGCAAAGGCCTAGCCATGACATTAATTAGGCACAGAGTGCACTTGGCTTTTGAATAATAGCTGATTAATAGAAGCATACGACAATGCTTCTTGCCAATTACTCTTACATTACAATTACTCTACTGAAAAATGGCCAAGCTGATAGTAATTATATTTAGTAAGTATTTATTTACTGTGACTCTTCTCTAATGTAAGCGGTTTCAGCACACACACTTTCATGAGAAAATTCTTAGAACTTCAGATGAGTCGTATTACCTATTTCTGTTTATTAATTCCAACAATTTCAGGTCTTCTCGGTCGCCTGCAAGTAAATGCAAACAAATATAATAAGTGAGTAACATAAGATTAACATAAAATACCACGGTTCATGAGATACAGCCTGGTGACAGACAGACGGACAGCGGAGTCTTAGTAATAGGGTCCCGTTTTTACCCTTTGGGTACGGAACCCTAAAAACGTGCTCTACCAACGGCATTCCTACAGGCAAGGCTACGCTACCAGCACAAAGGTTGGTAAAGCCTGTCGCCTACAACCATGGTTCGAACACAGAATAAATAATAGTACTAAGGTGTATTCGGGTAATACCGAATGTCGGATAGTTCCGAAATTCAGATAAAAATCACCCTTAATTCCATCATAATAAAAGTCTGTTTTCGGAATTAACCGACAGTTTTCGACATTCGGAATTACCCGAGTAAACCTTACCGTAAAGAAAGGATACTTCCTACAAAACCGAAGTTTAAACTTGGACAGAGATTCAGGGACGAATCATGCTATGCTTTTCTAATGTATGGCACTATCCCTTTGGGCTATTTAGGGTTGTCATAATTCAAGTCTTTATCTGTGGTCGTGCACGCAAAAGGACGTCAAGTGGTGCCAACCCTAATAATCGCACGGAGCAATGCTGAGCCGAACGGAGCCGAGTTCGACCGGAGTCAGGAGTGTCTCCCCACTGGTTCGAATGCGTCGGACATTCATTTTCCCCTTTATTTCAGTTACACTCTCATAAAAATCACGCCATATGACCATCAGCAGCTGGAGACGCTAATGACGCTCACCAATTCAGATGACGTGGACATAATGAAACGCGGCCACGGGCTGAACGACAGTACTGATGTGCTGGTGTCTCCTAAAGATCGGATGAAGGTGGAAAAGTTTGCCAAGTTGAGAGGAATGGGCGTTAAGCTTGTAGATCATTATGGCAGGTTGGCATTTCTGTTTTAAATTTTAGTCTTTATTCTTTTTTCTTTTTTAAATAATTTATTTACATACAATATATATATAGTGGTACAACTAAACGAAATTAATAACTAGCTTAAATCTAAAATAGGCCCCTGAGGCATTGTACCAAGGATGCTGGCGGCATTTCCCCGCTGTATCGCAATACTGATACGTTGTGCGAGAGGTAGCCGCCAGCTCTTCGGTCACTTCGGGACTTATTTACATCCTTAAACCTATTAAAATTTGAAAAGTGTGCGTTTCACGCACCGCTAGCACGAGTGTGGAGGGGGTTTAACTGATCCTTGGTATTCCATTTTTCAGATATTTTGATAAACATATAGCAATGATTAGCAAAAATGACCGGTATCAGCCCTTAAAATTCAATTCTTACGAAGCTGTAAGTATTCTAAATTATGAAGATGACAATTGTATGCGTAAAACAAAAGAAAATTATATAATTCCATACATTACGTTTATCTTAGTTTTGTTTTCTTCAAACAATTGTCACCTTGGCTAGCCCCCCTGTTATCTCTTCACACTTAGGTACCTAACTAAAAAGCATAGAAGGTAGGATCGCATAGAAGTGGTATACGCGTGCCTCCGTGAGGGACAAAACATACGCAAATGCGACACTGTGATTGGTCGAATTCATTTGTTGCCCACCATTCTCCATACTAATAAAAAGGTGGGGAACAAACAAAAAGTGAGACTGTGACAAGGACAAGCAATAATACCGCTTTCTCTGCTACTCCTACTGAAAGATACATAAGACTATCCCATTCTGTCAGTTACCCCCACCACTCATGCCAGATCCAGGTATATCCTAGATTCATGCTAAAAAGAGACCCGGTCCCGGTCTAGCGTGAGTCATCCTTTATGGTGTTACCTATAGTCTGTATCTTTAGGAATTTAAAAAAGAGGAAACAAAATCTACCCTCAAATGGCTTCTTAAGCCAACCGGCTTACGCTACGTCTTACGTAGGCGAACAACGCGCGAACGCGGCGCGGCGCGGCGCGGCGAAAGCGGCGAAAGCGGCCGCCGCCGCGCCGCGCCGCGCCGCGCCGCCTGACATTCGCGTGCAAATCGCGCCGCACCGCGTTCGCAACGAGATCGCTTACGTAGGACACTTCTATGGGCATTAAAGGATTGATTTCGCCGCGCCGCGCCGCGCCGCGTTCGCGCGTTGTTCGCCTACGTAAGACGTAGCGTTATTCCCCTCAACTGAGGGTAGATGAAAACATTACATGATCAAATAATGTAAGTTAAAGTAAGGTCGTTCAGTGACAGATCCAGGTGGTTTTGTATATGGTTGGTTAATCAATAAATGTTATAACTACCCGAAAATGTAAAAATTACTTTGTTTTACTTTTATTTAAGTAGATATATACCTACCTATATCTTATTACTTTACGCTGAAATTACAGATATCAAAGCACTTAAAAAAACTGTGTAAAGAAAATAGCCGCTATGTGAAACTACAGAATCTTGGAAAGAGTTACGAAGGTCGAGTCATGACCTTGATCAAGATCTCCACTAACTCTAAGGCCCGGAATCCAATCATATTTATCGACGCAGGTAAAGAACATCCATTCCCACTCCCACACTTATTTCATAAAACTCTAGGTTAGGGTGGTTCAACGTTTGTATGGGAAAAATTCCAACTCTAGCTAGAAGAAGCGGCACCCTCTCATTTTGCTACACTTGTTCTGTTGACTACTTAAATATGCCAAGTTTTGTAATCTTATCTCAACTACAAGGGGGTGCTCAAACACTTTGAAATTTTTCAAAGTTGTATGAAATCCAAAAAAATCTAATTATATATTTTTTGAGTTTTATGTAAAGTAGTAGTTTTCGCATTATTTAAAAGTGTGATTTAAAAGTTATTTGGTGAAAAACCGTTTTTTATTTCTATTTTTTATGATTTTTTAGGTGAAATTTTAAAAATATCACTTTTGAAATATTATTAAATTTAGAAATAAAAATGTATTTCTACTTAAAAACTTATAAAAATCGCATGTGCAAATAATGTGAAAACAGATACTTAAATAAAATTCTGTATAAGTAATAATATTAAATACTTGTTTTTTTGGTTATCATACAACATACAAGATTTTCAAAGTGGTTGAGCACCCCCTTGTAGTTGAGATAAAATTACGAAACTTGGTGTATTTTATCAGCATAATAAGTGTAACAAAATAAGGGGGTGCCCCGTCGGAATATTAAAAAAAATGTTTTTTGAACCACCCTACTCTTGGTCCATGGGGTCCCAGCGCGCAGAGGTTATTCACAGAAATCGCGACGGCTGGTGGCTACCTGGCACAACGTATCAGCATTGCGATACAGCGAGGAAATGCCGCCAGCATCCTTGGTACAATGCCTCAAGGGCCTATTTTAGATTTAAGCTAGTTATTAATTTCTTTTAGTAATTATAGCACTGCATATATTTTGATATTTCAACACTATAATCTATCTTTAGGTTTAAATAAAAGTAAAAAACATCTACCCTCAAATAATGGCTTCTTAAGCCTGTTGAGGGTAGATGAAAACATTCATCATCATCATCTCAGCCATAAGACGTCCACTGCTGAACATAGGCCTCCCCCTTGGACCTCCATTCGTACCGGTTGGAAGCGACCCGCATCCAGCATCTTCCGGCGACCTTAACGAGATCGTCTGTCCATCTTGTGGGTGGACGTCCTACGCTGAGCTTGCTAGTCCCTGGTCTCCACTCGAGCACTTTTCGACCCCATCGGCCAAAACATTACATGATCAAAATAATGTAGGTTAAAGTCAGATCGTTCAGTGACAGATCCAGGCGGGTTTGTATTTGGTCGGGTAACCAATAAATGTTATAACTACCCGAAAATTTACAAATTGTTTGTTTACTTTTATTTAAATACCTAAAGATTTACCCCCTTATTCATAAACGTTTACTAAAGTTGACATGCCGATAATAATTGTTTGTTCCTTTCCGACGTATTGATATGATGGAAAGGGACAAACGATTATTATCGGCTTGTCAACTTTAGTAAACGTTTATGAATAAGGGGGTTAGAATATACATACATTTTCAGCAAGGTGGTGGCCGAGTGGATATGACACCCGACTTTCAATCTGGAGGCCCCGGGTTTAAATCCTGGCTCGTACCAACGAGTTTTTCGGAACTTATGTACGAAATATCATTTGATATTTACCACTACCTTTTCGGTGAAGGAAAACATCGTGAGGAAACCTGCATACATCTGCGAAGAAATTCAAAGCTGTATGTGAAGTCCCCAATCCGCATTGGGCTAGCTTGGGGACTATAGCCCAAACCCTCTCGTGCTTAAGAGGAGGCCTGTGCCCAGCAGTGGGACGTATATAAGCTAAATTATTATTATTATATACATTTTCAAGGTGCGCACGCGCGAGAGTGGGCGGCCCCAGCATTTGCTATGTACATAATCGACAAGCTAGTGAAAGCGTTAAAGAAAAATAAAAAAACTAAGACACTGCGCGGCCTGGATTGGTACATACTACCCATGGTTAACCCTGACGGCTATGAGTACTCGAGATCGGACCCGGACGTGAGAATCTATTGATAAAGGGGTATCCAGACGGGACTGACGAAATCAGTCGATTTGTTCAGGAAAATAATTGGTCAATCTCATCTATAGTCCGTTTTTTTTAGCATTAGAAAGAACTTCGCAGAAGTAAGCTTGTGGTTCCAAATCCGGCACTTTTAGCGGTAATAATTTGAAGTAAATTATATGTATTTAAAAAAAATAAAAAATTAAATAAAGCGTTTATTCACAAGCTTACTTACATTTAGATACAATACATTCTTCTGCCAAACCACATCCCTAATAGCATTTTCTTGTAGGGATTCTGTTGGGCCTTTGTTTACGTATTAGTTGGGCAACCGTTATATTTGGCCGTACGATTTGCTGGAGGGCCCTCGACAAAGGCCCTCCCGAAGATTCCTAACAGAGGGCCATTAGAGTAATTTTTTCGTTGGGCCTATTTAAATAAATCATACAATTATTCAACGGTGGTGGTTTTGGTTGGGCCGTGGTTGGGCCTATACACATTTGTTTGATGGTTGGTTAATTGTTACATTTGGCCGTACGATTTGCTGGAGGGCCCTCGACAAAGGCCCTCCCAAAGATTCCCAACAGAGGGCCATTAGAGTAATTTTTTCGTTGGGCCTATTTAAATAAATCATACAATTATTCAACGGTGGTGGTTTTGGTTGGGCCGTGGTTGGGCCTATACTCATTTGTTTGATGGTTGGTTAATTGTTACATTTGGCCGTATGGCTTGCTGTAGGGCCAACTGCAAAAAAATAAAAAAGGGCAATTTTTTCGCTGTGCTTCTGTTTGCAAATTCAACAATTACCCATCGGCAAGTCAGGTAGGTCGGTAGGTAGTCGTGCACCAGGTTGAAGGCCCAACACAGCTTGTCCCACAAAGGGCCAACATTGTAACTTTAACGTTGGGCCTTGTGTAGGATTCTTACAATACTACCGTAGGTAAATAGTTGTGTAATTTATAGTGGGCCTACAGTCTTAATTATGTAATGGGCTTTTGTTTACGAGTCCTACAGTTACCCTACGTTAGGTAAGTGGTTGTGTAATACGACGTTGGGCCTTTGCTGATAAATATTACAATTACACTACGGTAGGCATTGGTTGTATCCACATGAAGGCCCTAGGCAGCAGTTGTTGTTATTCTTCTCTGTATCGTTCCAATTTTAGTATATGTACTGCCGAAGCAAGTACACTTACTATACACTCTAATTTGTATATATACTAACCGCACTTCGAAACTTCGTAAGCGAGATTTATGTTTTTTGAGATTTAAATTGAGAAAATGTTGGTAAAATACAATTTTTTAAATTTATGTATAAATTTTATAGTTATAGCTATTAGATTTATAAGTTACTTTAAATAAATATTATGATTATATCCGGAATAACGAGAAAATAACTATAACTTCGATGTTTGGAGACAGTAACGCCATCTAGTGACGCCACAAGCAAACTCAACTGGTATTGTTGGGCATCAGTACCACTGCCAATGTTGGTAAATGCGATATTTGTGCTCACTGGGCCAACGAATGTTATCGTTGTTTAGCCACCGGTACCAAAATACACAAAGGCCCATTGTTAGGCGTCCGTGCCACAGCCAATGTTGGTAAATACGATATTTGTCATCATTGGGCCATCGGATGATATCTTTGACTAGCCAACGTTACCAAAATATACAAAGGCCCATTGTTGGGCATCCGTGCCACAGCCAATGTTGGTAAATGCGGTATTCGTCACCATTGGGCCAGCGAATGTTATCGTTGTTTAGCGAACGGTAGCAAAATACACAAAGGCCCATTTTTGGGCCTCAATGCTACAGCCAATGTTGGTAAATGCGATATTTGTCGTCATTGGGCCATCGTATGATATCGTTGATTAGCTAACGTTACCAAAATACACAAAGGCCCATTGTTAGGCGTCAGTGCCACAGCCAATGTTGGTAAATGCGATATTTGTCATCATTGGGCCATCGGATGATATCGTTGACTAGCCAACGTTACCAAAATACACAAAGGCCCATTGTTGGGCATCAGTGCCACAGCCAATGTTGGTAAATGCGATATTTGTCATCATTGGGCCATCGGATAATATCGTTGATTAGCCAACGTTACCAAAATACACAAAAACCCATTGTTGGCCATCAATACTACAGTCAATGTTGGTAAATGCGATATTTGTCGTCATTGGGCCATCGGATGATATCGTTGATTAGCCAACGTAACCAAAATAAATAAAGGCCCGTTGTTGGGCATCAATGCTACAGCAAATGTTGGTAAATGCGATATTTGTCGTCATTGGGCCATCGGATGATATCGTTGATTAGCCAACGTTACCAAAATAAACAAAGGCCCATTGTTGGGCATCATTGCCACAGCCAATGTTGGTAAATGCGATTTTTGTCATCATTGGGCCATCGGATGATATCGTTGATTAGCCAACGTTACCAAAATACACAAAGGCCCATTGTTGGGCATCAATGCTACAGCCAATGTTGGTAAATGCGATATTTGTCGTCATTGGGCCATCGGATGATATCGTCGATTAGCCAACGTTACCAAAATAAACAAAGGCCCATTGTTGGGCATCAGTGCCACGGCCAATGGTGGTAAATGCGATATTTGTCATCATTGGGCCATCGGATGATATCGTTGACTAGCCAACGTTACCAAAATACACAAAGGCCCATTGTTGGTCATCCGTGCCACAGCCAATGTTGGTAAATGCGGTATTCGTCACCATTGGGCCAACGAATGTTATCGTTGTTTAGCGAACGGTAGCAAAATACACAAAGGCCCATTGTTGGGCATCACTGCCACTGCCAATGTTGGTAAATGCGATATATGTCATCATTGGGCCAACGAATATTATCGTTGTTTAGCCAACGGTACCAAAATACACAAAGGCCCATTGTTGGGCATCTGTGCCACAGCGAATGTTGGTAAATGCGATGGTGGGCCAATACAAAATTAACGTTGGCTACGGAACGAACCTCATCCCAACGTTTTCCCTACCGTTGGCACCGTGGGCCCCAACGAAAATGCTACTAGGGATAGCGGTTTGTTGGCAGACGAGGCTCCTATTATAATTAGCTTAATATGCAAGTACTAGGTAGTTTATTTATATGTAACTTAAACTTATCTACTTAACCGTTTACCGCATGCGTAGCCCAATATTTTCAATTTAGAAAACTATTGATAGCTATTAAGGTTCATTTTTAAACAAATACTTTTTATTTATGGTATGAAGTTAAGGGGTCAACTCTATGGTCTGAGCGTACAATATAAAAAACTTAGTGTATGGTTTACATAGGTTGCACTTGATCTTTTATCTTATTTAATAGAAAACTACTTAATTTCTTTTTAAATGTTTGTTTTGTCATCCTTGTGGTCTTTAAATCCGACGGTAGTTCGTTATAGATCTTAGGGACTAAATATTTCCTACATCTCTGGCCATAATAATTCGTAAAACTAGGTACCAGCAATTTATTACTATCTCTGTTTCTTATTAACCTTTGATTGACAATAGGTATTTTAAACTCATCATTACACATTTGATCTAAGGCTAAAAATAACGTGACTTTTTCATGAACTGTTAAAATTTTACATTCTGAAAAGAGCTGTTCATATGAAGTACTTTTACATTTTATTTTAGTTTTTTTGTCAACCATTAATTTCATGAATCTAATCTGTAGTGCCTTTATTTTGTCTAGATACGTTTTAAATGTACGACCGTAGCTTAATAACAGCCCATACGACAATAGCGAATCCACTAGGGCATAGTAGACTGCATACATAGTAGCCCTATTCAAAACGAACTTCAGATGGTGGAATTTTGCAAGTACTGCCCTAATTTATTATTGACCATGCTACATTTAGATACTTAATTCAATAATTAATAACAAATAAATAACGAGCCTGATAAAAACTGCACGCCTGCTTCTGTCGAGTTCTTTCTCATGCTAAAAAAAACGAACTATAGCGTCCACACGTACCTACACAAATTAAATCACCAATTTGCATTCTATGAAAATTGACATTTTTGTGTCCGCACCTGCTGATGTGATCGGGGAATCAAATTGGTTTGCATCCGCACGGCCCTGTTCGATCGGAGAATTTCATTAGATTGGCGAAAAATCGTCTCGTCTGGACACAACTTAATTCTATCCTCCTTTAGTTAATACTGGGCATTTTCCTCAAGTCGACAAACATTGTGCCTATTTTGCGTGTAAACGAGGAACGAGGTAGCACTCCTCTAGCCACCCCAGCTTCTCCATGAAACCTAGCAGTGTCTTCAGGTTGCTAACTACTTCCTTCAGTGTGCACGGAGTCCCTAGGTTCCTGTATACTTCTTTTTTATATAAATTGGTTTGAAAGGGGCGTCACTACAGTATTGGCACTTTTTAATTTCTACTCTTTTTTCTCAGACTACACTTTTGTTTCACAGAACCGTTTGTGGATCGAAAACATAAATTGAAGGCGGTGTGCATTTATTCCTTAGCCAAAGCTGGTAATCATACTACAAGTACCAATTTTATTACAGAACCGAATGTGGAGAAAATCAAGATCAAAAACATGGAGAGAGGAGTGCTTTGGTGCAGATATCAATCGGAATTACGGCTTCATGTGGGGTACTGGTGACGCCTCCTTCGATCCCTGCAACTTCCAGACATACGCCGGCGAAAAGGCCTTCTCTGAACCCGAGACGAGACTAGTTCGTAAAGTTATGAAGGAAAACTCTAAACGTATAAAGATGTATATATCTATACACTCATACGGAGAATACGTCCTTCATCCTTGGGGTTATACAAATACTAGTTTTCCAGATGAACTGAAAAAGATACGCAGTCTTGCACAAAAATTTTCTAAGGCTGTTGTAAAAGCGGGAGGGCGGAAATTTAAGATTATTAGTGCTGGGCAATTGTATCCGGCTGGCGGAGGAAGCTTTGACTACGCTTTTGCAGTGGAAAAGATTATATATTCGTATGTTTTGGAAATAACTAATGGCTACGAATTTATCTTTCCAGAGAAGCTCTTGAGAACAGTTCTGCCACAGTATTACAAGGGTTTAAAGAAAATGGCTAAAAAAATTCAACGGGAATTCTCTAATAAAGGCTGAATAAAGTTAGACCACGAAGTCTGCAACGATTTCAATAGCACTCGCAGTGAAAGAATGACATACAAATAACACTTGCACAACGTGCGCGTGTGCAAAATCGTTGCAGACTTCTCTTGGTCTTACTCTAAGAATTTAGTATAGTTTTTTTTAGTTTTCTCAACAATATTACCTAATTTTTTTTAGTGGTTACTTGGATTTCTCGAAATTCACAGAAACGAAGTTAGATAATGTATTAAAAATGTGTTTAAATTATATCTATTTAGCAAACATATGATTTGTTTTACATTTTATATCACAGAGGTTTTGTTAGAACACGATCATATGTATAAAAACATTAGTAAGTTGTCTACTACGATGTAGTTGTTAGGGCAGAATGGCGCTCTCTTGTGTCAGAGGCCAAGATCCTCTTTGGGTCACTGAGCCAGTGATGTATGTATGTGTATGTAAGTTGTCTACACCCATATTTTTACAGTTGACTGTACCACGTTAAAAGCTATAAGGTTCTATAAATCGAATTAGGAAATATAAAAGACAAAATTACGTAGAAAAATGCTTTATTTTCATATTTACACAAATTACGTACGGCATCACCTTAAACTTAGTTCAGAACAAGATGTATACATAGGTACACATTTTATACATAGAGTATGAATTTTTTCAATAGACTTTTACACCTTTGATTTTTTTTTGATTAAGACCATCTGTTAAACAAAAGCCATTGTTTCTTTTATGCCAGCGGTCAGCTTCCGTGCGTTTAACAAGCGGCTGTATCGTGGTAGTTTTAAGGTTCAAATCTATGTAACAGCTCAGAGCTCTTAACACGTTTTGGTATTAGCACGACGATCGACCACCTCAATGAAAGCGAGCGCTCATATTATTACATAGATTTGAACCTTAAAATCACCATGATAGCCGCTTTTTAAACGACATTGTTGCTTTGGCACGCGCTAAACACGGGAGCTGACCGCTTCAGACATTGATGCGTCAAGGCGGTTTACAGGTGGCCTACCGCGAAACGCGTAAATCAAAAGTTCTTTATCTGCCTAGCCATCTATCGAATAGGCAAGAGTGATAGAGAGGCAGAAACCGAACTTTCGACTGTCGTGTTTCACGGTAGGCCAAGGCCATGTGATTGCGCTTGTGACGCCCTCTACGCAGAGTTTTGCGTAATATTTCCTATTAATGCTTTAAAAAAAGTATAATTCCCTCCTTATATCTATTTAGGCAGTATTTTTGTTCACATAAAATCATTAATTTGTATTATCCAAAGCAAAATATAACAACAAAATCAGTTTACAGGTTTATACATAAGAGTTATAAAACTTAACAGTAGGAAGTTATAGACACCAATAAAACACTTTTTTTGTATATTACATACATACAACTGTTTACCAGTCTTTTAAAATAGATAGTTGAACTATCAATTCAATTAATTTTCCAAAATCTACCTACATTTGAATGTAATATGTATTTATATTATACAATATCTAAAGAAAGGACGCCCAGAGGGCCTACCGCGAACCACGTTCGATGTGTTGCCTCTCTATCGCACTTGTAAATTCGTACTTAAGTATGACAGGGAGGCAACACGTCGTTTGCTTCGCGGTAGGCCCTCTGCACGAGGAATTCCGTACATCGATCCCTATTCTTGTCTCTATCGCACGCGTATTATTATATTGCTGTCCCGCTAGCTCGGCCATTGACCGCCGTCATCATGAGCGGGACCGGAATATAATTCGCGCCTACGATAGATAAGAGCAGACAGGCAGGTCAATGTACTAAATCCGTTGTGCTAGCGTAGTTACTTTATTAGGCAGGTCCACATAAAACGAGCGTCGAGAGGAAATTGCCGCGCGGAGCAGCTCGGTCTGTGGAGATATGCCTCGCCCGCGGCATCGCTTGTTACCCGAGGCATTTCTGCACAAACCGAGACGCTTCGCTAGGAAAGTTCCTCGCGGGGCTCATGTGTGAGCGTTTCTTTTATTTTTTGCCATTTTTATATATAATATTGGACCCTTTTTTGCCACTTTTGTGTTATTTATAGTCAGGATCGCGAGCCCTTTTCATCCTAATAGGAGAAAAAAAGTGTCCTAAAATTTCCATACATTTATCAGACTTTCCTTTTTGTTACTGCCATACAAAGTGTATGGGGAAATGGTAACACAATAGGAAAAAAACACTGGGATATTTTTTTATCCCATTAGGATCGAAAGAGCTCGTGATTCTGATTAGAAATACCACAAAAGTGGCAAAAAAGGTCACAATAAATAAAAATGGCAAAAAATAAAAGAAACGCTCGTGTGGACCCGCCTATTAACACATTCAGGGCCAAGAACCCGACTGTCGGGTACACTATTCGTAGCGACTACGCGCTCCATAGGGCGAAACCGTGGCTACGCGCTGCGAGCGTAACCCGTAGCACTTAGTGGCAATGAATATGTTAATGAACACAAAATTAAATCGTATAATTTTAACATTTTGAAGTCTCATTAGCTTGAAAACACAAAACCTCCGTTTTTCTCAGACTGTATGTTTGTGTTCGTTTTTTTTAGCATTAGAATGAACTTGAAAGAAGGTAAGCGATCTTGACACGTCTTTTAATTGAAAAACGCTGCTTAAAAATCAGTAACTATTACTTATGAAAGCAGAAGAATATAAATAATCGTATTAAGGCTTGGTCAAACATACGGCGCGACCGCGGCACATGCTAACAGATTACCGACGTCAAACAGACTGCGTCCCGCCGGTATCACGCCCCACTTCTGTCGCGCCCCGCGCCGCGCCGTCCCTTGCGTCCACGCGGCGCGTGCGCAGCGCTGCGCCGCGCGGACGCGGCGGCCCGCCGCGTCGCGCTGGGTCACATCAGTAGGATCGGACGTTAGGCAGCGAGCGGTGCGCCGCGTTCCCGCGCGGCCGCGCCGCGTTCACGCGCGCGATGGAGGCGTGTTGAGAGCGTGAGGCCAGCGCGATCGGCGCGCGCCCTGTTTGACCAGGCATCGCGTCGGCATCACGCGGCGCTGCGTCGCGCTCTGTGTTTGGCCAGGCCTTTAGATTCATAATTGTTACAAATTAGCCGTAACTTATTTTTAAAATGTGTTTTTCAGTTAAAAGACACATCAAGATTGTTTACCTTATTTCTAATGCTACAAAAATTAACAAAAAAAAGAAAACACCAAGAAAAAAAAGAAAAAGAAGAAAGAAAGGAGAAGTAGAAAGTTTGTGACATGGTGTTCTGTGTTCCAAATCTAAGAACAAAGAGGTTTTGTGTTTCAAATCTAAGAACACCGAGGCCTTTTAAAATGCCCGTCTCCTTAATTTATTGACAATGACTGATACTTGGACCCGTGACTCAGAACACGCGGTCCTGGTACCCCGAGTCCTGCACGGAGGCCTGGGGCTTGGGCGCCGCCCCGGCCACGTGGTGGTGGTGCCGCAGGTGCCCGGGCCGGCGGGGAGGCGCCAGGTACTCGAACATGCTCTGCGTGTGCTGGGCGAGCATGTTCGCGAGCTCGCACGGCATCGGGTCCGTCCAGAAGAAGTCGTGGTTTAGTGCGGTGTCGGCATCGTACCTGATGAATCGATGATATTTTTTTTGGATCAACTTTGAATTTTGATGGATATAGTGTGCGTGTCTGTGTGTGTGTGATTTGAAAAATTTAACTGTGTAGCTATCACGGTTCATGAGATACAGCCTGGTGACAGACAGACGGACAGCGAAGTTTTAGTAATCCCGTTTGGGTACGGAACCCTAAAAAGTATTGAGTTACAAATATTTTTAGGGGATTCGAACTCACCTCTTCGCCGGATCTAGCTGCAGCAGCTTATCTAGCAGGTCGCAGCCGTAGGGGTCCTTCACATACGGCTTTAGCCTTTCCTGTGACCAGATAGGGGTTAGAGTTATGGTAAGGTTAATAAAACCCTCAAACTTAAAAATAAATGTTTACAAGATTACTTACTATACTGCAAAAC
This sequence comes from Cydia fagiglandana, assembly GCF_963556715.1. Classification (NCBI taxonomy): domain Eukaryota; kingdom Metazoa; phylum Arthropoda; class Insecta; order Lepidoptera; family Tortricidae; genus Cydia; species Cydia fagiglandana. Next base: position 4,562,423 of record NC_085955.1, read on the forward strand.
GTAATTCAAGACCAAAAAACCGGGCAAGTGCGAGTCGGACTCGCGCACGAAGGGTTCCGTACCATAAAGCAAAAAAAAACGGAAAAAATGCAAAAAGAAAACGGTCACCCATCCAAGTACTGACCACGCCCGACGTTGCTTAACTTTGGTCAAAAATCACGTTTGCTGTATGGGAGCCCCACTTAAATCTTTATTTTATTCTGTTTTTAGTATTTTTTGTTATAGCGGCAACAAAAATACATCATCTGTGAAAATTTCAACTGTCTAGCTATCACGGTTCGTGAGATACAGCGTGGTGACAGACAGACGGACAGACGGACTGACGGACGGACGGACAGCGAAGTCTTAGTAATAGGGTCCCGTTTTACCCTTTGGGTACGGAACCCTAAAAAGTAAGACAATGTTGCCACTGCAATAATCTGTTTTTAAAATAGTAAATTCCTTTTGATAAATAATCACGGTAAGATTATTTATTCATTAGTAATTTTATTTCTACTATTTAAATAAGTACTTTTATTTACTTATTTGTACGTAAATACAAGACGCGCTAGTGAAAAAGTGGCAACATTTCTTACTTTTTTTGGTCTTGAATTACGTTTTGCAGTTTACGTATAACTAACTTACTAAGCTAAGACTTACAATTAGACTAAGCTAAGTTGGCATCAATTTTGATAGCCCAGACCACAGTACAAGAACAGTAGTGAATCTTCATAGAAATGTGCCGCTGCCGGCTTGAATGTGTGCGTGCGCGCCGGACGCCGTGTACGCACGCGCTGCCACGCACACATTAGCATAAAATACGGGGGAATACGGTTGCGGCAGTGTGGGCTGTACCGCGACTGTGATCGCGTGCATTCGAGTACGCTGCCCACCCGCTCGCATTTGTCTGCTCTCGGTAGGCCTCAGTACAGCTCGCCGCGGTCGTATTGTATTGTAGGAACAATTGCATCATAAGTCAGAAACGCACATGTGACACCCTTAATATAGGAACATCCATTGCCTACGAATACCGCTTAGCGTTACTTGTTAGTCTCCATAGGCTACGGTGGCTAAAATCGAGAAAAAAACTCTTTAAAAATTGAATTTAGTGCTACACAAGTACCAGGGCCTCATGAGTTACGAGAAGGTGTCGTTGACCAACCCGCCGTGGGGCGCGGGGCGCGGCGGCCGGGTCGCGTTTCAGTATGAAGAGAGTATGAAGGTACAATAAACGTGACAACCCTAAGCGCCAACGCAAGAGTAGGCAAATAACTTGCCGAGCGGCCTTAGATTCACTACTGTTCTTAGTGTACTGTGCCCAGACGGTGCAAGTGTTATTTAAACGTAATAATCTCATAGAAGTTTGGCGGTTTATATAACACTTGCATTGTCTGGGATAATAAAATCAGTGCCAATTTAGCTTGGTCTAACTCTATTAAGTATCACCTGTCCCATGGTCCGTCTGTAATTAAATCAAATCAAATCCTGCAAGTAAAATTTGACCCACTTTCCAATTTTCCGATAAAGCTGAAAATTTGCATAGGTACATTGCGTAACATCCCCTACAATTATGGTTACCAGATCCAAATTTGGAATTTCCTGACGAAATTCCTGATTTGCGAATTTTTTTCCTGGCGCTCTTTGGATTTAGGTAAGTAAATTTGAATAATGTACCTTTTTAGGTACATAATAAAGAAATTCTGTTAATTCACTAAAACTCCTGACATTTTCGTATTCCGGCCGCATTCCTGACAAACGGCCAAAATTTCTGACGTCTGGTAACCCTACCCACATTCATCATCATCATCATCTCAGCGGAAAAACGTCCACTGCTGGACAAAGGCCTCCCCCAAGGATCTCCACAGCGAACGGTCATTTGCTACCCTCAACCAATGGTTTCCCGTGACTTTAACCAGATCCGTCGGGCCATCTGAGGCTTTCCCACGCTGCTTACCCACATAACGTTTGCAAAATCTTCTTCTTCAGTCGGTCTCTCAATACTGAGGATCGTGACATCATATCCTTCTGTTGAAGACCAGGTTCCTCCATAGGGTTCTGTTCCCCGCCAAGCGCATGGCCTCGTGCAGTTTTAATTGCATAAGTGCCGTAATTTGAGCACACCATCTAGTAGGAGGAGGGCCCTGTGAGGTCTCGTGCCTTCAACTTTGCCCGTAATTATTACTCTTTCCAGGCTATCTGGAGAGTGACGTTCGCAAAATAGCAGTCTAATATAAGCTGTTTATTTTCAACCCACCTTAACTTTCCTCTTCTGACCCTTGGGCAGTTCCATCTTGTTGTACAGGTCTAGGGCTTCGACGCCGGGCCACACGTCCGGGGTGCACGAGCCGCAGAGCTGGGAGATCAGGATCAGTTGCTGCTGTTCCGTGGCGCCCTGTAGAAGACAGTCTGGGCCTACTCCTAGCATCAACATACCTTGACCTTCCTCTTCTGACCCTTGGGCAGTTCCATCATGTTGTGTCAGGTCTAGGGCTTCGACGCCGGGCCACACGTCCGGGGTGCACGAGCCGCAGAGCTGGGAGATCAGGATCAGTTGCTGCTGTTCCGTGGCGCCCTGTAGAAGAGAGTCTGGGCCTACTCCTAGCATCAACATACCTTGACCTTCCTCTTCTGACCCTTGGGCAGTTCCATCTTGTTGTACAGGTCTAGGGCTTCGACGCCGGGCCACACGTCCGGGGTGCACGAGCCGCAGAGCTGGGAGATCAGGATCAGTTGCTGCTGTTCCGTGGCGCCCTGTAGAAGAGAGTCTGGGCCTACTCCTAGCATCAACATACCTTGACCTTCCTCTTCTGACCCTTGGGCAGTTCCATCTTGTTGTACAGGTCTAGGGCTTCGACGCCGGGCCACACGTCCGGGGTGCACGAGCCACAGAGCTGGGAGATCAGGATCAGTTGCTGCTGTTCCGTGGCGCCCTGTAGAAGAGAGTCTGGGCCTACTCCTAGCATCAACATACCTTGACCTTCCTCTTCTGACCCTTGGGCAGTTCCATCTTGTTGTACAGGTCCAGGGCTTCGACGCCGGGCCACACGTCCGGGGTGCACGAGCCGCAGAGCTGGGAGATCAGGATCAGTTGCTGCTGTTCCGTGGCGCCCTGTAGAAGACAGTCTGGGCCTACTCCTAGCATCAACATACCTTGACCTTCCTCTTCTGACCCTTGGGCAGTTCCATCATGTTGTGTCAGGTCTAGGGCTTCGACGCCGGGCCACACGTCCGGGGTGCACGAGCCGCAGAGCTGGGAGATCAGGATCAGTTGCTGCTGTGCCGTGGCGCCCTGTAGAAGAGAGTCTGGGCCTACTCCTAGCATCAACATACCTTGACCTTCCTCTTCTGACCCTTGGGCAGTTCCATCTTGTTGTACAGGTCTAGGGCTTCGACGCCGGGCCACACGTCCGGGGTGCACGAGCCGCAGAGCTGGGAGATCAGGATCAGTTGCTGCTGTTCCGTGGCGCCCTGTAGAAGAGAGTCTGGGCCTACTCCTAGCATCAACATACCTTGACCTTCCTCTTCTGACCCTTGGGCAGTTCCATCTTGTTGTACAGGTCTAGGGCTTCGACGCCGGGCCACACGTCCGGGGTGCACGAGCCACAGAGCTGGGAGATCAGGATCAGTTGCTGCTGTTCCGTGGCGCCCTGTAGAAGAGAGTCTGGGCCTACTCCTAGCATCAACATACCTTGACCTTCCTCTTCTGACCCTTGGGCAGTTCCATCTTGTTGTACAGGTCTAGGGCTTCGACGCCGGGCCACACGTCCGGGGTGCACGAGCCACAGAGCTGGGAGATCAGGATCAGTTGCTGCTGTTCCGTGGCGCCCTGTAGAAGAGAGTCTGGGCCTACTCCTAGCATCAACATACCTTGACCTTCCTCTTCTGACCCTTGGGCAGTTCCATCTTGTTGTACAGGTCTAGGGCTTCGACGCCGGGCCACACGTCCGGGGTGCACGAGCCACAGAGCTGGGAGATCAGGATCAGTTGCTGCTGCTCAGTGGCGCCCTGTACAAGAGAGTAAGGTTATTAATAGAGATGCACCGGATATCCGGTTACTATCCGGTATCCGGACTATCCGGCCATTATTTTACTATCCGGCCGGATACCGGATAGTGACCTAATATCCGGCCGGATACCGGATAGTGACCTATTATCCGGCCGGATACCGGATAGTAACACTGCTTGATTCCGGAGTAAACAAATTGGATTTAAGAAACAGACACGGTCAGGTCATAATCGTACTTGTTTATTATTTTAAAACAATTTAATCATTCCACTGACTTGCACGCGCACTCATTTCGAACCTAGAAATGAGTCCGCGCGAACGTTTACTAGGAAACAGGTCAAACCTGCAGAATGTGCACCTGAAAAACCGAAATGTAGGTATAGTTCCGCTGGCCCGGATACCGGATATCCGGCCGATAGTAAGGCCGAATATCCGGTATCCGGCCAAATAACTATCCGTTGCATCTCTAGTTATTAAGTGCTAAAGTTAAGTTGCACAGTCACTATCCTCGTGCCGCCTTCGAGCAACACCGGCTTCCGACACGTCGGAAGGGAGGGGCCCAAGCGACACCTCACCTTACAAATCTTTCTGCCATTTTTCGCGGGGGGAAAGGTGCACACAGACGCACTTCTCACACACTTACATACAAAATCCAATCCGTAATGACGACACAAATACATAGAAAATGACGCACGTCAAAGACAAATCTTGCAAACCTCGATCTCTTTTTGTGTACGGACGAGTGACTAGTCTTGGACTAGTCTCACAACACGCACACTAACACATTTTCGTTGAAGTATGTCATTGTATTCTGAGAGATGAGAAGTCGGATTTGTCGCTCGACCGATCCGCAATTTGTACTGAGCGAGCAAAATCGATAAATCCAACAATTACTTGAGACTAAAATATAATAATTGTATTTAAATGTAATTTAACGTATGATATGTAAAAAAAATATTACATGTGAAATGTAACACTTTCTTTTTGTAAATTTGATGTCCCCGACCTCTTTTTATAACAAAAAACCGAGCAAACAGGCATTTTTGTGCAGCAGTGTTCACGCGCGCGTCTGGACTCGGTCTAGTGAAAAATCCAAGTGCAACTAGTTTTATTACCCGCGCTAGATTAAATTGACGTGCTAATCTTGTACCTCGGCAGAGGGGAAATAGTGCGAATGCCGCCTCCCTTCCGTGTTGCTCGAAGCGTGCCGCCCACTATACAAAATTATGGCCAAGGAAGTTAGAATCTTGTTGTATTTTCAATCGGGTTGAATTTCATTTGTTCGAAAATTTTACGAGACAAATGAGATGCTACCCACTTTATTTTTAATTAAGGTTGACATTGCATCGAACTGAGTGCACATCCTAATGTACATTCACCTGCAATAATATGTTACACAACGAAGGCCGCAAAAATATCTGACACGATCTTATTTGTAGAGCCATAAGAGAATGTCACATATTTTTGCGGCGTTTGAAGAGTAACATATTATTGCAGGTGACTGTACATTGGGACGAGGCTATTCTTGCTACTGCTGCAAAGCTTTAAAATTAAATAATTTATATGTTATATGGTTCAGATTGCATTGATATAAATTAATTTTTGCAGTTTTCTTCCAATCTCATACTAATAGCTTTCGTTTTGCAGATGTTACCGTTCCATTCTGTATTATTTTTGATTCTTAAGCTGCTACATTTTAACACATTCATAGCCACCCAGCCAAACAAGACGTCCCTACCAGGCCACAATAATCACGTCATATAAAGCTGTAGTACCACGATCCTGACTATTGGGTCGTCCGGCCTGGGAACGAAGTCATAAAATACCCGATAGTCGGGTTTTCGGCACTGAATGTGTTAACCGATATACCTGCATGATGGGTGACCGTGTCCACATCTCAGCCATGATGCACCCTGCACCCCACATGTCCACTGGAGGTCCGTAGTTTCGGTCACCTAAAATATATTATAGTTTTGAAGTGTCCATGACTAAAATCTGTAATCTTGAATATTTTTAGGGTTCCGTACCTTAAAAGGAAAAAACGGAACCCTTATAGGATCACTTGTGCATCTGTCTGTCCGTCTGTCACAGCCTATTTTCTCGGAAACTACTGAAGCAATTAAGTTGAAATTTGGTACACATATGTAAATTAGTGACCCAAAAATGGACATGTTTTTCTTTATAGTTTTAAAATACAAAGGTTCAAAGTAATTTAAGAAAATAGCCAAAAAATTACCACCCCCCCCCCCCTTTTATCTCCGAAATTACTGGGTCTACATTTTTTTTTTAAATACACAAAATAGTTCTTTACCTATAGATGACAGGAAAACCTATTAGAAATGTGCAGACAAGCGTGAGTCGGACTTATGTACGAAACCCTAGAAACGCGAGTCCGACTCGCACTTGGCCGGTTTTTTTTTATATAGGAGGCAAACAATATTGAATTCAATCTACAGATAGGAACTTTGGTAGAAATAGATAATAAAACTTACCTAATAGCAGTTCTGGAGGCCTGTACCACAATGTAACCACTCTGTTTGTGTATTTATTGACTTGTCCAGACTTGGCCACGCTAAACGCTCTCGCTAGACCGAAATCAGCCAACTTGAGTATTCCATTCTTAGTTATTAACACATTTGCAGCTTTCATGTCTCGATGCAAAATCTTATTGCTGTGTATGTAATATAAACCATTTAATAACTGCTGCATGACCTTCTTAATCTCTCCCAAGCTAAATTTAACATTCATATTTGATAATAAACCAGCCAAATCGTGTTCGCAGAAGTCGAAAACGAGGTAAAATGTCGACCTATATTTATTATGCAATGTAGCCTTTGTTCTGCATATTTCTATCAAATTAACGACGTTCTCGTGTTTGAGGAGCTGTAGGATCTTAATTTCTCGCAAAGCTGTGATCGGGAAGCCTTCCTTCTCATTGTCCATGAGGACTTTTTTCATGGCAACAAATTTTTTCGACGAGTTTCTAGCCCGCGCTTTAAAGACCTCTCCGAAGGTTCCCTGGCCGATTTTAGCGACTTTTTCATATTTAGAAGACTCGTCACAGAAGGGAAAGTCGAAATCTTCTATGTATTTCTCCTTTTCCCTCATATTGAGGATTGTGGAGCTTGTACTGATGACTGGCGGAGGCTGCTCGCGAGGAGCGCTCACGCCCTGCATTTTGGCACTAATCTTGATAGCTTTTTGTAAACTTCTCCGTAAAACAACTTTTAGAAGCGCTTGGGAAATTCGCGGTGTATCATTTATAATACTATTCGATAATTATAAACAAATACCATTTGCCACATTCACGAAATTCACAAGAGAAGAGCGATTGTCAAAAATTAAAAAAAAAACAGACGACAATTTGTTTGAGCCATATGGATAAACGCTCAAATATACACTTATTATATGTGTTTCCGAAAACACAACATTTGATTGAAGAAGCTATTCGAGTTTTATACCATAAATTATGAAAAAATGCCTCTTACCGTAGTTTTTCTTCGATGATTTTGTTACCTTAAACGTCCCAGCAGTGTTGACCGCGTGAAAAACACCTCTTGATAAGCACGCCGTCATCCTATTTACCTAATTTCATAGCATTTGAGTTACGCCATATTGAATGACGAAACATTTAATTGGAAATTAGAAAATTTGAAATACTTAAGTAAAAGTGATTAAAAAGTGTTGTGTCGACTCTCTCAAGAAAAATGAACGAGGATACAACAGAAAATCAAGGTAAGAGCGAGGCCTCTGACCAGTCGGACGCTGAAATTTTGATCGTTGCCTCGGACGAGGAACGATCGGTCCGACACAATTCGAACTATTTCGAAGGTCAGAACGAGAGTTCTCGCTCGTCTTCGGAAGGCGAAGAGGACTCCGCATCGTTTCCACCTAATAAGCGTAGAAAATTTAGTTCGCACCGTCGCCTTGAGGCTTTGGAAAATCAAATGACGTTTTTATCAGGTTGCTTGTCGCAACTGCCTCATTGTTTGACAAATATGAATAACGACAAAACAGCTCCAGCTGCATCGAACAATGGAGCATCTAGTATACCAGGAACGAGTTCCTCAAACCAATTTTTAGTTAAACCGGGTTCAAACAAAATAAACCTAGGTACAATAAACACTGACTTTGATGAGAAAAAGATAATAGCGCCAGCAAAGAAGGAGAGAGTAGAAGAATTAAAAGAACTACAACATTTTAATACCCAAGGTTGGAAGGGAATGAGATATAAGAAAACTTTGCATGAATTTTTAGCCACCCCAGGCTTTGAAAACCTGAAAATAAATGAAGAACTGCTCCACTTTGGAACAACCAAAGATTATTTGGCAGGAACGGAGAACCTTTTGGCGGGCCTAACTAATGCAAATTTAGAACATAGAGAACTGTTACAAGATGGTCTACAGGAAATATTAAACTGGTCAGAAAAAAATCCAGAGCTAAACTCTGACTCGTTATTTGAGAAAATGATGACACTCCTGGGACCTGGCTCACCTGTCCGAAAATGTTCAGAAAAAATAATGCAAATAATCTGTGGAAAACGGGGAGAATGTATTGAAATAAGAAGAGAAAGAATTCTCAAAGAAATGCAGAATAGTAATCTGAAAGCTACCTTAAGAAACATTCCACCCAGTACAGAACATCTATTTGACAAAGAAAAACTACTGCCAGTGACCCAATCACTAGGAGGGCTCCAAACTTGGCTTAACAAGCCCACATATTTAAAAGAAAAACAATACAAAGGAGAACATTCCAAAAAGCCTAACCGTTATTCTCACAAAAATTCTGGGAAAGAAAATAAAAATAAAACAATGGACCAGAATACTTTTCGCAAAAGAAAACATTTCAGAAACAAGAAAAATGGATCTGATGAATCTAACAAAAATAAATGACTATACCAAGACGGAGACGTTCAGGGGAGGCTGTTTAAAACACAAAGCTCACATATGGAAACAACTGGGTGCCAATCCAGTAATTATGAATATAATAACAAAGGGGCGAATACCATTCACCCAGAAACCTCCCCTGATACAATTTACCAAGGATTTGATAGAAAAATACACAACCAAGACATCACCAACAATGACCATGATCATAGAGGACCTGAAAGCGCAGAATATTCTGGAGATACCTCCAACATCGGACAGAGGATTTATGTCAAAAATGTTTTTAAGGAAGAAATCAGATGGAAGCATGAGACCGATATTCGACCTAAGAGGCCTCAATCGGTTCATAACAACAAAACACTTTCAGTTGATATCTCCCATAGACATCTCCAAATTCCTGCAGGAAAACGACTGGATGACAAAAATAGACTTGTCACAAGCATACTTTCATCTCCCAATTGCTGTAAGCCACCGTCGTTTCCTCAGAATCTGTTACAACAAACAAGTTCTGCAACTAAAGGCTCTGCCGTTCGGGTTATGTTCCGCCCCACGGACCTTTGCAACAGTGTCAAACTGGATAGCAGAAATTCTACGAGCAAAAGGAATAAGGACGATTGTATACCTGGACGATTTTTTAATTGCCAGCCAAAACAAATGTCTGTTAGCAACCCAGATAACACATGTGGTACAGATGTTAAAAGAACTGGGTTGGCAAATAAATTTCAAGAAATCAGTCCTAATGCCCAGCCAAACGATAGAATATTTGGGACTAGTTTGGAAAACTCAGGAAGGAACCCTATCTTTGCCACAAGAAAAAATCAAGAAAACAAAAAATATATTACAGAAGACCTTAAAGTCAGGAAGGATTACTCTAAGAGGAGCACAGAGTTTACTTGGCCTCCTAAACTTTGCCAGTATAACAACGCCGTTAGGTCGTCTACACTGTCGCCAGATGCAGAGATTCTTGAGAAAATTCAACAAAAAATCCAAAACAAAGAAAATGGTTCCAACCCCTGCAAAGAAAGAATTACTATGGTGGCTAAACACCATAGGGACCAGCTCAACAACAATGTTCAAAAAAGAAGTAACACACTTTTTGACAACAGACGCAGCGGATGCGGGCTGGGGAGCTCATCTCAACGACCACTACTTAACAGGACATTGGACAAATCACCAAAAGACATGGCACTCCAACATGAAGGAACTGTATGCTGTATATGGAGCAATAAAAAGGAAAAGTCAGACCCTGAAAAATGCACACATATTAGTCCAGTCCGACAACCGAACTTTAGTAGCACATATCAGGAACGAAGGAGGGACAAGGTCCCTAGCCCTACTAGAACTGACATCAAACCTTCTAATACTAGCCGAACATCTGAATATAACACTATCAGCGGCATACCTTCCGGGAAGGTACAACGGCATAGCCGACCGCTTATCAAGGAACAAACCAGTGCCGGAATGGCACCTGTTGCCCCAGGCTGCGGAAGCCATATTCGAACAGTGGGGTGTGCCCGACATCGATCTGTTCGCGTCGGAAAGAGCGAAAGTCGTAGCGCAGTACGTAACCTGGGACTCGCGCGATGGGTCCGCAGTTTTCTGCGACGCATTCAGTCGGAGTTGGAATTACAAATTGGCCTGGATATTTCCACCACCGAACCTAATTCCAAGAGTCCTCCAACATCTGAATACAGCAAAGGGCACGTTCATAGTGTTAGCTCCGATGTGGACTCAGTGTTTCTGGCTAGCAGACCTACAGGCACGAGCCTTAACAGAACCATATGTGCTGGAGAACTTACACAGCAACCTAATCGACTTGACAACAGGCAGATCGCCGACCCAGGTGAACAACATAAAACTCCAAGCATGGAAAATTGGGGGTGGGCTGACCAGGTCGCTCACTGGTCTGCATCAGAGAGACAACTCCTGAGGAAAAGCTGGAGAGACTCAACCCTGACAACTTACAAAGCTCCAATCAATAGATGGACCACCTGGTGCAGACTAAATAATATAGACCCTAAATTACCCAATGGAAATGACCTAGCTAGATTCCTTGCTAAACTCCATCTTGAGGATCATTTGGCTTACAGGACCATACTGCTGCATAAATCAGCAATTATAACTTACTCAGCAGCAGAAGAACTGACAAAAAACTTCTTCGTACAACAAGTGCTAAAAGCCATATCAATTATGAGACCTATAGAGAGAAAAGGAAAAATTTGGGACACAGAAATAATATTCAATTGGCTCAAAGAAACTCCTAATTCAGGAACACTTTTTGAAGTATCAAGAAGAACTGCAATCATCTTGTTACTAGCTTATGGTCGAAGAGTACATGACCTTACACTACTAGATATAGCGGAAGAGAATCTAATAGAAAAAATGGATAAGAGTCTTATTTTGTGGCCAAAATTTGGGTCAAAAACAGATAACGCCAACGCAAGGCAATCAGGATGGCTATTGAAACAACATTCAGACTTGAGACTATGCCCAGTAAAACATGTAAAAGAACTGATCAATGTAACCCTGAATAGGAGACTATCTGAAGATACAGAGATCAATAGTCTCTTTATATCAATTACAGGGAAAGTAAAATCTGCTACCAGGACTCAAATAGCAGGATGGATTAGAACAATTTTTAAAGAAATAGACATTAATGCCCCTCCAGGTAGTATTAGAGCAGCAGTAGCCTCAAGAAGCTACTTGGAACAACAACCCATAGAAGAAATATTAAAAAGAGGTAACTGGAGGAGTGCGGGAACTTTTAGGAAACATTATTGCCGGGTAGTGGAAAAGATAAATACACCTACCCAAGTAGACCATTTGGCAAAACAATTTCTAGAAGCATAAATGTAACACTAGAAATTTAATTATCATTCAATTGATTATTTGATATGATTGTAATCATTGTTCCTTATTTTTATAAATAGTTAATGAACACTAACATCTTCTAGTAAATTAGAAGTTTTTGTTTTTAATTTTTACTTTGATCTCAACTGTTCTAAATAAGAAATAATAAGTACTATTAAAAATAGTAATGAAAATATTTTGTTTAAAATAATTATAATAAAATATAACATAACCATGTTGTACTTAATTAAAATAATAATGTTGTGCAAACATTGATCTCTAGATTTAAAGGGATATTAACTGCATTGCTGCTAAGTAAGCAGGTTGAAATATATAATTATATATATAAAAGGGTATGATTAGATAATTGTTTTATTAAGACTGATCACATAGCATTTAAGTGCCCATTTTGTCACCAGCAGAGAACAAACAGGTCTTCAATCAAATGTTGTGTTTTCGGAAACACATATAATGAAGCTGTTTTGCACTCCAACAAAACAGCTATTATGTGTGTGGAGAAAACACAACATTGCAGCAAGCTTCTTGCTGGTGATTGATGACTATGAAATTAGGTAAATAGGATGACGGCGTGCTTATCAAGAGGTGTTTTTCACGCGGTCAACACTGCTGGGACGTTTAAGGTAACAAAATCATCGAAGAAAAACTACGGTAAGAGGCATTTTTTCATAATTTATGGTATAAAACTCGAATAGCTTCTTCAATCAAATGTTGTGTTTTCTCCACACACATAATAGCTGTTTTGTTGGAGTGCAAAACAGCTTCAATTTATGCGCAGCCTTATAGCGTTCCTATTTACGCTATGCGATATCCCAACTGAATATCGATCCAAAATGACGGTCCATATAAGCTACGTGTAAAGGAACGGAATGTTTCCTGTCATCCTTTCGAGCGTAGACCTCTTTATTTGTTATTTAAATTATAGGATAACTGTATATAAATTAAAATACAATACTCAGTGATAAAAGGTGAATATAAATAAACAGTTATTATCACTGCCTTCCGTCCTAAAGTGAATTTTGTAAGTGATACGTGTAAACAAATTTTGCAACGTATTATCGACCCATTCTTTATAAGTAGGGCACAATGTTTGTGTGTTTTTATTCATTTTGCGTTATCATTAGGTCTTAATGCAATTGGAATACCGGAAACGCCCTCTATTTCTTTCTATGGTACGTGTTGTGCTGAGCAGTGGCCATTTAAGATATAAAAACTGTTCTGTATAATTTAGTCGGCATTTTACCTTCCAATAAGCAAGTATTAATTAATTTAAAGCTACTAATTAAATTTCCCAACTACAATGACTAGTAAGTAGTAATGTTTCTTTGTTAAAGTTACTTATTTGACACAAAAGAACAAAAAAGTGGGTGGACAATGAGACAATGACTATGTATAATCCAAAAATAGTCCCAAAGTAAACACAAAATTATTAAGTACCTATTTACTTGAGTATATGATTACTTTTCATACTAGTATTTAAAAATCCGTGTTAATGTCATGTAGTACATAATTGAGTCAGGTATGACACAATAAGTTGTTTTCCTCTAGTCACGTTTCAAAACATCAATTTGATAAATTGAACCACAAGACATTAATAGAGTGTCACCGTTGCTCTAGTATTCATTATCAATATGTTATGTCCTTGCAGATCAGTAGCAGCAAAATGGCGAGTGAGAGCAGTTCCGCAGTATTAGACCTCAATGATGACCCAACTGAAGACACGGACGCACCAAGCGTCACTGAAGGCACACAGGATGGATCCCCGCTCATCATGGAGCATGGATACGATATAGCTGTTAAGGTATATCCTTATAAATGTGTTATGTCCGTTTAGAAGCAACAGCAAAGTGGTGTGCGCAAGAGCGGTTGCTGATAAGATGAAAAGGGACAAAGTATTATCAAAGAAAATAGAGTGTATGGAGGCGGATTGTCAAGGTAAATTATGTAGCCACTGTAAATTTACTGCCATCTTTCGATGGAAGATTAAAACTGTTAGAACGCCATTTGACTTTGATCCTTATTCTTTCACTGATATGTGTTAATTTGTTAAATATAGAAATTAACGCCATCTACTCGACTGTAGGTCAAAGGTTATGACGCCATCGCTCGAAAAGTTTGCACCATACCTTTGGTCTACTCAGTGAAAGAATAATGATCAAAGTCAAATGTCAACATTAAGTCCACTATTATGCATTTTATAAACATTCTGTGTATTTTTTTTTTACGGACTGTATTGTGTATTTATGTATTCTGTGTAATTATTTAAATAAATCTTGATAATAATGTTTTTCCTTCATAACATAAACCTGGTTGTGAGCACCAAATTGTAACCACCCCCCCTAAAATTGATCTTTACATTTTACCAGGTGGACGCTCCAATGAAGCAGCTGTCAACGCTGGAGACATTCGTGACATACCGCGTGCGCTGCGTCTGCGCACGCTGGCCGACGCCTCCTCACGTGCGCCGGCGGTACAACCACTTCAAGGTACATTACGTTTTATCCTCCTATTTAAGGCCCCCCCCACATCTGGCGTCTTTCGAGCGTCGGCGTCTACAATTGTATGGCCGACGTCGACGCAACGTCGACGCAGCGTCGACGCAACTGCTGCGACGTCATTTTCCATAGCGCTGGACAGACGCCGACGCTCGAAAGACGCCAGATGTGGGGGGGCCCTAAGACCCAAGGTCCTACATATAGTACTTCTTCAGTTCCATGAAATTTAAACCATATTCAATTGGAACAGAGTTGCATTTCTTTTATATCGTTAAATTTTATAACAAATAAAAATCAACTCTATTCTCTGCACTATAGGTTCAAATTTTAGTGGCAAATTTTGAGCTTTTCATTTGTATGGCTGGGCCTTAGGAGGTTAAAGTAGTCAACTGACGACTAATAAACACACCTTTTTCAAATATCTGAACTCGTTTAGTAAAAGCAGAAGTATATTATACATAGATACATTTTTATATTTCAAGACTTTATCATAGGAATCTCTTACTAATAATTATATGTACATGTACGAGGGCTGCTACTTATGTATCCGGAAACACAAAAAATAACAAATATCTATAGTTATAAATGGTTTCATTGCCTTTGTATTTGTCCACCAAGATGAATGATGCACTTTTGCAAATGTAGAAACGACTTTTCATAGCACTTTTTCCATTCTGATCTTGGTATACAAGACGTGCATTTTGTAGGCAAGAACGGCTCTTTCGCGAGTTTTTCTTTTTTTTTTAACCAAATGTTCATGTAATATCTTACAAATGCTCGTCATACTATTGCCATGAGATGCCTCTATCTTGCGATATATACTATAACTATCTTGCATTATAAGCTCGTTCACAGCATCTATATTTTGTGGGATAACAGCCGATTTTGAGCGTTTTTTTTTTTTATTCGTCCTACCTTAAATACCGTAATATACTACGACCACAATTTATTCACTAAAACATTGACCTTCGATGGAACTTACTCCCCAAAAGTCGAAAAAAGTCGATCCATGCACTATTTTTGAGTTTATCTACTCCGAACATCGTAAAAAAAAACATCTGCACGAAAATTTTCACAAGAAAATCCGTTGATGGTGCAACAAAGATTTTTTTTAAATAATGCTACAATGTAAAAACCAATTGATAAACATGTGAAACAAACTGTATTTTGCTTCCAAAGAGTTCCATTTTTATATGTTATAAATATATTTTTAATATAGTTCCAGTAAGTGGCCCATTCCCGATACATAAGTAACAGCCCTCGTATTTACATGAAATATGATTCCTATGCAACTTCCAACACTGATTTCGCAGTAAAAATCGATGCTATATTTTTACATAATTATTTTCCGGCAAATAGAATAAATCATGTATTTAAGGGTTAAATCCCACTGGTCTACTTCGATTTTGAAAAGTATAATGTGATGTAACTGAGGCAACGGGTGATAAATAATGACTTGTGTACAGGTGCTCCACCGTCGCCTAACGAACGCCCACGCGTGGCTGGCGCCGCCGCCGCTGCCGCCGCTGCATTCAGCGCGCCAGCAGCTCGACCGCTATGAACCATCGTTCGTGTTGCTCCGCGCCATGGCGCTCGACGCTTTCCTTAGTAAGTATATACCAATATCTACCCACAATTGGGACATAAAAATACAAACTAAACAATAAAAGTAAACTACATGCAATATAAAACTTAAAATAATTTTTTTTTTCTTAGCCTATTTGTGTGTCCCACTGCTGGGCAAAGGCCTCTCCCCTGATTCTCCATGACTCCCGATTTAGCGTTTCCTCCGGCCAGTTGTTAAGGAAGGCGTCAAAGTCGTCCCGCTATCTCCGCCTGGGCCTGCCCCGCCCACGCTTCTTCGTCGGCAACCACTTGGTGGCTATATTAGCCCACCTATCCGGATGCATACGATAGACGTGGCCAGCCCAGTCCCATTTGAGCCTGGCGGTTTTTTTGCCGACGTCAGCAATGCGAGTTTTGGAGCGCAGCGTGGTGTTCCGGATGCGATCGATCCTTTTAACACCTAAAATGCTGCGCTCCATAGCGCGTTGGCAAACCTTCAGTTTGGACTTCTGGTTCTCTGTGAGTGACCATGTTTGGGCACCGTAGGTTAGGACAGGCAGTATACACATGTCGACGAGTTTTCGCTTAAGTGACAGTGGAAGATTTCCCTTCATTAGCTCTTTCATGGACCAGTAGCTCTTCCAGGCGTTGTCGACCCGGCGTCCGACCTCTTGGTCTTGCCTGTTGCTGAAAGAGACTAGCTGGCCCAAGTAAATATACTCGTCGACATAATGTATAGTCTGCCCGTCTACCGCAACCCCACGTTTCTTGCTGTTGGTCATCACTTGCGTCTTTGCACGATTCATTTGAAGTCCAACCTGAAGGCTTGCGTTGCTCAGATCTTGGAGCATTTGCTGAAGTTCGGCTTCAGAGGAAGCAAAGAGAACGATGTCGTCGGCGAAACGAAGGTTCGATAACCTTCTGTCGCCGACGACTACTCCTCTAGTCTCCCAGGAAACCGCCAAGCTCTTGAAAACTTCTTCAAGGGTGCTAGTGAATAGTTTTGGAGACAGCGGATCACCCTGTTTGACGCCTCGCTGGATAGGGAACGACGGACCGGAGTGCTGAAGCTTTATGTCTGCTGTACTATTCCTGTATATATTTTGAATTAAACTGATGTAGGTAGGGTGAATATTTTGGTTTTGAAGAGCGGTTACTATGGCGGAATGGGTGATGCTATCAAATGCTTTAGTGTAATCTACAAATGCTAGGTATAAGGGAATTTTGAATTCGGTAAACTTTTCTATGATCTGGTTGATTGTATGGAGGTGATCGGTGGTGGAGAACCCAGGACGAAAGCCAGCTTGGTTGGGGGGTTGGTGTTGGTCGAGTTGCCCTGCAATGCGACGCTCAATAATTTTAATAAATGTTTTATATACATGGGATACAAGGCTGATTGGCCGATAGTTGCCTATGTCGGCCTTATCGCCTTTTTTGTACAGAAGTATAATATTTGAATGAAGCAGCTGTTGGGGTATTTTTCCTGTTTTCAATATGTTGTTAAATAATTTTGTAAGAGGAATTAGTAGGCTTGTTTTCCCGAAGATCAGTGCTTCTGTGGTAATACCATCAACTCCAGGGCTTTTGTCGAACTTCATTGTGGACAAGGCTTTAGCCACTTCATCAGTTGTGATGGGAGAGATGGTTTCACCACAGAAGATTTCTGGAGTGCTACGTGTGTTAAGTGGGTCTGAGTACAAGGAAGAATAAAATTTCGTGCAAATATTCATTATTTTATTTCTATCGCTACATTTCTTGCCGTTTTCATCTTTTAAACTAGTTATCCATGATTTTCCTTTTGTTATTCCATTTTATAAATAAAAAATGCTCCCCAGGTCGCTGTCATGTGTTATGGCGCCTAGAAGACTGGCCAGACTTACCGCCTTATTCATAAACGTTTACTAAAGTTGACAAGCCGATAATAATCCGTTTGTCCCTTTCCATCATACTAATACGTCGGAAAGGGACATACGGATTATTATCGGCTTGTCAACTTTAGTAAACGTTTATGAATAAGGGGGTTAGTCTCTAGCCGAAGTAGCTGCCAGCCCTCTGGTCACCAGACGCATCTATAAGACGCTCAGAAATGTCTTTGTATAGACTTTTCGCACTGGGCCCCCGCGGACCCACAATTTGGCGTTAAACATGTAACAACGCTAATTTTGTATCGGGTGTTAAATTAAAAATGAATAGGGATTATACTCTGTATCTTTAGGTATTTAAATAAAAGTAAACAAACAATTTTTACATTTTCGGGTAGTTAGAACATTTATTGGTTAACCAACCAAATAGAAAACCGCCTGGATCTGTCACTGAACAACCTGGCCCCTATTTCACCAACGTGACAGGTGCGACAATTCGACAAGTCTCATTGTTGCTGACGTCACAGGCATACATGGGCTACGGTTATCGCTTACCATCGGGTGGACCGTATTCCGTTTGGCACCATCATTGTATTATTAAAAAAAACTTTATTATATCGGCAAAAAACAGGTATTTTTCTTGTGATGTTTATGATGATAATGATGACAATTGTCACAAGATTTCAAAGAACTTTCTGTAATTCTTGACAGCAAATGAGTTCTGTGTCGGAATTTCGTGACAATTGTCGTATTTCTTGTGACAATTGTCATTAGCTTCGCAAAATAAGTACTTATTAACTGGCGATATAGTGGAGTTTTTTTTAAATTAACATGTTGGTGGCAAACAACCACACCGCCCGTCTGATGGTAAGCGGTTACGGTAGCCTATGGAGCCTGTGACGTCAGTAACAGTGATGTCGACAAATGTCACACCTGTGAAACACAATGTGAAATAGGGCCCTGACATTAACCTATGTACATTATTTGATCGTGTAATGTTTTCATCTACCCTCAACTGGCTTAAGGAGCCATTTGAGGGTAGATTATGTTTACTTTTATTTAAATACCTAAAGACACAGAGTATACGGATTGCATTCTTTGGGCGTTTAGACGTTCAATCGGAACGCTCACCACAAAATAATTAAAATTCACATTGTTTTTGCACTAAACGATACTTTTCTTTACAGATCGCGTCGCAAAGCATCCTATTCTAACCCATAGTGATGATTTCCGTCTCTTTCTTACCACACCGGATGAAGACTTGGACAAGGTAAACCTTGGGTTAATTAATATACAATCAGCAGAAGTTGCTAAGCGGGCCAGGTGTTCAAAATGATCTTGACGCGACGTTATTGATAAGAGAATAAGAGTCTGTCAAGGTAAATTTGAACACCTCGCCCGCTTACCAACTTCTGCTGCATTGGACGACTATAAAAAATAATATGCAGTTTTTAATTTTAAATAGTCTTTCAGCATTGAGCTATTACGGATCTACCGCAAAATATCTATTTTTCTAATAGAGAGTATTACTGCAATGTTCTGCCGCCAGAGTGCAGCACTAATATGTTTAGTAAACCATATGGTAACTTATACATATTACGCCTTAAACAGTTCTTTGAAATGTGTACTATGACATCGATGCGTCAAGGCGGTTTGTTTACAGGTGGCCTACTGCGAAACGCGAAAATCGAAAGTTCGTTATCTGCCTCTCTATCGATCGAATAAGCAAGAGTGATAGAGAGGCAGAAACCGGACTTTCGACTGTCGTGTTTCACGGTAGGCCATGTGATTGAGATAGTGACGCCTTCTACGCAGAGTTTTGCGTAATATTCCCTATTAATTTACCTCTTTTACTGTCACTTGATAACCTCTAGCCGCCCAGAGACCTATAAAAAGGTCTCCTGTTCCATTCTAATTTGAACTTAGTGTTGAAAAAATAAAATTTAATTTTGCTTGGCAAGGTTTGACGTATGGGCGGCTAGAGGACAATGCAAATAGATTTCTTTTATTTTATTCAGGTATTCAAAAGTGAAAGCAGCGCCCTTAACTTGTGGGGTTTGAGCTCGTTCTACAGCGGCGGCGAGGCAAAACCGACTAATGGGGCCAGGTAAGTAAAAAAAAACAACGGGTTGCACTCCGGGAGTGCCGACAGAAGTGAAAACACAATTACTAGTCCAAAATGTCTGCAGCACTATGTATAATTGACCCATCCTCCTTTCTATTGAAAAACTTTAGTTCCGAAATTGCTGGCCATTGAGCTTAAATTTGTAGCGTTAATTGTTTAAAATTCGAATAGAAATTGTAAAGTTACCTTGCAGACCTCGCATCTAAATATTTGGTCATGATATTTTGAGTTTTTTTCACCAGTACTAGAGTTCACTTTTACTAGCGATTTCATCAAGATGTAGCTTTATTGAATTCTATTGGAGTGATATAAAGTTAGAATGTAACTGTGAGATCCTCGTATTTCAGCCCGTACAAGATTAGAACATTGAGCTTTATTGCTTAATATAAAAGTCCAGTTTTAAATATTTGACCTGATTATGATACGTTATGACTAAAGTTCTTTGGTGAATAACATTGTGCGTAACACATGACGTCAGCGCGTTACGCTGTTTCGAGTTTATCGTTTTTTCCCCACCTCAAAAAGTGCTCAGCGCCGCTTTTTTCTTTAATATAAAAACATAAGTTATTGTTTGCTTTAGGGTGAAGGATCCGGAATTCAGCTCAGCCGGAGACTACCTGCAGTCGCTACAACAGAAACTGACGTCGCTCTGCGCTCTCACCACTAAACTGTACAAAGGATCAACTTCGCTCGGCACAGAGCTCATCGGGTAAGACTTTCAGTAACTTAGGTAGTGTGTATTGTAGGGTGAAGGATCCGGAATTTAGTTCAGCCGGAGACTACCTGCAGTCGCTACAACAGAAACTGACGTCGCTCTGCGCTCTCACCACCAAACTACAAGGGATCAACTGCGCTTGGCACAGAGCTCATCGGGTAAGACTTTCAGTAACTTAGGCAGTGTGTATTGTAGGGTGAAGGATCCGGAATTTAGTTCAGCCGGAGACTATCTGCAGTCGCTACAACAGAAACTAACGTCGCTCTGCGCTCTCACCACTAAACTGTACAAGGGATCAACTTCGCTCGGCACTGAGCTCATCGGGTAAGACTTTCAGTAACTTAGGCAGTGTGTATTGTAGGGTGAAGGATCCGGAATTTAGTTCAGCCGGAGACTATCTGCAGTCGCTACAACAGAAACTGACGTCGCTCTGCGCTCTCACCACTAAACTGTACAAGGGATCAACTTCGCTCGGCACAGAGCTCATCGGGTAAGACTTTCAGTAACTTAGGCAGTGTGTATTGTAGGGTGAAGGATCCGGAATTTAGTTCAGCCGGAGACTACCTGCAGTCTTCTTCTTTCCGTGCCTTTTCCCATTATTTGGGGTCGGCCCTCCTCGTTCTCAAGCGCCAGGTCGGGCGATCCTGGGTTGTCTCTTTGTTCAACTGGGCCTGTTTCAAATCCATTGATATGGTGGACCACCACGTAGCAGGCGGACGACCTCTGCCTCTCTTATTATTCGGCAATGCAAGGGCTTTCCTCACGACATGGTCTTCGTCGCGTCTCATGATATGCCCGTACCATCTCAAGCGCGATTCTTGAATCTTGTCGGTGATGGGGGCGACCTTGTAGCTTCCTCTGATGTGTTCGTTACGTACTTTATCGAGTCTCGTCACACCGGCCGCCCATCTCAGCATCTTCATCTCATTTACATGGAGTTTTTGTTCATGCACTTGTTTGATCGTCCAGCATTCTGCACCATACACCATAGCAGGTCTCACAGCTGTTTTGTAGACCTTGCCTTTAGTCTTTATCGGCACACGGCGGTCACAGAGTACCCCCGAGAGCGACCTCCATCTCAGCCAAGCTACATTTACCCTATGTGCCACATCCATGTCCACATTTGCGTCCGCGGACAAAACCGAGCCTAGGTATTTAAACTTGCTTACTTCCGGTACGGGGTGTCCGTCTATGGTGATTTTTGACGCTGTCTGCTCTGTGCGGCTATAATTGCATGGCAGGTACTCTGTTTTGCTTCTGCTAATCCTCAAACCATTAGATTCTAGGGCATGCCTCCACATCTCCAGGGTCCGTTGCAGCTGTTCCGCGCATTTATCAATAAGTACAACATCGTCTGCATACAGCAGGCACCATGGTAGGGGGGACTGGATGTCTTTGGTGAGGTAATCCATAACAATGTTGAACAGTAGCGGGCTAAGAGCAGACCCTTGGTGTACGCCAACTTTGACCTCGAAGGGGTTGCTTGTACCAGCTAGGCTCCTCACTTGTGTGCTTACATTGTCATATGTATCCTGTGCCAGTGATATGTTGCACTCAGGTATTCTTTGCGATCTCAGAGCTTGCCATACTAGTTTACGCGGCACCCGGTCGAATGCTTTCTCTAGATCTATGAAGACTAGATGTAGATCTTCCTGGTTGTTACGACCTTTTTCCATGAGTATTCGCACTGTTTGTATTGCATCCGTGGTTGATCTTGAGGCAGTAAATCCATACTGGTTTTCTGATATGGTCACATGTTTAAGAAAGCGGTTGTGAAGAATTCTTTCCCAAATTTTGAGCGTATGCGATGTGAGTTTGATGCCCCTATAGTTACCGCAGTCGCTGACGTCTCCCTTGTTTTTGTAGAAGGGTAGGAGATAACTGTGTCGCCAAGCTTCGGGGATTTTGTTGCTACTGAGGATAGTGTTAAAAAGTATCGTTAGCCATTGTGCTCCTACGGCTCCTAGTCTTTTCCATAGGTCAGCGGGTATACCATCGGGGCCAGTAGCTTTATGGTTCTTCATTTTATTTACTGCACGTTCAACCTCGCTCACTTTGATGCTTTCCGGTGGCCCTTGCACTGGTGTGATGGGTGGTAAAGGTTGGCTAGGGAATTCCTCATTTAACAGTTCCTGGTAATATTGGCGCCATCTGGCGTTGATCTTATCATTCTCTGTTAGGAGTTTTCCGTATTTATCCAGTATGTATTTGTTCACTTTTATATCTAGTGTAGACCGGTGGCGCTGTTTAGCAATTTTAAAGATTTCATTATCTGTTTGTGCTTGTTCTAGTCTGTTATAAAGGTTCTCCTTGGATTTCGCCATTGACTGTGCCACTTTGCTCTTGGTTATTTTCTTTAAACGCTTGTATTCTGTACGATCTTCTTCCAGCTGAGTTTTCTGCCATAGTTTAAATAGGTCTCTCTTCTCTTTCACAAGTTGTTTTACTTCATCCGTCCACCATGTGGGGTCTTTATTGTTGCTAAGCCCACCCTTTGACATTCCAAGGATGTTCGCTGCTTCCTCAGTACAGATTTTCTCGAAGTTGGACCACATATTATCTGCATCGCTGTTATATTCCTTGTTTATATCTCGGCCCAGGTATGACGTTATTTGGCTTATAAGTGCTTCGCCTTTTTCACTGTATAATTGGCGCCATTTAATTCTTGGGGTCCTGTCTATTACTGTTTTTATGGGTTTGGGTAGCTTAAAGATTGAGACTAGCATTCGATGTTGTGCTGTTAGCGCCTCCCCTGGGATGACTTTGCAGTCCTTGCAGTGTTTTAGTAGTCTTTTATCTGTAAGTATGTAGTCTATTTGGGTGCATTTCCCACCGCTTTTATATGTTATTAAGTGCTCAGGCTTCTTCTGGTAATATGTGTTCACTATCGCTAAGTTATGGCGTGTGCCGAACTCCAGAATTTCTTCTCCCGGTTTATTTAGCGTGCCGTAGCCATATCCTCCATGAGTGTTTTGGTAGGACGAGTTTGTAACGCCAACATGTCCGTTGAGATCACCGCCTATGTACTTTGTTTCTCCGGGGGGGATCATATTCATGAGGTCATCGAATTCTTCCCAGAATCTTGATTTTTCAGATTCATGACATCCGATTTGTGGTGCGTATGCCGAGATAATATTGAGGGGCTGTTGCTGATCCATGGCCAGTTTGACGGCGATAAGTCGGTCGCTTTTACGTTCTATGTTTATTATTCGCTGCTTGTAATGATGGTCAAGTGCTATAGCTACTCCATTCTTGCCGTTATTAGTGCCATGGTATATAAGCTGATAGCCTTGCCCTATATCTTTGGATTTGGAACCCTTCCACTTCGTCTCTTGCAGGCAGCATGCATTAATATTTCTATTCTGCAGTACTTTGGATAGTTCCTGGCTCCTGCCGGTGAGGGTACCGAGGTTCCAGGTTGCAAGTCTTAGGGTTTTGCATGTAAGCGAATATGTTTTGCTTTTGTCAATGGGTTCGTCGCTTCTGGGGGACGCCCTAGCATTATCTTCATCTGTATTCGCATACTTCGCATTGGGTAGGTTCGCGTCGCTTTCGGGGTACGCCCTAGCAGTTGAACTTATTCTCTTTTTGGTTGTGCTTTTCATTGTAACGAGGAGGATGTGATTTGGCTTTAAGTTTTACGGCCGGTTGCCACCTGACGCCAAGACTGTCGCCTGCTACGAGGCGTGAGCGCCGCCGTTGGCCCCTAGGGGCTCTTCCGCCGCCATCTCTTCTGCATACTCCAGCCCAAGCACGCAGCACTGCACTAGACCTCGCCCCAGAATATGTCCAGGAAGCTCTGCGCAGGGGTTTTATAACGGAGTATCCGTCTCCGGCCTGTTGGTCCGCGGGAGGTATTTTATTTCCCTCCAGCCCTTCCGACGCCCTATTTGGCATCGGACGAGCACCCCCTATCCGCCACCTGGGGACGCGTTCCCTAGGGGTGAGGCTCCCCCGGAGACTACCTGCAGTCGCTACAACAGAAACTGACGTCGCTCTGCGCTCTCACCACCAAACTACAAGGGATCAACTGCGCTTGGCACAGAGCTCATCGGGTAAGACTTTCAGTAACTTAGGCAGTGTGTATTGTAGGGTGAAGGATCCGGAATTTAGTTCAGCCGGAGACTATCTGCAGTCGCTACAACAGAAACTAACGTCGCTCTGCGCTCTCACCACTAAACTGTACAAGGGATCAACTTCGCTCGGCACTGAGCTCATCGGGTAAGACTTTCAGTAACTTAGGCAGTGTGTATTGTAGGGTGAAGGATCCGGAATTTAGTTCAGCCGGAGACTATCTGCAGTCGCTACAACAGAAACTGACGTCGCTCTGCGCTCTCACCACTAAACTGTACAAGGGATCAACTTCGCTCGGCACAGAGCTCATCGGGTAAGACTTTCAGTAACTTAGGCAGTGTGTATTGTAGGGTGAAGGATCCGGAATTCAGCTCAGCCGGAGACTATCTGCAGTCGCTACAACAGAAACTGACGTCGCTCTGCGCTCTCACCACCAAACTGTACAAGGGATCAACTTCGCTTGGCACAGAGCTCATCGGGTAACACTTTCAGTAACTAAGGCAGTGTGTATAAGGATCCGGAATTCAGCTATCTACTCTACAGTTGCTGCAACAGAAATTGACGTTGTTTTGCGCTCTCAGTCTCACTACCAAACTGATTAAGGGATCTACTTGGCTTGACATAGAGCTACTCAGAAGCATTATATTCGATATATCGTCGGGTGACAAGTAAAAATCACTAACACCATTGAAATTATTGGACAATAAACCGTGTTACAAGTGTAATAAAGTGCATAGTTACTTTAAATTGTTGATAGTACTTAGTGACTTTTGCTTGTCACCCGATGATATTTCCCATCATATTTTAGAATGTTTCGTATGTTACTACATTACAGTCACTAAACATTAATAGTATTTTATGCAACCGTTGTTTAAGAGAGGTCAAAAAAGGCGAGTGGCGTGAGTAACAATTTGAGGCGAAGCCGAAAATTGTTAATGAAGACGCCACGAGTATTTTTTGACTCAGTTAAACAACGTTGCATACAATACTTTTTCTACGACCAAGCACTTTGAAATAAAATTGAAAATGTAACAAATATTTTTAATTCAAGAAGTAGCAAAAATGGAGGGTACGGACGGGAAAAGAATGAATGAGTGAATGAAATAAAAAAAAACATGTCTATGGTTCACTTATTTGTCAGAGATGACATTTAAAATAAGGTTGGCAACACTGTATGACATTCAATATTTTTTAAGTGGTCATTACACGAAGTATCGTAATATCGCCAAAAAGATACTGCGTGTATGTGTCGCAGTCGGATCGTATAATCCGCCGTATTACATTACGGCTAGCCGTTTTCAAAAACAGGGGCGTTTTGAAATGCGGCGGTTTAACGATTAGCCGTATTGAATGCGGCTGAATGAGAATCCGCCGGAATGTATTCGGCGCCATACGTTCTTCAACACGGCTAGCCGTAATGTAATACAGCGAGTCATTAGCCGCCGCTTTGACAGTTTTTAGTTCCCATTTTTAACACTCGTGGCGCTGCCTGACAAACGCTGGGGTGTCCATCAAATCTAGAGTTTGTCGGACTGTTTCTTTTCAAAAAAAATTTTCCTTCGCAACTTAACTAGACGGAGCCCCGCTTCGCGGGGCTCCTATTTCTGAGCGGTTTGCCCTTCGGGCATCTGAAGCTACCTAACGAACCTAACCTACCTACCTATTAATTAAGTGAGACGTCCGTGAAAACTTTACACTTTGGGGAAAAAAGCGTAGGTAGGTAATTAGGTTAGGTTCGTTAGGTAATAACTTCAGATGCCCGAAGGGCAAACCGCCCAGAAATAGGAGCCCCGCTTGCGGGGCTCCGTCTATTTAAGTTGTGAAGGAAATGTTTTGGAAAAGAAACACATGTAGTGCGGTGGGACCATGGTAGAAATAAATTAAATTGCAAACATTGTCAAACTCCGGTTACGTAGGCGACCGAAAGAACTGGTCACTCTACAATGTACGATGCGGCTAAACGTGGGCCGCCTTATTGAAGAACGTATCGCAGTGACAATCCGGCTAATCGTCGAACCGCCGCATTTCAAAACGCCCCTGTTTTTGAAAACGGCTAGCCGTAATGTAATACGGCGGATTATACGATCTGACTACGACATATGCACCAATTCTTTTTTGGGGAATAGACTAAAGACTTGTCTTGACAACTATAAGGTAGGGTTTTAAAGGTGTGTGCACGACCCTTTAAATGACAAATAAAAGTACGGGAGTAGAAAAAAGCACTAACAGTATTTACGTCAAGATGTGGAGAACTCTAAGAGAGGTGAAGTTTGTTACTTCAGAGTTTAGACGGTCATAAAACTTTAGTTTTTTTTTTCTGGACTAAAGCGTGTTCGTGTCGGGACGTATGGTCGCCGCTGTAGGCGCGAATGCGGGGAGGTAGGGGGGTCACGTTAATTATAAAGTCGGTCAAGCAGATCTTGTCAGTAGAAAAAGGCGGCAAATTTGAAAAATGTAGACGCGAAGGGACTTCGTCTCATAGAAAATTTGAATTTCGAGCCACTTTCTACTGACAAGATTTGCTTGACTGTTTATAGGCTAATATTATAGATGCATCATGTTTATGAAATCATGTTATTAAGGAAGTGTTATTTTGTAGGTTAAAGCGTGTGTGTGACGCGTGGTCGGTCCGCGAGCGCGGGGCGGTGTCGTGCGCCGCGGCGGCGGTGGGCGCGGGCGGCGGCGCGGCGGGCGCGGCGCGCGCGCGGGGCGCGCTGCGGCACCGCGCCGCGCTGCCGCTGCTGGCCGCCTACGCCGCCGCGCACAACGACAAGATACGGCAGAGGGACGCTTTGCACGGTACGCATCTTAACAAACTTTAGACTAACGCGTGTGACGCGTGGCCGCGGGGGGGGCGGCGGGCCGCCCAGGCCACCGCGCACAATGAGAAGATACGACGATTTCTTATATATATTGGTTTGAAAGGGACGACACTACAGTGTTATCACTTTTTAATTTCTACTCTTTTTTGCCAAGCTGTATCTTAACAAACTTTACTTCTACTCCCGTACTTTTAGTTGTCATTTAAAGGGTCGTGCACACACCTTTAAAACCCTACCTTATAGTTGTCAAGATAAGGCAGAGGGACGCTTTACACAGTACCTATCTTAAGACCCCAAGGCAGTATGGCTTAGAGCTTTAGCCTGTCCAGATGGACGAAAAAAATAAATAAAAAAACTATCTTAAGACCCACTTGCACCATCCTACTAACCCGGAATTAAGCGGTTAAACCGATAACCTAATGTCAAATTGTTCTGGTGATCATGGTAATTCCAGGTTGAACCGGTTAACCCCGGATCAGTGGAATGGTGCGAGTGAGCCTAACAAACTTTAATGCCCCAGTACACGGTGGCTAACGATGGACCGTACCGATCCACTCTCACGGGCGACTGTGTGAACACAGGCCAGACCACCACGATTCCTTTGAAGTGTTAAAAAAACCGACAACTACCCGATTGAGCACCACGATAACTGACGGTGCACTGTACACAATAGCGATAACTTGTCATGGCCCATGCATGACCACTGTGTGCTGAAGCCTTTAGTTAGAGGCTCTAACTAAAGTGAAGCCTTTAGTTAGAGGCTCTAACTAAAGTGAAGCCTTTAGTTAGAGGCTCTAACTAAAGTGAAGCCTTTAGTTAGAGGCTCTAACTAAAGTGAAGCCTTTAGTTAGAGGCTCTAACTAAAGTGAAGCCTTTAGTTAGAGGCTCTAACTAAAGTGAAGCCTTTAGTTAGAGGCTCTAACTAAAGTGAAGCCTTTAGTTAGAGGCTCTAATTAAAGTGAAGCCTTTAGTTAGAGGCTCTAACTAAAGTTAGAGCTCGTAAGCTTATAATTGTATGGAAAGAGAGCAATATTTCAAAGGAACAACGGTACGACGCCAACATTTGAGGCCGAAGCTTTGGGCTTTAACAAGAATTAAACGACAATACACGTAGTAGAAAGCGCCCGATTTTTTTGTTTCTTTTTTGAATTACAAGAAAAAATAAAATTGAATATATGATTCTGATCGACTTTCAAATTTGCGATCTAACATATTTTGCGATAATAATCATTTTTTCTATTTCAGCAACTTTTGTGGCGGGCAACAACTCGGATGAACTACATAACAGGTAAATAATAATTATAATAAACGTCAGTACTTATAGCTGTTTTTTAAATTGACATTAAAGATGGTGGTCATTCACATTCATGATTTGACTTTGGAATGTATTTCTTGATAAACTTTCAGTTTAACAGTAACTTTTTACCATTGGATAAAAAAATAACTATTTATTTCCAGACTGGAACAAGCCTCCGAAGCCATCCGCTCCGAGCTCTCCGACTGGATCCCGAAGACCCACTCCGAGATCAAAGCCCTCCTCCTTGAACTAGCTGACCGGCAGGTAACCCTCCACTCCCAAACCCTTCAGGGCTGGGAGAACGCCCTCAAACTCTCCACTGAGACCAACCTCGAACAACTCTTCAAGACGGTCTCCAAGACCGCTGTACAGAACCTCAGCCCGTCCAAATGCAGATCAGTCACTCCAACAGAAACCGAGAAAGATTTTGATGATATTGACATAGAAAATATATCGAATGATTCTGATGACAAGGAGCAGATAGGCGCTGTGTCAACGGAGCAAAGCTCAAAATCCGATGACCGGAGTGATCCGCTTCAGGAGTTTTCAGATGTGAATTTGTCTTCGTGATATGATACTTTGTTCATGAACGTTGTGAAAGACATGCATTGATTAGAGTTAATTAAAACAGGTAAATTACTGGTATTAATCAAAGAGAATTGAAGGGATGTTTACAAAAACAACATAACTGCTTAGAGCGGTTGACACTTTTTTAAGAACATTGTTAATCGTTTCAGGTGTCAACCAGTGTAGTCAGTTATGTTGTTTTTGTAAACATCCCTTCAATTGAGACTAGAGGAATATTGTTAAAGTAAATTATGTGGTCAGTACATTACTGCCGTCTTTCGACACGTGACTAACACTTTTAGAACGCCATTTGACTTTGATCCTTATTTTTTCACTGATATGTGTTCATCATCATCATCATCATATCAGCCAGATTACGTCCACTGCTTGACACAGGCCTCAAACTCACCCAAAGAGCGACCGGTCTTGCGCCACCCGCATCCATCGGTCTCCCGCGACCTTTACCAGGTCATCAGTCCACCTTGTGGGGGGTCTACCCACGCTGCGCTTTCCGGCTATGTGTTAAATTTGTTAAATGTCAAAAAGTATCTCCATCTACTCGAGAGAATATTCCTCTATTTCAAATTATCTATGATATCAATCAAGTTTAGCTTAGAAAAATATTAAAAGTGGAAAAAAATCACCGAGACAATGCTCGAGAATAGCAAATATTTCCACCATATGCGCCTTAGGGAGGCGCCCTAGCGACATCTACCGTACTATGCATAATAGTATTTTCTATATTGTATTATTAAATATTAGTATTTTCCTTTTAAAGCCTGTAGTCACCCAAATCTCCACTATTTAAAATCCCACTATATGATATTTTTAAGTGCATAACAAAATTGTAATTCAATAGAATTAGCTTCAGAATAGGTACATAATTTTTACACACATACGAGTGCAATAAAAATGTATGGAAATTTATGTATAAAATGGACTTTTGCCTGTAGTTTTTGAAGTATAAAAATAGCGAAAACAATGTAATTTTGTGCAATGTAATTTATTTCTAACAGTGTCTTTATAGTTGAGTTTATGACATTTTTTGTAATTTAACTTTCAATATGACACTTTGTATGAAAAAAAGTATTTTAACATTTCTAACGATTCATTCTGCCTACACTTTATTTCTAAGACTTCATTCTGACGATGTGAGTGAACACAACTCTGTTGGGTTTTCTTTGGTAAAAAAAATTGGTACATTTGATGAGAATTTTCGGAATTACGTAGGTAATAGTAACTTCCCTACAAAATGGGTGTCGCACTGCTTATTTCAGTGCCAATCTTTGAGTAGTTTACCCACTTATCCATTAAAATAAATAAATAAGTTTTTGGCAATAATTTCATTTTTGGTACAAGCTTTTATCGCTGACTGTACTTTTCTTACGACAGACAACTAATACCTACTCATCGGGACAATTCTAAAAACCCCCTAACACAATTAGGTTGCATTGTTTCATCACAGAGTTCCTATAGCCACCTCCTGTCTCCATCATCAGATCAGCTCGATGGTACCATAATATTGCATTGTCATCCGATTTATACATGCATGCAAAATTTCAGCTCAATCGGAAACCGGGAAATGGATCAAATTTAAGATACTTGCAAGATTTGATTACAGACAGACAGACAACGGTCAGGTGAAACTAAATAAAAGCTTGTAATAAAAACCAGATCTTGTTTTTGATCGTTATTTTTGTACCAGATTAACTATTTATTAGAGATGCACCGGATATCCGGTTACTATCCGGTATCCGGCCTATCCGGCCATTATTTTGCTATCCGGCCGGATACCGGATAGTAACCTGCTATCCGGCCGGATACCGGATAGTAACATTGCTTGATTTCGGAGTAAACAAATTTGATTTAAGAAGCAGACACGGTCATAATCGTACTTGTTTATTATTTTAAAACAATTTAATCATTCCACTGACTTCCACGCGCACTCATTTCGAACCTAGAAATGAATCCGCGCGAACGTTTACTAGGAAACAGGTCAAACCTGCAGAATGCGCACCTGAAAAACCGAAATGTAGGTATAGTTCCGCCGGCCGAATATCCGGCGGCCGGATACCGGATATTCGGCCATTGTCCAGGCCGGATATCCGGTATCCGGTATCCGGCCAAACAACTATCCGTTGTATCTCTACTATTTATCCAGAGATAACCCAAAATATTAAAATGTACAGTACAAACATATTTTAAGAACGCTCATGAAACTTTCGTCTTATTAAAATAAATGTCCGAGTTTATGTAAATAATGCAATAACTATTTGTATATCAGTACTTAGTGTAGTTATTTATTGAAATTATATCAGTAAAGGTTTTATAGTGAGAATGTGTTTTATTTGAATTGGTGTGAAGTAACCCAAAGTTAGCTCTAATAATATATAACATAATGTGTATATATATATATGGTATCTATATGATATTGCGACAAAAAAACTTAATATTTAGGTGAAGGAAAACATACATCCTTCTCCGTCAACATATATCTTTTTCGCTTTATAAAAATAAAATAAAAATTATTTATTTCAGATTTCTCAGATCCATATATTGTTAGTAAGACAAAGCGACTTATATAACTATGTTAGTAATTAATCTTAAATGTAAGGAGGACCAGTGGCGTATTAGGCCACTGTCCCACCTTTGTGCAACGACTGCCAGAAGGCTGTGGCGGCTGTCGCGAACCCTGCGCAGCGTCGCGGCACAGCGCTTGCGTAAAGTGGCGGGGAACCCGTCCACGTGCGCGTCCGCGAACATCCCCGAGGCGCTACAGTAGCGCGGCAGCCGCAACAGCACCCTGAATGCGTCGTTGTACTGGACCCGCAAGGCACTGAGCGATCGTTGTGTGTATCTGCACCACAGGCTGCAGGCATAAAGCGATGTACAGTACGCTCTAAAAAGTGTTATTTTAACTCGTGCTGTACACCGACCGAACCTGTGGGCTATCATGTTAGCTCTGATTGCCAGTGCCCTGCGTTCCCTTTCTATATCTACGTCATCACGAAGGTCTTCCGTGACCACGTGCCCGAGATATTTAAAGGACTGAACCCGCTTTAATTCTTCGCCATTCGGACGAATGGGTGGAACATAGGATGGACACTTGAGCCCCGCTTTAAAAACCATATATGTACTCGCTTTTGAGCACGCTGTACTTTAAATTATGACTCCGAGCGTACGCTTCACATTTTTCAATCAGTATTCTTAGACCACCAACCGAAGGGCTCAGCAGTACCATGTCATCGGCATAGCTTATATTATTGAAGCAGACCCTATCAATATGGCACCCGACATGTGTACTGCTGAGCTCGGCGATTAGGGCATCAATATACAGATTGAAGAGCTTGGGAGAGGTAAGGCCCCCCTACCTCACACCGCACTCTAAACCATACTCGTCAGACAGAACATCACCCCACCGAACACTATTCCTCTGACCAGCGTACCAACACCTAAATATGCGCGTGAGTTCCCTAGGAAATTGTATTCCATCAAGCTTACTCCATAGTAGCTTATAATTGACTAGATCGAAAGCTTTAGAAAGGTCTAGGAAGCACGCATAAATAGGTGTTTTTATGCTAGTATTAGCTTTCACTTACAGCTGCGTCCTAGGGCGGACCCCATTCGTCTTTATCGAACAGGCCTCGGAGTGGACTAAGGGTGTGGTCCGGTACGCCCCACTGATACAGCTTTTATACTGAACATCACTATTTTTGTTACATTCTGTAGGTATTTAAAATCAGACATACATAGAACCAAACTAAGCAAGATATTTTGTATAAATTTTATTGTATGTCTTTCCCATCACGGAACAATGGTGTTCCGGACCTTTGGGAGGCGTGCGCGGAGCCGAAGCCAACACGTAGAGGCCCTTTTGACACTTTAATGAAATGTAAGGGGTACACCGAGCGGATGCTGCCCTTACCCGTGTCATGGGACGCACGCAGAGGCAGCACCCGCCAGGGTGTAAGGGCTATTGAGAGTTGATGAAATCTAAAATGAACTAGGTTATTGGGTGAAAGCGATGGACTAGTACTGAGCTATGGGGTAAAAAACCGGACGCCTGCCTAATAAAACGGTATGCAATTTTATTTCCGGCAGACGGTGACTCGCCCTCACAAGATGGGCCCCCACAAAAAAGCGACATCTAGGATGGCTCAAGGGCAACACCGGTGTGAGCGGCTCAGGGGTGTCGAGAGGTGTGCGCCGCTTTCTACCCAGTGGCTGTTAACAGCCACTGTGCCAACTCGCGGCTTATGCATATTTCACTTCCACCCCTGGAGCTTATAGCTCTAACGACTCCACTCTGGCCGGCCGGCTAAGGCAAGCCAGAGGCAGAGAATCCTGTCCCACCCACCCTCCTTGCGGGTAACAGAACTCCCCAGGAGCACTCGGGTACGTGAGGTCGCTAATCCCCAGCAGCTCGCCACAAGCTGCCCTGCGTTGACTGATTGCACTGGTAAAACCAGCGGGCGATGGGGTCGTCACATCCCTACGCCTAAATTTTATTTATTTTTATTACATAAAATATGATAAAGTAAATCACAATAATTGAAGCACTTCAATAATTCCATTCCATAGATTTTTAACCTAAAAACGTATAAACACACTAGATACTCTAAACCATAGGCACATTTGCAAGGTTCATCTTTGGTGTGCACTCATGCACAAATGGAATTGGCTTCATGCATGAAGTTTAAATTTCAATCAAATATTTTTTAATCGGATGATTGTTGCTATTATATCATGTTACAAATGCATTTCCGTTATTAAATTATCATTGAATTGTTTAAAATAATAAATAAGAAGTACAAAAATTTGCCCGCGAAAAGCTAGTGAACGAAACGCAACGCCATTGGTCGAAACGTTACGTGACGTCACTCGTTGAGTTTAGTGTCATTTTATTTACGCATTAAGCATGTGACCCCATATTAGATCCAATACACTGCATGTGATATTTCTGAAAACATGAATCATAAAGATATCTTTTATGTATAATTTTTATAATCATGAAACTTTGTAAGTATCTGAACGTTTAGTGCTCTCATCTAATTTGTCATTGTCATGCGCACGGGATACTCAAAGCGCGCCATTTCAATTTTATCAATGCAAAATGTGACGTTCCACGGGAAAAGGTACCTTATGAGGGTTTCTAGTTTCGGAGATATGAAATGTTTTGTAAAGAGGTGAAAAAATGCTAATTTTTTTTTTATTGTGTGATCTGAAACCTTAATGCGTAACGTTTGTTTACCTGTTTTTATTTTTGTTATAAGTTAGTTATAAGCCTAGTAATGTCGTCTCAGAGTTTAGTCGAAAAGGTACCTTATGGAAAAAAAATTGAAAATTCCCAAAAAAAACTAGTCATTACGGGAAAAGAAGTTTGGTAGAGAACTGTATTAGCATTCTGCAAAACTAATTTGATAATTTCAGTTCTGGTTGGGGCGCCTAGCAAATATTATAACCGTACATCGACCGACATTACAAATCCAAGTAGCCTGCTATTATACCAAAGTTACTCTCGTCAAGTCTTTCTTAACTAGTATAATCTTCATTTCGTTTGGTCGCATGCAATAAATCAGCCATTGGTTTGCTGAAAAATGCCAATACCCGACGCATTACCTTATGGAATATCTGAGGTCATTGAACCTCAATGCCGCTTGTCTTCAATGGCAACCAAAATATATTATTGATAAGAAATAGACGATTTATACCATCTTTACCCCAAAATATTATTAGTTTATCCTAACTGTTCCATCATCATTATGCCTCATCATGTAACTTAACCACAAGGTACCTTTTCATTACATACAAATTATTGGTCTTTTTTAAGATTATTATGACGAAGAACTAATTAAATTTGTGGCAGTTTAATGTAAATTAATATTTTCTATTCATAAAAGATAAACTTCAATGTGATTGATGTTTTGTAGTGATGTATTATTAGATTTATTTCCATAAGGTACCTTTTCGTAAATGTATGGAGCAAATACTGTAATTGTTATGTAAGTTTAAAGTGGCATAAGGGGTTAAATATAGTATTTAGTTGGGGTTTTAGGATTTATTTCATTTGAATGACAGAATTTCTTTCATATGTGCTCAGAAAAATTGATTGTGTGTTACATTAAAAGTAAAAATATTCAATTTTCTGATTTTATATGAAAAAGTCAGAAAATACATTTTCACCTCTAAATCGGTATTGTTTTTTGCTTAAACTGTCTCTCAGTGTCGTTTTCTAATAGATACAATTTAAATCTTGAGAGCTCATTGCAATCAATCGTGAAAATGAAATAAAACTTTATTTTCAAGAGATTGGTTAGTATACACATAAATCAGTCGATATCAAAGATTTCTATTTGCATTACAGAACAAGTCGCAACATTTTTTTAATCTCAGATATATAAGGTATTATTATTTGTAGTCAACTATGTAACTTACTTCAGGAACATAGTTTTTTAGGCGGCTAAACTTAAAACTTCTCTATCGTAAAGTTGCTTATTTCACAACATTATTTTCAAAAAATCATATCTCTGTAACTACGCAACTTAGAAGGTTGATCTTTTGTGTTATCGATAGCTTATTTATTGTAGATTACTAGGGTATGCATAACTCCATACCCGCCATAAGGTGCCTTTGCCCGTGGGACGTCACAAATATCCAAACAACAAAGCGGTGGAAATTTAAGTGAAATAGAAAATATAAGTATTTATCAAAGAAAACGACGCCACCGAGACGATGACGGACAGCGGGTTTGTCAAAGCGCAATCGGACAATCTACCACACATATGTAGATGCTTTCATGATGTCTGCATATTTCGCCAACAATAAAAATTTCGTTTCCGCTGAGATGAAAGGAAAGAAAGCTGAAAGGTAAATATAATAATATAATGAATTTTACTATGTGTGTGTGTAAAGCTCAAAGAGATAGCAAATGTATAGTTACCATAATAAATAACCTATAAACTGTGTATGAATATTTTCTTTGAAAACGCAAAGGACGAGTAACGTTTTATGAGCATGTATGTGTCAACATTGTTGTAATTTTACAACAATGAAAAGTAGTTTTGGGGTTTAGCTTTCCTCTTTTCATAAGTTTACACCATCGTTTGCGTACTTTCGCATCTCTTGGCACGTCAAAAAATGTTTTCTCGGGTGCATTCTTGGTAGTGTTTCTACACATTGGTACTAAACAATACCTATTAGAAGTATAAAATGTTTTTTTTAGGTTTTTCCATGTTATTAACAACAATACAACGAATAAACACAGAAAGAGCGGAGTTGCTTGCATAAGTTTCATAGAACAGTAAATAATAACAAACGTCAGTTAGTTCACGATCCAACGCGTGACGTCATCGCGTCATCAAGAATTCGCGCCAAAAATTATGAGCGTTTCAACCGCTCAAAATTTTTCAACATGTTAAATATTTTTTAATAAAATAATGGGAAACTTTATCAAAGAATTTTTATATTTTCCGGTGTTCAAACGATGTAAATAATGATTTGAAAAATTAAAATAAAATCACGCATGGGGCTAATTGATGTTGATTTATTTATTTATTTATTTATTTTTGTATAGTCATTGCTATACATTCTATGTATCATATGTTTTGTTTTCTTCTTGTTTTTCTTCTTTTCCCGTTACCTAGTTTTTGTGCGAACGCGCCATGCATCATAGTTTTGTGAATTTCCAAAAGCGTTTCGCTGGCACTGTCGTAATCGCATTGCTCACACTTGTATGGTTTCTCCACAATGTGCGTCTTCTTATGAGCTTCTAAATAATCTTTGACGTTAGTAGCAAAATCACACTGGTCGCATTTGTAAGGAATATTTTTGGTGTGCATCTTTTTGTGAGATTGGAATATGTCTTCGCGGACAGTAGCAAACTTGCATTTCCCGCACTTGTAGACTTTTTCACTCCCGTGCACGGTATTTATGTGAACCTCCAATTCATATTTGCGAGCGTGAGCGTAATTGCATTGATTGCATTTGAAGGCTGTATCCTTACTGTGAACCTTTTTGTGAATTGACAGCCCGATTTTGCGATCTGAAGCGTAGCTGCATTGCTTGCATTGGTAGGGTTTCTTTAGACTGTTTTTTCTCTGTTTCGACGTTTTCTCGTTAGCATGGGCGATGTTTTTATGAACTCTTATATAATGTTTGTGAACACTAGTGAAGCTACATGATTGACATTTGTATAGCTCGTGAACATCATCTGCGCTGCGCTGAGAACATCCTGCAAGATCATAATATGTAAAGTTAATAAGACAGAACAGTTGATATCTTACATTTTTTGTCAATCATTTCATATTGACAGAGCCCAAAAATACATTAACAAAGAATTTTTAGGAATGTTTTTCTTACAATCATTTAAGTAATACAAAACATTATTTTCTAAATATTCCGGGATGATACACAAACGCAAAACATATGGCCCTTAAATTTCCAACATAGGCACGTATTATGCTAATAGGGGATATTACTGCAATGTTCTGCCGCCAGAGTGCAGCACTACCACAGAATAAATAATAGTATTAAGTACAGAAAGAAGACTCACTCTCTAACAAAATGCGTCTGATACGATCAGCACAGATATGGCCGCTAGGTGGCGACAGCGCCACGCGCGGCTTATGGCAAACCCCAAAATTGGGGCCGAACGGATGTACTTTTAGCTACCTGTAGCAAAGCGACGAAATCGCGGAGTGAGACACGCCTGGCACTACCGACTCTAGTAAAGTCAATAGACTAACTTATACATACTGTGCCTTAAACTATTTATTGACAAGTTTTCACAGACAATAAAAATATGACATTGATGCATCAAGGCTGTTTGTTACCAAGAGCCTACCGGTAAACGCGAAAATCTAAATTTAGTTATCTGCCTCTTTATTGCTCAAATATGCAAGAGTGATAGAGAGGCAGAAACCGAACTTTCAACTGACGTGTTTCACAGTAGGCCATGTGATTGACTTATAGTTCGTTTTTTTAGCCTTTCTTGCAAGAAGATAAGCGATCTTGACATGTCTTTTAATTGAAAAACGTTTTTTAAAAATCAAAAACTATTACTTATGAAAGCAAAAGAATATAAATGATTGTATTAGATTCATAATTGTTACATATTTGCCGTAACTTATTTTTAAAATGTGTTTTTCAATTAAAAGACACATCAAGATTGTTTACCTTATTTCTAATGCTAAAAAAACGAAGTATAGGGACGCATGATGTGTCATTGATGTTTGTTTACTGTATGTGCTAGTTGTGCCTGCGCAGAGCTTTGCCTACTATTCCCTATTACCAAACTAGGGTGGGAGAGTAGCACGTATGGTCGTCTTCTTCTTCCTCGCGTTATCCCGGCATTTTGCCACGGCTCGCATAGGAGCCTGGGGTCCGCTTGACAATTAATCCCATGATTTGACGTAGGCACTAGTTTTTACGAAAGCGATTGCCATCTGACCTTCCAACCCAGAGGGAAACTGGGCCTTATTGGGATTAGTCTGGTTTCCCCACAATGTTTTCCTTCACCGAAAAGCGACTAGTAAATATCAAATGATATTTCGTACATAAGTTCCGAAAAACTCATTGGTACGAGCCGGGGTTTCAACCCGCGATCTCCGGATTGCAAGTCGCATGCTCTTACCGCTGGGCCACCAGCGCTTCGTAAAACGCACGTATGGTAAAATTAATTAATTTTATATTCAACTTACTTTCATCTGGTGTTGTATCATTATCTTGTTGACACAATATGAACTTGTATGTGTTGCCTCCGATCCTGCACACACAGCGCTCCGTGTCTACATGCATGCGCTCCAGTTTGACTGTGCAGCTTCTTTGTGGCACAGGATTCATTATTGCTAAGTCAAATGATGCTGTAACAAGTACATAAAATATGTATAATAAATAATAAGTGAGTAAGTATGCTTTAGCCATGACCAATATACTTAGGGGACATCCATTAATTATGTGAGGGGTTTTTGACCCCCCTCTACCCCCCTGGTGAGATGTCGTGAGATTTGTCATCAATAATTTAACATCTATTCATGGATTTTATATTTATAAGTATATTTTAGTCTATACTGCACAAAACATAATTCAAGACCAAAAAAAAGTAAGACAATGTTGCCAATGTAATAATTTGTATGTAAAATAGTACATTCCTTTTGATAAATAATCACACTAAGATAATTTATTTATTACTAATTTTACTCCTGTGATTTTAAAAAGTACTTTAATTTATTTTTTTGTACATAAATACAAGACGCGCTAGTAAAAAAGTGGCAACATTTCTTAAGTTTTTTGATCTTGAATTACGTTTTGCAGTTTAGAAACATGTTTTATTTTAAATTAATTTGATTCTGTCAAATTTTTACACTTCTTTTTAAATTTTTACAGTTCTTGGCCAAAAACATTACTTGGTATTTGCCAAAGAGTGCTAAATACCATTTATTAGATTAGACCCTAGTGTATTTATTGAACAGAATAAAAAATTAATTACCTCTATGGTATACCTCGGGGCCCACCACTAGTCCATCTTTCACCTCATGTTTTAGGTACAGTGCTTGCTCTGCCACCGAGTTTATGCTACACACACTCTCCTCGCTCTCTGATTTGGTGTCTGCCATCGCCAAATGGTCTACCTGACTGGTGTATGTGCTCTCATGCTCCGAGATGGCTTTGCTGTCACCACACATGTTTTCATCTTCTGCCTTAAGTGCTGCCTTCACATCAGGGTCTATATGACTATATAAGCTGGATTGAGCTGGTTCACTGTCAGACAAGTCCTTGGGTTCGGTCTTAACCTCGTGGTCTATGTGAGCTTGGGCACTCTCAGGCTCAAGCTTCAAGCACAAGCCGGCCCCAGCTGTCTCGCTTATAACACAGATTT
Source organism: Cydia fagiglandana (assembly GCF_963556715.1). Taxonomy (NCBI): domain Eukaryota; kingdom Metazoa; phylum Arthropoda; class Insecta; order Lepidoptera; family Tortricidae; genus Cydia; species Cydia fagiglandana. Next base: position 4,602,561 of record NC_085955.1, read on the forward strand.
TCTCCTCGGGTTCGGATTTAATCTCTGTCTTCATATTTTCTGTAAGTAGTTCTTGCTTCGTGTGCAGGCCAGCCGCACTTCCCCACACGGGTTCCAACTCTACCCACACATACTTTGAGCCATCCAGCGACATCGCTTACTGAATAGACGCTGTAATATATTGTAGATTTATCAATGATTTCTTGATACACACTCACCACAGAACTATTAAACGCTATATATCTAGTAATGTGACACTCGCTACGAATGTTCACGATGTACTTTATCTAGCTATCTCTGATTAAAATCGAGGAATTCCATGGTAAGCTGATACGCCACACGAGACTTCCAATTTGCCTCTGCGAAATCGAAGTTGATAAGTCTGTGGGACGCTTTAAACCTAAATAGTGCAATGTACTCAAGGTGGTACAAAATAAAATGCAGAATGGCACTTGTTTGCTAAAATAACGACGTAATGCGGACGTATAATAAATGAAACCAAAATAACATTCGGCAATTTTGGCATTTGCTTGACAATCGACGCGTCACAGCGACATTTCGATTCGGAGACTCGCATCGTTTAAGCCCCATAACAAAACGCGAGTTTACACCGTTACGCATGCTCGGCACTATGAAATTTCCACCGCCCCCTAAGCAATGGCGGATTAAAAAAAAACAAACCAACCAAGCTGTCAAAGTTGTCGGAGCAAGCGCTTGGAATAAATATTTTTATTTTACTGAAATATCGAGTTAAATAAGCATTTAGCGTATTTGTGACGTTAAAAAAATATATAATTAAACATATAATGTTATTCAGTTGTGAATAGTTGCTATAGTCATTAGGAATCTTCGGTATGTATGATTTTTTATGAACGTTTTCAACCTTTGTTTTGATGATTTTCGCGCGTAAATCCTGTCTTAAATACTGTATAATGCTGTATTTAGCTAAATTTTTCATTTCTCTAGACAATCAGATCGATAATTTAATCTTTGTCGGAACTAATTAATGCGTCTTATTCGGTAAATCGCATCGCATCTTTCGATTTTGGTGTAGCGGTTTGTTGTTGCAATTTCAACCTTATATATTTATGTTTTAAGGTCGAAATGTGATGCGCCGGTGTTCGATTCTGTTGCGATCCTGGCAGATCAGAATACGGACGCAAGACAAGTTATTGCCTTTGCCGCGTTCACTGCGACAATTAAAATTGTATTTTTTTTTCTTTTTTAAGTTTTTGTGACGGCAAATGTTTTAAGCCATGATTTTAGTTCTAATAAAACTTTAGCGTAAATGACTTTTGCGCAAATTGTTTTGATTAATTTAAAAATATATATTATAAACTATAAACTTAAATACTCCAATAAATAAAAACCTTAAACCTTCATTCTAGGTATTTACAGACTTAGATCAGATATAGGCATAATTTCTTCAAATAAGATAGGTATACAGGGTGGAAAGATAAGTCGGGCCCTGGAGGGAAACTACCTTAAATCCTTAAGCTGGCTCATTTTACTTAAAGGAGACATTTCTTTATTTTTAAAAAGAAACTAAACTGCATTCAAAGTATTTTTCTTTTTTTCTTCAATTTGGCTTGTCTAAAACAATCTTAAGTACTAAATATTCGATTTTATTGATATTTTGTACGACAGACGAGTGTATAAGACGTCCACTGCTGAACATATTAGGCCTCCCCCTTACTTCTGAACATAGGCCTCCCCCTCCTTACTTTTCTTAGTAAATGACAATGATGTTACATATTGTTTGCAGATGTTGTAGCCGCCACCATGGGCAAATCATGCTGCATAGAGGGCTGCAATGTCTCCAGTCCAGATGTCGAGTATTTCAAGTAAGCCTTCCTTCCTTGGGTCAATCAACTATTTCTTGTTGTTATTCTGTCCCAATCCGTTACAATCTTACGGATTGGTACCCAAGAGGCTGTACACGAAACCAGAGGCTGCGATGTCTCCAGTCCAGATGTCGAGTATTTCAAGTAAGTCGTCCTTCCTTCCTTCCTTGGGTTGATCAAATATTTCTTGTTGTTATTCTGTCCCAATCCGTTACAATCTTACGGATTGGTACCCAAGAGGCTGTACATGGAGCCAGAGGAGACCTTGAACAAGATGGGAGGATGAACTCAAACTCACAGCGGGCCCGAACTGGAGAAGAGTGGCCCACGACAGACCTCAATGGAAAGAGCTAGAGGAGGCCTTTGCCAAGCGGCACACTGAGCTTAGAGATAATATCTATTATTGTTAGAGTATATTATACTCTAACTCAGAACAAAGGGGATAGATAGATTCTGTCCCATCAGCCAGGAGACAATATAGTAGCATAGTTTCTTAGAAGAGCTGCTGTACCATGTTCTACAAACGTGCTTAGTAGATGACCCATTATGGAAAGGCCTTATAACTACCAAAAAATTCAAGTTTAGTTCATTTAAATACGAAACAACTAGTATTTTAATAGTGACCCAGTAGACCGTAACCATGGCAACTATAGTTCGTTTTTTTTAGCATTAGAAAGAACTTGCAAGAAGGTAAGCGATCTTGACATGTCTTTTAATTGAAAAACGCTTTTTAAAAATCAAAGACTATTACTTATGAAAGCAGAAGAATATAAATGATTGTATTAGATTCATAATTGTTACATATTTGCTGTAACTTATTTTTAAAATGTGTTTTTCAATTAAAAGACACATCAAGATTGTTTACCTTATTTCTAATGCTAAAAAAAACGATCTATAGTGACAAGAAAAAGTTGATTCACCCCCTTAACCACTTTAAGTCAGCACAACATTTAATTGATCAATCAATCGTTTATTTGCAGATAAAACAGTACAATGCATGCACATACATACAGTACACATACATACATATTAAACATATACATAGTACATAGTACACATACATATACACATAGTATATACATAGTAGTTAAGTTTGTACTAACATTAGACAAGAATTTATAATATTGTATACTAACAAATTGTATGAGTCATGTTACTTGAATAAATGAAATTTATTATTATATATTTAACCCCTGCGCTCAAACATCCACCATACAACAAATCGATGTAAAGCAATTTGACCCATATTGATCTGTAGTAACACACGTGATACTAAGTTGCTATGACCCAAATTGAGTTAACATCACACGTGTGACTCTAGGGCGCTCCACGGGTTGAGTATTTAAGAAACATGAATAGTGTTCAGGAGAATCATCTGTCTAATTTATTACTGAAACAGCTTCTTTATAAATTAAATAAAAAATATCCTAATTAAAACCAAAAATATTACTTTGCTAATCCGCGAAAAGATAACGTGCTAGTCAATCAGTGCTAACCCGTTATACTTACTTGCGTATTTTATACATGCAATTAATGTTCCCGCCCTCCCACCGCAAGAATAAATACGCAAATAAATATAACAAACCGCCACCAAAAGAACAATACTCGACACGTGTTTCGCCTCTCTACGAGGCATCCTGAGGAGATGTTGACGGTCTGACGCCCGGCAACGCCTCGTTTCTATCACAATTTCTGTTGAAATTTCAGATGAAAACATATCTTGAACCGTAAGGACCCTTCTGTGTGGAAAGCCACATTTTCCCAGATTATCTTAAAATAAACTTTCACATTTATAATATTAGAATAGTCATTGATATATAGACGTTAAACATTGTTCCAATTATCCCCAGGTTCCCCCGCAGCGGGTCCCTGCTGGCAGCCTGGATAGAGGCGACCGGGGCGCCGGGGGGCGACGTCTGCTCAGCACACTTTACCGACGCAGATTATAAAAGCATGCGCGGCAAACGGCGGCTGCTGGGCACTGCGGTACCCAGCGTGTTTGCTACCGTAAGTTACAATTAACCCCGGGTTCCCCCACAGTGGGTCGTTACTTATTTTAGAGTAAACAACAAAAGAATCGCAGAAGGTAAAAAATGTAAGAATATTTGATAGAGTCAGACCAAGAAAAGTTTGGAGCGATTTTGATAGCCCACGCAGTGCAAGTGTTATTTATACATCAAAATTTCAAAGAAGTTTGACGTTTATAATAACACTTGCACTGCGTGGGCTATCCAAATCGCTGCAGACTTTTCTTGGTCTAACCTATTGGTTTTTACTATCTAGGCACACGCCACCGGTTTAAGTCCACCGCCAGGTGGCTTGGGTTCGACGACGGTGCCGCCCTTCCACACATCGACTGAAACCCCTTTTCTACACTACCTACAATACCTACATATGTCTTACCTAACCCTTTGCCTATGCATTACTTATGATTGTTGTAATAAATGCTTTATTTTACTATTATATCTATCAATTTTGGTTGTGTTTGGTGAAAGACAAATAAGTTACTAAATTTTATTTTTCACATGATACTATGTAGAATATAATTTTATTAGGATTTATCATTTTATTTGTGTCAAACACACACTTTTTTTTATTTAAAAAAGGCAAGGGACATATTTTAATTACCACCATGACTTAAGGCTCATTTAGACGACGCGACAACTCGCATGCGAGTTTCATTACATTGCGGGTTTTGGTCGGTCGGTTGAATTGGACGTAACCAACAGTCCGCAATGTAACTAAAATCGCATGCGAGCTCGCGCGCCGTCTAAATCAGCCCTTGACTTTATTTTAAAAATGGTGGATAACAATTTTACGTAATTTCAGTCATTCTTCTGCTTTAATAAGGGCTAATAATATTATTTATTTTTCTGCAGAGACCACCATGCACAGAAAACGGAAACATCACAGACCCAACAAAAGACACAAACAAAAACGCAAATACGAACCCGAAAAATAAAAAAGCTAAAGAGAAAAAGAGCACAGACAAAGCTAAAGCAGATTCTACCACAGACAATGTAAACGAAATAACCACAGATAATAACGCCATGGACAAGGACGAATCTACGACTGACACTGATGTGACAGAGAGTAATGTGGAAAATGGAGAGAGTTCACAGGACACGAGGCAAGGTGGAGAAAATGGGAAAGATGATAAGAATGGAGAAAAGTAAGTCATTTGTTTTTTAGTCACAATAGAAGTAAAAAACCGGCCAAGTGCGAGTCGGACTCGCGCACGAAGAGTTGCGTACCATTACACAAAAACGGCAAAAAAATCACGTCTGTTGTAGACGTGCGCGCCGGGTGAAAAAAATCGGGCGGCGGCGCGCCACGAAAAAATCCACGGCGGCGGCGTAACGCCGGCGGCGTGGAATCTTCAACTTTTCAATATACGTATAATGAGAAACCAAGATTAACTCTTAAGTCAACACGGGAAAAATCTCAAAAAAACCTTGTTACATCGTTTTTTTGGTTTATTGCAGAAATATCATGAGAAAAACATATCTCAGTATGTTGGACGTTGCTAGGATCGGTGTAAATAATAAGTTTTAGGCAAAAATTACATTTTTGGTACAAGCTTTTATCGCCGACTGTACTTTTTTTTCCACAGGCAACTAATACTCATGGAGACAATTCTAAAAACCCCAAACACAATTAGGTTTCGTTGTTTTATCACTGAGTTCCTATGGCCACCTCCGGTCTCCATCATCAGATCAGGTCGATGACACCATATATTGCATTGTCACCCCACTTACGTATGTATGCAAAATTTCAGCTCAATCGGAAACCGGGAAGTGGATAAAATTTAACTTGCAAGATTTGATTACACACAGACAGACAGACAACGGTCAGGTGAAAGTAAATAAAAGCTTGTAAAAAGATACGCCGCGTAATGAAAAGACGTCCAGTATTTTGGACATTGCCGAGTATAGACTACCTACTTCATGTGCATAATGCATAAGGTTTTTTTTAGTCCAATTCATGTTTTTTGAAATAAATATAGAATAATTGCATTTTTTAATTAGAAATACACATACCGATAATGTCAACTTATGTAAGGAATTGAATTAAAACCTATTACGTAATTTTATATTTTTGGAATAACTTTATAGCTCGTAGGTGGTAAAGTTTTATCAGTCATTGACGTCATTTATTTATCATTAAATCAAACAGCGGGTTATCCTAGGAAGCAGTAACATCTAAGCAATGGTTTTTACAATAATGCATGCACTTTTATCAAAATTTTCCTAACAAGTTTCTCAAATGAAATCGGGTCTGTCTCTTGATGAAAACAAATCCACACACAAACAGGAAACAAACACACACGCACACGCGCGCGCGCACACACACACACACGCACACACACACACACACACACACACACACACACACACACACACACACACACCACATCCACAGGGAAAAATCCATAAAAACATTTTTTTTATCTATTTGGTTCATTACATAATACGGCAAGTAATGACTTTTTAAAATGTTTTGTTAAATACCTAACATCCCTCTATTTAATTTATTTACCACAAAAACTACCAGAAAATTTAATAATTTTACTCTTCGCATACTTGGCAACGTCTAACATATTGGACTTAGCAAAAGTGCAGTGTTGTCGATTACAACGGGCAAAATACTGGACATTACACTTTTTACACTTGTTTTACCCATAAACAAAAAACATTTTTATGTAAATCATATTGCCACGTAACAAACAGACCAGTTAGTAACCTATTACACGTTTTATTTTAACTCTGCTTAATACTGCCATATACAAAAAATAATGAAATATGGGTAAAATGTCAGTCTGTCGGATGCTTCCTTGCAAGTTCTGCGTTCTGTAGGACTTTCACAAAAAGATTATGTTCACACTGGTTCCCAATATTTTCTTATACACTCATACTTAAAAATAACATATCATTCAAGTAGTATTAGTAGAGTAGTTTCCTGGTTACACTACCAGGAAACTACGCTACCAGAGGAAAGTAACGCTATGCTTTAATATTTGGTGCAGAATTTTTTCTTGGGATATCCATTATAGTGGACGTTATCGATTTAAGGGTTAAAATAAATCAAGCAATAAATTTGAAAAAAACGGAGCAGTCGGAACCCTAAAGCTAGGCACGTCGCACGCGGTTTATGTCCATTGATTTTAAATTTGTACTCTTGCGGGCTTTGTCTCGGCGCGAATTTTAAAGTACCGGCGGCGGCGGCGGCGCGCTGACTCCTTATGGCGGCGGCGCGCCGCGGCGGCGCGCACGTCTAGTCTGTTGTATGGGAGCCCCACTTACATATTTATTTTATTCTGTTTTTTATTTTTTATTTTGTTTTGTGATTTGTTGTGTGAAATCGGTTAATATGACGGTTCATGAGATACAGCCTAGTGACAGACGGACAACCGGACAGTGGTGTCTTAATAATAGGTTCCCGTTTTTACTATTTCGGCACGGAACCCTAAAAAACATTGTCAAAATTTCAACTTTCTATCACGGTTCATGAGATACAGCCTGGTGATAGACAGACAGTGGAGTCTTAGCAATAGGGTCCCATTTTTACCCTGTGGGTACGGAACCCTAAAAGAGGATTTCATATTTTATTTTTTTAACAAGCAGAAACGTCTGCGTATGATGCTATTAAGCTTATAATAAATTTAAAAGTGGAAAAATTACTGTCTTGTGTGAGACTTGAATTCACGGCCTCTGGATCGATACTCCAGCGCTCTGCCATCTGAGCCACCAAGACCTCATCCCTAGCCAGCAAATCTTTCTACCATATTATATAGTTCGATTTTTTTAACATTAGAAAGAACTTGAGAGAAGGTAAGCGATCTTGACATGTCTTTTAATTAAAAACGCTTTTTAAAAATCAATAACTATTACATTTGAAAGCAGAAGAATATAAATGATCGTATTAGATTCATAATTGTTACATATTTTCCGTAACTTATTTTTAAAATGTGTTTTTCAATTAAAAGACACATCAAGATTGTTTACCTTATTTCTAATGCTAAAAAAACGAACTATAGGTCAAGGGGACCCTTAGCGACATCTACCGCAAGAGTGTTACACTTCTTAAAAAAATTGATTTCATATTTTACATAAAGCTCAGAAAAAAAGTGTCAAACTGGCTTAAGAAGTACTAATAAGGTACGAACGAACGAACCCCACGTACTTTTTATTGAGTTTCATAAAACTACATTATTCGGTGAAGGAAAACATAATAGCAAACCTGCAGTCCTGCTTACATAAAGTGTAAAATAAAAAAAATTAAGAGCCCTTCAACGTGCACACTAGCGCCACTGCTAAATAATCGTGATTATTTAAATTTAAAGACAGGTATTTAAAAATGGGGGCCGCTACGGACTGTATTGTGTATTTAAGTACGTTTTGAATACATCAAACTAGTTTTTATGTTGCTGGATTCGTCGATCTAGGAACTCAAAACAAAAACGGCCGTTCTTACTTTGGACGCATAGATTGACAAATCCAGCAACATAAAAACTAGTTTGATGTATTCAAAAGGTACTTAAATACACAATACAGTCCGTAGCGGCCCCCTTTTTTAAATATCTTTCGTGAAATTTAAATAATCACGATTATTTAGCAGTGGCGCTAGTGTGCACGTTGAAGGGCTCTTAAGGTGTGTGAAGTCCCTTATAGTAGCCCAAATCTTCTCGTACGTGAGAGACCGCCTATGTCCAAATATAGGCTAAATGAATAATGAAACAAAACCTTTAATTGAATTTCAGTGCTCAACCCGAAGTAAACGACATAGAAGACATGATAACCAACTACCAGATCAAGCAGCCGCCGCTCGCCGACCGGCTCAACCCGGAGCCTCTAGAGGACCTCATCCCCGCCATCTTGGAGCACCAGAGCGTTCAGGGGCTGCAGGCTGAGCAGGTTCACATCGAGGAGACACAGGCAGACACGAGGAATACTGGCAACACACAAGAGGTTAGTTCTGTTGTCCTACGTCAACAACAGAAGACCGGCTCAACCCGGAGCCTCTAGAGGACCTCATCCCCGCCATCTTGGAGCACCAGAGCGTGTAGGGGCTCCAGGCTGAGCAGGTTCACATCGAGGAGATACAGGCAGAAACGAGGAATACTGACAACACACAAGAGGTTAGTTCTGTTGTCCTATGTCAACAAAAGAGGACCGGCTCAACCCGGAGCCTCTAGAGGACCTCATCCCCGCCATCTTGGAGCACCAGAGCGTGCAGGGGCTACAGGCTGAGCAGGTTCACATCGAGGAGATACAGGCAGACACGAGGAATACTGACAACACACAAGAGGTTAGTTCTGTTGTCTTACGTCAACAACAGAAGACCGGCTCAACCCGGAGCCTCTAGAGGACCTCATCCCCGCCATCTTGGAGCACCAGAGCGCGCAGGGGCTACAGGCTGAGCAGGTTCACATCGAGGAGATACAGCCAGAAACGAGGAATACTGACAACACACAAGAGGTTAGTTTTTTTCTATGCGGAAGCGCTGGTGGCCTAGCGGATCCGGAAGTCACAGGTTCAAACCCCGGCTGGTACCAATGTGTTTTTCGGAACTTAGACCGGTACGAAATATTGATGTTTACCAGTTGCTTTGCGGTGAAAGAAAACATCGTGAGGAAACCGGAATAATCCCAATAAGGCCTATGGCCTCTGGGTTGGAAGGTCAAATGGCAGTCACTTTCGTCAGTGCCTACGTCAACAACAGAAGACCGGCTCAACCCGGAGCCTCTAGAGGACCTCATCCCCGCCATCTTGGAGCACCAGAGCGTGCAGGGGCTACAGGCTGAGCAGGTTCACATCGAGGATATACAGGCAGACACGAGGAATACTGACAACACACAAGAGGTTAGCTTTTATGGAAGAGGTCCCTATTATATTAAGATCGGGCCACTCACGTTATGTTAAGTTAACTCTCGACATCATAATCTAATAAAACATGGTCTTCTCTTCCCAGAGTGACACAAGGCTACGTCACAATAAAATTGCCAGGACCATCGGCTTCACAGGCAGGGTCACTTCCCACTAGGCCAGACCGGTCGTCAGACTTTGATCGCCAAAGACGTCAATAGACGCAAGCGACTCCGCCCAATAGAGTCGGACCAAAAAAAAGTCTGCAGCGGATTAGATAGCCCACGCAGAGCAAGTGTTATTTATACGTCATAATTTCATAGAAGTTTGACGTTTAAAAACTCCGCGATTTCGTCGCTTTGCTACAGGTAGCTAAAAGTACATCCGTTCCACACCAATTTTGGTGGCTAGCCATAAGCCGCGCGTGGCGCTGTCGCCACCTAGCGGCCATACCTGTCCTGATCGTAACAGACGCGTTTTGTTAGAGAGTGAGTCTTCTGTACCTAGTACTATTATTTATTCTGTGGTGGCGTTCAAAGTGTTAATGACTAAATTTTATTGTTATAATTTCAGGGCAGCCCGAACAAGCTCGACGTGAGCCAGCTGGCGAGCCATATAGCCAGCAAGTTGGACAACCAGTTAGCGCAGATAATGGCAACTGCGCCCGTCTTCATAGAGGTCGCTGTGGATCAGAGTGAGTTATTATTTTACGAGTATTTATGGAAATCCCAATAAGACCTAGTTTCCCCTCTGGGTTGAAAGGTCAGATGGCAGTCGCTTTCGTAAAAACTAGTGCCTACGTCAGATCATGGGATTAGTTGTCAAGCGGTCCCCAGGCTCCATGAGCCGTGGCGAAATGCCGGGATAACGCGAGGAAGAAGAAGAGTATTTATTGAAATTTCTTGTAAGCGCCACTCGCCGTATCGGGGTTTAAACGGTTAAATCTGGAGTTACCATGGTTACTAGTACAATTTGACACTGGGTTTAAACGGTTAACCCCGGGTTAGTGGGATGATGGAAGTGGACCTAAGAGAAAGCATAAACTATTGAATAACATTTTTTAACCGTCTTTAAAATTTAAAGGGAGCAAATCTGCTCTGCAGATCTTTATAAAATAATAATATGTTTGTTTCCTGATTTTAATTATTATTTAATTTTTTTTTACCCTTTGACCACTAAAAACGTCAACTGACACACGCGGCTACACTCCACTGTCCGTCTGTCTGTCTGTCACTAGGCTGTATCATGAACCGTGATTGCTAGACAGTTGAAATTTTCACAGATGATGTATTTCTGTTGCCGCTATAACAAATACTAAAAACAGAATAAAATAAATATTTAAGTGGGACTCCCATTCAACAAACCTGATTTTTTTGCCGTTTTTTGCGTAATGGCACGGAACCCTTCGTGCGCGAGTCCGACTCGCACTTGGCTGGTTTTTTAAAGATTGTTTAATTACATTTTCAGACGACACGCGAGCCGAGAGTCCTCAAGACTGCCTGATGTTACTGGAGAGCGTCCAATGTGATATCGATCCTTCGAGCCTTATGTTACCTGAGCACGGACCTGACACGGATAGCGATATGGAAATTGTCGAGGCAGATAACAAGTAAGTATCATTTTAAAGCTTTATTACCTATATTGAAGACTGAAGCCTTATGCTATTGACTTTGAAAACCCATACCATGCTTATCAAAAAAACCGGGCAAGTGCGAGTCGAACTCGCGCACGAAGGGTTCCGTACCATAATACAAAAAAAAACAAAAAAAAAGCAAAAAAAAACGGTCACCCATCCAAGTACTGACCACTCCCGACGTTGCTTAACTTTGGTTAAAAATCACGTTTGTTGTATGGGAGCCCCATTTAAATCTTTATTTTATTCTGTTTTTAGTATTTGTTATAGCGGCAACAGAAATACATCATCTGTGAAAATTTCAACTGTCTAGCTATCACGGTTCGTGAGATACAGCCTGGTGACAGACGGACGGACGGACGGACAGCGAAGTCTTAGTAATAGGGTCCCGTTTTACCCTTTGGGTACGGAACCCTAAAAAAGGAATAGATGGCCTACCATCCATTTTTGTGTTTTGTTTGGAAAATTACACCTCAAACTTTTTTACCTGACAATCCGTTACTGTCAAAAATCAAAGAATCTTGAATGCACTAAAAATCTAGAAAAGGTGGGTCTTAACTACTTGTATTGAAAATCGCACGGTCTCCTGTTGGGGAACCAGATATCGCCCCTTGTTCTCTGACACCTAGTATAATTATATCGTTTCAAGCCTAATTATAGTCATTATTCAAGTCTTATCATATTGATTTACATTCTCATTAATTTGAGTTTATCTAAAAGCCTAAAACTACCTCTGAAGAAGCCCACTAGATCACAGCTACCTTTGAAAACGCCCACTAGATGGCATTGCGTTTTCATTTCTAAGCCTGATACTTATTATAAAACTAATTCATCCCACAGAATAACTGAAGACCCCAACCCGATATCTCTTCTCACATCCAGCGACGAAGACGAAGTCATCATAGAAGAACCCCACATCGACACGGTAGAGGTCTCAGACGAGACAGACGAGGACGACAGACCTCTACAAAGGCTTATCAAAGAAAAACCTAAACAGAAAAAGCCGGTGAAGAAAAAGAAAAAGGGAAATTTCGAGTACTTCGTTCATTCCAGTCCTTACTACTGCGTCCAGTGTGACTTCAGAACGGACAACGAAGCAGAATTCATACAACATAACATAGAGCTCGCTCATATGAATTCGACAACCATCCAAGTATGTTCAACATGCAACTATACGACTGCGAGCAAAGCACAATTCTCTAGACACAAGCGGAAACATAGGGACGAGAGAAACTTCAAGTGCCATCTATGTAACTATAAAGCGAGACATAATATGAGTCTGATCTACCATCTCCGATGCCATGATCCGGTTGAGAAGAAACAGGAGAAATTCACGTGTGATAAGTGCGGTTTTAGTTCAAATGTGAAAAGTGAAGCGTTGAATCATTTGAAGAATAAAAGTTGTGGTAGTAAGTATTCGTGTGATCAGTGTAGTTATAGTACGAAGAGACGGAGTGATTTGAGGAGGCATCGGCTGAGGAGGCATTCCGTTGATGACAGTGACGAGGATTTTACCATTTAAAGATGCCAATACTTATCTTAATTAATATGGCTGATCTTTAACCTTTTTTACGCTAACGACGGATATATCCGCACCGTAGGTTAACGCCGAAGACGGATTAATCCGTCACAGACTACAGAGCAACATAGACCTATGTATGAATAAAGTATAACTTCGGTTTTGACACTTCTGTGGTGTCTGAGTGACAGCTTTTGTGTTTGACACGGCGTCGAAAAGGTTAAAAGAATGAAATGAATGAATGAATGAACATATGAAATGAAAGATAAAGACTGTTAATCTCTATACAAACTTGCCTGATCATTGTAAAGTCAGCAGCAGAAATTGCTAAGCGGGCGAGGTGTTCAAAATTACCTTGTCACGCTCTTATTCTCTTAACATTAAAGTCGCGTTAACATCATTTTGAACACCTGGCCCGCTTAGCAACTTCTGCTGCTGACTGTACTAAGTGCAGTGGGAGATATCTCCAGTGAAAATTAAAAGTTAAACGCCATCTATTTTAACTTCCTCAAAAGCATTCATTGCTATGCAGATGACAGCACTGGCGATAGCTGTTATACAGGTCGTGCAAACGCCCCCCCTGAGCAGGTGTCGGAGTTTAGGATGCGACTTGTGTCTGAGATCGAGACGTCCCTTGAACAGGTCTCCGAGTGGGGTAGACGTAACCTCGTCCAGTTCAACCCCAGTAAGACACAAGTCTGCGCGTTTTCCGCTAAAAAAGCCCCATTTGTCACGGCGCCAAAGTTTCAGGGCATTCCCCTTACCATGGCTAAAAGTATCGGGATACGACATTACGACATGACATTATGTCGACATTACGAACGAAGTCCAGTTTCGAAGTCATTTGGAACATAAAGCCAAACTGGCCTCAAAAAAGCTTGGGGTGCTTAACAGAGCCAAACAGTACTTCACACCTAGTCACCGGCTTTTGTTATATAAAGCGCAGGTTCGACCTCATATGGAGTACTGTTCTCATCTCTGGTCTGGCGCCCCACAATACCAGCTCCTTCTAGTACAGTCATTATAGATTTTGACCCGTGAATAATTAGTTCTTGGATTTTTTTTTCGTAGGTCCCTCGGGGGGGTCACTGGGAATGTAAATTCAAAAAGTAGGCTTAATCAGGCTCCTGCGTATATTCAAAAAATGGTTTTTTTCCAAATAAACGGTTTTTCTTCAATAACTTGGCCATTTTTGATTTTACAGTAAAACCGTAAGGACAAAAATTGTAAGAAATTTGATTCTCTACAAGTTAGTCCAGTCATTATATCCAAAAAACCGACCTTTCCCGTGAATAATCAGTTCTTGGATTTTTTTTTGTACGTCCCTCGGGGGAATCACTGGGAGTGTAAATTCAAAAAGTAGACTGAATCAGGGTCCTGTGTATATTCCAAAAACGGTTTTTCTTGAATAACTCGGTCATTTTTGATTTTACAGTAAAACCGTGAGGACAAAAATTTTGGAAAATTTGATTCTCTACAAGTTTGGTCCTCACAATTTTTCATCTAGGATCGATAGTTTGGAAATAAAATTTGAAAAAAGCGACAAATTCAAAATATTTTCAACATCTCGTTTATTTTCAACTTTACGACATAAATGAAGAGGACTAAACTTGTAGAGAATCAAATTCTGAACAATTTTGGTTCCCACCTTCTTTCCCCCAAAATCGATATTTTAGAAATTAAACCTGAAAAACGCGACAAATTCAAAATATTATCATTATCTCCTATGTTCCACGCTTTACGGCATAAATGAAGGGAAACGAAGTTGTAGAGAATCAAATTCTGAACAATTTTTGTCCTCACGGTTTTACTGTAAAATCAAAAATGACCGAGTTATTCAAGAAAAACCGTTTTTGGAATATACACAGGACTCTGATTTAGTCTACTTTTTGAATTTACACTCCCAGTGATTCCCCCGAGGGACGTACGAAAAAAAAATCCAAGAACTGATTATTCATGGGAAGGGTCGGTTTTTTGGATATAATGACTGGACTAACTTGTAGAGAATCAAATTTCCTACAGTTTTTGTCCTTACGGTTTTACTGTAAAATCAAAAATGGCCGAGTTATTGAAGAAAAACCGTTTCTTTAGATAAAAACCATTTTTCGAATATACGCAGGAGCCTGATTAAGCCTACTTTTTGAATTTACACTCCCAGTGACCTCCCCGAGGGACCTACGAAAAAAAAATCCAAGAACTAATTATTCACGGGTAGGGTCGGTTTTTTGGATATAATGACTGTACTATTCCTCTTGACTCCATCCAACGGCGGGCCGTTCGTATTGTCGGCGATCCCGAACTTACTGACGGCTTAGAACTTCTTAGCCTTCGGAGAGACGTTGGCTCTCTTTGCATGTTCTACCGTCTGTACAACGGGGAATGCTCGGAAGAACTATTTGATTTGGTGCCATCGTTTCGATTTTATCACCGCACCTCCCGCCAAAGGAGCAAAGTTCATCCCCACTTCTTAGATACATGGCACACCAAGAATAAGCGGGCATCTCGCTCGTTTCTTCCCAGAACGTGCAGAATGTGGAATGACTTGCCTCCTGAGGTATTTCCTTTGCGCTACGACATGGGATTCTTCAAGAAGCGGGTATTTAGGGTTCTCAAGGGTCGGCAACGCTTAAGATAAGATAAAGATAAGATAAAAAATAGTTTATTCAAGTAGGCATATTACAATGCGCTTATGAACGTCAAATAAACCTTTACCGGCTCCAACCGTACACCTCTGCCCCGAGAAGATTTAAATCCCCCCTCAATTGGAGGAGGGTATCCCAATATGGGACCGGCAACAAACTCGGCGGGACACATCTTTTCAAAACATTATTACATCTTATAATTAACATGCATTACGAGTAATTAAGAAAAATACAATTTAAATTACTATAGAATTCATGCAATTATACTCAGTGAGTACATAACTTTATAGAATTTGATATAAAAAATAAACATATATGTACATGAAATCACAAATACGTAGCTCTTTCAGAAAACATATCAAATATTACAAAAGGAAAAGAAATTAAAATCAATAAAAGAAATGAGAACACATATTATATGAATCTGACTGATTGTTATGAGATGCTTTCATACAATTTGATGTGCTTTCTTACCTGAGCTGAGTCACCTTTAACTCTACACATAATACAATATTTTTAATTGCTACTTGTCGTTATTACAGTTTCTGGTTTGGACCATGCATGTTTGTCTGTCAAGTAGTCCTCGACTCTGTAATAAGCCTTCAACATCAATGACTTTTTTAAGTAATTCTTAAGAGCTGGAAAGGGTAATCTTAAAGCATCCTCAGGTAACTTGTTATAAAAATGAATGCATTGCCCAACGAATGACTTCTGTACTTTACGAACACGAAACTTTCTGATAGCAAGCTTATTTTTATTTCTAGTATTATAGTTATGGACATCAGAATTCTTAGTGAAGGAGTCTAGATTCTTAACAACATAAATAATACTATCATATATGTATTGGGAAGCTACAGTTAAAATATTGATTTCTTTAAAAAGTTCTCTTAATGATTCACGCACCCTTAAATTATATATAGAACGAATGGCTCTCTTTTGTAAGACAAATATAGTCTGTATGTCAGCTGCTTTGCCCCAAACCAGAATACCATATGACATTACACTATGAAAATAACTATAATAAACAAGGCGAGCTGTCTCAACATTAGTCAATTGTCTAATTCTCCTCACAGCGTAAGCGGCCGAACTTAATTTGTTTGCTAGTGTTCTTATATGAGGACTCCATTGTAGATTTTTGTCCAATGTTAAACCAAGAAACAGTGCTTTATCTACCATATCTAAGCATTCATTATTCAAAAGTATCTTAGTATCGACTGGTTTAACATTCGGCAAAGAAAATCGAATGCATTTAGTTTTCTTAGCATTAAGAAGCAAATTGTTCATAGTAAACCAGTTTAGTACATTAACGAGTGTGCTGTAATCGGTAGATTTACGATCAACCTTAAAAAGTAATGATGTGTCATCAGCAAAAAGAACAATTTCACAAAGATTTTCTACTACACATGGCAAATCATTTATATAAACCAAAAACAGGAATGGACCCAAAATAGAACCTTGTGGCACTCCTAATTGGACTACAGTACCGCTAGACCGGGTTTTGTTTACAACAACTGTTTGTGTTCTGTTGCTAAGGTAAGAAGACATAAAGTTTAGGGCATTTACTGACAGACCATAGTGTTCTAATTTCAAAATGAGCGTTCCATGATCCACACAATCAAATGCTTTAGAAAGATCACAAAATATGCCAATTGCATCACAAGAATTTTCCCAAATATCATAAATATGTTTAATAAGTACCGAAGCAGCATCGGTCGTGGAACGGCCCTTTGTGAAACCAAACTGATTGCTTGTAAGTAACGTATGTCTGTTGAAGTGACCCAGTAGATCATTTAACATTAACTTTTCAAAAACTTTACTTAGTACAGGAAGTATTGATATTGGACGGTAATTAGCCATATCACTCGAATCACCCGATTTAAAAAGAGGTATGACTTTGCTATATTTCATAAGATCTGGAAAGACGCCTTGTGAAATTGAAATATTATAAATTACGGCTAAGTAAGGCGCTATTACGTCCAAGACATGACTAATGACTCTAACAGATGTTCCCCATAAGTCTTCCGTTTTCTTTAAATTGAGTGACTTGAATGTTTTAACAATAATTGCTGAATCTACTAGACTAAACTCAAAGTTAATATTACATTTCTTAACATTAGCACAAAGTAAGGAATGAGCTCGAAACGAAGATGAATGTAGACATTTCGTGGTATTAATAGCTATTTTAGAAAAATAATCTTCGAATGCCGAGGCAACATCGTTGTTTGACATGGTCAGTTGTTTATCCGAGACAATGTTGACTTGACAATCGCGTGATTTACATTTACCAGCTTCCCTATTTATAATATTCCATGTTGTCTTCACTTTGTTGTCCGACACTTTCAGTTTAGAACTTGTATAGTTTGCTTTGGCTGTTAAACACACTCTCTTGAAGATTTTTGAGTAGTTCCTCACATAGTCCAGGAAATCTGTATTTTTGTTCAGCTCTCTCTCACCATAAAATTCATAAAGCCTTTTTCTACTTTTATAAATGCCTGCAGTAGCCCATTCACTAAACTTTGTTCTAGTTTTTGACCCACTAATAGTTTTCATACTGAAATTTTGATTATAATGATAAAGAATTACGTTAAAAACAACTTCATACAAATTATTACAGTTGTAATGTGAAAATGGTAACATACAGAGACTTTTTTGAATTTCATTTTTGAATAATTCCAAGCGACTACTAGTAATGGGTCTATATGTTATTGTTTGTGGAGTATCATGAATATCGCTTAAGAAAACAGCCCTTTGACCGCTATGATCAGAATAAAAACAGTTAAATATTTGCTTATCTATACATTCACAATTACAAAATATATTATCCAGACATGTTGCACTAGTTACACCTACCCGAGTAGGTTCAAGAAACAAGTTAAATAAATTGAATGATTTAAACAAACACAGCATTTTAACAGTATTACTAGAGGACTCGAGCAAGTTAACATTAAAATCTCCACAGACTATAACATGTTTTTGGCCCTTACATACTAATTTCAGCACACTTTCCATTGTAGTTTCAAATGTGCTGAAGTCAGCTGATGGTGGTCTGTAAACACATACAATAATATATTTTTCTAATTCTACACAGGAAATTTCGATAATTCTTTCTATGGAATAATTTACAATATCTTTACGCTCTTTAGATTTCATGCAATTTTTAACAATTATCAGGGAACCACCATGAATAGCAGACTTTCTAGCAAAAAAACGGACTAACTTAAAGTTAACAAAATCAAATAAAAACTGCCCATCTTTCAGCCAATGTTCAGTGATACACATAACTTCAACATTATTATTATCTAAAAATAAACCTATTTCTAATTCTTTGCTGGAAAACCCCTGAATATTCTGGTGAATAATATTCATACTCAGGCGTTTTTCCGCTGTCTTACAATCTAGTTTAAATTTGGCATGGGGTCCTTGACTTTGTCAGCTGACTGAGAATTAGCTATAACACTACTAAATCTATTTGGCTCAATATTATCCCACCAAAAACATAAATGTAAAAAAGGAGAGCCAAGTTCAATACAAAAATTATGCTTGGCTGTGGGGCTCGCCGCAAAAAGAATGGAGATCTAAATGAGTGCCACTGCCAAGTTCTATGCAAAATCCAAATATGTATTTATAGGAACAAAATAACATTATAAACAAGTATTAAACTCAATTTCTTTGCTTTATTGGATACCTATAACAATTGCTGTTATTTAAAAAAATGTGAGATCGTAAAGTAGGTTAGATTTCACTTGGCCAGTTTTCATTATATCAATCATTTTATATATATTGTAATTCTGATAAAACCTGGCCAAGCCAAATCTAACCTACTTTAAGATCTCACATTTTTTTAAATAACAGCAATTGTTATAGGTATCCAATAAAGCAAAGAAATTGAGTTTAATACTTGTTTATAATGTTATTTTGTTCCTATAAATACATATTTGGATTTTGCATAGAACTTGGCAGTGGCACTCATTTAGATCTCCATTCTTTTTGCGGCGAGCCCCACAGCCAAGCATAATTTTTGTATTGAACTTGGCTCTCCTTTTTTACATTTATGTTTTTGGTGGGATATCAATACTTTTTGTAAAGAAAACTAGGCAGGTATTGAGATTTAATGTTTTTTCTTGTGTTTCCGCTGTATGGTTTTTACTTCTGTTCTTTGTATAATTATGTGGTACCGCGCGCCGCCGACGACACACCGTTGGCCGATTGTTTAGAGCGTATTAAAAGTTTTTTGTATGGGGACACCACTTATTTTTTGACTAAACTTTATTTTAATATAGCAAATATAATAATACATATATTGGGGTAGTTTCAAATATCTGCTTGTAACGGTTCCAACGCTACAATAAAAAAATATTTTTTTGTATGGGGACCCCCCCTATTTTTTAACTTTTTTTTATTTTTTCCTACGCTTACACACAATAACCGAGCTGGATTCCAAATTTCATCCTTCTAGGTCATCTGGAAGTAGGTTAGGTTTAGGTACTTATATCAGTCCCAATAAAAAATGGTTTTTTTTTGTATGGGGACCCCCCCTATTTTTAAACTTTATTTTATTTTTAGATTTTTTCCTACGGTTACACACAATAACCGAGCTGGATTCCAAATTTCATCCTTCTAGGTCATCTGGAAGTAGGTTAGGTTTAGGTACTTATATGTCAGTCCCAATAAAAAGTGGTTTTTTTGTATGGGGACCCCCCCTATTTTTTAACTTTATTTTATTTTTAGATTTTTTCCTACGGTTACACACAATAACCAAGCTGGATTCCAAATTTCATCCTTCTAGGTCATCTGGAAGTAGGTTAGGTTTAGGTACTATAAGTCATAAGTCAGTCTTAAAATTTACGACTTTTTGACCTTCATACCTTTATAACCGTTTGAGCTAGCTTCATGAAATTTGGGCTTCTAGATATCCTTATGGATATAATTAAACACACGTAGTTTTATGTGTTTACGTCAAAGAATTTCTTTGGCAGAAATACCTTCCTTGGAGCTAGCATGAAGCGCTCAATGAATTTATTTAAGTCAAAGAAATGGTACTTTTTATTGACAGATATGGCATGGTACATCAAAGATCGGCTTAAGTGGCTCCTGTGGTGTTGCTTATGTCCATGGGCGACGATGACCGCTTCCCATCAGGCGGCTCGTCTGCTCGTTTGCTGACTATTATATTAAAAAAAAAAAAAGCAACTAACTAATGTGTCACTTAGCCGCCAGGAGGGCGCCACTTTCGCGCACACAGCCATTATACCTTGCAACCAAAAGGAAATACTTTCAAATTAAACTTAACCACATGAATTAAAAAAAAAGAGTTGCTTCTATTTTTAAGTAAAACCAGGCGTGGCTCACTCCGCGATTTCGTCGCTTTGCTACAGGTAGCTAAAAGTACATCCGTTCCACACCAATTTTGGTGGCTAGCCATAAGCCGCGCGTGGCGCTGTCGCCACCTAGCGGCCATATTTGTGCTGATCGTAACAGACGCGCTTTGTTAGAGAGTGAGTCTTCTGTACCTAGTACTATTATTTATTGTGTGGTAAAACTAAGATGTGATTTCCAAATTTTTAAGCACTAACAGTTTTTTTAAGTCCTTAAATGATAAAACATTAATAACATAATTGATTATTTCGTTTGAATGCACTTTTATATGGAGATTATCAGTCTATATTATTTATTATGCAATTGTCAAATAATAGATATGTGACGTTTCTTCAAACAAAAGCGTGACTTTTGACACTGACACATCTAATCCATATCGTTTCTAGATCTATTAATTGACGTATCTTAAAATTCGAATCGGGCAGATAGACTCATTGATATTACAAAAAATATTGAAAACGTAATAACTAATAGTCAATAGTTATTTGTTTTACAAGGGGGCGAAGTTGTTGTTTAACCGCTCGTGCTAATATTGATACCCGAGCAGGCGAAAGAATCCAAAATTGAACCACGAGCGTAGCGAGTAGTTCGAGAAATGGAATCTTGAGCGTTGCGAGGGTTTCAAAGCACGAGGGTTAAACAAAATTAGCCCCCGAGTGAAACACCAAATTTTTCACCACACCAACCCGAAGCAAATATTAAATGTAAAATATCAAACAAAATCAAATCCAAATGAATGTTATTAAATATTTACCATTCAAAGTCATCATTTAAAAGTCAATTCAACCAGGAATCATAAGATAACAACTCAAAATTTGCATTTGATTACTTTGCCTCACATGTGAAAAAAATGCAACTTTGCTATCAGTTTTTGAAGCGCAAAGTAAGCCTTTCCGAGCTGGTGTGGTGAAAATATATTAACTTCGAGGTTACTATATTGATCGGACTAAATAATATAATAAATGAAATGATATAATAATTGAATTATCAAAAGGAAATAATAGTTGTGACTATTATTATTATTGACTATAAAATTAAATTAATCATGTGTGATTGTTTTTTTAATGATTTAGTGAAACTATTAATGAAATTGGATGATAAACTATTGGGAAATTATGTTGAATATTTTTTATATTGCATTATGTTTTGTTTTAATGTGAATAATATAATTTAACCCTACCACCACCATTATAGTTCGTTTTTTAGCATTAGAAAGAACTCCTCAGAAGCAAGCGTGCAGTTTTTATCAGGCTCTTTAATTGTTAATAATTACTGAATTACCTAATGTAGCATGGTCAATACATATAATTTACTTCAAATTATTACCGCTAAAAGTGCCATTTGGAACCACAAGCTTACTTCTGCGAAGTTCTTTCTAATGCTAAAAAAACGGACTGTAGTCATAGTTATGCACCAATAGGGAATATTACGCGAAACTCTTCGTAGGAGGCGCCATTACCACTATCCGTCATAATCTGGGGGTCTACCGCGAAACAAGAAAATCGAAATTTCGTTATCAAACCTCTCTATCACTCTTGCATATTCGAGCGATAAAGAGGCAGATAACTAAATGTCGATTTTCGCGTTTCCCGGTAGGCCCCTGTTAACAAACCGCCTTGATGCATCAATGTCGTATTTTATTGTCTGTGAAAACTTGCCAAATACAGTTTAAGGCACAGTATAGATGGTCAAGTAAATCTTGTCAGTTGAAAAAGGCGCGAATTTCAAAATTTCTAAGAGACCATATCCCTTCGCGCCTACATTTTTCAAATTTGCCGCCTTTTTCTACTGACAAGAATTTACTTGACCATGTATATGTATAAGTTACTCAATGGTTTACTAGAGGAGCTAGTGCTGCACTCTGGCGGCAGAACATTGCAGTAATACCCCCTATTATACAGTTCAAAGTATATTTTAAACTAAAACAGATAGTAGCACTATTCTGACTATACTTAAAAACACAAATAAAATAAACAATAATATTATTTAATTTGTTCCCTACTATACCTCGTTATTTTTAGCATTAGAAAAAAGGTAAACAATCTTGATGTGTCTTTTAATTGAAAAACGCATTTAAAAAATAAGTTACGGCAAATATGTAACAATTATGGATCTAATACGATCATCTATATTCTTCTGCTTTCATAAGTAATAGTCTTTGATTTTAAAAAGGCGTTTTTCAATTAAAAGACATGTCAAGGTCGCTTACCTTCTTGCAAGTTCTTTCTAATGCTAAAAAAACGAACTATATGTTATGCAAAGGATTAGAATGTGGTGGTGAGAGGGTTGAATATTAGCATGATCTGTTTTTTTAGTTTGATATCGTTTTTGAGAGTATTTTTCAATTTATACAATATGTAGTTTGTGATTGTCAGGTTTTACACATTTGATTCTGTACACTTTTTATATATTTTTTTAATACTTTGTTCAACAGGGTGGCCAAGAATAAGTGCCTTCCCGTTGCCAGGGAGGTTTACGGATTATACTGAGGCTATTTTACTATCACCAACCAACCCCGAAATCGCGAAAAAAATATTGTCATACATTTTGGCTGGGCCATTTTCTATGGGAGGGTAATTTTTATTTCGCGATTTCGGGGTTGATCTCATAGTAAAAGTTGCTCAGTGTAATCCCAAAACCTCCCTGGCAACGGGAATGCACTTATTTTTTGGTCACCCTGTATAGTGTCTCATATAAGCATCGCGCCATAGGCCATGTTCGAAATATTAATTCTATTTTGTTTTCAAGTAAAAAATAGATACTTTTAATAAATAAATGGATTAAAACTATAGAAATATGATACTCTGCCAATCACAATCTAACTTTAAAATATATGTACATAATCACAGTCAAGAATAAGATATACATGTAAAATACATAAATGAACCGTAGTCAGATTCAGTTAGGACTTTTGAAATGAGAATGAGAAATGATCCCATGTCGAATTCCTGATATTGTATTAAGGTGGCCACTGACGAGCCTTCCAACAGTCCAAATAGCGTGGCTGCAATCCAAAATCGGTCCGTGAATATCAAATACGTACAATGTTTAATATTAGGACGCCGTCCATTTGGATGAATCCATTGTAACGGCATCCATTCGGAAGGCTTGTCAGTGGCCTGCTTAAGTTGTTGTAAAAAATATAGGTAGGTTTTGTGAAATACGGTAATATTATGGGATATGTGCGTTGTTTTGTAAATATAGTTTTATTGATTCCACTGTTGTTTTATTGAAGACGCTTAGGGCCCCCCCACATCTAGCGTCTTTCGAGCGTCGGCGTCTGTCGCCGTCTGGTCAGCGCTATGGAAAATGACGTCGCTGCGCAGTTGCGTCGACGTTGCGTCGAGCAGCGGCCATAGAATTGTAGACGCCGACGCTCGAAAGACGCCAGATATGGGGGGGGGGGGGGCTTAATTTTATTAAAACCGGTTTTCCTATTTATTTAATGTCGCACTATATGCCTGAATAATTAGGGGTCGCGACAAGGTAAAACCAGGCGTGGCTCACTCCACAATTTCGTCGCTTTGCTACAGGTAGCTAAAAGTACATCCGTTCCACACCAATTTTGGTGGCTAGCCATAAGCTGCGCGTGACGCTGTCGCCACCTAGACGCGTTTTGTTATAGAGTGAGTCTTCTGTACCTAGTACTATTATTTATTCTGTGGTAAAAGCAAATAAAAGATGAACTTAGTCTTAGTCATATTTTATTTTTACACAACATTTTACAAAAGTATTCTTACAATCTAAACTTATTTTAAAATAACTGGAAGGTTTGATTTTATAAATTAACAAACTGTACGTCAGCCATTAAAACTAATATTTTCAAAGACAACTTTTTAAAAGAAATACCTATTTATGATGGTTCACAAAGTTTTTATAAAGCTAAGAAGGTATACTATTCTTTAATGGTTTAAAAAATAGTGGTAAAAAAAATCAACAACGACGGCGGAAATATTTTCAGTTTCATATTTAACTTAAACTGGAGGAATGTGAGTTAGTTTACTTTACAGTATATAATAAAGTGTACTTGATCAGTCGGTATACTTATTATTTACGTTTTTAGTCCTGTATATAGGCATTGTTGTAGATGTATGAAGTTTATACATATGTAAACATGCAAAGTGCACTGAAGATGAAGTAATCGGATACACTTCTTTACATTCTGTATGTATAGGCTTATCAGGGCCCCACCAACGTGACAAATGTCGAATTTGTCGACATCACTGTTACTGACGTCACAGGCCTCCATAGGCTACGGTAACCGCTTACCATCAGACGGGCGGTGTGGTTGTTTGCCACCAACATGTTAATTAAAAAAAAACTCCACTATATCGCCAGTAAATAAGTATTTATTTTGCGGAGCTAATGACAATTGTCACAAGAAATACGACAATTCCGACACAGAACTCATTTGCTGTCAAGATTTACCGAAAGTTCTTTGAAATCTTGTGACAATTGTCATCATTATCATCATAAACATCACAAGAGAAATACCTGTTTTTTGCCGATGTAATAAAGTTTTTTTTAATAGTACAATGATGGTGACAAGCAGGAATACGGCCCGCCCGATGGTAAGCGATAACCGTAGCCCATGGATGCCTGTGACGTCAGCAACAATGAGACTTGTCGAATTGTCGCACCTGTCACGTTGGTGAAATAGGGGTGTATTGATACCTGGTATTACTAGAGAAGCCACACCAAACAATGAAATTGTCGGAATCGCAACCGGTACCGCGTGGCCTAAAAGCCGTAAGCGCCGTAAAATTCATGGCGCTTACGCGTTTAGAGGCCAGTTGCACGATACCACTAACCCGAGGTTAAGCGTTAAACCGTTAACTTAGTGTCACATTGTACTGGTAACCATGGTAACTCCAGGTTTAACCGGTTACCCCGTGGTTAGTGGAATGGTGCAAATGTTCTAGGGTTCGTTGTCAAAACATCAACAACTCATGGCGCAAAATACTGGTTCTCTGTACTGGTTCTATACGGTAATATTAGTTCAATGTCTATAGGTATGTATGAAGTAACGTAGTGATTTAATTCTCTTTGTATGAAGTTAGTATGTATGTATGTGTGAAGTGTTAGCAGGCGGAGGGTTTGGTGCCGGTGGCCACGCGGCAGATCACGGACTTTAGGTTGGTGAAGGCCGCATCCTGGTTTTCTTGGCTGAATTTCTGTAAATAGTAAAATTATTGTATTATTAAGATTTTATTTCGGACAGCACAGTTTCATACGTGATTAATTAATTAATTACATCTAAACGTATTTACCTAATCATTTTACAATGAATATAATTATTGCTTTGTGAAAAAACAAGTTTTCGTGCAATGAGAATGTCAAAAGATACGAGTTGAAATACAGTGAAACCTGGTTAAGTGGGACCTGAATAAGTGAGAAACCTCTATAGCTGGGACTCATGGTGCGGTCCCGATACTTTAGCACTGAATTACCTCTGTTATTGAGATAAAATGAACCTCTATAACTGGGATTCGTTGTTGTGATTTTATAGTCACATTTACCTCTATAATTGAGACAGAGAGTGTATTTTACCTCTTTTACTGAGACTATATTTATAAGATTACGTTTTCCTAATTGTTTTTTAGAATTTTATGGGGACCTCTCTAACTTGGACTTCATTGAACAATTTCCGTATTCTTACTAACTCTTAGTCTATCCACAACATTCCGCATTTGCCTAATTGTGTCTAAACAACTTCAAGTTTGATTTAGTTAATTTATGTAAGTAGTTAAAACTATCGAAACGAAAGCTGAAATTTTGATAAGTAACACGAAAAAATAAATTTTTATTTATTTAATTTCTAATACACAATGAAGTCCGTATCAAATTCAATTTAATTTTGAAATATGTATCCTTTGGAGAATCATTCAAAATAAATTCAAAGACATATTTAATCAGACTTAAAAAATATTTAGGAACAAGGATTATTTTACCTTATTTATTTTTAAAGATAATTACTAAATACCTTATTAACCACCTCTATAACTGAAATATACTCTATTCTCACCTCTATTAATGGAACCCTCTGTAACTGAGACAGAAATTTATTTTTACCTGGCTATAGTTCGTTTTTTTTAGCATTAGAAAGAAGTCCACAGAAGCAAGCGTGCAGTTTTTACCAGGCTCTTTAATTGTTAATAATTATTGAATTATGTAATGTAGCATGGTCAATACATATAATTTACTTCAAATTATTACCGCTAAAAGTGCCGGATTTGGAACCACAAGCTTACTTCTGCGAAGTTCTTTCTAATGCTAAAATAAACGAACTATAACTGGGAGCCTGGGTAAGTGGAAAACCTCTTTAAGTGAGACAAATTTGCTCGTCCCTTGAGATCTCACTTATCCAGGTTTCACTGTACTTGTTGTTTGCTAGTTGTAGTTGCTATAATGTTGTTTTTTAGGCCACACACAACTCTTCTCTTTACCTCTGCATTATGGAATGTAGTATGGATATGTCCCCTAGTCCCCCTAACTGTCCCCTTGGTTGTCCCTTACCTCGTTAACCACGATGGTAGGTACGAACGCCAGAGGGCGCTGTATGCCATCATTTTGTCTCCGTACCCTGCGAGTAGGTTATCTCCTTGTCTCCCTAATTGTCCCCCTGGTTACATCTTACTTCGTTGGTGACCACAATGGTGACCACGAACACTAGAGGGCGCTGTATGCTATCAGTATTGTCCCCAAACTCGCCAGCATATGTCACCTAGTCCCCGTGGTCAGGCGTGGCTCACTGCGCGATTTCATTGCTTTGTGTCCCCTAACTGTCCCCTTGGTTGTCCCTTACCTCGTTAACCACGATGGTAATAGGCACGAACGCCAGAGGGCGCTGCACGCCATCAGTCTTGTCTCCGTAACCAGCGAGCAGGTTGTCTCCTTGGTTGTCCCTTACCTCGTTAACCACGATGGTAGGCACGAACGCCAGAGGGCGCTGCACGCCATCAGTCTTGTCTCCGTAACCAGCGAGCAGGTTGTCTCCTTGGTTGTCCCTTACCTCGTTAACCACGATGGTAGGCACGAACGCCAGAGGGCGCTGCACGCCATCAGTCTTGTCTCCGTAACCAGCGAGCAGGTTGTCTCCTTGGTTGTCCCTTACCTCGTTAACCACGATGGTAGGCACGAACGCCAGAGGGCGCTGCACGCCATCAGTCTTGTCTCCGTAACCAGCGAGCAGGTTGTCTCCTTGGGTGCCCCTTACCTCGTTAACCACGATGGTAGGCACGAACGCCAGAGGGCGCTGCACGCCATCAGTCTTGTCTCCGTAACCAGCGAGCAGGTTGTCTCCTTGGTTGTCCCTAACCTCGTTAACCACGATGGTAGGCACGAACGCCAGAGGGCGCTGCACGCCATCAGTCTT
Source organism: Cydia fagiglandana (assembly GCF_963556715.1). NCBI lineage: Eukaryota > Metazoa > Arthropoda > Insecta > Lepidoptera > Tortricidae > Cydia > Cydia fagiglandana. The sequence goes on from NC_085955.1 coordinate 4,630,794, forward strand.
GTCTCCGTAACCAGCGAGCAGGTTGTCTCCTTGGTTGTCCCTAACCTCGTTAACCACGATGGTATATAGGCACGAACGCTAGAGGGCGCTGCACGCCATCAGTCTTGTCTCCGTAACCAGCGAGCAGGTTGTCCCCTTGGTTGTCCCTTACCTTGTTAACCACGAGGGTAGGCACGAACGCCAGAGGGCGCTGTACGCCATTAGTCTTGTCTCCATAACCAGCGAGCAGGTTGTCCCCTTGGTTGTCCCTTACCTCGTTAACCACGATGGTAGGCACGAACGCCAGAGGGCGCTGCACGCCATCAGTCTTGTCTCCGTAACCAGCGAGCAGGTTGTCTCCTTGGGTGCCCCTTACCTCGTTAACCACGATGGTAGACACGAACGCCAGAGGGCGCTGCACGCCATCAGTCTTGTCTCCGTAACCAGCGAGCAGGTTGTCTCCTTGGTTGTCCCTTACCTCGTTAACCACGATGGTAGGCACGAACGCCAGAGGGCGCTGCACGCCATCAGTCTTGTCTCCGTAACCAGCGAGCAGGTTGTCTCCTTGGGTGCCCCTTACCTCGTTAACCACGATGGTAGGCACGAACGCCAGAGGGCGCTGCACGCCATCAGTCTTGTCTCCGTAACCAGCGAGCAGGTTGTCTCCTTGGTTGTCCCTTACCTCGTTAACCACGATGGTAGGCACGAACGCCAGAGGGCGCTGCACGCCATCAGTCTTGTCTCCGTAACCAGCGAGCAGATTGTCTCCTCGGTTGTCCCTTACCTCGTTAACCACGATGGTAGGCACGAACGCCAGAGGGCGCTGCACGCCATCAGTCTTGTCTCCGTAACCAGCGAGCAGGTTGTCTCCTTGGTTGTCCCTTACCTCGTTAACCACGATGGTAGGCACGAACGCCAGAGGGCGCTGCACGCCATCAGTCTTGTCTCCGTAACCAGCGAGCAGATTGTCTCCTTGGTTGTCCCTTACCTCGTTAACCACGATGGTAGGCACGAACGCCAGAGGTCGCTGTACGCCATCAGTCTTGTCTCCGTAACCAGCGAGCAGGTTGTCCCCTTGGTTGTCCCTTACATCGTTAACCACGATGGTAGGCACGAACGCCAGAGGTCGCTGTACGCCATCAGTCTTGTCTCCGTAACCAGCGAGCAGGTTGTCCCCTTGGTTGCCAGAGGGCGCTGCACGCCATCAGTCTTGTCTCCGTAACCAGCGAGCAGGTTGTCCCCTTGGTTGTCCCTTACCTCGTTAACCACGATGGTAGGCACGAACGCCAGAGGGCGCTGCACGCCATCAGTCTTGTCTCCGTAACCAGCGAGCAGGTTGTCCCCTTGGTTGTCCCTTACCTCGTTAACCACGATGGTAGGCACGAACGCCAGAGGGCGCTGCACGCCATCAGTCTTGTCTCCGTAACCAGCGAGCAGATTGTCTCCTTGGTTGTCCCTTACCTCGTTAACCACGATGGTAGGCACGAACGCCAGAGGGCGCTGCACGCCATCAGTCTTGTCTCCGTAACCAGCGAGCAGGTTGTCTCCTTGGGTGCCGCTCGCGCACTGTTTCAGCTTGGTTGACTCTGATAGCTTGTTGATTTTCTCCAGGCACTGTAATAAATTTTAAGTTGATTAGAACTTTGGCTATTTTGCGGCCAGAGATGTAATTAAGAAGCTAAAACATCCCGTTTCATGTTCACACCATGTTCCGATTTCTATTTGGCTGAGGATTTTTTAGGGTTCCGTACCCGAAGGGTTAAAACTATTTTACTAAGACTCCTCTGTCCGTCTGTCTATCACCAGGCTACATCTCTTGAACCGTGATAGCTAGACAGTTAATAGAATATTATTATTTTTTCTGTAGAAAGGCCAGGTCAAGAGCACCCTAAACCGGCGAGCGTGTATGAGGAATGTTATGAAAGTGAAGGAAGCGAAAGAGGTATGTCAGGATCGTAGCAAGTGGAAATCCGTGGTCTCTGCATACCCCTCCGGGAAATAGGCGTGATTATATGTATGTATGTATGTATGTACATAAATACACAATACAGTCCGTAAAAAAAATACACAGAATGTTTATAAAATGCATAATAGTGGACTTAATGTTGACATTTGACTTTGATCATTATTCTTTCACTGAGTAGGCCAAAGGTATGGTGCAAACTTTTCAAGCGATGGCGTCATAACCTTTGGCCTACAGTCGAGTAGATGGCGTTAATTTCAATATTTAACAAATTAACAAATACCAGTGAAAGAATAAGGATCAAAGTCAAATGGCGTTCTAACAGTTTTAATCTTCTGTCGAAAGATGGAAGTAATTTTTTTTTTTTTTTCACTTTATTGTACACAACAATTTACAGTGGGTACATAATTTACCTTGGCAATCCGCCTCTATACACTCTATTCTCTTTGATAATATTTTGTCCCTTTTCATCTTATCAGCAACCGCTCTTGCGCACACCACTTTGCTGTTGCTTCTAAACGGACATAACACATTTATAAGGATATACCTTAACAGCTATATCGTATCCATGCTCCATGATGAGCGGGGATCCATCCTGTGTGCCTGCATGTATTATTTATCCATCAAATTTTATCGAAATCTGACGATAACAAGATTCGACAGCAAAAATCAGTTACTATTATGCACATTGTGTTGATAAAAAAGTTTTCGTTTATTTTCTACGTGAAAATGTATTTTTACAGTCTTACCGTGTCGAGCGACTTGTCAGGGCTGGCCTGTCCCATTAGGCAGATGACCAAATCCATCTTCTCCGTGTCAGCCAGGACTTTGTCCTTCAGAATGCAAGCTTGGACCTGGAAAAAAAATATTGTAGCTATTCTGAAACGTGAATTTGAAACCGCATAACGGCTCGGCCACGACATTGAGCGACTGGCAACGGCGGCAGCGACAACCATAGGTGAGAACGAAAGGTCCGATCGCTGTATCTTGCTCCAACCTATGGTTATCGCTGCCGCCGTCGCAAGTCGCTCAATGTCGAGGCCGAGCCGTAAGGCTTCATTTCATAATCATAATTATGAATGTTTATCGAAAGAAGTGAAAAACACGAAAAAAGTAGCGGATAGTTCCGAAATATCTTATTACAAGGGAATATAAGTAATTAAAATGATTTTCGGGTTTATCTAATTTCCGAAATTACCCGAATACACCTTACCTAATTTTAACCATAATTACCTTATTTCCGTAGCACTCGTCAGGGCCGTGATGGCAATTGAACTGCCATTTGCCGTTCACCTTGTCATGCTGAAAAAAAAACATTGGTTGATAGAGCGCGATTAGGTTAGCAATTAGGTAATGTTACAAGTTATTGACAATAGTTATTTGTTTTACAAGGGGGCAAAGTTGTTGTTTAACCGCTCGTGCTAATGTTGATACCCGAGCAGGCGAAAGATTCCATAATTGAACCACGAGCGTAGCGAGTGGTTCGAAAAATGGAATCTTGAGCGTTGCGAGGGTTTCAAAGCACGAGGGTTAAACAAAATTTGCCCCCGAGTGAAACACAAAAATTTTCACCACACCAACCCGAAGCAAATATTAAATGTAAAATATCAAACACAATCAAACCAAATCAAATTCAAATGAATGTTATTAAATATTTATCATCCCAAATTATCATTTAAAAGTCAATTCAACCAGGAAACATAAGATATCAACTCAGAATTTCCATTTGATTACTTTGCCTCACATGTGAATAAAATGCAACTTTGCTATCAGTTTTTGAAGCGCAAAGTAAGCCTTTCCGAGCTGGTGTGGTGAAAAATACTTTTTCTCATTTACACGTAGGTATATCAAGTATTTCTCGAGACTTTTCTAATGAACCTAAAGGATGACTCACGTTAGACCGGGCCGCCTCCGCGCCGGAGCTTCCGGCGCATCGTTTTCTATGGAAAGCATCACGTGATCGCCTGTCATGTCATAGAAAAGTAAGCGCCGGAAGCTCCGGCCCGGACACGGCCCGGTCTAACGTGAGTCATCGTTAAACCGTTTCCGTTCCGTTTGCTACCTTACGACTGCATCATCAGATCAGGATAAAGGAAGTACTGAAAACTACAGCTGTATCGGATATTTTTATTACGAAATGGTTCATAAATATTTAAGTTATGGGTATCTAAGATTTGAAACACGTAATGTCCCGTGGTAGGTCCATGGGGTCTCAGCGCGCATAAGTTGTTCGCAGAAATCGCGAAGCGTCTGTTTTACGTAACTGGTGACCGAAGAGCTGGCGGCCTCCTCGCACAACGTATCAGCATTGCGATACAGCGGGGAAATGCCGCCAGCAATACAATGCCTCAGGGGCCTATTTTAGATTTAAGCTAGTTATTAATTTCGTTTAGTAGTACCACTGTATACATCGTGTATTACATGTAGCATATAGCGTTGTTGTAACATGGGCATTACATTTAACTCAACCAAACAATTGATATCTGTGACATATATATCAATGTCATTTCGTACATCGATCGACCGAGATTGTACTTAAGTTTAGTAGCAAATGTATGAACTCATTATAAACACGAATCAATATGTAAACCGGCCCCAAGACAAGTGTACACACTTGTAGAGGCCTTAGAGGAAAAAAATAAATTATTGATTATCTCCGAAATTGAGTTAATTAGAATATCGGTGTCTTTGAGAAAGTTAGGTACTTGATTTAAGCTCAGGAATGCACCCTTGAAATTAACGGAAATAAAAAAAAACACGGTGTATATATTGTATATCAATAAATGATTTAAGATGTCCCGTAATAGGTAGGTGTATTTATATATACATAGCTGTATTTATATTTATCTACAGTCAGCCAAAAAAGTGATGGTCTACCACTTTTCGGCTCTCATCTGACTGACAGAGCCCAAAAGTGGTAGACCACTTTCTTTTACCTAAGTTGAAATTCCATTCAAACCGAGTGTATGTCATAATGTACATTGGGCGGCACAAAGTTAAGAGGTGGAGCCTACTTACAGTGCTCTTGCCATAAGGCACGAGTTTAACTTTGACGGAGCCCTTGAAGTCCCGCCACACGGGGGCCAGCTGCTCCGTGATGAACCGTTTGCTGTCGGGGCACAAGCTTTCGTAGTACAGCGCTATTTTCACCTGTAATAAATAGGAGTATGGTTTAAGTAAGTATTAGTTACGCTTTATAAAATACACATGTGTTATACTTGAATTCGAAATGTAGGTAAAGTATCTATATAAGTCCTAAGAGACTGTTTATTTCAGGTGAACAGCACTTAATCTAACTTTAAAGTGGTATCCAGACGGGACTGATCGAATCAGTCGATTTGAACAGAAATGAAATTGGGGTCAACCTCCAATTTTATATTTATGGTGATATTAGAGTCCTCTAAATTGAAAAAATACCCCAGAACAAAAATACTGGCCTCACAAATTGGTATTCTTGAGTCCGCACCTCATTTTATCGGTAATATTATCGGTCATTATCGGCGGTTGAATTCGGCGAGTGAAATTGGTATTTGCGTCCGCACCTCCTGATTTGATCGGGCAATTGTGATTCAATCAGATTGGCGAAAATGGATACCTGGATACGCCTTAACTATTAGTGCTAAAATGTCTCGTCAGAAATAATGCCACTACAGGACAACGTGATTAAAGTTTGCCAAGTTTTAAAAGCCTACGCACGGTGTACGATGAACTACTCGATGATATTTGAATTGAGACAGGCGTTTGTTTCGGAAATCCATATAAAAAAAAAAAAAAAGCCTAACAAGTTCCTTTTTAGCCCTCGCCACGTTGCGGATTTTCGATGGAACTAATTTATTTTAATGGCAATTATTTTGTTTGACATCCGACATTGAAAGTCATTGAATGTCACCGATGTAAACAAATCGAAAATGATTGTAAATATTTCAGGATAATAATAGATTTTGCAATCAAAATGCCCAAAAAAATTCACACCGATGCTAAACAAATAATTTTAAATACATTAAAATACTTGCGACAGAAAAAGGATACGGGATTCAGTAGCATTCCATTAAACAATGTTGTGAAATTATTTGTTGACATGACGGGTACTGATTTTCATAGTGAGTTTGTAATAAACTGGTTAGTTTTGTACTAAATATGAATATTAATTATTAAATTATTATTTTTCTCATTTAAGGCGTCTTTAGTGCTATAATCAAAAATATTTATTATAAGAATGAGCCATTACCACCACGAGTGACTGAATCTGGTAAATATATATACGGAGGTCGAATATTTAGAATCAAATTATGGCGGATAGGTAAATTATTCATACTTAATTATCAACTAAACATGCTCTTTCGATTGGGTTTCGATTGGGAAACATACTTCTACAACTCACATGTACATAATTGTATACCTCACTCGCTCTTGCACGATGCCAATACACACTGTCCCGACTATTCATGACGTACACGTATTGTTGCTATATGTAAGCTGTTTGTAGCGACATTATATCAGGGCTAAAAAAGAACTTGTCAGGCTATAATATCAGTATTTCATAATTCATAAGTGATTATTGTGTATTCATTTCGTATTTAATTTGCCTGATTTTTTATACCAGGATGGCGGAAAATAAGCATACGGCCCGCCTAATAGTAGTAGTTGTACAGTTATTACCAAAATTATTTCGAGCATTAACTAAACCGTCTAAACACCACAAAACTTGGTTGGTACATTGTGTGAAAACGTGGCAAACTCTTTGGTGGAATTGCAAGTTTCTTATTTTATTTCAACTCTGATTTGACAATGTTAGTCGTTCGATTCAATAGTAATCGTATGTTATAAGAATGCCTCTTTTAACAACTTTTACTGCTCCTGAATTAATGGACATGATTTTAATTTACGGTGAAACACTACAAAGCTCGCGAAGGATTGCCCGTAACTGGAAGGGTGGAGGGTGCAAAACTAAATTCAGGATTCTCAGAATTTGTATCGTTGTAAATTGTGTTTTTGAGTTTTCTTTTTTAGTTGGTTTTCTTTGGTAAGTATTTCAGCAACTTCAGTACATTTCAGTTGTAATTTCAATGGGTCGTTATTAAAATAAATGATTGCTTTAATAAGATTTTTTGATGTAATTTGATTTTACACTTGGTAGTAATTTCGTCCGATAAAAAACATCATACTTATTTATTATTTACCCACTCATGACAGTTAATGACATTACATACGCAATAGGAGTTTTTGAAAGTAACTGTCGACGAGCGTTTAACGTGAGTGTGTTTGCATTACATTGCGGGCTGAATTATTTTGTATGGACAAAATTATTGTTGCAACTTTAAGTAAATGTTATCTAATTACCTTTACTTTGTCCTATACTAACCACCGTTAAGAGATTCGCCCGTATTAGATTTACTCATGTATTCGTCTGCTTTCATAAGTAATAGTTATAGATTTTTAAAAAGCGTTTTTCAATTAAAAGACATGTCAAGATCGCTTACCTTCTTGCAAGTTCTTTCTAATGCTAAAAAAAACGAACTATAGATAAGCAAGCAATATATGTATTTGTGTAAATTTTTAGAGTAGATTAGATTAGGTAGGTGTAGGTCCAATTATTCAATTAACTTGTCAATTAACTATTCATTTCAATTTGTTTGTAGTTTTAGTTTATTTTAACAAGTTATTTTATATACAGTAGATAGTTTCTTTGAAATAAATACATTTTTATTCATTAACTTGTTGCATATTAGCTTAGTAGCTCGCTGCGTAAGTGGCATACCCAGTCTAAATTACAATTTGCATGTTGCATTGAGGGCGGCGGTCAATAGGTCAGGAATTCAAAGCTTGATGCAGCCAATTGTCTTTAATAAAGGTTACTTACCCGGAAGGATGACCTGATACTAGTGACGGGTGTAGGTAAGATTATAAATTTTATTCTGGTTAGAAGGCCAAAGAATGACTCACGCTACTCTGTACACTTTGTTAAAAAACTTGCGACTCCACTCCTTTATGACGAATATTGTTTAAACTCTTTTTTATTTATTACTAGCTTTTCCCCGCGACTTCGTCTGCGTGGAATTAGTACCAGCAGTTAGAGTAAGTACAACGCCTGGATAAAACCGAATGGCAATAATTTCGAGCAATAGTTTGGAATAATATGCTTAATTGCTTACATCAATTAACAGGCAATTCATTAATTTTCTCATTTCCATTCCCTTTTTACCTTCTTTAGGGATGACTTCCGACATAAAAACTATCATATGTGTCCTTCCCCGGGACTCAAACTATCTCTATGCCATAAACTATCGAGCCAATCATGTGCTAGACCTACTGAGAGCGTCAAAACTTTAAACGGATACAAAAGTGAAAAGAAGGCAATAAGACAATTCATTCGTGATACGAGTACCTATTGGTAACAGTAACACGAGTAATGCGAGATGGAGACTCACCATTGATGAATCTTATATTTTAGCAATAAGAACTACAAATAGGTTCCTACGTATTCAGTAAACAGTGTGAAAGATGGTAATGTACGCGTATACGTGCTAAAACTCTCAAGAGTTCGAGAGAAAGTAGAAAACTAGCCGTTACTCGCGGATTTGCATAAGCACTTTGTGTATTGTACGTCCTGTGTGGTCACTAGCTTTAAAAGTATACCTACATAGGAAAGGGCCACTTTGCGCGTTCCAGGATTAGCCAACTAGCTCGAAGTTAACCGTTTATACATAGGTACAGGTAGGGTGACCAGATACAAATTTCAAAAGTCCTGACAAAATTCCTGATTTTCGGCCGAAATTCCTGACATGAGCTGTCGCGGCGGGTGGCGGGCGGGGGGGGGTGCATTGGCATGCCGCGCGGCGCACCGTTAGTCCAGTTTCTACGTTATAACAGTGCGCCTGTCGTGTCCTTAACATGGCGTCTAGTAGCAAACGCCCCAGACTATGTACTTTTACGGATGTTTTACGAATTAAATATCCGTTACTGAAAGAAGGTAGAGAGCCGAGTGAAGTGTATTGTACTGTATACCATTTTATTGTTTTGTTTATTTGTCCTTCGGGAAACGGAAATGCCAAAATTCCTGACATTTCCCTTTTCCGGCCGCATTCCTGACATATGCCTAAAATTCCTGACATGTCAGGAAAATTCCTGACGTCTGGTCACCCTAAGTACAGGGTTAAACTGATAATCGGTAGGTGCGACGTCTTTAAATTAGTTAAAAGTAGGTATACCCTGGTGGGCATAGAGAAATAAGTAAGATAGCTAGGTTGAAAGAAATTTCAATGAGCAGACGAGCGGCTACCGCGAAAACCGAAATTCGCAAATTGCGGGGATCTTTCTCTTTTACTCCAATGAAGGCGTAATTAGAGTGACAGAGAAAAATCCCCGCAATTTGCGAACTTCGACTTTCGCGGTTATAGCCCTGACTTTATCAGGATAATACCAGGAGAGGTAACTCACTTTATTATCTTCGCTCTTCTTGTTCTTGGCAAGCGCTCCACACACCAGCACGGCTACAGTGACACACAGCAGCACCTTCATCTTGTTCTGAAACAAAACACAATCAATCAGTTTTATTGGTAGGTACTTATGTGTACGGGTCAATCAACTTTTACAACCTTCGAGCAACACGGAAGGGAGGCGGCATTCGCACTATTTCCCCTCTGCCGAGGTACAAGATTAGCGCGTCAATATAATCTACCGCGGGTAATAAAACTAGTTGCACTTGGATTTTTCACTAGACCGAGTCCAGACGCGCGCGTGAACACTGCTGCACAAAAATGCCTGTTTGCTCGGTTTTTTGTTATAAGAAGAGGTCGGGGACGTCAAATTTACAAATTTAAAGAAAGTGTTACATTTCACATGTAATTTTTTTTTACATATCATACGTTTAATTACATTTAAATACAATTATTATATTTTAGTCTCAAGTAATTGTTGGATTTATCGATTTTGCTCGCTCAGTACAAATTGCGGATCGGTCGAGCGACAAATCCGACTTCTCATCTCTCAGAATACAATGACATACTTCAACGGAAATGTGTTAGTGTGCGTGTTGTGACACTAGTCACTCGTCCGTACACAAAAAGAGATCGAGGTTTGCAAGATTTGTCTTTGACGTGTGTCATTTTGCATGTATTTGTGTCGTCATTACAGAGGGCCTACCGCGAACCACGTTCGACGTGTTGCCTCCCTGTCACACTTACGTATGAATTTACAAGTGCCATAGAGAGGCAACACGTCGAACGTGGTTCGCGGTAGGGCCTCTGATTGGATTTTGTATGTAAGTGTGTGAGAAGTGCCACTGTGTGCACCTTCCCCCCGCGAAAAATGGCAGAAAGATTTGTACGGTGAGATATCGCTTGGGCCCCTCCCTTCTGACGTGTCGGAAGCCGGTGTTGCTCGAAGTTTACAACACTTGATTTCTTGACTCCCTAGCAATAAAAAAAGTGGTGTGACATACACGGACAGACATGACGAAAAACACGACATGACATGACGATAAGGGTTCCGTTTTTAGGGTTCCGTACCCAAAGGGTAAAACGGGACCCTATTACTAAGACTTCGCTGTCCGTCCGTCCGTCCGTCCGTCCGTCTGTCACCAGGCTGTATCTCACGAACCGTGATAGCTAGACAGTTGAAATTTTCACAGATGATGTATTTCTGTTGCCGCTATAACAACAAATACTAAAATCAGAATAAAATAAAGATTTAAATGGGGCTCCCATACAACAAACGTAATTTTTGATCAAAGTTAAGCAACGTCGGGAGGGGTCAGTATTTGGATGGGTGACCGTTTTTTTTTTTGCTTTTTTTTGTTTGTTTTTTTTGCATTATGGTACGGAACCCTTCGTGCGCGAGTCCGACTCGCACTTGCCCGGTTTTTTTGCCATTTGGCTACGAACGTACGAACCTAAAAATCGATTCCTTTTACAAAAACCATGTTTACTTTTTTGTTAAACACAAAGGTAACAATGCTTCGTCAAAACACAAATATAATCCGCACAAGTATCGTGGGAGCCTGGGGTCCGCTTTGACAACCAATCCAAAGAATTGGCGTAGGCACTAGTTTTTACGAACCCAGAGGGGAAACTGGGCCTTATTGGGATTTCCTCGCGATGTTTTCCTTATCGAAAAGCGAATTACGTAAGTACATATTACGTTCCGTAAAACTCATCGGTATGTACGGGTCGGGGTTTCAATTCAATCCATAGCCTCTGGATTGAAAGTATCACTGTTCTACCTAAAGTTGATGGTGAACAAATATACCTACACACAATTTTGATACGGATATTAAAAACAACGCAGCGGTCATTTTTGACCAACATAAAATAACATGACCTTTCTATATTTATGCTGGATTTATCTTAATAACCAAATACTTTAACTTTAATGCAAAAACTCTTTAGTATCTTTGTTTAAATTCGTTTCACAAGAAATTCTCACTAAATTTAAGTCATGTAAAATGATATCTACATCTACAGTCCGTTACAGATTGGTACAGGTAGCAGCAAAAGTAGGTAGGTACCTCTTCTCTCATCTAGGCAAATGAAGTGAGATTGTGAAATCTGGGGCCAAATTCGACATGTACAACTGTCAGATTTCGCATCCACGTCAAATCAACAGTTGATTTTATCGCATACTGAGTGTTCCCATATAACCATTCCAGTCGCAGAATCATCAAAGTGGTAACTAAATGTCAGATGTGTCGTAACAGAGTCCACACAATGTGTCTAGAATTGTTTCGAAACAAAGTGTCGTCGCCGTGTCTACACTTTTCCGTAACAAGGTGTCGACACATTTGTGTGCACTTTGCGTGCGGTTTGCGACTAAATCTGACAGCAAATTTGTGACAGCAAATGTCAATATAAAATACCTCTTGAAAACCAAGGTTTGTCAAACTACTATTAGTGTCTCGTGTGCTCGTAATTCTAGTAAGTCATCATGGGCGATGCGAATGATAAAAATCGACCAAAACCATATAAACACCCAACACCCGTCAACCTTTTACAGAAAAGTTTTTAAAGAAATGCAATACGCTACTAGGTCAGGCAACGAATGCTCAATAAAGTTGTAGAAGGAAATGCTCGGAACACAATTTTTGGCTCCTTAACTTGGTTTGGACAAGTTAGGAGGTGAACATATCAAAAGTCCTCGGCCGTAGCCTTTGAGCGGGGGGGAGAGAGGGGGCTTTGAAGGTCCCATTTTCCGGTTTTTCGATTATATCTCGGAAACTATGCATCGTAGCGACATGGCCACTTATAGAAAATGAAAGTTAATTTAATTTGTTACAAGTTTATTTAGTCAATTTTTTCCATATATTGAATAGTTTTTGAGATCGCTCTTGAAACTTTATTTAGGGCTCTCAATTTTATCTTGATCTCTACATCAGTGAAGGTGCTAGGCTAGTTCCACAAAATTTAAAAACAATTTTTTTAGGGTTCCGTACCTCAAAAGGAAAAAATTGAACCCTTATAGGATCACTCGTGCGTCTGTATGTCTGTCCGTCTGTCACAGCCTATTTTCTCGGAAACTACTGGACCAATTAAGTTGAAATTTGGTATATATATGTAAATTAGGGACCCAAAGACGGACATATAACGTAAACAAATTGATTTTATACCCAAAAAATGAAAAAATACACAAAATAGTCCTTTACCTATCACGATTATTAAGATGACAGGAAAACCTATTAGAAATGTGCAGCCAAGCGCGAGGCGGACTTAATGTACGGAACCCTTAATACGCGAGTCCGGCTCGCACTTGGCCGGTATTTTTTAAACTCCTCTTGACGCTTAACCGCTGAACCGATTTCGTTGAAATTTGGTATAGAAATAGTTTGCGTCCCGGAACAGGACATAGGATAGATCTTATAACCAAAATCATCTTTTGAAGGTGTGAAAAGTGGCGTGAAAATTTGTACGGACAATCAATAACCGCTGAACCGATTTATATGAAATTTGGGATGGTCTACAATTCTACATCTTTGATTTAGTTGAAAATGATAAAAAACATGACTTCAAACCTAAACTTAAACAGTAAGTATTAACTTCAAGAATTCAATTCTGAATTCCGCCCTGCACCACATTTCACACCTTTAAAGGATGATTTTTGACATAACTTATCATGTCCTGTCTCGGGACTCAAAATATATGTGTACCTTTAAATTAAAACTGTTCAGCAGTTTAAGCGTGAAGAGGAGTTTAAAAGAAAGTATTTTAATAAGTTTATATGTTTTTACTTCGGAATGGTGTCAATGTGATACCATAAGTAAATTTGGTACTGTGAATTTATACGAAAACGATACCAAACATGGCCTCGTAGCTTTACTGATGTAGAAGTCAAGATAAAATTGAGAGCCCTCAATTCTTATTACTTGGCCTAACTTGTGTAGAAGGAAAAGGAAAAATAAAAGTCTTCGGCAGGAATATAAGACACAAATATAATTTTTAGAGTTACTATTTCAACCATCAAACATAAACATACCTTGATTATATTATTCTAGTGAGATACGCATATATAAACAAAAACATTAAAAAAATTACAAGGTCGAAATGTCACGGAGCTTGTGTGAGTTATACACCGTGAAATTTTAGTGGTTGTTTTCCCGCAACGAAATGATTCTGCTATCGATATACAGTCGATGTGTAATCTTTTTTTTTAATAATGTTAAGAAATGCCAGATTTATAAATGTGTCGAGCGAAACTCGAAAGTGACCTAACACCAGTAGTAGCACTGCAGTAGAACCTACCTAATTCTTTTGAGTGAATGAAACAAAATAACCTAAAAAGTAGTTCCATGTGAAAAATAAAAACTTTTATGACAAGAAAATCTGGACACAATTTAAGAATCATCCAATTGCGTCGAGGAATCATCAGTATTTTTGCTTGTTTCATTACCTCCTTGCTTCTTTTTTTGTCCTTTGTATTCTGTAGCAATTGATTAGATCTGAAAATAAAGATAACTTGCGTCGTCACGGATGTCGATTTATAGGTTTTAGGGAGTGCAGAATTCGAAAATGATGACCATTTTATAATCCAAGATGGCGGCTACGCATGTTGTCATAAAAGTCGTCATGAATATTGTTTTATAGGTTTTAGGACGTGACAGGTCCAACAATAGGGTATATTACTGCAATGTTCTGCCGCCAGAGTGCAGCACTACCGACTCAGTAAATTCATAGACTAACTTATACATACTGTGCCTTAAACTGTTTTTTGACAAGTTTTCAAAGACAATAAAATATGACATTGATGCATCAAGGCGGTTTGTTAACAAGTGCCTACCGGTAAACGCGAAAATCGAAATTTAGTTATCCGCCTCTTTATCGCTCGAATATGCGAGAGTGATAGAGAGGCAGAAACCGAACCCTCGATTGTCGTGTTTCACGATAGGCGATATATGAGTGACGTAGTGACGCATGTTTGTTTACTGTATGTGTACTACTAGTGCCACCTACGCAGAGCTTTGCCTAATATTCCCTATTGTCTACATCACTGTAATTGAAGTCACAGGCCTCCATGGGCTACGGTAAACGCTTACCATCAGACGGGCGGTGTGGTTGTTTGCCACCAACATGTTAATTAAAAAAAAACTCCACTATATCGCCAGTTAATAAGTACTTATTTTGCGAAGCTAATGACATTTGTCACAAGAAATACGACAATTGTCACGAAATTCCGACACAGAACTCAAGAATTACCGAAAGTTCTTTGAAATCTTGTGACAATTTCCATCATTATCATCATAAACATCGCAAAAGAAATACATGTTTTTGCCGATATAATAAAGTTTTTAAAAATAATACAATGATGGTGACAAACAGGAATACGGCCCGCCCGATGGTAAGCGATAACCGTAGCCAATGGATGCCTGTGACGTCAGCAACAATGAGACTTGTCGAAATGTCGCACCTGTCACGTTACGTCACATTGTCACGCCAGGGAGTACATCTGAAAATTGTGTGTTCCCATTTGTCCCCATCCCGATAAGGTGGGAAAAAATGGGAAATATTTACATGCAAATCCTATTCCATCATTTCCATCTGTTCCCTACGGAGATAAATGGGAATACATCCGAAAATTGTGTGTTCCCATTTGTCCCCACCCCGATAAGGTGGAAAAAATGGGAAATATTTACATGCAAATCCTATTCCATCTGTTCCCTGCGAGGATAAATGGGATTACATCCGAAAATTGTGTGTTCCCATTTGTCCCCACCCCGATAAGGTGGGAAAAAATGGGAAATATTTACATGCAAATACTATTCCATCTGTTCCCTGCGGGGATAAATGGGATTACATCTGAAAATTGTGTGTTCCCATTTGTCCCCACCCCGAAAAGGTGGGAAAATTGGGAAATATTTACATGCAAATCCTATTCCATCTGTTCCCTACGGGGATAAATGGGAATACATCTGAAAATTGTGTGTCCCCATTTGTCCCCACCCCGATAAGGTGGAATAAATGGGAAATATTTACATGCAAATCTTATTCCATCTGTTTCCTGCGAGGATAAATGATAAATGGGATTACATCCGAAAATTGTGTGTTCCCATTTGTCCCCAGCCCGATAAGGGGGGAAAAAATGGGAAATATTTACTTTCAAATCCTATTTCATCTGTTCCCTGCGGGAATAAATGGGAATACATCCAAAAATTGTGTGTTCCCATTTGTCCCCGCCCCGAAAAGGTGGGAAATATTTACATGCAAATCCTATTCCATTTACGTACAAAAATGTCCCCCTGTCAACTTTCAATCGAGATTTAATCGATAATTTATTCGATTAATATTCAGATTAATGCAATTTCAATCTATGTTAGGTCGACTAAATTAATCGCGATTAAAATATGAGGATTAACTTTTTTTTATTCCACGGCATGGCTCTTACACTTTGAGAATATCTGAAAACGAATGAACACAAGGAGCCATTTTGCAAATCCAGTAACTTTGTTATTATTTTTGACAGCGCGTGTCATGTGTCAACACAGAGTCGACACAAAGTCGAAACATTTGCGACTACTTTGTGACTGCAATATTTCTCAGCCTTAAACCATATTTATACATCATAATTAACAAGTTTCGTAGTATGTAAAGCGTTATTTCTGTTATTAAAGTATAGTATACGCATCGAAGTACTAAAAATGCATCAAATAATATAGTTATGAACACAGGCACTGAGAAGTAAACAATTTCATTTCCGGCTAAACTAAAACAATGTGGTGGCGCGTTGATTATATTACACTTAGTTTATCAAATCACTCGAGCAGTTTAATTCCCCATAATAATTTAAGTCCTATTGTAATATAAATGCAAACAATATATAATTACGTCTTGTAATCCGTTTTAGAGATGGCGTATTAATGTCACTTATTTTTATTTAAGCATTTTTCCATCTGACAGTTTCCATTTGACAGGAACGAAATGAACGAATGAACGAATGATTTTGGCATAAAGTAGTCGCAAACCCGAAACAATGTGTGCACACGGCAGTGTTGGCATCAATCTGAACTAAATCAATCCGGATTGATCAATCGAATTGACGCGTCAATCCGAATTGATCAATCCGGATTGATCAATTCGAATTGAATCAATTCTGATTGACGCGGCAATCCGATTGAATCAATTTGAATTAAAGCATCAATCCTCAATTCGGATTAAATCAATTCTCAATCTAGATTAACCATAGTCCCTAAGATTACTTTTCAAAGGTGTAAGTTTTTGGGACTTACTTACTGGACTTAAATTCGATATCTGAGGTTCCCAGAGGTTCGAAAACATGTTCCTGATGTCAGTATTGACTGATGTCCCTTTTTGGGACATTTTTCGAAATTGGCCGATTAAGTTCATATTCGTAATCGATGTCGACCATAGGTCCCTAAAAGTTTTTGGGACTTACTTACTGGACTTAAATTCGATATCTGAGGTTCCCAGAGGTTCGAAAACATGTTCCTGATGTCAGTATTGACTGACGACCTATAATTTTATTATTACAGGACCGGGAGTACTATTTTATATATTATTTATTTAATGTATCTTATTTATTTTATTTACTTGATTTTTTTTATTCATTTTATTTTTATTCTTTTTATTTTTATTTTTTTTATTTTTATTTATTTTATTTATTTTATTTATTTTATTTATTTTATTTATTTTATTTATTTTATTTATTTTATTTATTTTATTTATTTTATTTATTTTATTTATTTTATTTATTTTATTTATTTTATTTATTTTATTTATTTTATTTATTTTATTTATTTTATTTATTTTATTTATTTTATTTATTTTATTTATTTTATTTATTTTATTTATTTTATTTATTTTATTTATTTTATTTATTTTATTTATTTTATTTATTTTATTTATTTTATTTATTTTATTTATTTTATTTATTTTATTTATTTTATTTATTTTATTTATTTTATTTATTTTATTTATTTTATTTATTTTATTTATTTTATTTATTTTATTTATTTTATTTATTTTATTTATTTTATTTATTTTATTTATTTTATTTATTTTATTTATTTTATTTATTTTATTTATTTTATTTATTTTATTTATTTTATTTATTTTATTTATTTTATTTATTTTATTTATTTTATTTATTTTATTTATTTTATTTATTTTATTTATTTTATTTATTTTATTTATTTTATTTATTTTATTTATTTTATTTATTTTATTTATTTTATTTATTTTATTTATTTTATTTATTTTATTTATTTTATTTATTTTATTTATTTTATTTATTTTATTTATTTTATTTATTTTATTTATTTTATTTATTTTATTTATTTTATTTATTTTATTTATTTTATTTATTTTATTTATTTTATTTATTTTATTTATTTATTTCTTTTACTTTATTTCTTTTATTTATAATATAATAAGATTTATAATAAGAACACACCACACAGGTAGATATAAAGATAAACAGAGGAACGGCAAAAAAACTTGTTTATGCTGGAGGCTTCATAGATCGCTCATGCC
Organism: Cydia fagiglandana; assembly: GCF_963556715.1. Classification (NCBI taxonomy): domain Eukaryota; kingdom Metazoa; phylum Arthropoda; class Insecta; order Lepidoptera; family Tortricidae; genus Cydia; species Cydia fagiglandana. Next base: position 4,648,707 of record NC_085955.1, read on the forward strand.
AACCTCGGTTATTCAATAACAACTAACATAGACCTGAAAGAAATTGGCCTCTCACTAAATTTTTCCAAATGCGAACTTTTTATTACAGATTCCTGTCCGGACAAGGACAATACAATCAACCTTTTTAGACAACTCGCCCCTGGTATCAAAATTGTAAACAAAGAATCGCTTCACCTCCTTGGCTGTCCCGTCTTAGACCAATCCTTTGAAAATTTCGTTGACTCAAAAATTCAAAATTTTACAGCTACATCACACCGCCTGGCCAAAATTAATCTACATTCAGCCTATTCGATCGTTAAGCATTGTCTTTTCGTTCCAAAATTCACGTATATTCTTCGCGGAACCCATCTTTGGAAGCACCCCAACTTGGTCTCAAAATTAGATACATTGGTAGTTGAAACACTCACATCCATCTTTAACATCTCTTTTGACGAAAGGTCTTGGACCCAGGCTAGCCTACCCATTAGGTTTGGCGGCCTGGGCATCCGCAAAATTTCTTGTGTATCCTTACCTGCGTTCTTGTCCTCGGTGCATGGTGCTCAAAGCCTTATAGGGAAAATACTAGGTCCTTCTATTGGATCTATAGAGGCCGCACACTGCTCCGAGGCCAAGAACGTCTGGTCTATAACCTGTCCCAACACAGACCTGCCTGAAAATCCCTGCTCGCAGAGGCAGTGGGACGAGCCGCTCTGTCAACTAGTACGGAAAAACCTTTTAGATACGTCACCTAGTTCGACAGACCGAGCTCGTCTCCTTGCGACTGCAGAGTGGGAGTCAGGTCTGTGGCTGCAGGCGCTACCCTCTCCAAACATTGGGACTTTTCTAGACAATACTACCTTCCGCCTAGCAGCTAGCTTACGTTTAGGGGCATCTACCAATCAGCCACATCGCTGTCAATGTGGCATCACGGTGGACATTCTTGGCCACCATGGCCTCTCATGTGCTCGAAGCGCTGGCAGGATTCCCCGCCATGCCAGTATAAATGATGTCCTCCGTCGGGCTCTTGTTAGTGCCAAAGTACCTGCAGTCCTCGAGCCCAGCGGTCTGGCCAGGGATGACGGCAAGAGACCCGACGGAATGACACTGGTGCCTTGGAGCATGGGTCGGCCGCTAGTTTGGGACGCTACTTGCGTTGATACCCTGGCACCGTCCCATGTTCCAAGCACCAAAGATTCTGCTGGCGCTGCGGCTTCCTCAGCCGAAAGCCTCAAGCGCCGCAAGTATGCCGCTCTGGGAAGCAGCTACATATTTGCGGCGTTTGGTGTCGAAACTTTGGGGCCGTGGGGGCCAAGTGCGCGTCGACTGTACAAAGACTTGTCGGCGCGCTTAATAGAGGCTTCTGGTGACCAGAGGGCTGGCCACTATTTCGCCCAGCGTATTAGCATCGCTATACAGCGGGGAAATACGGCCAGCCTTCTGGGCACCTTGCCCGTTGACGGCGACCTGGGGCAAATTTTTTATCTTTAGTTTTGTAAGTTTTATTATGTTTGTTTATTCCTTTCTTTGTTTTTATCAATAAATAATTCCATAACAACTTGAATTTAAGTGTGCATAAAGATTACAATCGTTTGAACTGGTCAAAAACTTTATAATGAGGTAACTGAATAGACTGGGTTTTTATTTCGGTTACCGGTAACAGAGGTTAACCGTATCTGATACGGTTACCGAATCAAAGTGTTACCTTATCAGACGGTTACCGTTATGGTAGGTGTTTTTACAACCGCTTCTAAAATAACCCTATGAAAAACCCCGGTTAAGGTAACCGGTTCCTGTCCCTGGTAGAATCTAAATATTGCCGTTGAAACCATGTTTTGCACCTTAGATATCGATTTTGAATGCAAGCAGTCACTTTCAAAAAATGTCACTAAAATGTCCCGAAACAGGACACCTTTCAATATTGCAGTCGAAAAGATGTTTAGAAACCTCTGGCTACCTCAGATATCGATTTTAAACGCAATCGGGTAATTTCTAGAAATGTCCCAAAAAAGGGCATCTCTCAATATTTCCCTCGGAAACAAGTTTCGAAACCTTTGGGCACTTCAGATATCGATTTTGAACGCTATCGGTTAATTTCAAGGAAAATCCCGAAAATGTTCCAAAAAGGACATCCTTCATAATGCCGTCAGAAACATGTTTCGGAACCTTTGGTAAACTCGGACACCGCTTCGGAACGCATTTGGTCAGTTTCAAAAAATGGCCTAAATAAAAAGGACATTAGGTGTACATACAAAGTAATCGTCAATCCGAATTGACGATTGAGGATTGAGGATTGACCGGTCAATTCGAATTAACGATTAGTAATCGTCAATCTTCAATCAGTAGATTTAGAATTAGTTTCGTCAATCGTCAATCGTCAATTCGAATTGATCGGTCAATCCTCAATCGTCAATCGTCAATTCGAATTGATATTTTGCCAACACTGGCACACGGCGACCACACTTTATGTCACTTTGTGTCATGTGTCGACCCTTCCCCATTTCTGGTAACTGTGTCGACACGGCGACGACTCTGCGACTGGAATTGTGACCGAAACAGACGGTGTCGACACAAGATGTGTCTACACCGCGTCGTAACGGCGACTGGAAATGGTTGTATGGGTTGATTCCATCAACGGTGGATAATATCATTTGGTACAACCAAAACTCAACTCTAAACTAAGGGTGGCTCGGTCTGGTTTGCTTGTCACCCTAACTGTGGATTGTTAATGTCAAATTTTGACATTGTACGTATTCGAGAACTTATGATTTTTCCCACATCAACGGGAGATCAACACGATACGTCAAACTTCGCTTGTCGAATAGGGGTCCTGCACTTAATGGTGAAATCATGACTGTTCTTTAGGGTTTCGTAGTCCGTGGAAAAAGCGGAACACTTATCACACACATATTGAGTAATGGGAAATGGGTCTAATTTAGTTTGCAAGCTTTGACTCGAACATACAAACATACATACATTGCAAGTTAAATAAAAGACCTTAATTTTTAGTGTTCCGTACAAAACTTTGTTTACGGAACACTTATGGGATCACTTCGGTCTTGCAAATCAGTTAAATACGTTTTTCTCAGAGACCGTTTGACATAGATACCTAAAATTTGGAACAGTTATAGCAATTACCACCACTCATATTGTGAATAAGTCAAAACTGCTTATTTCTTATTAAAGGGGGAAATTTAGGGGGTTGAGAGGGGTAGGCTGAAACTTTTTTCATTTGTAAGAATCGTGTGGGGTACCATTAGAAAGCTTGCAAAAAATTGAGTCGATGGACTGATTTTGACTTCATTTTAGACTGCAATAGTTTCGTCAAAAAATGCATTTAAAGTTGCAAGTTTTCATACAAAAATTTTCACCTCTGTCCTGGCGATTTTCGCGAAAACTATAGCTAACAGGCAGCTGACCAGTCAATACCCAACTTAAAGAAGCATGGAGACGGCGGGAAAATTATCAGCTTAACTTTATCTTTATTAGTTTTTCAACTGCAGCTTGACCTTTGGTTGCTTAGGGCTAGCTAACTGATGCTTACACTGGTCAATTCATATTAGGCGAGAAACATCCTTAGTTAAAACTTTGGCATTGAAATTTATGACTTATGTCTTTGACATAAAGTTTAATTCTGCTTGCTTATTTTTGTGGGATATTTAATTTTATCTTAATAGCCTACTATAAGTATGAGAGAGTTCTACAAAATACGACCTTATTATATTGCAAATAAGTTTCAATTTCGAACGGGCTTTCCAAGCAATGGACTAGCATCTCAAAAATCTGAAAAATTCAAATTAAGAATTCCGTTCTTGACTGTCGTTGTGTTTTTTTTTCCACAATAGGACACATAGAGTTAGTAAGGCGTATAGAGATAATAAAGTCATTTGATATTTATGAACAGCTTTGGCCTCATGTATAGATTTTATTGAGAGTATCTGATTCGTCGAAACAATATACACAATATTCCTTTTCATTAAGTATCATTACATTTCTGTATTAATTGTATAATTATAATATCTATTAATTATATTCAGTACTTATGTATATTTTTGAACGGATCGGTGAGCAACAAGATTCAGGGCTATAACCGAGAAAATAGAAGTTCGCAAATTGCGAGCATTTTTCTCTGTCACTCTAATTACGCCTTCATTGGAGTAAAAGAGAAAGATCCCCGCAAATTGCGAATTTCGGTTTACGCGGTAGCCCCTCAGTCCTGTTACGAGAAAATAATTTTGGAAGACATTAATAAATAGTATATGACAGTTAAATATCACAGTTTTTTAGAAACAAAGGTAAAATTGACGAAATATTTAAAGTAAGCCGATCTTGTTTTTTAGCAGTTCTAAATAATATTAAAGTCTATATATGGCATAGAACTAGAAACAAAATTAAATAAAAAATAATAATGAGTTCTAAATTCAAATTGAAGGAGTTATGTTACATTTTAAGGTATTATAGGCCAAGCGCGCACCACGATATAAATTTTTGCGACACGATTTTAGAATCGCGCTGTAATATATCGCAGAAAATTCACTGCGCGCACTGCGATGAAAATGAAAAAGTCGACCAGTCGCTTGTCATGAAACGTGTCTTTAATATGCGATTGCTGTATGACTGGTGATCCCCGTCTATTTCCATAATTAAATGGTCAACATCTAGCGTCTCATTTTGAGACTCCATTGGAGGTGCAGGTGCCGAGATGTTGGGGTTTGGAGAGCGAAATGCCGACTGAGGTCCGGCCGGGGTGCGATTTTATTATCATAGTGCGCGCGGGGCCATACAACTCCGCATGCTGCAATTCACTTTGCGACAATCGCGTCGCGAACAATTGCGGAAAAATGTGACAAATCACAATTTAAAAATCGCTGCGATTTTTTTGTCGCATATGCGCGCACTAACATATAAACACATACGTTGCATTTCTGCGACAAAATTATCGCAGGACAAAAAATCGTGGTGCGCGCTTGGCCTTACTCTAAATTATTATAATACATCAAGCATTCGCGAGATGCTCGACTTCGGTATTCAAACACAAAGCAATAGTACAAGAATCTAACTAAATGCAAAGGCCGAAGGAGCGATTCGAAGATCCGAAGCGTCCGACAGACGCGCGCCTCCCGTAACTTTTCCAAGTATTTTTAAGTACAAGTGTCTAAGTCGCAAAATCCAAAGGCTGAAGTCGCATTGGGCCGAAAGTCCGAAGCATCCAGGAGGTCAGTTCTAAACACAGGTAATTAATACAAGTGTCTAAATGCGAAGGCCGGAGGCCGAGCTCCGCGTAGGGCCGAAGGCCCGACGCCTGCAAGATGTCAGTGGTTAAATACAGAACTGACAGCCTGGACGCTTTGGGCCTTCGGCCCTACGCGGAGCTCGGCCTTCGGCCTTCGCATTTAGATACTTATACTATTGTTCTGTGTTTAAGTACTAACATCCTGGACGCTTCGGGCCTTCGGCCCTACGCGGAGCTCGGCCTTCGGCTTTCGCATTTAGACACTTGTACTATTGTTCTGTGTTAAAGCACTGACATCCTGGACGCTTCGGGCCTTCGGGCTACGCGGAGGTCGGCCTTTGGCCTTCACATTTAGACACTTGTACTATTGCTCTGTGCTAAAGCGATGACATTTTGCTAAAGCTCGGCCTTCGGCCTTCGCACTTAGACACTTTGTACTATTGTTCTGTGTGTGTAGTTGAATACGGTACCCTAAAAACAGGCAAACAACCTCTGTAAAATGTAAGGATGCGAGCGGTACGGCTACCATCAGTTTGGCATTGACATAAACGCTACCGTGGGCGTGAACGTAATTTACTTTCTATGCATCTCGCTCGTACTGACATATTAGTGCGAAAGAGATATACCTATAGGAAGTAAATTACGTTCACGATATCGTTTATGTCAATGCCAAACTGATGGTAGCCGTACGGAACACTAAATGCCTCGAGCTATCTCGGACTTGGCCAAATTATTGTATTAAATAATGAACTATTTATTTATTTATTTATTTAAACTTTATTGCACGGTAACAAAATGAACAAATGGCGGACTTAATGCCTTGAACTATGTTTCTCTACACCGCCTTTAACTAAGTACATAGTAACAGTCTACTTGAATAAAATATAAACACGCCGACATCATTATTAGTTAGTGAACATAAACCTCACATAAAGGCAAGGTTTCTTTAAGATCAAGCTTATTGACAATCATTTACCTATGGACAAATGCCGATCGAAAAGTAAAAATGTATCGAGATGACAGATGTAAACGGTAATACACATGCACATTTCCATGCATCAAATACAAATAATTTATTGGAAAAAAGTATTGTGTTAATTTTCTATTGCCTTTTTGTGGCCGAGCGGTGGTGGCCGAGAGGATTTGACATCCGATTTTCAATCTGGACTTCGCGGGCTCAAATCCTGAATTCCTGACTACCAATGAGTTTTTCGAAACTTAGGTACGGAATATCATTTGCTGTTTATCACTATCATTGCGGTAAATTAATACCTACATCGTGACGAAACCTGCATACATACGCGAAATAAATCCAAGGTGTAATAAGTCCCCATCCCGCATTGCATGGGATTATAGCCCAAGCCTTCTTACGTATACCTAGGTATGTAGGAGGCCTGTGCCAAGCAGTGAACACCTGACCTATTTATGGGCAGATTTTTTTGACGTTTTGTACAGGTAAACATCACTTATCCCGGCACCAAGGTACCCCTTGGTAGTCAATGGGTTAAATTAGGATTTTGCGTACCTGAAGCCACTTTTGTGTCTGACTGTACACAAAGTAATAAAAGTAGTACATTTGCGATAATACCGAACAATGTACAATAGCCGTGGGATCTTTCTCATAGCTGGATTTAACTCTTAAATGCCATTAGTTCGTTTATTATGTTTTTTCCACATACTCAGTTTTCAGAACGATCATTACTTATTGTAACTGTATGTGTGAGGACGTAAAAGTACCATTGATAATGTCCCACTTGTTAACATCTAAGCAATTCTCAAAAAGTTTGTACGTTTCGATCACATCTTAGATAAATAAATAAATAAATAAATAAATATTGGGGACATCTTACACAGATCAACCTAGCCCCAAACTAAGCAAAGCTTGTAATATGGGTGCTAGGCGACGATATACATACTTATATATGTATATAAATACACACTTATATACATAGAAAACACCCATGACTCGGGAACAAATATTAGTGTTCATCACACAAATAAATAATGCCCTTACTGGAATTCGAACGCAGGACCATCGGTTTAGCAGGCAGGGTCACTAGTTCACTACCTACTAGGCCGGTCGTCAAGTACATGAAGCTGAACAACTTCCACCATATTTCCCAAAATGTCCCAGAAAGTTATTATAAAACTTTTCTGTCTTGTTACCAGTTACCAGATTTCCTTACACATTTGGTAACAAAAAAGAAATGTTTCTTAGAAACTTTTTGGGACATTTTGGGAAATGTGGTGGAAGTTGTTTAGCTTTATACTTTACCAGCATACCAGTTTTTATAAAAATCTAAGATGTGATCGAAAAGTACAATCTTTTTGAGAATTGCTTACCTATCGGTGTCAATGATTGGAAAGTAGTCAAATATTGATATTTAAAATTATGTACGTGGGGTAAATAGGTTCTTAACGAACGAAATAGAACCACGCAGCCAAATAACACTAGATCCTATTCATATAGTGTTGTGTTCCTGCCGGTGAGTATTAAGGTTGCCAGACTTGCCAGAGCCAACGAGGGTGCGGGGTGTTAGGTTTGGCAACCTTTAGAGTTGCAGGTATCCATGGGCTACGGTAACCGTTTACCATCAGGCGGACCGTATGCTTGTTAAAAATGCTAGAATAACTATAGAACTCTGACTGAAGCATGATCCCCCAAAAAGTGTAGGTATATTCTACAGTGTAAGTATTCTATTATAATTTTGTTAGGTTAGGGCACCTAAGTTCTTTTAGTTCGTTTTTTTAGCATTAGCAAGAACTTGCAAGAAGGTAAGCGATCTTGACATGTCTTTTAATTGAAAAACGCTTATGAAAGCAGAAGAATATAAATGATTTTATTAGATTCATAATTGTTACATATTTGCCGTAACTTATTTTTAAAATGTGTTTTTCAATTAAAAGACGCATCAAGATTGTTTACCTTATTTCTAATGCTAAAAAAACGAACTATAGGTAGGTTTTAGCTGAATTTAAATACGTATAAGTACGTAATACAAGTAAGTATCAATTACACCAAAGTACGTAAAATTTACATAACCCTTTAAAACAAAACAGTGAAATCGAGGGCAAGTATCGTCCAGTGCGATACTTTCACAACTATCGCTATATGCTTGTACCTAAACTCGTATGCCGCTAACCTTTGGGGTCACAATTGCTTGGTCTGTCTTCTACATTACCTACAGGTTGGATGACCTGTGACCCGTGTGCCGTGTGTTGAACGTTACTTAAGCAGTGGGGAGACACTCCTGACTTCGGTCGGACTCGGCTCCGTTCGGCTCGGCATTGCTCCGAGCATTTATTAGTTGGCACCACTTGACTTCCTTATTATGCGTACACGACAGATAAGATAATCACTTGAATTTTGACAACCCTAAATAGCCGAAACGGATAGTGCCAATTAGAAAGGGATAGCATGATTCGACACTGAATCAATGGGGAGACACTCCTGACTTCGGTCGAACTCGGCTCCGCTCGGCTCAGCATTGCTCCGAGCAATTTTTAGGGTTGGCACCACATGACTTCCTTTTGCGTGCACGATCACAGGTAAGATAATCACTTGAATTTTGACAACCCTAAATAGCCGAAAGGGATAGTGCCCGATAGTGCCATATATTAGAAAGGCATATTAGCATGATTCGACCCTGAATCGCTGTCAAACATCGGGTTTGTAGCAGGCGTGGCTCACTCCGCGATTTCGTCGCTTTGCTACAGGTAGCTAAAAGTACATCCGTTCGACCCCAATTTTGGGGTTTGCCATAAGCCGCGCGTGGCGCTCTGTCGCCACCTAGCGGCCATATCTGTGCTGATCGTGACAGACGCGTTTTGTTAGAGAGTGAATCTTCTCTGTACCTAGTACTATTATTTATTCTGTGACGGTAGTACTATTATTTCTTCTGTGACTTAAGTCTGGTTTCAAGTGGATGCAACTAATGAAATAAAGGGTGAGTACTATTAAATTGTCGCAATTTGAATAAAATTTTATACAATAAAATTCAAAAATGTTTATTATTGGTAAGTTTATGATAAAATAGGCGAGCTAAAACCGTTTTATTGTTTGTCTAGAGCACGACGCGCGACGTGAGAATTCTCGGACTTTACTCTTGACCCGACTCATAGAATTTTGCACGGAATCATTTGTGATAAATTTAGTACATTTAATCCACTTCCTTTTGAAATCGGGCAATGATGTGGCCGGTTGGCATGTTTTCCGCAATTTTGTTTTTATATTTGCCCAGTATTTTTCTATCGGCCGTAATTCTGGGCAATTTGGCGGATTTAATCCCTTTGGTACAACATCGACAGAATTCAAATTATACCAATCCATAGCTCTAGATGAATAATGGCAACTTGCCAAATCCGGCCAAAATAATGTCGAACAATTGTGCTTTTTAATAAGTGGCAACAACCTTTTCTTTAGGCATTCGGATATATAAATATCTGTGTTAATTGTGCCAGTGGTTACAAAAGGCGAACTTCTCATACCGCACTGGCATATCGCTTGCCACACGAGGAACTTTTTGGCAAATTTCTCGACTGGAATCACTTTTTCTGATTCAGGCAGACCCGAGACGTTGCGGGAAGAAAAGTATTGATTGCCTGGTATTGATTTGAAATCAGCCTTTACATACGTTTCGTCATCAATGATTAAGCAACCTGCTGTATTTTGAACAAACAAAGCGTACAATAATCTAGAACGTCGAACTGCTCGATTATACTGATCAACCGTTCTTTTCGGAGCTTTTTGTTTTTTGTAAGTAACAATACCGCAGTTTTTTTTTATTTTTTGTACATTGCTTTGGCTTGTTCCAACTTTTTTGGACACATCTCGGGACGAAATAGCCGGATTCTGATCAAACAGTTTACACACCTTTGATTCCAACTTTTTGTTCCGTTTTCTTGTCGGATGACCCTCTCGCTGCTTTCTTTCAGTAGTTTTACCTCGTTTTAGCTTTTTTATGGTCCTTTGCACTGTTCTCCGAGTTGTATTGCACGATTTTGCAAGTTCCAAAGTAGATATATAGGGATTCATAGTAAATTTTTGCAAAATTAAATCGCGCACGCTTTTTTCCTTTGACGACATCTTGAAAGACAAATACAAGTGAATGTTTTTTTTTAAGAATAAAAGATGCCAATACATTCTAATTTTGATATATATAATAAGTTTTACCAAAAAGGTTGAGAGTCTAGAAAAAAAACGGAATATGTTAGCGACAATTTAATAGTACTCACCCTTTAAGTTCTTAAGCCCCCTCCAGACTATGTGCGTGAATACCGGGCGAAGCCGCGATTCGCGCACGAGTGTGGAGGGGGCTTTACGTGTGACCTACTCAGTCGCGGAGGGCGAAAACCAGATAAATCCAACGACAAGCAAGGGTCCGAATGAGGGCGACGGCACGAGGAAACGTCTTATCAAATTAAAGTGGGGCTTTTGACCCTGTCAACTCGGTTCAATGACAAAATGACACTATAGTCTTCACACGGCAATTTTTTGCAAGGAAAGGAAGTAGAGTTAGACGAAGAAATGTCTGCAGCGATTATGATAGCCCACGCAGTGTGTGTCGTTTTTAAACGTTAAACTTCTATGAAATTAATTATATAACGCTTGCCCTGCGTGGGCTATCAAAATCGCTGCAGACTTTTCTTGGTCTAACTCTAATGTCACTGTTACCGCTAGCAGGAAAAGAAGTCCTATTCCCAATAAGTAATGTATAACAAAATTACGTATCAGTGCGAGAAAAATATTAGCTGTAGCTCGGTTTAATCAAAATGAATACCGTAATTTCAAACTTATCGATTAAAAGACATCCTAAAATGTTTTTACAGTACATATGGTCCTATTTTCCCGCACTAGTGCGTAAAATAACACTTTTCGTGCGATGTCAAAAGTTTAAAGGGCCATATGTACTGTAAAACGTTGTACGATACACGTGCGAATAGATAATTCGCAACTCGTGTCGAATTTCCTCTTTTCCGCACTTGTATCGTATTATTATTGTTGTTTTATTCATCATTTCTCTTAGGCTAGGGTTTTTATAATATGAATATAAAAGTAAAATATAAAAACACTTACAAAACAATAAAAAATACATATAAACACATTATAAAAAACCTAACCTAGGGTGCCGCCAGCAGCGGGGCAAGGCCCAAGCTACCGGTGGTCAGGGCTGCAGAGAGAGGAACCGACGTACCTACTATCCGCGCCGTGTCCAAGATCACCGCCTTCTGCATCTGTCCCTTGATCCAACCACCTAGCGAGAGTCTCTCGAGATGTTGGTCGAGACTCTTCGCTATTAAACCGTTCACTGAAACGACTATCGGGACAATGATCGTCGAATCAACATCCCACATGGCGGTTATCTCGTGAGCCAAGTCTAGGTACTTACTGGACTTGGTATTATTATTTTCTCTTTATTTATTTATCGTCTTAGGTTAGGTATTTTTATAATATGAATATAAAAGTAAAATATAAAAACACTTACAAAACAATAAAAATACATATAAACACATTATAAAAAACCTAACCTAGGGTGCCGCCAGCAGCGGGGCAAGGCCCAAGCTACCGGTGGTCAGGGCTGCAGAGAGAGGAACCGACGTACTATCCGCGCCGTGTCCAAGATCACCGCCTTCTGCATCTGTCCCTTGATCCAACCACCTAGCGAGAGTCTCTCGAGATGTTGGTCGAGACTCTTCGCTATTAAACCGTTCACTGAAACGACTATCGGGACAATGATCGTCGAATCAACATCCCACATGGCGGTTAACTCGTGAGCCAAGTCTAGGTACTTACTGGACTTGTCCTTCTCGGCCTTCACGAGATTCTCATCATGGGGGATGGTGATGTCAACGAGCATGGCCCGACGTTGCGATCGATCTATTATCACAATATCAGGCTTATTGGCTACAATAGTCCTGTCAGTGATGATAGATCGATCCCAATAGAGCGTGGCACGACCATTCTCGAGAACAGGCGCAGGTGAGTACTTGTAGTACGGTACTTCGCAGTCCACAAGGCCATATAGAAGAGCAAGTTGCTGGTGAATAATCCTGGCTACGAGATTATGTCTGTGCAAGTACTCGCCGTTAGCAAGATGAGAACAACCGGAAATGATATGCCTGAGTGACTCTCCGGGACGGCGGCATGCCCGACAAATGTCGACCGTACCGTCCTTCAGGATATATTTCCGATAGTTGTTCGTCATCATCACTTCGTCTGCAATTGCACAGGCAAAACCCTCGGTTTCTCCGAAGAGGTCCCCGAATCGTAACCAGTTCACCGACGCGAGCAGGTCCACATCGGGTCCCGTGAGGGCCTTGTAGAACCGCCCGTGTAGCACCTTACTCTCCCATGCCGCCTTGCGATCCGCAGTACTTAGTACCACAGGTTTGCGCCAGTTCTCGTTTGCCAAGGAAAGCGGCGTGAGGTTCCTATCTACTGCCACCACATCACGATGCATCCCACACTCGTTGTTAAGGAAATAGTTCCTGAGATTGTACACCTCGCGGTTGTGGAGATCCTTGGCGTTTAGGAAGCCTCGGCCTCCACACTTCCGTGGGATGTACAATCTCATAACTGACGAGCGTGGGTGTAGCATGCGATGTGTGGTGAGCAGTGATCGGACCCTCCGATCCAGGGCGTCCAGCTCGGTCTGAGTCCACCTTAGTATGCCAAAGGAGTATGTGAGTAGGGGCATTACCCAGGCGTTGAAGGCGCGCACTTTGTTGCCTCCTGACAAAAGACTGTTAAGGACTTTTGTGAGCCGACTGAAAAAGCGCTCCTTCACCGACCGTCTAATACCCTCGTCCTCAATACCCAACGACTGTGACATACCGAGGTATTTATAGGTTTCTGATTCAGAGATAGACCTGAAAGACATTGTCTCAGACAGTTGTAAATTTGTTGAATTTACAACCCTCCCCCGCTGTACATGCATAACCGCACATTTATCGACACCAAACTCCATGTTGATGGCACTACTGAAGACTTCCGTGGTTTTCAGTAGCTCCGACAGGTCTTGGTTGTTTGGTGCAAATAATTTGAGGTCATCCATGTACAGAAGGTGAGAAATGACTTCACCCTCTCTCCGAAGCCGGCAACCTAGTCCCAAATCCTTCAGCAGGGTGCTGAGGGGATTTAAAGCTAGGCAGAACCACAGGGGACTCAGACTGTCGCCCTGAAAAATTCCTCGCTCAATCCTTATAAAATCCTGCGGGCCAGGACGGTCGTCCCTGCCACCTGGTTGACGAAGGACTGTGGTCCACTGTCCCATACACGCGCTTAGGAAGGCTCTCAAAGCTGCATCAACTTTATACAACTCTAAGACCCTCCCCAACCATGAATGAGGCACCGAATCATAGGCCTTCTTGTAGTCAATCCAAGCGGCCGAGAGGGCACCCCTGTTCCGCCGTTCTGTATTATTATTATTATTATATTATATTATTACTATTATTGTAACTAACTTTATTATGTATCATGGTTCGCATAAAGAATATAGTTATTTGTACAAGAAGAGATCAAAGTTTGATATTTCTTCGAGTGCTTATTTTGAGTCCCGTGCAAACAAAAGATTCTTCTTTTCTTCTTGAGCTCTTGAAGAAGAAGAATCTTGAGCGTAGTGAGGGATTCAAAAGCGCACGAGATGTAAATAACTTTGATCTCGTGTAGTACACAAAATTTTTCACCCTAAGCAGTGAGAACATACCTAGAGAGACAGAGATAATAGAACCCAAGTATATCGAACTTGTATTAGACCCCGCATGTTGAAATGACATTTGACTATAAAAGTCACTTGAATGACATTTTGTCTCACTCAGTGAGCAAAATGCGATTTTGCTCACTCATACTGTCTCACTAAGTGAGCAAAATGCGATTTTGCTCACTGAGTGAGACAAAATGACTCAGTGAGCAAAATCGCATTTTGCTCACTGTTTTTAAGAAGCAAAGTACCCTTGTTCGAGCTGCTGAGGTGAAAAAGAAATTATCTATCTATCTATCAATAAAGGATTCTATTCTATTATATTCTATTATTCCTACTCACTAACATGAAGAACTTTGCATCAAATCACTTTGCACTCTAGAGGACAAAATTTTCGTTTCCACTTTTACATTAATTCTAAGTAGGTAGGTACAGTTTAGTCGTAGTCCTAGTATTTGACAGTGTGACATTCGAATTAAGACTGAAGGTGGCAACTATTGGAACAGTGTCGAGCACTGGGATATTAACGTTATGACAACAATGAGTTACAAACTGAATTAGGCACCGTTATTGATTGTCAAATGGCATTGAAAATCTTTCGAAACATCACTATAACTAAATCAGTATTGACCAATGTTTCCTGATTTTTGTAGTTAACAATTGTATCAACCATCGCATACAAACAATGTCATGCATGACTAAAGTGGAATTTTAATGCATTATGAGTAGATAACGTACATAAATCAATTATATATGGATATGTGGACACGGGTATTGTCCAAGGTGATCGAGATATTTGTTTTGCAACTAGGGTTGCCAGGTCGAAAGGCGCTATTATCGGGAAAAAATATCAATTTTTCGGGATTTTGGGACTTGAGTCGGGGAAAAAAATACTTTCAAATTAAAGTAATTATAAGTAAGTAATTGTAAGTATTGTATTATCCTCACGTGTGAAAGTCAACACCGACATTGGCAAATTCACCCTGTGCAAAATTGCAGGGAGTATGCCAGAAAAAAAAAAGTAATCGTATTAAAAACAACGATATTTTACATTATTGGCACTACGTTAGCTACGCGTTCGACGCCGGTCGCCCGCTCGCTCGACGACAGTTCGGAACATGAAATTATTGTTTTATAACGTGAAGCTGTTTTTCGGGACAATTTTCACTTCATCGGGAATCGGGAACACGTGCTAAAAATCTGGAGAATCCCGCCAAATCCCGACCATCTGGCAACCCTATTTGCAACGTATTGCATGTCCATGAATATGAACAAAAACAACTGATTTGGGTCAAATTGAGAATTTTTAACTTTTTTTATGGTACTTACAGTCAACTGTAAAAATATGTCCCATAGTTCTTAATTCGCTGTCATAAGATAAGAGCTATAGGATACATTTTTGAGATGATTTGTGCACCCATATTTTTACAGTTGAATGTACAAAATAGGGATAATATAATATATATATCTCTGCAGTTTACTTTCGAAATTATTTGCTACAATGTAATTTTATTGCGCTTTACAAAATACCTACTTTTAATTTTGATTGTACTATGTATTAGGTACGTACAGATCTTAACGATCACGAATAACGAATAACAAATTAATACTTCAAGCGATTTTAAATATTTTAAGTAAGCCCTTAAGGTAAATGTCGCAATTGTTGATGCAAGTTATAATGGTTAACAACTTTTTAATTCTTAACAAAATCCTTAGTGAAATTTAATAGAACAGTGTTGACTACGAAAATCAATCATATAATTAAAATAGTTTTTAAAGTACATATGGTCCTACTTTCCGCACTAGTGCGGGAAACAGCACTTTTCGTGCGTATGTCAAAAGTTTAAAGGGCCATAATAATATGTAAGACATAATACACGTGCGAGAATTTAAGAATTTCCTCTTTTCCGCACTTGTATCGTAAATAACTATTTTGCTACAATTTGGTTATTAATTCATAATATGTACGTACATTAACACATAATTATACATAATACACACATGTACACACATATACGTATACACACACACATGTACACACATGTACGTGGTCAGCGTAAAGCCGTAGACGACACGGTCACTCGATACACAGAATAACTGGAATCCATCAAGGCTAGCTTTAACAAGAACCTATAGGTACAGATAGTATATCTATATAGGTGCCTAACATATTAGGTGCCTACCTAGGGTTATACATATACACTACATACGTCTCTACTGTAGAGATACCCATAATTAAGGATTAGCTTAAAAGGGGGCTAACGCAATATTATTATTTTTTTATTATATTGAAATGTTACACGTTTTACAATATCATGAAAAAGTCACACGGAAACTACTTAGATTAGGTAAGTTTTGTAAGGGTTTTGTTTTGTAAACGAAAAAATCACGATAATATGTCTAATTTTAATTTGATTCCATTTTTTTTTCAATTATACATATATCGTTACCCTGAATATCATAGTAATATAACTGTAGTATAAATCAAAATTATAATATTAAACAAAAAACATTTATTTACATAATTAAATACACAGAGGTACTACAATACAAATACTAAAATAAATTAATAACTAGCTTAAATCTAAAATAGGCCCTTGAGGCATTGTACCAAGGATGCTGGCGGCATTTCCTCGCTGTATCGCAATGCTGATACGTTGTGCGAGGAAGCCGCCAGGGGCCTTACCATGATGTCCTTATTGCGATTGCGAAGGACGGAGCTATATAAGTCGCATAACTCCGTCCGTTAGCAATTCAGTTTAGGTCCTAAACAGAATAGCAATAAGGACATCATGGTAAGCCCCAGCTCTTCATATTTTAAACTAATATTTAAGGATACTTACCGTTCTAACAACTGCAACAATCCTCAATAAAACCCGATCTATCATAAGACACTGATTATTAATTATGATTAATTACACAGACATGTACGCGTTGTGAGACTCGCGAGTTATATGAGGGCATTACTCGAACTATCTCGGATCAAATAGCAGTAACCTCATCGATAAAAACAGTAAAAACTGTGCTCAAGTTACTGGGGTTACGTGGGGAGAGGCTAACAATTAATTTTATTTTATTTTTCATCTCTCCTGTTCGGAAAGTTCACATTTCATAGGCTGATAACCGGGAGGAAAATTTCATTTCCCACCCTAGGGTGGAAAGTATTTTTTTTTTAATTTACTTCGAGCAACAACATACCTATTATAAAAGCTCTCATATTAGCTTCCGCATGACTGAAATTGGCGCCGTTTACATTTTGATCGAAAAAAAATCGAAAACCATAGACAATCGGATCTTAAATTGGGATGTATCTGAAACGGCCTTAATGCATACGCGCCTTAAAAAAAAGTAAAACTGAATAAATGAATGTAATGATAATATTACCAATAATCAACCTACATTTCTTGTGTTTGACTTTCCTCATAGGTGAAATGAAAAGTAGAGTGTTTAACTCGGGTAAAAGTAACCATCTCACCCTCGAACTATTGGCGCTCTCTCTTCATTCGAGCGCCAAAATATCTCTGGTGAAATGGATCACTTTTCACCCTTGGTTAACAATCTACTATTTGAATTATGATTTTGAATGATAAATATTTAATAACTAACTAATACTGATAAAAATAACCGTTAGTTTATTCTATATTTATTTAATTTTTACAGAACCCTCAACATTGGTACAATTCAGGCACCTCATATGCTATATCGCGAATGTATTTTTAAATAGTTGCACGATCTAATACTTCTAACGAATGGTTAGTATGCGATTAATATGTACCTACAATTGCAATAGTGCATGCGTCGCCTGCATTATTGCAATTACAGTTAATTGTTTGAGTTACATAAGAGAAAACGAGGAAACTTGAACCTTCGAGTCAACTTTTAACATTGATCGCTAAAATGTCTCTCCAAAGGGCCTCTACGTGTTCAATCTATTTCCGTGAAATCCAAAATGGAGATATAATCATAATCATTTATTTATTTCTTGAACTAATGTGGTACAATAAAGATATACAAAAAAAAACAATTAATAACAACACAACAACAATATATGAAGCAAGAATAATATATAAATAATATAAAAATACTTTCTATAATGTTAATATCCGGAAAAGAAAATGAGAACTAAGGTACTTATACTGCAAAACGGTAATTCGAGACCAAAAAAAGTAAGACAATGTTGCCACTGCAATAATTTGTTTGTAAAATTGTAAACTCCTTTTGATAAATAATCACGCTAAGATTAATTTATTCATTAGTAATTTTACTCCTACTATAGATGGTCAAGCAAATCTTGTCAGTAGAAAAAGGCGCGAAATCCCTTCGCGCCTACATTTTTCAAATTTGCCGCCTTTTCCTACTGACAAGATCTGCTTGACCAAGTATATTTAAAACAGTACTTTTATTTTACTTATTTGGAAGGAAAGGTGGACGGCAGACGGCCTAGAGGACCAAGTCCAACGAGATGGTGTGACCAAATATGTATCGGCCCAGATGGACATCACACCACATCACACTAAGCAACGCTTTCCACAAAGCAACCGACAGGAGAAGTGGAGAGCTGCCATAGGAAAAATTAGTAAGCGGAGTCACGATCCTCACCAGTGAGGGACCGACTTAGAAGAAGAGATTTACTTATTTGTACATAAATACAAGACGCGCTAGTAAAAAAAGTGGCAACATTTCTTACTTTTTTTGGTCTTGAATTACGTTTTGCAGTTTAGGCACGTTTATCTGGATAAGCGGACGTCACCTTTGCATGGGCGCCGCTAGTATTACTTTCAGGGAGGTGCATATGTGTAATAGAAGCACCCGATGCCGTCATTTAAGTACTATACGTGTCAATGTTATTAACAATACTTAATATGCAATTTTATTCAAACAATAACATAATAATGCTGGCGCAGTCAGGTAATAAATATATATTTTGTATTTTTTCCTACGTGTTTTCTTTCCTGCCAGGGGGGTGCAAGTGCACCCCCATGCACTCCGCTGCCGGCGCCCATGCACCTTTGCTCATTTTTTACGCGCTTTGCACGATTTCGTTTGGCAACATATTATTGCAGGTAGGTAACTACTACACTATCTACCTAATTATTTATTATGTTTACCTCTATAACTTGGCTATCGGTGTTGCACCGGGACAATTGTTATCTCTCAAATACGAAAATAGCTCTTTTGCCTACAGCTACCGAGAAATAAAGGGTCGTTAGCAGTTCGATAAGCCTGACCTCTGAACTTACAGATACGCAGGTCCCCAATCTATGTTAACCCTTATACAGGCATAGTACGATTTATCGACTACATAATAGAATTTCTAACCCTTTAATTTCTAACCTAGCAATCCGATTTAAGGTTCCAATTACAAATTCAAATTATTTATTTGACATAATATACATAAATAGGTACCTACGTATATTAGGATAAACTTTCGGGAAATGTGACATCAAGCTACATAACGTCAAATGAATCATCAAAGCTTGGACGCTAGCTAGACCGGGCCGTGCCCGGGCCGAGGCGTCCGACGCGTCATTTTCTACGACGGCTTATCGGTGATCACGTGGTGTTTTCCAAAGAGAATGAAGCGCTGGAAACTCCGGCCCGGTCTAGCGTGAGTAATCCTTAATTGCAATAGGTAGGTACACATATAATTTGCATTTTTTTGAAAAAATGTAAGATTTTGAACTAAGTAAGGTGTAACGAGCCATAGAGGCGATTTCCAAACTGATGTCAACACCAGGCGGTCTAGCATGAGGTGCGTTCTCGCGCGCGACTCCATATATTTGGTGCGACTTCAGTCCATAATCGTATGGACTGAAGAAAAGTAACTGATATGACTTATCATTTGTCATTGTCATACAAACGTCACGTCGACCTCTGCGCCCCTACACGTCACCTAAATCGCTGGGTCATCTCATTGGCCGTCCCACACTACCTTAACAACAAAAGGACACATCTTGATACCAAATGTACGACGCTTACAACCATTTTGAACTGAGACTAGTATAGCAATCTTCCAAAACGAAAAGACGAATCTTCGTATGTAATCTACGGCGCTTACTACGCTCTTGAACTGACGCTTATCTAACGACTTGACAATGTGAAAGGACGAATGTTAAGTGTCAATTGTACGGCGCTTACAGCGTTTTAGAGCTAAGTGTTGAGTTGACCAGTAAGTGGGGCGATGACCTGCAATGCACGTCTCAATGTGAATTGCAATCTTGAATGATTGGTGGTTGTCTACTTTCAAGGCTAGTGTGATCTATGATCTATCTTGTGATTCTTCTGTTAAGATTATCTTCGTTGTCTTTTTTTAGGGTTCCGTACCCAAAGGGTAAAACGGGACCCTATTACTAAGACTTCGCTGTCCGTCCGTCCGTCCGTCCGTCCGTCCGTCCGTCTGTCACCAGGCTGTATCTCACGAACCGTGATAGCTAGACAGTTGAAATTTTCACAGATGATGTATTTCTGTTGCCGCTATAACAACAAATACTAAAAACAAAATAAATAAAGAGTAAAATGGGGCTCCCATACAACAAACGTGATTTTTGACCAAAGTTAAACAACGTCGGGAGTGGTCAGTATTTGGATGGGTGACCGTTTTTTTTGCTTTTTTTTTTGTTTTTTTTTTGCATTATGGTACGGAACCCTTCGTGCGCGAGTCCGACTCGCACTTGCCCGGTTTTTTCCCAACTAAGCAAAGTCGCAAGCCTGACATTATTAAGGGTTCATTTAGACGGTGCGAGAACTCGCATGTGAGTTTCATTACATTGCGGTTTTTGATCGGTCGGTTGAATTGGACGTAACCAACAGTCCGCAATGTAACTAAAATCCCCCCGCAAACAATGGCAAAGCGATTTGTACGGTGAGATATCGCTTGGGCTCTTCCTTTCCGACGTGTCGGAAGCCGGTGTTGCTCGAAGGATCTGAAGGACACATTATCTACCTATGTTTATAGTTTGTTTGTGCTATAAAAGTTTTATTTTTCTGTGCTTGTGTGTTAAAAAGTTGGTCTGGCTATAGAGATTATCAGTCTTTATTCCTCAAATATCTCTGGTGGAAAGTAACTCATTCAATCCGCAGGCAGGCGTGGCTCACTCCGTGATTTCGTCGCTTTGCTACAGGTAACCAAAAGTACATACATCTGTTCCACACCAATTTTGGTGGCTAGCCATAAGCCGCGCGTGGCGCTGTCGCCACCTAGCGGCCATATCTGTCCTGATCGTAACAGACGCGTTTTGTTAGAGAGTAAGTCTTCTGTACCTAGTACTATTATTTATTCTGTGCCGCTAGTCGTTAGTTAGGTAAGCTTCTAATGTCGTGTGCAAATATGTCTGTTTGTCTGTTCCGCTTTCGCAATTTACAAGCTAACTACAACTTAACAGTTCCTCGTTTTCAAAAAACGGGACATATATTTTCCAGAGTACCTAGCAGGCTCTATAATTGTGTTGTCCACAAAAGTGACCTATTTCTAAAATAACTATATGTTTGGTTTAACTGTAAAGTTACTAATGGTTAAATAAATAAAATAACAATAAATTATAATAAAAAAATGTGTTTAACCCATGCCAAGCCTTATTGAGCGGTAAACGTTGTCAATTTTTTTTTAGCTAGCCTGTTGTGGTGTTCCACTGCTGGGCAACGGCCTCTCCCCCTGATTTTCATGACTCCCGTTGTAGTGCCTTCTCCGGCCAGCCACTGATGAAGGCGTCCAAGCCATCCCGCCATCTCCGTCTGGGCCTGCCACGTCCGCGCTTCTTTTTCTATTTATTATTTATTTATTTTTCTTTTTTTAACGTTGTCTATTATTTGTTAATAATTTGTTAGAGTACTTATGGTCCTACTTTACCGCCCTAGGAATTAAGGATAATACGCGCCTATGTCAAAATTTAAAGGGCCATGTATATTATGTACTAGGTACCTACTGTAAAACGTTGTACAGTCAAGGAATTTAAATTCCGACCCATTTCGTACTTTGTCACAGTGACAATCAATATGAAAGCCGCTAGAGACCTCATACAGTTGTCACTGTGACAAAGTACGAAATGGGTCGGAATTTAAATTCCTTGACTGTACAATACACGTGCGAAAAATAGGAAGTTCGCAACTCGTGTCGATTTAACACACTCCCTTCGGTCGTGTAACGTGTTTCAATTTATAGCCACTCGTTGCGAATTTCCTACTTTTCGGACTTGTATCGTAATGTGCTATTACAGTACATCTGGATTATGGTGCTCCTTTACGACACCCTGTGCTATAATAAGCACTACGTAAGTACGTCGATTTTTTAAATTTTATTGCGTGTTGTAAAAAATAAATAAAATAATATATTTAAAAATAAAAATAAACTTGTATTGTAACTATTTTTAGTATTTGTTTAATCAGCAATGTTCGAGAAAGCTTGTAACCAAACTTTAATCAAACGCGAGAAAGCTAATATTTAACGTGTCATGTACTTAATTAAAAAGATAATTATACCTTTTAATGTTTCCGTTATTAACTTTCTACAAATAAATAAAATAAAATAAAATAAAATGGATGTGTCGTTAATAGACTTTGCTAATAAATATAAGGCCCTGATTTCACAGGTATATATGTTTACAATATGTAACTAACATATGAATGTGTGTACCAATACGAATACGTAATATGAATGTATGTATGTATGTATGAAGTAGCAATTTAATTTACCATCTTCGAGGGAAATGATATTGATATTGATATTTATTAAAATCAAATTTTACAGCATTACAGCTAACACCAATGCACTGTAAAATTAAGTATTTAGTAAAATTAAATAATAATGATAATGATGACGCGGGCACAAGATAACAAAAATAAATTAGTAATATACTTATAAAAACACGGTTAAGTTCCGTTGAATTAACGCACGTAATACATATTTATACAATCTTTAAACTGCTAGAAACCCCCTAAAGCTAAAAACATGTAACTCATAAAAACAACAAAATTGCAGTTAAAAAAAATCAAGTCACGCAGTCGAATCTCCTGTCGAATCTATCCGCTCAGAGACCTATAAAAAGGTGTCCTGTTTCGTTCTAATTCGAACTTTGTGTTGACAAAATAAAATTTCTTTTGGCTTGGCAAGGTTTGACTTATGGGCCGCTAGAGGATAATGCCTAGTTTTTGCGATTGTTATCGGGTAACGCGTGCCGAATTCTAACAACGTTAACTTTTTACGACACTAAGTTCCCTTGATTAAACAATACGAAATCTGTTGCTTGAACTAATGTACAATGGCTATACAGTTTCAATGACGTTTTGTACAGTCAGCATCATTTGATGCTGTCTATTTAGAGTATACAGTATAGACAGTAATAGACTGTAAAGGTCAAAATGGCCAAATACACTGGGCGTCAAAAAAATCGCACCTCGCCAAAAATTCGTTTCAAGCAAATATAGCTCTTATCTAATGCATTGTACCCTATCAATATTGGTATCATTTGAAAGCGCAATTAACGAACTTTAAAAAGATAAATCGGCATTGTCCATAAAAACAACCATCGCCGAACATAGGCGTTTTGTTTAAAAAAGGGCCGAGAGCCAATTTTAATCGGTCCGTTGTTGTGCAATCCGGGAGGGGTATAAAATGGAGGGTAATGGTTAGTTATGGTTTATTCGCTCTTCAGTGGTCACTGAGGTTACTAATGAACCGTTACAGCAAGAAAAAACCCTTGGACATGAATACCAGTCCAGAAGAAGCAGCTCAAGAGGTGGCACTGCTGCAAACAAGACTATGGCAGTAAGAATTTGCTGAAAGATTTAACATAAGCGGTTTCCGAGTGCGTCGAGTCTTGCTGGGGTTTCAGGTGACTAGTGGTTACATCAGGAGGCCTGGACCTGGAAGACAACACTGCGCTTCCGCTAGAGACCATCGGTACAATGTATCGAACTCTTTGCAGAACCGTTTCTCCGAGGCTGTTGAGCTGCAGCAGCAGCTTCAAGCAGCTCAAAAAACAGCAGTAAGCACCTCTACGATCGGAAGAAAGCCGGAAGAGAAGAGGATGTTGCCCTGTAGAGCTGCTACAGGCCCCCAATTAAAGCAATAGCATCGAATAGCCAGGAGGCAATTTTGCCGACTGCACGAAGATTGGACGTTTGAACAATAGAGAAATGTCCTCTTTTCCGACGAGACGAGGGTTTGCCTTTACATCAACGACAGGTGCAGGGGGGTGTATAGGAGACAGGAAGAGCAATTTACGCAAGCCTGCACTGAAAAAACCGTCTGCTTAGGGGTCGGATCTCGCATGTTCTGGGGCGGCATTTCGATCGACGAGTAAACTGATCTCTTGTGCATTTCCCGCACTGAAGGTGGTCACAGCCAGGGACTCCTGACTGCTCGGCGTTCCATAACGGTGTTCTTGGAGGAGCATGTGTTCCCATATGATGGTTTTGTTGGACCCAACTTCCAGTTTATGCATGACAACGCCCGCTGTCACACTGCGTTGTTTGTGTGAGATTAACTGTGGGAGGTTGGGGTCACCGTAATGGAGTGGCCAGCAAGGAGCCCTGACCTGAACCCAATCGAACATCACTAGGATCAGCTAAACCGGCGGGTTCGATCGCCTGATCCTGCTCCTGCCACTCTCGACAGGCTTCAAAACGCCATTATTGAGGAGTGGAACAACTTTCCTCAAAAACGCACCGTGGCACTCATGACAGTCATTACTGATCACATGGAAGCTACTCGGAGGGCAAGAGGAGGCAGCATTAGGTTTTAAGTTTAGTTTTAAGTTTGTTTTTTCCGTATCTGTTGATTTTGTAGTGTTTTTATTCTTTGCAATTTTAACCTGAATACACGTCGTTCGTTTTTCCTGAAAATTTTCTTTTTGTATGGAGTAGATCGTCCATTTTACGACATTTTCCAATAGAGGGTTTCATAACCTTTCAAATAAGGCCCCATAGTCTTATCTTGCCTTATATAATATAAGGTTTAAAACCGCTTGAAAGAAAAAAGTTAAGATGTGCGATTTTTTTGACGCTGAGTGTATAACGTACCACACCTTAGTTACATTAGAAATAAGGATGTGTTGTGTTTCAAGTTCCAATATACCAGCATCTACGGTATTATGCCGCAGTGGGATCCTACTAATTATTTATTTTAAGATTACTTTTTGTTTATTCATAGATTTGTGTATTCAGTCCTATAGTTTAGGTTAGTTATTAATAGTTATTTGTTTTACAAGGGGGCAAAGTTGTTGTTTAACCGCTCATGCTAATATTGATACCCGAGCAAGCGAAAGATTCCAAAATTGAACCACGAGCGTAGCGAGTGGTTCGAAAAATGGAATCTTGAGCGTTGCGAGGGTTTCAAAGCACGAGGGTTAAACAAAATTTGCCCCCGAGTGAAACACAAAATTTTTCACCACACCAACCCGAAGCAAATATTAAATGTAAAATATCAAACAAAATCAAATCCAAATGAATGTTATTAAATATTTATCATCCAAAATCATCATTTAAAAGTCATTCTACCAGCAAACATAAGAAAACAACTCAAAATTTGCATTTGATTACTTTGCCTCACATGTGGATAAAATGCAACTTTGCTATTCGTTTTTGAAGTGCAAAGTAATTCTTTCCGAGCTGGTGTGGTGAAAAAAAAATTGCCTACTTTAGCCGTCTTTATCTCAATATTCGATGCTGACTACTGTATTAAATTTTTATACCTGCGACAGATTTTAAAGCGTATCTGGAAAATAAGATTAAAATTATTATTACGTAACGTAATTACGTACGTACGTGACTATTTTATAACGTTAAGATTACGGTTAGTTGCGAGTTATATGCTTAAGTGATACACGTAGTATTTTTTACTATAAAGCTATAAGGAGGAGTTTTCAGGTACAGTACAGATTTATCAGGCCGAAGGGTGTCAAGTTTGGAGGTCGCGGGTTCAAACCCCGGCTCGTACAAATGAGTTTTTCGGAACTTATGTACGAAGTATCATTTGATATTTACCAGTCGCTTTTCGGTGAAGGAAAACATCGTGAGGAAACCGGACTAGTCCCAATAAGGCCTAGTTTACCCTCTGGGTTGGAAGGTCAGATGGCAGTCGCTTTCGTAAAAACTAGTTGCCTACGTCAAATCATGGGATTAGTTGACAAGCGGACCCCAGGCTCTCATGAGCCGTGGCGAAATGCCGGGATAACGCGAGGAAGAAGAAGAAGAAGGGTGTCAAGTTCCGGCGGTTTCGCGGCCGGCTCCCTGACACTGCGGGGTTGCGAGCTGCATCGCAGCCATAATTGTGTGTTTTTAGTTTTAAGATATATTTTGTAATAATATGTATGCTAGTTTTAAGGTATATATTTATCTATGGGCCAGTAGTTCCCTGAATATAAATATTTTCCTTTCATTTCATTTATACTCTGTATCTTTAGGTATTTAAATAAAAGTAAACAAAATCTACCCTCAAATGGCTCCTTAAGCCAGTTGAGGGTAGATGAAAACATTACACGATCAAATAATGTAGATTCAAGTCAAGTCGTTCAGTGACTGATCTAGGCGATTTTGTATTTGGTTGGTTAACAAATAAATCTTTATAACTACCCGAAAATGTAAAAATTGTATGTTTAATTTTATCAACATACCTAAAGATACAGACTATAGGAGAACATAATTGTTTGAGTATGACGTAGTCTTGCTAAGTACCTTTCAGCATAAAAGTGTGAATAAATGTTAAATGTTTGGATGGACTTTGTAGAGTTCATTATCAAATCGAGAAGACATCTAGGTACATATTTTAAATCAGTCACTAAGTAAGTATTTACTGTATAGGTACTAGTGCCAACTCTTGCAAGAAGTAAGCACTGTAAAAAGTAGTGCCTAAATTACAGGCCAATACAGTTAACCTATCCTTAATATTTAAAAAATACAGTTTTGCTAATCTAAGTTAATAACAGATTGTGTACTTGTGTAAATGTACGTACAGAAAGCTATTATTATTTGAGAATAGCTGTATTCCTCTCCAAAATCAATAATATGCTGATTTATTAGAAGCAAATATGTATTACTATTAGTTATTCTGTGCAGATATGCCGGAAACATATTCATATGCATAATGATATGCTAATGTTTGTAACGGGTCAGCGACTTCATACCTACATAATAAGAAAACCAAACAAATGTAGGATCTTAGTGTTTTTTATTTGTGTTGCAAATTACACATCTTTTCTGTAGTCCGTATAGTGGTCCTTTTTTGTTTTATACAAATAAGGAAAACCTTTATGACTTGGTCACGTTTTAGTTAACTTGCTCGTGACTTCATTAAAATCATGGTAAATAGGTTTTTGTGTATTTATGCCACTTAAAAACAGTTTTTATCAAATAAAGAAATAAATAAAACGATCGACTAGGTATATGATTGACTTCTCATATTTTTGGAAATATATTCAAAGTTTAAAATTGTTCACTGGCGAAAGAGTGGACTGTAAAAAATGGGACGATAGGGGAATACTTTAGGGCCGGTTGAGCAAGAAAGTTGTTGTATGCCAAATTAACTTATGGAATTAAATTTAAGTGCGAGATAGTGTGAGACGAAGTTACCTTTGCAATCCGGTGGTTGTGGGTTGAACCGTTGGTTTCTGTTGTGGACTGCTGGTGGTGGTCCGGGCTGCCCTTGTCGCAAGCTAGAGGTAAGCTCAGAACCGTTACCTTCAGTCGGCCAACTTAGACCTAGGTTTTTCCACTGCACAGATGGGCACGGCGTCCTTCGGCTACACAGCACTGATTTTAAATAGTCTAGAGATTGGCAGTAGTGCTTTTAACAAAATTGCGAGAACATTAACGAGAATAGCGATATGTGATGTGCACTGGTAGTAGTTCTATCACATACTGGCTCTGACAGCTCATGACAGAGCAAGATTTAAATTCGAACCGTGACTTTGGTGTTGCCACAGTATTTACAAAAAAATATTCCTAAAAATACAAAGCCAAAGCTGAACATTCCGCCCACCAAAATGCATTGTATTTTGACTAAGCGAAAAAGAAACAATAAAGTAAGGTAAGTACGATAATATTAAGTCTAAAACGAAAAAATGGACAACACAAAGGTAGCGCTCTAAAGCGACTATGCAGGCAGTGGGCACAGTTTGACCACAGGCCGTTTGTACAACCCTATGGCCGTGCGCACAGTGACCACACGACAGATCCCGTCGGATCCGGGGTGTGTGTCGATGATGCGACCCAGGGGCCACTTCATTGGGCTCGTCTGCTCATTCACAACGAGCACTAGTGCACCAATTTGGACATTGGGTTGCCTATCGTGCCACTTCATCCGCTGGTGGAGGGTATGCATATACTCCTTGGACCATTTGTTCCAGAAGTCCTGGTGCATCTTCTGAAGCAGCTTCCAGCGTTGGAGAGGGCTAACCCGAACGTCTGATAGGTCTTCCTCGGGCACGACAGATAAGGGCTCCGTTGTGAGAAAATGGCCCGGAGTAAGGGCCGATAAGTCGTTAGGATCGGTACTGAGAGGAGTAAGGGGTCTCGAATTAATAAGAGCCTCGACCTGGGTCAAGATGGTTAGAAACTCTTCGTACGTCAACCTCTGACTACCGATGACTCGAGCCAAATGTGTTTTAACAGCCTTGATACCGGCCTCAGCGAGACCCGAGAAGTGAGGGCTGCCTGGCGGATTGAACTCGAATTTAATCTCGCTATGCGTCGCAGCATCTCCTACAATACGTTGCAGAATATTGCTCGCGCCGACAAAATTCTTCCCCTGGTCGGATACCAACCGGTTACACCGACCACGACGCGCGACGAAGCGGCGAAGCGCGGCAAGAAACGCGTCTGAGGACAGCTCAGTGACGAGCTCCGTGTGTACAGCCTTTGTCGAGGTGCACACGAAAACGCAAATGTAACCCTTGTAGGTCTTGTTACCTCGCCCGCGACCCAGAGCTATGTCAAAAGGTCCCCCGAAATCGACAGCAGCACTCAGGAAAGCTTTGAGCTGGGCTACCCGATAAGACGGCAAGTCGCCCATGAACGGCGCAGGAGCACCGAGTGGTCGAACACGGAAGCATTTCATGCATTTTGACGTGACAGCGTGGATAGCTCGCTTTGGGGACAGTATCCAGAAATGCTGCGCCAGCAAATTATGAAGCGTCTGGACGCCTGGGTGCATGAAACGCTTATGGTACTCGTCGATCAAGAGGGAGGTAAGACGATCGTCGCGAGGTAGCAACAGGGGATGTTTAACATCGAATTCGAGAGAAGCTCGCGACAGGCGTCCGCCCACCCTCAAGAGACCCGCGTCATCGAGGAATGGAGACAATTTCTTAAATGCTTTCGGGAGAAAGTTCGAAAGATTGTTTTTCACTTTCTCGATCTCCGAAGCAAAGTGGTGTTGTTGAACAGAACGCACGAGGAACATAAGCGCCTGTTTAATCTCCAGGGGTGTTAGAGGACCGTCCAACAAGTTGTTGGGCGTCTTCCGATTCCTTACGTTGTGCACGAAACGAAAACAATAGGCGAGGACACGTTGGAGTGTCCTCAGTGCCGAGAACTTATTCATTAAGTTGTCTGTCCACGTCTCCTGCACAGAGACAGTAAGGACAGTCACCTTGCGCTCTTCGTGTAGGACATCCACGTCGACTGATAACGTTGACTTAGGCCAGTCAGACTTGTCCAGCACGAGCCAAGATGGACCCTTCCACCAGTTACTATGGTGGACCAGGTCGTCCGGCAAGAGGCCCCGCGACCCACAGTCGGCAGGGTTGTCGCCAGTCCTCACGTGTCGCCAGCAATCAGGAGCGATAATCTCCTGGATGTGGCTCACGCGGTTAGCCACGAAAGTTTTCCACTTGGAAGGGCAAGACTTTATCCAAGTCAACGCAACGCTAGAGTCAGACCACGCGTACACCTTGTCGATTTTGTGGAGAGGCTCCAGAGCCGTTGCGACCGACTCCACTAGGTCTGCAAGTAGTACCGCGGCCAGCAACTCGAGACGTGGTATAGACAATTTACGCAGGGGTGCCACTCTCGATTTACCACAGACCAACTGGACGTACTGCGTTCCGTCCTCGCCTGACGTTCGAACGTAAACCACCGCGCAAAACCCTCGCTCTGAGGCGTCGCAGAACCCGTGAACTTCGAGCGAGACGAAATCGTTGACCATACGACGCGGGACAGACACGGACCTCAACGAAGGCAGCTGCGCTTTGAACTCTCGCCATTCGGATACAAGGTTCTCTGGCGCGTCGTCATCCCACGAGACACCTGAGACCCACAGCAACTGCATGAGATATTTCGCTAAGAACGTCACAGGTGAGAGAAGGCCCAGAGGGTCAAAGATCCGAGCAATCTCCGAGAGGATGGTACGTTTAGTGCACCGACGATCTTCGACAGCCACTCGAAAGGTGAAGTCGTCTGCCTGAGGTAACCACGAGAGGCCAAGAATTTTTAGTGAGATGTCCCCAATGGAGTTGAACTCCCGAAAGTCTTCAGAATACAAGTCTGAGGAGGGGACACCGTCGAAGAACTCCTGGTGGTTCGACGTCCATTTCCGCAAATGGAAACCGCCAGAAGCTAATATCGTCGACAACTCCGAACGAAGCTTCCGTGCTTCTTCGATAGAATGAGCTCCAGACACCACGTCGTCGACATAGATGTCGCGGTCTAGAACTGCCGAACCGGAAGGGTATTCTTCACCCGATTGCCTTGCCAACTGAGCAATAGTTCGGAGAGCTTGGTAAGGAGCGGACGAAACGCCGTAAGTAACGGTCAGCAGCCGATAGTCCCGGACAGGCTCATTGACAGACGGACGCCATAGGATACGCTGATATTCAGCATCTTCCGGGGACACTAAAATTTGTCTATACATTTGCTTGACGTCGGCCGTGAAAACAACATTATGCCACCGAAAACGAAGGAGCAAGTGGAAAATGTTATTTTGCAGCTTCTGCCCTGGCAGTAGCGCATCATTTAGCGAGATGCCTCGGCTGTCCTTGGCACTGGCGTCAAAGACGACCCGGAGAGGAGTACTGGTTGACGAGGGCCTCAATACTCCATGGTGGGGGATGTAGAAGAACTTCCCCTCATCCACCCTTGGAGGGTCACACTCCTCAAGGTGGCGACAGCTTTCGTAATCCTTCATAAAGGCTACATAGTTTTTGTAGAAGTCGGAGTTACTAAGTAACTTTCGCTCCAGCGACGAAAATCTCCTAAGAGCAATGGCTCGAGAGCCCGAGAAGGTGGGTTTATTGGAAGTGTCAGCGAAAGGTAGAGGAACGACGAATCTACCTTCCTCTGTGCGACGAAAGTTAGCGAGAAAATATTCCTCGCACAGCTGATCCTCCTTCGACAAAATGACGGTGTTCGGAGAGCGGACATCTTCCAACTCCCAGAACCTCTTAATAGAGTCGTCAATTGATAACCTGCCCACGACCAGTTGACAACTGTTACCACGGAACCGAGAACGACAGATGTCCGTTGCACAGTCGCCTGCGTCACCCATCAAAATCCACCCGAAGATGGTGTTGAGGGCAGTCGCCTGGCCAGGGGCCCCATGGGTCAAACCAGGGCGTAACGAAGAAGCGAGAATGTTGACGTTCAGCAGCAAGTCAACAGGTCCTGGAATATGCCAATGAGGGTCAGCTAACTCTAAGCCCCTGATATGTCGCCATGATGAGACATCAACATGATCCGTTGGCATTTCCGGACAAATTTTTGGTAACAAATAAGCCTCTACTGTAATAGCAGTATCAGACTTCCCGAGCCTGGACGAGACAGTACATGACAATGTGCCACCGGGCCTAGAAACCACATCACCAATGCCAGTCACGGCATGCTTCCCATATTCTGCCCGGAGACCAAGCTTCTTTGCACATTCCTCGCTTATAAAGTTGCAAGCACTGGCACAGTCAAGCAAAGCCCTTACCGCTACCAAGTCGCCTTGGGCATTCTTCACCAAAACCTTGGCAGTTGCAAACAAAGAAGAGGCCGCCACATTACTTGCCACCATTGCCAGCGGATTCGATGTGTCAGACGGATGCTTCGAGCTATTTACATCCACAGCCGGGGAGGCAGGCACATTTGCATTATTAAAATGTAACAGCGTATGGTGGGAGAAACGACACTGCTCACACCGCTGTTTTGACTTGCAGGACTTGACAGAATGAGACCCCGACAGACATAGAATACATAACTTATTTTCTTTCACACATTTGAACCGATCAGCGGGGTCATATTTTAAAAAAGTTGGACAAGATACAAGACTATGAGCCAGCTTACAGACTACACACGTTGGAGCAGTGACCACCAAGGCCATTTTTGGCTTACTAGAAGGCTTACTACTGCTAGGCTGAGGGGTACTAGCAACGAAGCCCGTTGACCCTGCAGCATCTAGTGCTCGGTATCTTTTCTCAACAAAATTCTGCAATTTACTAAACTCCGGGATATCATCGGAGTTGTGTTCTAGCTCAAACTGCTCCTTCGTGCTCCTATCCAGCTTCGACCACAGTAACTGAATAAGTAAAAAGTTTTTATCCGGCAAGCTGAAACCTTTCAATATTGACAAGTTTTCAGTAAAGACCCTATGAACCCGCTGTAGGTCACTAGGCCGAGACACTTTTACAGGTTCACACTGAGTAAGCTTATCATAATAAGTTGTAGCAATTAATTTAATTTTATTATATTGCTTGTACAGCGCCTCATATGCTACCTTATAATTGTCATCGGTGACAGGATAATTTTTTATAAGGTCATATGCTTCATTTTGCACGCTCGACAGTAAATAGTGTAATTTTTCAACAGGGGCAATATCTGTTCGCTTATGTACTAAAGAATTGAACAACTGTATGAATGTTACCCAGTTTTCAATTTTCCCATCGAAAGCTTTAATTTGTAACTTCGGCAACTTCGGCAAGACCGGCTGCGGCGTCCCCGATACCCCGGAAGCCCCAGCAAAGGCCTGCTTCCTATTCTGCAAACGCGATCTCACTGCCCTAACCTTCGAGTCGAACATCGCGGTATGGGAACAAATTTCGCGGTGCTCGCTTCGCGGAGCAGCACTTAAAAGTTTTATTTGAGCTTCATGAAAGTTTTTCGCAATTGCACACAATTCACTCTCGTCACACAAAGCTAATTCAGCATCCGACAACATTTGCAAATACTCTATTCTCATTACCTGATAATCACGAGCAATCATCACCGTGTCTACGCCAGCATCATCTTTCTCGCCAGACTTATCACTGCCTCCCATATTAATAAACACAAAACTACACAAAATTGCAGTAAATACACAAAAAAATGTTCAAAACAAACTGCAATTCACCTTCCACAACTTCAATGACAGACAGCTGACAGTTGACACTTGACAATTATGATAAATGTTGCCAGCGCAATTAAATAAGTGACCGAATGATTTTATTAAAGCACCACTACACGACCACCAACTTTCTTGCTTACCCTCGACTTTTTTTATAAGTCTACCCTAAATTTAGAATTAAGCAGATGACATGACGAAACGAATTTGAATAAGCAACAGACAACGACAAACGAAAAACCAAAGGTCACTTTTCAAATTATCCGGTTCGAAGAACCAAAATGTTCACTGGCGAAAGAGTGGACTGTAAAAAATGGGACGATAGGGGAATACTTTAGGGCCGGTTGAGCAAGAAAGTTGTTGTATGCCAAATTAACTTATGGAATTAAATTTAAGTGCGAGATAGTGTGAGACGAAGTTACCTTTGCAATCCGGTGGTTGTGGGTTGAACCGTTGGTTTCTGTTGTGGACTGCTGGTGGTGGTCCGGGCTGCCCTTGTCGCAAGCTAGAGGTAAGCTCAGAACCGTTACCTTCAGTCGGCCAACTTAGACCTAGGTTTTTCCACTGCACAGATGGGCACGGCGTCCTTCGGCTACACAGCACTGATTTTAAATAGTCTAGAGATTGGCAGTAGTGCTTTTAACAAAATTGCGAGAACATTAACGAGAATAGCGATATGTGATGTGCACTGGTAGTAGTTCTATCACATACTGGCTCTGACAGCTCATGACAGAGCAAGATTTAAATTCGAACCGTGACTTTGGTGTTGCCACAGTATTTACAAAAAAATATTCCTAAAAATACAAAGCCAAAGCTGAACAAAAATAATTAAAAGATGTATTTATTGATACGGGAGTGCAGTTGTTAAATGAGTAGGTAGCGCGAAATATGCAGCATGTACAAATAAATTTTAGTCCGTATAAACCTAAAATGTAAATTAAAATATAATATAGGTAGATATATTGGATATATTAATTTTAAAATTTCCGTGTGTTATTTGTTCACCAATAAAAATGTTTTTTTATACCACATCGGTGGCAAACAAGCATACGGCCCGCCTGATGGTAAGCAGTCACCGTAGCCTATGGACGCCTGCAACTCCAGAGGTGTTACATGCGAGTTGCCGACCTTTTAAAAACCTGTACACTCCTTTTTTGAAGAACCCCATACTGTAGGCCCTCGGGAAAACCGTTCAAATCAAAAGTGACCCTCAGCAATGAGTACAAAATCAATTGCCAAACTTTTTGTCTGACCACTAACTAGCCGAACCGGTTGTAACTTATTACTTTAAACTGAACTACGAGTACAAAATCACTAAGATAAAATACTTAACACTAACGTAACGTAAAATAATAAATTAACACTTACCTAGTTTCACCCCAAAGTCCAAAACACGAATTAAAAAATATAATATTTTGACAGTTTTTTTTTTTCAGAGTGCGCGGCAGTCACGGATGCCAGACAACCGTCGACTGGCGCGCTTTGCGTTGCGTTGAAAAAAAGTTACACATACTCTTTGGATTAGGCACTTGGTCGGACAACAGAATGCTCGTGGAGTGCTAATTGACTTCGAAAGTACCTAACTAGTGTAGTTTGTTAACTGTTATTGCTATTTTAAGTGCTGTAGCCACCTTGATATTCTTAGTTGCTTGCTTTATATTAAACCTACATACATATACACTGAGAGAAAAGTACAACAAAAACACACTTAGAATTACAAAAATAAACTTAATCCGGGGACAAGGAGAGTTAACTAATAGGAACAAATTGACTTTTGCAATTTCTATTAGTTATTGCAATTTCTATTATCTGTTTGTTGAAATTATATTTGGGATTACCTACTGAGCTGTTTGTAGAAATAGATAAACTTTACAGAAATAGTGACACGTCCATAATTATTACTAAAACATCATTTTCTCAAACATGCAATGAAATATTGATGTTATGTTCCTTATAATAGGCTGCGAAGTATGACGTTTCAGGTGCGGCTAGGACAAAAGGTCGTTAATGGAATTTCATACACATCTTGCAGGCCTATATCTCGTTTTTTTAGCATTAGAAAAAAGGTAAACAATCTTGATGTGTCTTTTAATTGAAAAACACATTTTAAAAATAAGTTACGGCAAATATGTTACAATTATGAATCTAATACGATCATTCAAAATCAAAATCAAAATCAAAATATACTTTATTCATGTAGGCCTAGCAACAAGCTCTTATGAATTTATATTCTTCTGCTTTCATAAGTAATAGTTTTTGATTTTTAAAAAGCGTTTTTCAATAAAAGACATGCCAAGATCGCTTATCTTCTTGCAAGTTCTTTCTAATGCTAAAAAAAACGAACTATAGGCCGGCAAAGTCCTCTTTTTTAATTTTCATTTCACAGATATTTGTGACACAGCATCGTGGCATTCATCCATTAAAAAAAACTAGAGGCAATATTTGCTTTATGGTTCGTAATGACACTCTGCCACTACGCCTATAAAAAAAACTAAAAACGATGTTTGCTATAATTTGCAGTTTTATTTGTATAAAATCAACATGAACTTAATAAATAATACATTCTATAATTTTAAATTATAAATTATAAATTTAACTACACAAATAAAAACATTTAAAATATTTCATTTAAACGTTAGGGGTAAAAAGGTCTACTCAAACACGCGTAGTTATATTTTTTTAATTGTTATGGAGGTAAAGTTGAAAAATATTCATTCTGTTTTATTGGATTTATGGTGCGTTGTTGATTTTTTGACTTTAATATGAGTTCCGACGAAATAATGAAATTAATATTAATTGTAATCGTATGTCTTGGAATTAGCAGCGGAAGCAGAATTGATTTTAAATAACTTGCTGCCTCTGCCGCCAAGTCAAAGACGAAGTATGTATATGGTAGCTTATGGCAATTTTATTATTTGAGAAACTAAGAAAAATGGCTTACAGTTTATTAGAAAAAGTTTTGTGGCATATTTTAAATGAATGTAACTACAAATTCGTCAACGCTGTGGAAATTATACTTATTTACTCCATGCATAAATCAACGATGTATGTGAAACATGATATCAACATGAAAGACTATGTAAACTTATGTGACGAAAACGACAGTCAGACGGATACAAGGCGAAAAAATCAAAGATACATGAAAATATACGGGTAGTAAAAATACACGACTCGTGTAAAACATACGCGTGATAATGATATAGGTACGTGTTGGTTATATTTTGGGTGTAAATAGTTTACTTTTAGTTTTTTCTATAAATAAAACTTGGGTTTCGTGGATTTTTTATTTCATTCATTTCATTGCATGTTTGAGAAAAGCACTATACATACCTCGGCGGGAAATGGGGTTGCCCGCGCTCAGACCTATCCGGCCTCGCTTCGCTCGGCCGTCTATATGTCTTCGGCCGGCAACCCCTTTCGTCCCGGCCTCTGTAGTAATGTACTATTTTTCCCCCAGTACAGAACTGTTTTTTAATTCCTGGTGATGATTTTTCTCTCAGTGTAGGTATAATCTAAATCTAGATTCAATTATAGAATCAAATTTAGAGTCATATTATCCTCATCTCTTTTATAATGAACTATTGTTATAGAATATAGATGGTAAGCGGTCCCCGAAGACTATGGACGTCTGCAACTCGTACTTTTGAAAGAATAACTTAACCCTTTACCGCATACGCAGCCAAATATGGCGCTTATAATAATAAACTCTATTGATAGGTATTAAAGATTTTAAACAAATATTTTTATGAAATGTAGTAAGGGCACAGAATAAATAATAGTAATAATAGGTACAGAAGATTCACTCTCTAACAAAGCGCGTCTGTTACGATCAGGACACATATGGCCGCTAGGTGGCGACAGCGCCACGCGCGGCTCATAAGCCGCCACCAAAATTGGTGTGGATCGGATGTACATTTAGCTACCTGTAGCAAAGCGACGAAATCGCGGAGTGAGCTACGCCTGGCGGAGGTAACATAAATGAAATACATAAAGATTGTTTTACATTTTATTAGCAACTTTCTCGTTCCCTCCCTGTAAAACCCACATGAGTTGGCCTAATGTCAACAACTGTGTTTCGCCTCGCGAGTGCAGCTCGAGCCTTGGCGGGGTTTCTAAAACACCTTTACCGCAAACTATCACCAAGGGGTAGCCCATTCTGCGAACAAATGTATATATGTATTATATTATAGTCTGACAAAAAAGAGGAAATTAAAAAAGGGCAATACTGTAGTGTCGTCCCTGTCAAATCAATCTAAGAAAACGGGATGACAACACCACAGTATTGCCACTTTTTAATTTCTACTCTTTTTTGTCAGACTACATAATAAAATGTGTGTGACCAATTTTAAACTAAATCCGTTCAGGCTTGTGAATAAATAATGCCAGCCTAAAAGTGGGGTGTTTTTCAGTAGATTTTCATCAAAAAACGATCGACGTCAAATGCCGTCTTTGGCGACATTGTCACGATTTTGTATTGAAGTCAATTGCCGTCTATGGCGTTCAAAACGTTATAATATCCATAGTAATATTATAAATGCGAAAGTGTGTCTGTCTGTCTGTTACCTCTTCACGCTTAAACCGCTGAACGGATTTAGTTTAAAGGCATAGAGATAGTTTAAGTCCCGGAGACATAGTATAGTTTTTATGTCAGAAGTCATCTCGAAAGAGGGTGAAAAGGGGGGTGGATGTGAGAAAAATAATGAAGTGTTTCTTAATTGGTATAAACAATTAAGCATATTATGTTCGAATTGCTATTAGATTTCATCCAGGCGCTGTACTTACTCTAGCTGCTGGTACTAATTCTACGCAGACGAAGTCGCGGGCAAAATCTAGTACTACTATACATATAAACTGCAATAGAGACCGTTCATAGATTACGTTGACCGCTTACTTACTTGTCAGCCATAAGTATCCGTTTCCCGACAGTCATCGAGTGGCGGTCGTCGTATATAATGTCGTCGCGGAGGCCCGGTAGGGACGACAGTTTGTCGAACAAGCCGAGCATTTGCTCAGAGTTGTACACGGACCATTCTTTTGAGCCTTCCTGAAATGGAAAATATGCATACATACATACAGGGTGTTTATTTAGTCACCTGCAACAATTTACGGGTTGAATATACAGGTCATACTGACCAACCCGGAATTCGCGGAAAAAAAAAGTTTAAATTCTCCCATAGAAAATGTCAATGGTCAGACAGCCAAAGTGTATGAAACGTTACGTAAAGTAGTCGTAAACACCCTGTA
Organism: Cydia fagiglandana; assembly: GCF_963556715.1. NCBI lineage: Eukaryota > Metazoa > Arthropoda > Insecta > Lepidoptera > Tortricidae > Cydia > Cydia fagiglandana. Next base: position 4,687,144 of record NC_085955.1, read on the forward strand.
TTTAGAATACAGGGTGTTTACCTTTTGAATCCAGCAACATAAAAACTAGTTTGATGTATTCAAAAGGTAGGTACTGAAATACGCAATACTCGTACAGTACGTAGCGGCCTCCTTTTTAGGGTTCCGTACCAGTGGCGGGGTGTCCATTAAAGCCGATTCCCACCGGCTTGCCTGGTTTTGGACGTGTGAGCAGAGTTGTAAAGAAAATATGTAAGCCAAATTAGCTCCGGCTTGCCTATGGATATATTTGACGCGCCGCCACTGTTCCGTACCCAAAGGGTAAAACGGGACCCTATTACTAAGACTTCGCTGTCCGTCCGTCCGTCCGTCCGTCCGTCTGTCACCAGGCTGTATCTCACGAACCGTGATAGCTAGACAGTTGAAATTTTCACAGATGATGTATTTCTGTTGCCGCTATAAGAACAAATACTAAAAACAGAATACAATAAAGATTTAAATGGGGCTCCCATACAACAAACGTGATTTTTGACTAAAGTTAAGCAACGTCGGGCGTGGTCAGTACTTGGATGGGTGACCGTTTTCTTTTTGCATGTTTTTCCGTTTTTTTTTTTGCTTTATGGTACGGAAGCCTTCGTGCGCGAGTCCGACTCGCACTTGCCCGGTTTTTTAAATACATGTCGTTAAATTTAAATAATCACGATTAATTAGCAGTGGCGCTAGTGTGCACGTTGATGGGCTCTTAAACCATACACTACTTAAAGAGTACTCAAACATACCTTAGGCCCTATAAGTATAGCTCGATAAGGAGCGATGGGCTCCGGCCACCTTAGGGCTCCGTCTGTGGATAGTGCTTCAAGACTTGCAGCCAGTAATCTGTAAATAAGTTTTTGGCAAAAATTTCATTTTCGGTACAAGCTTTTATCGCCGACTGTACTTTTCTTTCCACAGGCAACTAATACTCATCGAGACAATTCTAAAACCCCAAACAGAATTAGGTTTCGTTGTTTTATCACATAGTTCCTATGGCCACCTCCGGTCTCCATCATCAGATCAGCTCGATGACACCATAATATTGCATTGTCACCCGACTTACGTATGTATGCAAAATTACAGCTCAATCGGAAACCGGGAAGTGGATCAAATTTAACTTGCAAGATTTGATTACACACAGACAGATAACGGTCAGGTGAAACTAAATAAAAGCTTGTAAAAAAAGGTTTGTTTAATAGGAATGTATTTGACATAAAAAGATGATTTGATGATGAAAGGTGATTCGCCAGTAACTGGCCGCCTAAACTAAAAATGAATTCTATTCATTTATAAACAGAATTCATTTTAGTATAAGGTTTCAATAACTGGCCAGCCTTCAGTAACCTCATCTGTGTAACCATGATTCTATATACACTCGGCGTCAAAAAAATCGCACCTCGCCAAAAATTCGTTTCAAGCAAATATAGCTCTTATCTAATGCATTGTACCCTATCAATATTGGTATCATTTGAAAGCGCAATTAACGAACTTTAAAAAGATAAATCGGCATTGTCCGTAAAAACAACCATCGCCGAACATAGGCGTTTTGTTTAAAAAAGGGCCGAGAGCCAATTTTAATCGGTCCGTTGTTGTGCAATCCGGGAGGGGTATAAAATGGAGGGTAATGGTTAGTTATGGTTTATTCGCTCTTCAGTGGTCACTGAGGTTACTAATGAACCGTTACAGCAAGAAAAAACCCTTGGACATGAATACCAGTCCAGAAGAAGCAGCTCAAGAGGTGGCACTGCTGCAAACAAGACTATAGCAGTAAGAATTTGCTGAAAGATTTAACATAAGCGGTTTCCGAGTGCGTCGAGTCTTGCTGGGGTTTCAGGTGACTAGTGGTTACATCAGGAGGCCTGGACCTGGAAGACAACACTGCGCTTCCGCTAGAGACCATCGGTACAATGTATCGAACTCTTTGCAGAACCGTTTCTCCGAGGCTGTTGAGCTGCAGCAGCAGCTTCAAGCAGCTCAAAAAACAGCAGTAAGCACCTCTACGATCGGAAGAAAGCCGGAAGAGAAGAGGATGTTGCCCTGTAGAGCTGCTACAGGCCCCCAATTAAAGCAATAGCATCGAATAGCCAGGAGGCAATTTTGCCGACTGCACGAAGATTGGACGTTTGAACAATAGAGAAATGTCCTCTTTTCCGACGAGACGAGGGTTTGCCTTTACATCAACGACAGGTGCAGGGGGGTGTATAGGAGGCAGGAAGAGCAATTTACGCAAGCCTGCACTGAAAAAACCGTCTGCTTAGGGGTCGGATCTCGCATGTTCTGGGACGGCATTTCGATCGACGAGTAAACTGATCTCTTGTGCATTTCCCGCACTGAAGGTGGTCACAGCCAGGGACTCCTGACTGCTCGGCGTTCCATAACGGTGTTCTTGGAGGAGCATGTGTTCCCATATGATGGTTTTGTTGGACCCAACTTCCAGTTTATGCATGACAACGCCCGCTGTCACACTGCGTTGTTTGTGTGAGATTAACTGTGGGAGGTTGGGGTCACCGTAATGGAGTGGCCAGCAAGGAGCCCTGACCTGAACCCAATCGAACATCACTAGGATCAGCTAAACCGGCGGGTTCGATCGCCTGATCCTGCTCCTGCCACTCTCGACAGGCTTCAAAACGCCATTATTGAGGAGTGGAACAACTTTCCTCAAAAACGCACCGTGGCACTCATGACAGTCATTACTGATCACATGGAAGCTACTCGGAGGGCAAGAGGAGGCAGCATTAGGTTTTAAGTTTAGTTTTAAGTTTGTTTTTTCCGTATCTGTTGATTTTGTAGTGTTTTTATTCTTTGCAATTTTAACCTGAATACACGTCGATTCGTTTTTCCTGAAAATTTTCTTTTTGTATGGAGTAGATCGTCCATTTTACGACATTTTCCAATAGAGGGTTTCATAACCTTTCAAATAAGGCCCCATAGTCTTATCTTGCCTTATATAATATAAGGTTTAAAACCGCTTGAAAGAAAAAAGTTAAGATGTGCGATTTTTTTGACGCTGAGTGTATACCCTAGTAGCATTTTCGTTGGGGCCCACGGTGCCAACGGTAGGGAAAACGTTGGGATGAGGTTCGTTCCGTAGCCAACATTAATTTTGTATTGGCCCACCATCGCATTTACCAACATTCGCTGTAGCACAGATGTCCAACAATGGGCCTTTGTGTATTTTGGTACCGTTGGCTAAACAACGATAATATTCGTTGGCCCAATGATGACATATATCGCATTTACCAACATTGGCAGTGGCAGTGATGCCCAACAATGGGCCTTTGTGTATTTTGCTACCGTTCGCTAAACAACGATAACATTCGTTGGCCCAATGGTGACGAATACCGCATTTACCAACGTTGGCTGTGGCATGGATGCCCAACAATGGGCCTTTGTGTATTTTGGTAACGTTGGCTAATCAACGATATCATCCGATGGCCCAATGACGACAAATATCGCATTTACCAACATTGGCTGTAGCTTTGATGCCCAACAATGGGCCTTTGTGTATTTTGGTAACGTTGGCTAATCAACGATATCATCCGATGGCCCAATGATGATAAATATCGCATTTACCAACATTGGCTGTGGCACTGATGCCCAACAATGGGCCTTTGTTTATTTTGGTAACGTTGGCTAATCAACGATATCATCCGATGGCCCAATGACGACAAATATCGCATTTACCAACATTGCCTGTAGCATTGATGCCCAACAACGGGCCTTTGTTTATTTTGGTAACGTTGGCTAATCAACGATATCATCCGATGGCCCAATGACGACAAATATCGCATTTACCAACATTAGCTGTAGCATTGATGCCCAACAATGGGCCTTTGTGTATTTTGGTAACGTTGGCTAATCAACGATATCATCCGATGGCCCAATGATGACAAACATCGCATTTACCAACATTTGCTGTGGCACTGATGCCCAACAATGGGCCTTTGTTTATTTTGGTAACGTTGGCTAATCAACGATATTATCCGATGGCCCAATGAGGACAAATATTGCATTTACCAACATTGGCTGTAGCATTGATGCCCAACAATGGGCCGTTGTGTATTTTGGTAATGTTGGCTAATCAACGATATCATCCGATGGCCCATTGATGACAAATATCGCATTTACCAACATTGGCTGTGGCACTGATGCCCAACAATGGGCCTTTGTTTATTTTGGTAACGTTGGCTCGTCAACGATATCATACGATGGCCCAATGACGACAAATGCCGCATTTACCAACATTGGCTGTAGCATTGATGCCCAACAATGGGCCTTTGTGTATTTTGCTACCGTTCGCTAAACAACGATAACATTCGTTGGCCCAATGGTGACGAATACCGCATTTACCAACATTGGCTGTGGCACGGATGCCCAACAATGGGCCTTTGTGTATTTTGGTAACGTTGGCTAGTTAATGATATCATCCGATGGCCCAATGATGACAAATATCGCATTTACCAACATTGGCTGTGGCACTGACGCCTAACAATGGGCCTTTGTGTATTTTGGTACCGGTGGCTAAACAACGATAAGGTTAACATTCGTTGGCCCAGTGAGCACAAATATCGCATTTACCAACATTGGCTGTGGTACTGATGCCCAACAATGGGCCTGTGTATATTTTGGTACCGGTGGCTAAACAACGATAATATTCTTTGGCCCAATGATGACATATATCGCATTTACCAACATTGGCAGTGGCACTAAAGCCCAACAATGGGCCCTTGTGTATTTTAGTAACGTTGGCTAATCAACGATATCATTCGATGGCCCAGTGAGGACAAATGTCGCATTTATAACTCTAGCCGGTCAAGCAAGTTTGTCACTAGAAAAGGTCGCGAAATTCAAATTTTCTATGGGACGATAACCCTTCACGCCTACATTTTTTAAATTTGTCGCTCTTTTCTAATGACGGAAATGGCTTGACAGAGTATAACACCATAAACAAATAAATAAATATTACACGAGCATTTTAACAGAGGCCAGGGGCTGCGTGACGTCATCAAAATAGCTACCAGTTGAGTTTGCTTGTGGCGTCACTAGATGGCGTTACTGTCTCCAAACATCGAAGTTATAGTTATTTTCTCGATTATTCCGGATATAATTATAATATTTTTAAAAGTAACTTATAAATCTAATAGCTATAACTATAAAATTTATACATAAATTTAAAAAATTGTATTTTACCGACATTTTCTCAATTTAAATCTCAAAAAACATAAATCTCGCTTACGAAGTTTCGAAGTGCGGTTAGTATATATACAAATTAGAGTGTATAGTAACTATAGTAAATTAGAGTGTGTAGTAAATTAGAGTGTACTTGCTTCGGCAGTAAATATACTAATAAAATTGGAACGATACAGAGAAGATTAACTACAACTGCTGCCTAGGGCCTTCATGTGGATACAACCAATGCCTACCGTAGTGTAATTGTAATATTTATCAGCAAAGGCCCAACGTCGTATTACACAACCACTTACCTAACGTAGGGTAACTGTAGGACTCGTAAACAAAAGCCCATTACATAATTAGACTGTAGGCCCACTATAAATTACACAACTATTTACCTACGGTAGTATTGTAAGAATCCTACACAAGGCCCAACGTTAAAGTTGCAATGATGGCCCTTTGTGGGACAAGCTGTGTTGGGCCTTCAACCTGGTGCACGACTACCTACCGACCTACCTGACTTGCCGTTGGGTAATTGTTGAATTTGCAAACAGAAGCACAACGAAAAAATTGCCCTTTTTTAATTTTATGCAGTTGGCCCTACAGCAAGCCATACGGCCAAATGTAACAATTAACCAACCATCAAACAAATGTGTATAGGCCCTACCACGGCCCAACCAAAACCACCACCGTTGAATAATTGTATGATTTATTTTAATAGGCCCAACGAAAAAATTACTCTAATGGCCCTCTGTTGGGAATCTTCGGGAGGGCCTTTGTCGAGGGCCCTCCAGCAAATCGTACGGCCAAATGTAACAATTAACCAACCATCAAACAAATGTGTATAGGCCCAACCACGGCCCAACCAAAACCACCACCGTTGAATAATTGTATGATTTATTTAAATAGGCCCAACGAAAAAATTACTCTTATGGCCCTCTGTTGAGAATCTTCGGGAGGGCCTTTGTCGAGGGCCCTCCAGCAAATCGTACGGCCAAATATAACGGTTGCCCAACTAATACGTAAACAAAGGCCCAACAAAATCCCTACAAGAAAATGCTATTAGGGTAACGTACCACACCTTAGTTACATTAGAAATAAGGATGTGTTGTGTTTCAAGTTCCAATATACCAGCATCTACGGTATTATGCCGCAGTGGGATCCTACTAATTATTTATTTTAAGATTACTTTTTGTTTATTCATAGATTTGTGTATTCAGTCCTATAGTTTAGGTTAGTTATTAATAGTTATTTGTTTTACAAGGGGGCAAAGTTGTTGTTTAACCGCTCATGCTAATATTGATACCCGAGCAAGCGAAAGATTCCTAAATTGAACCACGAGCGTAGCGAGTGGTTCGAAAAATGGAATCTTGAGCGTTGCGAGGGTTTCAAAGCACGAGGGTTAAACAAAATTTGCCCCCGAGTGAAACACAAAATTTTTCACCACACCAACCCGAAGCAAATATTAAATGTAAAATATCAAACAAAATCAAATCCAAATGAATGTTATTAAATATTTATCATCCAAAATCATCATTTAAAAGTCACCCAGCAAACATTTTTGGTCAATATTCCGAAAAGGGCACCTATTTTAGGTTGCACAAATTAGGGGACCAAAATGAGGCACGTCGAATCGACGACGTCGGCACGTCGAGTCGACATAAATGGGGAAAAAACGCACGTGCCGGCGACGTATTTATTGACGGTAAATTAGTCATTACAACCATTAGGTCAACACTAGGTCATGTTTCCGACGTCGATTCGACGTTGCCACGACGTGCCGCGTAGTTGAAATGTACTAATTTGGTAATCTTTACCACCTTTAGACGTGATGGTGACATATTTTTATCCATATAATTACTCTGCGAGGCAATATTTAGATGAGACGCGATGAAGAGAAAAAGAGACACAAACATTACGCTTATATATTCTTTTCACTCAGAAACAAAATGTCTAACAAGAAAACAACTTTAAGTTGTGCAATGATAATGGCGGCCACTAAGTCATGTAAAATCATTTAGGCCGATTACGCAGATGAAGAACGATGAAATCTAGTGCACAGAAAATTTTTTCGTGCAGTATGTTAGGTTTACATACAAAACTATCGATGGGCTTTTGAAATATTTAAGTTTTCAACATTTTATAAAATCAAAATGCATATATTTGCTTGTAATTGAGTGTTGTAATTGAATATTTGTGTGTGTGAGTATATTGACTCGATCAAAAATATTGTTTTATTTTGAATATTAGCACAATGAAGTACCGTGCGATGGCACCATTCAAGATATAACAACTTAAATTATGCAATTTCATATTTAGCATCTCGTTATAATGAAAGAAAATGGCGGCACAACCTTATGGTATTGATAGTACTTTACAAGTGATTTTAATTATATGGTCGCAATATGGTATCTATTTTAAGTAACATTTACCTAAAATTAGTAGCTAAATCGACATATAATCGACGACCTAAAGGTCTCCGTATAAGAAATAATTACGTCGCAAATACACCTAAAATGTCTTATTAGTACATTTGACCTATTGGTCAGACTTTGCAGTTATTTTACCTAATATTTCGACTTATTTTCAACCATTAAGTCCCTGACTTCATGGTCCCCGTATAAGAAATAATTACGTCGCATATACACCTAAAATGCCTTATTAGTACATTTGACCTATTGGTCAGGGTTCGAAGTTAATTTTACCTAATATTTCGACTGATTTTCAACCATTAAGTCCCTGACTTCATGGTCTCCGTATAAGAAATAATTACGTCGCATATACTCCTAAAAGGCCTTATTAGTAAATTTGACCTATTGGTCAGGGTACGAAGTTAATTTTACCTAGTAATTCGACTTATTTTCAACCATTAAGTCCGTGACTTCATAGTCCCCGTATAAGTAATAATTACGTCGCAAATACACCTAAAATACCTTATTAGTAGATTTGACCTATTGGTCATGGTTTAAGGTTAATTTTACCTAATATTTCGCCTTATTTTCAACCCCTAAGTCCCTGACTTCATGGTGTATTTATGAAGTGAAATTTACGTTTTATTGTCCCTATATTTCGACTTGGAAGTAAAAGTGTACAATACGTAAAATAATTGGTGACTCAGGACGTAATTTTTACTTAAATTGGTAAAATCTTCTTCGAGCCTAGGAAAAAATACTTAAAATGTTTGCTGGGCAATTCTACCAGCAAACATAAGAAAACAACTCAAAATTTGCATTTGATTACTTTGCCTCACATGTGGATAAAATGCAACTTTGCTATTCGTTTTTGAAGTGCAAAGTAATTCTTTCCGAGCTGGTGTGGTGAAAAAAAAATTGCCTACTTCAGCCGTCTTTATCTCAATATTCGATGCTGACTACTGTATTAAATTTTTATACCTGCGACAGATTTTAAAGCGTATCTGGAAAATAAGATTAAACTTAATCTTATAACGTTAAGATTACGGTTAGTTGCGAGTTATATGCTTAAGTGATACACGTAGTATTTTTTACTATAAAGCTATAAGGAGGAGTTTTCAGGTACAGTACAGATTTATCAGGCCGAAGGGTGTCAAGTTCTGGAGGTCGCGGGTTCAAACCCCGGCTCGTACAAATGAGTTTTTCGGAACTTATGTACGAAGTATCATTTGATATTTACCAGTCGCTTTTCGGTGAAGGAAAACATCGTGAGGAAACCGGACTAGTCCCAATAAGGCCTAGTTTACCCTCTGGGTTGGAAGGTCAGATGGCAGTCGCTTTCGTAAAAACTAGTTGCCTACGTCAAATCATGGGATTAGTTGACAAGCGGACCCCAGGCTCTCATGAGCCGTGGCGAAATGCCGGGATAACGCGAGGAAGAAGAAGAAGAAGGGTGTCAAGTTCCGGCGGTTTCGCGGCCGGCTCCCTGACACTGCGGGGTTGCGAGCTGCATCGCAGCCATAATTGTGTGTTTTTAGTTTTAAGATATATTTTGTAATAATATGTATGCTAGTTTTAAGGTATATATTTATCTATGGGCCAGTAGTTCCCTGAATATAAATATTTTCCTTTCATTTCATTTATACTCTGTATCTTTAGGTATTTAAATAAAAGTAAACAAAATCTACCCTCAAATGGCTCCTTAAGCCAGTTGAGGGTAGATGAAAACATTACACGATCAAATAATGTAGATTCAAGTCAAGTCGTTCAGTGACTGATCTAGGCGATTTTGTATTTGGTTGGTTAACAAATAAATCTTTATAACTACCCGAAAATGTAAAAATTGTATGTTTAATTTTATCAACATACCTAAAGATACAGACTATAGGAGAACATAATTGTTTGAGTATGACGTAGTCTTGCTAAGTACCTTTCAGCATAAAAGTGTGAATAAATGTTAAATGTTTGGATGGACTTTGTAGAGTTCATTATCAAATCGAGAAGACATCTAGGTACATATTTTAAATCAGTCACTAAGTAAGTATTTACTGTATAGGTACTAGTGCCAACTCTTGCAAGAAGTAAGCACTGTAAAAAGTAGTGCCTAAATTACAGGCCAATACAGTTAACCTATCCTTAATATTTAAAAAATACAGTTTTGCTAATCTAAGTTAATAACAGATTGTGTACTTGTGTAAATGTACGTACAGAAAGCTATTATTATTTGAGAATAGCTGTATTCCTCTCCAAAATCAATAATATTATGCTGATTTATTAGAAGCAAATATGTATTACTCTTAGTTATTCTGTGCAGATATGCCGGAAACATATTCATATGCATAATGATATGCTAATGTTTGTAACGGGTCAGCGACTTCATACCTACATAATAAGAAAACCAAACAAATGTAGGATCTTAGTGTTTTTTATTTGTGTTGCAAATTACACATCTTTTCTGTAGTCCGTATAGTGGTCCTTTTTTGTTTTATACAAATAAGGAAAACCTTTATGACTTGGTCACGTTTTAGTTAACTTGCTCGTGACTTCATTAAAATCATGGTAAATAGGTTTTTGTGTATTTATGCCACTTAAAAACAGTTTTTATCAAATAATTTAATACATAAAACGATCGACTAGGTATATGATTGACTTCACATATTTTTGGAAATGTATTCAAAGTTTAAAATAATTAAAAGATGAATTTATTCATACGGGAGTGCAGTTGTTAAATAAATAGCGTAAAAATAAACAGCGAAATATGCAGCATGTACAAATAAATTTTAGTCCGTATAAACCTAAAATGTAAATTAAAATATAATATAGGTAGATATATTGGATATATTAATTTTAAAATTTCCGCGTGTTATTTGTTCACCAATAAAAATGTTTTTTTTAATACCACATCGGTGGCAAACAAGCATACTGCCCGCCTGATGGTAAGCAGTCACCGTAGCCTATGGACGCCTGCAACTCCAGAGGTGTTACATGCGAGTTGCCGACCTTTTAAAAACCTGTACACTCCTTTTTTGAAGAACCCCATACTGTAGGCCCTCGGGAAAACCGTTCAAATCAAAAGTGACCCTCAGCAATGAGTACAAAATCAATTGCCAAACTTTTTGTATGACCACTAACTAGCCGAACCGGTTGTAACTTATTACTTTAAACTGAACTACGAGTACAAAATCACTAAGATAAATTGAGATAAAATACAACAACAACGAAAATAATAAATAAACACTTACATAGTTTCACCCCAAAGTCCGAATCACGAATTTAAAAATATAATATTTTGACAGTTATTTTTTTTAATTTTCAGAGCGCGCGGCAGTCACGGATGCCAGACAACCGTCGACTGGCGCGCTTTGCGTTGCGTTGAAAAAAAGTTACGCATACATACTCTTTGGAGTAGGCACTAGGCACTTGCTCGGACAGAATGCTTGTGGAGTGCTAATTGACTTCGAAAGTACGTAACTAGTGTAGTTTGTTAACTGTTATTGCTATTTAGGTATGGCACCAAAAATTTTTAATAGTATCCCAAATAATATAAAGTCCTTGCCAACTGATCAATTTAAAATACAATTAAAATCATATTTAATAAATAAATGCTACTACTCAATAAATGATTTTCTTAGCGATACTTAAAACACCCAATTACAACTTGTCCAGTCTACGTAATGGTTTAATTTTTACTCAATATTTTGTATACTTAATGTTTGCGTTTTGAATGTTAAATTGTATATGTTATATCTTTAATATGATGTATAAATAACCATAGTTTTTAAGTTTTATAACATTTGTACGCCAATAGGCAAAACACAGAGCTCTGTAATTACCTATTTTTACTTAAGACCTGTATCACCTGTGTTCAACAAATAAAATTTACTTTACTTTATTTTAAGTGCTGTAGCCACCTTAATATTCTTAGTTGCTTGCTTTAAACCTACATACATATAGCTATAATCTAGATTCATTTCTAGAAACAAATCTAGAGTCATATTATTATCCTCATCTCTTTTATGGTGAACTATTGTTATATAATATAGATGGTAAGCGGTCCCCGAAGACTATGGCCGTCTGCAAATCGTACTTTTGAAAGAAAGAAAATAACTTAACCCTTTACCGCATACGCAGCCAAATATGGCGCTTATAATAATAAACTCTATTGATAGGTATTAAAGTAAGATTTTAAACAAATATTTTTATGACGTGTAGTAAGGGCACAGAATAAATAATAGTAATAATAGGTACAGAAGATTCTCTCTCTAACAAAGCGCGTCTGTTACGACCAGGACAGATATGGCCGCTAGGTGGCGACAGCGCCACGCGCGGCTCATAAGCCGCCACCAAAATTGGTGTGGAACGGATGTACTTTTAGCTACCTGTAGCAAAGCGACGAAATCGCGGAGTGAGCCACGCCTGGCGGAGGTAACATAAATGAAATACATAAAGATTGTTTTACATTTTATTAGCAACTTTCTCGTTCCCTCCCTGTAAAACCCACATGAGTTGGCCTAGTGTTAACAACTGTGTTTCGCCTCGCGAGTGTAGCTCGAGCCTTGGCGGGGTTTCTAAAACACCCTTACCGCAAACTATCACTAAGGGGTAGCCCATTCTGCGAACAATTGTGTATATAAGTATATTATAGTCTGACAAAAAAGAGGAAATTAAAAAAAGGGCAATACTGTAGTGTCGTCCCTTTCAAATCAATTTAAGTAAAAGGGACGATACCACAGTATTGCTACTTTTAAATTTCTAGGTACACTTTTTTGTCAGATTACATAATAAAATGTGTGTGACCAATTTTAAACTAAATCCGTTCAGTGGTTTAAGCGTGAAGTACTGTATTAAGTGTCAGTTATTTCAAGTAGAATCCATCCAGGCCCAGATTCTCAAGCGCCGCAAATACTCGACGTTAGTTAACGATTATGAGTTTGCGGCGCAGTTGAGACTCTGGGACCTTGGTCATCTGACATGAAGGCATTCATGAAGGCTTTGTCGGCGCGGCTGGTCGATTCCACAGGGGACCGTAGGGCTGGCGCGTACCTCTCTCAGCGAATCGCCCTAGCGGTACAGAGAGGTAACGCCGCCAGTGTAATGGGGTCCTTGCCGCAGTCCGAACTGTTAGACGGGGCATATCTGTTATGATTGGGTTAAGTTTTTATACTGTAAATATTCTAGGTAGGTACTAATTTATTATTAATTTTTAATTCTAAGTTAATTTATAGTATTTTTTTATTAATTTCTATTGTTACAAATGTTATTATTGAATCCATACTATATTATTATTAATATTATAAATGCGAAAGTGTGTCTGTCTGTCTGTTACCTCTTCACGCTTAAACCGCTGAACGGATTTAGTTTAAATTTGGCATAGAGATAGTTTAAGTCCCGGGGACATAGTATAGTTTTTACGTCAGAATTCATCTCGAAAGAGGGTGAAAAGGGGGGTGGCTGTGAAGAAAATGAATGAAGTGCCTGTTAATTGGTGTAAACAAAGCATATTATGTTCGAATTGCTATTAGATTTCATCCAGGCGCTGTACTTACTCTGCTGCTGGTACTAATTCCACGCAGACGAAGTCGCGGGCAAAAGCTAGTACTACAATATACGCTGAAATAGAGACCGTTCATAGATTACGTTGACCGCTTACTTACTTGTCAGCCATAAGTATCCGTTTCCCGACAGTCATCGAGTTGCGGTCGTCGTATATGACATCGTCGCGGAGGCCCGGTAAGGACGACAGTTTGTCGAACAAGCCGAGCATTTGCTCAGAGTTGTACACGGACCATTCTTTTGAGCCTTCCTGAAATGGAAAATATCAGTAAAACACATACTTACAGGGTGTTTATTTAGTCACCTACAACAATTTACGGGTTGAATATACAGGTCATACTGACCAACCCGGAATTCACAAAAAAAATTTTAAACCCTCCCATAGAAAACGTCAATGGTCAGACAGCCAAAGTGTATGAAACGTTACGTAAAGTAGTCGTAAACACCCTGTATTTAGATTCTAAATACAGGGTGTTTACCTTTTGAATCCAGCAACATAAAAACTAGTTTGATGTATTGAAAAGGTACTGAAATACGCAATACAGTACGTAGCGGCCCCCTTTTTAGGGTTCCGTACCCAAAGGGTAAAACGGGACCCTATTACTAAGACTTCGCTGTCCGTCCGTCCGTCCGTCCGTCCGTCTGTCTGTCACCAGGCTGTATCTCACGAACCGTGATAGCTAGACAGTTGAAATTTTCACAGATGATGTATTTCTGTTGCCGCTATAACAACAAATACTAAAAACAGAATAAAATAAAGATTTAAATGGGGCTCCCATACAACAAACGTGATTTTTGACCAAAGTTAAGCAACGTCGGGAGTGGTCAGTACTTGGATGGGTGACCGTTTTCTTTTTGCATGTTTTTCCGTTTTTTTTTTTTGCTTTATGGTACGGAACCCTTCGTGCGCGAGTCCGACTCGCACTTGCCCGGTTTTTTAAATACATGTCGTTAAATTTAAATAATCACGATTAATTAGCAGTGGCGCTAGTGTGCACGTTGATGGGCTCTAAAACCATACACTACCTAAAGAGTACCCAAACATACCTTAGGCCCTATAAGTATAGCTCGATAAGGAGCGATGGGCTCCGGCCACCTTAGGGCTCCGTCTGTGGATAGTGCTTCAAGACTTGCAGCCAGTAATCTGTAAATAAGTTTTTGGCAAAAATTTCATTTTCGGTACAAGCTTTTATCGCCGACTGTACTTTTCTTTCCACAGGCAACTAATGCCCATCGAGACAATTCTAAAAACCCCAAACACAATTAGGTTTCGTTGTTTTATCACGTAGTTCCTACGGCCACCTCCGGCCTCCATCATCTTATCAGCTCGATGACACCATAATATTGCATTGTCACCCGACTTACGTATGTATGCAAAATTTCAGCTCAATCGGAAACCGGGAAGTGGATCAAATTTAACTTGCAAGATTTGATTACACACAGACAGATAACGGTCAGGTGAAACTAAATAAAAGCTTGTAAAAAAAGGTTTGTTTAATAGGAATGTATTTGACATAAAAAGATGATTTGATGATGAAAGGTGATTCGCCAGTAACTGGCCGCCTAAACTAAAAATGAATTCTATTCATTTATAAACAGAATTCATTTTAGTATAAGGTTTCAATAACTGGCCAGCCTTCAGTAACCTCATCTGTGTAACCATGATTCTATATATATACCCATGTAACCATGATATTCTAGCAAATAAATAAATACATAAATAACTAGCCCCTTATATTAAAATGAATTCTGTTTATAGGTGAATATATAGAATGCATTTTTAGTTTAGGGTGGCCAGCTACTGGCGAATTTACCTTGTGTATAAAATATACCCAGGTTGTTATCTGTCATCATCAAAACATCATCAACATTTATTCAGCAAATAGGCCACAAGGGCACTTTTACACGTCAACATTGAATTTACATAAAAGCAAAAATAATAACATCAACAATTTTATAAAATAAAACTAACAATTCAATCTAACGTATTACAATTACTAAGAGATGTATATGGTCTCTTAATGTCGAATTACATACAAAATACAGATAAAAAAACACACACAAAAAAAATCTATAATATTTAGAGGTGTAAATGTCTCTAGGTGTCAGAACTATAAGATTATATAGTTTATCAAGTTATCCTTAGAGATGTATAAGGTCTCCAAGAGTCAATATCCTGTATAATTAATACATTCATTAAAAGAAAAGAAACATACGAGAACAGAATGAGGCGTCTCACTGTAATTAATTAATAAAAGTTACTAAGTATAATAGCTCGTGTTAGCTTAACAGACCAGTCTCCACAAACAGCACCCGTTCACGAGTATGACGCGTATCTCAGCCATCGCCTCCCTCAACCTTCATTCGGGAAAGTGGCGACCCGATCAACAACGCCACCGTAAGCAAAGACTTTTAAGCGAGCATGACATGTTCAAGCTACCGGCCTATATTAATATTAAAATAGTAATAACATGTAGCTGTAAGACACGGCATTTTGTGCTCATATGTTACATAAAAAGACAGTAATATAGCTTCACATAATTACTAGCCTAAGTTGACTTAGAGATGTAAAGGTCTCTAAGTGTCAGAAACATTAAAAATATAGGTAAGTATGTACAATCAAAAATAAAAATCAAATAAATAAATATGTACTTAGAGATGTATAAGGTCTCCAAGTGTCCAAAACTAAAATTAAATTAAACAATATAATCAAGCGAGAACATCATTGTCTCATGTGTCAATTCTACTGTGTCAACACTAGCATATTTAATTCACAATGTAAAAAAAAACAATATTTATTTAATTCTTATTATACTAATGAAATCAAGCTACCGGCTTAAAAGCATCTCTATCGTTTATAAAATCATTTACAGTGTAGTACGCCTTACGTAACAAGGAGTGCTTAATGTGCGACTTAAATTTATGAAGTGGTAAATCCACTACATCAGTGGGGACTTTGTTATAAAAACGTGTACAGTTCCCGACGAAAGACGTACTAACCTTACGGAGGCGGTGGGCGGGCACAGCAAGTTTATGTTTGTTTCTAGTGTTATAGTTATGGATATCACTGTTAACCTTGAATTCGTGGATGTTTTTCCGAACATACATAATGTTCTCTAGTATGTATTGAGATGCAACGGTAAGAATGTTAACTTCTTTGAATTTCTCTCTTAGGGATACTCGAGCGCCCAGTCCATAGATGGAACGTACAGCTCGTTTTTGCAGCACAAATATTGTCTGAATATCTGCCGCTTTTCCCCACAACAGAATTCCATAAGACATAACACTATGGAAGTAACTAAAGTATACCAGCCTGGCCGTCTCTACGTTTGTCAGCTGTTTGATTCTCCTCACTGCATAGGCTGCTGAACTAAGTTTTCCGGCTAGAGTGCCTATATGTGCATGCCATTGCAGTTTGGAGTCTAGAGTGACTCCCAGGAAAACAGTTCGGTCCTAAAATTCCAGCGTATCACCTTTTATTTTAATCTTGCTGTTATTTACCTGCTTGACGTTAGGTAGCGTAAACTTGATGCATTTGGTTTTCTTGGCGTTCAAAAGCAAATTGTTTGCCGTAAACCAGTTTACAATCATTTATCCTTTATTCCAAATATTCGTTAGAAATCGAAAGTCAAACGTAGAACGTGGTATGTGTACCTATATGAAGTTAAATGAGTTTTTTTTTAAATGTTGAGAACTAAGCGAGAGCTACTATTAGGCGCGCATAGGCACTGGTCCCACCGCGAGCTAGTAAGCTATGAGATATCGGCTATAAACACGAACAAAAGAAAAGCACTCCCGTGTAAATAAAAGAGACACGGCGATATTTATAGCTCACCGCTGGGCGAGTAACTATAAATATCGCCGTGTCTCTTTTATTTACACGGGAGTGCTTATCTTTTGTTCGTGTTTATAGCCGATAGCCCATAGCTTACTAGCTCGCGGTGGGACCAGTGCCATAGACTCGTCACGACTGGCGCACATAGGGGCTGCCCATAAAATACGTCTATCTATTTTTGACCCCTCCTCCCCCCTAAAATCATCCAAAAAACGCTTCGTCCTACGTCGTGCTACCATCATCCAATGTCCCCCCCCCCCTAATTTGAAATGACGTAATTTATGAATAGCCCCTAGGCGCTCATAAACTCGTCACGACTGACGCACATAGTCGTCATGTGGATTTACCTTGTAATACCTATTCCGTAGCAAGACATAGTTATAGGCTGCGGCGGGCCGCTTGGTGCTACATAGTTGGCCCCCAGTGCTTTGCTGTACCGAGTTCCCAGGATAAACGTGTGACCAACCTGGAAACATACATCTTATAAGCAACATAAGCAAATAACCATTGACGGGATATCTAAGGACGGGCTAATGTGGCACTAGGAATGGTACTAGTTCAGCGGTGTTACTCACGAATTCCAGCCAATCTCGCAGTATAACGCAACTAGTTTCGACCAATCGCGCGCGTGATGCGAACTCATCAACCAATCGCGCGCGTGATGCGAACTCGTCAACCAATCGCGTTGTAGCGGTGTCACACCGCTGTACTGGCCCTGTCATGCCTCATTATTATTGCCCGTAAAGCCAGTCCCTAGATATCTATGTCAATGCAAATAACAAATTATAAGCTTAGATTAGAGGATAGGTATTAGGTATAACCAAACGGAGTAGCCATTAATAGGCGTTCCGTTCTGTCGAAAATAGGCGGCTAATGATCATACACATTATATGGACTGACGTTTATCTGACATTGCTATTTTTACGTTACGTATACATTTGACGTGTCCATCCTCAAATCGGCAGACTGTTTTGTACAAAATATTACAGACAAGGCGTCTCCGTTTGGTTATATCCTCCAAGCTTATAAGTGAGTGTTTTCACTGTACTTTAAAATATGTCAATCTTACTATCTTCTGTTACAAATTCTGTTAAGGGGAAGCCCCACGCCAATTACCTTCTATCTGAATCCCTTAGTTTTCTAATATTTTTTGTAGCTTATCATATTAACAGCATCAAAGTTGAACAATTTTAGGAAAAAAACCGGTTTTCTGGCCATAACTTTTGTGTTAATTAGTTTAAAATTAAAACCCTGGTCACGTTTTTGGAGACGTCAAAGACGAACCCAAATATGTAGATTTCGTACATTTAAGATCCTTCACAGCAAACTAGATAGGAAAAAAGTGTTTTTTAAACAATGTTTAAAATCATAAAAAATAAATTTACAGTACATATGGTCCTATTTTCCCGCACTAGTGCGTAAAATAGCACTTTTCGTACGATGTCAAAAGTTTAAAGAACCATATGTACTGTAAAACGTTGTACGATACACGTGCGAATAGGTAATTCGCAACTCGTGTCGATTTAAAACACTCGCTTCGGTCGTGTTTTAATTTATCGCCACTCGTTTCGAATTTCCTCTTTTTCGCACTTGTATCGTAAATAACTAATTCGTTTCTTTCAAAATCCGGTCGATCAAAACGGAGATAAAAGATTGAAGAACCGATAACCGTTTGTCTTTTAATTCTATCTGTAGTGCAAAAAAAGGAGATACGATTCATAACTTGTCAAAAATCGATGAAGACCTCGGGCAGGCCTATGGAACTCTCCGCGCGAGCTCGGATTAATACCTACGAATCTGCTCCCGTTCACGGTAGAAAAGCAAGCCAGTTGGTTGCCACACGCGCTCACGTACGCACGTCACCGCGCGCCGCACTGTCAATTTTTACGATAGTTACAAGCTACCTACGAAGAAATTCAATAGTAGGTAGGTACCTAACCTACCTACTATTGTATTTTTTTAATTTAACATGTAATGTTTATTATACTGTATGACAAATGTACAGTTTTAGATATCTATCTATTTGAAACAGGCAGCAAATTTTTAATTTATTTTGGTAAATGTTTATTTTAACGACAGTAAGTTAACTTTACACCGGAAAGTGCCTACTCATTTTTGCTCTGGTTAACTGGGCTTTCTATTATTTTTCTTTATTGTGTAATATTAATCTCTATCTGGTTTTAAATTACACGAAGTTTTAAAACTAATTCTTGCTGGGATTATTGCGCGGTTTATAAAATGGCGTAAACACTGCGGTTCCTGCAGGGACATATAATATATATGACCTTTTAAAATGACTATTTCGCAAACACTAAAGCATAATCGGAATATTAGGTATAATTTAAGATTTAGCTTTCCTTTTATTTCACTCCGCTGTTTGAGTAGGTATTTATTTATCATTTCTAAGCGTCAGCAACCCTAGCGTTGTGCCGGTGCGCGCGGTGCGGGGAGCGGCGCGTTGAAGGTCGCTCCATTGTATTTTTGTGTAGGTATCAAAACGGTAGGTATTTGCGTTTTGTTTGAGAGATAAGTATCTGTTCGTAAGAACTATTATATAATCTGTGCCTCGGGTAGCCCCTTAACTGGGCAGGATTCTAGTTCAGATAAATACAATTATTACACAGGTACAGGTTCAAATATTTGAATTTGTTGCCTAATTGTTAAGGAACTAGACTTACCAAATACCTAATATGTTAAGGCGTACAGTTCGTTTTTTTTAGCATTAGAAAAATAGTAAACAATCTAGACGTGTCTTTTTAGTTTAAACAAGGCAAATATGTAACAATTACAAATCATATACGATTATTTATATTCTTTTGCTTTCATAAGTAATAGCTACTGATTTTTAAAAAGCGTTTTTCAATTAAAAGACTTCAAGCTCGCGTAGTCTTTTTCTAATGCTAAAAAAACGAACTATAGGAACTAAAAAGATACGCATATAAAATGAACCCACCTCAATACTACTGACAGTTTCAGTGCTCCCCCCACACTGGCATTTCTCCTCAACAGTGGTTTGTCTACAAACCACACACACTGACACCTTGTCTTCCCCTGCCGCTGCGGGTAGTTGCCACTCGTGCGACTCTGAACCGCCCATCTCGCCGCAAGGTGCCGCCACTGCAATACACGTAACTGTGTTAATAAATAATAAATAAATAATTATTATAGGACATTCTTACACAGATTGACTAAGTCCCACAGTAAGCTCAAGAAGGCTTGTGTTGTGGGTACTCAGACAACGATATATATAATATACAAATACTTAAATACATAGAAAACACCCATGACTTAGGAACAAATATCTGTAACATCATACAAATAAATGCCCTTACTGGGATTCGAACCCAGGACCATCCGCTTCGTAGGCAGGGTCACTACCCACTAGGCCAGACCGGTCGTCACGTTACATACACACGTTAAATATCATAAAATTCATAAATAATAAGGTTAAGTATGATAAACACATGTTTTATATACCTTAATAATAATAATAATAACCCCGCGGGGGCAGCTTGTGGCGAGCTGACGGTGAGTGGCGACACCGCGGACCCCTATTCCAGAGGGCCCTGTCATCTGGCCCTCGCCTCTGTGCTTGCCTTGATTGGCCGGCCAGAGTGGAGTCGCAAGAGCGGGACCTATGCTCCAGGTTGGAAGTGTAAAATGTCATAACGCCGGCGGCCTGCTGAACGGATCACCGGGATCTGGCTACCGCAGACTCACCTCTCGACAACCTTACAGCCGCTCCGAAGTGTTGCCCTATTGTCGCACTGTGCGTGCGGCCGTTGTAGGGCCCACTAAATGAGTAGGCGAGTCACCACCTGTCTTACACAATTTTGAGACTGATTGTCACGGCAGGTGTCCGCTAGTCTCTCCCATAGCCCATTATCCAGTCCATCCAACTTTCAAATCTATAGCCCATGACCTTAGTTCCCATCGCAGCACAAAAGTGCTGCACTGCAATAGTCTTTGCACCTGGCGGGGACCATCTCCGGATGTATCACATTGTGCGTTCGGGGATGGTATCCGCCATGTGTATCCCTTGCTTTTAGATTAAAGTGTCTTAAAGGGCCTCTGCGCTGTTGGCTTCGGCCCCACGTACGCCTCCCAAAGGTCCGGGACCCCATGGTCCCGAGATATGGAAAAGACATACAAATAATAATAATAGGCCTTTTCATCTGTGTCAGATGTTTTAAGCAGCATCCCGGTAACGACACTTGCGTTCGTGGCTGTATAGCCCTATGCGGGAGAGGATCCCTCGCCCACACACGCGGCATAGTAGGGTCAGTAAGGAACACAAATGTATGGAAGTGCACTTTAGTCTCAGGCGATGCCGCTTGGCACGATTGTTCCTTAGGTCAAACAAAGTTGATCTAGCCCGGTAGCCAGGAGATCGTACCATGCAGACCCCCCAAGAAGGGGGGGGGGGAGGGTCGGCTCCCCAGGTCCAATATATGCTATATTCCTTCCTAGTCTTAGCAACTAGGGCAAGTTATATATAATTTTCGTATAACTTAGGGACGAGGAATTCATTTTTGAAATAATTATTATACCTTTCCATACAAAAATAATTATTTTCGTACAAAAAATGAAAATGTTATGTAATTTTTTGTGATAATTTTGGATGTTACAATTAGACGTGTGCGCCGCGCCGGCGCGCCGCCGCCGCCGGGCTTTTTGACCACGCCGCCGCCGCCGATAAATGATCGGCGTGAAATCAGCGTGACCTTGAGTGTTGTTAATTAGCTATTCTAAGTTGTTTTTTGGATTAAATTATAGATTTTTTGTATTATTTATGTTACAGTTGTCAAATATACGTCAATTATTAATTAAATGAACCTGAATAGCCAGTTGCAGAAACTATTAGACACACTAATACTAAACTGAGTAAGCCTTAGTATTCACCGTCAACTGTTAACGAACGAAAGAAGACTGCTGCTAGTGCTGCTTATACCTTGGACAGCTAGAAGAACAAACTTCTCCACTCTGAAAGAGCTCTATATCGCCACTCATCTATTCCAAACATGCCATGGCTGAGCCCTTAGCTTCTTCGGATATATTATCCAACGCATGATGCGGAGAAACACATTAATATAAGCCGAATGAATGGCAAACGTGCTCGAGTTAGAGCATGTGTGAGATGGTCGAACGCTATGAAAAGTTCGGCTTGCAGCAGTCTGCACCGTGCAGTCCATGCGGCTTATGACTGCTCGAAATGGAGACAAATTACATGTGGTCGCGAGCCTCAGCAATGAGAAAACGAGAAAGAAGATACGTCTCAGTGAGCCTGGTGCTTGTACGACAAGAAATCCATTAAAAAGAAGCCATAGCAATGTACTATGTCTAGCAAATGTCAAGGATATATGAAGTTCTGTTTTGTTAAAGTAAAAAGTATTTTTAATAGGATAAGCCATGGAAAGCTTGAGAAAACGGAGAGTTACAGATTGGATCGAAGTTCATTGGGAGCAGGAAACCTCTTAATGAAAGCCAGTTACTAGGGAAATCAAGTTATTATACCTATCCTATATTCATTTAGAAATCCTATTCACAGCATATTCGAACTATACGTAGTTCATTGACCATGCAGCAACCTGCATTGATCAAATCTTCAAGAGAAACCACAAATTAATGATTTTTCTTAAGAAACTTGAAAGTCAAGGTCACGCCAATTTCACGCCGAAAACACGCCGCCGCCGCCAATTTTTTGGCAAACGCCGCCGCCGATCATTTTTTAATCGGCGCACACGTCTAGTTACAATCACAGTGTGGCCATTTGCACTAAATAAAAAATTGGACGATGTAGCCCATGTATTCTTTATTCTGGAAAATATGACTTTATAGTAGGTATTCATACATTTTTTTGTAATAAAAAAATAATTTATAGCGCGTGGCGGTAACAATTTCCATACAAATGGAACTATGCCCAAAATCAAAGATTAAAAATGTTTACTAAAACACTGAATTTGACATTTTAAAAGTTTAAATATAATGTTTTAATAATTTTTCCATGCGTTTTTGCCATTTTTTGGGACAAATTTGTTGTTTTTATTTTTCTTCTATACAAACTTTCTCCCACCTATTTCCCCCCCTTAAGCGTTGATTTTATAAAATTTTATTTTATCTTAAACTTAAACCTGTCACATTTAATTGATGTTGAAAATTTCAGCTTTATATCTTCAGGGGTTTAGATTGTATGATGTCTGGAAGTAAGCAGAGTTTTGTTAGATATTATAATGTATGGGATATTATGAAATAAAATGTCTTTAGCTCAAATACATGTAGATCCTAAACTACTGAACATTTTAACCTGAAAGTTTGAACATCGATTAATTACTAAAGGTATAAATTAGCTATAAAAACAAATTTAAAAATATTTACCCTTAAGGGGGGAAATGGGGGGGACACCGTTTGTATGGAAGAAAAATAAAAACGACAAATTTGTACCAAAAAAGGGCAAAAACGCATGGAAAAATTATTAAAACATTATATTTAAACTTTTAAAATGTCAAATTCAGTGTTTTAGTAAACATTTTTAATCTTTGACTTTGGGCATAGTTCCATTTGTATGGAAATCGTTACGGCCACGCGCTATAAATTATTTTTTTATTACGAAAAAATTTATGAATGCCTACTATAAAGTGATATTTTCCAGAATAAAGAATACATGGGCTACATTGTCCAATTTTTTATTCAGTGTAAATCGCCACACTGTGATTGTAACATCCAAAATTGTCACAAAAAATGACATAACATTTTCATGTTTTGTACAAAAATATTTTTTTTGTATGGAAAGGCATAATAATTATTTCAAAAATGAATTCCTCGTCCCTAATTTATACGAAAATGATATATAACTTGCCCTAGTTGCTAAGACTAGGAAGGAATATAGCATAGATTGGACCTGGGGAGCAGACCCTTTCACCCCCCCTTTTTGGGGGGTCTGCATGGTACGATCTCCTGAATACCGGGGCAGATCAACTTTGTTTGACCTAAGGAACAATCGTGCCAAGCGGCGTCGCCTGAGACTAAAGTGTCCGACCGCCAGGCCGGCACAATTTTGATTTGGATAAAATCTGGTTCATTGGTGGATGATTATGCAATAAAACTTGATTTTATGAAAAGACGCATTGTATTATTTCTTTTCAATACATTTATACAGTGAAACGACACTATAACTAATTATTAGTTTTATATAAAGGAAAAGCGAACTAGCTAGTGCGGCCATTTTTGCAAGAGAGAGCAAAAGCACAGATAAAGTATCATTGACATAAATGTAGGTCGAGCTGTTTGAGGTTTCAAATTAAACTATTTCCACTATAGATGGCAAATTACTCAGAAATCTTATAATAATACATATAACGCTCAAACATCCCGCCCGCCAAGAACAGCATGTTCTTCCTACCGCCCGCCATGACATCATACAGGAACAGGCATATAGAATTACATACATAACATGGTTTAGGCATTGCACATTATTAAAGTACCAACCGAGACTAACAAGAGCTAACATGACATCAATAAACAACTTTGAACTCTATCTAAAGTTTTAAAATAGAAACAATACAAGGTACACTGTTCACCAGTCTATAAGAAAGAGATCACGAACAAGTTTGATAACAATCTATAGAAATAGAGATCACAGTCTTAACTAAGACAAGTTACATTGTATGCTAACACTTGTTAACATTTACTAATATACCCGTACAGAGGTGAGTGTCATCAATCATCAGAGGTTTTACAACCACAGGGTTGGTTATAACAACATAACATAAATGAAAATTAAAATAAATTAAACACTTATAAGTATACCTATTACAGTATTGGTACAACATAATAATACTATTTCCTATCAGTCATTTTTAATAAGTACACTTTTATATCTAAGTACACTGATATAGTTTTACATAACTAGTGACTTTATACTACTAATAGGAACTTCAATAAGTCTCTTAAAGTTATACAGTAACAGTATCAATCACATATAAATTGCAGTACCATTTGGATACCTAAAACTAAATTTAACACATATTAATAAAAATAACATACTCATAGTCTTGCTCTGACCCGTAGCAAGATAAGAATACAGAAAAAACCATAACTACATTACAAGTAATACTAGTTGGCAACAGGCAATACTATTAATTTGGAGACAGGTCTCACAAGTTTAGAATGTTTACATTTTAAAGTAACGACTCTAGTGACATTGTCTGGACCAGGGTGCTTTTCTTGTACTAACCCGTATAACCACTTCGAGGGCGGGAGATCATCCTCCTTAACTAACACTACGTCACCTACCTGTGGCTCCGGGGTGACCTTAGTCCATTTGTACCTCTGATAGAGCGTTGTTAGGTACTCCTGAGACCATTTTCGCCAGAACTGCTGCATGAGCTTCTGGGTGAGCTGCCATCTATGCAACGGGCTGATCTGAGAATCTTCATAGTTACGATCTGGAGCGGTTACCAGAGCTTCGCCAACTAGAAAGTGTCCCGGGGTGAGTGGACTAGTGTCCACTTCATTAGACGGTAGCTGGTACATGGGTCTACTGTTTAAACAAGCCTCCGCCTGGACTAAAACCGTTGATAACTCTTCAAACGTGAGAGTGGTACCATCTAGGACCCGTTTTAAATGGTATTTAGTAGAGGCGACACCCGCCTCCCAAAGTCCACCGAAATTGGGAGCCCGGGGTGGAATAAAATGCCATTCAGTACCTTCATTAGCTAAGGCCTCAGCGACCTCTTTCATGACAGAAGACTGGAAATGTTTCGAGAACAATCATCAAGCTATCGTGTTAGAATCCGAAGATCCCAACAACACCTATTTCACATCTGAGACTTATGACAGGGTCGAAGAGAAATATATCGAATATAAATGTCAGTTAAAAGAGGCCTTGGACAAAATCAAACCACAAGCAAGCTTGCCGGCAATATCCACAGCTTACTCACACAATAATGAAGCCAATGTATCCAGTGCAGTGAAGCTACCAAGAATTATTATCCCAGTGTTCTCCGGCAAGTATGCAGAGTGGCCTACCTTTCATGATTTGTTTGAATCTGTGATCCATAACAACCAAACTTTAGCACCTGTGCAAAAGCTCCATTATTTGAAAGGTTATCTGTCAGGTGAGGCAGAGCAATTAATACGACACACACCCATAACTGATGCAAATTATGAACAATGTTGGACATTATTAAAGAAAAGGTATAGCAATACTCGCTACATCTCATCATGCATACTCAATCGATTAATAAGCCAGAAGACCTTATCCACAGCATCTTGTTATGGTGTCAAACAAATATTGGACACAACAAATGAATGTTTAAGTGCTCTCACCAACATGAATATAGACGTTTCATCCTGGGATCTCATTATTATCCACCTGGTCATACAGAAGCTTGACCAGGAATCCCGGAAACTATGGGAACACAAGATCAGTGACAACTCAGACTCACTACCAACCTTTAGTGAATTTTCAACATTCCTGGAATCCAGATTCAGAGCATTAGAGTTCCTCGATCCAAGTAACAAGAGAGAAACTAAACCAAAAGAAGCGGAGCGACCTAAGGTGTTCAGTGTTACTACAACAGCGTCATCAATATCCTGTCCACGCTGTGCAGAAGCTCACTTGTTGTACCAATGTAAGCGGTTTGGCCAGGACTCAGTACAACAACGACGGGACTTTGTCAAAAATAAGGCGTTGTGCTTCAATTGCTTCGGAGCAAAGCATTCTGCAACACAGTGCAAGCGAGATACTTCGTGTAAGCGCTGCGGTCGTCGCCACCACTCCCTGCTGCATCTGGACAGCGAGCATCCACCTTCAGCGCAACCAAGCCGAGTTAGTGAAGGGGATAAGATCCACGGCAAACAGCGTGAAGGTATCCAGGAGAAGCCAGAGCAGAGGGAACCAGTCCCTAGTAACATTGTGGCTCATGCTGCTGAAGGGTCGAGTATGCCCAATAGTGAGGTAATGTTAACTACGGCATTAGTTAAGGTAGAAAATAAGGGAAATTGTCATACACTTAGGGCATTTCTTGACCAGGGTTCTCAAATATCATTTGTGAGTGAGCATACTGTTCAATTACTTCAGTTACACAAGATACCTGCAAATGGTAGTGTTGATCCTTCAGGACTGGGTGGGGAGAAAATCCCATTGTCAACACCAATTAAACACAAGGTTCAATTCAAAATACAATCCACTTGTGGCTCCTTTAGTTGTGTTGTTCAGGCATATGTGGTAAGACAGGTAACTAATCCCATTCCTTCACAGAAAGTTGAGATTCACGATTGGCCAGAGTTGAAGAAATTAAAGATGGCAGATCCAGGATATGACACTCCAGGGCATGTGGACATGTTGCTGGGTGCTGAGGTGTATGGACAGACTCTGATAGAGGGTATGGTACGGAATCCGACGTCCAACCTGACAGCACAAAACACCGCTCTGGGCTGGATCCTGTCAGGAAAAACGCAAGTAAGTAACCATGCTAATAACTTTATAACTGCCCATATTCTGGATAACTCCATTAATGACACTCTCCGTAAATTCTGGGAAATTGAAACTGATCAGCCTCGCACCTTGTTGTCTAAGGAAGACCAAGCGTGTGAGGAGTATTATGCATCCACTACAACTAGGGACAGTACAGGTCGCTATGTTGTTAGTTTACCATTCCGTGATGAGGATCCGTTATGTCAGTACGGGGATTCACGGAAAGTGGCTTTGAGGAGATTTCTCTCATTGGAGAAAAAGATGAATAGTAATCCACTCCTAAAGCAAGAATATACCAAAGTGATCAATGAATATTTATCACTCAATCACATGGAACTTATCCAAGACCAGCAGGAAGCTGCGAAGCCTGGTTGTGTGTACATGCCATATCATGCCGTGATTCGCAGCGACAAATCCACAACCAAGTTCCGCATAGTCTTTGACTGCTCGTCTAAAGGCCTCAACGGTAGGTCCTTGAATGATGATCTCTTGGTTGGTCCTCGACTACAACCTGATCTGCGTCATATCATTATGAAATGGCGTATCTATCCAATTTGCTTTGTAGCAGATATTATAAAAATGTACAGACAGGTTAAAGTCGTGGACAAAGACACTGATTTCCAACGCCTGGTGTGGCGAGAGAGTTCTGATGATATTGTAAAGGATTACAGGATGTTACGTGTAACTTTCGGGGTCTCGTCAGCTCCTTATCTTGCAGTCAAAAGTTTACAGCAAGTGGCTAAAGATGATGGTCAAGATTATCCATTGGCTGCAGAAAGGGTGCTGACAGATTTCTATATGGATGACTTAATGAGTGGGTGTGAGACTGAGGATGAAGCTATCCAAATCTATTCTGAGATGGTCAGCTTGCTAAGTAAAGCTGGGTTTGAATTACAAAAATGGGCAAGCAATAGTCAAAAATTAATGGACACAATTAATCCACACCCGGTTACTCGCTCTGATAAAGACATAAAGCTGGATGACATGATTAAAATCCTAGGCTTGTCATGGAAACATCAGACTGATTCATTTCACTACAAGGTTAAATTACCTCCACAGCCAATCCCCATCACCAAACGGAACATCTTGTCTGACATATCACGTCTCTTTGATCCACTGGGTTGGATTTCCCCAGTTATTATCCGAGCCAAGATATTCATGCAAAAACTGTGGGTTTCAGGTCACTCCTGGGACCAGGAAGTAACTTCCAACTTGCTGACGGAGTGGAACGAGTTTCGGGAGCAGCTGCCAGTTCTCAACAGCTTCATCATGCCAAGATGGGTCGGTCTTCGGCAAGATGCAAGTGATATCCAACTACATGGCTACTGTGACGCCTCCAACGACGCTTATGCAGCAGTCGTATACCTTCGGGTAGTGGATCATGAAGGTAATGTCACAGTCCATATAGTCGCAGCTCGAACGAAGGTCTCGCCAATCCGCCAGATATCCATACCCCGGCTTGAGCTGTCCGGGGCAGTACTTTTATCCAAACTGCTGGGAGAAGTATCCGCTATTCTATCCATCCCAGTCAGTTGTTGCAGGGCTTGGACAGACTCGACTATAGTCCTAGCTTGGCTTCAAGGCGAGCCGGGCCGCTGGACAACGTTTGTTGCCAACCGCGTCACTGATATTCTATCCATACTTAACCATGATCAGTGGGCGCATGTAGAATCCACCAGCAACCCGGCGGACTGTGCCAGTCGAGGAATGTCACCAGCCGATTTTATCCAATTCGAGTTGTGGGTCCACGGCCCAGTATGGCTACAAGACCCTAACTACCAGCATCCAATATCCGATCCAGTATCCACTGAGCTTGAAGCCAAGCCCATGAAAGTACATGTATGTACTGTTTTATCCACGGATCAGCAATCCGAAGAGTTGAGTGTTTGGACTAAATACTCATCTTTATCCAAGACGGTAAGGGTAGTAGCTTACTGTCTCAGATTTTGTAGAAAACTGAAAGGAGAATCGTTTCCGTCCTATCTGACAGCCAGAGAGCTCGATAATGCCTTAAAGGTAGGTATCAAAGCAAGTCAATCCTCAGCTTTCTCTCGGGAGTTAACTAACTTGAATAATTGTAATCCAATCCCCCGGAGAAGCATTATAGTATCATTGTGTCCCTTTTTGGACGAGGATGGCATTATGAGAACTCGAGGTAGGATAGAGCATAGCGATCATTCTTATAATGTTAAGCATCCTATAATAATGCCCCATGACCATCATTTATCCAAACTGATTGTGAGTGACGCTCACACAAGGACTCTCCACGGAGGTCCCCAACTCACCCTAAATTATGTACGATCCAAGTTTTTAATTATCAATGCCAAGAGCTTGATTAGACACATTTTAAGTAAATGTGTGAGATGCATAAAGTACTAGGCTACCAAAAATCAACCCTTCATGGCTGATTTGCCCAGTACTAGGGTAACTATTGCTCGTCCGTTTCACCGCACCGGGTGCGACTATGCCGGCCCTATAAATATTAGAATATCCAAAGGTAGAGGATGTAAGAGCTATAAAGGTTACATAGCATTGTTTGTATGTATGGTAACACGTTGTATCCACCTGGAGGCAGTAAGTTCACTTACCACTGAAGGGTTTCTAGCTGCTTACAGACGGTTCGTCGCGCGTCGGGGTCCTTGTAAGGAGATTTGGAGCGACAACGGCTCAAACTTTGTCGGTGCATCCAAGGAACTGAGAGTCCTCTTCCAGCAGGGCGAGTCTTCTGTCATGAAAGAGGTCGCTGAGGCCTTAGCTAATGAAGGTACTGAATGGCATTTTATTCCACCCCGGGCTCCCAATTTCGGTGGACTTTGGGAGGCGGGTGTCGCCTCTACTAAATACCATTTAAAACGGGTCCTAGATGGTACCACTCTCACGTTTGAAGAGTTATCAACGGTTTTAGTCCAGGCGGAGGCTTGTTTAAACAGTAGACCCATGTACCAGCTACCGTCTAATGAAGTGAACACTAGTCCACTCACCCCGGGACACTTTCTAGTTGGCGAAGCTCTGGTAACCGCTCCAGATCGTAACTATGAAGATTCTCAGATCAGCCCGTTGCATAGATGGCAGCTCACCCAGAAGCTCATGCAGCAGTTCTGGCGAAAATGGTCTCAGGAGTACCTAATTGCTCTGCCTCACCTGACAGATAACCTTTCAAATAATGGAGCTTTTGCACAGGTGCTAAAGTTTGGTTGTTATGGATCACAGATTCAAACAAATCATGAAAGGTAGGCCACTCTGCATACTTGCCGGAGAACACTGGGATAATAATTCTTGGTAGCTTCACTGCACTGGATACATTGGCTTCATTATTGTGTGAGTAAGCTGTGGATATTGCCGGCAAGCTTGCTTGTGGTTTGATTTTGTCCAAGGCCTCTTTTAACTGACATTTATATTCGATATATTTCTCTTCGACCCTGTCATAAGTCTCAGATGTGAAATATATCGATTATAAATGTCAGTTAAAAGAGGCCTTGGACAAAATCAAACCACAAGCAAGCTTGCCGGCAATATCCACAGCTCACTCACACAATAATGAAGCCAATGTATCCAGTGCAGTGAAGCTACCAAGAATTATTATCCCAGTGTTCTCCGGCAAGTATGCAGAGTGGCCTACCTTTCATGATTTGTTTGAATCTGGATTCCAGGAATGTTGAAAATTCACTAAAGGTTGGTAGTGAGTCTGAGTTGTCACTGATCTTGTGTTCCCATAGTTTCCGGGATTCCTGGTCAAGCTTCTGTATGACCAGGTGGATAATAATGAGATCCCAGGATGAAACGTCTATATTCATGTTGGTGAGAGCACTTAAACATTCATTTGTTGTGTCCAATATTTGTTTGACACCATAACAAGATGCTGTGGATAAGGTCTTCTGGCTTATTAATCGATTGAGTATGCATGATGAGATGTAGCGAGTATTGCTATACCTTTTCTTTAATAATGTCCAACATTGTTCATAATTTGCATCAGTTATGGGTGTGTGTCGTATTAATTGCTCTGCCTCACCTGACAGATAACCTTTCAAATAATGGAGCTTTTGCACAGGTGCTAAAGTTTGGTTGTTATGGATCACAGATTCAAACAAATCATGAAAGGTAGGCCACTCTGCATACTTGCCGGAGAACACTGGGATAATAATTCTTGGTAGCTTCACTGCACTGGATACATTGGCTTCATTATTGTGTGAGTAAGCTGTGGATATTGCCGGCAAGCTTGCTTGTGGTTTGATTTTGTCCAAGGCCTCTTTTAACTGACATTTATATTCGATATATTTCTCTTCGACCCTGTCATAAGTCTCAGATGTGAAATAGGTGTTGTTGGGATCTTCGGATTCTAACACGATAGCTTGATGATTGTTCTCGAAACATTTCCAGTAGCCTTCTAACAGGTCTAACCTTGTTTCTAAGTATGTACTCGTAATCCGGGCCTTGGGCGATTTTTTGAGGTTAGATACGGCTTTATCTATCTTCTCTTCTATATTTTTCTGTAATTTGGTGTAAGAGTCGACTTCCATGATGATTTTAGTGGTGAACTTTCACTTGTTTTATAAACATCCGGTTCGAAGGACCATGTCCGACCGCCAGGCCGGCACAATTTTGATTTGGATAAAATCTGGTTCATTGGTGGATGATTATGCAATAAAACTTGATTTTATGAAAAGACGCATTGTATTATTTCTTTTCAATACATTTATACAGTGAAACGACACTATAACTAATTATTAGTTTTATATAAAGGAAAAGCGAACTAGCTTGTGCGGCCATTTTTGCAAGAGAGAGCAAAAGCACAGATAAAGTATCATTGACATAAATGTAGGTCGAGCTGTTTGAGGTTTCAAATTAAACTATTTCCACTATAGATGGCAAATTACTCAGAAATCTTATAATAATACATATAACGCTCAAACACTAAAGTGCATGCTAAATGTCCTTACTGACCCTACTAGCAGGTGTATGCTCCCCCAGATGGGAGCTTATACCTTATTATTTATGATATATTACATACATATCACTAAACTCGCGACGAAATTAACTTAATGAGAGTTTCTTTTATTTTTTGCCGTTTTTAGGGTTCCGTACCCAAAGGGTAAAACGGGACCCTATTACTAAGACTTCGCTGTCCGTCCGTCCGTCCGTCTGTCACCAGGCTGTATCTCACGAACCGTGATAGCTAGACAGTTGAAATTTTCACAGATGATGTATTTCTGTTGCCGCTATAACAACAAATACTAAAAACAGAATAAAATAAAGATTTAAATGGGGCTCCCATACAACAAACGTGATTTTAGACCAAAGTTAAGCAACGTCGGGACGGGAGTGGTCAGTACTTAGATGGGTGACCGTTTTCTTTTTGCATTTTTTTTCCGTTTTTTTTTCTTTATGGTACGGAACCCTTCGTGCGCGAGTCCGACTCGCACTTGTCCGGTTTTTATAATATATTGTGACCTTTTTTTGCCACTTTTGTGTTATTTCTACTCAGAATCACGAGCTCTTTCGATCCTAATGGGACAAAAAAATGTCCCAGAGTTTTTTTCCCATTGTGTTACCATTTCCCCATATACCTACTTTGTATGGCGGTAACAAAAAGGAAAGTTTGAAAAATGTATGGAAATTTTAGGACACTTTCTCTCCTACAAGGATGAAAAGGGCTCGCGATCCTGACTAGAAATAACACAAAAGTGGCAAAAAAGGTCACAATATATAAAAAACCGGGCAAGTGCGAGTCGGACTCGCGCACGAAGGGTTCCGTACCATAAAGCAAAAAAAAAACGGAAAAAAATGCAAAAAGAAAACGGTCACCCATCCAAGGACTGACCACGCCCGACGTTGCTTAACTTTGGTCAAAAATCACGTTTGCTGTATGGGAGCCCCACTTAAATCTTTATTTTATTCTATTTTTAGTATTTGTTGTTATAGCGGCAACAGAAATACATCATCTGTGAAAATTTCAACTGTCTAGCTATCACGGTTCGTGAGATACAGCGTGGTGACAGACAGACGGACGGACGGACGGACGGACAGCGAAGTCTTAGTAATAGGGTCCCGTTTTACCCTTTGGGTACGGAACCCTAAAAACGGAAAAAATAATGAAACGCTCTAATAAGAAATCCAGTCGGAACGTGTCATTTAATTGTAGCGAGTCAAACAGGCTCCTATACTGTTCCGTTTACCCGCTGGTACAGTCACCTGCAAAAATATGTTACTCTTTGATGGCCGCAAAAATATGTGACACGCTCTTATGGCTCTACAAAAAAGACCTTGTCAGATATTTTTGCAGCCTTCGAAGAATAACATATTATTGCAGGTGACTGTACACTTCTGTAGCTTGTTCCAGTGTGTGTGCCCCATAAGCGTCTAACATGCGGAAAGACCTAGCTCGTAAAACACCGTGCTTAGTTTACAATCTGGCTTATGACACCAAGCTTGGTTCTTCTATTAAACCTACCTTTATGTACGTCAAGTTGTAGCGAGTCAAACAGCCTTCTATACTGTTCTCCTACGCGCTGGTACACTTCCGTAGCTTGTTCCAGTGTGTGTGCCCCGTACGCGTCTAGCATACGGAAGGATCTGGCTCGTAACACACCGTGCTTGGTTTACAATCTGGCTTATGACACCAAGCTTGGTTCTTCTATTAAACCTACCTTTATGTACGTCTAGTTGTAGCGAGTCAAACAGCCTTCTATACTGTTCTCCTACGCGCTGGTACACTTCTGTAGCTTGTTCCAGTGTGTGTGCCCCGTACGCGTCTAGCATACGGAAGGATCTGGCTCGTAACACACCGTGCTTGGTTTACAATCTGGCTTATGACACCAAGCTTGGTTCTTCTATTAAACCTACCTTTATGTACGTCTAGTTGTAGCGAGTCAAACAGCCTTCTATACTGTTCTCCTACGCGCTGGTACACTTCTGTAGCTTGTTCCAGTGTGTGTGCCCCGTACGCGTCTAGCATACGGAAGGATCTGGCTCGTAACACACCGTGCTTGGTTTACAATCTGGCTTATGACACCAAGCTTGGTTCTTCTATTAAACCTACCTTTATGTACGTCTAGTTGTAGCGAGTCAAACAGCCTTCTATACTGTTCTCCTACGCGCTGGTACACTTCTGTAGCTTGTTCCAGTGTGTGTGCCCCGTACGCGTCTAGCATACGGAAGGATCTGGCTCGTAACACACCGTGCTTGGTTTACAATCTGGCTTATGACACCAAGCTTGGTTCTTCTATTAAACCTACCTTTATGTACGTCTAGTTGTAGCGAGTCAAACAGCCTTCTATACTGTTCTCCTACGCGCTGGTACACTTCTGTAGCTTGTTCCAGTGTGTGTGCCCCGTACGCGTCTAGCATACGGAAGGATCTGGCTCGTAACACACCGTGCTTGGTTTACAATCTGGCTTATGACACCAAGCTTGGTTCTTCTATTAAACCTACCTTTATGTACGTCTAGTTGTAGCGAGTCAAACAGCCTTCTATACTGTTCTCCTACGCGCTGGTACACTTCCGTAGCTTGTTCCAGTGTGTGTGCCCCGTACGCGTCTAGCATACGGAAGGATCTGGCTCGTAACACACCGTGCTTGGTTTACAATCTGGCCTATGACACCAAGCTTGGTTCTTCTATTAAACCTACCTTTATGTACGTCTAGTTGTAGCGAGTCAAACAGCCTTCTATACTGTTCTCCTACGCGCTGGTACACTTCTGTAGCTTGTTCCAGTGTGTGTGCCCCGTACGCGTCTAGCATACGGAAGGATCTGGCTCGTAACACACCGTGCTTGGTTTACAATCTGGCTTATGACACCAAGCTTGGTTCTTCTATTAAACCTACCTTTATGTACGTCTAGTTGTAGCGAGTCAAACAGCCTTCTATACTGTTCTCCTACGCGCTGGTACACTTCCGTAGCTTGTTCCAGTGTGTGTGCCCCGTACGCGTCTAGCATACGGAAGGATCTGGCTCGTAACACACCGTGCTTGGTTTACAATCTGGCTTATGACACCAAGCTTGGTTCTTCTATTAAACCTACCTTTATGTACGTCTAGTTGTAGCGAGTCAAACAGCCTTCTATACTGTTCTCCTACGCGCTGGTACACTTCTGTAGCTTGTTCCAGTGTGTGTGCCCCATAAGCATCTAACATTCGGAAGGATCTGGCTCGTAATACACCGTGCTTGGGGCGAAGCTCGTCACGGTATTTATCGCTGATCTGAAAATATAATTAACAGAGTCATCATCATCATCACACAGTTATCTTAGCTTTGTCTAGGATTCTTCTGGGGACGCTTATGGTAGTCTAATCTTAATAATTGGCGTAGGTAAGTCCTGAATCAAGATGATGTTAATTCACCTAAGATTAATCAGTAAGTAAATTTTAAACGATACAATTTAAGAGAATAAAATTCATAGTACTAGCCTGGACTTGAACCCACAACTTCTGGTTTGAAAGCCACCTAGTATAAAATGCTTGATTTAGAGTAATTTTTTTTTTAATTTATATATGTACAAGTAAATATAAAAAGAATATCATAAAAATAAAAGTAGTGTTTAGTGTGTGTGTAGTAGTGTTTTCTATGTATTTAAGTATTTATATATTATACTAGCTGTGCCCGCGGCTCCGCCCGCGTGGAATTCAGTCTGTGTCAGTAAGCGGCTTTGGTAGGCGTACACTGCGTACAGCGTGGCACGTACCGTACGTCGGTCTATACCCGACTCTTTTAGTATATGAGGGCGCCGAAGGCGCCCGGCTTTGGAACGCGTACAGCGAGCCACGTACGTCGGATTACGCCCGACGCTTTGAGTATGAGGGCGCCGAAGGCCCCCGGCTTTGGTAGGCGTACAGCGTGGCACGTACGTCGGTCTACGTCCGAGTCTTTTAGTATGAGGGCTCTGAAGGCGCCCGGCTTTGGAAAGCGTACAGCGCGCCACGTACGTCGGGCTACGCCTGACGCTTTTAGTATGAGGGCGCCTAAGGCGCCCGGCTTTGGAACTGGTACAGCGCGCCACGTGCGTCGGGTCACGCCCGATGCTTTGAGTATGAGGGCGCCGACGACGCCCGGATTTGATAAGCGTACAGCGTGGCACGTACGTCGGTCTACGCCCGACTCTTTTAGTATGAGGGCGCCGAAGGCGCCCGGCTATGGAACGCGTACAGTGCGCCACGTACGTCAGGCTACGCCCGCCGCTTTGAGTATGAGTGCATCGGGCTACGCCCGACTCTTTTAGTATGAGGGCTCCGAAAGCTCCCAGCTTTGACACTGGTACAGCGCGCCACGTGCGTCGGGTCACGCCCGATGCTTTGAGTATGAGGGCGCCGTAGGCGCCCGGATTAGGTAAGCGTATAGCGTGGCACGTACATCGGTCTACGCCCGACTCTTTGAGTATGAGTGCATCGGGCTATGCCCGACTCTCTTAGTATGAGGGCGCCGAAGGCGCCCGGCTTTGGAACTGGCACAGCGCGCCGCGTGCTTCGGGTTACGCCCGATGCTTTGAGTATGAGGGCGCCGAAGGCGCCCGGATTAGGTAAGCGTATAGCGTGGCACGTACATCGGTCTACGCCCGACTCTTTGAGTATGAGTGCATCGGGCTATGCCCGACTCTCTTAGTATGAGGGCGCCGAAGGCGCCCGGCTTTGGAACTGGTACAGCGCGCCACGTGCGTCGGGTCACGCCCGATGCTTCGAGTATGAGGGCGCTGAAGGCGTAACGGCGGACGTAAGTACTCTTATGATGTATCGTACGTCTAAATCGGTTATTAAGGCATTCAGAAGTTAAGGCGGAATAAAGAAACTCACATAAATAAATATATACCTATATACACTCGTCTTTCTTTTGGGCAGTCGTGAAGTGTAAAAAGACGGCACTGTGCAATTAGGGGCAATTAATTTGTTTAATTTTGTTGTATTATTAAATCAACATAATTATTCAATTAAATTTGTTGATACCCGGTCTTCTAAACATAAAGTTAATTTGGCAAAATCCTTCCTCGGTGGCTTATTCGTGTCACTACGTATTAAATTCAGCGCCATCTGTTAGTTTTCCAGGGTACTCAATAGTGGTAGCACATATTTGAAAAAAGTTTGCCCCTCCTTCCTAAGTAGCGCCATAAGATTCAGGGGCAAACTTAAATCAAGCTGGTGTTGTGGCTACCCCCCCTTTTAGGGGTTGAATTTTTATAACCTGGCCGGAGATTTTCTCGACAGATTAGTAAGGTTTGCATCAGAATCCGTTCAGCCGTTTCCACGTGATGCGCGTTCCAATAAACAGACAAACAGATAAACAGATAAACAGACAAACAGACAAAAATTCTAAAAACTGTTGGAACGTGTTCTGTTATCGATTCTAAGTATCCCCGGCCAACTTTTTTTCAAATATCTTCCACGTACAGACTTTCGACCCTCTACAGCTTTATTATATGTATAGATAGATATATCGTTGTCTGAGTACCCACAACACAAGCCTTCTTTGTGGGACTTAGTCAATCTGTGTAAGAATGTCATATAATATATATATTTTTAAATATTTTAAAAGTAGGTAAATTTAATTAGTTAGAAGGTTTTACACAATGTGTAACCAGTGTAATCACATTAGCAAACACATGCAGGCCCATAATTTCGTTTTATTCTTTTATTCTTGATACTAGCCTAGGTATATGCTATCGGTAGGTACTCACTTGATACAATAAAAGTGGTAGCTGCTTGTAGGACAGAGGCCCAACATCTGCCAGCAAATCTGCTATAGCTTCCTCATGCGTCTGAAACATAGTAACTACATAATGAGTAGTTCTCGGTGACTAAAAAAAAACTTAACTTAAGTATGGCAAAAATTGTTTATTGTTGTTTAAGAATACAATATTTGAAGTGAGTTCATTTCACTACACATTTAATAAGAGGATAATCGCATGAGTCTCATGTGTTCTCAATCTTATCGGGTACTTTTTTAGTAGAATACTACAAAATAATTTACAAAGTTATTGTAATTACGTTTTGCAGTTTAGATAAGAGTGACACAGATAATAATAAAGGTTGCAGTATATAGTAAGAACTTAAATTCTGTATAACGGGTTAACAATGACTTTAATGAGACCCACATATAACAACTGGATGCCGTTAAGCAATAATGTGTCAACCCTCATTAATTTTTCAATAAGATGTAAACTCTAAAACTTTTTGAATTTAAACTGTTGTGAGACATACTAACACAACACAATAATACGAGTCTAAACTGTAAAATTATGACAATCTGTGTTAAAATAAAATTTCTATATTGCTCTCTCTCTTTAGCCTTTATCTACCCTGCAGGTGAAGGCCTTCTTCGTTTTATACCATTTGTCACAGCCCTGTGCAACCTGGAGCCACTTCTTCCCCGCAGTCCTTTTAATGACTTCGTCCCAACGCATCTTGGGTCTACTTTAACAATGCTCTTCCCCCCATGGTCGCCACTCGAGTAGTCGTTTTCTCCACGAATCAGTCTTTCGTGCTATATGACACGCCCATTCCCATTCCCATTTGAGACCTTGCTCTGCTGTCTCAGCCACTCATTCGTTTTACGGTCTCTCAATATGACTCCCACCAGTTTTCTCTCTAGTGCTAAAATAAAGTTTATCTATTCATAAATACTTACAGGAGCCAACACAAACTTCTTCCCATGCCGATCCTGGACCTTCAACAACTCCTCCGTAATCCGTCCCGTCTTCTCCCAGAGCCCTGCAGCCGTCAACGCAGGCAGGGACACCCGCTGTCCGCCAGCCACCTCTATGTGTCGCTTGACGAGGGCTTCCAGCTTGTCTAGGGCGCGCCGGGCAAGCGGCAGGAGGGCGAAGAAACCGGGGGATGTGGGGCGGATGAGACCACATTCTAGTAGGAGCTGGAAAGTATATAAATATTTGTGTACTTTCATATTAAAATCTAGCTTGGAATCTGAATATGGGCAAGATTTTATGAGCACATAAGTTTGTTGAGACACTTGAGAACAAAATATTTATTTATAAAAAGTAAGTACCTATATAATATGCTGACAAAAAGTTAGTTTCATATAACAGGCCTCTCATTACCAAAAATTAGGCACATTCCATAAGGAAGTTGACAAAGAACTTAATAAATTAAAAATAACCGGGTCTACCGCGATATTTCATTATTTTTACCTTCGCGGTACACTCGTTCATATCCCTAAATATGTGTAGAAAACGCGAGTTTCAAGTGTTAAAAAATATGATCTAAAATACTTGTTTTTCACTGAAAACTCAAAATTAACCAGGTTGTTTGGAATGAAACCTGTGTAAATTAGATGGGTATATTTTTTTCAGGGGTGTCGATTAAGGAATATACATGATTATTATGTATTTTATTCCAAAATAAAGCTACAAATGATTGTAAGTAATATAACCTCACCTTTTGACTTTTGCAAGTTATCTCTGTATTTTTAATTTTCGCATTCTTTGGTATAGTTAATAATGGTTGAAATAGTTGCGATACAAACCGCATTATGTAAAATTTACCGTATTTTCCTATACTTTACTATTGCTAAAATATGTACAGCTGATTGACAATGACATTATAGTCAGAGTTTTATTTAAATGCAAAATGAAGTATTTTACAAAAATTACGATTAAATATTATTTTGAAATTTAACTGTAATATGAAAAACAGAAGGTGTATTTTCCTTTATGCGTTTCGTTCACAAAAGCTGATCATTACCGTAAATAGTATCAACTTACAGAATTTGACAGTGACAGAACGGACCTTTTGATTTGACATTAAACAACTGTACCGCTATTCGGAACCTAATAATAATATTGAGAGTGGCAACACTGTTGTCGGTCGTATTGTCCTTTTCTAGCATATACGTCCCTCTCTCTCCCACACTCCCACCACAGCAGTTTGCTTTTTGGCGGTTGTCGCAAAAACAAATTTCCAACTCATTGGCTTGCTGTTTTTCCATCTGGAAGGTCGTGAAGCTAAACTGCTGGTGAGTTTTTGAATTTGTACCCCAGTTTAGCTGACTATATTGAAAAACAGTTTCTAACGGCTTTTGCCGTTCGAAATAAATATTTAAATTTAGTGTCCGTTAAACTATCTAGCAAATAAAAACGATCCGGAATAGTAATGTGTAAGTTTTCAAAGGCTGCCTGCGCGCACCGTGGCTATGCTAATGAAAATACTAAAACACATAATGTTAGAAAACACATCGAGCTGGTAAAGCGTGCACTTGTCACCATTAGAATTTAATTAATATTATACCTACATTAAGTCTCTTCTGAGTCTTATTACTTATTTACTTTAAATCTTTGTGTGTCTATAATAACGGGTGAAATTAGGTATAACACTTAACTAAATGGTGATGTGTGGAGGCATACCCTTCAGTTTTCAAGTGATTTGTGTTTTCGAATACGAAAGGATCGGATAGTTAATACGTGTTACGTAGAACCTACGTATTAAGGTAGAAGCTTATAGACGTGTAGGGTTTATCTGTCCAAGTATCTATCAGCAACTTGTCGGTTTATCCCGTTCCGGGTTAAATATAATATTGCAAAATATTTTTTTTGGTAATATACTTGCTGATAAATAACGTGTACCCGCTTAGGAGTCGATGAAGCCCCGCTTCGCGGGGCTTCTATTTCCGCTCTGAGGGACACAAGGTAACGAACAAACCTACATCGCAAGCATTGCATTTATTTTTGTGGAAAGTGAGTACTTCGGCAGTACGTAAACTTAAGTCTGACTAGATAAAGAGAGAGATTAGCATGGCTCTGCGCAAGAATGACATGGAAATCCTTAAGTATTTCACTCCTTATCTACCAATTTATATCTCTCCAACTAGATCTTTGAATAAAAAAAAAAAAAAAAAAAGATGGTTAAAATGTAGGTAGATAGGTATCTCTTTAAAAAAATAACAGGTACTAACAGCTTAAAAGAACTCTTGCATGTAGTTGCTATATGTGCTTGTATTATTTTGGATTTGAATAACTTGATTATTCATTCTATATGTAACTATAGGTACATACAAGACGGTCAATCTTTAAGCCTACCTACCTACCTACATAAATAGTACCTACACTTGTAAACGTTTTAAATAAAATCGGAAGCCTGTGACTTGAAAGGGCATTAACGATATGGGAATGTTTAGATTGATTCATTGACGAAGACGCATGGTTTGCTTCATAATTTCAAATTATTTTCGCTAACTGTAGAGTTAAAGTTTAGTTATGGCAAATCTCGTCACCGTGAATGACACTTTCTAAAAGTGCCTATTAAAGTAAATCCTTTCCCCTTGTCGAGCGAAGAACTCTCAACTAAGGGAATATTACCCATAAACTTCATTTGAATGATATTCTTAAGCTATGTCTGTTATGTTTCCACCTGCGTAAGGTGTGCCTAAGAGAATCTTTTATTCAGGCACAAACTAACGTCAAGTTATTTGTGATGAAACCAATATGTTGTGTACCTATTTAAGCCTGCGCAAGGCTGCCATGTTTCCACCTGCGTAAGGTGTGCCAAATAATCTTTGATTCATTCACAAACTGATATCAAGTTATTGATGATGATATTACAACCTATAAATATAAGCCTGCGCAAGGCATGTCAGAAATTAAATGATATGGTCATAACACAGGCGAGCGAGTAGGCCACAATCATAAAAATATAACAAAGATGAATATGTAAATACATCCTTTTGGACAAAGGACAAGTGAAAAGGGTTCTAACAAAATAATGTTCTGGGTAAAAATCAGTCGAAATAGGCTTCGTTATTCGAGGTTTCATTTTTGTTTACCAATCTATTTTAAGGGTCCCGGACACCCTATTGGCTAAACCCAAAATTGGACTAATTAACATTTCTAAAATTATAATATAATAGGTATAAAATAACCTAAGATTCCAGGCCTATCTCGACTCATTTTTATTTTAAAGATGAAAAAATCTTTGCACCCTAATATAAAATTGTGGTCTGGAGACGCTAAGCCTCATAACGTGGGTGGCATGGATAATACTAAGAGATTTAGTCACCTAAATTCGACCATAAGCCCAGGCAGAATATTGATATTTAGAATAAGGTGTGGTCAATCCTCCAAGGTCCAGATAATCTGTGGACTCTAATTAAATCAGGCTCACTTAAGCTCACGACACAACATAGCTTACGGTTCAATTCTGAAATAAGCTATGTTTAATATCACTCATGGTGTGAAAATAAAATTACAAGAGCACAAACAGCCTGCTCAAGGTGTACAAAGGGTTCCGTTTAGCGGCCCTATGAATATCTAAAAACCTTTGAAGTCTATGCCTGCTATGACAGACTCGAAATTAATATAAATTATATTTGCCTCGAGAGCACTAGTCTTTCAGTTAACATTTTTACGAGTACCTACCTATGTAGGTACACGACATAACCAAGGTTACCTATTTAATTATTATATCCCTGACTGGCATGGTATAGGAAAATTGTCATGTGCTGCACAAGCATGTTGGAAATAAAAATATACAAAACTGACCAAACTGGGCGTTTATGAATGCTTTATTTTACACCCTTATGTCTGCCTTGTGAACCTTGAGGATTCGAATCACCTTGATCGTAAGTGCTCCTATGCACAGATTAAGTTTATTTTAAACTACCCATGCACTAATCTCAAGGGCACGTGCTTCTATGCACGGACCAAATATTGTTATCACTTAATTCACTTATCATTATTCGTCATAGTTTGATACTATACGTTTAACAAATGTACCCACCGTAGAATGTAATGTACCCAGTCATAAGGTTTTTAATAAACAGTGACTTAATGGTTTGCACGAACGATTCTAGTATAACTTCTGGGCGGTCACGTCTAGGGCATGACCCTCTAGTTCTCAATTTATACAAAATTATAGCATTGCGATACTGTTTGCTTTGCACAATGTGAAACAGCAGCAAGCCTTGCGAAAAGGCGAAGCTATTTTGAAAGGCGAGTACTTTTCAAAAATACATTGTAATATATATAAATATGTTTTTGTCGTGGAACAAGTACACCCAAACAAATGCAGTCATTTATTATAATATGTTAGCAAAACTCTGCAAAAGAGTTATATAGTCTGTCTGTACAGTGTAACTTGAAGGCATCAATGCACATGAATCTCTTGAAACATGGTGGATCAATTAATTTACACCCCGTCTGTGTCTTGCTCCTATTACCAAATCCACAAGTTAAGGACCTCAACCTATATATAGGTACCCTTCTTGCTCGAGACCTGTAAAAAATGTACACAATAATTTCATGCAGTCAAGTGTCGGAAAACTAGGTCCACACACTTAGCGATATCGTGAATATATATCCAAGAACTCTGTATATTGCCTCCCAGGACGCGGGATGTTATTAGACTAACCTATAGTAGGTAGTAGGCCAGAGATATAGTATACAAAAGTACACTGGCCCAAATTAAGTAATATTATATTTCAGAATATAAAATAATTTACAATCTTGCTATTATTGAAATATAAACAAGTAACAATTATCCTTAGTTCATAAGGAGGATAAGTATACCTAAATATCTAATAGATTCGACAAAGTGTTGATTCTAGCATTGAATAGCATAAAATAGCTCCCTCTTAAAGGGCCTCTGCGCTGTTGGCTTTGGGGCCAC
The DNA here is from genome assembly GCF_963556715.1 of Cydia fagiglandana. Classification (NCBI taxonomy): domain Eukaryota; kingdom Metazoa; phylum Arthropoda; class Insecta; order Lepidoptera; family Tortricidae; genus Cydia; species Cydia fagiglandana. The sequence goes on from NC_085955.1 coordinate 4,731,177, forward strand.
AGGCGCCCGGCAAATGGTAATAGGGAACCCCCTGGTTTCCCACAGCAAATAATGTAAAATCACGAAATAAGCACATAAATTTGTATTTCGGTTAAAAGCACCTATGCGATGAGCTAGGGTTTCGAATTAAGTATCTGATTCCTTATAATTTACACACTGAATAGAGAAAACTGAATATTCAAAATTAAGCAATGTCTATGAATAGTTTACAGAAAATTAGCCACTTTAGCGGTCAGAACCAATAAAGTTTTAAGGCTTATGTCTACCAGTAGGCACCAGATAAAGTAAACCACTAAGAAACTACTCTTACTATATATATACAAATTATTGAGTAAAATTAAGGTTATGATAGCTAAACATGAATTTAATTAGAATGACTCTGCAAATATTATTGATAAAGTTCTGTAGCAATTCTACACAAGAACACCACAAAGCGTCATAACTAGTGCCACAGCGCAGTGAACACATGAGTGTTGTGGCTTAAGCTCTCATAGTAACCTTCACACTTTTAAGCAAGGTTTATTTATGTACACTGACTTGCGTTCTCGTTAGTAAAGCGTTTAAAAGGGTTAAATGCATTTTATAGCTATAACTATAACCTATAACCAAGTATATGGCTTACAGTCATTAAATAAATTTAGTGATTCCCTATGACATTTCAATAAGTACCTAATTTTATTAACTCTGTTTGTGGTGATAGTGATATAACGAATAATTAAAATATTCGTCTACTTAATCCCGAGGGATTCTGGAAATAAGAAATGTCCTGTCCTTGTTATATTCCTGCAACTGCTTACTTTACTATTATAGATAATTATTATCAAATTTGATAATAATTGCGACTTATAAATAAAAACTACTCTAGTACTTTATTATTTTTATCTTTTCATACTTGAATTACATTACTCCTTATAACAGATGTGTATGCTCCTTGAAGAGTAGACTGACTTATCACATCTTCTTTTACCTAGTTTTCACATACATTTAAGTAATTAAGTATAGCACCCTTGTGGTGACTCACTTATTCTTTTTGAACATTTATAAGTACATTAAGTACGTATATAAAATGTTAAGTTAGTATCATAATATAATGGAATATCAAATTGTATGCTTTACTAAATACCTCTCTCCTCACAGGTGTTAAAATAAAGGGTGTACTGCATAATTAATTAAACACTCATAATATAATAATATTACATATACATAATAAGTACATGTATAATCACATTGGCTTGGCGTCTTCCCACCACCAGGCGATAACAAACACGTCTCAATATTATTATTAGGTTCCGAATAGCGGTACAGTTGTTTAATGACAGCGTTTTACACAAAAATAAAACGCTAATTAAATAACTTACCCTATTCGGAACCTAAAGTTTTAATCCTGCCTGGTGTAAATATGTATAATTTTGAGACAATGAGTTGGAAATTTGTTTTTGCGACAACCGCCAAAAAGCAAACTGCTGTGGTGGGAGTGTGGGAGAGAGAGGGACGTATATGCTAGAAAAGGACAATACGACCGACAACAGTGTTGCCACTCTCAATATTATTATTAGGTTCCGAATAGGGTAAGTTATTTAATTAGCGTTTTATTTTTGTGTAAAACGCTGTCATTACATGCGTTTAGATACTGCTAAAGATTACAAAACTCAAAATAATTAAAAAAAAAAAACATACACATTTGGGCTTAGAGGATATAACCAACGGAGACGCCATGTCTAAAATTTTCGGTACAAAATAGTCTGCCGTTTTTTGCGGGGGAGGGGCACATCAAATTTAAAACGTACGTTAACATCTTGCCATACGATTAAATAAATAAATCAAATGAATAGGTACGTCATGTCAGATAAACGTCAGTCCATACATATGGTTGACATGTGGTTGACCATTGGCCGCCTATTTTCGACAGAGGGGAACGCCTGTTAATGGCGGCTCCATTGTTAATTACTCCGAGCATTTGGGGTATTTTTAGGGTTCCGTACCCAAAGGGTAAAACGGGACCCTATTACTAAGACTTCGATGTCCGTCCGTCCGTCCGTCCGTCCGTCCATCCATCCATCCATCCGTCCGTCCGTCCGTCCGTCCGTCTGTCACCAGGCTGTATCTCACGAACCGTGATAGCTAGACAGTTGAAATTTTCACAGATGATGTATTTCTGTTGCCGCTATAACAACAATTATTATTACGCTGCACAAACTTCTTCAATGATAAATATTAACTGTGTAGTACGCGCTTATCATTCAACCTATTCCACATGAAAGTTACAGAGAGGTAAAACCAAAATTAAAAATATGTATGATTTATGAACGCAACTCCAACGCTGAACGGTTCCCGCGCCGTCATCTGTCACGCTCACGTCATTGTGTTTATTCATGTCAACCTAAACCATTAGAGCTTGATAAAATATTACATTTTTATCAGAAAATAATAGTAAATACATAATTAATATGTGAAAAAATTAAATATTAGTGTACGACAGTCCGACCAATTACAAAATTGGAAGAAAATACAAGAAGATTGAAGAAGGAAATGCTACTTTCGCGATCAAGGTCAAAGGCGGCGTCGTTTCGTGGATAGCATCATATAGCATGGATAGCCATCCATGCCCGGATATCAAAATAAGAATCTAGCAGGCAATGGACGTACCTACTTTTTATTTTAGGTCTGCATTATCATCTCCATCTCCGCCAGCGGCGTAGAGAAAAAAGCGATTTTTCGCGTGGCGTATAAAAAGCAATCTATGCCCTCCTCGCTCGCCAGCGACCGAATGTTTAATACATATCTAAAATTTCGAAAGGGAAAGAAAAAGGTAAGAAATATAGTGGAGAAATATCAAGTGCTTATTTGTTCATGATTTTCGACTATTTTAGCTAGGTGCATCTGTCTGCTAACTGCACACAGTGGTTGGGCCGTGCACTGTGCATTCTGGGCCACTATACTAGGTGTGTCTGTCTGCTAACTGCACATGGTGACTGAGCTGTGCACTGCATTCTGGAGCACTATGATAGGTGCATCTGTCTGCTAACTGCACACGGTGGTTGTGCCGTGCACTGTGCATTCTGGGCCACTATACTAGGTGTGTCTGTCTGCTAACTGCACATGCACATGCGCATGCACATGGTGACTGAGCTGTGCACTGCATTTTGGAGCACTAATTTAGGTGCATCTGTTTGCAAAATGGCTATGCTAAGTTTTTTGGAGTACTAACCTAGGTATCTCTGATGATATTTGCACTTGGAAATCTTTCACATACTAATACTAGGTGCGTTCACTGCCAGTATCCTTGGGACATTGTGGTGTTGTCATATTCCTTACTAACAGCACTGAGATATTGCTCATGTCCTACCTGCCAATGGCAGTGGACTTAAGGCCACAAGTCTTGCTAGAACTGGGTTTTGTGGCGTGTTAGACTAGACACAGCTCTTAACCCCATGAGTTAATCAATGTGGTATGCCAAATAGGCCATCTCTTCATATATACTCATCCTCAAGTAGGTGAATTAAAACATTTATTCTTATTTCAGCAAGCAAAGAATTAAGCGAGTAAATCTTGACATTGTGGGACGGAGGCACCAGAAATTTGGATATGGAAAAATCCTAATAGGACAACCTCGTTGTTTGTTTTCAGATGTATAATTAAAAACATTACAAAACCAGTATGACCCAAACAAGATTATGCAAAAATAATCTGCGCTGTAAAATTTTATTGGTGCTCTGAAGATGAACCCAGCAACTTAAACTGCCGCTGGTGAGATTCTTGTCAGTAAGGAACAAGGCTAAGTATTGAAATGAAACAAAATAAAGTTTCCTGGTTGCTAACTGTGATGATTTAGCTCTCAATCAATTTTGTGCTGCAACCGGCTATGACAACCTGGTGTCGCTTTTAAGTGACTGACTTTCTTTTGAGTGATGATCATCACTGAGAATCTTTGCTAAGGCAGCAGTCCTTTAAATACTAAAGCACAATAAATGGCATTAGAGATTTTTTAAAACATGCTGTCAACAAGTGATATAAGAATATCTAGCAGAAAAACTAATGGCTTATGGCCCGGTACTTCAACTTGAAGGCCTCAATTATCAATCATATTTTTCAATGTATGTTTTTGCTGCTACTTGTATTTGTTTCATATAATTAAGTATTAATTTAACATTACAACAGACAAAAACCCTGGTCAAAAAAGCAGCACCTTCTTCTCTGCAGTCATAATGTGGTCGCACTCAAGTGACATTACAACAGCCTGTGTCCATTTAGAACAAATTCTCATAAGCTGTGGTTTATTTAAATACACTTCTTTAATTGCAGTGACATCATATTTACAAGGATTTCGTCATACAAAATTCAATTTTTTGTCTGTGCCAATACCTACAGGTATCCCGAAATATGATCACTTCTGTGAAATTGATAGTCAAATACTAGAAAACTAGGTGACTGTGATATATAATGTGTGAATATGCCTATGATGTTCTTATATAATAATGTAGGTAAACTTTTTACAGTTTAATATTGACTTAAATATTTTCTGTACCAAATCCTAAGAGAAATAAATACAGGTACCTATAAGACATATAGGTATATTTAAGACAAGTAAATTTATTGCAACTAAGCAATTTAAGTCAACAGGGAATTGGAACTGTTATGAAACTAATGAAGTAATGACATAAGTCCATTTATTAGACTAGGTGTCTATATGTGTCAGACCTTCCATGAAGTGTCTAAGATCTGGAGGTCACACAATGAGCATTCGTTTAGATTATATATCAATTGTTGAAGCTCATTTTTAAATGTTTTTATACGATGTAGGTGCATACCTATACAAGATACACTTAATTAGTCTTGATACCATTACCTATATGGAGCTATAATCAAATGAAACTAGCTCCTTAGTACTTACCTTAGAGAGCTGGGTAATACTAGAATTGTTTCTTTAGCCGATAGGAAAAAATACAAACTTAAATAAAACAAAACAAGTCCTTTATATACTTATTGGTCTCATTGTCATTATTTTTAATGAACTTTGCTCATATAAATGGGTTGTTTGTACCGATACCTACAAGTTTGGCTAATGAATATGGTTATGTGTGTATTTAAAGAGCTGAAAAGATAAAAGTACTTACTTACCTATACTGAATTTCGTATATTTTAAAGAAATACAATTCCAATATATCACCTAGTGTGACATAATTTGGTGGCTAATTAAAATAAAGGGTTATAAATATATATTTTTTGCAGAATGTTAATCACTTTCAGTAATACTTACACCCGTGTGGAAATTATGAAACGAGCCTAATAGAATGCATTACATTAATTTTGTTCAGCCTATGGTGGTCTTGTTTATGTTTGAAGACCCTCATTTCCGGTTTACCAGACTGAGATACATCTGAGAGAAGACAACACAGCTATCGCAATTACATTTCATACATAGTTTATTTACAAACTGGTGAAATGAAATACAGTATTTTTATGTCTAGGAACATTAGGCAGTGGTGTGAAAAGAAACATTACAATATTTTACTTAAATGATATATGTGCTGTGTCATAAGCTGATTGAATGAAAATAGTGTAAGATTTCAGATTTAACCCAAATTAAATTTGAAATTTCTTACAACATTTTAGAAATCTATATAGTACCTACCGAGTTATTGGTTATTATACAAATATCCTGGTGAAGTAACCCAGATGTTTTTTCTACATAAGTAGATGCTTTTGCAAAAATATTTTATCTATGTTTTCCTTCCAATTGAAACGAAATCTAAGGTCTTAAAGTTTTAGGAAAAGTAGAAAGCATCAAGGCACGGTCATTGGAATTGCCCAGTTTACAAAATATTTATACGCATATGTACATATAATTGTATAGATTTGCGCCCCAGCTCTCATTTATAAAAACATATTTTATTAACTGGTTTCAAGTTTCAACAGCGTATTATCCTGGTTACCCCAGTGTTATCCAGGAAGTGCCATCAGCCATCACTGAAGGAGAAGAGGAAGGGGAGAAAGGAGTACAGTGCGGTGTAATCCCTTGCGCCCAACACCGTCAAGCACACACACATACACACACTTGAAATACTAGTGTATGTTATGTAAAAATAATTACATTCATTATTTTATGGCATCTGTTCCAGAAGTGCTTGCCGTTTTAATAGCATTACTTATGTAATGAGGGAGCTAGGTATAGATGTGTAAATAATTGTAAATCTGCTCGTGTGCTTTTATTGGGGAATAAGCTCTCCTCAAAATGACAGAATTGAACACTTTATGAAGAACGTTTTTTCGATTACACCAAACTCAACCTTAAAGTGTGACCTAGGTACCCTTAATCGGTCTTAAATTATTTATTAACAATGTCACCAACTAATGAAAATCATCCATTACAGGATTAAGATAAAGTAAAAAATTATTATATCACTTTTATTAGCTGTTGTGCTTGTACACAACGTGCAAACCCTGTCCTTGAAAAAATATCAAACTTTACTGTTATTCTGATTGATAAATTTCAGCAACCCTTGCTATCCATAGTATTATTATTTTTTTCAGGGAAAACACTAATTTTAAATTGGATGAGGTGTAAAACATTGATTACCTGTACCTATATAAATAACAAATAATAATATTCGTGATGGTAGTTATTAACTTGTTAGTGATTATTTATTGCCCTCAAAATCATGAAAAAATCACTTCCCTAATGATTTGTAGAGGGACTAAGTCAACTCTTAAAGACTTGTATTGATAAGTATAATTTTATTTTCACCACCTATTTAGCCTGTTTTGTGTTGGTGTCAACTGTAAATCGTTTAGGAGTTAATATTGGTGGAAGAAAAACATCAAGGTGGAGTGATTCTTATAATGATTTTCTTAATTTCATAGTCATGGTTCTATCCAATAATTTTATTAAATCCTTACTATGATAAATGAGAAAATAAGTGTTACTAAAAGTTGTAACCTGCAACACACTGTCAAGAGTTGCTTGTAGTTGTTGTATTCGTTAATAATTGCATCTCATGCTATCCTTTGATTTCTTTGATATTCCTATAATAATTAAGTTTATATGTGGTATTTGGTGGTATAAATGAAATACACCTATTAATAAGGATTAAATTATTTTTGTTTCAACTATCTATACTGACGATAGACAGTTGATGAAATGATATCACTAGATCTCTAAATAATGTTATAAACTAAATATATATACATATATTTTGAAAATAGTTAATGATAAGTAACTAAAAAGGTACCTAATTTAAAATGAAATCATAATCATTGTTAATCAATGATTTCATTGTTGCAATACAAAGCCAAAACAAACTTTGAATAGGTACTTATCTCTAAACATCTACACAGTTAATATTTATCATTGAAGAAGTTTGTGCAGCGTAATAATAATTGGAAATTAAACGAACTTACCTGTAAGTGAAGTTCTATTTCAATTATATTAGCTGCACAAACTTCGAAATGATAACCCATCCCACCCAGTACCCACGTTGTCCTGAGACAACCAGGGATTCGTGTACCTATAATCCCTGTCAAAGTTATGGTAATATTGGCTTTGCTGAATTGGAGGCCAAGTTGTTCCATCTATTGGCATATTCACTGCCAGCGTGAGCTACAAGTATGTATAGCGGATACCATATGTTTTTCCGCTTTGTAGCGATAAGTACCTAAGAATAGAGAACTCTAGCGGGCTACTGGCAGTGAAAGTGTTATGTCTTGGCTTGTTACTCTAAACTAAATGACGTGAGCGTGACAGATGACGGCGCGGGAACCGTTCAGCGTTGGAGTTGCGTTCATAAATCATACATATTTTTAATTTTGGTTTTACCTCTCTGTAACTTTCATGTGGAATAGGTTGAATGATAAGCGCGTACTACACAGTTAATATTTATCATTTCGAAGTTTGTGCAGCTAATATAATTGAAATAGAACTTCACTTACAGGTAAGTTCGTTTAATTTCCAAATACTAATGGATGGATGGGTGACCGTTTTCTTTTTGCATTTTTTTCCGTTTTTTTTTTGCTTTATGGTACGGAACCCTTCGTGCGCGAGTCCGACTCGCACTTGCCCGGTTTTTTATTTATACTACTAATAGGGAATATTAAGCAAAACTCTGCGTAGAGGGCGTTAATAGCACAATCACAGGGTCTACCGCGAAACGCGAAACAAAATCGAAAGTTCGGTTTCTGCCTCTCTCTCTTGCCTATTTGATCGATAGAGAGGCAGATAACGAAAATTCCATTATCGCGTTTCGCGGTAGGCCACCTGTGAACAAACCGCCTTGATGCATCAAAGTCAAAGAGTGAAGTAAGTATACCACTAGTGCTCATAGTATACCATAAAGTACGTAGTATACATACTAGGCCTTATACAGTTTTTTGACAAGTTTTCATTAGGACTTTGATATACCGGGTGTGGCCTGTAACATGAGCAAATAATTAAAACATAGATTGTACTCCTCAAACGGTGACACTTTTGTTCAACAACCTTTAAAAATTATGAAGTATTTAGACTCCCTATTTTTCATACAAAATAAATATTATATTCAATGGACGCCATCGCCACGCCATTATCATTGTGATTGACGTTGCTTGTCACTGCCTTAAACATGACAAAATTCGCAATACATTGCGTCTTAGAATAAACTTTAAAGTGTATTAAAAATCAAACCACAAGTAATTTTTAAAAGTCGCTGAACAAATGTTGGTCAATATGAGGAGTACAGCCAACGGTTTAATTTATTGCTCATGTTACAGGCCACACCCGGTATATCAAAGTCCTAATGAAAACTTGTCAAAAAACTGTATAAGGCCTAGTATGTATACTAGGTACTTTATGGTATACTATGTGCACTAGTGCTGCACTCTGGCGGTAAAACATTGCAGTAATACTCCCAATTAATTTTTCATCATATTTTGTGTAAACGCATCATATTTTGGCAATTTTTTCATGAAAATATGTGACATAAAATTTTACAGTTTTTGCCACAGCTAACGCCATCATCGCTTTTAATTCCCCCACCAAGTTCACACATTATATTAAGTAGGTACCTAAACACATAGCCAAATTGTTAGAGATAGACCAAGAAAAGTCTGCAGCGATTTGATAGCCCACGCAGTGCAAGTGTTATTAATACGTCACAATTTCATAGAAGTTTGACGTTGAAAATAACACTTGCCCTGCGTGGTATATCAAAATCTTTGCAGACGTTTTTTTCTATTAATTCGAAGAGTTTGCGAATGCGAAATGGTCATAATTAGGCCCTAATTAGAGTCATTATGAAGATACTTACTTTATATTTTAAATAACCAACTCGACGTTTTCAGAACAAAATCCTTTTCATACTTTAGGTTCCTTCATTAAATATTAAGCGCGACCTATTTACTTCAAAAGAAAAGGCCGAAAATTCACTGATTTGTGAAAGAAATCGGTGCACTCCATTAAGTTCATTACCGTATTCTTCCAAAGTGTTAATCATCAGATAATGACATTGCTCATCCGTCGAAAAGACCCGCTTAAAGACGGGAGACACTGTGCGACATGCAGTGTTTGTGGCATCTTTGAACGGTTACATAGGAAAACTACTGTAACTATGATACGATATCCCTTCACGCCTTAATTTTTCATATTTGCCGCCTTTTTCTACTGACAAGATTTGCTTGACCAACTATAGTTTTAGTCGAATCAAAAGCACTCAAGGTGTAACATCGATCGTCGTTCAATTTTGGAGTTGCGGTAATCAATAATTTTAATACCTTAACCTATATCTCTTATTCTAATTGTGTCGACAATCCTTATTGGAGCTATAATCTTATTTCATCTCCTTGGATATCACGGGCCTATAATCCCGGTTTTTTGATAGGCTTGCGTGGGGACACAGATCCAACACGTAGAGGCCCCTTGGAGAGCTTTTATGTCATGTAGAACGCCTGCTGGAACCCGTTCACAGGTGCAACAATAGACACCCGTGAACCGGTCTCAGCAGGCATTGGGACTATTGTAGAAAAAGAGAACAGTATACCGGTCTATGGATTGAAGTTTGGGTGGACTATGAGACTGGGCTATTGTAAAAGAGGTCCGGACACCTGCCATAACAATGTTAACACCGTCATCGAGGCAGGCGGTGACTCGCCGCTGACTAGATGGGCCCCTGAAACTGCCGTCGTAAAGACGACCAGGAGCAACATCGGTGTGAGCGGCTCAGGGGTGTCGAGAGGTGTGCGCCGCTTTCTACCCAGTGGCTGTTACCAGCCACTGTGCCAACTCGCGTCTTATGCATCTTTCACTTCCACCCCTGGAGCATATAGCTCTAGCGACTCCTCTCTGGACGGCCAATTAAGGCAAGCCAGAGCTGAGAGTCCTGCGGGTCCCCTTGGGGTCTACTCCGACCGACGAAGACACGCCGGAGACGGAGACCCTGACCGACTCTCGGGAGCACTCGGGTCCGTGGGGTCGTTACTCCCCAACAGCTCGCCACAAGCTGCCCTTATTTGGAAATTAAACGAACTTACCTGTAAGTGAAGTTCTATTTCAATTATATTAGCTGCACAAACTTCGAAATGATAATTATATATTTACTTGTAGTAGGCGTAATATCATTCAGCCTCTGGCCATGTTAAGTATTCAGAGTACCTAAAATTTTAAAATTTCTCAACGAGAATTCAAAATTTTGTATCAGATTTCTGAACGCATAGTCGCGCCCCCGCGCGCGCGCCGCTTCTGTCGCCCTCATTTAGTTTAGAGTAACAAGCCAAGACATAATACTTTCACTGCCAGTGACCCGCTACCTAGGCAGGTTCTCTAGTCTTAGGCGCTTGTCGCTACAAAGCGGAAAACGCATATTATCAGCTTCGCTCGTAGCTCGCGCTGGCAGTGAATATGCCAACTGATATGACAGCTTGGCCCGCAACTCAGCAAAGCCAATATTATTTTAAACTTTGACAGGGATTTTTCACTATTAAAATCCCTGGTTGTCTCAGGACAACGCGGGTACTGGGCGGGAGGGATTATCATTTCGAAGTTTGTGCAGCTAATATAATTGAAATAGAACTTCACTTACAGGTAAGTTCGTTTAATTTCCAATTATTATTACGCTGCACAAACTTCTTCAATGATAATTATATATTTACTTGTAGATGTTTAGAGATAAGTATTCAAAGTTTGTTTTGGCTTTGTATTACTTACAATAATGAAATCAATGATTTATGATTTCATTTTTAAAGTAGGTACCTTTTTAGTTATCATCAACTATTTTCAGTATATATGTATATTTAGTCAACATTATTTAGAGATCTAGTGATCATTATAGATATAGAGATCATTATTTCATCAAACTGCCTGTCATATGATAATTAAAACAAAATTAATTTGTTTCTTATTATTAGGTATTTCATTAGTACCACCAAGTACCACTTAAAACTCAATTATTATAGGACTATCAACAAAATCAAATGTTAGCATGAGATGCAATTTTTAACGAATTCAACAACTATAAGCAACTCTTGATAGTGTGTTGCTGCTTACAACCTTTGGTAACACTTATTTTCTCATTAACTAGATAGTAAGGATATATCTTTATATAATTATTAGAATTAGATGGAACTATGATTATGAAATTGAGCAAAATATTAGAAGTGTAATGTTTTTCTTCCATCAATATTAACTCCTAAACGATTTTGCTGCTTATCAGCCTGAGCAGCCTTGTCAGGCTGCGCATAATGGGTTAAATGAGTGGTGAGATTAAAAAATATCAACACCACTATTTTTTAAGAGTAGGACTTAGTCCATCTACAAATCGTTTGGGAAGAGATTTTTTCTATGAAATAGACAGAATTTTATTGCTTGAGATGTAGTAGGTATAGAAATTAGGAGTTAACATGCAATTTTGCATGAGGTTTTTTAAAGGCAATAATATATAATCACTAACAATTTAATAATCTACCATCACGAATATTATCATTCATTTATATATAGCTAACCAATGTTTAGCTTAAGCAACCTTACTCAATTTCAATTTAGTTTTATCTTGAAAAAATAATTTTGAAGGTAGCAAAGGTTACTGTAATTTATAAAGCCATAAAGGTCTTTATCAAAAATCAGAATAAAGTTTCATATTTTATCAATTACAGGGTTTGCACGTTGGGTACAATCACAATGGCTAATAAAAGAAATAAAGTAATTTTTTACTTTTTCTGTCTGTACCTAATGAAATATTTTCATTAGTTGGTGACATTGTTGATAAGTAATTTAAGACTGATTAAGGTATCAGCTCCCACTTTAATGTTGAGGTGGGTGTAATCTAAAAAACGTTCTTCCTAAAATGTTCAATTGTATCATTTGAGGAGAGCCTAGTCCCCAATAAAAACCCAAGAACAGATTTACAGATTACACTTCTATACCTAGCATAAGTAATGCTATTAAAACGGCAAGCACTTCTGGAACAGATACCATAAAATAATTATGTAATTATTTTCACAAAACATACACCAGTATTTCAAGTGTTTAGGTATCATGTTGCTTGACGGTGTTGGGCGCAAGGGATTACACCATACTGTTGGCCTCACCAATCAGAAGTTCCTCCTGTCTCCTCCTCCTCTTCCCTGCTCGTTCAGAGATGGCTGATGGCACTCCCCGGATAACGCTGGGGTAACCAGGATAAGACGCTGTTGAAACTTGAACCCGGTTAATGGAAAGTTTATTTAATTGAGAGCTGGGGCTCTAATCTTTACAATTACCTATATGTAACATAATACTCATAAATATTTTGTAAAACTGAGTAGTTTCAGTGACGGTGTCTTCTGGTTTTCCTATAACTTTAATACCTTAGATTTCATTTCAAATGAAAGGAAAGCATAGATAAAATATTTTTTATATTCATGAAAATATGAAAGCATCTACTTATGTAGAAAAAACTTCTGGGTTACTTCACCAGGATATATGTATAGCGTTCACATATTTCATCTGCACGGCTACCAATAACTCGGTAGGTATATGAAATTCCAAAATGTTGCAAGACATTTCAAATTTAATTTGTATTAAAACTCTAAAATACCAAGTTATCACTTAATCAGCTTATAACATTTATAGCACAAATATATCATTTAAGTAGAATATTGTAATGTCTTTCGCTCCACTGCAAAATGTTCCTAGACATCAAAAATACAGGATTTAATTTCACCTATTCGGTTTATAAATAATTGCGATAGCTGTGTTGTCTTCTCTCAGAAGCATCTCACAATCTGGTAAACCGGAAAGAAAGTCTTTAAACATAAAAGACCACCATAAGCTGAACAAATTTAATGTAATATATATTCTTTTTGACTCCTTCCATAATCCAACAGCTAACTCATTTCTAATCGGCCGCCCCAGCATGTAAATAAACTGTTACTGTAAGTAAGTAAATATCAGCAGAAAGTATATTTATAATTCTTTATTTTAATGAGCCACCAAAAAATGTCACACTAGGTTTCTTTAAAATATATTGAATTTAGTATAAGTATGTATTATTGTCTTTTCAGCTCTTTAACCCTTAAAGCGTTTGTGTAAACATACACATAGCCATATTCATTAGCAAAACTTATAACTATACAAACAACCAATTTGTATTAGCAATGTACCAATTTATAAAGGGCTTTATCTTTAGAATAACTTTGAATTTTTTCCTTAGTAGGTAAAGAAATAAATCTATATATATAGTAACCAGCTTTCAGAGGTACTAAGGAGCTAGTTCCATTTGATTATAACTCCACATAGGTAATGGTACCAAGACTATAATTAAGTGTATCCTGTATAAGTACCTACATAGTATAACATTTGTTATAAGGAGTATCAACAATAGATATATCTATCATCTAAACCGTGTGTGTGTATGTGATCTTAAACACTTCATAAAAGGTCTGGCACATATATCTAGCTAGAGAGATATCTAGTTTAATAGTTAGGACTAAAAACTGAAATCTCATCTTTCCACATGAAACAGATATGTTTTCTACATTCAAGCAATCAAGTAAACACATCTTGGAGCTAGTGCTCATTTAACAATTTTTGTGTTCTTAGTTTCTGGCAATTCTAATATCTTGTTAACTTAAAACCGCTCAGTTGCACTACCTAAATGTGCTTATGTTGATATATGGATCTTGCCTTGCTGTACATATAAAGTGAACATTATTTTTCTAGTATTCGACTATCAATTTCACAGGTGTGATCATATTTCGGAATACTTGTAGGTGTTGGCACAGATAAAAAAGGAACTTTGTATGAGATAGCCCGGACAAAATCCTTGTATGTAAAAAAAAAATAAACCACTGCTTTTAAGAATTTGTTCTAAACGAACACAAGCTGTTGTGGTGTCGCTGTGTGCGACCACATTGTGAATGCAGAGAGGAAAAATCTTGCTCCGCTTCCTCTTCCTTGCTTTTGACCAGGGGTTTTTGTATATTGTTATGTTTAATAATACTTTTTTGTATGAAACAAATACAACAGCAAATCATACGTTAGAAAATATGATTGGTAGTTGAGCCTTTGAAGTTTAAAGTGCCAGGCTTACGGGCTGAGCTGCCGGAGATTAAACTTTTTCTGCTAGATGTTCCTAAAACATCACTTGTCAACAGCATTTTTTAAAAGGTTTAATAAACCTCTTATGCCATTTATTATGATTCATTATTTAATTTCAAACAAGACCGAAGTGATCCCATAAGTGTTCCGTAAACAAAGTTTTGTACGGAACACTAAAAATGAACAGAATCACTTAAAAATGACAATATCTTCTTATAGCTGGTACAGTACACAATTTTTTAGAGCTTAATCATCTCAGTTAGAGAACAGGAAACTTTATTTGTATCATTTCAATACTTAGCCTCGTTCCCCACTGGCAAGAATCTCGCCAGCTGCAGCTTAAGTCTCTGGGTTCATCTTCGGAGGACCAATAATTTGTTACAGCACAGAGTAGTCTTTTGTAATCTTGTCCGGGTCATACTTCTTTTATAATGTTCTTAATTATTTATCTGTAATCAAACAACAGCACTATCCTATAAGGATTTTTCCTATAATATCCAAAATTCTAGTGCCTCCCTCCGACAATGTCAAGGTTTGCTCGCTTAATTCTTCGCTTGCTGACATTAGAATAAGTACCTACTTTACTTAATTTCACCTACTTGACAATGAGTATCTATCAAGAGACGGCCTAATCTGGCATACCACATGATTAACTCATTTGGTTAAGAGCGGTGTCTAGCCGAACACGCCACAAAACCCAGTAGGTAAGTTTATCTAGCAAGACTTGTAGGTGGCTTATAATGCACCCTATTATCAAGAAGGACATGAGCAATGTCTCGGTGCTGTTGGCAAGGAATATGTGACAATATCCCCTGGCTGCTGGCAGTGAACGCACCTAGTGTAGTACGCCAAGGTTGCCAAGTGCGAATATCAAACAGAGATGTCTAGATTAACACTCCAAAATGATTAGCACAGCCATTTTATGCAGTTAGAAACAGAGAATAGCGCTACAGAATGCATATGCACATCATAACCAAGTACAGTCAGCAACCAGTTGGCTAGTTATAACACTCCAACGCACAGCACTAACACCAGATAGAAATAACTTAAACAAATCATATTTTTTACCTGATTATAATTAATGTTCCTTTTCGGAATATTATGTGTGTTAAATAATTAACCGAATGCTGGCACTATTGGAGAGCGAGGCTTACATCTGGATACCGAGCGATATCTACTTCTCTACGCCGCTGGCGGAGATAGGGATCTAGATGATGCAGAATTGCAGACCTAGAATAGGTTGAAGACCATGATCCATCGATCGGTATGTAACGCGTCTGGGCCTTTTCCAACGAAAGGACGCCGTATTTGGATTTTGAACGCGTATGCTCTTGAATCTTCTCCAATCTTCTTATTTTTTCTTCTATTCCGCAATATTGGTAAATAAGATATACTATTTTATTTTCTTCTTTACATATTTCGTCCTTTATTTGATATAAATACTTTTTTATTTTAATAGGACGTAATGGCCGCGGCTGCATGAAAAACGTCAATGAGGGCGACAGAAGCGGCGCGCGCGCGGGGGCGCGACTATGCGTTCAGAAATCTGATACAAAATTTTGAATTCTCGTTGAGAAATTTTAAAATTTTAGGTACTCTGAATACTTAACATGGCCAGAGGCTGAATGATATTACGCCTACTACAAGTAAATATATAATTATCATTGAAGAAGTTTGTGCAGCGTAATAATAATTCATTATTATTGTTATTATTTTCATTTTTATTTTATTTTACTTTGACGATCATGATAGAAATTCTTATATTTTTGACTCAATGCAAACTTATTATGTAATTGTCTTTCATGAAATAAAATATCTAATCTAATCTAATCTATAGGTAGAAACAGCCATATAGCAAATATTCAATTAGCTGATTTCGTATCTGCCGTATGCCACATTTGTAGCATTGTAGTACAGTGTACAGTGTGCGCGGTTGATTAGAGCCAGCGGAGCGCAAATCGCTTAACCCGCGATAAGTGAAATACAGCCCGGAATGATCCTGCGGCGGGGTGTATAGCCCAATTTACAAGCTGTAAGCCCCCATTCGCACGACAGCTTTTACAACGCGCGTTAAAAAAGCGCTTGAATTTGTCCGCACTCTAAATTCGATTTAACGACCAAGGCTTAAAGTTGAAAATCCAACAACGCTTGACAAAAAGCGTCACCGCTGTCGTGTGAATACATTACATACATGGCTATCCATTTGTGTCATTCAAACGCTTTTTTAACGCGCGTTGAAAAAGCTGCCGTGCGAATGGGGGCTTAAGGTAAACGTACTGCATGGTGCTCGACGCGGTCCCAGTACATATCATCTTGAAACTTAAGAGCCCTTCAACGTGCACACTAGCGCCACAGCTAAATAATCGTGATTATTTAAATTTGAGGAAAGATATTGAAAAAAGGGGGCCGCTACGTACTGTATTGTGTATTTAAGTAGCGGCCCCCTTTTTTCAATATATTTAGTTAAATTTAAATAATCACGTTTATTTAGCTGTGGCGCTAGTGTGCACGTTGAAGGGCTCTTAAGGTAAACGTACTGGTGCTCGACGCGGTCCCAGTACATATCATCTTGAAACTTAAGTCATTGTCAATAGAGGTGACAGCAAGGTGCAATATATGACTATTGGGCATTAGCATGTTGAGCACTAGTACATTTACTAGTACAAATACATAATGATTTTCCATCGTATTTTCACGGAAATGTACGAACGTGTCTTGCTATTTCAGTCAGTCTCGGTACAAAAAGTGCTGAGGTTGACTGAACTAGCATGACAAATCAAATACGAACGTGTCCGATAAAATACGATGGAAAACAATTATGCACTACATCTGTAGCGAATTTCGTTGTACACAGGTGGGTTGATTCTGCTTCTCATTATTTCTATAGCCCCCTCCAGACTATGCGCGTGAATCGCGGGCGAAGCCGCGAACGCGAGTGTGGAGTCCTGCCGGCCTAGCCAAGGTTACAATCGCTATCGCTTCGACAACGAAAAGCATTATGTCTCTCTATCACTCTTCCATATTGGTGTGACAGTGACAGTTGCGTTTCGATCGCTACGAAGCGTAAGCGATTGGCGTCTTGGCTACGCGGCCTGAACGCAGACCTGCGAAATCGACTCCACACTCGCGTTCGCGGCTTCGCCCGCGATTCACGCGCATAGTCTGTAGCTCTACTATGAGTTCCGTGAATGACAGTGAGAAGTGAAGATAGTGAGAAAGTTAAGGAAAATGTATGGAGTAATTGTACAGTGCCTCTACCGGTCACGTAAAGAACTAAAAATTTCAATTTGTACCATGAGTTACAAACGTTTTTACGCGAGTTTTCCATACTTGCCTAACTTCACACCTAAAACGCTCTCTTTCTAATTATATAATGAAAACTGAGCCAGAATTATTCTGCGTAAATACTTTACGCGAGTAAACGTGACAGATGTTATGGAAAAATACGTGCGTTTCCAACGTGACATTTCTGTCAACTTGTAAACACAACAAATACGCAGATTTTTCACGAATATTAATGCAATTTTCAACGTAATATGTATAAATTTATAACAGTATGTGAACTTCAAGCAAAACTTTAAGGGATAAATCAATTAATAGTTCGATAAAAGGCTGATTTAGTACAAAGGTAATGAGTTATATTTGACATCATATTTTCCTATTTCTACTGCTACATTTGCGAAAATCACATTGCTTACGAGCAGTTTTTGGTTTTAGGCAAGAAGCTGATTGAAAACAACATTTCCCTGAAAACCCGGATTGCATCATGTATGCATGCGTATGCATGTAGAAGTAACATATGTATTAAGAATTAAGGCTCAATACAAGGAGCGGTACATAGACATGTTGCTGTTTTTGTTGCTGGGTGCACATAACACATAGTGAGAATATTTACACAAGAATTGCTATGTATTTTATTAAGCATTATTATCTTAAATAAAATAAAACATACAAATGTTCTGTGAGTTTATTTATTTTTCTTTACTAAGTAAGTATTATTTTATTTTCCGTTGTTCAAATTATTGTGTTTGGTAGGTACTCGTTTTTCATGTCAACTTGGTAACAGGAAATATAAAACTTTCTTCAAAAACTTTTGCTGGTGGTTCAGAATCTGAAAATTTAAAACACATTTATTGCCAAAAACCCGCTGCGTGGGTTCATTTTGTATTGGAAATGGGGCGCTTGGCACTGAAATATACTCGAGATCATATAGGTACTATAAAATTAAGATCGCTATTAAGGTCATACGTAGGTCGTAGGGTCTGTGCGGAAAGAGAAGAGTCGTAGGTATAATGTATGGGCTCCCCTAAATTTCACGGCTCTTCTCTTTCCGCACACTCTATTAGATAATGTTACTTAGCAGTAGGCGGTGCGGACTGAAGCGAACCATTATAATACATACCTATTTTAATATTTTAAGATTTCTTCTCATGTGTGTATTATTTTCATCAAACGTAATAAATATGTAGCCAAAAGTAGCCTGTATAATCGCGCCGTATACTTTGCTTCCTATTTTTTAACACGCAAAGTCATAATTTTAACTCGATTATTAATGATGTTTACGTAATTATCATATTTTGCAATTTTTGTCTTGAATACAATATATTTTATTAATTTATACATTGTTTACTAACATTGATGTGTTTATTATTTTCGTAACTATGGCAACGTCAAATCTTTTTTTTTTTTTTTCTTTATTAGGAGCATTGGCAACACAGCCATCAGCTCAAACAAAAATACATTACAAACTAGAACCTTAACTACTTAAAAATACTTAAACAACTTAAAAACTATTAAAAACAACACAAAATATAAAAAAAAAAATCAGACACATATAACTATAACAGGCCGAAAGTATTTTTAAGGAAATCAAATATGACTTTATATAATGAAAAATGTCTTAAAAGCTCCTGAACGGAAGTTGGAATTTTCTTGTCTTTTAATATATCGCTACAAGTACAAATAAACAACAATCTCTGTAAATTAAAGTAGGGGCAATTAAAAAATAAATGATCTAGATTACAATCTTCAGCGGGACAGAATTTACAAACAGAACTACTCGACAATTTTAACCTAAAAAGATGAGCTGGAAAATGGCAATGGCCGAGACGTAGCCTGCACAAACTTTTAATAAACTCTCTGCCTGAGTAAACGTTACCCTTTTCGAACCAGGCAGAAGTTGACGGGTCAGGCTGAATCTCAGCCAGCCATTTCCCTTTAATATTTCTGGAGCTGATTAAAGAAACATTCCACCGCTTTAGCATGATCTCTTTAAGAAATTTGAATAAATCCGAACGAGGAACTTTAAAACTACAAATTTCAGAATTCACTGTATGTTTAGCAAGAGAGTCAACAATTTCATTGCCCAGTACACCGGAATGACCAGGAACCCAACAAAATTCTACATTGATTTTACATTTAAATAGATCATCAAATAACTTTCGCAACTCATAAATTAAGTAATTAGCATTTGCTACAATTTGTTTTGATGAAAGAGCTTGAAGAGCACTCATACAATCAGATAAAATCAAAAAATTATGAGACGTAAAGTCATTACACTTAATATACATCAAAGCATAAATCATAGCTAGAATTTCGGCTGAATAAATTGAAAGAAAATTATTACAGGAAAATACTTTGCCTGATTGAGTAGAAGAATCATAGAAAGCAAAGCTAGTGCGAGTATTGGTTTTAGACCCATCAGTATAGATCTTAATATAATCTGACTTATCATTTAAAAATTCATAAAATTCAAACTTAGATTTAAAATTAATTATAGTAACCGGAATATCTCTCATTAAGCAATGGTAACTGTAAGTAAAACAGGGCAGGAGATGGTACCAAAATACAGTATCTTGAAACTCAAAATTTAAATATGTAATCGATTCGCTTAAGGTATTACTAAAAGGCATTGATATTAAATTATAATTGGGAACAGTAAAATCCTCTAAATACCGACTCACAAGAACATTATCGGAACTGACTAAGGAAAGGCAAAATTTGTCAATAAGGTAAGTTCTCCTTATAAATAGTGGCGGAACACCGGATTCAACTTCTAAGGAATTTATAGGGGAAGACATCATAGCACCAGTGATAATACGTAAGGCTCTATTCTGAATAACATCCAGCTTTTTAAGCAAACGACCAGATGCGTTAGCATAGAAGATGCACCCATAATCAAATTGACTACGAACCATAGAAATGTACAACGTTTTTAATATCTTAGGGTCAGAGCCCCAAGTGACTCCGACTAATGACTTCAAGACATTTAAGCGAAGCTCAGCTTTTTTGCAGATATACTCGATGTGTTGAGTCCAAGATAATTCAGAGTCTAACATTATACCTAAGTATCGTTCAGAAGTACTAAATGGTAACAGAGTGTTGTTATAATAAACTTTAGGACGAAATATACAAGCATGACTAAAAATCATAACTGAACTTTTTTCTACATTAACTTCCAGTTTAAGTTGATTATGTAGTAAATTACACACAGTTAATAAACACTGATTCATTATAGTTTCACCGGCTGAGATATCGTCACAATCTAAATATATAACTAAATCATCAGCGTAAAAGGAATACTTGACATACGAAGGAATACATTTCATAAAGTCAACGAGGCTCAAAATAAACAGTAAGGGAGAAATAACAGAACCTTGCGGAGTACCTTTGAAAGTAGATTTGGGACCATATAAATTATGTTTTATTTTAAGCGAGACACTGCGGTCATTTAAAAAATTAAATATCCAATACAGAACAGATCCAGGAATACCAAGGTTGTGTAAGCTTTTAATTAAATATTCATGATTAATGTTATCAAAGGCTCCTTTTATATCTAGGAAAACTGTTAGAGTTAATTTATTATTCCTCATATTGTGTGTGATATCTCCTAATAAGCAACCCAAATTATACATAGTATTTTTACCTTTACGAAAACCAAACTGTAATTCTGGAATCAAAGAATTATGTTCAATAAACCATTCAATCCGATTCTTTAACATAGTTTCAAATAACTTAGCAAAACAAGAAGTAAGAGAAATGGGTCGATAAGCATCTAAACTATTAGAATCCTTATTTGGTTTTAAAATAGGAACTACAAATTGAACTTTCCAGATAGGCGGAATTTCTTTATGTAACCAAAGTTGATTGTAAATACTAAGTAGAATTTTCATTACATTAACAGGTAAATTTTTAATAACTGAGTATGGAATGAAATCAGGGCCAGGAGACGTGATCTTTTTGTTTTCCAAAGAAGCTTCAAATTCATAATATTCGAAGGAGCTGACGATCGATCGAGATTTTTCGGAGCCTTCAGAGGCAAAAAATAAATCTAAAGTATTAGGATCAGGGTCAACGCAATTAGAAGAGGCAATTTTATCTAAAAAATCACGAGCATTAGATGGGTTGTCCAAAAATTTAGATCTTGTATTGTTATTGTTTAATTTGGCAAACTTAAACCTTTTAATATGGTCCCAAATGTATTGCAAAGGAGTCATTCGATTAAAGGAAGAACAGAGTTTAACCCAAGACAATTGTTTTTGTTCGGAGATAATTCTTTTCTTTCTAGCATCAAATTGTTTATAAAGCAAATAATTCTCCAACGTAGGATACTTCTTATAAGAATACAAGGCATATTTAGACTGATTAACGGCTCGGGAGCACAACTCATTCCACCAAATGAGAGCTTTTCGTTTTTTAGTATGGCAAGCATACGATTTCTTTGGAAAAGTCAACAAAATGTCACACAGAAATAGCATGAAGTTATTGTAACTATCCAACGGATTAGGTGCTAGCATAAAAGAGGCAAATTTTTCGGTGGAAAGTTTAGAAAAGGTTTCCCAATTGATTTTATTGAAGTTTATATTTGATACGCAAGGAGGAGTAACGGTAGAAGAGTCGAAATCCGGAAGCTGTGGAGAAGAGCGGCCTACATCATTAAAAATAACTTTAATTAGAATTGGGAAATGGTTACTACTTAAAAGGTCATCGTGGACAGAAAACGAACAATTAGAACTAACCGCCGGCGAAGCAAATACTAAATCAATAGTGTTACCTTGTTGGCCAAACGGGGCAAAAGTGGTTTCAGAGAAATCATTTAAACAAACTAGGTTATATTTATCTACAAAAGAACTAATAACATTGCCTCTACTATTATTACGACGGCATCCCCATGCTGAATTATGAGCATTAAAATCGCCTATGAGCAAGTAGTTCCTACTGGTAATTTTAGAAAAGGAATTGAGTAACATTTCTATATTAAATCTACCATTAGGAGGGGGAGGTATATATAGACAAAGTATCTCAATAATAGTAGAGCCAATGGTTATAGACAATAATAGGTTTTGAAAATGATAATTGGAAGGAGTGTTAATCAGAGTGAAATTAAACTTATCTTTAACTGCCACTGCAATGCCTCCATGGGGGCGATCAGAGTCTCGGCGCACAATCCTGTAACCTGGTAACTTAAAAGATTTGGAAGGTTCCAACCAAGTTTCATTTAATAAAATTATATCAATTTTATTGCAAGAAATGAAGTGTTTTAATTGGTCTATTTTAGTGATGATGCAGCGTGAATTCCAATGAAAGATATTAAGGTTATCAATGTTGGTACAAGTATACATTATTGTGTAGACAGATTATTAATTAGAGTTTCTTTTATTACCTTACTACATATAGGAGCATCAATATTCAGTTGTTTAGACTGAATTAAGTCCATTAATGTTTTAGTAAAAACATTTAACACCTCGTCCGAATTAATTAAGTCTGTAAACAGAGCTCTGGAATGAGGCCGCTGTACGGACTTTTTGGGATGTAGATGTGGCTGTGGTCTGGTAGGAGCACCGAGAGTAGCCGGAGTCTTGGCTGATACTGTAGCGTATGTAGTCTTCCCATTTATCCTATCCTTCACCTCTTGATTTTTTGCAGCTTTGACAGGGCAGACATTACTTACAGCCATGTGAGGGCCGCTGCAGTTGACACATTTTAAATTGGATTTATCTGTACAGTCCTTGAATAGATGGCCAGCACCGCAAATGGAACACACCTGGGGGCTCCTACAGGAACCACGTCCATGTCCAAACTTATAACAAACATAGCATTGACGAATTGGCTTCACATATTCTTTAACGTCGAACCAGATGTAATCATATGTGACGTGATCAGGCCGTAGCGAGCCTAGAAATGTAATCAGAACTGTAGGCGTAGGTAAAGTTGATCCATCAACAGCATTTTTCCTTGTGAATCGCTTGACTCCAATGATCTCAGCACTTGACTTCAGGTCCTTCAAAAGTTCTTCTTCCGTAATTTCAATAGGCACTTTAACTATCCCTAAGCATTCAAGGTGATCATAAGGGATTTTAGCTTGCCAGCTATGTGACTCTTGCATCTGGGTATTTAAAAGAAAGTTATTGGCATCTTTCTTGTTAGTGAAGAAGACTTTGATCATGAAATTTCCGATAGGTTTAACATGGCTTAGGCCAAGACACGTTTTCAGGATACCTGTGGTCTGCATCACATCAATTTTAGTATTAGGCGAAGACATTGACAATAAAATGGGATATTCTTTTTTATTGTCTTCTGTATATATGTGGGTATAGTCCTTAAATAGGCCTCTTTTGTTTGATATAAAATTTGCCGCCATTTTAGTTGGTGGGGACTGTACCCCTTCAACAGCTTCACCTGATTTGCGTTTGGCGGCATGCGCCTTGCCGCCGCTATCTTTACCCATCACCCAAATACTTCCACTCAGATTACTCGAAAAATGGATAGATAATCAAAAAAGGGCTATAGAAAGAATTTACAATAATAATTTCAAAAATTCCGCCTGATGTCGACGAAGTTCCCGCCCTTTTTCCGTCAAATCTTTAAAAAATTGTAGAATGACATCAAACATCAAACATCAACATTTATTCAGCAAATAGGCCACAAGGGCACTTTTACACGTCAACATTGAATTTACATAAAAGCAAAAATAATAACATCAACAATTTTATAAAATAAAACTAACAATTCAATCTAACGTATTACAATTACTAAGAGATGTATATGGTCTCTTAATGTCGAATTACATACAAAATACAGATAAAAAAAACACACACAAAAAAATCTATAATATTTAGAGGTGTAAATGTCTCTAGGTGTCAGAACTATAAGATTATATAGTTTATCAAGTTATCCTTAGAGATGTATAAGGTCTCCAAGAGTCAATATCCTGTATAATTAATACATTCATTAAAAGAAAAGAAACATACGAGAACAGAATGAGGCGTCTCACTGTAATTAATTAATAAAAGTTACTAAGTATAATAGCTCGTGTTAGCTTAACAGACCAGTCTCCACAAACAGCACCCGTTCACGAGTATGACGCGTATCTCAGCCATCGCCTCCCTCAACCTTCATTCGGGAAAGTGGCGACCCAATCAACAACGCCACCGTAAGCAAAGACTTTTAAGCGAGCATGACATGTTCAAGCTACCGGCCTATATTAATATTAAAATAGTAATAACATGTAGCCGTAAGACACGGCATTTTGTGCTCATATGTTACATAAAAAGACAGTAATATAGCTTCACATAATTACTAGCCTAAGTTGACTTAGAGATGTAAAGGTCTCTAAGTGTAAGTAAATGAAGGTTGAGTCAGTAACAAAGTGACAAAATTGGTCTTAGAGCATTTAATTACTGGAGTGGCCATTGAGTGCTTACTGTTAGGATTTAGGATTAGGGTTCCAAGCAGGAAAGAAAAGCTTGTTTTAACACCATATAGGTAATGTTTATTAATCTCAAGCCAAACTACATAGTAATGGCGTCTCACACGGGAAGAAAGAACACCTACATTTGTTTTATATTGACAACCGAATAAATCAAATATCATAGTCGTAGTAGTCTCGTAGGTATACTCTTTATTTTTTTGTTGACATTATTACTTACCCCTCTGCCGAAAAACACAATTGTGCAAACTTTTGTATGGACTGACATGGCTATTTGTACGTTACGTACAAATCATGTAGAAATAGCAATACATTTGACGTCCCCTCCCCCGCAAAAATCGGCAGACTGTTTTGTAAAGAAAATGACAGCGATGACATGTCCCTTCTAAATGCTCTTAGTGGATGGTAGAGGTAAGGAATACAATCTCCATGTAATTAATAATGAAAAAGTGTCCGTCAAAAACCTTAAGAGGGAAGTATACTACGTAATCGTCCATACAAAAAGAGAAAACGTTTTTTCACTTGTAAATACGAGTATCTTCCATTCTCCATGATTTTTAGTACGGTATTGATACAATGAAAAACTAGGTTTATGGGTTTTCTTTTTTTCGCTACTCTGGAGAGATTTAGAAAAATTATAATAGCTGACAGCGTGCCCACTTTTTGCAAATATTCTCCCATAAAGGAGTTTTCTCATAAAGTCATAAAGGATTCTCCTTACCTCTACCCTCCATATTCACGGCTACCATCAGTATATGTAACATTACTTTCTGTGCATCTCACTTGCACTAATTTGCGAGAGCGAGATGCATAGATAGTAAATTACGTAGATATACGTAGACGTGAGAAAATGTGTCAATTTTGTTATTTAGTTCTATAGGTGAATCCTAGAGGCGCTGTATAAAACTCCGATATAACTCTTGCTCTGTTTTATAGTATACTTAGAAAGGGACAACATCGTTTGGAGTGGAGTGAAGTTAGGTACATAAGACCGTAAAGAAACGTAAAACGTGACACACGGCACGTTTATTCACCGAGTGTAAGTGAAAAATACTCTGCCAACTGATAGTAGAGGCACTGGAGGGGGCTTATGATGAAAATGAAAAAAAAATATCCAAATGTTAACTTTTGTAATGCTCACAGAAAAACCGCCGGTTTTTTCTAACGTTAGGTACCTACACGTAACAGGGCCAACACCAACGTGTGGCCACAACAACTTATAGACTCGCACCAAGAAAAGTCTGCAGCGGATTTGATAGCACACGCTGCACTATAAGGGGTCATCCATTAATTACGTCACACCAATTTCTAGGTTTTTTGACCCCTCCCCCCCTTGTCACATTTGGCAAACCCCTCCCCCCCTAGTGTGACGTCACATTTTACGCAAGTAAATACCTAAGTATTATTAATATTTTATCTAAATATTTTTGACGATATAAATATTAGTAATTTTATAACCCAAAACCTCTTAGGAAAGAAAATTAAACGATTAAAAACTATTTTCGTTTTAAAAACTTGTTATTTAAATGTACAGCGAACTAAATAATTTAAATAAATTTTCGGTTACTGATGAAGTTAAAGTGACGTCACAAAGTTTCTGTCTCCCCCCTCCCCCATGTCACAATATGTCACATTTTCTTGACCCCCTCCCACCCCCTAAACGTGTGACGTAATTAATGGATGACCCCTAAGTGTTATTTATACGTCATATAAGTTTGACGTTTAAAATGACACTTGCACTGCGCGGGCTATCAAAATCGCTGCAGACTTTTCATGGTCTGACTATAGCCCCTTTGTTAAGCAAATAACTTACCTCCACTGACTAATATGTTGCCTCTCGTCAGTTGTACGTTAGTTATCATCAGTTTACTGGCTAACCCCCCTAACGTCTAATACGTCTATAAACGTATTAACTAGGGTTTGCAATCCGGATCCGATATGTATGAAATTATCCGGATCTAGATCCGGATCCGCGGATCTTCCCATACATTTCGGATCCGTCGTGCAAACCCTAGTATTAACGTATAATATAAACGTCTCCTAAAGTTGACAAGTCGCTAATAATCATTTGTCCCTTTCCGACGTATTGGTATGAATTATGATGAAAAGGGACAAAAGATTATTAGCGGCTTGTCAACTTTAGTAGACGTTTATGAATACCCGGCTGATGATGATGATCCTTCCGGCCGATTTAGACAAAGGCGACCACTTCGACTCCTAGTTAGTTCGGCGCTCGTGCGCCCGAATATGGCTGACATAGCCGATCTTAATAATAATAATAGGTTTTTAGGGTTCCGTACCCAAAGGGTAAAACGGGACCCTATTACTAAGACTTCGCTGTCCGTCCGTCCGTCCGTCCGTCCGTCTGTCACCAGGCTGTATCTCACGAACCGTGATAGCTAGACAGCTGAAATTTTCACAGATGATGTATTTCTGTTGCCGCAATAAAAATAAATACTAAAAACAGAATAAAATAAAGATTTAAATGGGGCTCCCATACAACAAACGTGATTTTTGACCAAAGTTAAGCAACGTCGGGAGGGGTCAGTACTTGGATGGGTGACCGTTTTCTTTTTGCTTTTTTTTGTTTTTTTTTTGCATTATGGTACGGAACCCTTCGTGCGCGAGTCCGACTCGCACTTGCCCGGTTTTTTTTTATAATGTGTTTATATGTATTTTTTATTGTTTTGTAAGGCCCACTTGCACCATCCCACTAACCCGGGGTTAACCGGTTAAACCGTTAAGCTAGTGTCAAATCGTACTGGTAACCATGGTGACACTCCAGGTTTAACCTGTTAACCCCGGGTTAGTGAATGATGCAAGTGGCCCTAAGTGTTTTTATATTTTACTTTTATATTCATATTATAAATGACCTAGCCTAAGAAGAAAGATAAATAAAGAAAATAATAATAACCTCCGCAAATGGGGCCCTAAGGCCCACTTGCACCATCTTCATAACCGCGGCCAAGCGGTTAAACCGTTAGCCCAGTGTCAAATTATCCTGGTAATCATGTAACTCCAGGTTTAACCGGTTAACCCCAGGTTAGTGGAATGGTGCAAGTGGGCCTGAGAGAGCGTGGAGATCAAAGTTAATTCCGCTTCCTCTCCCGCTCCCTCCTGTCGCTCGCGCCGCGTTATCAGTTCACAGGTCATTTGGCGGCGGGTAATGGAACTCCGCAAAAACCGGGGTACCCGGGTCGGGTCACCGTGTACACGGGTAGTTTCGAACAATGGGAAACTTTGTAGGCTGTAAATAGATAGGTCTATCATTCGATACTTACATGGTTATAGGATATGTTAAGTTTTATTTAATTATTTAGTATTAGAACAAAATGTAGGCGCGAAGGAATATCGTCTCATAGAAAATTTGAATTCCGCGCCTTTTTCTACTGACAAGATTTGCTTGACCGTCTATATTAAAAAACCGGACAAGTGCGAGTCGGACTCGCCCACCGAGGGTTAGGTACTTTTTAGTACCTATTTGTTGTTATAGCGGCAACAGAAATACATCATCGAATCTCATCTGTGAAAATTTCAACCTGTCTATCACGGTTCGTGAGATACAGCCTGGTGACAGATAGACGCGGACAGACAGACGGACAGTGGAGGTCTTAGTAATAGGGTCCCGTTTTTACCCTTTGGCTTCGGAAAGGCTTAAGTACTTTGCACTTCATAAACTGATAGCAAAGTTGCATTTTATTCACATGTGAGACAAAGTAATCCAATGCGAATTTTGAGTTGTTTCTTATGTTTGCTGGTAGAATTGACTTTTAAATGATGACTTTGGATGATAAATATTTTACAGTACATATGGTCCTATTTTCCCGCACTAGTGCCTAAAATAGCACTTTTCGTGCGATGTCAAAAGTTTAAAGGGCCATAAATGTACTGTAAAACGTTGTACGATACACGTGCGAATAGGTAATTCGCAACTAGTTTCGACTTAAGACTCCCTTCGGTCGTGTTTTAATAATTTATCCCCACTCGTTTCGAATTTCCTTTTTTCCGCACTTGTAACGTAAATAAATAACATTCATTTGAATTTTGTTTGATATTTTACATTTAATATTTGCTTCGGGTTTGTGTGGAGAATATTTTTGTAAAATTTTGAAAAATAACTATTATCATTATAGTTCTTGTGTTGGAGGCCAATTTTTGAATTTCGATCGCTCGATTTCGTCACTCGAAAATCGGTGAAAACGGCGAAATGCTAATTTTTAGTGTTCCGTACAAAACTTTGTTTACGGAACACTTATGGGATCACTTCGGTCTTGCAAAGCAGTTAAATACGTTTTTCTCAGAGACCGTTTGACATAGATACCTAAAATTTGGAACAGTTATAGCAATTACCACCACTCATATTGTAAATAAGTCAAAACTGCTTATTTCGTATTGAAGGGGGAAATTTAGGGGGTTGAGAGGGGTAGGCTGAAACTTTTTTCATTTGTAAGAATCGTGTGGGGTACCATTAGAAAGCTTGCAAAAAATTTAGTCGATGGACTGATTTTGACTTCATTTTAGACTACAATAGTTTGGTCAAAAAATGCATTTAAAGTTGCAAGTTTTCATACAAAATTTTTCACCTCTGTCCTGGCGATTTTCGCGAAAACTATAGCTAACAGGCAGCTGACCAGTCAATACCCAACTTAAAGAAGCATGGAGACGGCGGGAAAATTATCAGCTTAACTCTATCTTTATTAGTTTTTCAACTGCAGCTTGACCTTTGGTTGCTTAGGGCTAGCTAACTGATGCTTACACTGGTCAATTCATATTAGGCAGTAATTTTTACGAGAAACATCCTTAGTTAAAACTTTGGCATTGAAATTTATGACTTATGTCTTTGACACAAAGTTTAATTCTGCTTGCTTATTTTTGTGGGATATTTAATTTTATCTCAATAGCCTACTATAATATAAGTATGAGAGAGATCTACAAAATACGACCTTATTATATTGCAAATAAGTTTCAATTTCGAACGGGCTTTCCAACCAATGGACTAGGCATCTCAAAAATCTGAAAAATTCAAATTAAGAATTCCGTTCTTGACTGTCGTTGTGTTTTTTTTTTTCACAATAGGACACATAGAGTTAGTAAGGCGTATAGAGATAATAAAGTCATTTAATATTTACGAACAGCTTTGGCCTCATGTATAGATTTTATTGAGAGTATCTGATTCGTCGAAACAATATACACAATATTCCTTTTCATTAAGTACCATTTCATTTCTGTATTAATTCTATAATTATAATATCTATTAATTATATTCAGTACTTATGTATATTTTTGAACGGATCGGTGAGCAACAAGATTCAGGGCTATAACCGCGAAAATAGAAGTTCGCAAATTGCGAGCATTTTTCTCTGTCACTCTAATTACGCCTTCATTGGAGTAAAAGAGAAAGATCCCCGCAAATTGCGAATTTCGGTTTTCGCGGTAGCCCCTCAGTCCTGTTACGAGAAAATTATTTTGGAAGACATTAATAGTATATGACAGTTAAATATCACAGTTTTTAGAAACAAAGGTAAAATTGACGAAATATTTAAAGTAAGCCGATCTTTTTTTTAGCAGTTCTAAATAATATTAAAGTCTATGTATATGGCATAGAACTAGAAACAAAATCAAATTAAAAAAAATAATGAGATCTAAATTCAAATTGAAGGAGTATACATTTAAGGTATTATAGGCCAAGCACGCACCACGATTTTAATTTTTGCGACACGATTTTAGAATCGGGCTGTAATATATCGCAGAAAATTCACTCCGCGCACTGCGATAAAAAAGTCGACGATTTGTTCATTCTCAACATGGATTTCGTACCAGTCGCTTGTCATGAAACGTGTCTTTAATATGCGAATGCTGTATGACTTTGAGCATTTATAACACAAAGGTGATCCCCGTCTATTTCCATAATTAAATGGTCAACATCTAGCGTCTCATTTTGAGACTCCATTGGAGATGCAGGTGCCGAGATGTTGGGGTTTGGAGAGCGAAATGCCGACTGAGGTCCGGCCGGGGTGCGATTTTATTATCATAGTGCGCGCGGGGCCATACAACTCCGCATGCTGCAATTCACTTTGCGACAATCGCGTCGCGAACAAACGCGGAAAAATGTGACAAATCACAATTTTAAAATCGCTGCGATTTTTTTTCGCATATGCGCGCACCAAATACGTTATTCATATATATGGTACAAAAATAACATATAAACACATACGTTGCATTTCAGCGACAAAATTATCGCAGGACAAAAAATCGTGGTGCGCGCTTGGCCTTACTCTAAATTATTATAAATATTATAATACATCAAGCATTCGCGAGATGCTCGACTTCGGTATTCAAACACAAAGCAATAGTACAAGAATCTAACTAAATGCAAAGGCCGAAGGAGCGATTCGAAGATCCGAAGCGTCCGACAGACGCGCGCCTCCCGTAACTTTTCCAAGTATTTTTAAGTACAAGTGTCTAAGTCGCAAGATCCAAAGGCTGAAGTCGCATTGGGCCGAAAGCCCGAAGCATCCAGGAGGTCAGTTCTAAACACAGGTAATTAATACAAGTGTCTAAATGCGACGGCCGGAGGCCGAGCTCCGCGTAGGGCCGAAGGCCCGAAGCCTGCAAGATGTCAGTGGTTAAACACAGAACTGACAGCCTGGAAGCTTCGGGCCTTCGGCCCTACGCGGAGCTCGGCCTTCGGCCTTCACATTTAGATACTTATATATTATTGTTCTGTGTTTAAGTACTAACATCCTGGACGCTTCGGGCCTTCGGCCCTACGCGGAGCTCGGCCTTCGGCTTTCGCATTTAGACACTTGTACTATTGTTCTGTGTTAAAGCACTGACATCCTGGACGCTTCGGGCCTTCGGGCTACACGGAGGTCGGCCTTTGGCCTTCACATTTAGACACTTGTACTATTGCTCTGTGCTAAAGCGATGACATTTTGCTAAAGCTCGGCCTTCGGCCTTCGCACTTAGACACTTTGTACTATTGTTCTGTGTGTGTAGTTGAATACGGTATCCTAAAAACAGGCAAACAACCTCTGTAAAATGTAACGATGCGAGCGGTACGGCTACGGCTACCATCAGATTGGCATTGACATAAACGCTATCGTGGGCGTGAACTTAATTTACTTTCTATGCATCTCGCTCGTACTGACATATTAGTGCGAAAGAGATATACCTATAGGAAGTAAATTACGTTCACGATATCATTTATGTCAATGCCAAACTGATGGTAGCCGTACGGAACACTAAATGCCTCGAGCTATCTCGGGCTTGGCCAAATTATTGAAATAGGTACGAGCGATCAAAATTTGGAATCTAGTGGTATTGATTGACCACTCGATTTCAATTCTATTTATTAGTAGAATTTAAACGCCTAGTAGTGGAGATATCATTCATTTTGGGTCGCGCCAGCCAAGTAAGTAAGTATCATTCGGATATATTATGTTTTGTATTGTACAGTACCTGGCTATGTAAAGACTCATAATTTAACTAAGGTCCAGTGTTGCCAACTTGGCATAAATGATGCTAGATCTGGCATATTTTCACTCGCTTTGGCACCAAAATTTTCCATTTAGCATCTGGCATATTTTTTAGCATAATTTAGTCTAAGCCAAGTTTGCACCAACTTGGCAGCAACAATATGCGCCATAGCCTTATGTTGTTCATATTTTCATATGAATTTTGACTTATGTGTACGGATGGACGTCAACGGACTATATCAAGTTGGTCAAGCAGATCTTGTCAGTAGAAAAGGCGGTAAATTTGAAAAAAGTATGTGTTTTACGTCTAATTTCAAGTGATATTTTAGCATTTTTTTAGCATAGGTGTTTCAAAAATCTTTGGCATAATTTTGGCATAATCTAGACATTAGTCTAGCATTTTTTCAAGATCAGAGTTGGCAACACTGCTAAGGTCCGCCGGCATGCGTGCTCATTCATCAATCAGCCACAATGAATTACTCAGACCAACACCTGGGCGCAGATTAAATGCTTCCAAGTGTACCGTGATTAGTGGGATTTCTCTAATTAATTACACTGGATTTAGTTTACAAGATTCGTTGTTGGTTTGCATCGCCGTAATGATGATCTTTCTAGGGATTATTTTATTAGTTTTATTACATTTCTACCCATATTACAAGCTATGCTTAGTTTGGGGCTTGGTCGATCTGTGTAAGATGTCCCCAATATTTATTTATAATATTAAAAACACGTTTAGGTAAGTATTCTATATTGATAAAAACAAAGAAAGAAATAAACAAACATAATAAAACTTACAAAACTATAGATAAAAAATTGCCCCAGATCGCCGTCAACGGGCAAGGTGCCCAGAAGGCTGGCCGTATTTCCCCGCTGTATAGCGATACTATTACGCTGGGCGAAATAGTGGCCAGTCCTCAGGTCACCAGAAGCCTCTATTAAGCGCGCCGACAAATCTTTGTCCAGTCGACGCGCACTTATAATTAAATATCAAATTTCTATAAAATATTACGTTTATAATGACTTACTTAATGACACTATTAATGTAGTAAACGAAGCAAGTTGTTGTATGGAGACCCATGCATTAATTCCTCAGTCGATGAAATTTTGCTTGGTTATTGTATAATATGAGCTGAAACTAACATTATAAATATCCAAAAAAAAACCGGCCAAGTGCGAGTCTGACTCGCGTTTCTAAGGTTCCGTACATAATTCCGACTCACGCTTGACTGCACATTTCTAACAGGTTTTCCTGTCATCTATAGGTAAAGAACTATTATTATTACGCTGCACAAACTTCTTCAATGATAAATAACTTGTAGTAGGCGTAATCATACAGCCTCTGGCCATGTTAAGTATTCAGAGTAAAAAGTTAAAATTTCTCAACGAGAATTCAAAATTTTGTATCAGATTTCTGAACGCATAGTCGCGCCCCCACGCGCGCGCCGCTTCTGTCGCCCTCATTGTCGTTTTTCATCAGCCGCGGCCATTACGTCCTATTAAAATAAAAGTGTTTTTAGGACGAAATATGTAAAGAAGAAGATAAAATAAGAAGATTGGAGAAGATCAAGAGCATACGCGTTACATACCGATCGATGGGATCATGATCTTGAACCTATTCTGCATAATCTAGATCCCTATCTCCGCCACCGGCGTCGAGAAGTAGATATCGCTCGGTATCCAGATGTAAGCCTCGCTCTCCAATAGTGCCAGCATTCGGTTAATTATTTAATACACTTAATATTCCGAAAAGGAACATTAATTATTATCAGGTAAAAAATATGATTTGTTTATGCTATTTCTATCTGGTGTTAGTGCTGTGCGTCGGAGTGTTATAACTAGCCAACTCTGGTTGCTGATAGTATTGTGCTGTGCATATGCATTCTGGAGCGCTATTCAGTATCTGTTTCTAATTGCATAAAATGGCTGTGCTAATCATTTTGGAGTGTTAATCTAGACATCTCTGTTTGATATTCGCACTTGGCAACCTTGGCGTACTACACTAGGTGCGTTCACTGCCAATAGCCAAGGGATATTGTCACATATTCCTTGCCAACAGCACTGAGACATTGCTCATGTCCTACCTGATAATAGGGTGCATTATAAGCCACCTACAAGTCTTGCTAGATAAACTTACCTACTGGGTTTTGTGGCGTGTTTGACTAGACACCGCTTTTAACCTAATGAGTTAATCATGTGGTATGCCAGATTAGGCCGTCGCTTGATATATACTCATCTTCAAGTAGGTGAAATTAAGAAGGTACTTACTTATTCTAATGTCAGCAAGCGAAGAATTAAGCGAGCAAACCTTGACATTGTCGGAGGGACGCACCAGAATTTTGGATATTATAGGAAAAATCCTTATAGGATAGTGTTGTTGTTTGATTACAGATAAATAACTAAGAACATTATAAAAGAAGTATGACCCGGAAAAGATTACAAAAAACTACTCTGCGCTGTAAGAAATTATTGGTCCTCCGAAGATGAACCCAGAGACTTAAGCTGCAGCTGGCGAGATTCTTGCCAGTGGGGAACGAGGCTTAGTATTGAAATGATACAAAATAAAGTTTCCTGTTCTCTAACTGTGATGATTTAGCTCTCAAAAATTGTGTACTGTACCAGCTATAAGAAGGTATTGTCACTTTTAAGTGATTCTGTCCATTTTTTGAAATTAAAGACTGAATCATAATAAATGGCATAAGAGGTTTATTAAATCTTTTAAACATGCTGTTGACAAGTGATGTTTTAAGAAAATTTAGCAGAAGAACTTTAAACTCCGGCAGCCCAGCCCGTAAGCCTGGCACTTTAAAATTCAAAGGCTCAACTACCAACCATATTTTCTAACGTATGATTTGCTGTTGTATTTGTTTCATACAATAAAGTATTTATTAAACATAACAATATACAAAAACCCCTGGTCAAAAGCAAGGAAGAGGAAGCAGAGCAAGACTTTCCTCTCTGCAGTCACAATGTGGTCGCAACAGTGGTCGCACACAGCGACATCACAACAGCCTGTGTTCATTTAGAACAAATTCTTAAAAGCTGTGGTTTACTTAATTGTATGAACCTAACCTACCTTTTTTCACATATAAGGATTTTGTCCGGTCTATCTCATACAAAGTTCCTTTTTTATCTGTGCCAACACCTGCAAGTATTCCGAAATATGATCACTTCTGTGAAATTGATAGTCGAATACTAGAAAAATATGTGACTGAGGTATATACTGTGTGTACAAATATATGCCTATGATGACCTTATAAAATAATGTTCACTTTATAGGTGTACCTATAGGCAAGATCCATATAATAATATAAGCACATTTAGGTAGTGCAACTGAGCGGTTTTAAGTTAACAAGATATTAGAATTGCCAGAAACTAAGAACACAAAATTGTTAAATGAGCACTAGCTCCAAGATGTTTTTACTTGATTTCTTGAATGTAGAAAACATATCTGTTTCATGTGGAAAGATGAGATTTCAGTTTTTAGTCTTAACATACCTAGACTATTAAACTAGATATCTCTCTAGCTAGATATATGTGCCAGACCTTTTATGAAGTGTTTAAGATCACATACACACACAGACTGTTTAGATGATAGATATATCTATTGTTGATACTCCTTATAACAAATGTTATACTATGTAGGGCAGGTACTTATACAGGACACACTTAATTATAGTCTTGGTACCATTACCTATGTGGAGTTATAATCAAATGGAACTAGCTTCTTAGTACCTCACAAAGCTGGCTAATATATAGATTTATTTCTTTACCTACTAGGGAAAAAATTCAAAGTTAATCAAAAGATAAAGCCCTTTATAAATTGGTACATTGCTAATATAAATTGGTTGTTTGTCAATAGTCATAGGATAAGTTTGGCTATTTGTATGTTTACACAAACGCTTTAAGGGTTAAAGAGCTGAAAAGACAAAAATACATACTTAAGTATACTAAATTCAATATATTTTAAGGAAACATAGTGTGACATTTTTTGGTGGCTCATTAAAATAAAGATTTATAAATATACTTTCTGCAGATATTTACTTACTTACAGTAATAGTTTATTGACACGCTGGGGCGGCAGATTACAATGAGTTAGCTGTTGGATTATGGAAGGAGTCAAGAAGAATATATATTACATTAAATTTGTTCAGCTTATGGTGGTCTGTTATGTTTAAAGACTTTCTTTCCGGTTTAACAGATTGTGAGATGCTTCTGAGAGCACAGCTTGACAACACAGCTATCGCAATTATTTATAAACCGAATAGGGAGCATTCTACGGGACAACGGTAGACAATTTCATGGAATGCTCCATAGGTGAAATTAAATCCTGTATTTTTATGTCTAGGAACATTTTGCAGTGGTGCGAAAAAAGACATTACAATATTCTACTTAAATGATATATTTGTGCTATTAAGTGATAACTTGGGATTTTAGAGTTAATACAACGTTTTAATACAAATTTGAAATGTCTTGCAACATTTTGCAACTTCATATACCTATCGAGTTATTGGTAGCCGTGCAGATGAAATATGTGAACGCTATACATATATCCTGGTGAAGTAACCCAGATGTTTTTTCTACATAAGTAGATGCTTTCACGTTTTCATGAATATAAAAATTATTTTATCTACTTATGCTTTTCTTTAATTTGAAATGAAATCTAAGGTATTAAAGTTATAGGAAAACCAGAAGGCACGGTCACTGAAACTACTCAGTTTTAAAAAATATTTATGAGTATATGTTACATTTAATTGTAAAGATTAGAGCCCCAGCTCTCAATTAAATAAACTTATTCTATTAACCGATTTCAAGTTTCAACAGCGTCTTATCCATGGTTATCCCAGTGTTATCCGGGGAGTGCCATCAGCCATCTCTGAACGAGCAGGGAAGAGGAGGAGGAGACAGGAGGAATTTCTGATTGGTGAGGCCAACAGTATGGTGTAATCCCTTGCGCCCAACACCGTCAAGCAGCATGATACCTAAACACTTGAAATACTGGTGTATGTTTTGTGAAAATAATTACATTAATTATTTTATGGTATCTGTTCCAGAAGTGCTTGCCGTTTTAATAGCATTACTTATGCTAGGTATAGAAGTGTAATTTTCTGTAAATTTGTTCTTGGGTTTTTATTGGGGAATAGGCTCTCCTCAAATGATACAATTGAACATTTTAGGAAAAACGTTTTTTAGATTACACCCACCTCAACATTAAAGTGTGAGCTGATACCTTAATCAGTCTTAAATTACTTATCAACAATGTCACCAACTAATGAAAATATTTCATTAGGTACAGACAGAAAAAGTAAAAAATTACTTTATTTCTTTTATTAGCCATTGTGATTGTACGCAACGTGCAAACCCTGTAATTGATAAAATATGAAACTTTATTCTGATTTTTGATAAAGACCTTTATGGCTTTATAAATTACAGTAACCTTTGCTACCTTCAAAATTGATTTTTCAAGATAAAACTAAATTGAAATTGAGTAAGGTTGCTTAAGCTAAACATTGGTTAGCTATATATAAATGAATGATAATATTCGTGATGGTAGATTATTAAATTGTTAGTGATTATATATTATTGCCTTCAAAAACCTCATGCAAAATTGCATGTTAACTCCTAATTTCTATAAGTACCTACTACAACTCAAGCAATAAAATTCTATGTCTATTTCATAGAAAAAATCGCTTCCCAAACGATTTGTAGATGGACTAAGTCCTACTCTTAAAAAATAGTGGTGTTGATATTTTTTAATCTCACCACTCATTTAACCCATTATGCGCAGCCTGACAAGGCTGCTCAGGCTGACAAGCAGCAAAATCGTTTAGGAGTTAATATTGATGGAAGAAAACATGACACTTCTAATAATTTTGCTCAATTTCATAATCATAGTTCCATCTAATTCTAATAATTATATAAAGATATATCCTTACTATCTAGTTAATGAGAAAATAAGTGTTACCTACTAAAGGTTGTAAGCAGCAACACACTATCAAGAGTTGCTTATAGTTGTTGAATTCGTTAAAAATTGCATCTCATGCTAACATTTGATTTCTTTGATAGTCCTATAATAATTGAGTTTTAAGTGGTACTAATGAAATACCTATTAATAAGAAACAAATTAATTTTGTTTCAATCATCATATGACAGGCAGTTTGATGAAATAATCATCTCTATAATCACTAGATCTCTAAATAATGTTGTTAACAAAATATACATATATATTGAAAATAGTTGATGATAACTAAAAAGGTACCTACTTTAAAAATGAAATTGTTAATCATTGATTTCATTATTGTAATACAAAGCCAAAACAAACTTTGAATACTTATCTCTAAACATCTACAAGTTATTTATCATTGAAGAAGTTTGTGCAGCGTAATAATAATTGGAAATTAAACGAACTTACCTGTAAGTGAAGTTCTATTTCAATTATATTAGCTGCACAAACTTCGAAATGATAATCCCTTCCCGCCCAGTACCCGCGTTGTCCTGAGACGACCAGGGATTTTAATAGTGAAAAATCCCTGTCAAAGTTTAAGATAATATTGGCTTTGCTGAGTTGCGGGCCAAGCTGTCATATCAGTTGGCATATTCACTGCCAGCGCGAGCAACGAGCGAAGCTGATAATATGCGTTTTCCGCTTTGTAGCGAAAAGCTCCTAAGACTAGAGAACCTGCCTAGGTAGCGGGTCACTGGCAGTGAAAGTATTATGTCTTGGCTTGTTACTCTAAACTAAATGAGGGCGACAGAAGCGGCGCGCGCGTGGGGGCGCGACTATGCGTTCAGAAATCTGATACAAAATTTTGAATTCTCGTTGAGAAATTTTAACTTTTTACTCTGAATACTTAACATGGCCAGAGGCTGTATGATTACGCCTACTACAAGTTATTTATCATTTCGAAGTTTGTGCAGCTAATATAATTGAAATAGAACTTCACTTACAGGTAAGTTCGTTTAATTTCCAATTTTGTGTATTTTTTTTCAAAATTTTAGACCCAGTAGTTTCGGAGATACAGGGGGAATGGTTATTTTTTGGCTATTTGTATTTTCTTAAATAACTTCGAACCTATGTATTTTTAAATCATACAATAAATATGTCCATCTTTGGGTTACTAATTTACATATGTGTACCAAATTTCAACTTAATTGGTCCAGTAGTTTCCGAGAAAATAGGCTGTGACAAACAGACAGACAGACGCACGAGTGATCCTATAAGGGTTCTTTTTTTTCGTTTTGAGGTACGGAGCCCTAAAAACACTCCTAAGTTGGGTATTTATACGTAAACATACAAATCTGTTTATTTATTTAACCGAGTAATTCCTCCGTCCGAAATTTTTTTTACCAAATAAATAAATGGTATTTCTGCTATGATTTTTTTTATTGTTATGTCATATTTAACTATTGTTGCAATACGTTACATGAATATTTCCGGTGGAGACGAAAGTTTGAACGGAGCATTTTTCCGTAAAAAATTATTAACGATTTATGACTTTAGGTATTTACTTAAATACTATTACTATTATTCTTTGGATATTTATACAATACTTTTTATTTATTGATACTTTATCATACTGTAAAGTTTTTTCTGGCTGAGGAATTACTGCGGGGTCCACTAGTTACCTTTATTTACTACACTATATAGTCTGTCGATTCGTAACAGGCCCGAACTTGTTACATTGACAAGAATATTTTAAGATCTATAACGACTTCCACAGATTTGTTAATGTGACAAGGTACGAGAGACGACATCCTGTATTAATTTATTTCAACAGACATACAAGTTACGAAAATTCTCCAAAAAGTTTGAAAAGTTCACGCTAATTTCAGGAAAATTTCGATACCCATACAAAAATATGAAAAGTTTCCGAAAATTTTCCACATGGAAATTCGCAATTTTGGATTGCGTTTGCATCCCTGAAAAAAAACCTACCATTAGAGAAGCGAAGCCCCGACCCTAAACTGAAAATGATCCGACATTTTTAGGGTTCCGTACCAAAAAGTTACAAAAGGAATGGTGCGACTCTGTCCGTCCGTCTGATGCTAAATAGGTATCTCGAAAACTAAATTATTTTTACGGGGCGCCATGTCAGTATAATATTATGGATTGAATAAATAAAAACTTATAAACTAAAATTATACTAGATTAATAAAAATAAAACCTAAACTATAATAATAAATCGCCCCTCGGCAAAACTAATTGAGCTGTCGATATGAAATTTGGAATAGTTATTTATGAACAATGCTAACCCAGGAGACACATTGAGGTTTTTATATTAAATATGAAGAGGGGGCAAAATTTCAAAGTCAATCTAATACCTGATAACACTACAACAAACTCGCCCTTACCGTTTCCGGTATAATTAACTGAAATGTTTCCGGACCCTTTTTGACAGACTAGACAGCCATAACAGCGCTTATCTGGTTCATACGCCATTAAACACCACCGCTGACAGGATTCGATGGGACTAATGTTTCAACGCCATCGCGTTTAGCCATATATATTTTTTCACCACACCAGCTCGGAAAGGCTTACTTTGCACTTCAGAAACTGATAGCAAAGTTGCATTTTATTCACATGTGAGACAAAGTAATCAAATGCAAATTTTGAGTTGTTTTCTTATGTTTGCTGGTAGAAATGACTTTTAAATGATGATTTTGGATGATAAATATTTAATAACATTCATTTGTATTTGATTTGATTCGATTTTGTTTAATATTTTACATTTAATATTTGTGTCGGGTTGGTGTGGTGAAAAATTTTGTGTTTCACTCGGGGGCAAATTTTGTTTAACCCTCGTGCTTTGAAACCCTCGCAACGCTCAAGATTCCATTTTTCGAACCACTCGCTACGCTCGTGGTTCAATTTTGGAATCTTTCGCTTCCTCGGCTATCAATATTAGCACGAGCGGTTAAACAAAAACTTTGCTCCCTTGTAAAACAAATAACTATTAACCCTTTACCACGCTTCCAGTTCAAAAATAACAATAGAATGTCAGTCTTATTGATCGAAAATAGAATACATGTTTGAAGTGCCGTATGTGGAAAATATATATCGCTTAGTCTGGTAAAGGGTTAATGATTTTATGATAGGCAAAGGAGCAGACGAATCGCCTGATGGTAATCCATTACCGTGGCTCATGGAAGTCATAGAAACCTGCAACACCAGAGGGGTTGTGGTTGCGTGCTCTTTTCTCGAAGGACCCTAGGTCGTATCGATCTGGAAATACCGCAGGCGACAGTTCATTCCACGGTTTAGCCAGTACCGTCTTTACCATAAGGGCACACGGGGCCTGTGCCCAGGGCCCCAATCCTCAGGGGGCCCCGAAGGACAGACAGCAACAGTATATTTGATTACCCATAATAAGTAGATCATAGTAGTTTATATTACTTTCAAAAAGGGCCCCAAATTCTTAGGTGCCTAAGGGCCCCAGCATAGTTTAAGGCGGCCCGCGGCCCTGGGGTTAGCTGTGCGAGGCAGGAAGTTCTGGAGAAGCTTAAC
The DNA here is from genome assembly GCF_963556715.1 of Cydia fagiglandana. Taxonomy (NCBI): domain Eukaryota; kingdom Metazoa; phylum Arthropoda; class Insecta; order Lepidoptera; family Tortricidae; genus Cydia; species Cydia fagiglandana. Next base: position 4,773,404 of record NC_085955.1, read on the forward strand.
TGACGACTATAAATCCAGTAACTTTGTCGAATTTTGTAACCTGGCTCTTTTGCGTCAAATCCGGTAGTTCTGATTTTTTGCAGGCTTGTTTATGATGTTGGCCCAATGAATAATCCAAGTTTGTGACCTCGAGCGCCGAACGCAACTTTGTCAAAAATCTAATAAACCGCAATTATATTAAATGTACAGAGACAATTCTAGTGTCTTATTGTAGCAAATTTAGTCTACTTTAAAAACGCCCTAGAAAGTTACTATCAAAAACTAGTACTTTAGGGTTATAATCGCCCAAATCTAAAAAAAATTGCGGTTTATTAGATTTTTGACAAAGTTGCGTTCGGCGCTCGAGATTACAAACTTGGATTATTCATTGGGCCAACATCATAAACATGCAGCCTGCAAAAAATCAGAACTACCGGATTTGACGCAAACGCAAAATGTATAATTTTACTGTATTATATCAACCATCTAAGAAATGTTTAAAAATTATACAGTGTTATTAATATCTATGATAAAGTTAAAAGTTAAGGTCAGTGAACGCATATATTTAGTATGGAAACCGCCTTTAGGAACATTACCGTTCAAATTCTCGGGCCAAATTAGCACACATACAAAATTACGCCTACATTTAAATAAGACGACGCGTTTACAGAGCCTGTAATCAAAGCTGGTAAACAAAATAATAGTCATCTTTATTACACTAATGGTACATAGCTAAGTGTAGATGAAATGCATATAATGTCAATAACTACCAATCAGCGACATTAATCCGCTAATAACCTTCTTGCTGTACGTACTGGCCGCTGAGAGTTTGCGGTTCATATTTGATTAGAATATGACTTGGACAGGGATAGGTTTATGCCATACATTGAAGAACCAGTCAAATAATTCACGTATAATAATTTAATGCAGATTAAAAGATAACTAGTTAAAATGTTGTTATGAAATGACAGACTAACTCAACATAAGTAAATATATCATTGTTGTATAAATGTATTCCGCTATAATAAGTATTTTGTATATTTTATTATAAATTTGTATGGCAGTGCGAAGTCACGTTCAGGTATAGTCTGTCCGTTTTTCTAAGATCAAGTACGCCATTGTAAATGTATGGTAAACTTGATCTTAGAATTCGGACTGGCTATGCAGCCTGCAAAATTTACATGGGTACACGAATCGGGTCAAAAATGGCTTGAGAGAGAACCGACATATATGTGACGGTAGAGGGTGGATTCGAATGATCCACATTTTCAGATAATGTATTTGTTAAATTAATTCAGTGGAAGTGTATCTACATATAGGAGACCGGGTATGATTATCTCACGAGTTATTATTACGCTGCACAAACTTCTTCATGATAATTATTTACTTGTAGTAGGCGTAATATCATTCAGCCTCTGGCCATGTTAAGTATTCAGAGTACCTAAAATTTTAAAATTTCTCAACGAGAATTCAAAATTTTGTATCAGATTTCTGAACGCATAGTCGCGCCCCCGCGCGCGCGCCGCTTCTGTCGCCCTCATTGACGTTTTTCATGCAGCCGCGGCCATTACGTCCTATTAAAATAAAATAGTATATCTTATTTACCAATATTGCGGAATAGAAGAAAAAATAAGAAGATTGGAGAAGATTCAAGAGCATACGCGTTCAAATCCAAATACGGCGTCCTTTCGTTGGAAAAGGCCCAGACGCGTTACATACCGATCGATGGATCATGGTCTTCAACCTATTCTAGGTCTGCAATTCTGCATCATCTAGATCCCTATCTCCGCCAGCGGCGTAGAGAAGTAGATATCGCTCGGTATCCAGATGTAAGCCTCGCTCTCCAATAGTGCATAATATTCCGAAAAGGAACATTAATTATAATCAGGTAAAAAATATGATTTGTTTAAGTTATTTTTATCTGGTGTTAGTGCTGTGCGTTGGAGTGTTATAACTAGCCAACTGGTTGCTGACTGTACTTGGTTATGATGTGCATATGCATTCTGTAGCGCTATTCTCTGTTTCTAACTGCATAAAATGGCTGTGCTAATCATTTTGGAGTGTTAATCTAGACATCTCTGTTTGATATTCGCACTTGGCAACCTTGGCGTACTACACTAGGTGCGTTCACTGCCAATAGCCAGGGGATATTGTCACATATTCCTTGCCAACAACACTGAGACAATGCTCATTTCCTACCTGATAATAGGGTGCATTATAAGCCACCTACAAGTCTTGCTAGATAAACTTACCTACTGGGTTTTGTGGCGTGTTAGACTAGACACCGCTCTTAACCTAATGAGTTAATCATGTGGTATGCCAGATTAGGCCGTCTCTTGATATATACTCATCTTCAAGTAGGTGAAATTAAGAAGGTACTTACTTATTCTAATGTCAGCAAGCGAAGAATTAAGCGAGCAAACCTTGACATTGTCGGAGGGACGCACCAGAATTTTGGATATTATAGGAAAAATCCTTATAGGATAGTGTTGTTGTTTGATTACAGATAAATAATTAAGAACATTATAAAAGAAGTATGACCCGGACAAGATTACAAAAAATTACTCTGCGCTGTAAGAAATTATTGGTCCTCCGAAGATGAACCCACAGACTTAACCTGCAGCTGGCGAGATTCTTGCCAGTGGGGAACGAGGCTAAGTATTGAAATGGTACAAAATAAAGTTTCCTGTTCTCTGACTGTGATGATTTAGCTCTCAAAAATTGTGTACTGTACCAGCTATAAGAAGGTATTGTCACTTCTAAGTGATTCTGTCCATTTTTTTGAAATTAAATACTGAATCATAATAAATGGCATAAGAGGTTTATTAAATCTTTTAAACATGCTGTTGACAAGTGATGTTTTAAGAAAATCTAGCAGAAGAACTTTAAACTCCGGCAGCCCAGCCCGTAAGCCTGGCACTTTAAACTTCAAAGGCTCAAATACCAATCATATTTTCTAACGTATGATTTGCTGTTGTATTTGTTTCATACAATAAAGTATTTATTAAACATAACAATATACAAAAACCCCTGGTCAAAAGCAAGGAAGAGGAAGCAGAGCAAGACTTTCCTCTCTGCAGTCACAATGTGGTCGCCACAGTGGTCGCACACAGCGACATCACAACAGCCTGTGTTCATTTAGAACAAATTCTTAAAAGCTGTGGTTTACTTAATTGTATGTACCTAACCTACCTTTTTTCACATATAAGGATTTTGTCCGGTCTATCTCATACAAAGTTCCTTTTTTATCTGTGCCAACACCTACAAGTATTCCGAAATATGATCACTTCTGTGAAATTGATAGTCGAATACTAGAAAAATATGTGACTGAGGTATATACTGTGTGTACAAATATATGCCTATGATGACCTTATAAAATCATGTTCACTTTATAGGTACCTATAGGCAAGATCCATATATTAATATAAGCACATTTAGGTAGTGCAACTGAGCGGTTTTAAGTTAACAAGATATTAGAATTGCCAGAAACTAAGAACACAAAATTGTTAAATGAGCACTAGCTCCAAGATGTTTTACTTGATTTCTTGAATGTAGAAAACATATCTGTTTCATGTGGAAAGATGAGATTTCAGTTTTAGTCTTAACATACCTAGACTATTAAACTAGATATCTCTCTAGCTAGATATATGTGCCAGACCTTTTATGAAGTGTTTAAGATCACATACACACACAGACTGTTTAGATGATAGATATATCTATTGTTGATACTCCTTATAACAAATGTTATACTATGTAGGTACTTATACAGGACACACTTAATTTTAGTCTTGGTACCATTACCTATGTGGAGTTATAATCAAATGGAACTAGCTTCTTAGTACCTCAGAAAGCTGGCTACTATATAGATTTATTTCTTTACCTACTAGGGAAAAAATTCAAAGTTAATCAAAAGATAAAGCCCTTTATAAATTGGTACATTGCTAATATAAATTGGTTGTTTGTATAGTTATAGGATAAGTTTGGCTATCTGTATGTTTACACAAACGCTTTAAGGGTTAAAGAGCTGAAAAGACAAAAATACATACTTAAGTATACTAAATTCAATATATTTTAAGGAAACCTAGTGTGACATTTTTTGGTGGCTCATTAAAATAAAGATTTATAAATATACTTTCTGCAGATATTTACTTACTTACAGTAATAGTTTATTGACACGCTGGGGCGGCAGATTAGAATGAGTTAGCTGTTGGATTATGGAAGGAGTCAAAAAGAATATATATTACATTAAATTTGTTCAGCTTATGGTGGTCTTTTATGTTTAAAGACTTTCTTTCCGGTTTAACAGATTGTGAGATGCTTCTGAGAGCACAGCTTGACAACACAGCTATCGCAATTATTTATAAACCGAATAGGTGAAATTAAATCCTGTATTTTTATGTCTAGGAACATTTTGCAGTGGTGCGAAAAAAGACATTACAATATTCTACTTAAATGATATATTTGTGCTATAAAGCTATTAAGTGATAACTGGGGATTTTAGAGTTAATACAAAGTTTTAATACAAATTTGAAATGTCTTGCAACATTTTGCAACTTCATATACCTATCGAGTTATTGGTAGCCGTGCAGATGAAATATGTGAACGCTATACATATATCCTGGTGAAGTAACCCAGATGTATTTTCTACATAAGTAGATGCTTTCACGTTTTCATGCATATAAAAATTATTTTATCTATGCTTTTCTTTAATTTGAAATGAAATCTAAGGTATTAAAGTTATAGGAAAACCAGAAGGCACGGTCACTGAAACTACTCAGTTTAACAAAATATTTATGAGTATATGTTACATATAATTGTAAAGAGTAGAGCCCCAGCTCTCAATTAAATAAACTTATTCTATTAACCGATTTCAAGTTTCAACATGGTTATCCCAGTGTTATCCGGCGAGTGTCATCAGCCATCTCTGAACGAGCAGGGAAGAGGAGGAGGAGACAGGAGGAACTTCTGATTGGTGAGGCCAACAGTATGGTGTAATCCCTTGCGCCCAACACCGTCAAGCAACATGATGCCTAAACACTTGAAATACTGGTGTATATTTTGTGAAAATAATTACATTATTTTATGGTATCTGTTCCAGAAGTGCTTGCCGTTTTAATAGCATTACTTATGCTAGGTATAGAAGTGTAATTTTCTGTAAATCTGTTCTTGGGTTTTTATTGGGGAATAGGCTCTCCTCAAATGATACAATTGAACATTTTAGGAAGAACGTTTTTTAGATTACACCCACCTCAACATTAAAGTGTGAGCTGATACCTTAATCAGTCTTAAATTACTTATCAACAATGTCACCAACTAATGAAAATATTTCATTAGGTACAGACAGAAAAAATAAAAAATTACTTTATTTCTTTTATGAGCCATTGTGATTATACGCAACGTGCAAACCCTGTAATTGATAAAATATGAAACTTTATTCTGATTTTTGATAAAGACCTTTATGGGCTTTATAAATTACAGTAACCTTTGCTACCTTCAAAATTAATTTTTCAAGATAAAACTAAATTGAAATTGAGTAAGGTTGCTTAAGCTAAACATTGGTTAGCTATATATAAATGAATGATAATATTCGTGATGGTAGATTATAAAATTGTTAGTGATTATATATTATTGCCTTCAAAAACCTCATGCAAAATTGCATGTTAACTCCTAATTTCTATAAGTACCTACTACATCTCAAGCAATAAAATTCTATGTCTATTTCAAAGAAAAAATCTCTTCCTAAACGATTTGTAGATGGACTAAGTCCTACTCTTAAAAAATAGTGGTGTTGATATTTTTTAATCCCACCACTCATTTAACCAATTATGCGCAGCCTGACAAGGCTGCTCAGGCTGACAAGCAGCAAAATCGTTTAGGAGTTACAAAAACATTACACTTCTAATAATTTTGCTCAATTTCATAATCATAGTTCCATCTAATTCTAATAATTATATAAAGATATATCCTTACTATCTAGTTAATGAGAAAATAAGTGTTACCAAAGGTTGTAAGCAGCAACACACTATCAAGAGTTGCTTATAGTTGTTGAATTCGTTAAAAATTGCATCTCATGCTAACATTTGATTTCTTTGATAGTCCTATAATAATTGAGTTAAAGTGGTACTTGGTGCTATTAATGAAATACCTATTAATAAGAAACAAATTAATTTTGTTTCAATTATCATATAACAGGCAGTTTGATGAAATAATGATCTCTATATCTATAATGATCTCTAAATAATGTTGTTAACTAAATATACATATATACTGAAAATAGTTGATGATAACTAAAAAGGTACCTACTTTAAAAATGAAATCATAAATCATTGATTTCATTATTGTAAGTAATACAAAGCCAAAACAAACTTTGAATACTTATCTCTAAACATCTACAAGTAAATAATTATCATGAAGAAGTTTGTGCAGCGTAATAATAATTGGAAATTAAACGAACTTACCTGTAAGTGAAGTTCTATTTCAATTATATTAGCTGCACAAACTTCGAAATGATAATCCCTCCCGCCCAGTACCCGCGTTGTCCTGAGACAACCAGGGATTTTAATAGTGAAAAATCCCTGTCAAAGTTTAAGATAATATTGGCTTTGCTGAGTTGCGGGCCAAGCTGTCATATCAGTTGGCATATTCACTGCCAGCGCGAGCTACGAGCGAAGCTGATAATATGCGTTTTCCGCTTTGTAGCGACAAGCGCCTAAGACTAGAGAACCTGCCTAGGTAGCGGGTCACTGGCAGTGAAAGTATTATGTCTTGGCTTGTTACTCTAAACTAAATGAGGGCGACAGAAGCGGCGCGCGCGCGGGGGCGCGACTATGCGTTCAGAAATCTGATACAAAATTTTGAATTCTCGTTGAGAAATTTTAAAATTTTAGGTACTCTGAATACTTAACATGGCCAGAGGCTGAATGATATTACGCCTACTACAAGTAAATAATTATCATTTCGAAGTTTGTGCAGCTAATATAATTGAAATAGAACTTCACTTACTGGTAAGTTCGTTTAATTTCCAATTATATCTCATGAATAGAACAATTCTAGATATCTTTCCAGGCATCCACTTAATTTCATGTCTCTCTAATTGGACAGCTTTTTCATAGTTCTCTGCGAATAGCATCTTGTGGGAATCTGAATGGAAGGTAATGTAAAATGATAATATCAAATTTGATTATGAATTTGAAAGAATGAGGTAGTTTTTTTACAGCTCCGTCTCATGAAATAAAAAAGGAAAATACAAATCTGTAAGAAAGAATTCATTACCTACTACATTTATAATTATATAGAAAATACCTAAACCAAGCACAAGTTAATAAAATAGTCTACTTCATTTGGCATAACACCATCCCTATTATCCTTGCAATTTAAAAAGTCGCATGTTGTTATGAAAGTCGTATGCAGTTGTTACGTTTTAGCTTAGCACGGTAGTATTGAAAACAAATCGTCATATTTATTCCAAATTTTACTGAAGTTATCTGTTTACTACAAGTGAAAAGTGATTCCACTATCCTTGGTATGAACTAAAATAACTTCTGCACCACTTCACGACACATGAAGACATTTTTAATTACAAAAAAACGTTTTTGTAAATCAATTTAGCCATCCGTCACTGACTGTCATCTCGGACGAACTGAAGTTGCGAATCGAATAGTTTGTAAGCACCGCCTACAATCGAATAGTTTACGTTGGGTCATAACTGAGCGGACAGAATACTTCCATGTATATGAGTTCGCTGGTTAAGGTAGAGTTAGACTGCAGCAGAAAAGTCTGCAGCAATTTTGAAAGCCCACGCATTGCAAGTGTTATCTATAAGTACGTCATAATTTCATAGAAGTTTGACGTTTAAAATCACACTTGCACTGCGTGGGCTATCAAAATCGCTGCAGACTTTTCTTGGTCTAACTCTAACATCGATAATAGACATGTCGTTGTCGATATTTCATTTTGTCAATCACTTTATTTTACCACAATAACTTAATATGTCTGCTATATTATTAAAAAAAAACAAGATTTTGATATTTATTCGTATTCCGGATCTAAAACATTAATTTTACTTAAGTCCTAAGATCTTAAGTAAGACCACGAAAAGCAAGAAAATTTTATATTATTAAAAAATAAGCGGTCAAATCTAAAGTCACGCGCCATCTTGCATCTGGCGTTTGGTTATTGCTCGGCGTATTGTTTCGGCGGGAAAAATGACAAGTGTCACCGGCAGCTGAGGGAAATCGTGCGTGCAACTGGAATGATTTTTTCAACAATTTGTTTAGTAGCCAGTGAGCCAGAAAATACGTGGTTAGTGTGGTTAGGTTACATCGGAAACATTCCCTACAACATGGGTTTCACAATTTTATATTTTCTATTGAAGGCAAAATAAGGTCAATAGGTACATACTATAGTCTGTATCTTTGGGTATTTAAATAAAAGTTTGTATGTAAACAAAATCTACCTTCAAATGGCTTCCAAAGCCAGTTGAGGGTAGACGAAAATATTACACGATCTAGCCGTTCAAAAGTCAGGCCGTTCAGTGATTGATCCAAGCAGTTTTGTATTTGGTCGGTTAACCAATAAATGTTATAACTACCCGAAAATGTACAAATGATTTGTTTACTTTTATTTAAATACCTAAAGATAGAGTCTGGCTACTGAAATATTACACAAATTCTTGGCGGGAAATTCAAAAAATCTTGGGCTGGTCACACTTTGTGTAGTAGGAATTATAGTTTTGATACTAGAAAATATTTTTGATTTTCTGTGCACACGTAAGGTGCCTAAGGATATAAGTTAAATATACGTTGACGTGCACTCGAAGTCTGCTCACATAATTTCTACCACTATGTAAAGTACAGTCAACGATAAACACATATGTTAACACTTTCTCGCCATGTACCATTGTAACAAGGCGATAAATGAAATGTAGTGTAAATAAGACCTAGCTCGATAATACCGTAATATTAATCCATCACCAAAAAAATACATTTATAAGTACTATGCCCAGTGGCGTAGCTAGAGGATATGGCGCCCGGGGCAGACACCAAATTTGCGCCCCCCCCCCCCCAAACGAAATGAACTAACGAAACGAAAGGGTTATTTTTTTGCTTATTAAAGTTTACTTTTAATTTAGACAAATACAGTGTACCTATGTTTTTTTAGTACATCGGTGGCTAACAAGCTTACGACCCACCTGATGGTAAGCGGTCACCGCATCCTATGGACGTCTACACTCCAGGGGTGTTACATGCGCGTTGCCGACCATTTTAAAACTTATAAACTTCTTTTGTGGAGATCTCCTTAGACTTAAAGGTTCAATATCGCTTGTGAATTTGGGATCGTAGACTATTCATAGGTACAGCGCGGCTTTGGACTGATTTGAAGGGTCCAAGGTGGCATCCAGGTGCTCCTGTCCAAAGGTGACAGCAGTACTCAATATATGGGATCAGTCTACCCCAGAGTAAAGTATATCGCCTCCCTTTATTGAGCACACCGAGTTTTTTTTTGGATACGAGCGTAGCCTACCCAGCAAGGTGGCTACGAAATTATTGGACGTCACTGATGGAGATGTCAACACCGATCAAGGCTCCCAATACTCCCTGACATGGGAAGGGTTGTGCCTTGAAAAATGAGGTTTTCTTAGCGGTAATCGCGCAAAATTGAGTCTAGGTGGGATTGAATTGGACTGAATTGTCCCGATCCCACACCGTAACTCTGGATAGAATGCTCTCGATACCTGACACAGGTTTTTCACGACATTCTAGTATCACAGACCGAGTGATGTTGGCTCGGCATGTGTTATACAGATTGGCCCAAACCTTGACGTTCAATTTTTTTGTTATATTGCTCACGCCGTGGGCTATTAGAATAGGTATGTATGTTAGCCGAATTTTCGTAGTTTTCTAGTTATTGCTTTTAACTTTTGTTAAAAAATTCCGGGGTGAAGCAATTAATTTATTTAAAAAAACTATTGAACTTTTTTAAATGTTTCTTTTTGTAACATAATCCTTGATAAACGGCGCAGTTGCTAAAAAAAATCAGCATCCTCACTTGGCTGAATTGGGAAAAAAGGACAGTTTTACGTTCAAGCATGTCAAGCTTAGATGTTGCCCTTGCCTAAATAAATAAAAAATACAAGCGATTTCAAGGACTTTTGGGTATTTTAGAAACTGCTAGACCCTAAGTTTTTTAAAAGGTCAAAAAAGTGATACTTAATAGTCATAAGTTGTAAAAAAAATCCTTTTTTGTTATTAGAAGGCATAATTTTAAAGTTTAGAAGGCCTAGTTTATAAGCAACAGACTAACAAATGTGGACTGTATTTGTCTGAATAAAGAAATTATTTATTAAATAGAACTTGTGTTTAATAATTTAAGCAAAGCAAAGCTTCACCCCGCAATTTCTTAACAAAAGTTAAAAGTCTCGAAAACTACGCAAATCGGCTAACATACTCGTACACGGGGAATATTCTGATAACCCATGTCGAGGATTCTAAAAAAATTTTTAGGCGTCAAGGTTTGGACCAGCCTGTATACAGGGTGGCTAAAAAATAACTGCATTTCCGTTGCCAGGGACGTTTTGGGATTATACTGAGCAACTTTTACTATGAGTCCAACCCCTGAGTCGCGAAAAAAAATTTAGCTGTTTCTTACATTTTGGCTGGTCCATTTTCTATGGGAGGGTAAACTTTTTTTTCGCGATTTCGGGGTTGGTCCCGTAGTAAAAGTTGCTCAGTATAATCCCAAAACCTCCATGGCAACGGGAATGTAGTTATTTTTTAGCCATAGTACTGTCGTCCGCATATTGATGAATGTCGTCGATAGACAACATGTCACCGATATGCAGCAGCAGCAGCTATTGGAGCAGCCGGCCTAGCCAAGGTTACAATCGCTATCGCTTCGACAACGAAAAGCATTACGAGTATGTCTCTCTATCACTCTTCCTTATTAGTGTGACAGTGACTACGCGGCCAGCAGTAGCGTGCCTAGGGTTTTGGAGTAGGGCAAGCCGAAAGATATGTTTTCGTAATAACTGTCCAATCTTCACTCTTCGGGGTCAAATGCATCTGCTAGCGTGACGAGGCGAGCTAATCATAGCGTACGTCTGCTACGGAATGAATAATGTCATTTTGTATTTTGTTAGACAAATAGCTCGAGCTTGGTTTGTCGCTTTGAACATGTTTTTGTAGAACGCCGTCATATTTTGATAGCAACGATACAAGTTCCAAAAAATTGCCCCTATTTAATGAAGTGTTTGACTCATCGTGTCCTCTAAAAGGAAGTTCTTGCTGTGCTAAATGGCACACAATATCGACTAACCTCTGAAAAACACTACGATTGTTGTCAACACGCATGTTATGTTTTGATATTTCTTCTGATAATTGTCGCGACAAAGAGGCCTCGATCCTTTGTTTCCCAAAATTGCTAAAAGAAATCACTGCACACATATGTTTACCGGAATTCATGTGCCTCTTTATTGCTCCAGATAAATTATTTAAATCGTTATAGCCAGAAGTATTCCAAACGTTAATATCGTTCGAAAAAAATATGCAACACCAGCAATACATCTTATTTGTATGGGAACAACCAACAATCCAATGAGTTTTGTAGACGGCCCTACAGAAATTTCTCTTACGCGACTGACTTGACTGAGAAATACACAAGTCGGGTGTTGGTTTTGCCGCGGAAATTAGGTCCCGTTTTTCGACAAAGATCAAAGACTTTACCTTGTTTTGGTTGACTAAAACGTGGACGCATTTCAAACCGTCACAAGGAACCACTTCTTGATCCATTGTTAACACTTATTAAACTAAAGCCTTGTTCGGACTAGGCTAGTATTTTAGTCTAGTGGCGAGTAATTTAGTAGCTAAACGTGTCTGAACACCAAAAAATTAGTCGAGTGGATTAGTAAGTAATTTAGTCGAGTCAATCCATTTTATTCTATTTTTTTTAGTAGTTTAGTAGCGAGTAGCACCCCCCACCACGCGTCCGTGCTCACTCGGCCGCCGGCTAAACAAGTCCGAACCTGTCGATTTAGTCGAGTTCATTAGTGATTTTTAGGCAGTAGCGAATAGTTTAGCTACTAAATTACTCGCCACTAGACTAAAATACTAGCCTAGTCCGAACAAGGCTTAAGCGCCACAACAATGAACAAATTCACATTCACTATTTAATCAAATTCACTTAAACAAACTTTCGTTACTTTCGACTCGACCACTGACTCGGCTCAACTAAATAATAATACACTTGAAGTAAACGCGAACGCGCGCTGTGCGAACTTATGCAGCTAACTTCACACAAAATCCAAGCATAAATCGTCTTATAAAATTGCTATACATACCAACAAATAGTTACATCGTTCTTTGACGGTTTGTAGGCTGATAGTGCCCAGAGCGGGACGAAAAAGCAAGCACGGTTGCAAGCCAACGAGTGCGAGTTCGAGCAGGATAGCTAGAACATCCTCCGCCTGATTTAGTTCGCGCGACCGAGGCGCCACGCCGCGGCATAATTTTGCAACACGCTCGTGCCGCGGTTCGAGGCCGCTGTGGCTTGAATTTAATAATACGGGTTCGTTTGGCGCGCGATTTTCAAAATAATCTTTATTGATCTTATCACTACGTAATTTCGGTAAGGCAATTAGTTGCCTTAGGGCAAGCCCGGCTTTTGGGCTTGTATGGAAGTCCCGCCACTGGCGGCCAGGTTCCGTCTACTACGGCTCATATGCGCCTGCCGGACAAAGGGATAGTGATCCATTTGCATAGGTAGTCTCTTGGACAGTCCATAAGATGGTAATTTGCCATATGGCGATTAAATAAATAGAAGTTTCTGGCATAGAGTATTCACACTGCGGGATGGTGGGCAGTAGGGGGCTACCGTCGTCTTTCAAGGTCGAGTTCGAGGCAAAAAGACTACCTAAGAGATCGGCTTTCTCTTTTGCGCTGTGGGCCAGAATACCATCCGCATTTCACACTTCACAGTGGTGGTAAATACGACTGACAAAAGTTTCCCTGCTGCCTTTTGGCAAGGCGGAGAGGTAGTAATTTGCCCATTTTGGCGCCCCCCCTAGGACGGCGCCCGGGGCACGTGCCCCCTCCAACCCCCCCCTAGTTACGCCTCTGACTATGCCAAATATGCTAAATGCTAAGTATCAAAATATTTATAGAGCACCAACCTCCTAATTTGTTTACATTTGTTTAGGAGTTGTAAACATTGCAGTTTTTCGTTATACAACGCTACACGTCGACTTCGCAAATTGTCGTAATTATTTACGAGCTTAAATAATAGTTTACGAACCTCACTCAGTATAGACATTATTAATATTATTTAAGTTTATTTATAAAACCCTTATAAACCGCAAACAATTTGAATGAATGACATAAATTGACAACTGACTTTTAGTTTTATTTTAATCATAGACAATTGGTGATACAACTCATACAACAACGAAATATCTGTCAACAATTTTTGGCTTTTTTACTTTCCATTGAAACTTATTTCGTTCGTCAGACAAATCGGTGAAATTTGCCGAATAAAAATTTTTAGAATTAAAAAAAAAAATTGCCTTGACCATATTTCTTTAGGCAACCCTATTTATTTATGTTCTGGAACATATTTTCTTTCATAGTTTCATCCGTCAGACAAATTGGTGAAGGTCGACCATAGAATCGGGATCGTGGGATCTTAGACCACCAGACTCTACAGAGTATAGGGATGTACCGGCTAGTCGGGAAAGCCGACTATCCGGCCTCATTTTTAGTCGGGTCGGCGATTAGTCGGCGACTAGTCGGCAAATATGGCTGATTAGTCGGCACTTTATTTAGGGCCACTTGCACCATTCCTCTTACCCGGGGTTAACCTGTTAAACCTGGAGTTACCTTGGTTACCAGTACAATTTGACTGTGGGTTAACGGTTTAACCGCTTAACCCCGGGTTAGAGGGATGGTGCAAGTGCCGCTTAGTGAAACGGTGATCACTGCATTATATACCAGATAGTTGTTACATGTCTTGGTTAGGTAAACCGGCCAAGTGCATGTCGGACCACGCATAATGAAGGGTTCCGTAGCTGTAGATCGGTATATTAGCTTAGTATAAGTTACAGTAGATTCGATTCCGAACCGTCATTCTTATAGTAGAGATGCGTTTTTAGGGTTCCGTACCCAAAGGGTAAAACGGGACCCTATTACTAAGACTTCGCTGTCCGTCCGTCCGTCCGTCCGTCTATCACCAGGCTGTATCTCACGAACCGTGATAGCTAGACAGTTGAAATTTTCACAGATGATGTATTTCTGTTGCCGCTATAACAACAAATAGGTACTAAAAACAGAATAAAATAAAGATATAAATGGGGCTCCCATACAACAAACGTGATTTTTGACCAAAGTTAAGCAACGTCGGGAGTGGTCAGTACTTGGATGGGTGACCGTTTTTTGTTTGCTCTTATTGGTTTTTTTTTTGCATTATGGTACGGAACCCTTCGTGCGCGAGTCCGACTCGCACTTGCCCGGTTTTTTGTTTTAAGTATGATGGCAAATATGTTGCCGCTACGGACTAAAGGCTTAACTAGTAGGTACAGTCACCTGCAATAAATAACATATTACTCTTCGAAGGCCGCAAAAATATGTGACGCACTCTTATGCCTCTACAAATAAGATCGTGTCAGATATTTTTGCGGCCTTCGTTGTGTAACATATTATTGCAGGTGACTGTACGATTTGTTTGGAATACATTCGTATGTTTAATCTGTACTTTATAACAAACTCTTTAATGATTTAGACCAAGAGAAGTCTGCAACGATTTTGATAGCATACGCAGTGCAAGTGTTATTTATACTTACTTACTTACTGCCGTGGCGCAGCGACCCGAAGTGGATCTTGGCCTCTGACACTAAGGAACGCCATGCTTCTCTGTCTAGCGCCGTTTCTGTCCAATCGACGGCACCGAGCTCGTTCAGATCTTTCACGACCTCATCGCACCAGCGATACCTAGGACGCCCAACCGGTCGTCGTCGAAGTGTTATTTATACGTCATAATTTCACATAAGACTGACGTATAAAATAACACTTGTGTTATCAAAATCGTTGCAGACTTTTCTATAACTCTAATTTGATAATTGGTGGACTTAAAATCCTTATAGGGGTGGTATTTCATCCAAAGAGTAGATATAATAATATATATACAGGATGATTCAGGAGACGTGAGCAGGACTAACACTGTGCATTTCGTAAATTAGCAACTGCTTCGTATCAGTATTAGTGAGGTTAACGTTAATTTTCAAGTCGTGTTGAAAAAAAAAGTGGTTAATTTTTTACGACATGCATGGTCACCCTAATATTAGAATACTAAACTACCGATATTCTGTGTCAAATTGAATGTCATCAACTCATCACTGTCATGACGGTCTGATTACTTTTGAAAACTCGTATCTCACTCAAGTTTGACAGTTTATTTTCTTCGTAATCAAAATGCTGTCATTAGGGGTCATCCTTTAATTACATCACACGTTTAGGGGGAGGGAGGGGATCAAGAAAATGTGACATATTGTGACATGGAGGAGGGGGGAGACACAAACTTTGTGACGTCACATTAACTTCATCAGTAACCGAAAATTTATTTAAATTATTTTATTCGCTGTACATTTAAAAATAACAAGTTTTTAAAACGATAATCGTTTTATTCGTTTAATTTTCTTTCCTAAGCAGTTTTGGGTTATAAAATTACTAATATTTATATCGTCAAAAATATTTTCATAAAATATTAATAATACTTAGGTACTTACTTAATTCGATTTGGCGATTTCGTAGAAAAAATGTGACGTCACACTAGGGGGGAGGGGTTTGCCAAATGTGACCAAGTGTGACATGGAGGGGGGGAGGGGTCAAAAAACCTAGAAATTCGTGTGACGTAAGTAATGGATGACCCCTTACGGTTAAAAAAGAGGTTTTATGTTTATTAATGAGGTCTAGTAGGGTGACCATGGTTGTAGAGAATTAAATTTGCCCTCACCAAAAAGTTAATAAATACATAGAGGGAGCAAGTGATATTGCTATCTCATCCTACCGCATGGCTGCGTCCTGCGTCCCTCGTTGGCGTTGGCGTTGGCCCAACGTGAAGAGGAGCCTTAAGAGTTAGGTCTTATCTCTTGGAAAACGCGAATTTTTGCGTCATCCTTAATTTGTAGATTGTACCATCTATGCAGCCGAGAAGTTCTAATAACTTTGCTGACTACGTCATATTCACAATACACTTAAGGTCGGTTGCACCAAACTGTTCGTATCGTTACGGGCCGTTAGGCCGGTAGCTTGAACATGTCATGCTCGCTTAAAAGTCTTTGCTTACGGTGGCGTTGTTGATCGGGTCGCCACTTTCCCGAATGAAGGTTGAGGGAGGCGATGGCTGAGATACGCGTCATACTCGTGAACGGGTGCTGTTTGTGGAGACTGGTCTGTTAAGCTAACACGAGCTATTATACTTAGTAACTTTTATTAATTAATTACAGTGAGACGCCTCATTCTGTTCTCGTATGTTTCTTTTCTTTTAATGAATGTATTAATTATACAGGATATTGACTCTTGGAGACCTTATACATCTCTAAGGATAACTTGATAAACTATATAATCTTATAGTTCTGACACCTAGAGACATTTACACCTCTAAATATTATAGATTTTTTTTGTGTGTGTTTTTTTATCTGTATTTTGTATGTAATTCGACATTAAGAGACCATATACATCTCTTAGTAATTGTAATACGTTAGATTGAATTGTTAGTTTTATTTTATAAAATTGTTGATGTTATTATTTTTGCTTTTATGTAAATTCAATGTTGACGTGTAAAAGTGCCCTTGTGGCCTATTTGCTGAATAAATGTTGATGTTTGATGTTGATGTTTGATGTTAAAGAGTTCGCTAAATTTTTATGTATGGAAAGTTTCATAGTAAAGCGTCGGGGCGCGCCTGCTGACGTTGATCAGTCTGTCAAATGTGGCTGGTGCAACTGGCCCTTAATACGATCGAATTTAATTTCTGTCCGCAAAATCCAAATTGCACACGATTTTTGGTTAAAAAAACGTAAAAAGCATTCCTAACGGTATGGCGGAGCTACGTGAGAATATTTCAAATCGCTTGGCCGCATTAAATCGCCATTTTGTGGCAAAAATAAGAGATGTCCTGACCGCGTGTGGACAATATGGGTGCGCGTGTCCATTCCTCACATTTATATGTAAAAGTATGACAAATAGTTTTTTAGGGTTCCGTACCCAAAGGGTAAAACGGGACCCTATTACTAAGACTTCGCTGTCCGTCCGTCCGTCCGTCCGTCCGTCTGTCACCAGGCTGTATCTCACGAACCGTGATAGCTAGACAGTTGAAATTTTCACAGATGATGTATTTCTGTTGCCGCTATAACAACAAATACTAAAAACAGAATAAAATAAAGATTTAAATGGGGCTCCCATACAACAAACGTGATTTTTGACCAAAGTTAAGCAACGTCGGGAATGGTCAGTACTTGGATGGGTGACCGTTTTTTTTTGCTTTTTTTTGTTTTTTTTTTTTTTGCATTATGGTACGGAACCCTTCGTGCGCGAGTCCGACTCGCACTTGCCCGGTTTTTTAAGTATTCTTTGAAGAGATGATCTGATACATGTTTTATCTACTTTCCCGGCGGACGTAGGGTGAGTTAAAAATGTGTCGAAGTCTAGTCAAAGGTCCAATCTTTGTCGCTTACCATAAGGACGAGATTTGCTTGTATCTTTATACGAATAACCTGTCAAAGCGTCCTTAGCGACAAACTGGGACTTTTTGCTTGGAAACAACACATTGTTCTTGTATTTCACAGCAAAGTTTGCTCACCTCCCGTGGCTCTCGTGCGTTGAAATCCTCGCAGCGCTCGATTCATTTTAATTTTCAAATCCTAGCTTTTCTGTATCTCAAAATTAACATCAGGGGTAAACAAGTCTCTCTTACTCTATAGTTTTAAACAAATAAATAGTTAATTGTTTTACAAATCATTCTATTTTAAATATACTTAGGTTAGGTATTAACTAAGAAGCAACGCTTTATAAACATGAAATATTAGATTGTGTTTACAGCTTGGCAAAAAAGAGGAGAAATCAAAAAATGGCAACACTTTAGTATCGTCCCTTTCAAACCAATTTTTATAAGAAAACGGGACGACACTACAGTGTTGCCATTTTTTAGGGTTCCGTACCCAAAGGGTAAAACGGGACCCTATTACTAAGACTTCGCTGTCCGTCCGTCCGTCCGTCCGTCCGTCTGTCACCAGGCTGTATCTCACGAACCGTGATAGCTAGACAGTTGAAATTTTCACAGATGATGTATTTCTGTTGCCGCTATAACAACAAATACTAAAAACAGAATAAAATAAAGATTTAAATGGGGCTCCCATACAACAAACGTGATTTTTGACCAAAGTTAAGCAACGTCGGGAGTGGTCAGTACTTGGGTGGGTGACCGTTTCTTTTTGCTTTTTTTTTGTTTTTTTTTTTTGCATTATGGTACGGAACCCTTCGTGCGCGAGTCCGACTCGCACTTGCCCGGTTTTTTAATTTCTACTCTTTTTTGCCAAGCTGTAGATGAAACGGTAACGCATTTTACTAGCATCGATAAAATAGTTTTCAGCTATCGCCTCGAGATAACTTTCCCGTAACATAACGGACATGCACCCGCGTAGATACATTAAAAATATTAAAACGCGCGAACACTCGCAAAGCAATTAGACAACATTGTTTAGGCGTAAAACATTGCAGCAACGAAACGCTTTATGGCGGCGAACGTGTACCGCGAAATGAAAAAAAGTTTGGAATATTTTTTTAATCGCCATGTTTAATGCAAACCGCTTTCGAATGAGATGTTTTAAATTCCATTTTGCTGTATTAATTATAAAAAATGGTGTTGAGCGGACAACAAAAAAAAACCTTCAAGTCAGTAGGTTTCCTATCGGTTTACCTTTCTATAATTTCTGATAATTTCTTTGATATCCTTCTAAGTACACATTTGGTAGGTACTGACCTATAGTTGCCTATAGTTTGGCCAGGCCAGGCCGCGTAGCCAAGATGCCGATCGCTTACGCTCCGTAGCGATCGAAACGCAACTGTCACTGTCGCACTAATATGGAAGTGTGATAGAGAGACATAATGGTATCCAGGGGTCGTGAGTTCAAGTCTCACCCAAGACAGTAATTTTTCCACTTTTAAATTTATTCTAAGCTTAATAGCATCGTTCGCAGACGTTTCTGCTTGTTAAAAATTTAAAATAATGGTTTTCGTTGTCGAAGCGATAGCGATTGTAACCTTGTCTAGGCCGGCAGGGCCGTCTTAAACTATGCTGGGGCCCTTGGGCACATAAGAATTTGGGGCCATGGGGCCCTTTTGGAAAGTAAAGAAAAGAATAAGACTAACATTTTTCTCCAATGATCTCCTATTTATTTTATGGGTAATCAAATATACAATATACTGTTACAGTGTGTTCCTCGGGGCCCTGGGGATGGGGACCCTGGACGGGCCCCGTGTTCCCTTATGGTAAAGACGGTACTGGGCCAGGGACTGTCTCATTTCAAACATAAACTTGTCTTTGCCTTACGCTATAGTTCATTTTTTTTAGCATTAGAAATAAGGTAATAGTTTACAAGGTGAGTGTTTTACAAGGGGGCAAAGTTGTTGTTTAACCGCTCGTGCTAATATTGATACCCGAGCAAGCGAAAGATTCCAGAATTGAACCACGAGAGTAGCGAGTGGTTCGAAAAATGGAATCGTGAGCGTTGCGAGGGTTTCAAAGCACGAGGTTTAAACAAAATTTGCCCCCGAGTGAAACACATTTTTTCACCACACCAACCCGAAGCAAATATTAAATTATTAAAAAACAAAAACAAACCAAATCAAATCCAAATGAATGTTATTAAATATTTATCATCCAAAATCGTCATTTAAAAGTCAATTCTACCAGCAAATATAAGAAAACAACTCAACATTTGCATTTGATTACTTTGCCTCACATGTGAATAAAATGCAACTTTGCTATCAGTTTTTGAAGTGCAAAGTAGGCCTTTCCGAGCTGGTGTGATGAAAACAATCTTAATGTGTTGAAAACCACATTTTAAAAATAAGTTACGGCAAATATGTACATATAACATTTATGAATCTAATACGATCATTTATATTCTTCTGCTTTCCTAAGTAATAGTTATTGATTTATAAAAACGTTTTTAAATTAAAAGACACGTCAAGATGTGGCTTACCTTTTTCCAAGTTCTTTCTAATGCTAAAAAAAACGGACTATAGTACTAGCACCCAATAGGGATGAGTATAGTTTTTTGTTTTTATTTGGTTGGGTTGGGTTTGCCCTACATGCTAGTTACCTTTAATTTCATACTTACTTAGAAAGTAATTACTTACTTATTCCCAGCGCGCATAAATTGTTCGCAGAAATCGCGAAGCGTCTGGTTGACGTAACTGGTGACCGAAGAGCTGGTGGCTACCTCGCACAACGTATCAGTATTGCGATACAGCGGGGAAATGCCGCCAGCATCCTTGGTACAATGCCTCAGGGGCCTATTTTAGATTTAAGCTAGTTATTAATTTCGTTTAGTTGTACCACTGTATATATATTGTATGTAAATAAATGATTTAATAGTAAATTACTTACTAATTAGAGTTCCTCGAACGGTTGACCTCCCATAGAAAATTTGGTTAGACCAAGATACAAGTGCATACCTATAAACATATAAGTCTGCAGCGATTTTGATGACACCCGCAGTGCAAGTGTTATTTTAAACGTCAACTTCTATGAAATTACGTATAAATAACACAAGCCGGCCCAAGAAGCGATGGCTTGATGTCGTCAAGGAGGACTATGCGTGCCAACGGACTCACTACCAGGGATGCCGAAGATCGGGCAAAGTGGTCACGAAGGAGTCGGAAGGCGGACCCCGGGTCCTCGCGCCCCGCGCGGGGGCACAGCCGGGATTGACGCCAGGATGATGATGATGATGAAATAACACACTGCTATCAAAATCGTTGCAGTCTCATCTTGGTCTAACTTTTTTGACGACTCCACAAGTCTCCGTATCCTTGGCTCCCTACTGTTATTATTGGCTTTCTAAGGCTTAGTCAGGCGTGGCTCACTCCGCGATTTCGTCGCTTTGCTACAGGTAGCTAAAAGTACATCCGTTCGACCCCAATTTTGGGGTTTGCCATAAGCCGCGCGTGGCGCTGTCGCCACCTAGCGGCTATATCTGTGCTGATCGTGACAGACGCGTTTTGTTAGAGAGTGAGTCTTCTGTACCTAGTACTATTATTTATTCTGTGGCATTAGTGCCCGATTTACCGGATTTTTGTTTCGTCATATTCTCTCGTATATGTGGATTGTGACGTACTGAAGTAAATCCGGCGAATCGGGAATTAACCCCTCGACCGCCTGTGTCAAAAATTTGGTATTGAATTAATAACCTTGAAATTGTAAATTAAAGTTCAAATTGTCTGTGACGTATACGGGACAAGGCAGTCGACGGGTTAACCTTTAATAGGGTGCAGTCGGCCATGCTAACTCTGCATATGCATATGCAATGACAATGACCAAGTGTAGATAGGTAGTTATGATAATTGATAACATACCTAAGAGTTAAATTTCAATGGATAAGGAGTCATGCAGAAGTTGGTTTGGTCAGACCAAAAAGAATAGATAGTATAGAGGGGTCCTGTCATTGTCAATTTTGTAGTCACGGTACATTTACTGCCATCTATCGACACACGATTAAAACTTAAAATAAAATTGAAAATGTATAAAATAATCAAAATATGTTTACGGATAAATGATTCTTAATTTTTATTGTTCCACGCTGACCCATGTTGTTGTGTTGATCTTTAACTGATATGTGTTAAAATTTTTAAATACCAAACGGTGTCGTTACCGCCATCTAGCCGAGAATAGGCCAAAGGTAATGGCGCCATCTATTCCGAGAATTACTTTTCCTTGGCCGTCCGAGGCACGTTTTTTTCTTAGACTTTATTTATCTTATACGGAGTTATATATATATATATATCTCTGGTCAGACTTAGCACGCAGCTACCAATAATTCATTTGGAATTGGGATTTTGAATGGACAGTTACATTAGAACAACAGGCCATTATTGGTAACCGAAATCATCAATTTCTACAGATGTAGTGCATAATTGTTTTCCATTATATTTTCTCGGAAACGTTCGTATTTGTCATGCTACTGCAGTCTACCTCAGTACTTTTTGTACCGAGACTAAAGCCCCCTCCAGACTATGCGCGTGAATCGCGGGCGTGGAGTCGATTTCGCAGGTCGGCGTTCAGGACTCCACACTCGCGTTCGCGGCTTCGCCCGCGATTCACGCGCATAGTCTGGAGGGGGCTTATCTGAAATAGCAAGGCACGTTCGTATATACATATCCGTGAAAATACGATGGAAAATAAAATTATGCACTACCTGTATTTCCTTCTAACATTGTGACTATATGTACAGTCAACTGTAAAAATATGGGGTAGACAATAACTTATAGTCTGTGCGGAAAGAGAAGAGTCGTAGAATGTATTAGATCCCATACATTTCACGACTCTTCTCTTTCCGCACAGACTATACTCAAAAATATGTCCCATAGTTCTTAACCTTTTCGACGCCGTGTCAAACACAAAAGCGTCACCCGGACGCCACGTCACCGAAGTGTCAAAACTGAAATTGAACTTTATGCATATGCACGTAGGTCTATGTTGCTCTGTGGTCTGAGACCGATTAATCAGTCTTTGGCGTTGAACCTGCGGTGTGGATATATCGGTCAATGGCGTCCAAAAGGTTAATTCACTGACATAAGAGTTATGGGACATATTTTTGAGACGATTTGTACACCCATATTATTTTTACCGTGAATATGTACCGCAAAAGAAATAATAAAATTATCCGTGGTCGTGCTGTATAGTACAGTCGGGTCTCTATTGTTTCCCAAAAAGTTGGTCATAATTGTTTTTTTCAGGATTGCCACAAATATAACCTAACCTAACCTATCTATAGAACCCTGAAAAGTTAAAGGTTTCAGTTTTATGACTAATGATAATATGACAAACGATACATTATGACTTAAAACTTTATGGGAAACAAAGGGACCCCAGTACAGTCAACTGTAAAAATATGGATGTACCAAAATATGTCCTATAACTCAGTATAAGTATATTCTATATGTCAGTGAATTAAGAACTATGGGACATTTTTGAGTAAGTTGTCTACACCCATATTTTTACAGTTGACTGTACCACACTGTATAATTCACGTATAATAGTGACCATTCGAAAGGTTCTGGAGGTCGGTGCACATGTGCGTGTGCGTAGATGTGAACATGTGCATGTGCGTAGATGTGAACGTGCGCGTTGTAATATATGGATCCTTATGAGAGACGGCACACCGCGTGCGTGTTACGCATGCACGGCTTTAACTAATTAGCGTACACGCTCACGTCTACGGACACGCATCAGATTGGCGCAAGGGTAAGGGCTGATAATACATGAACTCGTATGCGATTTTAGTTACATTGCGGACTGTCGATTACTTCCAATTCAACCGACCAATCAAAACCCGCAATGGTATGAAACTCGCATGCGAGTTCTCGCATCGTCTAAATCGGGCTTTGAATAAAACACCAGGTTAGAATGTAAACCATTTACTTATGTTATTCGTTTATTAGTTCAAATTGCGCAGCGCCACCTCGCGGCGTCAGTCGGGAACCAATAGATAAATATACAAAGCTAATTTAAAAACTCTTTGCGAATCTTTTTACAAACTACGACTAGTACCGTTGTTAGGAGCTACTTGGCAGTTTACAAACGGAGTAAATTCATGACATGACAAAAAATAATTTACCTACTCGGTCACCTAGATAAGAATAAGAATAATATTTATTTGAAAGAAAAGATAGATGTTTCCCTTGTTTATCATAATTCATAAGGCGTGCCCCACTAGACGCAGATGAATATTTTCAGATTAAAAGTATACCATCTACTTTACTTCATTACTCCGTACTTTATTGTAGGTACGTTCATGATAATCCAGAAAACTAGTTCGGATGGTCTAAGCAATCGCACTATAGTTCGTTTTTTCTAGCATTAGAAAGAACTCCACAGAAGCAAGCGTGCAGTTTTTATCAGGCTCTTTAATTGTTAATAATTATTGAATTATCTAATGTAGCATCACGGTCAATACATATAATTTCCTTCAAATTATTACTGCTAAAAGTACCGGATTTGGAACCAAAACCTTACTTCTGCGAAGTTCTTGCTAATGCTAAAAAAAACGAACATATGAGAACGGGACTAAGGTCGCTCCTTTTGGTTGAAGATCTAAGTAGAGGAGAGGAACAAATACGTACACTTGCATTTTAGATGCGATTAATCTTTACCTATAGTTCGTAGCGGCAACATGCTTGCCATCATACTTATTAAAACAAAAACGCATCTCTACTAAGATTACGGTTCGAAATCTAATGACTAGAAAGGAATGTCAGATGGTTAAAGGGTTAACACGTTTATTATGAAGGGTAGAGTTATTTATTAACTTTCCATATAATAATATCCCGTTTAGAAAACTGCCAAGTTGCTAGTTGGTGTAATATACTTGGAATACTGCCTGCCCGAAATCACCTGTAGATTTAAAGATTCTATTGAGTCGAGAACCATAGATGGTATAAATTAATTCAGATGTGCATGTGCGTGTATGTAGAGCCTACCGTATACATTAAATTTTCGCCTTTCCCTTCGCTTTTGTACCTATATTTCAGCAGAAAAAGAAACTTTTATTTTATCGGTAGACCCATTACCTACTTCAAATCTTCCTAGAGTTAGACCAAAAAAAGTCTGCAGCGATTTTGATAGCCCACGCAGTGCAAGTGTTATTTATACGTCATAATTTCATAGAAGTTTGACGTTTAAAATAACACTGGCACTGCGAGGGTTGTCAAAATTGCTGCAGACTTTTCTTGGTCTAACTAGCCTTTTTTTTCGCGGTTTCTTCTATAAGTTGCTGTAAGTTAAGAAGTCAATTTTGAAAGTGATGAATGAAATAGATTCTAGCTTATACATATTTGCGAAGCTAAGACCTACCGTTTAAGATAGCCTTATTAGTGTGTTCATATATACAGGGTGGAAAAATCGAGTGCCGCATGGATGGCAACTACCTTAAATATTATAAATAGCACATTTTGTGTAAAGGAGACTTTCCTTTGTTTTTTAAAACAATAAATTTTGCATTTAAGGATTTATGAAAAATCGCTTGCCTCAGTCGGACCGACTCGAACCGGTCAAATGTGACAAAAAATCAAATTTAAAAGGTAGGTAATTGTTAGTTTTCATGGCCTTCCGTTATTCTGATTGTAGGTATTTATTATTCAGAGAAAAATGAACCTTATCAGTAAACCTTTCAATCTGCATCACAAAATACGGCACGTTATTTTTTGTCACACTTGACCGGTTCGAGTCCCGACTGAGGCAAGCGATTTTTCATAAATCCTTAAATGCAGACGTTATTGTTTTTAAAAACAAAGGAAAGTCTCCTTTACACAATGTGCTATTTACCATATTTAAGGTAGTTGCCATCCATGTGGCACTCGATTTTTCCACACTGTATAAAGGGGCCCACTGACAGTCCGCCGGACGGTATCGGCCTGTCAGAACAAAATTTTGACAGTTCCGAACAACTGACAAGCCGATACCGTCCAGCGGACGGTTAATTAGTGGGCCCCTTAAGACTGCATCGAGCAAAATCAGCGAAAAAGGCAGTCACCGTTTAGTGGCTAGCGTCCACATCTCTTGATAATTTTTTTTATAATAAATATCATTATTATCCCAAAGAGTGTGTTTACAACGAATCACCCTTGAAAATTTGAAATCTTTTACAATATAATAAATACACTCATGCAAAGTTGTACCTAAAACGAGATGAACGAGTGTCAGCGTTTAGTAAAATTTGTATAAAAATTTCGATGCTCAAGCTATAAAATCGAGTGATTTCGAAAGCCAGATAACTGGACTACAACGAATCAGGCTTTTCCTATTTTTCCTCTTAAAGACAACAGAGAAACTCAATCGTAAACGTAAACTTTCGTAAAATTTCCATACATCCGCCATATCTGTCAAATTCTCCTTTGAATCAGATGCCCGCTGTGGGCCGTCTGGAGCGGACGCGTACTTAAAATCTCCCATTTCGACAGTTCATTTATGACATAAATTCATGTCCGTATACGAATGATGATACCAGTGAAAAACTGTGTTCAAAATAAATAGGGTAAATGAATAATGTCACACGGAGATCAAGAGTCATTAAAATTTTGATTTGTTTTTATTCATAAGTCATAATACTTTAAAAATATAACAAATTATATAAAAAATATACGAACACAACCAAATCAGTGTAATTAGTTTCTTCCTAATTCACTAAAAATGAAAAAAGTTTGAAGATTTGTTTTATCTTATTGGAATAAATTTTCATTGTGCTGGCATTCATATTACGTCATTTTAAAAACATATATGACATAATGTCAATATACTAGATAGACAATTTATCAACAAATTTCTTCACATTTTAACGTAAACAATATAAATTATTAAAATTTTATTTATGAAGACGAAGCAATGTTGTTCACATAATATCAGCAATAAAATTCTTAGTTTCAACCAGGTTTGTTGCTATTCTGAGAGCTATCACGTGCTTTGAAAGTTAATTCAATGATATATCATAAAGAAATTGAAATCAAGACTCGACCTGCAGTCTCAGCGAGTTTTTGTGGCTATATTATCAGTTGAAAGAACGATATTTAAAGCCAATACCGCAGTGGTCTGGTTTACGAGTACCTATATTGGTTCCATGTGACGATTTTTATATAAATGTATCTATCAAATTAACGTGCTTTTATTTCATTGATATTCGGTGCAAAACGATAACTCAGTAACGAAAAATAATTACTTATCAGAAATGCCTTAGGGTTTTTTTCAGTGAACGTTTATTTATAGGTATTTATGAGGTCTTATGTCTTATCAGTGTGGCTTTGGCCTTTGGACATTTTTGTAATGCTTTGTAATAAGGTAGGTGAGGTATCTATATCCCTAATTGTAGTAACCTTTTTTTGAATTAATTACAATTTAATTATTTAAATAAAAAAGTGGTCTACAAACATACATATCCGCTCGGTCCGCTAAAATAATTTAAGTGCCCTACATAATAGGTATATTTAAGATTAACAATCAGTAAACATCATTAATTACGCTCAAATGCTTGTTTCAAAGGTATAAAAGTACAATTTGCTAAGTAAACTGTCAATCTACATTAATTATAATAGATAGACTCCTAGAAGTCAGCTTACTGAAGATTATGAACAACATATATTATAAGTACTTTCTAAATAAAATACAATTTGTTTTTCCATGACTCATGTAGGCCGTATTTTACTATAGACCATTTTAAATTGAAGATGAAATTAATTCATGATAAAAGCTAATAAGGCCCGGTAATATTTTCTATTATTCTTGAACTTATGTTCAAGTCAGTGTTCAACTGTCAGTGCAAGTAACAAGGCCCGGTTCCGAACCAACATGGTATGGTTTTTTTATAAAACGTGTATTTTTCAAAAGCGCCGGAATATTTTTATAACTATTTTGGTATATATGAAGAAACATTGATTTGGTAATAATATCCTGATTATTAATATAACTATTTCAGTTAAAATAAAGGTGGGCCTTATATGCTTCACCTGACCTTATTCGTCCACATTTAGATCCTATAGCTATATTTGGTCACTTTGGCCGTCACTCTCCATTTGATGCCGATTGTACTAACCATTAAAAGTACAGCTCATATGTACTTTTACCTGTACTGAAACTTAAGCATTTGAGCGTAATTAAAGATGTTCACTGATTATTAACATTACGTGTTAAAGAACCGTGTCCCGATTTGGGCCATGGTGCGTCCATTAATGAATCGCATACTAACGGATAGAGGTTTACGAGTACATTCAAAGAAAAATAATTATAGGCAACCCAATACTAGTGGCTTAGTATACCAAAAATAAGAGAAGAGGGGAAATGGTCGGCTCCAATCTATGAAGTCCAATCTATGCTATATTTCTTCATGCTTTTAGCAACTAGGGCAAGTTATATATCATTTTTGTATAATTTAGGGACGAGGAATTCAGTTTTTAAATAATCGTATATAGGTATAACGAATGTAATAATTTATGGTAAACATACTCGTAATGAGTCACCATTATTTTAAGTTTAATATTTGTACGCCAATAGGCAAAACACAGAGCTCTATTTATTATTTTATATATAACACCTTAACTGTACCTGTGTTCCACAAATAAATTTTTACTTTACTTTACTTTACTTTACTTCATACAAATAAACTGATTTTTGCACAATAAATGATAATGATATGTAATTTTAGGACAATTTTGGCCTTTACAATCACAGTGTGGTGATTTGTACTAAATAAAAAATTGCAAAATCTAGGCCTAGCAACAAGCTCTTATGAATCGTAATTAATCTTAATCTAACTATCAGAACAATTTATTGATGTTAATATTATTCCATAATAAAATTGGATTATTATACATATCAAATTTAACACTAAGAATTTCACAGAAGGATCGTCAAACATTAAAAAGATTGTATAAAAAATACTAGTCTATAATTTCTAGAATAAAATCTAAATGTCAAAAAAATAAAAATAGGCACTCATATATTTTTTCTGAATATTAATTAGTAGCGCGTGGCGGTGATGATTTCTATTCAAATTGAATTATGGCCAAAGTCAAACATTAAAAAAAAAAAACTGAATCTGGCATTTGAAAAGTGTGAATACAATGTTTTAATATTTTACAGATAAATTACAGGTGATAATTTTGTAGATGTGGAAGGTAGAGTTGTGCTAGGCGTGGTAAGCGGGTGCAGATGCAGGAGCAAATAATAGGCACCAAGCGTTCGTTTTCGCACACCGATTTATTGTCCGTTACGACACACAATACACACATCTATCTATCTTTATACAAACAGAAGGAGAAAGAGCGAAAGCCAAATAATAATTACAAAACACAAATTTAACGGGAAAAAGCAACTTAGTATGACAGCCTCGATAACAACGTTCGTATCTAGCTCTCTGCGCCTGCGGGAAGCGGGCACAATACATCGCTGTCAGCGCTGCAGCCGAGGGCGGATCGTTAGACCGTTAAACACGGCGCGCAGCGCTTACAGCTGCTCTAGGATTACTTACACAGAACAGAGCTCATACATGTGAAAATTATCTAATAATAAAATCGGTCGCTCTGTCCGCGGGTAATTTAATATATTTGGGATTTACAATAAACTATACATTCATCCCTACAATTTTACAAATGAAATGGGTTTCTGCCACCATTGCCACCCTATTATAAAGCAGTAGGCTTTTTTACTAATAAGGGATGCCCACCAAATACGCTCATAAGAACGATTTATTCTATAGATATAGGCTATGAATTATCTAATGATATACAGGGTGTAATCGTTAAGTGTAGCCGGGCTATAAATCCGTAAATATAACAGATATCAGAAAATTTCAAATTGATATCGAAAGTGCGTTATCCAATGAGTAAAATTACATTAATATATTTTTTTAATAAAAGCAGAAATATCCCAAACATTAACTTCAAACCCACCCATACATTTAGTACGACGACTCACCCCTCAAAGAACGTTGGTGTTGTAAGAGATAAATCTGCTTGAGATTCATTATTTGCGATAATAAACTGTAATAAAATAATAAAACTACCGTTTATGAAATAATAAATCTAACATTTATTTTTTAATCACGCCGCAAAGTTAATTTAGAAATATTTAAGGGGGCCCGTCAATGTATCGCACAAGAAGGGCGTCATTTCGAGAAACTACTGTAAACAAAAAATGTACTTCCTTAAAAAATAAGTGTTAGATTTATTATTCCATAAACGGTAGTTTTATTATTTTATTACAGTTTATTATCGCAAATAACGAATCTCAAGCAGTTTTGTCTCTTACAACACCGACGTTCTTTGAGGGTTGAGTCGTCGTACTAAATGTATGGGAGGGTTTGATTGGAAGTTAATGTTTGGGATATTTCTGCATTTATTTAAAAAAAGTTATTAATGTAATTTTACTCATTAGGTAACGCACTTTCGATATCAATTTGAAGTTTTCTGATATCTGTTATATTTACGGAATTGTAGCCTGGCCACACTTAACAATTACTCCCTGTATAAGTTAATTCAGGACGCGTCATGGACCAGAACCCATACTATCCGGGACACAGTTCTTTAATATTATGTAGGACTAAAAAGGCCCTCTGTCGGTGCGGGTGACAAGGCCCAGTCCCGGGCCTTATTGAACGTATGAGATGAATTAGTAAATTTAAATATTTTAATATAGGTAGTTATGAGTTATTTGATTTCCCGATAAGTTTTAAGTAAGCATCACTTACTGACTTACAAAAGTATAAGTGTAGTACCTGAATTTTATTAGATGTTTTTAAAGCCTTATTATCAACAGAGCTTTAAAAATTAAGTTATAAGTGAAATATAATAAGCGTCTATAGTTGTAAAAAATGTTACAAGAACTATAACTAATGGAGGGATAATTTTAGATAGAGTCCACTTTTTTCGAGTAGGTAAAGTAGACGATTTCTTATATCTTTAATAATAAAACTCCTAGGTTTAATTTGGTCTATGTCTACAAACCGCATACCTACCATCGCACACCACCACACTGTTAACTGACAGTCCATAAACCTTATTACAAAAGGCATAAGGTCTACCGATGGACAGTTAAGAGCGTCGCCGTTTTGTACCTATCTTAATACAAAAGTCAACAACGAAAATAATTAATTACCTAATACGTCACATACCTATGACATGACATGAACAAACAAGGAAAGCTATATATAAAAAGTGTTTTTTCTCTGTCTTCTCACAAAGGAAAGCTTTGACAGTTTAAATTCCTCAAAGAAGGTCAGTAGTTAACACTAAACTCGAAACAGCACCTTTAAAAAAACATTAGGGGTCACTGACCTGTCCCAGTAAATTGAGGTAGTGTGCGTGAGCTGCGTTTGTGTGTGAAATGGGGTAATTTGACAGAATCTGAAAATTTACCCTCCTCGACGCCCTCTTAAGGGTCTATTCATAATTGTCAAAATTGACTTCTAGGCTGCGTTAGACTATAGTTCCGCAATCTATAAAATACAGTCATTCGACGACGCGGTCTGGACAGGGCAATCGTGCGGGGTGCGAGGGTCGCGCGCACCTGAGCTGCATACATAGCCATTGTTAGTAGCTCGGTACTAGTTACAGGGCTAGCGTGTCTTGTTTGTTATGTTTGTGTTGGCGTGTAAAAGTCTGTGACAACCCTACTGTGTTCTTGTGCGATGTCGTCATTTACACAAACATCAAAGACGTCGGTCCGCTGTTACTTTTTACACTGTGGCATTCCGAACTTGTATGGTTGTTTTTTGACATTAGTAATTTAGAGCTCTAATACACCTTCCTGAATTTAGTATCCTACGAAAGGGACGCAGCAATACGTAGGAGTGAGATATCTCCACCATGTTACAAGTATTGCGGCGATCCTGCCGTCAGTTCAGGAAGGTGTAATAAGCTCTTTAGATTTAACCCTTTTCTCCGGGCCGCACCAATCTACAAGGTTATTCCAAAAAATCCAAATATATTCCAATGAATCCAGCTTAACCGGTTAGTTGCGTCTTCTATTTTCGAAGCTGTGGCACGGAACAATCATTTGATCATTTCATGACACGGCAGCCATGCCATGCGCCATAGAATATGATGGCACGCCTGTCGTGTCATACGCCACACGTTAAAAACATTGATGACACGGCAGGCGTGTCATCAGCACCGAAACGGATGATAAATTTGTAGGCAAGTCACATTTCCCGGAAGTGCAATCCAATCTGAACCTTAAATCAGAATGCTTAAGTTGAAATTCTTTTGGCGCGTATGTGGTCGACATATCGTACTATGCAGGGAAAAAAGTTAAACGGGTATACGGGTATAGGGGTCCATATAATCGTACAGATTGGAACCTACTTATTGATTAGATACCAATGCTTGTCGCTTAATGAAGCCTACATGGTATCGTCTTGGGTCGTCCCTTTCGTTTTTCGTCAAGTTCTTAAATTAGTCCTATTCTGCTTTCGTCACTCATTCTACATTGAAAGCCACCGACGATTGGAATGAATGTAGAATGAGTGACGAAAGCAGAATAGGACTAATTTAAGAAATTGACGAAAAACGAATGGGACGACCCAAGACGATACTGCCTACATTTAGAAACCTCGTATTCTGCGAAGGCACATTTCGGTTGTCACGTTTCAAATGAGAACTAACATCGGCTTCCCAAGAAAAACATTTATTGACTGATTATTCATTAATTGACAATATATATAAAGCACAGAATTCCAAGCATATCAGCACAAAGGTAGCTACGTAAAATGAAAAATATTTTATTGATTTTTATAATGAACAATAATAAATTATGCTGTTAACACTTTCGCCGCCATGACTTGATATGAAGTTCGAACATTTCGTGCCCCACACGCCACGACTTGATATCAAGTCGTAGTTTTGGTCAGGCTTGTATTCGAGCAATTTTTGACATGGCGCTGATGACACTTAATTACTTCATTGACGTGGCGGCGAAAAGGTTAAGCAATAATGTGTCAACCCACATCAATTTTGCAATAAGATGTCAACTCAAAACGCTTGAAGTTGACATTTTATTGCAAAAAAGCAGCAAAAATACCATTTTATTTTTCATTTTCCGCAAATTATTACGTAGGAGTAAAAAATCTATATATTTGACAGAATTACAGCTACGACTAACGATGTAAATATTGAATAATTTCGATTATATACTGTTTAGTAGACAAATTCGAGGGGCACTTCTTTTCCGTGTTCAATCACTATTCTGCTATGCCAGCGGGTCGTCTACCACGAGTCATGGAAGTAGAATTATTGCTTGCTTGAATTGCTTATTTTATAAATCAAAATGTTACTAATAATATCATCAAACATAAAATATTAATTGTTGACTTAAACTTGGCACCTCTAGCTAGCTCTAGCCTCTTGGTAGCTGCGTTAGTTTTCCACTTGACGAAATTTGAATATAAATCTACATTGCTGCACAGATTTAAAAGTACAGATTTTTAAAGTATTTTTAAAACAAAGGCGCGTGTTAAAAGGCTATAAAATAAATTATTGATATAAAAATTGTGGAGGTATTACAGAAAGTATCTCTCAGAGGTGCCCAAGATATTCTCTTTGACTCCTCATGCAAACTTAGTTTAAGTCGAAATAATAATCCAATATAAACAATTCAAACGCCAAGTATCTTTACCAAAAATTTCCATGAAACGTAGTAAACACCACTGATTTTATCATTCGTTCCAAACTAAAACATTCCAGTACTAAAGTCATATTATACCCGATAACTTTTTAACTACATCAAATCGATAGAGAAACTATTTTTAAATTCCAAAGACAAAATTCAGAGAGCCTAATATCTAAAGTCACCCCTAAATACAGGTTTACCTACATGACAATTAAATACAATTATTAATAACAATGTCATTAAATCTAGAATATGTACAAATACGTTAGATTAGAAAAAAACAACTAATTGTTTAAGTTCAGAGGAAAACTATATAAACTAAACTTTGTTTCGTAACTCAAAATCAACTAAGTATACAAAAGTAAAAAAAAAACCTAATCTAATCGTAAAATTAACTTTATCAAAACTCATAATTTATCACAAATGACTAGTCTAGTAGGTACATAAGTCACAATTTTTAGAAAAAGTTTCTCAACTTACTGAAGTAAAGATTTCAGGCAACAAAAAAAGATAATATACATATATTATTAATTCAATGTTTTTTGTTGCCTAAAATATATTTTTATCGAGAAAGATGTATGAAAATGTTACAATTTGATAGATATCAGTGCTACGCGAGATACGCAGGTACTAAATGAACTGTGAACATGATATTGTCACACAACGAGGCACTGCACCGTTCCTTGTACTGGGGTTTTACACTACTGAACACTTTTCAACTACAGAAAACACTATTTAATGCACCTTAGGCGCTGAAGCACTTTTTCAGACCTTTTAAAAAATTCAACGGTCATAGATAAAACGGCGGCAAAACTGACAAGATTCAAACGAGTGCTCTCGCAATAAAAAAAGAAATGCCATAGACTAGAAAAGGCGGGAAATTTGACAGATCCAAACAAGTGCTCTTACATAGGTTATGTAGAATAAAGAAATCAGTGCATCCCAGGCAATTGGGACATTATTAAATAAAACATACGAAATGGGTGACTACAATCAGTCTATTATTATCAATTCATAGGAAGACGTGTCAGTGTAACAAGTGACGTAAAATCGATGCATTTACAATACTTAAATTACTTTGTACTACTACAAAACGAAGTACGTTGTACTTGAAATTTTCCGTTACTTTTTTTAAACTTCTAAAATACACTACATGTGAAAAATCTTAATTTGATTTATGAAAATCGATCACATCTTGTTCAACAGAAAAGAGATACAAAAAATATATTAACTAATCGAGTCTTTGGTCCATGTACTACTTCTAGAAAGATCTACGTTTCTCGTTTTTCAAATAGAAAACTAACTTAAGGCACAACTCGATTGTGTCTTGTAGGGGGTCTCTCGGCTGATATGTTATTAATTCTAATTTTCTACAGGAGTCTACACTACAGAGATTTAAAAAAACAAGCAATTCCCAAAGGTAAGTATCATCCCAATTTTTTGTAGGATTTACGTAAAATTTAATAGACCATTCATCTAAGCTACTTTTAACGGCCAGCACCCAAAACCATGTATTTAAACTATGTTCTACACTATTATACTGGGATGCACTTTGGGTTGGGGACTAAATAACTAAGCAATGAAACAGCATCTGAAAGTGAATGACAATACTGAGTTCGCGTCGACAGAACTACCTAAGATAGTTATCATAATACCTTGACGAATACTGTCATGACACACTAGGATTGCGAAGATTATGAAAATACTGTGTACTTTGTATTTACCACATACATACACTATAAAAACGTCATGTAAACTAGCCAACATGGCTTTCTTACTAAAATAAAAAGGACGAATCCTTAGATGACGATGAGATACACGTATTCAGTCAAGTTAACTTTTGTATGGAATCTGTTTAGAACATTTTTACAAGCGTAAACCTCTTGGCCGAAGGCTATAGGCGTTTTGACCAAATTTGTAAGTTTACACTATGAGCTAATCGCTAAACGTCTGTCACCCGCTTGCGCTTGGGTGATATGTATCTAAACCAGAAAACGTGTAAAACTATGGCCCTCTAATAAAATCTACAGCTATCCCGACTTTACAAAACGCAATCTCTATTATTTATACGACAATAAAAGCTGCGTGGCTATTACGATCCTCGCATAACCGTAAAAGTATGCATCCTTCAAGCTTGGCAAAAAACAGTAGAAATTAAAAAGTGGCAACACTGTAGTGTTGTCCCGTTTTCTTATATATATTGGTTTGAAAGGACGACACTACAGTGTTGCCACTCTTTAATTTCTCCTCTTTTTTGCCAAGCTGTATGATTCACCGATGAACTTTTATGTTAAATTAAAGGAGTGTGGATGCAATGGCCGCGCAGCAAAAACATGTGCCATCACCAGTTGCGTCAAGTCAGTATTGTCTCACCGAGCACGAAGTCTTCGTCTTG
This sequence comes from Cydia fagiglandana, assembly GCF_963556715.1. NCBI lineage: Eukaryota > Metazoa > Arthropoda > Insecta > Lepidoptera > Tortricidae > Cydia > Cydia fagiglandana. Next base: position 4,809,193 of record NC_085955.1, read on the forward strand.
AATCCAGGGCTCCTGCTGCTGCCATGCACACCACTGCTACCTCCGTCTGCATGCATCTATCTCCTCCTCCACTATACTACCAAAGAAAACTGTTGTACTAACTGGCGCCCAACTGGGGCAAGCTCATTCCAAAAAACTACTGAAATACTTCAGTTTACTGTTACTATTGAAGGGAAGCGATAAATGAAAATCCGACTGTGTTGTGTTACCATTTATTACTAAGATTTGTTCTAAAGTGAAGATGAACCAACCATATGGCGTTGAGGCGCGCGGCCGGCGCTCTACTGCGGGCGCTAGCTAGGGGCGCTAGAGTAGCCCAGTATCTATTGCCTAGAGTTGTCTATGGAGCGAACGCCTTTTTTGAATCTGTGGTCTCCAGACGGGCAAAGAAACCGTTAAGTTCAAACTGACTTATTAATAAGAGATGTTTTCGATGAAGTTGTGAAAGTACTTTAAAATCTTAACCAGATCTTTCATTTAACGTATACTACTTAACACTTGATGTTTCTAAAACATCCGTCTCCTTTTTTTACGTTTTAGATGTTTTAAGAAATCAAAAAAGGCGTCGCCGGAAAGAAAAATACATCAATCTACAGATTTCACACATTACTGATACAAGTCATTCGGTATTTGTAATATTTGCAAAAAAGCTAGGGTACAGCGTTTACTCCCAATATATAGACTTGTACAAAATGCAGGTTTACTGCACAAGTACCGTCTGGACTAGAAATGGTTACTATCATAAGCGTAACTAGTATCAAACATCAAACTAAGCATCTGAGCAGGCTATAGAAGTATAAAATTAATCTATTACTGTCATTGAAGTACCCGGAGACCTATAAAAATACCAACTTGACACTGTCACCTGACACTGACTGATTTTCCGGATCGACGTTTCCGAAGAATTGTCAAGTAGACATTTGACTATTTTATTGTACTAACAAAACATCGATGGTTTGTCGTCTATTTCACAGACTTGACAACTCACACTGTTAATGTCAGATGACAATTGTCAGGGTGGTGAAACATGAAACTTTGTTGTATCCACGCTTTCAGAATCTGGCGTTTCGTGTATCTGGAAATTCGAATAATCGCATACCAGTTACGCTTATGTTAAGTTTTAAAGTCTATGTTAGGGACCAGTTATTTCCATTTTCGTCAACGAACGCTACTCTACTACCCCGCCCCACTACTGAAACCTCGAAACACATACAAGATAAAATCGATTACATATTGCACAATGTATTATCTACAGCAATTCAGTGTACTATGTGATAAAATAAAAAAACAGCCCACTTCTAACATATCTTAGATGAGAAACTATGTTAATTGATAAATACGAGTATATCTACCATAAATAAAAAATGCAAACTCCATTACAACCAAAAAATATACATAAAAGGAATGTCAATACAGCCTCTTTATAGATATTGCGATGTCTGGAGCTCGCTTGGGACACGACATTCATTACAGATATATCGTCCATAAAAAATGACTTACGTAAAGTCACTACACAATTTTAGACTAGCATCAGAACAGACGCGTATTCAAATTCATTGAAATCATAAATACAATTTTTATACATATATATAATGTCGTGTCCACCGCGCCGCCATTTTGTCGAATGTCGCAAACAAGATGGCCGCACGCCTTTAAGCGGCGCATGCCTAAGTATTAAACAAGTTAATCACAAACTCTCACTTATCAACAAGTGTTCGCACATTTATCACGAATAACTTTTAAATACCAATTACCAACTTGCTACTGAATACACCGATCCTATTATACAAAAATATTTAAATATTTTATATTGTATGCTTGTGTATATTAAATATTCTAACATGGGAGCGCGCGCTGCTGTGCTCTCTGAACAGTGCTTGAATCGACTTATTCTTGTATTTGCTATCTCTTTCTGTGCTCGCAACGCGCGCCAGTGAATATAATAATAATGTTATTGCTTTCGGTTAGTCATACTTATCGATATTATAATGTATGTAAAACTTCAAAATCGCTACACTACGTCACTACTCTAGCATTTGCCATACATTAAAACACACAACATAATATTAACCTTTTCTTTAACATACTTTATATTATACCAATCCAAAATTTGTATATTAATCCATGTATATCTTATTACCTTAGTTTACGAATATATATTAAATGTTGTTTACATTTGGTCCAGTGGTACCTGGATGCGAAGCACGGGACATCGCTACGTGCGCGCCGTGCGAATGTGTATTATGGCACGTTCAATGCAAGCGTTACTCAAACAAACTACGTACAACTAGGCAAGAAGTATTGAGCAAGATTAGACTGCAATTAGATTCCCGCTAAAATAACATAACTTTTATAATTCCATAACAAACTGACTAGAGAGGAATGTATTGTAAATGGCGATAAAGAATAATTTAGCGTCGTAGTTGGCCGTCCCTTCAGATTATTGTCTCAACCTTAACTTGGCTAGTGCCTTACCTCGATACAACACGAAATGGCGTCTGTCAAATCAAATTCCTGATACAATGAGTATTGAACATGAGTCAAAAAAGTCTACGTTATCTTGAGCAAAGAATTGAGTTTTTGGCTAAGTTTTGGCCTTACTTTTGGCAAATAAACTTCTCTAGAGGAAGACTGTAGGCCTCAAGCGAAGCGTCACTACACGGTCTAAACTACGTGACTACATATCCAATATTTCTTTCAAAGTTAAAAGATTCTACCGATCGTTTCGATCACCCAAAAATTGTAGTCATGATGATAACTACAGTCACCATTCAAACACAAATCTCAACATTAAAGTTCTTGTCGATATATCATTGACGATAAAACCTGCGATCGAAAAGGTCGAAAAGAATCTTCCTAAAATCCTTTCACCTTTAAAAGAAATACTTTAATAGCACGTTTCACAACCAACGTGTGGCAAACGCCTTATGAAGAATTGACAGTGAATGAATTGGAAGATACCCGTCGTGTTTACGTATAAATCCATGCCAACCATGCCTTACGCTACCGTACAGGGTCCAGCGGAAGTGTTAGTCGATTACAAGACGCTTACTAGACTATTATATTATACGCATGCCTCCTCTACACCGACTTACCATCTCCGGCTCCTTGAAGCCCCACCCTCCCATACTTACGCTTAAAAAGGTACTATAGGCGCCCTACGTGGGGCAAAGATTTCGCAAATCCATCGTCACACTCTACTGAACAAAATACGTGCAAACTATCTAATGGATAACAAAAGTGAACATACCATATCCCAGCACAAAATATCTACCCCACGCTTAGCAGCTAGCGAAATAAAACACACTTTATTGTTCTAATATTATCCATGTAATGACACATCGGGTACTCTAAGTGCTCCATTACATACAGTTATGTACGGGCAAATATCTAAGTCCGCTAAATACAAAATAACTACTGCTAGCCTACCGCCGCCGGCCGCTGTCAAACAAAAACAAACGAATGCAAACGCAGCGACCGACGGCACATACCATTTACCAGTGTAACTTACAGGTGTTTAGAAAAAAATATAAATAATTTGTTAAGACTTTTGAAACATCACAGCTGCTGAGAGTGGTGATATTTCAAAGAGGAGATATATATTAAGAAAATATTAAGTACACAGTTCAAAACTAAGGCCACCGCTTCTAAGTTTTGGCAAGACAGCAAGCGGTCAAGGGTTACTATGAGTGTAGGACATCACAATAATATCAACCATCTAATACTGAGAATTTCAGGAAAAGTAATACTAATATACAAAAGGTGTCACTGGGTGAGAGCCGGGCCGTTTCGTCGTGGCCAACACGTTCATTTGAAATGCGGAGAATGCTCATCGCAGATCCGCCATATCAGCTTCATGTTAAGTCGGAATCTGTACGTATACAGTTCAGGCAACGACGTAAAGAATTGTAAAACGTATTGGCCAGAAGGAAACAGCGCGTCATTAATCTCAGGAGGTTCTAGCCTAATTATACTAAGAATACTGCTAAATAATAAGGATAGGTATGTGTATACATGTGATAAATAGCATTCGGTGAGCCTGATATGTGAAGAAATCTACAGGTTTGGATGTAAATAAACAAAATAAATACAATCTCTATAAATATAACATCTAAATCAACTTCTTACAAGCTTTTACCTTCAACGACTATATTTAAAGCCCCAAATGGCCATTATATTTAGTTCAAAAATTGTTTAAAATTATAGATAATCAAATAAAAGCTTGTATTGAAAAGTCAAATAAATAAAAAGTTCACAAATCAGGCCACCGAGCCGGCAGCAAGATACAGCCGTCTACGCTACGACATGCATTCTGCTATCTCGACAAACTTATATATATTCATGAACTAAGTCTCTATATACCACCACAGTATCTTCATTAATTTAACTAGTTAACTCATCCACACGAAAACGCAATTAAAAGGAAAGTGGACGACCGCTTTTCTTCAAAAACATCCTCAATTTCCTCATTGGATTTAACACAATTTAATACATATATATTAACCATAAACATGCCTCTCTTTACCGATCTTCAATTTTTCACTGTTGAAAGAGTTAGGAGCGAAAACAAATTTCTGAAGCTCCTAACTTTTATATTAATGAATAAATCGACAAAAGTCAAACGAAAGGGCATAGCCGTGATTAATATATAGAAATATTTTCCATATTAATATCCAGAGAGTACATTGGAGACTACGTTTGTATAGCGTAGAGCGTGGTGCGGTCGTCCGAAAGGTACCTTTTAAGATAATCTTCAAGTTTGAGATTTTCAGAACCGTGGTATTATATTGAGCTCTCTTATTTCATGAATAGATATGAAAGAATTTCCATTGCTATAGAGAATTAAGCTTAGTGAACGATCAATACATTTTAGCTTGGCTATAATAATTGGCTGAAGGCGTGGCTAGACAATTATGTCATTGGGTGTTATTGATCATATTTTAGCAATAGCGTGCGTCATCCTGACCTATCAATTGAATAATTCGACTAAATTTCTTTACGTAAAAAGACTTGCTACCCTTTGATATTGGGTACGTTTTCTAAGTACTTCGCTAGCTCTGTTCTCTATTGCCATGGAAACATCGTAAGTTTGCCGAGAATTATATCGATAAATCGTATTAGACAGTTCGAGCGAAGTCGAGTGGTTTTGTAGGAATGTGCCCGAATAGTTTCAGATAAATCGCTGCGTTTAATATAAAGCCTCTTTGTGACTTGACGATTGTCATTTGACATTGAGGAGACATCGTAAATTTCTGGGCCAACAATTATTGTTCATTGACTACTCCAAAATGTGGTAAGTGTCAATTGACAATTGTCATGATCGTATAATTCAAGATTCGAGTTTTTAAGTCATTACTGTTAGTTAAAGAGGCTTGTTTCCGTATGTTATTGTTTTTACGTAATTTTCCATGAAAAACCATTGTCCTTCGATCGGATTATCTATAAATTTATCCCAACGTCGCCCGAGTTTGCCTGCTGAAATGAAACCGATAAGTACCCCTCATTCCGAGACCGCGCCCGCCTAAACCTAGAAATTGCACAAACACAACCATCATCGTCTTTTATTCGAATAATACTATATTAATCACAGTATTGCAATTTTACTACCGTATTGCTTTTTGTTTTAAATTTAACTCTAAGTACGTGAATTAAGTACGCTGGAATAAATAATTTCGGCAGTTTATTTGAATGGGCCCTGCCCAAATAAAGCTATTTTAAAACAAAGTGGTAATAATACGCATATTTTAATGGCTATAATAATTATATAGTTAAAGCCTAACAAGTTCCTTTTTAGCCCTCGCCACGTTGCGGATTTTCGATGGAACTAATTTATTTTAATGGCAATTATTTTGTTTGACATCCGACATTGAAAGTCATTGAATGTCACCGATGTAAACAAATCGAAAATGATTGTAAATATTTCAGGATAATAATAGATTTTGCAATCAAAATGCCCAAAAAAATTCACACCGATGCTAAACAAATAATTTTAAATACATTAAAATACTTGCGACAGAAAAAGGATACGGGATTCAGTAGCATTCCATTAAACAATGTTGTGAAATTATTTGTTGACATGACGGGTACTGATTTTCATAGTGAGTTTGTAATAAACTGGTTAGTTTTGTACTAAATATGAATATTAATTATTAAATTATTATTTTTCTCATTTAAGGCGTCTTTAGTGCTATAATCAAAAATATTTATTATAAGAATGAGCCATTACCACCACGAGTGACTGAATCTGGTAAATATATATACGGAGGTCGAATATTTAGAATCAAATTATGGCGGATAGGTAAATTATTCATACTTAATTATCAACTAAACATGCTCTTTCGATTGGGTTTCGATTGGGAAACATACTTCTACAACTCACATGTACATAATTGTATACCTCACTCGCTCTTGCACGATGCCAATACACACTGTCCCGACTATTCATGACGTACACGTATTGTTGCTATATGTAAGCTGTTTGTAGCGACATTATATCAGGGCTAAAAAAGAACTTGTCAGGCTATACCTTTGAAATATATTAATGAGACTCTCAAATAATATATATTTGAACTCATACCAATTTAATACTTTATTTTAGTTGCCACGTACAATAACTTATGTTTATATTTTTTTACTTACTAATTCCAAAGTTTTAAGAAAGATCAATATTATTACCACATTGGATCAGCTGCCTGTTAAAAATGGCGCCCAAAAGTGGGGCCGAAGCAGGCAAAGACGGGCGACCATGACAATGCTACAGGCTTAATTCTAAGCTTATTGTCACGACAGGGTGTTAGTTGCATATCTTGAACTAATACTATACGTATTTAATTTAAACTAAGCCTATGCCATATCAGCGTTAGGCATGTGATGTTCACTGATACGACACAGGTTGACTACATAGGTATATAACTAGGTAAATAAGTAATACATATATATGTAATGAGATTGCTTTCCACACAGTTAGATATGTACGAGAGTATTGTGAGCTGATGATCATCGGTGCCAAATGACGGAGAATGTGTTGCAACTGAGCGCTAGGTTTCTGTTATACCACTATGACAATTGTCACCTGACAGTGACAATTCGGCGTACATGTAGGCCGACTACTTGTCAACCTAGAAAAGCTAACAAACTGATGATGTCAGGTGACTATTGTTAAGTTGATGAAAATGAAGCTAGAGAGCACATTTTTACATAAACGTGACATTAAATAACCTTTAGATTTGTTGATATAAATAAAGTCATGTTAAGATTTGAGGTACTTATACTATTAACTATTAGGTATTTATTTATTTTTCTATTGAAAATGGAAAGGACATTTACAATAAAAGATCATTGTGGGATGGCTAGTAAAGGTCGATTGCGACCATTATATCAAGTGGGACTACAGGAAAAATGGAAAGAATATTCCGACGTCAATTGTTATTTTGCTCAGTAAATAAGGTAGCGCTCAGTTGTTCGGAAAATTACATGGCAGAGTTTGGCACAATTTTGTATTCTGCGAGAATGGCACGAAAATATAATACTGATACATTGTGATGTATTTAGATAATCAATTTACAAAATGGCGTTCCGTCACCCGGCGACCGACGCGGCCTAAAGAGATATACAGAGCTGCATGAGATTCATCAATATACATTCGTCAAGTATAAATAGTCATATTGCCAACGACCGTGCACTACACTACAAATCCAACACATAAAGGAAAAATTAGTCCGCAAACTAAAATATCTGAGATCCTCTTACTTAACTTTAAAAAAAAAACGAAATGCGTATTCTTTGATATAGTTCCCGCATCGGGCCAAGTATTGCTTGTCGAGTAAAGACTTAACCTAAGTATATGAGCCGTAAATCTTAATTATTTTAAAGAATACTGATCCGTGGCCGCTCCGGCAAGACAAAATACGACGTACTAAAAACGTAGGAACTATCGTATAAGAAATAAAATACCTAACCTCTGTAGGCGGGTGGGGTTTTCAATTCGTTAGATGCGTTACCGTTTAGATGTACATGGGGAGGCCGTACATGGCGCCCCAGTCGACGCTCTGGAAGGAGGACATGTCGACGCCGGCCAGCGAGTAGGCGGCGCCGAACTGCGGCATGGTCGGCGGCGGCGCGGGCTGCGGCGGCGCCACCAGCGCCGTGGCGGCGGTGGCCGCGGTCGGCAGCGCGTACGGCGCGTAGCGGTACGCGTGCGCGGCGCCGACAGTGGGCACGGCTCCGACACCGCCCGCTGCGTACACCAAGCCCCGTCCGGGGCGTAACACGAGTCTCTTTCCGAGCGCCAGCGGGGCGGCCGCTACGGCTTCCTTCGGCTGGGCGCGCTTGCACTCGACCTTCTTATTCTTTATCGTGTGGAAGTGTATGTCGCAGACGCGCTCGACCGCTTCCTCGGAATGGAAAGTTACGAACCCGAATCCGCGGTGGCGCTTCGTCTGCTGGTCCATGAGCATGACGGCGTCTTCGACGTGGCCGAACTGCGCGAAGTAGGCGCGCACCTCGTCGGCGGAGGTGTCCTGGCCGACGCCGCCGACGAAGATCTTCTTGGTCTTGGCGGGGCGGGGGGCTGACTTGGGGGTGGCGTGCTTGGGGTCGATGCGCTTGCCGTCCAGGGTGTGCACGGGCACGGCGAGCACCTTGTCGACGGAGGCGGCCTCCTGGAACGTGATGAAGCCGAAGCCGCGCGAACGCTGCGCGCGGCGGGGCTCAATTGCCTTGCTTGGGACTGTTTAAAGACGTGTCCAAATCTGGCGTATGCGTCGCTCTAGTTATTCTCGAACCCCTCGCACACTTCATATTTTCTTGCGAAATGCATGCGTGCAAATGGTTCGCGAATGGTGCGCTAGCGGCGCGTTCGCCATATCTGGACACACCTATAGTCTCTGGCCGAACATAGCGATCGATGTTTAGTACTAATGAAGACTATATTTGAAAGCTCGGATTGAGCCAGTAGCTAAATAGAGTGTCTAATGTTTAGCATAAAAGGAAAGGCAATTTTAACTACGTTTTCAAAATTTGTTATCACAATTTTAAAGCCAAACTTTATAGAAAAAAAACTAGAACTACTTAAAAACACTGTCAAGATGTGACCAAATCTCAAAGTAATTAGGAAATACTGGAAAAATATACTTTTATACGGTATGAGATAACTAAGAGTTCCAATCGCGATGTACGAACCAAAAACCACAATTTATATTATATCTGCATAACTCACAAAAACCTTAATCTTAGACAAATCTAAACAACTAAAATCGTATCTTAAATATCTTCTTGATTTAACTATCATACTTGAAAAACTATAGGGAAAGGATATAGGTACTCAAATAGATCATCATTAAAAATAGCCTATACTAAAGTTAATGACTAAAAAACCGGATGTAAGCTATGAGTTACTAATACTAGGGTTAGAAACAAGCTACAGTCAAAAACTTACAAATCAAGAAGATACTTTAATTACGTATGTCAGAGTAGTGTTAATCTTTTGTTATTATCGAGCAGTTTTATTTATTTTTTCTAATAACATTATATTATAGAATATGGCTCTGACAAATGTAATATAACTTAGAAACTGTCAAATTGTCTATTTAGACTAACAGTATTAGATCTTTGATAGAGGCATTCAGATATTAGTAATAAATATGACAATATTTTACATTCTCATCCTTTTGGGGCGTGATAAAATAGTGTCATATTGATTGACGATATCTGACACTGCTTTCATATGACACACGCAGTTTAAGTATAAAATTGTCTAAAAATCTAGATTAGACAACTTTTAACACGGCTCTAATTCACCACGCTGACAATTGTCAGCTGACAATGACAATTCACCGTGCATTGCTGGTCCAATATGTAAACAATTACGTTACTTGTACTTTATAGTCGTTACTAATCAACCAGAAATGTACAGGAAATTGTCAGTGTCAGATGTCAATTGTCAGGTTGGTGAAATAGGCGCCAGACCGCCGAAAAAGGTGTCACGTGTCAGATTGCCTTATTTTTTGCCCAAAAACCGAAAATTCCAAATATTTATAATATTTTGAAACTTTCGTCTTCTACGGGAAATATCTTAAAATACATAATATCCAAGTTGTTATCAGTCTATTTACTTCAAATGTCTATTCCACCCTCTATAATACGTAGTCATGTTACGGGGCCAATTCTGTCATGCGAAATACGTGACCGACTAACGGATGGACAAAAAACTATCTAGTCAACCGCTTTCACAATATTACTGACAATATTTTCGAATAAATAATACATATGAAAGAACAAAATATAGAACTAACCGCAAATGTTTTTAGAGTCCGTACAAAAGCTATTGCGTCGATTTGAACACAGCATAGTGTCATTGTAAACGCCACATTTTTATAGATTTTGACATTAATCATGATATTGCCATACTTTGTCGTTGCAAATGCCATGTAGAGTTAGATTGGTCCGAAACCGTTAGTTTGACGACCGGTCTGGCCTAGTGGGTAGTGGTAGTGACCCTGCCTATGAAGCCGATGGTCCCGGGTTCGAATCCTGGTAAGGGCATTTATTTGTATTATGATACAGATTGTTCCTGAGTCATGGTTGTTTTCTATGTATTTAAGTATCTATATATTATATATATCGTTGTCTGAGTGCCTACAACACAAGCCTTCTTGAGCTTACCGTGGAGCTTAGTCAATTTGTGTAAAAATGTTCTATAATATTTAAAAAAAAAAAAAACTATCACTAAAAACTACGAAGCATAGCAAATAATACAAAATTTCTCGGTATCTTCAAAAAACTTGAAATTAAAACGATAATGTAAAGACCCAACTACTACTTAAAACCCACTATATCTGAGAAATCAGTAAACAGTACCCCTTTCACCTGCATTAGTCTAATAAAAATCGGTATTAGCAGTAAAATGTAAAGTAATAATTTAATAAAATACACACGATAAATACAATTTATTCCAAGATCGCATGTAATTTCCAATCCCGTCAGCACACCAATAAATCCAGAGCAAAGCTTTCACATGCTCTGTCGATGTAATAAATTACTTATTATCAAAGGCAATCCCAATATGTGGCGCAAACTCTATTCAATAAACTTAATCTACCTATAATTCAATCTATTTGTTAGTGACTTTCTTAAGTAGGCACCTAACTAATTTATTACGTAATAGTTTGTCTATTAAGTAGTATCTAGATTCGAAATGGGCCAATTTTCATTTAGTTGTCGGTATTTTTTTTTTTCATTAAGTTTGTATAAAAATTGGCGGGTTTGAAGAGCTCCTCATTCTGGGTGGAATAATAAATACGAAATCTTTATGAGGCAGAAAAATGTGGTATCGTCTTGGGTCGTCCCATTCGTTTTTCGTCTAGTTCTTAAATTAGTTCTATTCTGCTTTCGTCACGCATTCTACATTCGTCACAATCGTCGGTGGCTTTCAATGTAGAATGAGTGACGAAAGCAGAATAGGACTAATTTTAGAACTTGACGAAAAACGAATGGGACGGCCCAAGATGGTATCCAAAAATGTACCATACCATACTCAGTGTAAGGTTTTATACGCCAGCCTTGCTTATTATTTGCAGAATAGAGAACCACCAATCCAGCAAATTTTATCAAACTGACGAAAAAAACAACTCCACTAACTGCACAGTCTTCACCATGACAAATGGTGAAGTAATTGTCACATACCTACACGTCAAATATCTGTGAAAATATGACGTTTGGTGTCACAATGTTGGTGAAAAGTTAGTTTAGACCAATTCTAACTTCTTTCAATGGCTGTATACGATTTTATCCTTGCCTATTTTGAGTCTCGAGATTGCGTAGGTAGAGTTAGCCTAGAAATAAAAAAAACCGGGCAAGTGCGAGTCGGACTCGCGCAAGAAGGGTTCCGTACCATAATGCAAAAAAAAAACAAAAAAAGCAACAAAAAAAACGGTCACCCATCCAAGTACTGACCACTCCCGACGTTGCTTAACTTTGGTCAAAAATCACGTTTGTTGTATGGGAGCCCCATTTAAATCTTTATTTTATTCTGTTTTTAGTATTTGTTGTTATAGCGGCAACAGAAATACATCATCTGTGAAAATTTCAACTGTGTAGCTATCACGGTTCGTGAGATACAGCCTGGTGACAGACGGACGGACGGACGGACGGACGGACAGCGAAGTCTTAGTAATAGGGTCCCGTTTTACCCTTTGGGTACGGAACCCTAAAAAACTAAAATTTCCTCCATGTTAAACTAAAGTAACTAGCTTTTAACTAAGATAAAGACAGAAGTAAAATATTGTCAATAATATTGTTAACACGGTTAGACTTCAAAATTAACACTCCCTCCTCTATTCGAGCAATGTTACCAAAATCTACCATTTTTGAGCATGGCAAGTGTTACGTCAGTGAAGAACCTACTAACAGTTACTTTTCTACCAAAATAATCGTGTAGTCTACCTATATCTCACGTGATTATTGGTTTCTAAACTAATGATGGTTTTAAAGATCGAGTTTAGATCGGGAAGTCAGTGTTGCCATGTTGAAAAAAAAAAACGGTCACAATGTAGCACAAACTTTACAAACACAAAATAAATAGCCAAGTGTGACCTGTTGGGGCCTGTTTACAGATTGATTAGTGTTTAGTGTCAAATGTATGAACTATAGTTCGTTATTTTTAGCATTAAAAAGAACTTCAAAGAAGGTAAGCGATCTTGACATGTCTTTTAATTGAAAAACGCTTTTTAAAAATCAGTAAGTATTACTTATGAAAGCAGAAGGATATAAATGATCGTAATAGATTCATAATTGTTACATATTTGCCGTAACTTATTTTAAAAATGTGTTTTTCAATTAAAAGACACATCAAGATTGTTTACCTTATTTCTAATGCTAAAAAAACGAACGAACGAACGAAACGAACTATAGCAATAAACACTAATCAATGTGTAGGCGTCCTTTACATCGGGGGTAAAGGCCGCCACACTTACCCATATGCCACACTTATCCGTATTAACTGTATTATTATTGAATAAAAATTAAACATTCATGTCATTCCTAAATCGTATAACATGTGTAAAGGTCTAAGAAGAAATCATGCCCGAATTTGACAACTGCATGGCGCTTGTACTGCGCCATATGTTTTGTCGTAACTGAATTGTCAATCAATGAATCTAAGTTAGAAATCAAGTCTAGGCTTAGCACAGCTGCCCGTCCCTCTATAATTGATAGGTACAGTTAGAAAAAGATGAGTAGTATAAGTATTTCGCGCGCGAGATACTGTCACGGCGCTTCTGTGCCAAGCTCAGTGAACAAACACAACAAAACAAACTAGAATTTTAAATAAACAAACACTTCAACTTTTTGTCCATGGCAACACCAACAGAAAGGGGGGTCTACCAGAGTTTCGAAGACATAGTCAAGATAGAGACAGCGAAGTTAGTCTATGGTTCTCAAGTCTAGAATTAGTGACTCTAGCATGCCAGTCTATTTGTATTAGTGTACCTAGTCCACCATAGCCCAACTAGAGCGCGTACCATAAACAATGTGTCCGTCTGTCTGTCATGTCGGGGTAATGTAAATACCTATTTGGGTGAGCAGAATTATATTAGTGTAAATAAACAATAACGTTAGAAGATTAAACACAAGTTCATATTTAAAAATATTTTTTTTTTATTATGAATGGGCTTACTCATGGCCACAGACTAGCCGAGGCGTAGACGTGGCCTACGATGGAGCGAGCTCGCCCAGAAGGTGCCTGTTCACTCTTGATTTGAAGGTTGCCGGGATAATAAAATTAATAAATATGTATCAATGTAGATTAAGGTGGTTTATTACTTATTAGTTTTTGTATTAAGAAAATCTGAGGTGAATTTGGTACGATTTTTAGCTCGAGAATTAATGGAATATTGTTAATTATTTTTTATTACTTAGGTATATTTTACGTGGAATACCTTCCTTAAATATTATCTAAAAGGCACTGACTAGGCTTGAGCTAGTCTCACAGCCGTATTCGAACAATGAGATACGTCAAATACTAGATATTGAAACGATATCATAGAAGGTAGGATCGCATAGAAGTGGTATACGCGTGCCTCCGTGAGGGACAAAACATACGCAAATGCGACACTGTGATTGGTCGAATTAATTTGTTGCCCACCATTCTCCATACTAATAAAAAGGTGGGGAACAAACAAAAAGTGAGACTGTGACAAGGACAAGCAATAATACCGCTTTCTCTGCTACTCCTACTGAAAGATACATAAGACTATCCCGTTCTGTCAGTTACCCCCACCACTCATGCCAGATCCAGGTATATCGTAGATTCATGAACGATATGGATTAGATATGTCAGTGTCAAACAAGTGTCAAAAGTGACGTATTTGTTTGAAGAAACGTCAATTTTGACACTTGTTTGACACTGACATATCTAATCCATATCTTTTCTAGATCTATTAACTGACGTATCTTAAAGTTGGAATCGAGCCGTTAAGTTGTTATCGTCGGGTGACAAGCAAAAGTCACTAAGTACTATCAAAAAATTAAAGTAACAATGCACTTTATTACACTTGTAACACGGTTTATTGTCCAATAATGTCAATGGTGTTAGTTAGTGACTTTTGCTTGTCACCCGACGTTATAGTCTTTTGTATTTGTATTGTTGTATTGACTTTTACTGATAATTGGTATTTCATTAATTAAAATTGAACAAGTAAAGAAATAGATACAAACTATAATGCCGATCTAACTAAATGGCATTTTTGTTAAAAAAAGATTTCCAGGTTCTCGAATGTAGGAATGGATGTAAAGAAGAGAGATAATGCATTGGGATGATTTCGAAAGCGGGGTAATTTAGAAAATGGCAAATACCTACTAAATTAGAAGCACTTTCCACTGTAGTAACAGTACGCAAGATGACGTGGTAAGCGTTGCACTAGCGAAGTGTTGCTAAAGTACGAAGTGCTTCTGGTTTGTAGATATTTGACATTTTCTAAATTACCCCGCTTTCGAAGTTACCCCAATGCACTTAATGTCAAATTGCTTATGGTACCGCATATACTCGTACCTACTTGGTAACTACCTAACCTAACAACCAATCGACTCCAAACTGTAATCACTGACCCACAGAGTTGAAAATCCGTCTTCGCCTGCCTACAACGTCTGTCTCACAACAAAATATGTTAATGTTTGTATTTGTTTCAATGTCTTTAAATAATATTATAACTTAAAACTATTTAATTGATAATTACACCATCGTCGTCATCAGATAAAAAGTCCTAAAGGTAAATGTCGCATCTTGAACTCTACTGCATTGAAAATAGAGACGTGTTATTATATAAAAAAAACCGGACATAACCGAGTCGGACTCATCCACTGAGGGTTCCGTATTTTTTAGTAAGTATTTGTTGTTAATAACAACTTATTATAGCGGCAACTGAAATACATCATCTGTGAAAATTTCAACTGTCTAACTATCACGGTTCATATAAGATATAGCCTGGTGACAGACAGACGGATAGTGGAGTTGGTAATAATAGTGTTCCGTTTTTACCCTTTGGGTACGGAACCCTAAAAACAAAGATGGTGTAATATTTATACGATGTTATGGTCTAAGGTAGAACGTTCATTCACATAAAGTTTTCAAGATAGGTACTAAAACGTTAAGTTATGTTATATGTACCTAATGAATATAATTAATAAAATTAATGATATTGGCCGTGTATATCTCTTTAGTCAACTAAAACTTGTAGGAGGCACAATTACTAAAATAACTCAATTAAAAAGAGAAATTTTAACATATTGTTTAATATATTTCGTCGTTACCGAACATTTTCCTCATAAACGAAGGAAACTAGAAAGCTAGGTCTCAAACTCGGATACTTAAACCCGATAGCTGTCCAAAACAATGGTCTTTCAAGAGAATAGACAATCAAGTCTTGTTTATAACACCGTTGACACATTAAACTGACCATGCGAGTCACAAATATGTTACTCTTCGAAGGCAGCAAAAATATGTGACTCTTATGGCTCTACATATAAGATCGTGTCAGATATTTTTGCTGCCTTCGCTGTGTAACATATTTTCGCAGGTTATTAGTTACTTTTAGTACTTAAATGGACCTAGTACCGCTAGGTAGCTTAAACAATTGCTAATTTTCTTGTACACATTAGTAGGTACTTTTCCAGAGTAGGTAGAGTAACGGGGCAAGTTAAATCGCTTGCAAGGAAGTGATGTGACATGTGACCTATAGTTTCATACATTACAACCGACGAATGCCGCACTCGTGTAGCGTATTGGCTTTTAGAGTTGTTTTGATAAATAATTACGATTTTGTAAAGTATCTATAAATACTTTTGAAAAACTTAATTCTTTTATGACTTGTGCCGTAGAAAACACAATACTTACCCGTTATTTCATTATTATTCTACTGTGTTAAAATTAGAGATGCAACGGATAGTTGTTTGGCCGGATACCGGATACCGGATATTCGGCCACAACATCGGCGGGATATCCGGTATCCGGCCACCGAATATTCGGCCAGCGGAACTATACCTACATTTCGGATTTTCGGGTGCGCATTCTGCAGGTTTGACCTGTTTCCTAGCAAACGTTCGCGCGGACTCATTTCTAGGTACGAAATGAGTGCGCGTCCAAGTCAGTGGAATGATTAAATTGTTGCAAAATAATAAACAAGTACGATTATGACAGTGTCTGTTACTTAAATCTAGGGATTGCAATCCGGTCCGGCGGATCCGGTAATCCGGCCGGATCCGGCACATTTTTCATGATACCGGATCCGGCAAAATTCACCGGATCCGGTCCCGGATCCGGTAAAGTGAAATAAAGCGCTAAACAGCTAACAGCTTAAAACACTGCTAAAATTTAAAAGTTCTCGCCAGTATTCGAATTTTCTCGCTCGCAAACAGCAACACAACAACTTGTTTGTTAGTTGACGCCAGTCTTCTAGCCGACGAAATATGTGTCGTGAGATTTCCGTGCACCGTAAGTACTGGATTGGTTTATATTCAATTTATTGTGTTGTTACATTGTAATTTAATGTACATGTTCTTTCGTTTTATTTTGTACTTATAATAAGTGTTACCTGCATTTAAAATATAATGAATAAATATTTATAAAATTAAATAGAGAAATATATGTTGACTTTTGACGACCGGTCTGACCTAGCCAGTGGGTAGTGATCCTGCCTGTGGAGCCGCGATCCTGCGTTTTCGAATCCCGGTAAGGACAATTATTTGTGTGATGAGCACAGATATTTGTTCCTGAGTCATGGTTGCTTTCTATGTATTTAATTTTAAGTATTTGTATATTATATATCGTTGTCTGAGTACCAACAACACAAGCTTTCTTGAGCTTACCGTGGGGCTTAGTCAATTTGTGTAAAAATGTCCTATAATATTTATTTATTATTATTATTTATATGTTATTTTGTATTTCCCTTATTCTCTTTATTTATCTTTCTTCTTAGGCTAGGTCATTTATAATATGAATATAAAAGTAAAATATAAAAACACTTACAAAACAATAAAAAATACATATAAACACATTATAAAAAAACCTAACCTAGGGTGCCGCCGGCAGCGGGGCAGGGCCCAAGCTGCCGGTGGTCAGGGCCGCAGAGTGAGGAACCGACGTACTATACGCGCCGTGTCCAAAATTACCGCCTTCTGCATCTGACCCTTAATCCATCCACCCAGCGAGAGTCTCTCTAGGTGTGTTGGTCGAGACTCTTCGCTATGAGACCGTTCGTTCGTTATTTTGTTATTATTATGCTACTAAATGTACTTGTATAGGTATACACGTTTATTGATTTTGTTTGCTAAAACTAAAATGGTTGAATTGAGAGCACCTTTTTGTTGGAAATGTGGGTTGGGCTATAGATATTTTAAGAGAAAAAGAAGATTTTATTTGTGGTTAAGTAATGAAAACGTTGATTTTTGAAACTTAAAACAGCAGTCATCGAATTAAACTGTTGTGAGACATACTAACATTGAATAATTTACGGTTTAGACTCACTTGTTTTTAGTCACTCGCGCGACATGTTTCGGAGAGCCTAGGTCTCCAGTTAAGACACCCGTTTTATTAATCCATTAAAAAATATCCTTAACTTCGCATATATCGCTAAAAACATGATAAAATACGTGACTTGATGAATTTTTTATCCGCAATACCAATCCGGCCGGATCCGGCCGGATCCGCCGGATTGAGGCCAAAATCCGGCCGGATCCGGCCGGATTCAAAACCAGTCCGGATTGCAATCCCTACTTAAATCCAATTGGTTTACTCCGAAATCACGCAATATAACTATCCGGTATCCGGCCGGATAGTAGGTCACTATCCGGTATCCGGCCGGATACTAAAATTATGGCCGGATAGGCCGGACACCGGATAGTAACCGGATATCCGGTGCATCTCTAGTTAAAATGTACCTTTGTTCGTTTTAATTGAGTTACTTTTGTTTACTATATAAATGACTCCTTTATGTGAATGACGTTCAGGTTCCAATGTGAGAGTCGAATAAGGCAAAAGAAATAAGTTTTTGGCAAAAATTTCATTTTTGGTACAAGCTTTTATCGCTGACTGTACTTTTCTTACGACAGGCAACTAATACTCATCGAGACAATTCTAAAAACCCCTAGCACAATTAGGCTGCGTTGTTTCATCACAGAGTTCCTATGGCCACCTCCTGTCTCCATCAGCTCGACGGTACCATAATATTGCATTGTCATCCGATTTATACATGCATGCGAAATTTCAGCTCAATCGGAAACCGGGAAGTGGATCAAATTTAACTAGCAAGATTTGATTACAGACAGACAACGGTCAGGTGAAAGTAAATAAAAGCTTGTAAAAAGCTTGTAAGTAATAAAATCTAGTAATAAGGTTTAATCTTAAATACCCTACTCATAGTGTTGTGTTCCTGCCGGTGACAGGCGTGGCTCACTCCGCGATTTCGTCGCTTTGCTACAGGTAGCTAAATGTACATCCGTTCGACCCCAATTTTGGGGAAAGCCATAAGCCGCGCGTGGCGCTGTCGCCACCTAGTGGCCATATCTGTGCTGATCGTAACAGACGCGTTTTGTTAGAGAGTAAGTCTTTTGTACCTAGTACTATTATTTATTCTGTGCCGGTGAGCAACAGCGTTGTCAACTTGGCATAATTGATGCCATATCAGGCATATTTTCACTTGCTTTGGCACCAAAATTTTCCATTTAGCATCTGGCATATTTTTTAGCATAATTTAGTCTAAGCCAAGTTTGCACCAACTTGGCAGCAACAATATGCGCCATCGCCTTATGTGGTTCATATTTTCATATGAATTTTGACTTTTGTGGACGGATGGACGTCGACGGACTATATAAAGTTGGTCAAGCAGATCTTGTCAGTAGAAAAAGGCGGCAAATTTGAAAAATGTATGTGTTTTAAGTATCTAATTTCAATTTGACATTTTAGCATTTTTTTTAGCATATTTCAAAAAACTTTGGCATAATCTAGATATTAGTCTGGTGAGCAACACTGGTGAGCAATATTGCCAAAGCCCAACAAGGCTGCGGAGTGTTAGGGCTCATTCAGACGGTGCGAGGTTGATAAGTTTTAACTTGCAATATGTCGGCCTAAGTCGTAAACCTCGTAACTCCTCCGGAGGAGTTACGGGGTTTGCGACTTTAAGTATTGTTGTCCAAGGTAGCAATTACTAATTTCCTTGAAATGGAGTTACGAGGTTTGCGATTTAGGCCGAATTTTATATTTCTCTGTGCCTCATTCGACTCTTATATAAACACTTAAATATATTTTAAGCTGCATTTCCACTGCACAGATGCACAGAAATGTGCGATGATGCGTAGCGAGGGCTGTTTTTCTTAACAAATAATAAAATATATAATAAAACGAATAAAAAATATAGCTGGTCAAGCAAATCTTATCAGTAGAATAAGGCGGCTAATTTAAAAAAATGTAGGCGCGAAGGGTTATCCCATAGAAAATTTGAATTTCGCGCCTTTTTCTACTGACAAGATTTGCTTGACCAGCTATATTTAAAATATTTATGGAGTAGGTACCAAAACGTCAAATTAAAATTTCTACAGTAAAATAAATCTTTTATAATAGGTACAGTTAGCAAAACTATTAGCATTGATGCCAAACTAATAGCAATGCTGACTGTACATGTATATTCAACATATTTACAGTTTATCCGTTTGAATAGTCACCATCAGATAATATTGGAGTGGCCAAGATTTTCACAAATATCTGAACACATGTGCATTTTCAAGAAGAGCATTATTAGATATTTTTAAGAACCTTAGCTGCTCTAATATGTGACGCTCCACGTTTAAAGGTACCTTATGGCGGTCGGCGATATAGTGTATTTTTTTATAGCGTTGCGTAGTACCGCATTAGTATTGGAGCGACGCTCATAAGCGTAAGCGCAGACAACCATAAGGTACCTTTCATCGTGGAACATCACATATAGTTATGCGGTTACCACACATGCGAATTCGCACGACGCTCCGTGTGAGCAGGACAGCAGCGTATATAGCGATGTCCCACTCGCACTTCGGAGCGACATGCGAATTCGCATCCAATGTGAAGATAGCCGAAAGAGATGACTCATAGGTTTTACGTGACAGGTCCTAGGAATAGCGTCAATACTGGTTTTTAATTTTATTTTAGGGCCTAGATACTAGCCCTTTAAGCTAAATCTCTTAGAATAAAACTAGAGCCAGGTAAAACCTATGCTGGCGCCATGTATCAAACCCTTTGACAGATGCCAACACCATTCAAAATGTACATATATTATCTCAATCAATGTATCTTTGGAGTTGCCCTTACATTTAGGGCGTCCGCTATACTTCGATTTTTTAGCATTAGAAAAAAGGTAAACAACCTTGACGTGTCTTTTTATTGAAAAACACTTTTGAAAAATAAGTCACGGTAAATATGTAACAATTATGAAGCATATTATGATAATTTACATTCTTTTGCTTTCGTAAGTAATAGTTACTGATTTTTAGAAAGCATTTTTCAATTAAAAGACACCTCAAGATCGCGTAGTCTTTTCCCAATGCTAAAAAAACGAACTATAGATGGCGCGGATGCACGGAGGGCACGCGGGTGCCATTGTAGGCAAAATTATTCATTAAAACCGAGTTTTCCTAGGATAGAGATGCCGTCATATAGTGGCCGTGTCCATACAAAATAATACGGCTAAATATGGATGTCGTCATATTTTGTATGGAGACGGCCGCTATATGACGGCCCCGCTATCCTAGGAAACCAGAGGGCCTACCGTGAACCACGTTCGACGTGTTGCCTCTCTGTCGCACTTGTAAATTCGTACATAAGTGTATAAGCAACACGGTTCGCGGTAGACCCTCAGAGCTTAACCCGCTCGCCCGCTCCGTGCGACCGCGCCAGCTAGCGAACGCTCTTTCATGGTTCCTCTACACGATGGGCCAACGCCGGTCACTCCAAGGGACGCAGCCATGCAGTACAATGAGATAGCAATGTCACTTGCTCCCTCTAACCATAGAGAAAATAACTGATTTGCAAGACCGAAGTGATCCCATAAGTGTTCCGTAAACAAAGTTTTGTACGGAACACTAAAAATACATAGATTGGTCACTCCATACATCAGTTTTAGTACCAAATAGACTTAATTTGCTTACTAAGCTGTTGAGATAAGACTTTCCGGTCGGTGCTACATCTATTGTCAAGTAGCAGTACTGATAGTTCCGCTACTCGATGCTAGATGTAGACACTGAAATTAATAGTCGTTTTGGTACTAAAACTGATGTATGGAGTGAGCACTCTTGTCTTACTATATTTATAATAGCGTCCATTGGAGCGGCCGCCATTGGCCCATCGTGTAGAGGAGCCATCATATAAACACCCCAACATCTACACTACCATGCATCTCACCTGCGTGACAGGATCCTTCATGATCAGCACATCGGTGACCGCTCCGAACATGGCAAAGTATTCCCTGAGCTTCTCCGAGCTGGTCTGCCAGCTGAGGCCCCCGACGAACAGCTTGCTGGGCGAGGGGGAGGTGGCCGCGGGGGGGGCGGGCGCGGGCGACGTGTGGCCTGATGACGGGGAGGTCTCTGTGAAAAGGAAAAATAAAGTCAAAGGAAAAAAAACCGGCCAAGTGCGAGTCAGACTCGCGTTTCTAGGGTTCCGTACCTAAGTCCAACTCACGCTTGACTGCACATTTGTAATAGGTTTTCCTATTACCACTATTTTGTGTATTCTTTTCAAAATTTTAGACCCAGTAGTTTCAGAGATAAATGGGGGGGGAATGGTCAGACAGACAGACAGACGCATGAGTGATCCTATAAGGGTTCCGTTTTTTCTTTTGAGGTACAGAACCCTAAAAATGGACATTTCTATTTAGTTGAGAGTGCTGGCCACATCTGGAGTTTTACAGAGAAAAAGAAAAAAGAAAGCTTTCAAAACTAGGCTTTCAAATTTACAAAATAGGCCAACATTTTACTACTCTATTCATCCTACAATGTTATTTTAGCTACAAGGTGGAGTTCTGTGGCGGAGCGATGTCACTACAAAGTTATAACTGAGTCGGTAAAGTTTGTAATGGATAGTGGTGAGTACGGTAATTTACAAAGTTTGTAATTGACTATGTTTGTAAACAATTAATGGGAGCTGTACTGATTATCTTTGAGAGGTCAAAGGTTTTATAGATTAAATACTTTGTTGACAAAAGCTTAAAATAAATAAAACACCAAAGATGCTACTGGATGTAAATCTAGTATGTTTAGCTTGGTCTTACTAGCAAAACTATTTGTTTTGTGACTTAAACCTGTTGTTATTAACAAATAAACAAATCAAATATATTGTAAATGGGCAAAGAACACAATGCAACTTACTGAAAGAGCGGATTCACGATAAAAATAAATATTTATACTGCCCTCTGTGAAGTACGTAATAAAAGACTAGATTGTAATTGTTTGTATAAGGAAACACTTACTTATCTGTTGTACAGCGATTTGCTGTTGTTGGTGCTGCTGGTGGGCCGCCGCAGCGGCCGTGGCGGCGGCATGGGCGGCCGCCTGCGCGCTCAAGACATGGGCGGTCAGCTCGCCGCCGACCAAGCTGCCGTCCAAAACCTCCACACCTCCGAGCGCCCCGCTGGAATATAGTCCCATCATTGTCACTTCACAATCGATAAGAAAATACACAATTGAACAATAATGCCGCGAAGCAGATCGAATTTGTGACGCGAAAGTTTGCAATGACAAAACACGGTCGGCATTTGTTTACGCTTTATTACCGGCCAGTTACGAGTTACGATTTTAGGGAAAGTAGGTGAGTATTGAAAATAACATTACATCGAGTATATTGCTAGCATTTCCACGATTAAGTCATTAAACTAGCCCTGAAATGTTTATTACAATAATTATTTGTTGTGAAAAGTTTTTAGGTTCGTAAACAAATAAGATACGATGACAGACAGGATGACAGTGAAGAAAGTTATCTATGGTCGGAAGTTTAGTTTTTTGTTGTTTGGAATGAAATGTCAATGTCAAACCGAAATCCGATAGACGTAGAACGTAAATTATTTTGCGTCTATAAAAAATCTTACAACGTTTTCTTAATTTACTTTTACCTTTTTCAGCATTAAATTTGTTGTCACAGCAACCCAAATAAAGATCGCGTTAATAAATAACAGATGACTTATCTAAAAGAAAGTTAAACAAGAATCTTCTTTTAATCCGTTTTAGTATGGTTTTAGTCATGTTGGCAAATTCTGTAATTGGAAAACTTTTACACAATTTCTAGGAATTTTCTTACCACAGATATAATTATGTGGCTGAGAATGGTTTCATTTTAAATGCCTGTCAAGTTTTCGAAATAACTTACAATTATCTTACCTATTCCGAGTTAACTGAAAGGTACATCTATATACATATAAATATAATACCTACCTACGTACCGCTTGCCATCTGAAAATTTTACTTAACTGTTTAAGGTTCCTTTTATCTTTTAAAATATTACTAGGTAGATATTTAATACAAAAATACGTATTTTAATCCCAAATAGAAAAGTAAATGATAATTAAATTATATAATATTATTCCAAAACTTTCAAATACAAACACCATTTACGTTTCGAACTAACAAAAACGATTACACCTACAAATGCATAGTGGCGTTAAAAAAAAAAACAAAATTGCATTCGAGCATTGATAGCAACGTAATTGAAAGCTCTCCAGCTTTTATTTTATTGAAAATGAACTTCGCAATCGCCAGCTGCTCGCAAAAATTGCTCTCGAGTTGCGCATTTCACCTCTAAAGAGGGTTACTAGGTTTCATCTCGCTCCGCCTTGTTAGTTTGCCAATTGATATATATGCCGTTCTCTCTCGCACGAACGTTTTTGTTTCTATTTAACAAACAGGAATTCCTCTAGCTTTCCCTTTTCCGCATAGAGGGTGGTCCTCTTAGGTTGCCCTGGGCTCCTGGTGTCAGCGCGCGGTTTTTCGCCAAATATTGACTTAATTTGTAAAGTTTACACAAGCATTATTGGTTAATTCTATTAAATTAAGAATAGGAGTCTAAAATATCTTACGAAATATTAAATAATCTAAGACTAAAATAAATTTAAACTCGTTAAAAGTTATAGCTGCGGATTTACATGATAAATGCTACATTATCCATACAAGTCGCAGTTGGTCAGATTCTTTGCTAAGCTGTTTGATGGATATTCAGGAACTTTTCCTTTAGAAAATTTCCTTGTGCCATAAATCAGCGCGGACGTCATCAATTTATCTTTTCACTCGCTTTAGGTATTTGCAGACCTTTTCGTTTCTTATGGTTTTGTGTATTTTGGTTCCTTTGGACACTGTTATCTAACTGTAGGTATACAGGATGTCCCATAAATGACACAGGAGACAGACCAGGCCAAGAGGACTCAAACCAACTTAACATGACCCCAGTAAAAGTGGCACGGTTTTCAACCAAAGGTACCAAATTAAGGTTTTTCATGAATTTTGACCGTTTTTTAACATTGTTAGTGCCAGTGTGCACTCAGAAAGGTCTCGAAGTTTTTATGTGTACGGCCACAGAATAAATAATAGTACTAACAATAAGTACAGAAGACTCACTCTCTAACAAAACACGTCTGTTACGATCAGCACAGATATGGCCGCTAGGTGGCGACAGCGCCACGCGCGGATTATGGCTTTCCCCAAAATTGGGGCCGAACGGATGTACTTTTAGCTACCCGTAGCAAAGCGACGAAATCGTGGAGTGAGACACGCCTGGTACGGCATCATGAATAGTAAATTAAGATAACAGAATCAGGTATTTTATCGATAAACAATGTAAAATGCAAAAAAATACTGGTTTAATCTAGAATTAAATTCACAGCGTATACCTATATGTATCACAAAATCCTAGGAAAGTATATATGTAACACTAATTACCAGAAAAGCCCTATTCGCCGAAAAACCCCAGACGTTTGACCCCCCGAGCCCGACCGATTGCCTCTGAACCCTGACACGAGCGTATAATTTGTCACGTTTGCGCTAATCTTACTGGATTGAGGTAAAATTAGAAACGCGAGACATTTTTTGTGGATTTTAAATTGGTTTTATGTTGAAACTAATGATCCAAAAGAGTCGAGCATTTTAGCTCTTTTTTTTTATTTTGTTAGGGCTCGCCTCATCTCTTTGACGTCTAAAAGGCTAAAAGCCTTTTCTATTTAATTATTATAATACGAGCCCTAAAAAACCGGGCAAGTGCGAGTCGGACTCGCGCACGAAGGGTTCCGTACCATAATGCAAAAAAAAAACGAAAAAAAAGCAAAAAAAAACGGTCACCCATCCAAGTACTGACCACTCTCGACGTGCTTAACTTTGGTCAAAAATCACGTTTGTTGTATGGGAGCCCCATTTAAATCTTTATTATATTCTGTTTTTAGTATTTGTTGTTATAGCGGCAACAGAAATACATCATCTGTGAAAATTTCAACTGTCTAGCTATCACGGTTCGTGAGATACAGCCTGTGGCCTATTTTATAAAGCTACAAGTTACAATTTACAAGCGGAAGTCTCGTTCTAACACATAGGGTTAGAAAGAGACTTCCGCTTGTAAATTGTAACTTGTAGCTTTATAAAATGGGCCACTGGTGACAGGCGGACGGACGGACGGACAGCGAAGTCTTAGTAATAGGGTCCCGTTTTACCCTTTGGGTACGGAACCCTAAAAAAGAGCTAAAAGGCTCGAGTCTTTTGGATCACTAGTTGAAACTTAGAGGCATCTTAGTGATACCTGTCTGAATAAACCTAGATTTGATAAATTAGACTAGTATTAGACTTTAAACAAACATGTTCTTTTTTGAGCTGTATACAGGATGGCTAAAAAATAACTGCATTCCCGTTGCCAGGGAGGTTCTGATACTGAGCAACTTTTACGATGGGACACATCCCGAAATCGCGAAAAAAAGTTAGCTGTTTCATACATTTTGACTGGTCCATTTCCTATGGAAGGGTAATTTTTTTCTCGCGATTTCGGGGTTGGTACCATAGTAAAAGTTCCTCAGTATAATCCCAAAACCTCCCTGGCAACGGGAATGCAGTTATTTTTTAGCCACCTGTATATGCAGATAGAGAGACAGGAGAGAAAGAGAGAGTCGACGTTTGTTGAACATTGTGCGGTATCCAGTAGTCAATTTTTCGCCAATCTGATTAAATTTCCCGATCGAATCAGGACGCAAACACCAATTTGGCCGCCGAATTCAACCGCCGATTATGACCGATATTAGCGATAAAATGAGATGCGGACGCAAAGGTACCAATTTGTGACGCCAGTATTTTCATACTGGGGCATTTTTTTCAATTTAGAGGGCTCAAGTTTTAGAGAGCACCATAAATCTAAAATTGGTGATTTGCGCCAATTATTTTGCTGATCAAATTGACCGATTTGATCAGGCCCGTCTGGATACCACTTTTATACGACACTTGAGTGTTAAGGGGTATCCAGACGGGACTGACGAAATCAGTCGATTTGTTCAGGAAAATAATTGGTCAATCTCATCTAGCGTCCACACGTACACAAATTAAATCACCAATTTGCATTCTACTATGAAAATTGGCATTTTTGTGTCCGCACCTGCTGATGTGATCGGGGAATCAAATTGGTATTTGCGTCCGCACGGCCCTGTTTGATCGGAGAATTTCATCAGATTGGCGAAAAATTGTCTCGTCTGGATACAACTTTAGGCATCAATCGATCACTTGATTGAAAGGAGACAGTGTTGACAATAGCCAAGTCATCCTGACTAGCTAGCTAGGGCTCAGCCAATGTCAATGTCTCCGGGACATATAGATAGACGGGGTTCATTGACCCGGCAGGGACGCTCGGGATTTTCAACAAGATAAGTTGGGATGGAGAAATGATTTTAATAGTGAATGTTGTGTTATTTATTTAGATATGTTTAAATTATTTATTTTGATTGAATATACCATTCACTTAACGTTATTAGATGAATAAATCTTGTTTATTTATTTATTTGTAAACTTGTATTAATAACGTTAAGTGAAGTTATCTGACTTGTGGTTTGTTGAGATAATTTAGATAAAATTGGCGAGTTAAATTGTGAGCTAAAATTGATATATTTTATTAATTAATGCATAAATTTTTGCTGTATACAGTTTTGTACCTGTGTACCTGATTCTTATATACAATAAAAAACTTTGAACTTTGAATTTTGATGAACGTGCTTTTTTTTACAACGCTTAAGTTTTTCGTTTTTCGCCTATCGATTGAAGGAAGTGAAAAAAGTGGTTTGGACTGAAGCTACGGGATGAAACGAAACGCAAGGCTAGCGCCCCCGAGTCAGTGACCCAGTAAAAAAAATGCATCGGAATTGTAGTTGTAAACATAAACAACGTAGTATAAATATCCCTTTTGCAATGAATTAACCTTTTTTTAAAGGAAAATCGATAGTTGATTGAGGGTGTCCATTGAGGGGTGCCGGGGTACGCATGCGCGGGTGCGGGGCGCGGCGCGGCGCGTCTCCGCCGCCACACGCTCGCCGACACCCGACCACGCCGCGTCCTCACGCGCGTCTTTGCCATATTGTCCTGTCACAGCAGTAAGTAATGTCTACTGCTGCGCCGGGACAAGCAGGCAAAGGCGACGCACCACCAACCGCAACAGAATGGACAGACTGAAAGATTTCACCGATCTCCGAGGATACTGAATGTTCTTTTATTGTATTGTGTGTGTCCACAGGTTCTGTTCACAGGTTAGCTGGTTGTTGACTGAAATGGGAGCGGCGGCCGTGCCCAAAATCGATGGCTAATAGTGCTAGTGTAAAGTGCCTGTGACATTAGTGAGAGTGAGAAGCCTCGACTAAATCTAGTGGTTTTATGTGTCATCTTCTCTCTTATGAAAAGCTGATTAAACTGTGATTACACTTAGAATTTTAGCAGCTTAAAGCTAACATATGTCAAGCTTTCAAGTCATATGTTCTAGTGACGCGAACATAGTTTAAGAGAAGTTATATGTGACTGAAACTCAGCTGTGCTAAAACCTCATAAGGTCAATAGTACCAGGAGAGCATAGGGGCAGAGATTAAGCTATGGGAGGGTGCACGTATTGAGCGACACAGCGCGCATGCGCGCCGCCATCTTTGGCTGCATCCGACTCGGCCATTTTCTCCGAGGGTGGTGAATAAAGTTCTATAAAAATCACCCCAGTCTTGCGTTCAGGGGAAAAGAAATCCTATTGCGTTTGACTTAAGCTTCAAAACGAAATATTAAGGAGGAATAGAGTAATTTGGGAGGGATACATAATTACTGTTTATTATTTTGCTTTCAGATGGATCTCTTTTGTATGGCGCGAATAGAAAATTAAGACTATGGTATAACTAATTCTACTAATATTTTTTCTACATATTAGGTGTCACTATGTATATGTATGAATCAGCTATGAACGCAAGTATATAACATGAAACTATAATTAAATTTACCTACTTAATTATATACGAAATGAATGAGGGGTCATGACCTCTGTAAAGTTATATTCTGCGGAGATTGGGTGACTAAAGTATTAGTATCAACCTACTTTGTGATGTGTTGGTAACAATAGCAATTGGAGAAACGGTCTAAAAGGAAGAGATTTCACTTATTTTCTTCTTCTAGGCTTAGTCAGGCGTGGCTCACTCCGCGATTTCGTCGCTTTGCTACAGGTAGCTAAAAGTACATCCATCCGACCCTTGACCCCAATTTTGGGGTTTGCCATAAGCCGCGCGTAGCGCTGTCGCCATCTAGCGGCCATATCTGTGCTGATCGTAACAGACGCGTTTTGTTAGAGAGTGAGTCTTCTGTACCTAGTACTATTATTTATTCTGTGATCAGACGTGGCTCACTCCGCAATTTCATCGCTTTGCTACAGGTAGCTAAAAGTACATCCGTTCCACACCAATTTTGGGGAAAGCCATAAGCCGCGCGTAGCGCTGTCGCCATCTAGCGGCCATATCTGTGCTGATCGTGACAGACGCGTTTTGTTAGAGAGTGAGTCTTCTGTACCTAGTACTATTATTTATTCTGTGGCTTAGTTCCATCTAAATTTGGGGTCGGCTTAGTCCATACATAGTGGTATTTTCTGAGTTCCACTACCAACTCCCCGAATTAATAAAATGAAAGTAAGGGTGGGGCTTTACAGTATTTCGCACTGTAAACTCACTGCTACGTTAATCTCGTAGCGCTACGGCGTAGGCCGTAGCCCATCATTTCGGCGCTGCTGTATCTCGCGTAGAGGCGACAATATACGGCACGATTCGAGAAATGAATTAGAGACTCACTAGGTATGAAATAGTAAAGATATGTGACATTACACAGCAAAAGGTACATTAAGCGGCTGGCGCTTACGCTATTATTAACGCTGCTCCAATATTCAGCCGGGGCAATGGTACCTCTTAACGTGGAACGTCACATATCTTTACTATTTCATATCTAGCGAATCTCTAATTCATTTCCTGAATCGCGCCGTTAATTATTTGATTACTACGATTAAGAGCCTGATTCAGATTTCACAATTTGTTACTGTTTTGATATTATTCTGATACGCTGAATGGTATATGCGAAAAGAAGTGAACCCCGTGCGTGAGAGGCGCGATCACCAAAGCCGGATACTCATTAGCGAGCCGTAACCGTAACCGTTGTATGTACTGTAACCAAAAAACATAGTGTGTACGTACGTTGTTCGCAGGTTCGCAAACCACGTACACACTATGTTTTTTGGTTTCAGTATATACAACGGTTACGGTTACGGCTCGCTAATGAGTATCCGGCTCAAGACGATCGTCGAGGTTATATCAAAACTAGTTCAAAATCATAACAAATTCATAAATTAGAATCAACGTCTAGTTCTTTTAATACAATATTAAATAAATTCGTATACAGAAGGATGAGAGGCGAGATAAATACCTACCCCCTTATTCATAAACGTTTACTAAAGTTGACAAGCCGATAATCGTTTGTCCCTTTCCGACGTATTGGTATGATGGAGAGGGACAAACGATTATTCGGCGGCTTGTCAACTTTAGTAAACGTTTATGAATAAGGGGGCTAGTTTTCGCTATGTGGCGAAAGGCGACGAACAAATGATACTTTTTCGAACAACGAAAGCAGGCAGATTTACCTATATGTTGGTAATAACTAATAACTTTATGGATAGTAAATATAACCTTCATAAACAGGATTATTTTATTCCGTCTGACCATACTCTGAGCCCTGAATATGTAGGGTATATTGAACAGGGAGCTGACCCCGAAATCGCATAAATACTTAGTGTTCCATAGAATATAACTAGAATACATTGACATAATGTGATTCACTGAAATGTATGAGACATCTGATTTTTTTAGGTTTACATATTTCGGGTCGGTAGGGAATGGAGATTTTTTAAATATTTTGTATCAATATTAGCACGAGGTATTAAATAACTAATTTGCCCCCTTTGTAAAACAAGTAACTATTCCACGCTACAGCAACTTTAGGTATATATTTCATGTGATATATTATTATACTTATACCTACTGGATACTAGCCTCGAGTAAAGTGCTGAGCAGTGTTGCCAACTTGGCATAAATGATGCCAGATCTGGCACATTTTCACTCGCTTTGGCACCAAATTTTTCCATTTAGCATCTGGCATATTTTTTAGCATAATTTAGTTTGCACCAACTTGGCAGCAACAATATGCGCCATCGCCTTATGTGGTTCATATTTTCATATGAATTTTGACTTTTGCGGACGGATGGACGTCAACGGACTATATAAAGTTGGCCAAGCAGATCTTGTCAGTAGAAAAAGGCGGTAAATTTGAAAAAAGTATGTGTTTTAAGTGTCTAATTTCAAGTGATATTTTAGCATTTTTTTAGCACAGGTGTTTCAAAAATCTTTGGCATAATCTAGACATTAGTCTAGCATTTTTCAAAATCCGAGTTTGCAACACTGGTGCTGAGCAAGCGGCGTGACGTGACATACATGCGCGTGTAAGTAAGAGCAATTTTGACATACTTTCTTCGTAAGTGCTGTATGCTGCTGCGAAAAATTAAGTCAAGAAGATACTTAAGTAGTCGGACGTACGTTGGACTAGACACACGTGTAAGGAAAATTCTCTTCTTTTATTTAATTTCTCAGACTTGCTTAAACAAAAGTAAAATGTCAAAACACAAAAATATTTACAAAATACACAAAAACATTAAAAAAAAACTTTTCACCAAAACAACCCGAAGGAAATATTAAATGTAAAATATCAAACAAAATCAAATCCAAATGAATGTTATTAAATAGTTATCATCCTAAATCATCATTTAAAAGTCAATTCTAACAGCAAATATAAGAAAACAACTCGAAATTTGCATTTGATTACTTCGCCTCACATGTGAATAAAATGCATCTTTGCTTTCAGTTTTTGAAGTGCAAAGTAAGCCTTTCCTAGCTGGTGTGGTGAAAAAAACTTAACCTAAGGGTGCCGCCAGCAGCGGGGTGGGGCCCAAACTGCCAGCCGAAGAACCGACGGACTATTCGCTCCGTGTCCAAGACTAATAACAACAGCATTATATGGTTTTACTTTACTGGAAAACACGGATAGCCTGATGGTAAAAGGCATTGTCTTTGGACGCCTGTAACAGTATCCCAGCCTTTTAAAAATCCGTATTAAATGAATTATATTATGTCTTAGGGCCCCCCCACATCTGGCGTCTTTCGAGCGTCGGCGTCTGTCGGCGTCTGGTCAGCGCGATGGAAAAAGACGTCGCGGCGCAGTTGCGTCGACGCTGCGTCGACGTTGCGTCGAGCAGCGGCCATAGAATTGTAGACGCCGACGCTCGAAAGACGCCAGATGTGGGGGGGCCCTTACGCAATCCTGTGGTGTCAGGGGGCCGGCCGCAAAACCGCTGAAATCCGATACCCTGCTGCAAAAACTCTTCTGGATCCTTCAATAAATCTCAACACTAAAACTGACCTCGCAAACTACAATCTCGTAACATTTATACAAATCTCTCGTACAAATGTCTCTTGACCGACAATTTAGGTCGCCTGCCTATCTCCGGAAAGCAATTTAACTCTTACGAACAGGCAAATGAGAAAACTGTACCGACTTCGTTAACCGGAGATATTTATTAAAGAAACTTTAATTACTTTGTCTATTCAAGTACCTATATCGTAGGTACCATTGCCATAGAAGAATTTTTGTTAGGATTAAGCCAAACGTAAAAAAAAGTATTTATTTAAAATTGTACTTTATCTTATGATTTTAACTTGTGTTTATTACATAAACGAAAATCTTAGGGTCCCCCCCACATCTAGCGTCTTTCGAGCGTCGGCGTCTGTCGGCGTCTGGTCAGCGCTATGGAAAAAGACGTCGCTGCGCAGTTGCGTCGACGTTGCGTCGAGCGCGGCCATACATTTGTAGACGCCGACGCTCGAAAGACGCTAGATGTGGGGGGGCCCTTAACATACAAAAGGTGACAGAGCATTTTTTATTCTTAAGTTTTATATAGGTACTTAGGTAGTTTAGTTTTAATATTAGTTAAGTATACTGTACACTTATTTATTTGTTACTATTTATTGTGTTTTGTTCCCCAAATAAATCTTTCCTACGTACAAATGGCGGACTATATGTCAATAATGCTTACGAGTAATGTTGTGATAATTTTAAAAATCATTGAATACGAGAGAGCCACCCCAATGTTAAAGAAATTCTCATACTTATTTACGACAATGTAAAAAAACTCCATTCCATTTGAATATACCTCGCATGAGAATAATTTAATGAAACATTGAAGCCTGACACAGTTCCCTGACATTGTCCTATTTCACTAAACAAACACTCTTTGTGCATAGAGGGAACACATGTCAAAGACGTACAAACGTACAATACAGGCGCGTGCATTCATACTTAACAAACCAACTTATATGTACAGACAAAGGTGATGTGAGGCGAACTTTCGAGCCTTAAGCTTGCAAAGGTTTGATACTTAAAGCCTTGATTTTGTCAACCCTCTGTGACGTACTGTAAAAACAACGTGAACATACTTTAGAAACCAACTTATACCTTGTAAAATTATAGGTATTTACTGATCACATATTTTACTTATCAGATATAAATTAAACACATAAATTTTACACATAAATTTTGATAATGCAATTTTACAGTTCGCTGTATATCAGGAATGGAATTTTTTACAATGGTTGTGTTTTTATTGCATTATAAATTATTATGTCAATACAATCAACATACTTTTACCTGTACAGATTGTGATGTGAGGCGAGGCTTGGAAGCATTCGAGCCTTATCCTTGCAATCGTTTAGAACTTAACCACACACAATAAAATAAAAGAGTGCAAAATCTACGGTCTTATTGTCAGCTATGCTTATTAGCGACAGTTAGATTGTATTTAAGAAAAGCAGGAAGCGAGCTATAAAATTTACGAGATTCAAGCATTTTTGAAGGCCAGTCTAAGTGATCAAACTTCCAAGACTACATACATTAAGTAATAAATAATAAATTAGTATTACCATGTTATTAAAACATATTTTTACCAACAAATATTAACTCTGAAGGCTTGAGCCTTTTAATTTAAGCCTTTGTATAATTAAGCCTAAAAGTCTTGAACCATTAACGAGGAGTCTAATGTACAGCTCAAAAGTCAACACAACACTAACGAATAAAGCCACTCAACAGAAATGCAAACCGTATAACAGCGGTGATACCAAATTTTATCATGCATGCATGTTTACAAAAATAGCATATACGGCTGCCGCATGAACGCGTGACAAACTTAACTTTGCCGTCGCAAACT
The DNA here is from genome assembly GCF_963556715.1 of Cydia fagiglandana. Taxonomy (NCBI): domain Eukaryota; kingdom Metazoa; phylum Arthropoda; class Insecta; order Lepidoptera; family Tortricidae; genus Cydia; species Cydia fagiglandana. The sequence goes on from NC_085955.1 coordinate 4,843,526, forward strand.
AGAATTTAGCATAAAAAAGCTACGTGGTGTGGTCGTTTTAAGATTTTTCCGGCGTTACAGAAAACTTGGCAGATGCACAAAGCATTTGCACAAAGTCGAGTGTAAAGGCGCTTGAGCTTGCTTCAAAAAGGCGTTTTTGGCACTTTGAGACTATGTCAAAGTACTAGACTAGGTTATTACTGAAGTCTGTAGCCTAGTGGTCCTATTTTTTGGTTAAAAAAATTAGTTTTAGTTTAAGGAGTGACTTTTATCATCTTTTCGTGCAATTTGTTTTTTATTTATTTATAAAAATTATACGAACATACATAAAACACAAAATATTTTATACTTATTCAAAATGGGCACTCACGTTTTTAAGTCGATAATAACGTTATTTAATATGTCTGACTCACACGGACATGTAGACGCATCGCAAAAACAATCATCCATGCAAAAATAGGGATTTCTTTTTATCAAATTCCGAAGTGGTATTGATTAAGTAAAAAAATGTTTGAGACAATTCGCACTACTTTTGCCGGTCATTCCCAATGGCTCACTATCGGCAAAAAACCGCCAGCTATCTAATTTTCCAGCCTCCCTGTCTTAAAAAGTTGGCTCCATCAATCTATTTGGCAAATAATGTTATCCGATCCGCGCTCTGTCAGCAAGAATTGTAAAACAGACCGGTAAGTTGAGCGTGGGTTCAGTTTTAAGATATCATTTGTTTTGTAAAGATAATAAAAAGACAAATAAATAACTTATGAACTAAATATATCTACGAATAAAACTAAATTAAAACTAAGAACCCTAAATATATCTAAAATTAAAGTCATAATCATCAAGTATTAACTTTACAAATTTAAGGGTTATCTATTATATTTTACGATGGCTAACGATAATTTATTCTATTACATACTTATTACTTTAAAAGCCCATTTCACAAATATTAAATAAATCAATAAATAGGATACATTTTAAAACATTCGGTTATTATAAATAAAAGATTAATGAGGTTAGCAACTAATTTTTTTTCACGAGTATAGTTGCTCATATCGCGCCGGACACCGGCATATTTTTTTCTGTTTGTGTGAGATTTAGGTAAAAGAAATTTCAAAAGACAACCAACTTGATGCTATTGGTATGATTGACAAGGGAAACCTATGCTAGCGCCATCTGTATAAAAACGGACACTTCTGTACCTACCTAGCTGAATAGTAATTTTTCACTAGTGTAATAAATTGACTCCGTTCATGACCTGTGGTGACTTCCGACAGCTCCGACCTAGTTTTATAATATATTTACTATTCCCTCGGGTACATTTTAAGGAACTGTAACGTCTGCGGTACAGAGGTAGAAAATAATTTATTTAAAAGCATTGCAAATTATTTCTTTAAGCCATTGCGGTGGTAAAAATAATCGGACAGTACCTATAATCCGTTCAAGTTTGGAAGAAAAGCGACAGAGTCTGGACGTACCATCGTATCTAATTCCTATGGAAATATAAAGTTTAATGTAGTGCTTCCACACTTCGTGACTGTAAAATAGAGTTCTCGTTAATAAATACTAAAATGTAATTCATATTCTTTTTTAGAAATCCCAGTGCCGTCACTAGGGGACGGGTCCCTAAAAAGTCAAGTAAGTGAACATTGCCACGTCATCCCGAAAGGACTTGTCACTATCAGAATCAATTCACGTTTTGCGGTTTATGAACAACTTGCCATTCTACTTTCAACCTTAAAACTATAGCACCAAGAGCGTGGTGGGTAAGGGATGGTTGCAGATTATTTTGTTAATGAAGTCTGGATGCAAAAAATGTTTGACAAGGCTTGGGGACAAACTATTGAAAGTAATGAAGACAATGGACTGGAAAGTGCTTCTCTTAATCATCCTAGGTCAATTTACGAGGTTTTTATATAAGATAAGACCTCACGAGAAAGCTTTTTATAGAGAATAGCCGTGATTTTACGATTTGCGTTGGCTATAATGGTAAGAGTTGATATAGTTTTATATGCAACATAAATGTGAGATGGATATTGGATTTATAAGAGCTTTAGCCTGTTAGTTTAGAGAAAACAAGATTAATCCACAAATACTAATGCATACCTATTAACTCACATTATAGACGGGCCTAACGCGAATTATATTCAATTACCTTGATTTACCGACGTTTCGACACAGGTTTCACTGGTCGTGGTCGCGGCTGACTGATGTCCCAGCAAAATGTCAAAACAGAGATTTGTGTATCTACCGACTATAATGCGAGTTAATATGTATTCAAAACGCGAAAGTTTAAAATATTATAATGCATACCTATTATAAATGTATAAAAATTACATTCTTGTTCGGATACCATTTTACATTAAAGCGAATGAACCGATTTGATACAATTTTAGTTTATTGTGTCAGCAAGTCATAGGATATTTCCTTTATATCGAAAAAACCGTTGTTTATGAGCACTCTAGATTTTTTTATTAAAGAGTTCAACTAGTGGAGGAGTAACGGTAGTTTCATTTATATTAGTATTTAGTTAACCTTTCTTTCTTGCTCATCCTGTAGCTATACATATGTTGACGGTGGTTAAGGACCTATAAGACATTATATCGTTTTCGAGATATGTGACGTTCCACGGCAAAAGGTACCTTATGGCGGCTGGCGCTTACGTCGCATAGCGCCGCAATAATATTAGAGCGGCATTAATAATAGCGTAAGCGCCAACCTCCATAAGGTACCTTAAGCCGTGGGACGTCACATATTTATATTCAATAAAAAACACGATTTGGTGAGGAATTTGGTAATTTAAACTACTCGTGGCTCCATGTACACGCGTGAACGTTTATCATAATTAATTAATGATTACCAACTAGTGTGAATATTCGAACATAATGCTAGGTACATTACATAATATATGCAATGATATTAAATCACGAAACCGCGTTAATATGTAATGTAAAACGCTTTTCACAAATTCCAGTAAATTTAATTGAATTGTTCAACTAATAATTTACTGTAGTTTCTCAATTAATTAACATTAAATTAAACGTTGTTCACTTTGATCGTGACGGCATTTCATGGTTTAAACATGAACGTTATTTCTGGTATTACAATGTATTAAACCATTATGACAGTTAAATGTAAGTAATTCAACCCTAATGAAGAAATAACCTTAAGCTATTTCAATTTTCAATCGCGTGAACCTTTTAACTGCCACGAATGTCTAAAACGATGTACAATTTAAAATACTCATTGAATTAAAATTACAATGTAACAACGACATAACGCGGAAACAAAACTACACACTTACCTAGACCAAAGCTATTACTCAAACAGCCACACCCGTCAAAATCAGAGACAAGAGACATTATCTATGGAGTTTTTGTCATAAACCCCTATTCAGCCGCAACCCTGCATTTTATGATCGCCCACGACTCCCGCCTAACCTTATAAATCATATATTCACCCCTGTCGCACTTTGCCTGCGTTTGATATTCGGATTAATGGTCGAGAAGACATCTAGAATTTGCGCAAACACTCAGGATTATAAAAAATAAGTGTCGTTGAACTTTCGACACGATTTGACGCGGTTGGCAACCGTTTACGTAAAAGTTACGTTCTAGTTCTGTCACGGTTCGAAATGGCGTTTTTGTTGTCTATGGATTTTTCATTCAATTAAGTAACTTTCTTTTTTATGTTACTTAAGAATAAAATAGTCATCATGTAAATGCAAGTTAAAATATAATTTAATTTTTACTGTAGTTTACATTATTACTTGGTCATAAAATTGATGATAAACTATTAAAGGGTCGTGAAAATTAAGGAAACGATCATGACTCCGCGGCCATGTCAATATTGGCAGATCATTAGATGTAAAAAATCATAAACACGTTAAAATGTTCTTTCAATGTTCGACGACATTCAACAATTGATTTTTCATTAAATATAATGGCGTATCTACGCGCCTTTCTATAGTTTTTCTCTCCGCCATAAAAATAAAGTTATTTGGGTTATTTACGATTTCTCTAATGTCTTTCACAAAAACGACTTTTCTGCAAGGTCCATAAAAGCCAGTAATTTATCGTTAAGTATTATGGTTCTGCCATAATGTTTTGACGGGTTTCTAATATGTCGTTTTTATTATTTACCTACCGTAACAATGTCACATGGATAAATACCAAATAACTGGATGCAATACCTGAAACAAAACAAATACATATTTAGAAAAAGTGTAAAAACTTACGCCTCTAGTTGAAAAGTAATCTACAAAATTTTATTGCACCCCAGCGCCCTCTTGTCACATCAAAACATAAACTGCGTGACGTTTATCTAAGTCCGCGCTAGTTCAGGGAAACTTCGCTAGATGTCGCGCTGAACAATGTCTTGTGGACTTGTTGAATATGAAATTCCTATATTGATTTTCCGGTCGCTACGTGCGTGCGGCTTTTCATCGCTGATTGTCAACTTAATTTCCTAGTTCCTTTTGGGGGTGTAACGCATGATATTGCGGATATTTCGCTGGTTTATCTTCAAGGAAAAATACATCAAGATTGTCTTCATTTGGACTAAAACGTTGAAGCATAAACTAATACTAGAAGTGAATAAAAGCAAAATTAATGAGTGTAACGTCGATTGATACCAGAATTATATAGAAAACTGATTAAAATTAATCATTGACTTTAATAGTTTTTATTCAATATCACAAAAAACCTATAGGTATAGGTTCAAAAGTGCATAGAGACGTTTCAACCGTAATATTAAGGCATTACGGTCGACATCTATCCATGCAGTTTTGAACGCCACTGTACCTATATATAAATGCAACTTTTTTGGTTCATCATCATCATCATCATCATTTCAGCCTATATACGTCCCACTACTGAGCACAGGCCTCCTCTCATGCGCGAGAGGGCTTGGGCTATAGTCCCCACGCTAGCCCAATGCGGATTGGGGACTTCACATACACCTTTGAATTTCTTCGCAGATGTATGCAGTTTTCCTCGCGTTGTTTTCCTTCACCGAAAAGCTAGTGGTAAATATCAAATGATATTTCGTACATAAGTTCCGAAAAACTCATTGGTACGAGCCAGGATTTGAACCCACGACCTTCGGATTGAAAGTCAGACGTCATATCCACTCGGCCACCACTGCTTCTTTTTAAACATATGTACGCTGTATTAGCACACGTTCGTTTACAGTGTTTTTTACACAACAATCTCAGTACGTAACGAGTTCAGGTTATTAAAAGGGTATATTTCGACACCCTCTACCCGAAATATGGAGGTAAACGTCCGCACCCTTATTTATACAGGTTTATAGTCGCATTACCATGTTCCGGACTGAATAAATAGGACCAGATAGCTTTATACAGGGTAATTCTGTAATCAAATTTAATAACCGAACTTCCTCAATAGCCTATGCTAGATTTAACGGACGATTTGTGAAAAAGATGATTTTTTCTAGAGATGCCACGAATATTCGGCAACTATTCGGTATTCGCCCTATTCGGCCACTTTGCCGAATATTCGGTATTCGGCCGAATGTTGCCTACTATTCGGCCGAATACAGAATATCTGTTGCACCTACCTAAAAAGAAAAATTACAAAAAATAACCAATAACTAGGTATATTTAATATTTAAAATGTATTCTTGGAAAGTGGTTAAATACGAAGGCACGTTTTCGTGTATTTGTTGATTACAAAATATTGTATTTTTATTATGGGTCTGATTTGATTGACTCTAACTACATTCATTAATTCTGTTCAACATAAAAATATAAACGTTGTGCTTTGTTGGCGAACCCCAAAATTGGGGTGAAACGGATGTACTTTTAGCTACCTGTAGCAAAGCGACAAAATCGCGGTGAGCCACGCCTGCCTAAACTAACAAAGTTTTGTACGGAACACTAAAAATGAATACTATTAGGGTAGCCAATTAGCTGGTGGCCAGTAAATGACGATTTACCCTACTGTAAGCAAAGTAAGATTTCATTTAGTCGACAACTCGAGTTAAAGTAGAATTCACAGAATTTCGAAGCATTTCCATATAATTAAATAATATATTCACGATGAGATAAATCCGACACGTCGGTTTCATGTCGCTGTCAAAATATAATAAAATATGGCGCGGATTTCATTGCCTTTTCCGATTTTATTAGGAATTCAGGATACTGATAAATACGCGCGTTTTTGTGCACATAAAAGGAGCTTAAAAATATCTTTAGCGCCTTGACAATAGATTAGATGGAGCTGGTCTGAAATAAAGAATATTCATTCATTCATTCATTCAATAGATTAGAAGTGTTGTTCAGATATTTGTGAGCACTTTGACCGCTCCGGTATATCTAACGGTGACGGTACAAAAACGCTTATAAAATAACAAATACCTATTCAGCTTCAATCATCATGAAACTGAATTATAAAAGTCTATCCTAAGACTTATATACTACTGTAAAAGGAACTTATACAGGATGATTCAGGAGACGTGAGCAGGACCACTGCGCATTTCGTAAATTTAGATAAGTTTTGTAATATTGTGGCGGCTTGGAACTTGAAACAAATGAGTATCTACCTTGCTAAGTAAATCATGAATGAGAGAATAAAATGTATTTTTCTAGGTAATAAAAAAGTTTCAGGTCTTTCCTTCGTGCATGAACAGCAAGAAATACAGCGCCGAAAGTATAATCTCCGTAAATTTAATCAAAACATAACATGATTTTATCAAAGAAAATCTCACTCTTATTTAAATTCCCCAACCTTTGGTCAAATATTGTCGCCATCTTGCGGATTAATGAAGCATTATACCAATATGGCGCAAAGTGTGCTCATGCATTGCAACCTTTACTTATTAAATATTTCCTCCATACCGGCCCATGTGTGTCACCTTTACACCCTAGCTACAGTTTTATTGAATTTTCAACCCTATGAGGCAAGACTTAAGGTTTTAGATCAAGTATAAAGATAGCAGTGTGTTACATCCTTTCCATAATACCTTTAAAGTTATTAGTTGCCGTTACTACGCAAGAATATAGATTTTTGCTAGTTTAGTTAAAGTATCCATTACGAGTAATTTATATGCAAAATTGTCGAAAACGCTTCACGTAAATCGCCGCCTTTCAATTTGCGGCTGAAAGCAATTTGCTCCTGTGCCCAGATGGTTTACGTCGATTTAAGAAAAAAAGGTTTAGGCGTTATTACTTATATCCTTTAAGCTTTTTCTTTTTGTACTTTGCCAATAATTTTTGTGACTAAAAATGGCGGTTAAAATATATGAAATTATAGTCGCCTGTTAAATGTTTGAATTTTGCGCCTTCCCCAATCGACGGAATGAATGGTTAACCAGCCTTTTAGACTAAAATAATTTGGCCAAGTCCGAGATAGCTCGAGGCATTTAGTGTTCCGTACGGCTACCATTAGTTTGGCATTGACATAAACGATATCGTGAACGTAATTTACTTCCTATAGGTATATCTCTTTCGCACTAATATATCAGTACGAGCGAGATGCATAGAAAGTAAATTACGTTCACGCCCACGGTAGCGTTTATGTCAATGCCAAACTGATGGTAGCCGTACCTCTCGCATCGTTACATTTTACAGAGGTTGTTTGCCTGTTTTTTAGGATACCGTATTCAACTACACACACAGAACAATAGTACAAAGTGTCTAAGTGCGAAGGCCGAAGGCCGAGCTTTAGCAAAATGTCATCGCTTTAGCACAGAGCAATAGTACAAGTGTCTAAATGTGAAGCCCAAAGGCCGACCTCCGCGTAGCCCGAAGGCCCGAAGCGTCCAGGATGTCAGTGCTTTAACACAGAACAATAGTACAAGTGTCTAAATGCGAAAGCCGAAGGCCGAGCTCCGCGTAGGGCCGAAGGCCCGAAGCGTCCAGGATGTTAGTACTTAAACACAGAACAATAGTATAAGTATCTAAATGCGAAGGCCGAAGGCCGAGCTCCGCGTAGGGCCGTCCAGGCTGTCAGTTCTGTGTTTAACCACTGACATCTTGCAGGCTTCGGGCCGTCGGCCCTACGCGGAGCTCGGCCTCCAGCCTTCGCATTTAGACACTTGTATTAATTACCTGTGTTTAGAACTGACCTCCTGGATGCTTCGGGCTTTCGGCCCAATGCGACTTCAGCCTTTGGATCTTGCGACTTAGACACTTGTACTTAAAAATACTTGGAAAAGTTACGGGAGGCGCGCGTCTGTCGGACGCTTCGGATCTTCGAATCGCTCCTTCGGCCTTTGCATTTAGTTAGATTCTTGTACTATTGCTTTGTGTTATACCGAAGTCGAGCATCTCGCGAATGCTTGATGTATTATAATAATTTAGAGTAAGGCCAAGCGCGCACCACGATTTTTTTGTCCTGCGATAATTTTGTCGCAGAAATGCAACGTATGTGTTTGTGTGATATGTTAGTGTGAAATTGTGATTTGTCACATTTTTCCGCGATTGTTCGCGACGCGATTGTCGCAAAGTGAATTGCAGCATGCGGAGTTGTATGGCCCCGCGCGCACTATGATAATAAAATCGCACCCCGGCCGGACCTCAGTCGGCATTTCGCTCTCCAAACCTCAACATCTCGGCACCTGCATCTCCAATGGAGTCTCAAAATGAGACGCTAGATGTTGCCCATTTAATTATGGAAATAGACGGGGATCACCTTTGTGTTATAAATGCTCAAAGTCATACAGCAATCGCATATTAAAGACACGTTTCATGACAAGCGACTGGTACGAAATCCATGTTGAGAATGAACAAATCGTCGACTTTTTCATCGCAGTGCGCGCAGTGAATTTTCTGCGATATATTACAGCGCGATTCTAAAATCGTGTCGCAAAAATTAATATCGTGGTGCACGCTTGGCCTATAATACCTTAAATGTATACTCCTTCAATTTGAATTCAGAACTCATTATTATTTTTTATTTGATTTTGTTTCTAGTTCTATGCCATATATATAGACTTTAATATTATTTAGAACTGCTAAAAAACAAGATCGGCTTACTTTAAATATTTCGTCAATTTTACCTTTGTTTCTAAAAACTGTGATATTTAACTGTCATATACTATTAATGTCTTCCAAAATTATTTTCTCGTAACAGGACTGAGGGGCTACCGCGAAAACCGAAATTCGCAATGTGCGGGGATCTTTCTCTTTTACTCCAATGAAGGCGTAATTAGAGTGACAGAGAAAAATGCTCGCAATTTGCGAACTTCTATTTTCGCGGTTATAGCCCTGAATCTTGTTGCTCACCGATCCGTTCAAAAATATACATAAGTACTGAATATAATTAATAGATATTATAATTATACAATTAATACAGAAATGTAATGGTACTTAATGAAAAGGAATATTGTGTATATTGTTTCGACGAATCAGATACTCTCAATAAAATCTATACATGAGGCCAAAGCTGTTCATAAATATTAAATGACTTTATTATCTCTATACGCCTTACTAACTCTATGTGTCCTATTATGGAAAAAAAAACACAACGACAGTCAAGAACGGAATTCTTAATTTGAATTTTTCAGATTTTTGAGATGCCTTTGGTTGGAAAGCCCGTTCGAAATTGAAACTTATTTGCAATGTAATAAGGTCGTATTTTGTAGATCTCTCTCATATTTATAGTAGGCTATTGAGATAAAATTAAATATCCCACAAAAATAAGCAAGCAGAATTAAACTTTGTGTCAAAGACATAAGTCATAAATTTCAATGCCAAAGTTTTAACTAAGGATGTTTCTCGCCTAATATGAATTGACCAGTGTAAGCATCAGTTAGCTAGCCCTAAGCAACCAAAGGTCAAGCTGCAGTTGAAAAACTAATAAAGATATAGTTAAGCTGATAATTTTCCCGCCGTCTCCATGCTTCTTTAAGTTGGGTATTGACTGGTCAGCTGCCTGTTAGCTATAGTTTTCGCGAAAATCGCCAGGACAGAGGTGAAAATTTTTGTATGAAAACTTGCAACTTTAAATGCATTTTTTGACGAAACTATTGCAGTCTAAAATGAAGTCAAAATCAGTCCATCCACTCAATTTTTTGCAAGCTTTCTAATGGTACCCCACACGATTCTTACAAATAAAAAAAGTTTCAGCCTACCCCTCTCAACCCCCTAAATTTCCCCCTTTAATAAGAAATAAGCAGTTTTGACTTATTTACAATATGAGTGGTGGTAATTGCTATAACTGTTCCAAATTTTAGGTATCTATGCCAAACGGTCTCTGAGAAAAACGTATTTAACTGATTTGCAAGACCGAAGTGATCCCATAAGTGTTCCGTAAACAAAGTTTTGTACGGAACACTAAAAATGAAGAAAAATGCAATTTTATGTCTGTTTTAAAATGTTTAGCGACTTTTTAGGGTTCCATACCTAAAAACGAAGAAACGGAACCCTTATAGGATCACTCGTGCGTCTACCTGTCTGTCTATTCGACCATCCCCCCCTCTTTATCTCCGAAACTACTGGGTCTAACATTTTGAAAAACTACATAAAATAGTTTATTGCCTGTTTAAACCTATTAGAAATGTGCAGTCAAGCGTGAGTCGGACTTAATTACTTAGTTACTGATCCTACCTCCACGGGTTTTTAAAGACACGTTCCACATATTAAAATACATTGTTAAAAACTATAGATGGCCAAGCAAATATTGTCAGTAAAAAAAGGCGCGAAGTTCAAATTTTCTATGAGACGATATCCATTTGCGCCTACATTTTACAAATTTGCCGCGTTTTTCTACTGACAAGATCTGCTTGACCAAGTATAAGCTGTATAAGTAATGTATCCCTCATATCCCTGGAACGCGAGTCCGACTCGCACTTTTCCGGTCTTTAAACCGTGTACAGACAAGCGGACGTGCTCTAAGTAGACTAAATCAAATCCGTACACATCTCCTATTACCGTTATCATATCGTATCACAATATCTACAACACAATGGCCCAGACACTTTACGATCGCGCGTGTCAAGCACTCGACAAGCAAACTGCAAATGGACCCATAGACGGCATAGACTAAACTACATTTCCGGTCATAGACTAAACAAACTGTTGCAGTTGCAGATAATATGGCGGTGGTTCCGTGTTTGGATACGATATTAATAGGATATTTGCTTGACTACACTTAGTTATAGATGGTCAAGCAAATCTTGTCAGTAGAAAAAGGCGAAATTCAAGTTTTCTATGGGATGATAACCCTTCGCGCCTACATTTATTAAATTTGCCGCCTTTTTCTACTGACAAGATCTGCTTGACCAACTATAAGTATTATAGTCTGGCAAAGCCACTTTGTAAGTAGAAAAATTCGCAAAATTCAAATTTCCTATGGGAGCACAACCCATACACCCATACGCGCTTACATTTTAACTTTACCGGCTTTTTCTTCTGACGTAAATGGCTTGTCAATCTTATAAAGGCATGACCTATGCTGGCGCCATCATTGAAAACCTTTGACATTTGCCAACCCGTTGAAAACCTCTTTTTTGAAGTCCGAAAAAAACCAAGACCGTCATGACCTCATGACCGTACTGCGACACGGTCGACGGACCGAGAGCGCAAAATAAGTTTCTATCAATGTCTATACACTTTCTATAGTTTCTAGTCTAAGGAAGAGACAGTGTTTTAAATATCCGCTTTGAAATCGATCGGAAACAGCAGACGGAAGGTAATTTCACGCGTTAATTCTTCAAATGACAGAATAGGTAATAATAGCGAATAAAACAATGTAGGTACCAAAAGTATCTGTCACCCTAGAATAGATTTACAAATATAAATAGCTAATTAGAAAAACCTGGGCCATAATCGAGAAAACGCCCTTTTTCATGTGGACCATATGAAAGATAACGATTTTGGGTACATTTTTCAGAATCGTACAACTTTAAAGAAATATAAGGTTTGAACATTATAATGTAATTATAATGTAACTATAGTATCTTGCAATCTTAGTAAGTAGGTAGGGTAGTAGGGTGGACAGAGGGCGTATGGTAGACCCAAAAAACGATGGATGGATTGTGTGAAAGAGGATATGAGAAAGAAAGGAGTGAGTGCTGAGGACACGAAAGACAGAGGAGAATGGAAGAGAAAAACATGTTGTGCCGACCTCACATGACGTGGGATAAGGGCAGGGGAAAGAAGAAGAGAATAAGAATCTTAGTAGGTAGGATCACTAGTACCTGGCCATTTTCATTTTAACTTGCACTTTAAAGCGCGACTTAAGTCGTGTTTCAGTAACGTCTAAAGGTGACAGTCCATTTCCAACGACAGCAGTACTACCATTCATTTTACTATGGAAATTGACAATAACACCGACGCGTTCGTACCTACTAGTAGTGCAGCTGCGGTCTGAAATGGAATGTTACCCTAAAGGTGACAGTCCATTTCCAACGACAGCTGCACTACTGTTAATTTTACTATGGAAATTGACAATGACAGCGACGCGTTCAGTACCGGTAGTGCAGCTGCGGTCAGAAATGGAATGTTACCCTAATCGTTACATTTCTGACAAAATGTATGGGATTTGACGTTGACCGTCAGTTTTATTATTTATTTATTTATTTTATTTAGAAATTTAATTCAGGCAACAAGGCCCATATTACAAATACCTTATACAGACTAACATACATAATGTATTTTATAAACATAAAACTAAACACTATTTAGTCGACAAAACGGCGTGGCTCCGTTGCATCGGCTGCTCTTGAGTCGGATTCGGCAGTTTGCCCCGGAACCTCCGAAACACGACACCTTTCGGCCAGTTTTGTAACGATTGCTAACCGGCCGTTAAAGGTGCACAGTTAAGTGAAAATGCCCACCTACTTATGCGGAGGGAAAACCATTGAAAACTTTGCGTAAGCACTCGACGCCATTTAATTGCATTAACCGTGCAACGCGGTTGACTAAGGACGGTTTAAATTTAATACAGTGTCGCAAGAAACAAGATAATGGCGACACCTGACAACTCTTCCGCTGTTTTGTAATATCATTACCACAACTTAAGGGAACAAGTGCGAGTCGGACTCGCGCACGAAGGTTCCGTGCCATAATGCAAAAAAAAACAAAAAAAAAAAGCAAAAAAAACGGTCACCCATCCAAGTACTGACCACTCCCGACGTTGCTTAACTTTGGTCAAAAATCACGTTTGTTGTATGGGAGCCCCATTTAAATCTTTATTTTATTCTGTTTTTAGTATTTGTTGTTATAGCGGCAACAGAAATACATCATCTGTGAAAATTTCAACTGTCTAGCTATCACGGTTCGTGAGATACAGCTTGTTGACAGACAGACGGACAGACGGACAGACGGACGGACAGCGAAGTCTCAGTAATAGGGTCCCGTTTTACCCTTTGGGTACGGAACCCTAAAAAATAGTAGGGTGCATTGGAGTAAATGCGAAAAGTAGGAACTTCGCAACGACTGGCGATCAATTAAAACACGACCGAAGGGAGTGTTTTACAATCGACACGAGCTGCGAATCACCTTTTCGCACGTGTATTGTACAACGTTTTACAGTACATATGGCCCTTAAAATTTTTGACATACGCACGTATAGTGCTAGTTACCGCACTAGGTCAGTAAATTAGCACTATATATACTGTAAAAACAATTTATTTTTTAAAGGTTGAGGCAAACAACAGGCGGTCTTATTGCTAAATAGCGATCTCTTACAGACAACCTTTGGGTAGCGGAAAGAAAACAGTCGGGTTTCTTTTACGTTAATAAATTGGTTTATTTATGAATAAAAAAATGAAAATAATGTACAAATAGCGGACTTAATGCCTAATTGAGTGTTTACTCGAATCTTCCATTTCCATAACCTATACTTCGTTTTTTTTTAGTATTAGAAATTAGGTAAACAATCTTGATGTGTCTTTTAATTGAAAAACACACTTTAAAAATAAGTTATGGCAAATATGTAACAATTATGAATCTAATACGATCATTTATATTGTTCTGCTTTCATAAGTAATCGTTTTTGATAATTAAAAAGCGTTTTTCAATTAAAAGATCTGTTAAGATCGCTTACCTTCTTGCAAGTTCTTTCTAATGCTAAAAAAAACGAACTATAGCGGTAAGATGATGCGACTTTCAATCCTTTGTTATGAGGCTGAAGAAACCTCAAGTCTTCAAGCATATAACCTACATTTAAGTACCTATTAAACATGTAATCATACTTCCATTATGGATACAAGGATACATCCCCGCTTCTTCGTAACGACACAGAAGTATAAACATCAGAGAAACAGCCTTATTAATAGTTATAAACTATTTTATACCGTCAAGTGGGGTAATAGGGGACAGGAGGGGTAACTGGGGTAACAGTACAAAGGAACTATGTATTTCCGAATTATACGAATGTGGCTGACAGTGACAGCAGTGTACTTTTTACAATCTCGTGATCAGCATTTATTCATTTTAGGGTTAATTTTCAACCCGATAGATTAGTTCATAATCAAAAATAAGCATCTAAGGTTATCCCACGTATCCTTAGTTATCTCACTTGAAGGTACCCAGCCGATAACAGAGTTTTCTAATACTTTTTTGAAGTCTATTAAAATGACACATTACATAGGTAATATATATATCTAACTTTTGCTTATACATCGAATATTTCCATTGTATCCTTCATATACGCCTTAGGGAGGCGCGTAGGCGCGTAGCGACATCTACCATAAGAACATTACACTTCTTAAACGGCACCGGAGTCAGGAGTGGCTCACTCCGCGATTTCTAGTCGCGTTGCTACAAGTGCATACGGCCCACACGAATTATGGTGACTAGCAGTACCTAGTAGTTGCCGCGCACCGCTACGGAACTGAAGCCTGCTCGCGCTTGCGCTACCTAGCGGTCATATCTGTCGTAATAGATGCATTTTGTTAGAGAGTGAACCGTCTGTACCTAGTACTATATTTACTCTGTGCCGGAGTCCCAAGTCATATTGGAAATTAACCAGTAACGGTGCGCTACCCCATACCCCAACTTAAATTATAATGTTATCTTATATGAAGATGTTTCTCTGTAAGTTTAGTCTACTCCGTGGTATTTTTCCGCATTTTACTTCGTCCCAGCTCAAGTCTCATTTGTTCAACGGTACTTTGAGAACAGGAATAAAAACATCATTTAAGTATAAATTGAAGACCGAATCTACATCTAATTTGAGTTTTTATATCGAACAACAATGTAGGTTCCTGCCATCTTAGAAATAAAGTATTGAATTTAATTGAAAGCTTTAAAAATGTTCCATTTATAGTTGGTCAAGCAGATCTTGTCAGTAGAAAAAGGCGCCAAATGTAAAATGTAAGCGCGAAGGGATATCGTCTCATAGAAAATTTTAATTTCGCGCCTTTTTTACTGACAAGATTTGCTTAGCCATCTATATTTAGTATTCCATTTTGTAGTAAAAAAAAAGTAAAAGTCATAAATTTTCTTATTTTAGGTACCTATTAGACATGTGTAAGTAATGCTCGTAATATCACAAATGAGATATCTCTCGAACACGTAATATGGCATTACGTATCTCTCCGCGAAATCAACCAGTACTTCAAACATCACGCATCACGCGAGCCGCACCTAGCGCGCGAGCGCCAACGACCGGCCGAAGCGCGCAAAATGGATTCAATTCCAAATACATTGACTCGCCGATATGAACGGTCAGTTCAAGTCTACGCACGGAGCGCGTAATGTGTAATGTCACTTATGATAGTGTCATGTTTGTTCGCCATGCCATGCCATCATTGCTTTGTTATCTCGCTCGCACTCGCACTCAGTGCTCGCTCGCTCTCGCTCTGCGATGCTTTCGGCTATCTTCGGAACCACTCGGATAGGTCCGCTCGCCGATCGCCGCGGTTTAAGTTGTCACTCACTAATATTTTTACGAATATGATTTTCTGCAATAGATTTAAAACTCTAACGCGTCCGCGTAGAGCTTAAAATGTTTTCTTATAATAAAAGAAGGACGCGGTCAAATGGAGTAATTTATTTGCGATTTTGAATTTGACGAAAAGAAAACCGTTTATTATTATTGTTGTGAAATGTTTGATAGTTTGCTTGACTTTCGCGGTTCGCGGCAAACTAAGTACGAGTTAATACTTGTTTATCCTTTAATTTAATTGTGAATTAGTGCATATCGAGACTGACTGTAGAAATTCGAGTTGTTTATAAAGACTGATTGAACTAAATTGTAAATACTAGTATAGTTAAATTAAATTGTGAAAAGTGTAAAGAATAGTTTCGTTATGGCAATATTCTGATAATGTATTAGTGGTGATGAGTAATCGCTTTTTTACGGACTATTGGTGACTTTAACTTGATTGACCTATTTAAAAAAAATGGCTATAAACGAACCACTTTACGGAGACAGAACCAAAGCGAGCAAAATGTACGCATTGTTATAGAATACTCGCACTATCGGGAAGCTCCATAGGCAATTATCTACCTCCGAAACTTGCATACATATTACATAATTACATTATTTTATAATTTATAAGAAGTATAAGAACTAACAAAAAATCTTTCACATAAAGGTGACAAAACGCAACGCGTAATAAATAGATCGATCGCCGATACGGATCCGAGACGCCCTAGAATCACTAGAGTGCTGTATGCGCTGCGAAATTGTAAGAGATAGCTGTAATGTGGCTGTCTCGCGCGCGCCCGAGCGCTGTTTCACGTTCGGGTCATGTTTCGAGTGATGAGTGATGTGATATCTCAGTGTACCATTACGTGTTCGGAAAAGTGATGTCATATAGCATCACTTTTCGAAGCACTGTTTCGCGCATGTCTAGTACCTATTTAAAAAAAATTAAACTTTAAACAAAATTCCAATACAGGATTTCCGATATTTCGATACTGACTGAAATATTGTTCGAATCGTTTCGATATTCCGGTATTTCGGGATTCCTAAATTCCGGTATTCATGCCCTAGTCTTATGGGATGGAAAGGCAAACGATCTACCGCCAAAACCGAAATTCGCGAATTACGGGGATGTTTCTCTTTTACTCCAATGAAAGCGTAATTAGAGTGACAGAGAAAAATGCCCGCAATTTGCGAACTTCGATTTTCGCGGTTATAGCCCTGTGCCCTGTCACACACATGTCCATTATTAATGTTTCTGTGAGCGACGTGCTTAGGGTAATGGTGCAGTTGTTCGGACATCGTCGACCCTAGAGTTGGGGCAATGGTGCGTCCACACGCGTTGATTAGCTAATGTGGACGGACTGTTGTTTTTAGGGTTCCGTACCCAAAGGGTAAAACGGGACCCTATTACTAAGACTTCGCTGTCCGTCCGTCCGTCCTTCCATCTGTCACCAGACTGCATCTCAGGAACCGTGATAGATAGACAGTTGAAATTTTCACAGATGATGTATTTCTGTTGCCGCTATAACAACAAATACTAAAAACAGAATAAAATTAAGATTTAAGTGGGGCTCCCATACACCAAACGTGGTTTTTGACCGAAGTAAAGCAACGTCGGGCGGGGTCAGTACTTGGATGGGTGACCGTTTTTTTTTCTTTTTTTGCATTATGGTACGGAACCCTTCGTGCGCGAGTCCGACTCGCACTTGGCCGGTTTTTTTAATACGGTAGCTGTAGATAAAATAAGTTTTTGGCAAAATTAAATTTTTGGAGCAATAAGCTTTTATCGCTAACTGTACTTTTCTTTCCACATGCAATTAATACTCATCGAGTTACTTCTAACAACCCCAAACACAATTAGTTTGCGTTGTTTTTCTCTGAGTTCCCATAGGCAACTCCTGTCTCCATTATCAGATCAGCTCCATGTCATCCGACTTATGTAGGGTGTGTCTGACCATGGGGCTTTAAATCCAGGGCTCGATTCTACTCACTAAACTGAGCTACTTTTATTATGGCACCAACCCCGAAATCCCGAAAAAATTTTCACCGTTTCATACATTTTGGCTGATCAGATGTCGACGTTTTCTATGGAAAAGCCAAAAATTTTTCCCCGACTTTAGGGTTGCTCCCATAGTAAAAGTAGCTCAGTTTAGCGAGTAAAATCAAGCCCTGGATTTAAAGCCCCATGGTCAGACACAGACTATACAGGGTGTTTCCTGTAACAGGAGCAATAAATTAAACTAAAGACTGTACTCCTCAAACTGACCAACATTTGTTCAGCAACTTTTAAAAATTATGAATCCTTTAGACTTCCTCTTTTTCATACAAAATAAATATTGCCTTCAATGTACGCTGACATCAGTGTGTTTGACGTTACTTGTCACGCTTTTAACATAACAAAATTTGCAATACATTGCGTCTTAGAATAAACTTTAAAGTGTAATAAAAATCAAACCATGAGTTATTTTCAAAAGTTGCTGAACAAATGTTGGTCAGTTTGAGGAGTACAATCTACAGTTTATTTTTTTGCTATATCTGCTTTTTTGCTATATATAATTATATATATAATTGCCCGGTATATCCACTTACATGATCAATCGGAAATCGGAAAGTGGTTTAAATTTAGCTTCCTATATTTGACCCACACCAACCAAATTAACATGCATACCCACATACTGACATAACAGGACAAGTTAGTTTCGAAACTCGGCCCATGAAATAAAAATAAGTGGAACCTCGCTAGCTCGAAACTCGATAAGACGAAATCCTCGTCAACACGAAATAAAATGGGGCATAATCTATGAAAAGGGACCTTATTGTCGATGGCGCTTACGCCGCACAGCGTCGCGCGGCATTGTATTTAAAACCGAACGTCGTTATTAACGGCGTAAGCGCCACGCCATCGACACTAAGGTCCCTTTTCATAGATAACGTCACAAATAAAGATGCCCCGAATAGTGAATTTGGCCGAATACCGAATATTCGGCCCCTCTCGGTCGAATACCGAATATTCGGCATGACATGCGAACATTTTGAGTCACAATTATTATGAAAATTGTTCGCCAACAAAGCACAACGTTTGCTAAGATATATTTTTATGTTGATTGAACAGAATTAATGAATGTAGTTAGAGTCAATCAAATCAGACCCATGATAAAAATTAAATATTGTGCAATCAACAAATGCTCAAAAACGTGTCTTTGTATTTTAACTACTTTCCAAGAATACATTTTAAATATTAAATATAGCTAGTTTTTGGTATTTTTTTGTGTAATTTTTCTTTTTAGGCAGGTGCAACAGATATTCGGTATTCGGCCGAATAGTAAGCAACATTCGGCCGAATACCAAATATTCGGCAAAATGGCCGAATAGGCCGAATACCGAATAGTTGCCGAATATTCGTGGCATCTCTAGTCACAAATGCTATTCCCTTCCCTTCAAAGCCCACAACCTTAGCTAGCAGTGATCGACTGTAACGCTACGTCTTACGTAGGCGAACAACGCGCGAACGCGGCGCGGCGCGGCGCGGCGAAATCAATCCTTTGATGCCCATAGAAGTGTCCTACGTAAGCGATCTCGTTGCGAACGCGGTGCGGCGCGATTTGCACGCGAATGTCAGGCGGCGCGGCGCGGCGCGGCGCGGCGGCGGCCGCTTTCGCCGCGCCGCGCCGCGCCGCGCCGCGTTCGCGCGTTGTTCGCCTACGTAAGACGTAGCGTTAGCACGTTATTATTTCGCGGATTAGCAAAGCAATATTTTTGTTTTCATTAATATGGATTTCCGCCAAGTAACGCCTGATTATTTTTAGGGTTCCGTACCCAAAGGGTAAAACGGGACCCTATTACTAAGACTTCGCTGTCCGTCCGTCCGTCCGTCCGTCCGTCTGTCCGTCTCTGTCACCAGGCTGTATCTCACGAACCGTGATAGCTAGACAGTTGAAATTTTTACAGATGATGTATTTCTGTTGCCGCTATAACAACAAATACTAAAAACAGAATTTCATAAATCATTTATTTACATACAATATATATACAGTGGTACAAATAAAGATTTAAGTGGGGCTCCCATACAGCAAACGTGATTTTTGACCAAAGTTAAGCAACGTCGGGCGTGGCCAGTACTTGGATGGGTGACCGTTTTCTTTTTGCATTTTTTCCGTTTTTTTTTGCTTTATGGTACGGAACCCTTCGTGTGCGAGTCCGACTCGCACTTGCCCGGTTTTTGTTTTAACTAGGAACGCGCCTCTTGTTGTTTTGGGCTCATGGGAAACGCTACTATTTTTGTATAAAAATATATTTGCAGGCTTTTTACTAGCAACTAATAATAGGCTACAGCTCCAGTAAATGTTTTATTCTAATTAAAACTCCACTGAGCAAGTTATTTGAGTTATGTATTGTCAAAGAGACAGCAAAAGTGCAAACGGCTCACAGTTTCCGCTGCAACTTCTTTTATATGGGACACTTGGCAACTTATAAAACTTATAATAATACGGCCTATTTATTGAGACATGGTATTTTTCCGACCGACTGGGAATGTTTATGAAAAGAAACGGAAACGTCTCATACCTGATCGCGAAGTGCATCCGCGCTAATTAGCGGACGCGCTTAAAAAAATTGTTTATGCGGTAAATATTCGGCAGTTCGAACCGAATTATTCAGCCGAATAATTTTGATAAATATACTTATAATTTAATGTTAAATTTCATGTACATAATCATTACTTGCATGCAGTTTAGGTAAGACTCACTATTTCTATGCCTACTCAGGCAGGATGTGCTGAACAAAATTGTATTATTACATCTTTAATGTAGGTACCACATTCAAAGAAATAAATAAATGATTGATTGAAAAATATGCCGAATACGAACATTCGGCTCATCTCTACTTTAGATTAAATTTGACCTTTAGGGTAGGTAAGCTAAGCAAAGTTGCTCCCTATCCCAAGAATTAGCACAAGTATTAGGCACTAGTTTCTATGTATTATTACTATTATTTACCGAAAGGGAACTGGAAGATTATAAGCTATTGTCATTTGTCATCATAGACTAGGAATCCTCTAGACCGAGCATAGTCGCGCTACCCCTTCTGCCACGCATACGTTAATTTTACTCCATGTACGAGTCGAAAGTGTCTTTGTGTGGCGTTCGTGTCTTTGAACGGACCAATCACGGACTTCGCTCACCTCGTCCCGCCCATTTTTGGCATCATCGGTTGCATGAAATAATTGCTTTAAACTCGATCTAGAGGATTCCTACGGCTCGATTTGGAAAATGAATTAGATTTCTACTAGACTAGTATAAATACTTAATACTAGACTTCAATAAGTTAAGATATGGATAATTTAAAGATATTTGTAAGATAGATATGTTGACGTTTCCGCGATTCTGGAGGTCCTCTTGAACGATTTTTCTTGAAGGACTTAGATATCCAAGTCACATCTAGTCGATATCTAATGTAGATCTAGTTGATCTCTAAATCGTCTCTAGATCTTGTGATTATCTCGAAATCCGAATAGGCATACTAGTCTATGTTTGTCATCAACGAGACAGCTAAGTAGTCGTAGTGGAAAAGGGGTCACAGTTAGGGGGGGTTTCCGTCGGCAAGTCCTCGGGGGTTATTATATGTTATACGTGACACTTGGAAACTTGTAATAGTCTGCCCTAGTTCAATGCATGTTGAAGTGCCTATAGATATAGGTCTAGGGCTTAAATTAAGACCTGCGCAAACCGCGCATGAGTGTGGAGCGGGCTACATAGAAAAGAAAAATACGTGCGCCTGTGACACAGACTAGGAATCCTCTAGACCGAGTTTAGACCAATTATTTCATGCAACCGATGATGCCAAAAATGCGGGGGTGCGTGGGACGAGTTGAGCGAAGTCCCGTGCCGTGATTGGTCCGTTCAAAGACACGGACGTCACACAAAGACATTTTCGACTCGAACATGGAGTAAAATTACCGTATGCGTGGCAGAGGGGGTAGCGCGACTATGCTCAGTCTAGAGGATGTTTTGTCTGTGGCCTGTGAGGAACAGAACTTATGCAATGCGACGAAATTAAAAAATATATTTTAACTTTCCTGAAAACATGCCAAAAACAACCTACGTAAATTAATGGGGTTGATTTAACCCACCAGTAACCGGTGGGCAACAAAAACACCAATACGTATACCGTTTTGATGTGGTACTTAAGACTTTTTAGAAGTAGGCGGAAATAAGAAATGAGACTATAGTCGCACCAAGAAAAGTCTGCAGCGGATTTGATAGCCCACGCAATGTACCTAAGTGTTATGTATACGTCATAATTTCATAGAAGTTTGACGTTTAAAATGACACTTGCACTGCGTGGGCTGTCAAAATCGCTGCAGACTTTTCATGGTCTGACTATGATAAATTTGATAACTACTACAAACAATAATAGCGCTTTCACTGCTACTCCTACTGAAAGTTCCATTAAGACCATCCCGTTCAGTCATTTCCCCCACCACCTCGTCTTATCCTATCCTAAACAAAATATATTTATGGCTGGAACCATTATATAATAATATACTCCGCCTGGTACTCTCTTCCCGTCTTTTCGTGGTCACGTGACTGACACAAGCCTACGTCATCATGCGACAGCGCTCTATGATAATATGCGATAGCGCTATATATAGCGGCCATGTTATTGTGACGTAGGCTTGTGTCACTCTGGGAAGAGAAGACCATGGTTTATTAGACTATGGTTACCTTGAAAAAAGGTCGACATCCAATCTCAGTAGTCTATGGAACAGTTGCCACAGATAATTTACGGAGCAAAGATGGAATTGAGTCAATAATTTACGCGTGATTGAATAACATCACACATATTGGCCAACCTGATTCGGTTTATATACAGGGTGGAAAGATAAGTCTGGAAGGAAACTACCTTAAATCCTTAAGCTGGCTCATTTTACTTAAAAGAGACATTCCTATATTTTTTAAAAGCACGACTCACTGGTCGGACTCTTAATTATCTATCTACTCAAACATAACGAAATATTTCACAGACCCGTTACGCGCGAAACGGGTCAAACAATCAACTACAACGAGTATATTTTGCACTACAGTTATACAGACTGAAAATGCAATCACCGATAGATGGCGCTGCAAACCACAGACCAATAACATTCACCTTTCAACTAAAATTGACCATAGATCACATTCACCGTGAAAATAGTTGTCATAACATAATACTTATTTATGTTCCATTAAAAGTGTGCCCTGAAAAGCACATCGCCTTCTTTATTTGACATAAACTTAAGTAGGTGTACGTAGACATTTTGTTTAGGTTCTAAACACATTATCCAGGAATTCTGAATTTAAGACGCATAGATATTCAGGTTCTCAATTTCGTAGATGTATTTTATATTAACTTTAGCCTCCATCTTACCTTTTGAGGGTTCCGTACCTCAAAAGGAAAAAACGGAACCCTTATAGGATCACTCGTGCGTCGTCTGTCTGTCTGTCCGTCTGTCACAGCCTATTTTCTCGGAAACTACTGGACCAATTAAGTTGAAATTTGGTACACATGTGTAAATTAGTAACCCAAAGATGGACATATTTTTTTTATAATTTTAAAATACATAAGTTCGAAGTTATTTAAGAAAATAGCCAAAAAAGTACCATTCCCCCTCCTTTATCTCCAAAACAACTGGTTCTAAAATTTTGAAAAAAATACTCGTAATAGTTCTTTACCTATAGATGACAGGAAAACCTATTAGAAATTAGCAGTCAAGCGTGAGTCGGACTTATGTACGGAATCCTAGAAACGCGAGTCCTACTCGCACTTGGCCGGTTTTTACTGTACCATCGCCCACACTGTTAACTATAAACCTTATTACAAAAAGCATAAGGACCGATGGACAGTTAAGAGTGTAGTTGTTTGTACAATGTTTAGAGTTGGAACTTCATAACATTATTCTTATACAACAATGGGATAAGTTACTGAAACTTCTGCCCGTGCAGAATAATGCCTCATTGTGTTTCCATGTCAGTTGCCGTTAGATACTTAACAAGAGTTATCCATAAATCCATAAACTTGTTTTGTTAATATTTAGGCTTGATTAGTTCCGCGTTCCATGTGGAAAACTTACTTATATTCAGTGACTATTAGCCGTGAGATACGTCAAATATTGAAAAGATATGGAATAGATATGTCAGTGTCAAACAAGTGTCACAAGTGACGTTTTTGTTTGAAGAAATGTCAATTTTGACACTTGTTTGACACTGACATAACTAATCCATATCGTTTCAATATCTAGTATTTGACGTATCTCATTGTTCGAATACGGCTGTTAGTCAGTTGTAAGGAATATTTTACAATAATATAAAACAGACAAGTTTTATAAAGAATAAATTGACTAGAACGGTCCCCGCCCGGGCTGAGGCATCCGACACTTCGTTTTCTATAATGAGTGATCGGTGATGGGTGTTTTCTATATAAGACTAGAGACGACTTCGCCATTTTGAAGTTGAAGTTGAACCGGAAAATAACCTCGTCTTGAAGTTACGTGACGAGTGTGGCTTATCTTATTTTACAACTAAACGTGACGACTGAGTGACGACGATGACAAAGTGGAATAGCACATATATGTAGCTGTCTTGAAGATACCATAGTCGCATTTGTCCTGAAAGACATGTGGCGTCTCCTCTAGCTGTCACTGCCAACTTCGTGCCATAATAATCTAACAGATGGCGTTAGGGAGCTAGAACGCACAAACTACTAAGAAGATACTACGTCTAGAACGCAATTAGTATGAGACCCTACATCGCGCTTACGGAGTTATAATGTCAGTTTCTATACAGGGTGATTCATGAGACGTGAGCAGGACTAATCCTGCACACTCAGTAACTGATAATTGATCGATCACCGTCGTATTTAGGTGAAACAACCACACTTTTTCCTATTTTTTTACTTTTTGGCGAGGGCAAATGTATTTCTCTGCAATCATGGTCACCCTACAAGACCTAATTAATAAACATAAAACCTCTTTAACCGTAATGACAGCATTATGATTACGAAGAAAATAAACTGTCAAACTTGAGTGAGATACGAGTTTTCAAAAGTAACAAAACCGTGATGACATTGAATTTGACACAGAATATCGGTAGTTTAGTATTCTAATTGTAGGGTGACCATGCATGTCGTAAATAAATTAATAACTTTTTTTTTCAACACGACTAGAAAATTAACGTTAACCTCACTAATACTGATACGAAACAGTTGCTTATAATTTAAGAAATGCGCAGTGTTAGTCCTGCTCACGTCTCCTGAATCACCCTGTATATATAACTTCCGACCAACTCTCAGTGGACTTCGGTCCCCAGGCATAACACCCGCCTGGAGAGAGTACTCTCTATTGCCTCTCTACATTCTACAGACAGATGATATGAGTGGGAGAAGCTTATTATATATCTCCTTTTTCAACTAAACATTTATATAACATAACAGAACTGCCACGTGTACAATATTAATACTTCCTACTATCCGCCATTTTCTATAAACTTCACCGAGCAAATTGGCAAACGCGACGCATACGGCCGTCGCCGAAATCCTGAATTATGTTGATTCCGACCAACATGCAAGACTGCGACAACAACAACACGAACTAAAAGAAACTCTATTACTCAACACTGAAGGCAGAGTTTCCATCGCTCCGCGTTGATCAAACTTTTTTATGTTACTTGTAAAATGGTAATGCTGGAGGTAGACACGAAAAACGACCATTTACAATACTTTCCGTTCTTGCAACTGTTCAGGGACAGGTTTTTCGGTAAATAATATACATTTGGAAGTAAGAAGTCGTATCCGGTATCCGTTTTGAGGTCGATTCTTAAATCTGAGTTCGACTATGAACGAGATATTTGTTTGTTTAAGCATCTTTTACGATTCTAAAAGTTTACGTCGCAGATGACGATTCATAGCGGATACGGCCAAAAAGAAAAGATAGTATAGAGGGGTCCTGTCATAGTAAATTTACTGCCATCTATCGACACACGACTATAACTCAAAATAACACGTATAAAATTATCAAAAAAATTTATATATAGATGGTCAAGCAAATCTTGTCAGTAGAAAAAGGCGCGAAATTCAAATTTTCTATGAGACGCTATGCCTTCGCGCCTACATTTTTCAAATTTGCCGCCTTTTTCTACTGACAAGATCTGCTTGACCAAGTATATATAGATAAATGATTTTATTATTTTTATACCATTTTGACCCATGTTCATTCACTGATATCTGTGTTAAAATTGTTAAATATGAAACGCTGTCGTCACGCCATCTAGCCGAGAATAGGCTAAAGGTGTGTGTGCCATCTATCCGAGAATGACATTTTCTTGATTTCCGAGGCACGTTTTTTTCTTAGACTTTGTTCATCTTATACGAAGTTACATATGTCTTTGATACGGCTGTTTCACTACACATTATAAAACAAAGTCCCCCGCCGGGTCTATTTGTTTGTGTGTATGTGTGTTCGCAATAAACTCGAAAACTACTGAACGGATTTTCATGCGGTTTTCACCTATGAATAGAGTGATTCTTGAAGGTTTAGGTGTATAATTGGTGAAGTTTTTGTGTAACCCGTGCGTAGCCGGGGCGGATCGGTACCGGTAGTCTTCAATATGAGTTTTGTTGGAAATTGTGATAGATCTTTGCACTGCATCAAGCAAAATTGTAATTAAATAAATAAATAATAAATATAATAAATACATATTATAGGACATTTTTACACAAATTGACTAAGCCCCACGGTAAGCTCAAGAAGGCTTGTGTTGTGGGTACTCAGACAACGATATATATCATATATAAATACTTAAATACATAGAAAACAACCATGACTCAGGAACAAATATCTGTATCATAATACAAATAAATGCCCGTAACGTAACCTAAGTTTGGCCCTGACACAATAAAATATTAAAAATATATCTAAGTAAGTACTTTCCTTCTGTGCCATCTACTTTAACCCCCTTATTAATAAAATATAAAATGTGTCTCGTCTTTTTTGACTAAAACAATTTTCAAAATACAGAGAGATAATAATAACTAAATAAAAGTGTGTCGATCAGCATAAATAATTAATTACATTAATGTGTTTAATAGACTCTTAAAGACTCCTATTAAACAGTGTACAAAAACATATATGATACGTCAGGCATTTGTTAGAACTAGGCATACCTACGAATGTATTTAAGTGCAAGACAGACATAAATGATTCACTCAAAATACGTATTTTTTCATAGCCTAAAATTATTCCTCGCGAATCTTTAACGCATTCAAAAACCGCTGGTAATTATGCTAAACGTCTTAACAAGTCGCTTAATTACCGCCTCCAACAGATGGCGCTACTTAAATCGCAGTTTAATGTTTCACACCAAGACGCCAACTTCGGTTTGGTTTTTTTGTCTGTGGTACGCAGTGCGGTTTCTTGTTGGCGTTGTTTAGAATTTGGCAAGTAGCACGTTATTAAAGAGTTATTTACTTAAATAAGAGAATAACATGTATAGATAGCAGTCAAACTATACTTCTTACTTAGATACCATGCGGGATTAGATAAAAACGGGACCCTAATACTAAGACTCCGCTGTTCGTCCGTCTGTCCGTCTGTCTGTCTGTCACCAGGCTGTAACTCATGAACAGTGATAGCTAGTCAGTAAATTTTCACTGGTGATGTATTTCTGTTGCCGCTGTAATAACAAATACTAAAAAAAAATATTTAAGTGGGGCTCCCAGCTCCCATACAACAAACGTGATTTTTTTGTCGTTTTTTGCGTAATGGACTGGTACGGAACCCTTCGTGCGCGAGTCCATGCCAAGTGGCCTACGTCAAGTAGGGAGCTTATAGGAATATGTATTCTGGCAAGTTTGTCCAAAGTTAGCTTGGTTACATTTTAGTATCTATAGTGCGTCAAGCAAATCTTGTCAGTAGCAATGTAAAGCAAACTAAAGTAGGGCAACACTCAAAGAGTAGTATTGCGCTAAGAAAAGCAGCAATGTACAATGTACATCGAACCAAAACTTTTTTTTTCCGCTGAGCGCGCCCTGTTACGTACGTCAATTCAAATTGTCACTCGTGGATTCTCTATTGAAAATGTTTTAAATTGTTATTAAATGGTATGGACGGACAATTTAAAAGCGGTGTGTGGTGAATTTGAAGATCTCAAAATAAAATTAGAAGTGGAATATGCCGTTAAACAAGAATGTAATGAATAAAATCATTGCTTCAGCAGATAGATGTCCTATTGGATTTTAATATTTTATTAGATTTATCAGTTGGAACTGTAGGCATTGTAGGCACCTTTTTTTATTTAATAAATTGGTATTTAATGGTGACACAGCTCGACAGAAATATCTCTTGAAATAGAATCGATTCAGAATGTAAACAAAGATGATGGCTGTCATTCACGATCCACATTCCACAGATATAAACACAGATGACACGCGATTTTCGAATTCGAACACAGTGTTGCTAACCCGCGATTTTTCAAATTTGCCGCCGTTTGCTACTGACAAGATTTGCTTGACCCAGTATAGTAGTAAGGCACCTATTATCTAAAATTGAGCTCAAACTACACGCTAACAATCAATAATTCAATCACAATCCTATTTCAAATACCCATACGCGATGAGCATCAAAATCGAACGGATCCAAAATGGCTGCCCATAAATTTGCGCGATAAGCGCAGATCATAAATTGCATTGTCTAATGTTAATGTGTGTTTGGTTGTCTACTAACCTATAGTATTTTTAATTAGTTATTGTGAATTGACAGATGTCAACGGGATTGTATTATTTAAAAAACTAGCGACCACGGGTTAACAAGTTATACACCTAACCTTCCTCAAGAATCACTCTATTGATAGGTGAAAACCGCATGAAAATCTGTTCGGTAGATTTTGAGTTTATCGCGAACATACAAACACACAAACAGACAGACGCGGCGGGGGACTTTGTTTTATAAAGTGTAGTGATATAGAGAAGAGAATCAGCTAACTGCAAATATTAAATAATAATATACATATTTTTTATCTATCTATACATATAATAAAGCTGTAGAGGGTCGAAAGTCTGTACATGGAAGATATTTGAAAAAAAGTTGGCTAGGGATACTTAGAATCGATAACAGAACACGTTCCAACAGTTTTTAGAATTTTTGTCTGTTTATCTGTTTATCTGTTTATCTGTTTGTCTGTTTATTTGAACGCGCATCACGTGAAAACGGCTGAACGGATTCTGATGCAAACTTTACTAATCTGTCGAGAAAATCTCCGGCCAGGTTATAGGCTATAAAAATTCAACCCCTAAAAGGGGGGGTAGCCACAACACCCGCTTGATTTAAGTTTGCCCCTGAATCTTATGGCGCTACTTAGGAAGGAGGGGCAAACTTTTTTCAAATATGTGCTACCACTATTGAGTACCCTGGAAAACTAACAGATGGCGCTGAATTTAATACGTAATACGTAGTGACACGAATAAGCCACCGAGGAAGGATTTTGCCAAATTAACTTTATGTTTAGAAGACCGGGTCACAACAAATTTAATTGAATAATTATGTTGATTTAATAATACAACAAAATTAAACAAATTAATTGCCCCTAATTGCACAGTGCCGTCTTTTTACACTTCACGACTGCCCAAAAGAAAGACGTGTGTAGGTATTTATTCCGCCTTAACTTCTGAATGCCTTAATCGATTTAGACGTACGATACATCATAAGAGTACTTACGTCCGCCGTTACGCCTTCAGCGTCCTCATACTCGAAGCATCGGGCGTAACCCGACGCACGTGGCGCGCTGTACCAGTTCCAAAGCGGGGCGCCTTAGGCGCCCTCATACTAAAAGTGTCAGGCGTAGCCCGACGTACGTGTCACGCTGTACGCTTACCAAAGCCGGGCGCCCTCGGCGCCCTCATACTCAAAGCATCGGGCGTAACCCGAAGCACGCTGCGCGCTGTGGCAGTTCCGAAGCCGGGCGCCTTCGGCGCCCTCATACTAAGAGAGTCGGGCGTAGACCGACGTACGTGCCACGCTATACGCTTACCTAATCCGGGCGCCTTCGGCGCCCTCATACTCAAACCATCGGGCGTGACCCGACGCACGTGGCGCGCTGTACCAGTTTCAAAGCTGGGAGCCTTCGGAGCCCTCATACTAAAAGAGTCGGGCGTAGCCCGATGCACTCATACTCAAAGCGGCGGGCGTAGCCTGACGTACGTGGCGCACTGTACGCGTTCCATAGCCGGGCGCCCTCGGCGCCCTCATACTAAAAGAGTCGGGCGTAGACCGACGTACGTGCCACGCTGTACGCTTACCAAATCCGGGCGTCGTCGGCACCCTCATACTCAAAGCATCGGGCGTAACTCGACGCACGTGGCACGCTGTACCAGTTCCAAAGACGGGCGCCTTAAGTGCCCTCATACTAAATGAGTCGGGCGTGGCCCGATGTATGTGGCGCGCTGGAAGCGGACCAAAGCCAAGCGACTACGACTTTATTATACTAAAAGTGTCAGGCGTAGCCCGACGTACGTGTCATGCTGTACGCTTATCAAAGCCGGGCGCCTTCGGCGCCCTCATACTAAAAGAGTCGGGCGTAGACAGACGTACGTGCCACGCTGTACGCCTACCAAAGCCGGGCGCCTTCGGCGCCCTCATACTCGAAGCGTCGGGCGTAATCCGACGTACGTGGCTCGCTGTACGCGTTCCAAAGCCGGGCGCCTTCGGCGCCCTCATACTAAAAGAGTCGGGAGTAGACCGACGTACGTGCCACTCTGAACGCCTACCAAAGCCGGGCGCCTTCGGCGCCCTCATACTCGAAGCGTCGGGCGTAATCCGACGTACGTGGCTCGCTGTACGCGTTCCAAAGCCGGGCGCCTTCGGCGCCCTCATACTAAAAGAGTCGGGCGTAGACCGACGTACGTGCCACGCTGAACGTCTACCAAAGCCGGGCGCCTTCGGCGCCCTCATACTCAAAGCGTCGGGCGTAATCCGACGTACGTGGCTCGCTGTACGCTTTCCAAAGCCGGGCGCCTTCGGCGCCCTCATACTAAAAGAGTCGGGCGTAGACCGACGTACGTGCCACGCTGAACGTCTACCAAAGCCGGGCGCCTTCGGCGCCCTCATACTCAAAGCGTCGGGCGTAATCCGACGTACGTGGCTCGCTGTACGCGTTCCAAAGCCGGGCGCCTTCGGCGCCCTCATATACTAAATGAGTCGGGTATAGACCGACGTACGGTACGTGCCACGCTGTACGCAGTGTACGCCTACCAAAGCCGCTTACTGACACAGACTGAATTCCACGCGGGCGGAGCCGCGGGCACAGCTAGTACTAAATAAGCCAACTGATAGACCAAACAGTTTCCCTAACGTATTTAGAATATTTATGTTATGTATTGGTTCCCATATATTCCATGACTCTTCTCTTTTCGCATGACCCTAAAAGAATGATTCTTTAAAGCACAGGGATCGGATTTTTGAAATTCGACCTCTCGGTTTCGTGTATTTTGTTAAATAATAGCTCCACTACTAGGCGTTTAAATTCTACTAATAGAATTGAAATCGAGTGGTCAATACAGTGGTATTAATCAATACAATAGATTCCAAATTTCGATCGGTCGTATTTCAAAAATTAGCATTTGGCCGTTTTCCACCGATTTGCGATTGACAAAATCCAGCGATCGAAATTCAAAAATTTCACTACGTTTGCCATTAATCATCTTCTCTGCATTATTCTAATAAAAACACATCCTACCCGGTATTAGTTCGGAATTCTGCTGAACAAATAAGAAGACAGATTCGATACGTCATTGTTGGCGATCCAGGGTTGTCTCTGAAGCTACTATAGTGCCGTTATCCAGCCCTCGGATTTTACCGCACATTCCAGGGCTTCCAACGGTGCGGACACTTATAAATCTCGTATCAATTGGTCCCTATATCAATTCTTTCAAGTCGCTTTTGAATCGGCTAAATTTAAAAAAATCGGCCAAGTGCGAGGTCCGGGTTCCATACCATTAGAAAAAAAACGCGTTTGAAAATTTCAACTGTTTAGCTAACACGGTTCAGGATATACAGCCTGGTGACAGACAGATCGACAGAGGAGTCTTAGTAATAGGGTCCCGTTTTTACCCTTTGAGTACGGAACCCTAAAAACGACTGGAGAAATATGCGTTTAACGTAGTTTTATTACTTAGACGTTATATTTCTAAATTTTCTAAGTAAATTAGTTTGCTAAACTTCCAACAGATCTCTACAATACATTTTACGGGACAGCTACTCCATATAAAAATAAACTGTCATAGTATAACTAAGAAACAAACATTAGCATTGTACCAAGGAGAAGTTTCCGAAGTTGCCAAATTTCTATAGGAAAAGTTATCAGAAATTCAAATTTATCAAACAGTAAGACCTTAATAGACACAGGCATTACTTACTAGATATTCTTTCTGCCTAAGTAATATGTGATATACAATATTATTAATAAGAGGGGAAAAAATCTTTTTTTTACATACAAGATATATACAGTGGTACTACTAAACGAAATTAATAACTAGGTTAAATCTAAAATAGGCCCCTGAGGCATTGTACCAAGGATGCTGGCGGCATTTCCTCGCTGTATCGCAATGCTGATACGTTGTGCCAGGTAGCCAGCTTATATTAATAAATTTTTGAAATCATCCTAAAAGAATATTTCTGAATGGAAATTTCGGGGAATGATCCTGCATTTTTGAGACAGCCCTAGAGGTAGCGATAGCAAACAGCCTCCACAATCGATAGCGGCAGACTCCGGGGCGCCAACTCCGGAGCTAACTGGGTTACCATAACTACCGTCAATTGACCGATTTTTATGTTATTATTTTTAAGATCATAATAAACTCCCGTCAGTTATTGATAAAATTTGCTAGAGTCTGTGCGGAAAGAGAAGAGTCGTGGGATTTGAGGGCGCGCCAGTGCTATTTTCTGGTTTTTGCTATGCTGACAACACTGGTCACGTGATTATAGTACGACACTAAAGGTCATGATACTTGAATCCCTTTTGTTCCGGTTTTTTACCACGGCTTACTAAACGGAGCCTGGTGGTGGTGGTGTCGGCTCGTCAAATCAATGCTCTGATTTAGCGCAGGCACCAGTTTTCTTTTTAAAACACACTTGTTTTTATATCTCAGATACTGAAAAGTGACTGCGATTGACAAAACTGCTAAAACTAGTTAAGAATCTGCCCAATACAACTGTAATTTTAGTACTAAACAAGATACGAGTCTCATTTATGTACTGCCTAATCTGTGCAGTCCAACAGTTATTAAAACCGGGTAGATCGGGTAGAAATTGGGCAATAGAACTGTAAT
This sequence comes from Cydia fagiglandana, assembly GCF_963556715.1. Taxonomy (NCBI): domain Eukaryota; kingdom Metazoa; phylum Arthropoda; class Insecta; order Lepidoptera; family Tortricidae; genus Cydia; species Cydia fagiglandana. Next base: position 4,876,693 of record NC_085955.1, read on the forward strand.
TTTATCTGGGATATATTTCACCCATTGTAAACTTGACTTGTAATGTATGTGTACATTTGTATTATGTACTAACAGAACCTACAAATAAAGAAATATTTTATTAGAAAAAGTTTTATTCAGAACCTAGTAAAGGAACTTACAAATAAAGAAATATTTTATTAGAAAAAGTTTTATTCTTTGTAATCGAAGTCTGAATTAAAATATTCAATGTCACTTTATGTTTGAGCTAGCTTCAAAACGGGTTTACCTTTATTTTGCCGTAAATTTTTCTGCAGAAGTTACAAAATATGTTTCTTTGAAATGAATAATCGAAGAAACAGAATTAATTGTAACAAAAATGTGTGATTCGATTATTCTATTAATAATTTTCTGTATAACAAAATTCTGCAAAAAATTTGGCGGTAAAATAAGGGCACACCTTCAAAACAACCAGGGATACTCATAGAACTATCTTCATCTGAACTGGATGTGCTTGAATCCGGCACGTAGATTACGAATTCTTGCATATCACCTACTTAGCGGTCTTTTATTCTAGATACCGTAGATACTTTTACACAATCCTGAAAAAGAAATTACATATAAATATGCATAAAATGGCAAGTATCAAGACTATTTGTCAGTTATTTTAAAGATCATGAATGATGCATATTTATGAAAATTAATATATTTTGAATGAATATACTTACCGATTATGTACCAGAGACAAGTTATTTAGGGGGCTTATTAAATAGGTAATTATTTAATATTAAATACAACATCAATACCCGCGAATAGCGGAAACACGTTCCGCGACTTTTTGTAAGTCGATAGTCGGCGTTTAGCCGTTTTCTTCCCGCTGACAAAACCGAACAATGTTAAATATAATTTTCCTTGTGGTTTTATGTACGGTTTTATCGTGTTTTGAAAATATTTTATACATAAAACTTGCGGTTTTTGTTAATAAAAATATACATTGACAGAAGTTTGTTTACTTTTTACAAGACAGGTGTCAAAGGATTGATTGCCATATAAAATTTAAAATGTTAGTTCCCGTTTCTGCCACGACTCTTCTCTTTCCGCACAGACTCTAGATAGATAGTTCCCTATTCTGTAGGTACTTAATTAAGGCAATTTCATCGCATGCCTTAGAAAATCTTCTGCTGAGTTAAGTAACCGAAAATGTATGGTATTGCCTATTGTAATTCAACGGAAAAATACATTTTTACAAGCTTTTATTTACTTTCACCTGACCGTTGTCTGTAATTAAATCTTGCAAGTTAAATTTGATCCACTTCCCGGTTTCCGATTGAGCTGAAATTTTGCATACATACGTAAGTCGGGTGACAATGCTATATTATGGTGTCATCGAGCTGATCTGATAATGGAGACAGGAGGTGGCCATAGGAACTATGTGAAACCTAATTGTGTTTGGGGTTTTTAGAATTGTCTCGATGAGCATTAGTTGCCTGTGCAAAGAAAAGTACAGTCTGCGATAAAAGCTTGTACCAAAAATTAAAATTTTGCCAAAATAGTACATTTCGATGCTAGTGCGGAAGGTATGTCATTACTTCACGAGTACCGAGATATTACCGAAACCTGGTTAATTGGCACCTGGATAAATGGAAAACCTCAATAATTGCAACCAAAAGTCCGGTCCCGGTCCCTTTGAGACCAAAAGGCCTCTATAATTGAAATTTTGGAACCTCTATAATTGCAATTTAGATTTTAGTGCTTTTCGTAATTTTGCCTCTATAATTGACCACATCGCAACTTAAGACCTCTATAATTGACACTGTGCTAAAAAAATCCGTTATTTTTGCTCTTGTTTTTACCTCTATTATTGAAACGAGTCTTACTTATTACCTCTGTAATTGAAATAATGTAGTTGTAGACAGCAGAAACAATATTTTAATAGCAATGATCATTTTATTTATATCTCCATCCAGAATTCAATTTATTTATTGGGTATCTATCACAGCCTGTAGTAGGTGAAATAGTTTTGATCAATAAAAAACAAAGTAGGTATGCTTTTTACATTCTAATAAAACTTTCTTTTACAATTCAAGGGATTTTTTTTAAACCCAAATGATAAGAAAATCAAGTGGTAATTAATGTAGTGTAAAAGTGAAAGTATAGACAGAAGCAATATACAGGGTGATTCATGAGACGTGAGCAGGACTAATCCTGCCCACTCAGTAACTGATAATTGATCGATCACCGTCGTATTTAGGTGAAACAACCACACTTTTTCCTATTTTTTAACTTTTTGGCGAGGGAAAATTTAATTCTCTACAATCATGGTCACCCTACAAGACCTAATTAATAAAAATAAACCTCTTTAACCGTAATGACAGCATTATGATTACGAAGAAAATAAACTGTCAAACTTGAGTGAGATACGAGTTTTCAAAAGTAACCAGTCCGTGATGACATTCAATTTGACACAGAATATCGGTAGTTTAGTATTCTAACTGTAGGGTGACGATGCATGTCGTAAATAAATTAATAACTTTTTTTTTCAACACGACTAGAAAATTAACGTTAACCTCACTAATACTGATACGAAACAGTTGCTTATAATTTACGAAATGTGCAGTGTTAGTCCTGCTCACGTCTCCTGAATCACCCTGTATAGACCAGAAACCCAGAACGTAAGCGTGTAAATCTACTTTAAATGGTTATTTGCACCTCCATAAAAGAAATTTCTCAGAACGCAACCTCTATTAATGAAAACCTCTATAATTGACACAACGATTTTTTGAACCTCGTTAATTGACGCGACCTGCTTAAATGAAAAACCTGGTTAATTGACAAAAAATGGCCGGTCCCTTGAGATTGCAATTATCCAGGTTCCACTGTATAATGATGAAGAGGTAAGTAATTAAATATGAAATATGTAATATTTTTCGTATTCTTACATTAACGGTAGGTTTTTATGCTGATTACGACGTTTAAAGGAAACTAATATTAACACTCATCAATAAGTAGTCGTGAATTGGAACAAGTATAAATTTAAAAAAATTGGAAAAGTAAAAAGCACTAGTTCGAGATAACCAACTTTCCGCACGCTAAACAGCTACGTAAAGTAGCACTTTTTGAGCAACTGTATTAAAAACTTATTTTTATATCACATACTTTAGAAAAGACTACACGACCTTGACGTATCTTTTTATTGAAATCGCTTTTAAATAAAATAATAGTAACTACATACAAAACCAAAAGAATAATGTATAGTTGGTTTTTTTTAGCATTAGAAAGAACTCAGCAGAAGCAAGCGTGCAGTTTTTATCAGGCTCGTTAATTGTTAATAATTATTGAATTATCTAATGTAGCATGGTCAATACATATAATTTACTTCAAATTGTTACCGCTAAAAGTGCCAGATTTAGAACCACAAGCGAACTTCTGCGAAGTTCTTTCTAATGCTAAAAAAAACGGACTATACCTACCTAACACGTTCAGCGGCAAGAACCCGACAGTCGGGTACACTGTTCGTAGCGACTACGCGCTCCGTACGGCAAAGATGGGGCTACGCGCTACGAGCGTAACCCGTAGCACTTGGTGGCAATTAATGTGTTTGCTATGACTGACATTTCTGACATGAATTGACATTTCTTCAAACAAAAACGTCACTTTTGACACTTGTTTGACACCGACATATCTAATCCATATCGTTTCAATATCTAGTATTTGACGTATCTCATTGTTCAAATACGGCTGTTTTTTTGCAAAAGTGTTTTTCAATAAAGAGACCCGTCAAGATTGCGTAGTATTTTTCTAATGCTACAAAACGAAGTATAGTTTCATGTCACACAAACAGATGGCGCTGCTTAAAACCTGCCATTCTACATTAACTCCTTTCCCCTCATAATTAGGTTTATTTTCCAACAAACTCATTTACAAGCGTAAACTTGGCACTGTATGCTTCTCATTACACGGAAGCGTTAGAATTTCTACTTTATTTGTAGGGAATAAGTTATATATTTGAATGTCGGTAAAGTTAACGAGTTTAACCATTTATTTGGCAGGTGAAGCTTGTATAATGAATGTGTGAAGTTGGGAAGAAACTTTCATGGTATGAGTAACCTACCCTATTGTCGGCACCCCGCAAATGGTTGGCACCTTATTTTAACGTATAAGGTCTTGCGTAAAACGTAAATCTAGTAAAACGTATTAGTATAGTCAGCAGAAGTTGCTAAGCGGGCGAAGTGTTCAAAATTACCTTGACACGCTCTTATTATAAAGTGGCGTCAAGATCATTTTGAACACCTGGCTCGTTTAGCAACTTCTGCTGCTGACTGTACTTGTAAAACCGGGTGAATTTTAAAGAATGGCTTTACTTACTGTATGCAGTTAAAGTATCCTTAACCCTTTACCTATCGGTGTCAACCAGAGTTGCCAGTAAGGCAACACCGCTGCAATACGGGTGTCAACTATAGTTGATCGAAGTAATGGTCGTGTTCAATATTTTTTTTAAACTAAACGAGACCTTGTGGCTTGGTAATAGCGGTTACATTATGCACTGTGATTAGTATAGATACAAAGAAAAAAATATCATAATATTTCAGTAGATGGCTCTGACATAAACATAATTTTAAAATTACCGCTTTTTTGCTGGCAACTGGAGTTGACACCCGTACTGCAGAGGTGCTAATAATTGAATTCAATATGGCGGCCAATAGTGTTGTTTTCATATTTCATCGACTTGTTGTCGATATGAGAGTACGGCGCGGGAGTGTTTGGAGTGTTATTTTTAGTGTTTTCTACCGTTTTTGGTTAAAATATTGGAATTTAACATGTTATGAAATACTATTGTACCTAATAATAATTTCACCACAATCATAACTTGTTAAATTTCAGTTTTACATTTACTAGGTTATCGATATATCGACAAATGTGTCGATAAACGCACATCACTATTTTCCATAAGTGGCAAATTGTTTTAGTGCAACGTTTTTGGTGATTGATATTTATGCATTATTTGCATAATTATCGTTATTTAAGTGTTTATTTGTGTTAAGTATATTATAAACTAATGTTCTTAAACGTAAACTTGTGAAATCCGCGAGTAGTAACTTAAAAATCTTCAATTTCTTAGTGACTGGTATATTGCTTGATAGCAGAAAAAATAGTGAATATTATTACTCCAAGTGATTATTTATTGATTAAGCATATTATACTTATTGTGTGTGTGAAGTTTCAAGTGTGTAGCTGAAATACTTCAAAAGTTACGAGTAAGTGAAATTATGCCTAACCGCTGACTCTCGCCAAAACATGCCCGTATTGGGCGGTGACGGAGCGATTTAATAGCCCGTAGGTAAAGGGTTAATGCTTTCAAGTACGGGCCACTTAGAAAAAATAAGTCGTCTCAAATATGAATCCAGAAACTTTCAGAATTGCCCACGTATTTGCTTGTTCTAATGATGTTGGCGTGTGTGGCAGAAAGTTTGCTGCACCAGAAAAATACCTGAAACAAGATAATAACATTGTTATTTATTTTAAGTAAAAAAACAATCTATTGGAATGTAAAAAGTGAATTATCTTGATAAAAAACCGGACATGTGCGAATCGGACTCGCCCACCGAGGGTGCCGTACTTTTTAGTATTTGTTTTTATAGCGGCAACAGAAATACATCATCTGTGAAAATTTCAACTGTCTAGCTATCACGGTTCGTGAGATACAGCCTGGTGACAGACGGACGGACAGCGGAGTCTTAGTAATAGGGTCCTAAACGGTACGGAACCCTAAAAAAGGAACCATTTTAAAGCCTATTTCGCCACACTTGCTCGAAAAAACACCTGTCCAGACCTCTCGCCCATGATTCTTCATGCATGAGACAAGTTTAGTTCTAGATTTCCAGTTCCGTTCCTTGTATTGATTTATTTTAGTCTATATCCAGACCATCTAAATCCGTAGGCAGACTGAATTTTAAAACGCTACCAACAGGGTATTTTCCTACTAGTCAAATCAGTTACTTTTTTGGAACTGTCAAAACGATTTTCTAGTGTGGAATTTACATGAAACATTACATCGTGACGTCACGGTCAAGTCACCTACTTTTTATATTTCAATCCGATTTATTAAATATAGATTGTGGCTAAAAATAACTGCTATCTATGTTTTTCTAATAATTATTTGGTGTACAATAATTTATTTTAAATACAGTATAATACCCTATTCTATTTTACGAGCTACTAGATTTTCCCTGCAGCACGATTCGGACTTTTCAACTTGATACGGTTTTGATTTGAACCTATTGTGATACGACCCTGAAGATTGCTAACGCTTCGCTTGTTTTCTTATTTGCCATGTTCAGGAAAAATAACCATGTAATACGAATCTTAAGCAAAACTGGCAAAGTAATGTTAAGTTGCTGGCATTAGAAAATAACCTATTTTAAACTAGCTGTGCCCGCGGCTCCGCCCGCGTGGAATTCAGTTTGTGTCAGTAAGCGGCTTTGGTAGGCGTGCACTGCGTTCAGCGTGGCACGTACTGTACGTCGGTCTATACCCGACTCTTTTAGTATATGAGGGCGCCGAAGGCGCCCGGCTTTGGAACGCGTACAGCGAGCCACGTACGTCGGATTACGCCCGACGCTTTGAGTATGAGGGCGCCAAAGGCGCCCGGCTTTGGTAGGCGTTCAGAGTGGCACGTACGTCGGTCTACTCCCGACTCTTTTAGTATGAGGGCGCCGAAGGCGCCCGGCTTTGGAAAGCGAACAGCGCGCCACGTACGTCGGGCTACGCCCGACGCTTTGGGTATGAGGGCGCCGAAGGCGCCCGGCTATGGGACGCGTACAGCGCGCCACGTACGTCGGGCTACGACCGCCTCTTTGAGTATGAGGGCGCCTTCGGCGCCCGGCTTTGGTACGCGTACCGCGAGCTACGTACGTCGGATTACGCCCGACGCTTTGAGTATGAGGGCGCCGAAGGCCCCCGGCTTTGGTAGGCGTACAGCGTGGCACGTACGTCGGTCTACGTCCGACTCTTTTAGTATGAGGGCGCCGAAGGCGCCCGGCTTTGGAAAGCATACAGCGCGCCACGTACGTCGGGCTACGCCCGACGCTTTGGGTATGAGGGCGCCGAAGGCGCCTGGCTTTGGGACGCGTACAGCGCGCCACGTACGTCGGATTACGCCCGACGCTTTGAGTATGAGGGCGCCGAAGGCGCCCGGCTTTGGTAGGCGTACAGCGTGGCACGTACGTCTGTCTACGCCCGACTCTTTTAGTATGAGTGCGCCGAAGGCGCCCGGCTTTGATAAGCGTACAGTATGACACGTACGTCGGGCTACGCCTGACACTTTTAGTTTGAGAAAGTCGTAGTCGCTTGGCTTTGGGCCGCTTGCAGCGCGCCACATACATCGGGCCACGCCCGACTCATTTAGTATGAGGGCACTTAAGGCGCCCGTCTTTGGAACTGGTACAGCGTGCCACGTGCGTCGTGTTACGCCCGATGCTTTGAGTATGAGGGCGCCGACGACGCCCGGATTTGGTAAGCGTACAGCGTGGCACGTACGTCGGTCTACGCCCGACTCTTTTAGTATGAGGGCGCCGAAGGCGCCCGGCTATGGAACGCGTACAGTGCGCCACGTACGTCAGGCTACGCCCGCCGCTTTGAGTATGAGTGCATCGGGCTACGCCCGACTCTTTTGGTATGAGGGCTCCGAAGGCTCCCAGCTTTGAAACTGGTACAGCGCGCCACGTGCGTCGGTTCACGCCCGATGGTTTGAGTATGAGGGCGCCGAAGCCGCCCGGATTAGGTAAGCGTATAGCGTGGCACGTACGTCGGTCTACGCCCGACTCTCTTAGTATGAGGGCGCCGAAGGCGCCCGGCTTTGGAACTGGCACAGCGCGCCGCGTGCTTCGGGTTACGCCCGATGCTTTGAGTATGAGGGCGCCGAAGGCGCCCGGCTTTGGTAAGCGTACAGCGTGACACGTACGTCGGGCTACGCCTGACACTTTTAGTATGAGGGCGCCTAAGGCGCCCGGCTTTGGAACTGGTACAGCGCGCCACGTGCGTCGGGTTACGCCCGATGCTTCGAGTATGAGGGCGCTGAAGGCGTAACGGCGGACGTAAGTACTCTTATGATGTATCGTACGTCTAAATCGATTAAGGCATTCAGAAGTTAAGGCGGAATAAATACCTACACTCGTCTTTCTTTTGGGCAGTCGTGAAGTGTAAAAAGACGGCACTGTGCAATTAGGGGCAATTAATTTGTTTAATTTTGTTGTATTATTAAATCAACATAATTATTCAATTAAATTTGTTGATACCCGGTCTTCTAAACATAAAGTTAATTTGGCAAAATCCTTCCTCGGTGGCTTATTCGTGTCACTACGTATTACGTATTAAATTCAGCGCCATCTGTTAGTTTTCGAGGGTACTCAATAGTGAGTTTGCCCCTCCTTCCTAAGTAGCGCCATAAGATTCAGGGGCAAACTTAAATCAAGCGGGTGTTGTGGCTTTTAGGAGTTGAATTTTTATAGCCTATAACCTGGCCGGAGATTTTCTCGACAGATTAGTAAAGTTTGCATCAGAATCCGTTCAGCCGTTTTCACGTGATGCGCGTTCAAATAAACAGACAAACAGATAAACAGACAAAAATTCTAAAAACTGTTGGAACATGTTCTGTTATCGATTCTAAGTATCCCCAGCCAACTTTTTTTCAAATATCTTCCATTTACAGACTTTCGACCCTCTACAGCTTTATTATATGTATAGATAGATAGATTAGTACTACTCGTATATAATCTCTTGTTAGGAAAATTGGCTACTTTCCTACTAGTCAAATCAGCTTCTTTTTAGGGTTCCGTACCCAAAGGGTAAAACGGGACCCTATTACTAAGACTTCGCTGTCCGCCCGTCCGTCCGTCCGTCCGTCTGTCACCAGGCTGTATCTCACGAACCGTGATAGCTAGACAGTTGAAATTTTCACAGATGATGTATTTCTGTTGCCGCTATAACAACAAATACTAAAAACAGAATAAAATAAAGATTTAAATGGGGCTCCCATACAACAAACGTGATTTTTGACCAAAGTTAAGCAACGTCGGGAGGGGTCAGTACTTGGATGGGTGACCGTTTTCTTTTTTGCTTTTTTTTGTTTTTTTTTTGCATTATGGTACGGAACCCTTCGTGCGCGAGTCCGACTCGCACTTGCCCGGTTTTTAGAACTGTCAAAACTATTTGCTAATACGGAATTTATATGAAAACGAGTATAGTGACGTCACAGTCAAGTCACCTACATTTTATATTTCAATCCGATTTATTCAATGTTTTTATAATAATTACCTATCTTGTGTTTTGTTAAGTGCATGGTGTGAAGTGTGGTGTGATATTTTAAGTAGAGGAAAGTACCCAATTACTTAAAATTTGTAAAATTCCAATTTTTGTGTATCTTTGCAATGTTTTAATATGTATCTTTATTTGTGTTATCTGTCGTGGCATCACCGAATGGGCCCTACGGAAGACCAGCGCTGGCTTTATAGCTAGCATTATGCTGAGTTGGGTCCATTTCGTGATGCACACTTATTGATGTCTTATTTCCTTGCTTTTTTTTTTTAATTTATTGCTAATAAACAAAAAACACTTACAAGACTATTACAAAACTTCGCCAAACTGCGAAACAGTTTGTTGGCGAATGAAAAACACCCAATTATACCTAAATGTTTATACCTTCATGCTTAATACTATGCTAATTACTAAACTAAATATGACTAACTTGCATTAGCGTAACTATTTAATAACAGACTTCTAATTTTAACTGCTGTTGTTGTCTGTACATGTTAGTACATGTTTTGTGAACGTCACGAATAAATATCTTTTATCTTATCTTATCAATTTTTATGGTTTCGATATGATGTTGAAGATAGTTTTTCACTTACAGCCGTATTCGAATAATGAGATACGTCAAATACTAGATATTGAAACGATATGGATCGGATATGCCAGTGTCAAACAAGTGTCACAAGTGATGTTTTTGTTTGAAGAAACGTCACTTTTGACACTTGTATCCGCTCCATATCGTTTCAATATCTAGTATTTGACGTAACTCATTGTTCGAATACGGCTGTTAATTTCGCAAGGTCGTATTAAAAATATTAAAATTAGATAAAAAACCAAAAGTTATAAAATCTACGCTTTAACCGTGAGAATCAAAAGCCCCCTCCACACTCGTGCGCGAATCGCGGCGCGAAGCCGCGAACGCAAGTGTGGCGTCGATGTTCGCAGACAGCGAAATCGACTCCACACTCGCGTTCGCGGCTTCGCCCGCGATTCACGCGCATAGTCTGGAGCGGGCTAAAGATCGCAAATTGCGGGCATTTTTCTCTGTCACTCTAATTACGCCTTCATTGGAGATAAAAGAGAAAGATCCCCGCAATTTGCGAATTTCGGTTTTCGCGGTAGCCGCTCTGAATTGCGCTCTAGTTACTTGTTCCTACCACAAACAAACCGGTTAGCAGAACGATACAAAGAGCCACCGGACACCGTAACGCGACGCGCGCGCCGAGGCTGCGGCCGCGATGCGTGCGCGCAGGTTATCCGACCACAGATCATATACTTTGTAGTACTGAAACTGATTTAATTATTCTAATGACATTGTTTTATTTTTAAATATTTTACTATTGTGACATTTTGACGTTTTTTAATTTATTTCTATTTGCATTGTTTTGATTTGTTATGTACTAATTTTATTTTATTTTATATTTTGATATTCGGTTCTAATTCTTATTATTATTCTAAAAACGATCATCATACGACAAGTAGTACAAGCTGAAATGTATGTATATTTTATCTGTATGAAAATTGTATATTGAGATAAATAAACTAAACTATACTAATACAATTACAGTACAATACAATACGATATTCGGCGCGAATCGAGAAATGAATTAGAGAGTCACAAGATATGAAATAGTAAAGATATGTGACGTTCCACTGCATAAGGTACCATTGCCCCGGCTGAATATTAGAGCGGTTTTAATAATAACGTAAGCGCCAGCCGTCATAAGGTACCTTTTGCCGTGGAACGTCACATATCTTTACTATTTCATATCTAGTGAATCTCTAATTCATTTCCCGAATCGAGCCGATTCTTTATTGCAGACCTCACACAGTTTACAATGTAGTCTGTTCGGAAAGAGAAGTGTCGTGGAATTTATAAATGTAACTTACACATCAATTTTAAATGAAGACTTTTTGTGAATAAATTGTGTTATATCTGAAATGAACTCAAGTCTTTACAAAAGACTGGGATATCTAACAAGTTAAAAAGAACTCGAGGTTATAAAAGTCTGAGTGATACCAGTAAAGGTAACATTGGAATTAATTGATCCTAAACAGTATAAAATAAAATACACCGCCCACCGGATTAGCAAGCTGAAGTTGCAACGGGCAGGCCACATTGTGCGCAGAGAAGATGGCCGATGGGGTCGAAAAGTGCTCGAGTGGTGACCACGGACTAGCAAGCGCAGCGTAGGACGTCCACCCACAAGATGGACGGACGACCATGTTAAGGCCGCCGGAAGACGCTGGATGCGGGTCGCTTCCAACCGGTACGAATGGAGGTCCAAGGGGGAGGCCTATGTTCAGAGGACGTCTTATGGCTGAGATGATGATAATGATGAGTATAAAATGCCGCAGTCGTCCCCATTTGCGTGCAAAAATTAATCCAACTAACTTTACAAACTAGTCTGCCATCTGATTGTGAAAAATATCGCAACTCTGCCATTAATATTAAATGCGACCTTCCAACGTCGAAGTTGCAAACTTAAGGAACAACAAAGTCGAGTAATGCCGCAGTGGGTTGGAGTTTTACCAAGATGGCGACCGCTTAAACTCGTGTATTTCAAATTATGTAAGATTTTTTTCGAAGTGAAAACTTCTTTAGCGGCGCTGTGCACTTTTTGTGATGGGGAAAAAATGTTAAACTCGCGACAGGTCACGTGACCGTAAGGTTCGTAAGACGTAAGACGGACACGTGACCTGATCGAAAAACTGTTACAATGTCATTGAGTTTTCACTTCTGCCGGCACTCCCGGAGTGCAACCCGTTCTTTTTTAATTTGTCTGGCGTAGATATCGGTATTCTCGCTTCCATACTATTTTTAGACGTTTATAAATTAATAACGTCTTTTGACGACCGGTCTGGCCTAGTGGGTAGTTACCCTGCCTATGAAAACGATTTTCCCGGGTTCAAATCCTGGTAAGTGTAATGACCTCAGATATCTGTTCCTGAGACCTGGTTATTTTCTACATATATGTACATATTTATATGTTATATATATTGTTGTCTGAGTACCCACAACACAAGCCTTCTTGAGCTTACCGTGGTGCTTAGTCAATTTGTGTAAAAACATGTCCTATAATATTTATTTAGAATACCTGTTTAATTAAAATTGGTACTTTAAGCTACAGACCAAGGGCCCGATTCGGATTTTTAAATAGACATCTATTAGATATCTTTTAGACATCACCAAGATACGATAACGATATGTTTAAGATCTAACCTGTCAAATTTGACATTTGCGCGATTCTGGAGATACTCTTGAACGATTTCCACAGGATATGACTTAGAGATCTAATTCACATCTAATAGATATCTTACTCTTTCTAACGTAAAAGTGACATTGGTTGCCCGACTTGCGCTGCAAAAGAGAACTAGTTGATATCTAAACTATAACATATCTAGACTGGATCTAGTACGTGTCGTCTCTTGTGAATATCTTGAAGTTCGAATACGGCAGCAAGTCTTGTCGAATAGGGTGACCATACGGTTGTTTCTGCTATTTTAAAATTATTCTCAATAAGGTTTAATTATTTAAAGTTAATGCAATGAATTTGCCTTACCTCTAGCCACCCAGAGACCTATAAAAAGGTCTCCTATTCCATTCTAATTTGAACTTTCTGTTGACAACATAAAATTTATTTTTGCTTGGCAAGGTTTGAGGAATGGGCGGCTAGAGGTTAAAATACTGCGATAGAAACAAAGTTTCTGTTTACGACTTATGTTTCATCCTAATGTATATTATGTATATTATAATGTATTGATGTATCTACAATTTAAGGATCCAAATAGAACAAAGATATCGTTGAAACGTATTAGATCAGCCGTAGCATGTCAGGAATAGCCAATTATCGTTTCCAAGCAACAGTTTGGCCGATACTGTGATATAATGAGGTAAAGGTTACAAAGGCAGTAAAAGGTTAGTTAGAGACGTAGGTAACAGCAAAGACATATGTAACTTAGTATAAGATGAATAAAGTCTAAGAAAAAAACGTGCCTCAGAAATCAAGAAAAAGTCATTCTCGGATAGATGGTGCAAACACCTTTGGCCTATGCTCGGCTAGATAACGACACCGTTTCATATTTAACAATATTAACATATAGATATGAGTGAATGAACATGGATCAAAATGATATAAAAGTAATAAAATCATTTATCCATATATATACATTTTTTTGATAATTTTAAACGTTTTCATTTTGAGTTTTAGTCATGTGTCGATAGATGGCAGTAAATTTACTAGTCACAGTATGATTTTATTATTTTTATATCATTTTGATCCACGTTTATTCACTGATATCTATGTATTAAAATTGTTAAATATGAAACGGTGTCGTCACGCCATCTAGCCGAGGATAGGCTAAAGGTGTGTGCGCCATCTATCCGAGAATGACTCTTTCTTGATTTCCGAGGCACGTTTTTTCCTTAGACTTTATTCATCTTATACGAAGTTACATATGTCTTTGCTGTAAGTAACCAGCGACGAATGTTTTAATGACTAGCGACCCGCCCCGGCTTCGCACGGTTAACAATTTATACACCTAAACCTTCCTCAAGAATCACTCTATTCATGGGTGAAAACCGCGTGAAAATCCGTTCAGTAGTTTTTGAGTTTATCACGAACATACAAACACAAACAGACAGACGCGGCGGGGACTTTTTTATGTTACCTTTAAACGAGCAATTCTTGTTTATTTATTTATATGTACATATATTTCGGCGATCTCGGAAACGGCTCTAACGATTTCGATGAAATTTGCTATATGGAGGTTTTCGGGGGCGATAAATTGATCTAGCTAGGTCTTATCTCTGGGAGAAAGCGCATTTTTGAGTTCTGATATGTTTTCCGAGCAACCCTCGGTCTCCCAGAGGAGTGGGCATTTCTCCATACAAACGTACTCGACTGTTTCCTCCGTGGGTTTAGATGCTAGAGCAGTGATTTTTTCAACACAGATTAATATTGTCAATATCGGTGTCTGACCGTTTTGCTTTTTTGATATTTTTGTTTTTTAAGGCGCTAGAGCCCTCAAAAAAATGGCGAAAATGGCCTCATTGACTATGCCGCAATGAGAGGCGTAGTATTCAAAACTGATATCAATTAGCCAAAAAAGCAAAACGGTCCGACGCATATAATTTCATAATCATTTAGGTTTCCAAGTTTGGTTACGATTGGTTAAGTTTTGGAGGAGGAAACAGTCGAGTACGAAACCTCGATTTTTGAGATTTTTGCGCAGGATTTTTCGCCTTGTCCTTACCGCACTAGTATTAGGAGCCGCTTCCGTTAGCGAGGCGGGTACATTTACCTAAAATATTTAAAACTCAGCTCCTGTTTCGTCTTAGGTGTACGTAGTGATATACCAACCTATAATGTATAGGAAGTATTTCACGCATCATATAATATTGCCTTGCACGGCTTCAGGATTACGCCTACGTCCGTCCTACGGCTTCGCTCGCTATATCGAGTGTCGTGACCCAGTGGAAGTGGGGTCGCAGGTTCGAACCTGGGGGCCGATTTTCGAATTTCGATCGTTCGATTTCGCCATTCGAAAATCGGTGGATAACGGCGAAATGCTAATTGAAACAGAAATTGGGAATCTAGTGGTATTGACCACTCGTTTTCAATTCTATTAGTAGAATTTAAATGCCTAGTAGTGGAGATATTATTGAACGAAATACACGAAATCGAGCAGTCGAATTTCAAAAATCGGCCCTCTGGCTGGCAAGTAATAATATAAAGAATAGCAAGTGGTTCAGCACGACTTTTCGGATTTACAGTGTGGAAATATATGACGGGCCCTGGAGGGAAACTTACTTAAAGGAGACAAATCCCTCGACTCAAGGCGCATGTGTTCTGATATGATGGTTCTCCACAACATCTGCCATGACAGGTACGACTGCTCAGAGCTGCTTGACAACATTTGCTTTAGGGTCCCCTCACGCAGTACCGCCCGCTCTTGCCTTGTTCGCCGTCCCAACTTGTTCATCTAACGCTGGGATCCGCGCACCTTTGCGCCGCCTTTGCAATACTTACAATAAATTATTCACGGCCGTGGACATTTTCAACACAAACAGAGCACGATTCCAAAAACAAATTCTTGATATTCTAGCTGAGACAACATAATTTCTTTGTATATTTAGCTGGTTTCATTGCATCTTGTCGCTAGTGTAGTGTGCGTTAGCTTAGTTAAGTTTACCGTAGCATACCTTTACCTATATTATGTATAGGTAGTTCTAAGTGAGAGCGTTTTAGGAGGTAGGTACACATCTTTTGAACTATGTAACTTACCATTAACTATTGTGTACTTACTTCTGTTGTTTCTCCAATAAAGAAAATAAATAAATAAACAATCCTTTACTTTTTAAAAAGAAACTAAACTGCATTCTCACTCACACTTTATTATCCTTTGTACTCTATTTCTGTGTCTAAACCCGGTGTGTGTTACTATTTTTTGTCCCAAATAAATTGAAAACACAATATCATAATACAAAAAACCGGACAAGTGCGAGTCGGACTCGCGCACGAAGAGTTCCGTACCATAAAGCAAAAAAAAAACGGAAAAAAATGCAAAAAGAAAACGGTCACCCATCCAAGTACTGACCACGCCCGACGTTGCTTAACTTTGGTCAAAAATCACGTTTGCTGTATGGGACCTCCACTTAAATCTTTATTTTATTCTGTTTTTAGTATTTGTTGTTATAACGGCAACAGAAATACATCATCTGTGAAAATTTCAACTGTCTAGCTATCACGGTTTGTGAGATACAGCCTGGTGACAGACAGACGGACAGACGGACGGACGGACGGACGGACGGACGGACAGCGAAGTCTTAGTAATAGGGTCCCGTTTTACCCTTTGGGTACGGAACCCTAAAAACTGCTCTCTTCCTGCGTGATAATAATAGGTAGCTTATTAATCGCTTTATTATTACTTAGGTACTTAATTTTACAGTGCATTGGTGTTAGCTGTAATGATGTAAAATTTGATTTCAATAAATATCAATATCAATAATAATATTGATGAAAGAACACACAAACTTAACATACACATACGTAACATATGTATAAGCATGTGTTAAGTAGCCGTAGCGCGTAGCGGCGTAGACACGCAGGCTCTACGGCGTAACTCGTAGACTGCTACGACTGCTATAGATAGTCATACACAGAATGTTCACTAGGCAACGTATCGGCCCAATTCGAACAACATAATCAAACAAAAACGTCACTAGACACTGACTTACTCGTATCTAATTCATATCGTATCTAGTATGGAGGGTAGATGTACGGAGAAAAATCTTTTATTTTATGGGAGAGTATTTCCAGCTTTCAAAAAATTTCCAGCTGTCAGCTATAAATAACAGTTCCAAATCTCTCCAGAGTAGCGCTAGAGTGGCTAACGTGACGGAGTGAAGTGCGCTGTCAATGGTTTGATTTCTTTAAATCAAATATTTTAGGTATTGCGGCGCCACCTATTTAATGTTATTTGAAGGACACTTTGTGATATAGTTAGACCAAAAATCTGCAGCGATTTTGATAACCCACACAGCACACAGTGCAACTGTTATTTATACGTCATAATTTCATAGAAGTTTGACGTTTAAAAATGTAAATAACATTAGTACTGCGCGGGCTATCAAAATCACTGCAGACTTTTCTTGGTCCGACTCTATATGGAGACTGTTTTCCTTACCTCTACCTTCCATATGTACATATCTAATATAATATTTGACATATCTTTGTAAGCAGGCCGGTATTTACTAAATTCACAAACATAATGTGACAGTCCATTTCCAACGACAGCTGCATTACTGTTAATTTTACTATGGAAATTTACAATGACAGTGACGCGTTCAGTACCGGTAGTGCAGCTGCGGTTAGAAACGTAATGTTACCATAAACGTTTATAGAGTAGACAGGACAATCTGTGCACCATATACTCTGTGGCGCTAGACCATAAACTTAACGGCTAGTGTTCATAATGGGGTGTCTAGAGGCTGCTAACAATTAATCTGTATTTGCCCACTGCTGGGCGTGGGCTTTACGAGAAGTGTTTGTAATAGGTGTGTTTACGCACTAAAGTAAAGCTAGTCACACACTGCGCGCATTATGTGTTGCGACCTTCAGGCACTTGTCCCACCAAGAGCGAGTAAGCGATTAACTGTCGGCGATTTTCTCGCCCAAGAAACGAACAAAAGATTAGGATCCTGTGTTAGTAAAAGAGACACATATATTAATAGTTCGTCGCTGGCTGTACACACTGCCGGCGAGAACACTCGCTCTACTAGTTTGTCGCCGCGATAAGATAAAACTAGCTCAGCGGTACTCGCTTGGCGATGCTCGCTTTGTACCTAGTTAGAACTCAAGCTGCGAGACCAATCAGTCTGCGTGTTCGGCTACGCTGCACCGCCCGAGCGAGTGACGCGAGTAATAGTCCGTCGCACTCGAACACTCGGCTATAGCCGAGCGACAAAACTATTGGAGCTAACACTCGCTTCTCGCCGCTCGCCCACTCGTTTCTAGTTTATCGTTCTACTCGCCTATCGCTCATCGTCGACGGTGGGACAAGTGCCTCACCGAGGAGGAGCTTTGGCCGAAGGGTTTCAAGTTTCGGCGGTTCCGCGGCCGGCTCCCTGACACTACGGTTGTGTAATGCATTGCAACCATAATGTGATTTGTAGTGTTTAGTTTTTACCCGACTACGGCAACGCAAAAGGAGGGTTATGCAAAATATGTTTATATAATATGTATTCTACTTTTAAGGTGTTTGTGTATGGGCCACTAGTTGCCTGAAATAAAAAATTTCATTCATTAATTGTAGGTACATATACATATAGGATGTTTTAAAGTCTTCCGTACTTTTTAATTTTAGTTGTAGGTATATCTATTTTTCGCCGCTTGCTCAGTCAATGTATAGTAAGCTTTTTGGTTAACTATTAAAGATTGTCTATTTCCATACTTAAGTTTCTATTGGCATTTTTTATCAACGATTGTCATGTTGGCTAGGCCCTAGTACCTAGTGCTTGCCAACAAGAACACTCGTACATCGACAATTGACAAGCGCATAGAAAAAATGCTACGAAAAGTCACGTGATACATTTTTTAAATTTCGATTGGCGTTTTCATTCAACCATTGTCATCTTGGCTAGGCCTCCTGAAATGCTAACGTTACATGGTTCTGATAGAGATGCACCGGATATCCGGTTACTATCCGGCATCCGGCCTATCCGGCCATTATTTTACTACCCGGCCGGATACCGGATAGTGACCTACTATTCGGCCGGATACCGGATAGTAACATTGCTTGATTTCGGAGTAAACAAATAGGATTTAAACAGACACGGTCATAATCGTACTTGTTTATTATTTTAAAACAATTTAATCATTCCACTGACTTGCACGTTTCGAAGCTAGAAATGAGTACGCGCGAACTTTCACTAGGAAACAGGTCAAACCTTTAGAATGCGCACCTGAAAAACCGAAATGTAGGTATAGTTCCGCTGGCCGAATATTCGGCGGCCAGATACCGGATGATTGGCCGATGGTCAGGCCGGATATCCGGTATCCGGCATCCGGCCAAACAACTATCCGTTGCATCTCTAGTTCTAAACACGGCGTCTATTTGCACCACTTATGTCGGTAGCCGTAACTGACATATGCAGCCTTAATTGCCCATTAGCCGTCAAGGTGACTGCCGCACGCGCGCATGACTAATGAATGTAAGGACATTATCCTGCAGGGATATTGCGTACACCGATGGACAGCGGCCAGATTCCTGACTGAAAACAACGAGTCTTTTTTTTTAGATAATAGTGTTATGTTCCTGGAAACGCGGCGCTAACGGAATACACGTTGTTTTCGGGTGTGTAATTGTTCTAGTCGGGATATGGTGTTTGTGTTTTGTGATTGTTAAGTGTAGTATGTGTGTGTGTGTGTTTGTGTGTAGCGTGAAGTTGTTTGAAACGGAAGAGATTGAGAAATTAAGTAATGAACAAATGAGTGATTTCGTTTTAAGTGCCGTTGAAAGATTTTAAATTGTTAACAATATATTCTATGAAATCGTTGAAGCATTTTGTGGTGTAGGGTAGTTGATAGAAGTGGATGTAAATTTGATCGATTTTGACATGCATCCTAAATAAACTGCACTTAAGACCCGGATTAACGCAAAATTGTTATTTTTACTTTGAATTTTTGACACATTTTAATCAAGGCCGGATGCCGTGATAACTATATACTATAATACCACATAATGAACCCTATTGCAGGTTCTTTTATTAAACACGTCGAAAACATAAAAGACGAAATATGAGGCCAATTCGAACGTACTTTTTGACATCAAATTGATATAAATTATATCATCGTTAGTTCTGATAATCTTAAAAATGTAAGATTAGTCCTAAGTTAATTGTATGTATTTAATTCTATATTAAAATAAACAGTTTAAATGTACTATATACTATAATTGCAAGGGCAACTAAAACCTTCAACAAGTTTGCGTGATAGGCAAAAATCACGAAAACCTGTCTAAATTTAATTTATTTACAGTTTTATATCGACTACCTACATCGTTACCGTGTAGTATTAATTCAGCAGTATAATTTTGGTAGCTAGTAATATGGCTGAACACAGCTGAGCTTTTTTTTTAAACCGAAGTATATTTTCAAAAGTTCGCACGATGCATGGTATAATAATATACTCCGCCTGGTATGTACTCCCTTCCCGTCTTTTCTAGGTCACCTGACTGACACAAGCCTACGTCATCATGCGACAGCGCTATATGATAATATGCGATAGCGCTATATATAGCGGCCATGTTATTGTGACGTAGGCTTGTGTCACTCTGGGAAGAGAAGACCATGTTTTATTAGACTATGGCACGATGGCAACATCGTCCGTTGTAAGTTTCGTCGTCGTGCTATAGGTACGAGTATCTCTTTTGTTCTTTTCTAATTTCCTGGCTTTGCGCCGCCATTAAAGGATACTCACTTTAGACCGGACCGTGTCCGGGCCGAAGCTTCGGGCGCTTACTTTTCTATGACAATGACAGGTGACCACGTGATGCTTTACATAGTAAACGATGCGCCGGACACGGTCTGTTCTAACGTGAGTCATTCTTTAATAACATAAGTTCGAGCGGGTGAGCCACTCCGATTTACAGATATAATCATATAAATCAGATATATTATAAGAGTTGATCGTATAATCCAGATCTAGCTTAAAATGCGTCTGCCGAAGAATTTAAGGCCTTATCTAACCCTCGACAAGATCTAGCTGTATAAGCGCTTTTAAAGAGCTTCTAAAGTGTCTTTGTTCGGTTAAAATATGAAATTCTCGAGAGCCTATTGGAAGATACGTCACGTTTGATGACGTCACAGAACTGTAAAGACGTAAGTCTTTTTAAACGACACTAAAGTTTTAAAGCATATTCTAAATTTTTGGGATTTAGTTTTCTTTTTTGGGTAAAAACGGGACTCATTACTAATACTCCGCTGTCCGTCTGTCCACCCGTCTGTCTGTTTGTCACCATGCTGTATCTCATGAACCGTGATAGCTAGACGGTTGAAATTTACATAGATGATGTATTTCTGTTGCCGCTATAACAACAAATACTAGAAACAAAATAAAATAAATATTTAGTTGGGGCTCCCATACGTACAACAAACGTAATTTTTTTTGGCGTTTTTGCGTAATGGTACGGAATCCTTCGTCCGCAAGTCGGACTCGCACCTGGCTGCTTTTATATGTAGGTATGTTCCCTTTCTTCACGAAAATTGCATTTTAAAGTTGCTTTTTTTATTCATCATCATCATCATCATTCATTCAATAACAATATTACATTGTGTTTGAATTCTTAAATCTAGGCACATGCATACAAAATATATTACAAAACAACATCATAGCCACCAATTTAAAAATAATTAATAATACATTGAAATATTAATACCATTCACAAAATCCTGATTTCTTACTTTAAGTCCCTTTTCTTACAGACATATAACCTTCTGTTTCATCCAGTAAATACCCTTTTCTTACAGACATATAACCTTTTGTTTCACCCAGTATATAACCAATAGGGTGTAAGATGCGTCAGGTTTTCGAAGAGCTCTCGTGTGGAGAGGTCTTAATATGGCGAGGTGGCGGTTTTTGAACGATAACTCAAATACTTCACTTAAGTTATGCGGGAGGGTTTACCGCGAATATCGAATGTTATCTGCTTCTCTGTCGCTGATTATTGGAGCGATAGAGAGGCAAATAAAGAACTAAGTGGCCCTCGGAACAGATGCGAGAGATATGAAGTAAAATTTGTTAAAACGGGGCGTGAAATGCAGAGTTTCAAAATATATTTATTTGAGTGTCATTCTACAGTAGGCGCTCGACAATCCAGGGGGACTACCGCGAAAACCGAAATTCACAAATTACGGGGAGCTTTCTCTATTACTCTCATTATGACGTAATTAGAGTGACGGAGAAAAATGCCCGCAATTGACGAACTTCGATTTTTGCCAAGTACCTAAAATTTTCTTCTATGCTGGATTGGTGATACTGCCGGATTAAGGTAAACGTACTATTAGTGCTCGACATGCTAATGCCCAATAGATAACACCCTACTGTCACCTAAATTGACAGTTAAAATGACGTATATACTGGGACCGCATCGAGCACCAGTACGTTTACCTTAAGCCCCTTAAGGTGACAGTCCATTTCCAACGACAGCTGCACTACCATTCATTTCACTATGGAAATTGACAATAACACCGACGCGTTCGTACTAGTAGTGCAGCTGCGGTCAGAAATTGAATATTACCGTCATTCAATTGTAAGGAAAAGTAAGAAAGAGGCATTTAATAAATTTAATTTTATAAAAATAAGCACTACCTTCTCCGTGGAATTTAATAGTGTTCGTTAAGAATTTCATTAAGTTCCATGTCACCATAAACGTCCATATGCTACAGACTCATCAGCAAACATTATGTACCTATGTATATAAAAGTATTAGTATATGACGACATTTTAGTTTGTAATGCGCTACTACAATATCTAGTCTCGATTGTAACTCACTTAACACTTTCTGTGCCGAGCGCCCCATTATCAAAACAAAATGAGCCCTTGGGTTCTTTAGAAATTAAAAAGTGGCAACGCCGTAGTGTCGTCCCTTTCAAATCAGTTTATATAAGAGAACGGGACGACGCTACAGTGTTGCCACTTTTTAATTTCTACTCTTTTTTGCCAGGCTGTTTATAATATTTTAAACTTTCGCGTTTTGTACACATATTAACTCACATTTATAGACTTTTCGTCGGGTAGTTGCACAAATCTCTGTTTTGACATTTTGCTGGGACATCAGTCAGCCGCGACCACGACCAGTGAAACCTGTGTCGAAACGTCGGTAAACCATGGGTGTCGCGATGATGCGCGATACGGACCAATAATACAGGTAACTGTCATTCGCTTTTTACATCCTGGTAACACTGAGCTGAAAAAGAAATAGTTGAATATCGAGTCGTAACGGCGGCGCGAGAAGAATAAGTGAGAAAATAAAAGGTAATACCTATAGGAGAGGCAAGGAGACCTGATGGAAACAGGTGCAGACTGCTTATGGTATGAGCAGTGTACAGAGCCAGCTACTCTTGGTGAGTTTCCCCTTTAATAGTCATTATCGATGATGTGACGGTAACTTGGAGGATATAACCAACGGAGACGCCATGTCTAAAATTTTCGATACAAAATAGTCTGCCGTTTTTTGCGGGGGAGGGGCACATCAAATGTATAGGTACGTCATGTCAGATAAACGTCAGTCCATACATATGGTTGACATGAGGTTGACCATTGGCCGCCTATTTTCGACAGAGGGGAACGCCTGTTAATGGCGGCTCCATTGTTAATTACTCCGAGGACGGTAATGTTGAGATGGCAAGCTTTCATAAGACTTATGTACAGTTTAGTTCCTGGCCTAAAGTATCTGGCCAGAGGCATCATGTATAGGGCTGTCAGGCAGCTGGCGTCAAGCTTAGCGTAAGGCCCGAAGCCATGAGTGAGAGTAAGAGAGGGTAACCTATAGAGGAGCATGGTGTGTCTATGGAGGAAGAGGCGAGCTATTTGGGGATGGTTGGAGGCCCGTCAGGGAACAAGAGGTTCCCGCCACCATGCTCATAGTATGTATGGGTCTTGCCAGGCCGAGGCAGAGTGTCAGGCAAGACCAAGAGAGGTTACCCGAGGAGGACTGAGAGAGTACATGTCCTCCGTCACCAGAGTGTGTATCTGGTTATCAGTAAGAGAGAGAGAGAGATGATGCAATGGTTGTAGTAGAGACTCCAGTAAGATAATAATTAATAGGCAAGCTTGCTTATAGTAACCCTATCATACTATAATTATTGTGTGTTCTTATGTCGCTATAAATATGTATATGAATATTACATTTGATATTAAATCTCTTAGCTCCGCGACAATGGGTTCTTGTCAGTGAATTTGTTAAAACTAGTCTTATAACGAGTAGCTACAGAAAATTGTTTCTAGATCAGGTAAAGTCACCTGCAATAATATGTTACTCTTCGAAGGCCGCAAAAATATGTAACACTCTCTTATGGTTCTAAAAATAAGATCGTGTCAGATATTTTGCGGCCTTCGTTGTTTAACGTAACATATTATTGCAGGTGATTGTACCATAATTTTATAAGTAATTGATCGAGTGTGTTAAGGTATAAGTTTTAATTTGTAATAGGTTTAGTTGTATATGATTTATGATGTAATTCTTATGAAATAAAATATTGTTTTTATCTGAAAAAAAAAATAATCGCTGTAGGTATAATTCAATGTAATATGCAATGAGCCATTCACTTATGAAAACTACTTGTTTTAAATTCTAGTACTTAAACTGTGTTACGTCTAATGATATTTATATATTGTATATTCCGAAATAACAAAATAACTCATATTAAAAAATCTACATTAGCCAACCGAAACTCAAGAGTGAACAGGCACCTTCTGGGCGAGCTCGCTCCATCGTAGGCCACGTCTACGCCTCGGCTAGTCTGTGGCCATGAGTAAGCCCATTCATAATAAATAAAAAAAATAAAAAAAAAACTCAGCCTTAAAGCATTCTGAGAAAACTAAAGTTCGTAAGCTACACTCAAATCAAATTCTCCAGAATGTAAAAACGTCAATTCGGCCCAATTCGAACTAAAGATAGATCACAGTTAATAGATCTAGAAAATATATGGATTAGATGTGTCAGTGTCAAAAGTGACGTTTTTGTTTGAAGAAATGTCACATTTGACACTGACATATATATCATCATCATATCATATTAACTCACGTATCTTAAAGTTGTCTTATACCTTGCCCGTTGACGGCGACCTGTGGCCTATTTTATAAAGCTACAAGTTACAATTTACAAGCGGAAGTCTCGTTCTAACACATAGAGTTAGAAAGAGACTTCCGCTTGTAAATTGTAACTTGTAGCTTTATAAAATGGGCCACTGGGGCAATTTTTTTATCTATAGTTTTGTAAGTTTTATTATGTTTGTTTATTCCTTTCTTAAAGTTCGAATTGGGCCGAATATCAGAAAAGAGTGAAAAGAAATCTCATTCGAAAATGTATCGAGAACCAGTGGTGTCTGAGAAAAGGAAATTAAGCAAAGAATGTCTCCTGACTTACGCGAGTTTATTATTCTGCTAACGGCTGTGAAAACAGTTAAAACTTTAATTTGGAAGGTGCAAGTTGACTTTACGTAAAAGGTAGGTATAGTCGCACCAATAAAAGTCTGCAGCGGATTTGATGGCCCACGCAGTGTAAGTGTTATGTATACGTCATAATTTCATAGAAGATTGACGTTTAAAATGACACTTGCACTGCGTGGGCTATCAAAATCGCTGCAGACTTTTTACGGTCTGACTATAATTGTAGATAAATGTAATAAATATTACATACTACTAGTAAGTACTACTCTATTTTCAACTGCTAATATGTATGTGCCTATTGTGCCTAATACTTTGAAAAGGGTATTTTTACTAAAAGTCTTTCACTCCTCCCAAGTATTTGAAAAACTTCTGTATTACTGGTAGCAAAACGGTAGTAGAGTTAGACTAAGAAAAGTCTGCAGCGAGTTTGATAGCCCACGCAGTGCAAGTGCTAAAATAATACTTGCACTGCGTGGACTATCAGAATCGCTGCATACTTTCTTGAAGTCTACATATTTATTACTAAATTTCCGAACCTCAAATTAATTTTCTCGGTATAGCTCGATGGAAGTCGAGTTCCATTTTTTTAATAAATACGTGGCCGAAACGTAATTAGGTCAATCGACTTTTAAGAAACGTATTTTTGCCGTCGGCGATACTTTTTCCGCATACATTTTTTTCCCCTGGAGTCCCAGAGGGAACTAAATTTGGCCAAAAAAAAACATGAGTCTTTTAATTTAGAATTGATTTTGTCATTTCGGACGCGATATCGCATCTGTGGGACTCGGGGTTAACTTTAAGAATACATTATACGTCAAATGAGAGACCAAAAAACACAATATGTTATAAATTCAATTAGGAGCGAATCAACTTTTAGATCGACACTTTTCACGTCTCCGGCGTTACCAAAAATGTCTATGGAGTTACAGAGAAATCACGGAACCAATTTAATATTTGTCTTAATTTTAGGTCTATCAAAGAGCAAATCGCTTGTTTTAACGTGTAACACGAAAAAAAAACAATTTATTTTCAGATTCCTGAGATCCATAGTTTGTTAGTTACAAGACACTTATAAAACTACATTAGTGAACTTAAATCATAAATAAAAATACTTATTTTCTATGTCGTAAGACGTGTAGGTCGGTATATCGGCGGAGAATATCCGAGTCCCACCTCTCTGCTATCATTTAAATATAAATGTACGGTGATTTTGAGGAGTGGATATATAGGTCACACTGAGAAACTTTTATAGTAGTCAGGGAGCCAACCATGAAAACGCAGCATGATCAACACATTCACCCCACAGAATCAGAGTATGGTCAGAAATAACAAAATAACCGTACGAGTATAATATATTAGTTAAAGGCTTCATAGGCAGAGTCACTACACTACCGATAAAGGCAGACCGAGCAAATACTCTATTTACTGAAACTAAAAATAGCCTATTCTAATAGGGTATTTTTACGTCTACATAGGTTATGTGTAACCCTCCCAATATATTTTTACGTGCTCAAACGCATGTTACTTGTATGTGACACCTAACTACGGTGATATACTCACTCAGGATTCGAACCCGTGACCCCATAAATCGGGCTCGCAATAAGCGCCCCCTCGTACGGGATTGTTACGGAAATTTATTCCGCGAGGAGAATAGGATATAAGTAGAGGGGAAAATTGGAATTCTTGTCTCCTGTTAGGTCTTGCGATTTAGAGGCGAATGAATGAAATTAGTGAAATTACACACAAAGGTGGAAATAGTATAAGTAAGTAAGCGCACCACGCAATTCATTGAAAATCAGGATGAAAAAATAGGTACCGTAAATTCACCTCTGTGTTATTGTATTTTTCTTTGTGGTCCAATAAAGTGTATTTACTTTACTTACTCGCTTACTTTAGTACATAACTTCGCCTTAACGAACATTAAATCATAATTCAATAATAAATTAAATTGTGGGATACATGGGCGTATTCAACATTTAGGATTAAGTTATAGTATAATTTACATAATAATAAATGATAAGGCAAAGTTCGGAATGGGTGCGCGAAGAAAAATTATTATATTTTACTTGGGCGAAGTTAGGCACCAATGTGGCCTAAATATTAAAGCGTTTAATTATAATGTGTGTTTAACGGTCTATTTGCAGCATTAATTAAAAACCTAAGTGCGTCGGGTTACCGTCACTCGACCGACAGATGGCGTGCCAAACTGTCAGTCAGGAAATGCTATTACATTTGCTTACATAACAGTGGCGAGGCTAAGGGCTATATCTCACCGGGACACCAACCCGGCCACCAACAATAAAACATCTTTATCCCCCAAAATGTGTATTAAAATGTATTGATTTGTTAACAGTCAGCCAGGATAAGTTGACTAATATACTTAACAGAATAAATAATAGTACTACCGTACAGAAATGACACTTCCTACAGAACCGAAGTTTGACAGCGATTCAGGGACGAATCATGCTGTCTAATGTATGACACTATTCCTTTCGGCTATTTAGGGTTGTCAAAATTCAAGTCATTATCTTATTTGTGGTCGTGGAACGCAAAGAGACGTCAAGTTGTGTCATCCCTAATAAAATCGGAGCAACGCTGAGCCGAACGATGCCGAGAATTCCCGAAAGGAGGAGCGTCCCCCCACTGCTAATAAATGTAGATGCACCGGATATTCGGTTACTATCCGGTATCCGGCCTGTCCGGTCATGATTATAATATCCGGCCGGATACCGGATAGTAACATTACTTGATTTCGGAGTAAACTAATTGGATTTTAGAAACAGTTTTGATCATAATCGCACTTGTTTATTATTTTAAAACAATTTAAACATTCCACTGACTTGCACGCGCAATCATTTGAAACCTAGAACGTTCACTAGGAAACAGGTCAAACCTGCAGAATGCTCACCTGAAAAACCGAAAAGTAGGTATAGTTCCACTGGCCGAATATTCGGCGGCCGGATACCGGATATTTGCGCCGATGGTCATACCGATTATCTGGTATCCAGTATCCGGCCAAACAACTATCCGTTGCATCTCTACTACCTAATAAACATGCAAAACTTCGCCTACATTCTGACTATGGCTGCACCAGTTTGCTTATACATCGTTTCACTGGTTTCCCCGATAAATGCTCATGCAAGCAATGTTAACACGGCCGGAATTGAACCAGCTATATATACGCGAGGCCGCCTGACACTGAGCAGGCTCAGATTGCACTCATATTAAATGCATTGAGTGCTTCAGTTTAGTACCAGTTGTATTTATGGTACAATTGCTCTCAGTTTACTACATTTTAGTTTTGATGTAGGTAAAGGGGCCCACAGATTATCAGTTCGCCGGACGACAATTCTGTTAGTTAATCGTAGAAGGTGACAGTTCCGAACAACTGACAGGCTGATACCTTCCGGCGAACTGGTAATCTGTGGGCGCCTCCAGGATGACTAACGTTAGACCGAACCGTGTCCGGGCCAGAGCTTCCGGCGCTTACTTTTCTATGCCATGAAAGGCGATCACGTGATGCTTTCCACAGAAAACGATGCGCCGGAAGCTCCGGCCCGGACACGGCCCGGGCTAACGTGAGTCAGCCTTAATAAATTTTAGACCGATTTCAACCTAAAATGGCCATAAATTTACATTGTAAATACGAGGTATCGAAAACGGGGTATTCACCATGTTCCTATATGTCGGCGGCCGATCGTAAAATCCGCCGGATCATGAAATTCTTAGCCTGTTCCATTGATGTTACCAAAAGGCAACGTCGTTCAGTACGGGGTTGTCCAGGAGAAACGTGAGAAAATTACCTGTAACAAAATATTAGATGATTAGTAATGGCGTTACATAAATTCTACATAGAGCTATAGTGTCTATAGTATTCTTTTAATGGGAGGCCTATGACCTGAGGCCTAGGCCTCTTATAACATGAAAGATATGTTTGATTGCCATTTGTTTTTTCATGTATTGTACAATAAAGATTAAATAAATAAATAAAATCAGGGCAGACTGAGAATAAAGGTGGCCACAGACGAGCCTTCCAACAGTCCAAATAGCGTGGCTGCAATCCAAAATCGGTCCGTGAATGTCAAAAACGTACAATGTTTAATATTAGGAAGCCGTCCATTTGGATGAATCCATTGTAACGGCATCCATTTGGAAGGCTCGTCAGTGGCCTGCTTAAGGGTCGGTCGCACAAAACCGTTCAACTGCTGTTCAAGAGCTTGCTAAATTTCATTGCTCCTCTACACGATAGGCCAGCGCCGGCCACTCAAAGGGACGCAGCGGTAGATTGAGATAGCAATATCCCTTGCTCCCTCTAACGCATAAATGCGTCCCTTGGAGTGGCCGGCGCTGACCCATCGTGTAGAGGAGCCATCATAGTACCTAAGGAATATTTCTAAGTTCACTGCTGAGTGGCATTGATCAGTCCGCTAACTGAGTTCAGTGCGACTCGCTTTAAGTAGTGGGTACAACCTAAAAAATTCCCCAACCCGAAAAATACGTGAATAAACAACTTCGCCAGCTTAACGCGAAATTAGTGAATCGAGTTTTTCCGTACACATTGGCTTGTCTATATTATTATCGCGGGTGTATATGCCCCAGCGCGCTCGCTATCTTTCCAGTCATTGGGCCGAGTTTTACTGGCGAATGTTGCACCAGTATGTGCCATATATCCACGTAAATCAAGGCTATAAAACACTGCTAATACTTGTATTATAAGCATGAAAATGTCTGATACCTGTTAACTGTTACTTTGTGTCGCGTCTTCGATTTTTAAACTACAAAGGAAATATTTTATAAACGCTTTCATAATTATATATCTGTTTAGGTTTCCAACCAGATCATAAAATTCTCAACTACTTATTGGTCAAAATTCGATGATCAAAGTTTCCCCGCGATTAGAAGTAACCTCTTTAACGATACTGTAATTCGATTTCATATAATCGAATAAACGGAGTCTAGATGGTAAGTTTCGTATCTATATCCAACTATTAATCCTACGCCACTAATTTCTCATGGGTAACCCAAGAGACATAAGGCCCTTTCTATGGTCTATTTATTAGAGATGCAACGGATAGTTGTTTGGCCGGATACCGGATACCGGATATTCGGCCATAACATCGGCCGGATATCCGGTATCCGGCCGCCGAATATTCGGCCAGCGGAACTATACCTACATTTCGGTTTTTCAGGTGCGCATTCTGCAGGTTTGACCTGTTTCCTAGTAAACGTTCGCGCAGATTCATTTCTAGGTACGAAATGAGTGCGCGTGCAAGTCAGTGGAATGATTAAATAGTTTTAAAATAATAAACAGGTACGAATATGACCGTAATTGACCGTATCTGTTTCTTAAATCCAATTTGTTTACTCCGAAATCAAGCGGTATCCGGCCGGTAAGTAGGTCATTATCCGGTATCCGGCCGGATAGTTAAATAATGGCCGGATAGGCCGGATACCGGATAGTAACCGGATATCCGGTGCATCTCTACTATTTATACAAACATTATATTTTATTATTCTGCAGAACTACGATTTCCACCCAATTTATCCACCAACCATTTTAGCGACTTTCACGTCATTGTAATGGGGTTGGCCGCTGGAAGTTTTTAGCAGATGGCGCCATCATAGCTTGCCCTGTCAATCCTAGAATTGTGTCAAATTTTTGTTTTTTTTATACCCTGGATGCCAGCCCTTTAAGCCAAATCTCATAGAAAAAGGGGCAAGCTATGATGGCGCCATCTATGCAAACCTTTGACAGTTGCCAAGCCCATTTACCTTATTAAAGAAAGTTTCTGTATAAAACACACACTAAAGAGGCAGAGGTCAACAACGTTCGGTGTCAGGTGTCATTAATGTCACATTGTCTACAATTTGCTTTTGTATTCGTTCACTTTGTATCTAAATCGTGGTTTGCTGTACAACTTCACAGAAAAGGTTTCGAATGTCTGGTTCTGTGATATTCTAGAATCTAGTCTAATGTTATCTGAAATGAAGTATAATAATTAACCGAGCGTTAGCGAAGGTCTCTGTTTTACCTAAGGCAAAAATGCTTTCGTATGTCCGGATGTTCTCTGCAGGTCGGATTTCTCAATCGATATTCTCGTTAGATTTTGTGAGCAGGTTCGGTAGTTAGATATAATTTTTCTGTCGTTTCGTTTTCTAGATACAGTATAAATCGTATAATATATAATGTTCACTGGTGGACTTAAATGCCAGTAGGGTCTGTGATAATAGCTCAACAAGTTTTTCGCGAGGTCTTAAGCTCACAAAGCCACTATATATAATGTTATGTCTCTTGCGTTACTGGTCAAAAAAGTCCCGTAATGTTTACTAGGGCAAGATGGTCACAAACGGTATTTCTTATGACTTCACTAGTTCCGTTTTTGTCTAATCTAGACTGAAACAAGTTAATCCCATTCCCCAGACGTTTCAGAATTTGGCAGATTCCTGGCAGTTGAATCCGCACATCCGCTCCAAATTCCGCAATTAACGTTATCGAGATACGAACGTCGGACAGATGGACGGACAAACGTATTTTTAGCACATTGATATATGTTGTAATAAATGATTTAATTGTAGCGGGAAATCACTTTGATATTATCAGTTTATTCTTTTATATAGCTTGATATCATAGATATGATGCTATTGTAGCTATCTATAAGTGGCGGAGTGTTCATAACTCGATATCCCCTGAATTGCCAACTTTACTTTTATGTCGAATGTACACACTGGTCGAGAGCCTCTCGTCGAGAGTCTCGGCACCACTCCGATCCAATCGGAGAAGGACAAGACGAGACAAGGAACTGCGAGACGAGTATGGAGCAGCATGTATACAGTATACACTCGTTTTCGGCCTGTCTCCGGCGGCGCGATTCGGAAAGTGAATTAGAGATTAACTTGATACGATATAGTAAAGATATGTGACGTCCCACGGATAAAGGTACCTATCTACTACCTAAAGGGATGATTATTAACGTCGCTCCAATATTATTGCGGCGCTATGCGACGTAAGCGCTAGCCGCCATAAGGTACCTTTTGTCGTGGAACGTCACATCAATTTAGTATTTCATATCTAGTGAATCTCTAATTAATTTACCGAATCGCGACGCCAGCCGCCATAAGGCACATTTTGCCGTGGAACGTCACATATCTTTACTATTTCATATCTAGTGCATCTCTTATTCATTTCCCGAATCGAGCGGCGGGTCTCTCGACGAGTGTGTACACCCCACATTACAGATTATGAAAAAACTGGTCAAGTGCGAGTTCAGACTCGCGTTTCAAGGGTTCCGTACATCACACAATTTTCAACATTTTTTTTTGTATACACGGTGTGACATGACGAAACCGAATAATTTCAACAGCGTATTCCTGATCATATTTAGAGACAAAAATTTCCTATAAACTTTTTTGAAATTCGCCTAGTTTCAGAATTAATACCAATTTAAAAAAAAACATGTTTTTATTGTTACCTATTGCAAAACGCCCTTCTGATGGCGATGTTGCTGCTATGGGACGTAGTCTAAATATCCTTATTGATAAATGTCAAAAAGGGTGTACTTTCGTTTCGGCCAAATACATTTCGCCAAATTTCACTTCCCAACAAACTTATCGCAATAGTTTCATTTCCCAAAGGAACCTTTAGCAAAGTTACACTTCGCATATAATTTATTTGGTCAAATGATCATTTGGCATGATTTTACTTTGTCAAATGTTATTAGGACAAAAACTTATTTAGCAAACGTTTTTTATTGTCTAATATTATATTCCAAAAAGATGTTTGGTCAAAATTGTCACTTCGCAAATTTGACAAATAGGCATCTCTATTTAAAGTACTTTTTGTTATGTTATAATAGGTACGTTAAATTCTACGTAATTTGGGTGGGTTGGGTTAGGTTTGAACTGCGATCCTCACAAAACGGAACCGCTATCAGAAAAGTGGGTTAGGTTAGGTTAGAACTGTCACCCTCACAGAATCGAAATGCTATTAGAAAAGTGGGTTAGGTTAGGTTAGAACTGCGGTCCTTACAGAAACGAAATTCTATGTACTAAAAAAAGGTCATCGAAGTGGATTCATTAATTTAATAGAATAACGAGATGTAAAAAAATTGCATGACATTTTAAACTAAAATGTGGTTTGAATATTGGTGGTTATTTACTATTTTTGGGTTACAATGATTACTTTGGTGTTATTTGCTTTAATAGAATAGCAAGATGTAACAAATTTCGTTGTCGTTTTACATTAAAATGGAGTTTTAATTTTAGTGATCATTTACTACATATTTTTGGCAGTAAGAATGTTTTTTTTTGACGTTACTTTTTACTATGTATATGTAATGATCAGTTAAATACTAGACAAATAAAATTCTGCAGCCTCCACTTTATTGGTATGTAAATTGTATGCCATGCAATATTTTGGGACATGTAAGTTATGCTTAATGATACATTTGACTAAATAATATTTGGTAAAATGAAACTTGTCCAAGTAATTATTTGCTAAACAATAACTTGCCAAAAGAGACTATTGCTAACTGAAAATTTGCGATAAGTTGTTTTGCCAAACATTTTTTTGGGAAATGATAATTTGGGAAACATAGTTTGGGATGTGATACTTTGGGAAACGATTTTGGCCCATTCGTTAGTAAACCGTCAAAAAGTGACAAGTAACACTTTGCAAAATAGGTTTTACGAAAAAAAAATTAAAAAATAATTTTAAGTGACAAGTTTACATTTATTTTTTATGTACAAATACATTCAAAAAATGGAAAAAACAAAACAAAAATATTTTTTTTTGTTTTTTAGCGAAATTGACCTAAACTCATATTAAATTTTTTCCTTCTTTTGACCTCAGAAATGCGTGGTTAAAATTATTCGGTTTCCTCATGTTACACAGTGTATACATGAAACGTGACGTGAGTGAAACGTCTTGAAAAACCCGAATGGGTCAATCAAAAACCAGATGTAACATGAAGTTTTCTGGCGTGGTGGCGTATATCTCTGCAACTTTGCAAAGTAGCTTAGATAGGAAGATTAAATGCCGAACAGTAGTACAAGTGTCCAAATGCGAAGACTGAAGACCGAGCTCCGCGTAGGGCTGATAGCTCGGAGCGTCCGACGGGTTGCGCTTCCTACAACTTCCGCAAGTGTTTTAAAAGCGAATGCCGAAGAGAGATAATACCTACAGGCTGGCCAAAAAATAAGTGCATTCCCGTAGCCGGGGAGGTTTTCGGATTATACTGAGCTTTACAACTTTTACTATGGGACCAACCCCGAAATTGTGAAAAAAAAATGTATCCTCCCATAGAAAACGGACCATCCAAAATGTATGAAACAGCCAAATTTTTCCTCGAGGTTTCGGGGTTGCACGTTGGCAACGGGAATACACTTAGTTAATTTTTTTGCCACCCTGTATAGTGCTTTTTAAAACACGTAACAATAGTAACCTAATCAATCAGTACTACACTTGTACCAATGCGGTTGTGTGCCAGATACAGCCTAGTCACATTTTTTGTCGTCATTTCGACTCACGCTTGAAGTAAAGGCATGCCTCTTCGGGACACTTCGAGCCTTCGGCCTTATGCGGATATCGGCCTAGGGCCTTCGCAATAGCTGTCTACATCACGTTTCACTTAAACCATTGCGGCTGTGTCCCTAAAAAACCTAAACCGCATTTTTGGTCTTAAATCCGACTCACGCTTGACTGTAGATTTCTAATAGGTTTTCCTGTCATCTTTAGGTAAAGGACTATTTTGTGTATTTTTTTCAGAATTTTAGGCCCTGTAGTTTCGGAGATAGAGGGGGGGGAATGGTCATTTTTTGTCTATTTTCTTGAATAACTTCTAAACTTTTTATCGTAAATTTATAAAAAAAAAATATTTGAGATTCTCACAACGAGCTCTTTTGTTTGATATGTAACACAATATAGTTTGCAAATTTTGTTTTTAAATGTTATCTTGTACCCCCCAAAAGTAGCCCTTATGTTTAAAATTCATTTGTTGACGTTACATATCCGTCTTTGGGTCACAGACTTACACATGTGTACCAAATTTCAACTTAATTGGTCCAGTAGTTTCGGAGCAAATCGGCTGTGACAGACGGACGGACAGACAGACGCACGAGTGATCCTATAAGGGTTCCGTTTTTTCCTTTTGAGGTACGGAACCCTAAAAAATAATTAAAGCTTAAATAATTAGCTCGGATTTCACAATGTAGACTTTTCGGATCCTGACAATGCCGAGTTACATGTAATCTAACACCTTATATAATAATGTTTAGATATTTATGACCACCTTGTTGCTCCGATATATCTGATAGCAGACTTTTATAGCACCTTTGATTTAGAGAGGCAAATAGTTTAGCCGCTCAGTCGCACAGACAGACCTACATACATTAGCTAATTGGCGTTGGCGTAATTAGTCCCGGCGACAGCCGTACATCACCCACCTGTCGTATAGTCCATGAGATTAATGCGTTTATGTAATCATATCAGTTATTTTACAAGTTATAGTTGTCTGTTTATCTGTCAATTGGATAGCCGAAAACACGTTTCTACTGTTCGCACTTGTATCGTTGTATACTATTAATGCCGTTTAAGAGGTTTGATATGTGTATATAATTTTGTTTTAACGGATTAAACTTTTAATAAAATAAATAATTTAGCCTATATACGTCCCACTGCTGGGCACAGGCCTCCTCTCATGCACGAGAGGGCTTGGGCTATAGTCCCCACGCTAGCCCAATGCGGATTGGGGACTTCACATACACTTTTAATAACCAATAAAAAAATATAGCAGTAAATGGTGTATTGGGTAATATTCAAAGCTGCAGACGGGATATATTTATTCAAAAGGGATTTATAACTTTCAGTGATATGCGTCGTATAAGTGTCAATATATGAATCGCTATTCAAAGTTTCTTTAGCTTCGTCAATATACCGGGTGTGGCCTGTAACACGAGCAAATAATTAAAACATAGATTGTACTCCGGCGACACATTTGTTCAACAACTTTTAAAAATTATGAAGTATTTAGACTCGCTATTTTTCATACAAAATAAGTATTATCTTCAATGGACGCCATCGCCACGCCATATCATTGTGATTGACGTTGCTTGTCAAGCCTAACATAACAAAATTCGCAATACATTGCGTCTTACAATAAACTTTAAAGTGTATTAAAAATCAAACCAAAAGTTATTTTTAAAAGTCGCTGAACAAATGTTGGTCAGTATGGGGAGTACAGCCTACAGTTAAATTTTTTGCTCATGTTACAGGCCACACCCGTATATGAATCGCTATTCAAAGTTTCGTTAGCTTCGTCAATATACAGTGAGTAAATCTAATACGGGCGATAAATTAAATCGGACATAGTATTCATTAGTGTAATCATGAAGTAAAAGGTTTTTTTGAGTTGCAGTTCATTACGACTCCATAATTAATTTTTTTTAAATTTCTCAGCAGCAATGTACTGTAAACATGGTTGCGGTACCGAAATGTCAAATGTTCATTAGCAATACAACAATAGCATTTACAAACTTACCTATCTGGAGGAACATTCACAATACATGTTAGCATTACACTGCTTTTAATGTTTTGTAGTTATTTTGGTAGATAAAAGTACTACTAGGCGTGTTAAAAGATATTAAATCTTATTTATTTATCATGTTTATCAACAAGAAACTGACTTCATTTTAATCAGTCACGATGACAGCACTTGAAGTGATTATTTCTAATCTGAGCAATAGACAAGCACCTTTAATAGCATACCCTTTTTGAAAATTCATCTAATATCAGTATCTCATAAGTGATTATTGTGTATTCATTTCGTATTTAATTTGCCTGTTTTTTTATACCAGGATGGCGGAAAATAAGCATACGGCCCGCCTAATAGTT
This sequence comes from Cydia fagiglandana, assembly GCF_963556715.1. Classification (NCBI taxonomy): domain Eukaryota; kingdom Metazoa; phylum Arthropoda; class Insecta; order Lepidoptera; family Tortricidae; genus Cydia; species Cydia fagiglandana. The sequence continues at coordinate 4,913,518 of NC_085955.1, forward strand.
GTACAGTTATTACCAAAATTATTTCGAGAATTAACTAAACCGTCTAAACACCACACAACTTGGTTGGTACATTGTGTGAAAACGTGGCAAACTCTTTGGTGGAATTGCAAGTTTCTTATTTTATTTCAACTCTGATTTGACAATGTCAGTCGTTCGATTCAAAAGTAATCGTATGTTACAAAAATGCCTCGTTTAACAACTTTTACTGCTCCTGAATTAATGGACATGATTTTAATTTACGGTGAAACACTACAAAATGGTCATCGAGCGCTAGCTGTGTACAGAGAGCGATTCCCTCATCGGGTTGTACCAAGAAACGCTCGAGTAATTGTAAACGCGATACAGCGAGCTCGCGAAGGATTGCCCGTAACTGGAAGGGTGGAGGGGGCAAAACTAAACTCAGGTTTCTCAGAATTTGTATTGTTGTAAATTGTGTTTTTTAGTTTTCTTTTTTAGTTGGTTCTCTTTAGGTAAGTATTTCAGCAACTTCAGTACATTTCAGTTGTAATTTCAATGGGTTGTTATTAAAATAAATGATTGCTTTAATAAGACTTTTTCATGTAATTTGATTTTAAACTAAGTAGGTAGTAATTTCGTCCGATAAAAAACATCATACTTGTTTATTATTTACCCACTCATGACAGTTAATGACATTACATACGCAATAGGAGTTTTTGAAAGTAACTGTCAACGAGCGTTTAACGTGAGTGTGTTTGCATTACATTGCGGGCTGAATTATTTTGTATGGACAAAATTATTGTTGCAACTTTAAGTAAATGTTATCTAATTACCTTTACTTTGTCCTATACTAACCACCGTTAAGAGATTCGCCTGTATTAGATTTACTCACTGTATAATCCGTCGCTGACCTTCACCGATTTGTTTTTATTGGTATTCTGTCAAATATTTTACTTATTTTTATACAGTCTGTGCGGAAAGTGAAGTGACGTTAAATGTACCGGTCCAATACATTATACGACTCTTTTCTTAACGCACAGACTACATAATTTAACTGACAACCGGTCTGGCCTAGTGGGTAGTGACCCTGCCTGTAAAGCCGACGGTCCTGGGTTCGAATCCCGGTTCGAAGCCCTTAGACATTTATTTGTGTGATGAACACAAATATTTGTTCCTGAGTCATGGTTGTTTTCTATGTATATAAGTATGTATTTATCTATATAAGTCGTCGCCTACTAGCAGCCATACGGCCCAATTCGACGTTAAGATACGTCAGTTAATAGATCTGGAAAAGATATGGATTAGATATATCAGTGTCAAAAGTGACGTTTTTCTTTGAAGAAATGTCACATTTGACACTGACATATCTAATCTATATCTTTTCTAGATCTATTAACTGACGTATCTTAAAGTTCGAATTGGGCCGATAGTACAAGCTTTGCTTAGTTTGGGGCTAGGTTGATCTGTGTAAGATGTTCCCTAATATTTATTCATTTTTGTTAATTGGAGGTGAGTGTATCGACGTTATCTGTGCAGTTTATTTCCGTCTGTCCGTCTGTCGCAACGGGATGATGACATCGTTTGATAAACACCGGCTTGGCAGCTAGCCGTGCGAATAAATAATTATCGAACGTAACCTAAACAATAATACAGAAAGTGACGCAGGAGACGTCATCAACAACATTCGCCGTTTAGGGAAGCATTTTGATGTAACTAATAAGGAAACCTCTCACTTAGCTAATAATCTATTATAGTGTAGATTAGGCTAAGTCTGTCCGTAAATAATGTAAATTTTATTTTTATATGCTTATACCTGTTGACTTTTGTTTGAGTTATACATTTCCTGCCACATTTGCTGCTGCATTTTCTGGTTGTCTGGAAGAGATCGCTTCTTAGCGATAAGACCGCCTGTTGTTACCGGGTTCTATTGTTCCACTAAAATTTCTTTGTAATTTTACATGTATGTAAGATGTGTAATCATTGGTGCAATAAAGAATATTTACTTACTTACTTATATTTATTGAACCTATATTCACGTCACATAAATAATAAAAAAAAATAATAGTAACAAGTAACGCAGGGGACAGCCATGTTGAAGCCAACAACAAATATTAAATAATACGAACAAATAATAAATCTGAGTCGTGAATCTGAGTAGAAATAGACAATTAGACATTCCCAAGTGAAAAAAAAATGTAATAGTTTTATAGGTATAAATTAAAATAAAATGGCTCATTTAATATTTCAACTGCCATAACCTACCTATATGTATTTCTAACTAATATCTGTTTGCCTTTCATATCTCTATTTCACCTTCAACGACAATAGGACTCTGCCTTTTGTCTCTATTCTCCCCAGTTTTGATAAATGGGAGCATAAATTTGTATGGTATGCCCATTCAAGCGGCATTTAAGGCATTATTCTATTAATTTATAGGAATTTCAAATTGAAAATGTGTTATTTAGTGGGTAAGTTGTAATTTGTATATAAAATGAGCCGATATAATTTTAAATATTAAATGGCCCAAAAATACGTTGATAAAAAGAATTTAGAATATTTTCCTTACCTATGCGTCTTTTCAAAGTTACCTTTCCGGCCAATTCGAACATACACTGGCACTGGTATCAAAATGACATCAATCTATATCGTCGTTCGTTTTTTTAGCATTAGAAATAAGGTAAACAATCTTGATGTGTCTTTTAAATTGAAAAACACATTTTAAAAATAAGTTACGGCAAATATGTAACAATTATGAATCTAATACGATCATTTATATTCTTCTGCTTTCATAAGTAATAGTTACTGATTTTTAAAAAGCGTTTTTCAATTAAAAGACATGTCAAGATCGCTTACCTTCTTGCAAGTTCTTTCTAATGCTAAAAAAACGAACTATACGTAGTTATTCAATTAGGTTTAAAGAACTTTATTTCTCATAAAGAATTACAAAAATCACTTACATGAGAAAATTTACATGTTAAAACTAAGACTAAGCATACAGTGTACACAAAAAGAAAACAAGTTATTCATAGTGGGTAGAAATGCATTACAAGATATTTATTACTAAACGCACGGAACATATTTTTAAATAAGTACGTTGCTTGTTGAACAATTATCGTGCAAAACAGAATAAAATAAATACTTAAGTGGGACTCCCATACAACAAACGTGATTACTTTGCCGTTCTTTGCGTAATGGTACGGAACCCTTCGTGCGCGAGTACGACTCGCACTTGGCCGGTTTTTATTTAATTTTCAGTAACTTTCTAACGATACTGATGTGCCGTTGCAAATTTTGGCCTGACATTACGTGCTTTTTTGTACTTTTGTAGTCCAGTGAAGCCCCATCTGGTAATTAAGCTCAGCAAAATGAAGACAATACGTCATTTATAACGCGTTTACCGCACGAGGCCAGAAAACAACCCTTTACTGCCTCGTTGAGTTATGGCCTGCTTTGTTTGGCAATTTTGACTTATTAGGAAAGTGTGGAGATAAATTGAGCATTTCGGTATTCGTTTTCTACGATTGTAGGTAAATTATGATAAAAAAACAGATCGGTGAGTAGTTATTACAAAGTGGTAAATATGTTTATAAATCTAATATAACATGTAACAAAACCGTAAAAAATATACATAAATTGTTAATGAAGACGCCACGAGTATTTTTGACTCAGTTAAACAACGTTGCATACAATACTTTTTCTACGACAAATCACTTACTTTGAAATAAAATTATAAATTTAACGAATATTTTTCATTCAATAAATAGCAAAGAATGAAGGGTAGGTACCTACGGGGGGAAAAGAAAAAATGAATTTAAAAAAATCATGTCTATGGTTCACTCATCTGTCAAAGATGACAATTAAAATTAGGTTGGCAACAATGTATTTCATACAATATTTTTTAAGTGGTGTTTACACGAAGTATCGTAAAAGTACTGCGTGTATGCACAATAGTTATTTACGATACAAGTGCGAAAAAGTGGAAATTCGAAACGAGTGGCGATAAATTAAAACACGACCGAAGGGAGTGTTTTAAATCGACAAGAGTTGCGAATTACCTATTCGCACGTGTATCGTACAACGTTTTACAGTACATATGGCCCTTTAAACTTTTGACATCGCACGAGTGCTATTTTACGCACTAGTGCGGAAAAATAGGACCATATGTACTGTAAATACTTTTTTTAATACAGTTGCTCAAAAAGTGCTACTTTACGAAGCTGTTTAGCGTGCGGAAAGTTGGTTATCTCGAACTAGTGCTTTTTACTTTTCCAATTTTTTTAAATTTATACTTGTTCCAATTCACGACTACTTATTGAAGAGTGTTAATATTAGTTTCCTTTAAACGTCGTTATCAGCATAAAAACCTACCGTTAATGTAAGAATACGAAAAATATTACATATTTCATATTTAATTACTTACCTCTTCATCATTATAACACGTTTATTTTTTAATATTCAATATTGAAAATTCCGTTCTTAATAAGTTGACTGAATGGAACGGAATAGCTGCCAAACGCCCATAGATATAATATACTTAAAGACGACGTCTAACCGAGCTGTCACTGTTACCACTTTTGTTTAGTGTACGATTAACAATGTTTTTCTTATTTTTTCGCAACTGTATTAAAAAACGTCGTTCGATACACGTGCGGAAATGTCATTCTTCACTCGTCCCGAGTCTTGCCACTCGCCTGCGGCTCGTGGCAAGATATCTCGGTACTCGTGAAGTAATGACATACCTTCCGCACTAGCATCGAAATGTACTATTTTGGGAATAGACTTAAGACTTGGCTTGACAACTATAAGATAGGGTTTAAAGGTATGTGCACAACCCTTTAAATGACAAATAAAAGTACGGGAGTAGAAAAAATTAGTAAAATTACATATTATATCATCACATGATATCAGTGAATTTACTAATTTAAGGTTTTAAGCATTATTCTGAAAACTCTATCACACTACATTTCCCTTTTACATTGCCTGCATTACTTGCAAACCCTACAGTATCATGCCGACAGTACAAGATTAAAATTCATCCAGAACCATCCATCTTCCGCACAAAGACCGTTCCGGGTTGTATGGAACTCAATCGGTACAGTTCACCAAAACGAAAACGACGTAACCGCCAAGAAAACCATATGAACAGAGGACGTTTTAGAAAAAGAAATGTCGGGTAAAGCATTATGTTAATGCATTTGTGGGGAATCGTAGATTTGTACGAGTAAGGGCGGTTTTCAAGATACAGTGGAACTTCGACAACTAGAACCCCGATAAGGCTAAATCCTCGTTAAAGGGGCCCACTGATTAACAGTCCGCCGGACGGTATTGGCCTGTTAGTTAGAACAAAATTTTGACAGTTCCGAACAACTGACATCGATATCGTCCGGCGGACTGTTAATCAGTGGGCCCCTTAACCCGAAATTAAACGCTATTCCCTTCCCTTCAAAGCAAAAAACCTCTGTAATTTGAAATATTGACCTCCTTGTCATAAAGAAGTAACGAATGATTCCCTTCACATTGGAATTCAGTACAATTTCTACCTCCATAACTCGAGACATTGAAATTGACCTCTGTGCCCCGAAAAAATTTAAAATTTGACAAATAATATGGAATGAACTGTCGCCTGCGGTATTTCCGGACCGATACGACCTTCACACCTTCAAGAAAAGAGCGTACTCCCATCTTAAAGGCCGGCAACGCGCTTGCAACCCTTCTGGTGTTGCGGGTGTCCATGGGCGGCGGTAATCGCTTACCATCAGGTTACTTTCCTAATAGAGTATTACTAGAAATAAGTAATAAGCCTAAATAAGATTAAGTATATAATAAAAAAAGAACTGAATACCAGTTAATAAAAAAAGAACTGAATACCAGTACAAGAATAATTATTAGTTAAGTAAGCACATAAATATAATACATATACCTACACATAAACATACATAAATACATAATGATAAGTAATAAATATATTAGAACTTAAGATTAGGGAATAAATGTGTCCCCCTCATCCTAGTTACTAAAATCTTAAACATTAAAGATTATAACTAGGTTAAGAACGTGTAATATTATTAATTTTGTGAAATAAACAGATTTAATTATTTTATTTTATCTCTTTTTCCTCCATTCTCGTTTTCCTCCTATTTCATTAAAAAAAACTGAACGAACATGCCCAGTGTCAATGCGATAGAGTGCGTGTTCATATATTTTAGAGCATCTCTGCCGCTCTGATATATCTGCTAGCGACTGTACATAGAATAATTTTCCTGAAAACACTCCTTCCTGAATCTAACGGGCACGTGTGTTTGACTAATGACCCCACAAGTTCAGACCTTACACTCGACGTGCAGAAGGTAATATGAGACAGGTAGGAAAATTAATGATACGACCTTTTGCGCCTGAGAGCAAATGCGGCTATTTGTATAGGCTGGCGTGCATATGCCAGGGCATTTGTATACTTAAAAACATGTATATGTAATACATGCCTACAATGAATTGCTGTAAAATGAAACATCCTAATAGGCGAAAGTAGGCGCGATTCGGGAAATGAATTAGAATCCACTACATATGAAATAGTAAAGATATACGGCTGGATTCGGGAAATGAATAAGACATTAACTAGATACAATATACAGTTGCCTCCAGAAACTCGCGAACTAAATTGACAGGTCAATGTGCACAAATGATACCACAGTTTGGCCAGTGCTGTACATATCGATATTTCCAAAAAAGTTTGAATTAGAGAATGTCGGTATTTCCAAAATTGTGCAATTTTATAGTACCTAATAGAGACAAGGATATTGAATAAACATATTATAATTAAATAAATATTTTATCATATTTTTTTTGTTTTATTTGTTAGGAAAACTTACAGCTAGATTAACAATTAAGTTGTAGGTGATAACATAGAAACAGTGATTTTGGCTCAAAATACAAAAAAGGCCAGCCCAGACGGGGAAATGTTACGTATAATGTGATTAAAATCTCATTTAATTTGAGTGGTGTGGACGCAAAAATTAAATCACCTCGGTATCAGGTGCTTCAATTGTAAAGACCAGTCCCTAAACTGGACATAGTTGACAATTAGGTCAGAATTTAAATAATTATGGATCAATCTCATCTACCGCCCACATGTATAAAATTAAATTATCAATTTTAGATTTATGGCGCCAGCCGAGCTCTTGAAATAAACAACGGGAAGTTGCACACTAACATTGAAATTTGTCAGTTTCGCATCTGCACCTCCTGATTTGATCGGTAACGATACAATCTTACAATCGAATTAACCACTTTTCTCATCACATTCATATTAATCGAAATCGTTTGTGACCCCTTTATAATTATGACATGGGTAATAAGTGCAATATTTTATTTATCGATATCATTTTATCGACATATACCCGTGATTATTTTTTCTTTGCTATTCCTGGTATCATTTTATTTGTCAAACACATGTCAATTTAGTTCGCGAGTTTCTGGAGGCGACTTTCTTAGTAAAGATATGTGACGTTCCAAGGAAAAAGGTACCTTATGGCGGCCGCAATAATATTGGAGCGGCGTTAATAATAGCGTAAGCGCCAACCATCATAAGGTACCTTTTGCTGTGGAACGTCACATATATTTACTATTTTATATCTAGTTAATCTCTAATTCATTTCCTCGCGCCGATTATCTTTAGTATATCCAGTGAGTGTCTTTTCATATGTAGTGAATCTCTAATTCATTTCCCGAATCGCGCCGAGTGTACCAATATTTTATTTTCATTCACTTACCTTCATAGACTTTTAATAATGGTAACAGAAGGGAAGGAACGAAAAATTAATACATACATGGTATTTTTTTTTCTCTAACCTATTAGGTCCAAGAGCTTGCCATATTGAGCATAAATAACATACATATTCGCAAATCCAAATAAAAAAAACATGTACCCAGTTTCAGTCGCCATCAGATATACTGGAGCGGCTGAGGTGTTCAAAAAGATCTGAACACGCACTAACGCCTTGGCAACAGAGGCATGTTCAGATATTTGAGAGCACCACATACCCTTTTTCAATGTGCCGTAAAGGCGGGATTCCACCAGTGTGCGTCACTTTGCGGCACAAGCATTTTTTGTACTGAATATGCCACACACTGGGCCCGATTCGGATTTTGAAATAGATATCTTTTAGACATCACCAAGATACGATAACGATATGTTTAAGATCTAACCTGTCAAATTTGATATTTGCGCGATTCTGGAGATACTCTTGAACGATTTCCACAGGATATGACTTAGATATCATCTAATAGATATCTTACTCTATCTAACGTAAAAGTGACATTGGTTGCCCGAATTGCGCTGCAAAAGAGAACTAGTTGATATCTAAACTATAACGTATCTAGAATGGATCTAGTATTAGGTGTCGTCTCTTGTGAATATCTTGAAGTTCGAATACGGCAGTCGGGTGGAATCCGGCCATAACCTTTTTTTATTTTCAGTAATTAGTTAAAAAGCCATCACTGTCATTAATAACGACAGATGGCGCCACGCGTCCATTTGATAAATGGTGATCGGAGAATAACTCGATCGCACGTCAACCACGTTGTCAGCAGCAGCATATGGCGCCGTCGAGAAATTAAAACTCCAATAATAACTCCACGGCAGATTCGGCCACGGCGACTGCTATCAACTCCATTGCTGTCTCTGGTGCTCGCAAGTGGCTGACGTAGCCGATCTTATCGGTCGAAAAATATAATAGCACGTAGATTAAGAGCTGATTTAGACGGCGCGGGAACTCGCATGCGATTTTAGTTACATTGCGGACTGTTGGTTACGTCCAAATCAACAGACCAATCAAAACCTGCAATGTAATGAAACTCGCATCGTCTAAATGATCCCTAAATTAGAAAACCTGCGACCGCTTTCTAGTTTGTAATCCGTTTTCTGTAACTATTACCTACTTAACTAAGGCAGACATATTTCCCACAAACGGCACTTCACACATGTGTTCTATTTTCAATGAGTAAGACTGACACTTGTTTACCTACATACAGTGAAATCTGGTTAATTGGCACCTGGATAAATGGAAAACCTCAATAATTGCAACCAAAAGCCCGGTCCCGGTCCCTTGAAACCAAAGGGCCTCTATAATTGAAATTTTGGAACCTCTATAATTGCAATTTAGATTTTAGTGCTTTTCGTAATTTTGCCTCTGTAATTGACCACATCGCAACTAAGACCTCTATAATTGACACTGTGCTAAAAAAATCCGTTATTATTTGCTCTTTTTTTTACCTCTATTATTGATCTCCTCCATTATTATTTATTATAACGAGTTTTACTTTATTACCTGTAATTGAAATAATTTAGTTGTAGACAGCAGAAACAATATTTTAATAGCAATGATCATTTTATTTATATCTCCATCCAGAATTCAATTTATTTATTGGGTATCTATCACAGCCTGTAGTAGGTGAAATAGTTTAGATTAAATCAGAAACAAAGTATGCTTTTTACATTCTAATAAAACTTTCTTCTACAATTCAAGGGAATTTTTAAAACCCAAATGATAAGAAAATAAAGTAGTAATTAATGTAGTGTAAAAGTGTAAGTATAGTCAGAAGCAATAATATATAGGTATAGACCAGAAAACCAGAACGTAAGCGTGTAAATTTACTTTCAATGGTTATTTGCACCTCCATAAAAGAAATTTGTCAGAACGCAACCTCTATTAATGAAAACCTCTATAATTGACACAACGATTTTTTGAACCTCGTTAATTGACACGACCTGCTTAAATGAAAAACCTGGTTAATTAACAGAAAATGGCCGGTCCCTTGAGATTGCAATTATCCAGGTTCCACTGTATTTAATTACACTAACGGGGTTACCGCGATATAATTTAATTTTCTCGGGTAGTTTAGTGTTGTTTTATTTATATCTTCGTTGACATTTGCTGGGACGTTAGCCTTTCCGTGACCACAGCTGCTGCAACTCAGCTGAAACGTCGGAATTTAAGGTAAAAACAATGAAATTATATTCGTTTGTGTAATTAAATATGTGTACAAAATGCGAGAGTTTAAAGTGACATTTGATTGTCATTTTTGAACTGTCAGCCTAAAGGAGCCCACTGATTAACAGTCCGCCGGACGATATCGGCCTGTCAGTTGTTCGGAACTGTCAAATTTTTTTTCTAACTGACCGGCGGACTGTTAATCAGTGGGCCCCTTAAAGGGTTAATAGGAAGTACTTATAGTCTCTTATTTTGAACTTGGTTTGACACGCTGCCACGTGTCTAGATGTAGTGTTGTGTTCCTACACAGGTCTAGCCAAGATGACAATTTGACGGACATATTGCAACTGCACACAAAGTACCTACACTGCTTTATAAGGGCATTTTCATCTACTTTTTTTCGAAAATCCATCAACTTTTGGGTTATTTCTATTCAGATCACGATAAAAAAAGTGTCAATAAAAAGTCAGTTATGGAACGCATTTTCACATGCATTTTATTTGGACCATTACAAAACTGACCCAAAATTCGTATGCATAACTGGGGACGCTTTTTTGGGTCATTCAATAGTACTCGTGATTCTGAGTCTAAATAACCCAATAGCTGACGGTTTTTCGAAAAAAAGTAAATGGTACCAATTATTCTGAAAACCGTATGTGCATTGCGTCCGTTGAAACTCCATTCAGCATTAAACCGTTCATAATACCCCAGCATTTATTATTTACGGGCAAGCAACGCCTGGCGGCGCGCCAAGCTTATTTACGAGCTAGCTTTGGACCCCGAACTTAATTTAAGTTATAATTTTAAGGAATTTACGGTTACGTCGTTGCACCCGTGGGATTCTTTGCATATGATTAGGAGTTTGTAAGTTACTGGGTTTTGCAAGAAAGCGTAGCTGTATGTCATTGTTTTTCATTTCTTATGTTCTGAAAGAGGGTCATTGTTGTTCTAAAAGGTGTACAGTAAATTATACTGCACTCGACCATTTTTGGTTCCAAGTACGATTTTATTAATTTTTTTACGATAAGCAATTGAAATTTGGGTATAAATGGATTTGTTATACAATTTCCATTCTGATATTCCCCATTGCATAAATAACGATACTTTGGCCTAAATTGTTAATTGAAAACCCTCAAAAATACTATACAAATTTATACTTAGTCATGTTTTAAAAAAAACACATGCATTTTACTTTCCTCGCATTCGAAATTAAAATTAGAGTGCTTAATCGAATGCATCATTTCATCCCTTGGTTAACAATCTACTATTCCGTCATTTTATTGAGGTAATAGAGACATATAGAGTTCTAGGAGTGATTGAGGGTCGAAGATATCTTATTGGAGTTGGTAGAAAGCAATTATGCAACTTGTCAAAGTTTGATTATACTTTGTAGAACTGCATAGAAGCTCGCTTTGGTCAGTGGGGAGACACTCCTGACTTCGAGCAAACTCGGCTCCGTTCGGCTCAGCTGCTCCGAGCAATTATTAGGGTTGGCAACACTTGACGTCCTTTTGCGTGCACGACCACAGATAAGATAATGACTTGAATTTTAACAACCCTAAATAGTCGAAAAGGATACGACTAAGTGCCATACATTAGAAAGCTACGTATAGTATGATTGTCCCTGAATAGCTGACAAACTTCGGTTTTATAGGAAGTGTCCTTTCTGTACGGTACTACCTACCTACTATTCTGTGTTGATACTATAGTGCAACTAGTGCCATCTGTTGTACGCTGTTGCGATGAGAGACTGTCACATATATAGGTAGGTACAGTCACCTGCAATAATATGTTACTCTTCGAAGGCCGCAAAAATATTGGTGGCCCGCTCTTATGGCTCTACAAATAAGATCGTGTCAGATATTTTTGCGGTCTACGTTGTGTATTATAGTATTGCCGGTGACTGTACATACGAGTATATATTGTGCTATATTTGTCCCAACTTGGAGCAAACTCGTGTCAAGGCTTAAACTTTGATTCTGTCACAGAGCTATGGAAGTTTGGATTACTTGTAATGGGAAATGGCGGATATCGGCGCGGGTAATGGAACGAAAATCATAGTCAATAATGTTGTAAATATCCTGTTGTGTTTGTTTACAAAACATAAACACTCACGCGTTAAAGATTTGGGTGATAATTTATAGTTCGTTTTTTTTTAGCATTAGAAATAAGGTAAACAATCTTGATGTCTTTTAATTGAAAAACACATTTTAAAAATAAGTTACGGCATATATGTAACAATTATGAATCTAATACGATCATTTATATTCTTCTGCTTTCATAATTCAATATTGATTTCATATTGATTTCAATTAAATATTGATTTCAGTAACGATCAATAAGAATTAGAGCATTGAAAAGAACATAACAGCAATATACAACATACTTGTACTCATATTTAAGGGTCTAGTCTAGACTGGGACAATAATTTCTAAAATATTAATTTTTGACTGTATTTATGATATATTATTAATTCTACGCATGTCTCATTATAGTCATTATTATATTCTTTGATAGAATTTGTGAAAATGTAATTATGTTAATTATCTTTATTCAGCTCTCAATAATATTTACAGTGGCCGCGGTAAGTATTTAACACGTGGTTCTATAGCTATTTATTGGCAAGAGTTATGTTACGAGAGTTATGTTAATTAAATATGATTTTATCTTTGTTGATGATAATGAAATACACTTTATAATGAAATAAGTAATCGTTTTTGATTTTTAAAAAGCGTTTTTCAATTAAAAGACATGTCAAGATCGCTTACCTTCTTGCAAGTTCTTTCTAATGCTAAAAAAAACGAGCTTATTGCTCTTTTCATGCTAAGAATAGTCTCCCCAGTTAGTATTAAGCTTCGGTTTCGTCATAAAAGTCATGTTTTGGCCGAAGGCAGAATTTCGGCCGAAACTAGAATAAAAACGGAACCTTCGATTTATGTTTCAGGATAAAGAATCCGGTTTCGGTCTGATATTGTGTAATAAGCTGTCGCCGATATTATGTGAAATTCGTAGAGCAAAAACTGCGGAATAAACTGGCGCCTGCGGTATTTAGGGACCTATACCTAGACCTCGGGACCGATACGACCTTCAAACCTTCAAAAAAAGAGCGTACTCATATCTTAAAAACCGGCTACGCACTAGCAACCCTTCTGACTGTTCTGACTGTTGATGGTGTCCATGAACAACGGTAAATGCTTCCCATCAGGCGATGTTTGCTTTTTTATTTATCCTAAATACGCAAATAGCTGACTGAATTTTAGCAAATTGCCTCCTGAGGTATTTCCTTTCTTTCTTCATTCTTCAAGAATTCAGATTCTTCAAGAAGCGGGTATTTAGGGTTCTCAAGGGTCGGCAACGCTTAAGTTGGTCCCGTGATGTTGCTTATGTCCATGGGCGACGATGACCGCTTCCCATCAGGCGGTTCGTCTGCTCGTTTGCTAACTACATTTACATAAAAAAAATAGACTCCAACTTTTATTTCAATAAGCTCGATACAGACAAAGTCACAGGAAGAAGTCTGTATTAACTAACATCACTAGCATATTATGGTATGTATGACGGCCGTTCTAGAAATATGTGGCGTCGCAACATATTAATGTTTCCACGAAACTAAACTATTCTAGATCTAACATTTGGCTTAAATATTTCAAGCGTTTTAATTAATGTATTGCAATTTTGATTCCTGAATATTCTCAATTACACTGGAGCTTATTTGATCTTTTTAAATTTTATCTTAATCTGTTAGAACCTATAGTATAACACTATTTATATTATAGGTAATATAACAGATTAAGATATTGGTGATATATCTGTGTCGCTTAACTTCAAACTCAGGTAAATCAATTCGACCCTCTCAGCATTTACTGATGAAGAAAAGGTAAGGTGGTGGTACTAGTGCTCGACATGCTAATGCCCAATAGATGACACCCTGTTGTCAACTCTATTGACAATGACTTAAGTTTCAAGATGACATGTACTGGGCCGCGTCGAGCACCAGTTGACCGTGAGTTGACCTTAATAGGGTAATTTATTATAATTAATATCTTCCCTATTTAGGTACATTTTCTTAATACCAAAATCGCATAATCTGACAGATGGATTAACCCGAGTTTGAAGTTAAGCGACTCATCTATGAGTCTAGAAAATTATACCTATAGTTAGACCAAGAAAAGTCTGCAACGATTTTAATAGAAGTTCGACGTTTAAAATAACACTTGCACTGCGTGTACTATCAAAATTGTTGCAGACTTTTCTTGGCCTAACTCTACATAGTTTTTGATGCCTAAAATGTGGCCAGAAATACATCAAAATGTAAATGACACTAATGACTATAATGATGATTGCCCTATTGGGGTTAATTGGAAATTAAACGAACTTACCTGTAAGTGAAGTTCTATTTCAATTATATTAGCTGCACAAACTTCGAAATGATAAATATTAACTGTGTAGTACGCGCTTATCATTCAACCTATTCCACATGAAAGTTACAGAGGTAAAACCAAAATTAAAAATATGTATGATTTATGAACGCAACTCCAACGCTGAACGGTTCCCGCGCCGTCATCTGTCACGTCATTTAGTTTAGAGTAACAAGCCAAGACATAACACTTTCACTGCCAGTAGCCCGCTAGAGTTCTCTATTCTTAGGTACTTATCGCTACAAAGCGGAAAAAACATATGGTATCCGCTATACTTGTAGCTCACGCTGGCAGTGAATATGCCAATAGATGGAACAACTTGGCCTCCAATTCAGCAAAGCCAATATTAACATAACTTTGACAGGGATTATAGGTACACGAATCCCTGGTTGTCTCAGGACAACGTGGGTACTGGGTGGGATGGGTTATCATTTCGAAGTTTGTGCAGCTAATATAATTGAAATAGAACTTCACTTACAGGTAAGTTCGTTTAATTTCCAATTATTATTACGCTGCACAAACTTCTTCAATGATAAATATTAACTGTGTAGATGTTTAGAGATAAGTACTTATTCAAAGTTTGTTTTGGCTTTGTATTGCAACAATGAAATCATTGATTAACAATGATTGATTTCATTTTAAATTAGGTACCTTTTTAGTTATCATTAACTATTTTCAAAATATATGTATATTTAGTTTATAACATTATTTAGAGATCTAGTGATATCATTTCATCAACTGTCTATCGTCAGTATAGATAGTTGAAACAAAAATAATGTAATCCTTATTAATAGATGTATTTCATTTATACCACCAAATACCACATATAAACTTAATTATTATAGGAATATCAAAGAAATCAAAGGATAGCATGAGATGCAATTATTAACGAATACAACAACTACAGTAAG
Source organism: Cydia fagiglandana (assembly GCF_963556715.1). NCBI lineage: Eukaryota > Metazoa > Arthropoda > Insecta > Lepidoptera > Tortricidae > Cydia > Cydia fagiglandana. The sequence goes on from NC_085955.1 coordinate 4,928,791, forward strand.
CAACTCTTGACAGTGTGTTGCAGGTTACAACTTTTAGTAACAGTTATTTTCTCATTTATCATAGTAAGGATTTACTAAAAATTATTGGATAGAACCATGACTATGAAATTGAGAAAATCGTTATAATTAAGAATCACTCCACCTTGATGTTTTTCTTCCACCAATATTAACTCCTAAACGATTTACAGTTGACACCAACACAAAACAGGCTAAATAGGTGGTGAAAATAAAAATATACTTATCAATACAAGTCTTTAAGAGTTGACTTAGTCCCTCTACAAATCATTAGGGAAGTGATTTTTTCATGATTTTGAGGGCAATAAATAATCACTAACAAGTTAATAACTACCATCACGAATATTATTGTTTGTTATTTATATAGGTACAGGTAATCAATGTTTTACACCTCATCCAATTTAAAATTAGTGTTTTCCCTGAAAAAGTAATAATAATACTATGGATAGCAAGGGTTGCTGAAATTTATCAATCAGAATAACAGTAAAGTTTGATATTTTTTCAAGGACAGGGTTTGCACGTTGTGTACAATCACAACAGCTAATAAAAGTGATTTAATCCTGTAATGAATGATTTTCATTAGTTGGTGACATTATTAATAAATAATTTAAGACCGATTAAGGGTACCTAGGTCACACTTTAAGGTTGAGTTTGGTGTGATCGAAAAAACGTTCTTCATAAAATGTTCAATTCTGTCATTTTGAGGAGAGCTTATTCCCCAATAAAAGCACACGAGCAGATTTACAATTATTTACACATCTATACCTAGCTCCCTCATTACATAAGTAATGCTATTAAAACGGCAAGCACTTCTGGAACAGATGCCATAAAGTAATGAATGTAATTATTTTTACATAACATACACTAGTATTTCAAGTGTGTGTGTGTGTGTGCTTGACGGTGTTGGGCGCAAGGGATTACACCGCACTGTACTCCTTTCTCCCCTTCCTCTTCTCCTTCAGTGATGGCTGATGGCACTTCCTGGATAACACTGGGGTAACCAGGATAATACGCTGTTGAAACTTGAAACCAGTTAATAAAATATGTTATTATAAATGAGAGCTGGGGCGCAAATCTATACAATTATATGTACATATGCATATAAATATTTTGTAAACTGGGCAATTCCAATGACCGTGCCTTGATGCTTTCTACTTTTCCTAAAACTTTAAGACCTTAGATTTCGTTTCAATTGGAAGGAAAACATAGATAAAATATTTTATGCAAAAGCATCTACTTATGTAGAAAAAACATCTGGGTTACTTCACCAGGATATTTGTATAATAACCAATAACTCGGTAGGTACTATATAGATTTCTAAAATGTTGTAAGAAATTTCAAATTTAATTTGGGTTAAATCTGAAATCTTACACTATTTTCATTCAATCAGCTTATGACACAGCACATATATCATTTAAGTAAAATATTGTAATGTTTCTTTTCACACCACTGCTTAATGTTCCTAGACATAAAAATACTGTATTTCATTTCACCAGTTTTTAAATAAACTATGTATGAAATGTAATTGCGATAGCTGTGTTGGCTTCTCTCAGATGTATCTCAGTCTGGTAAACCGGAAATGAGGGTCTTCAAACATAAACAAGACCACCATAAGCTGAACAAAATTAATGTAATGCATTCTATTAGGCTCATTTCATAATTTCCACACGGGTGTAAGTATTACTCAAAGTGATTAACATTCTGCAAAAAAATATATATTTATAACCCTTTATTTTAATTAGCCACCAAATTATGTCACACTAGGTGATATATTGGAATTGTATTTCTTTAAAATATACGATATTCAGTATAGGTAAGTACTTTTATCTTTTCAGCTCTTTAAATACACACATAATCATATTCATTAGCCAAACTTGTAGGTATCGGTACAAACAACCCATTTATATGAGCAGAGTTCATTAAAAATAATGACAATGAGACCAATAAGTATATAAAGGACTTGTTCTGTTTTATTTAAGTTTGTATTTTTTCTTATCGGCTAAAGAAATAATTCTAGTATTACCCAGCTCTCTAAGGTAAGTACTAAGGAACTAGTTTCATTTGATTATAGCTCCATATAGGTAATGGTATCAAGACTAATTAAGTGTATCTTGTATAGGTATGCACCTACATTGTATGAAAACATTTAATAATGAGCTTCAACAATTGATATATAATCTAAACAATTGCTCATTGTGTTACCTCTAGATCTTAGACACTTCATGGAAGGTCTGACACATATAGACACCTAGTCTAATAAATGGACTTATGTCATTAGGTACTTCATTAGTTTCATAACAGTTCCAATTCCCTGTTGACTTAAATTGCTTAGTTGCAATAAATTTACTTGTCTTAAATATATAGGTACCTGTATTTATTTCTCTTAGGATTTGGTACAGAAAATATTTAAGTCAATATTAAACTGTATAAAGTTTACCTACATTATTATATAAGAACATCATAGGCATATACACACAGTATATATCACAGTCACCTAGTTTTCTAGTATTTGACTATCAATTTCACAGAAGTGATCATATTTCGGGATACCTGTAGGTATTGGCACAGACAAAAAATTTAATTTTGTATGACGAAATCCTTGTAAATATGATGTCACTGCAATTAAAGAAGTGTATTTAAATAAACCACAGCTTATGAGAATTTGTTCTAAATGGACACAGGCTGTTGTAATGTCACTTGAGTGCGACCACATTACGACTGCAGAGAAGAAAGTGCTGCTTTTTGACCAGGGTTTTTGTCTGTTGTAATGTTAAATTAATACTTAATTATATGAAACAAATACAAGTAACAGCAAAACATACATTGAAAAATATGATTGATAATTGAGGCCTTGAAGTTGAAGTACCGGGCCCTAAGCCATTAGTTTTTCTGTTAGATTTTCTTATATCACTTGTTGACAGCATATTTTAAAGAATCTCTAATGCCATTTATTGTGCTTTAGTATTTAAAGGACTGCTGCCTTAGCAAAGATTCTCAAAGAAAAGAAAGTCAGTCACTTGAAAGCGACACCAGGTTGTCATAGCCGGTTGCAGCACAAAATTGATTGAGAGCTAAATCATCACAGTTAGCAACCAGTAAACTTTATTTTGTTTCATTTCAATACTTAGCCTTGTTCCTTACTGACAAGAATCTCACCAGCGGCAGTTTAAGTTGGTGGGTTCATCTTCAGAGCACCAATAAAATTTTACAGCGCAGATTATTTTTGCATAATATTGTTTAGGTCATACTGGTTTTGTAATGTTTTTAATTATACATCTGAAAACAAACAACGAGGTTGTCCTATTAGGATTTTTCCATATCCAAATTTCTGGTGCCTCCGTCCCACGATGTCAAGATTTACTCGCTTAATTCTTTGCTTGCTGAAATAAGAATAAATGTTTTAATTCACCTACTTGAGGATGAGTATATATGAAGAGATGGCCTATTTGGCATACCACATTGATTAACTCATGGGGTTAAGAGCTGTGTCTAGTCTAACACGCCACAAAACCCAGTTCTAGCAAGACTTGTGGCCTTAAGTCCACTGCCATTGGCAGGTAGGACATGAGCAATATCTCAGTGCTGTTAGTAAGGAATATGACAACACCACAATGTCCCAAGGATACTGGCAGTGAACGCACCTAGTATTAGTATGTGAAGAATTGCCAAGTGCAAATATCATCAGAGATACCTAGGTTAGTACTCCAAAAAACTTAGCATAGCCATTTTGCAAACAGATGCACCTAAATTAGTGCTCCAAAATGCAGTGCACAGCTCAGTCACCAAGTGCAGTTAGCAGACAGACACACCTAGTATAGTGGCCCAGAATGCACAGTGCACGGCACAACCACCGTGTGCAGTTAGCAGACAGATGCACCTATCATAGTGCTCCAGAATGCAGTGCACAGCTCAGTCACCATGTGCAGTTAGCAGACAGACACACCTAATATAGTGGCCCAGAATGCACAACTGGCACGGCCCAACCACCGTGTGCAGTTAGCAGACAGATGCACCTAGCTAGAATAGTCGAAAATCATGAACGAATAAGCACTTGATATTTCTCCACTATATTTCTTACCTTTTTCTTTCCCTTTCGGAATTTTAGATATGTATTAAACATTCGGTCGCTGGCGAGCGAGGAGGGCATAGATTGCTTTTTATACGCCACGCGAAAAATCGCTTTTTTCTCTACGCCGCTGGCGGAGATGGAGATGATAATGCAGACCTAAAATAAAAAGTAGGTACGTCCATGGCCTGCTAGATTCTTATTTTGATATCCGGGCATGGATGGCTATCCATGCTATATGAATTATATGATGCTATCCACGAAACGACGCCGCCTTTGACCTTGATCGCGAAAGTAGCATTTCCTTCTTCAATCTTCTTGTATTTTCTTCCAATTTTGTAATTGGTCGGACTGTCGTACACTAACATTTAATTTTTTCACATGTTAATTATGTATTCACTATTATTTTCTGATAAAAATGTTATATTTTATCAAGCTGTAATGGTTTAGGTTGACATGAATAAACACAATGACGTGACAGATGACGGCGCGGGAACCGTTCAGCGTTGGAGTTGCGTTCATAAATCATACATATTTTTAATTTTGGTTTTACCTCTGTAACTTTCATGTGGAATAGGTTGAATGATAAGCGCGTACTACACAGTTAATATTTATCATTGAAGAAGTTTGTGCAGCGTAATAATAATGATAATGTGCTTCTATCAGTTTGAAATCGATTTACATGAGTTCAAGGTTGCTAGTTATTTACCCACTCAACCGTCCGGCCCGCGAGACTGTTTTCCTGTCAACCGTCCGGGGTTTTTTAGCGACGCATGCCCCGCGCAGCGCATTCACAACTTTCTACAAAAATTATAACTACACTGCCATCAAATTTTTTTTAGAGCTAACTATTTAGTTAGGCTACGTTGTCGCATCAAGAGAATTAGTAAATAATGCCGAAATATTCCGTTAGATGGCTCTGAAATCAAATCTTTCTTCCACCCCTTTGGATAGTGAGGTTCCCGCGGACGGTTAAGAGCATATTTTTTTCGGATACTATGCTAGCGTCGGACGGTCAAGTGGTTAAAATACCTATGTATGTACCCAATTCATATAGAATTTAGATATAAAATAAAATCATTTCATTTGCTTAGGGAGGCTCCATCCCTTTGATCATTTGTACATGTTTTTATTGAATAAAGAATTTTGAATTTTTGAATTTTTTTGAATTCTAAGACGAAATGTATTGCAAATTATGTTATGTTAAAAGCGTGACAAGTAACGTCAAACACACTGATGTCAGCGTACATTGAAAGCAATATTTATTTTGTATGAAAAAGAGGAAGTCTAAAGGATTCATAATTTTTAAAAGTTGCTGAACAAATGTTGGTCAGTTTGAGGAGTACAACCTTTAGTTTAATTTATTGTTCCTGTTACAGGAAGCATCCTGTATATAGCGACACTCAAGGGACTTTTTACGCTATGAAATGAAATGAAATGAAAACATTTATTTTCAGGCAACTATTGGCCCATAGATAAATACCTTAAAACTAGCATACATATTAATACAAAATACTTATATCTTAAAACTAAAAACACAATTATGGCTGCTATAGAGAATTGTCGTTATATAGAGATAAATTAATATGAAAGTAAAGCAACTATAGCCAATAATTGTCGACGTTATAGAGAGTGAATCTTTATATTTGAGTGACGCTATATGGAGTTTACATACATACATAAGGTGTATTCGGGTAATACCGAATGTCGGATAATTCCGAAATTCAGATGAAAATCACCCTTAATTTCATTATAATAAATAAATAAATAAATATTATAGGACATTCTTACACAGATTGACTAAGTCCCACAGTAAGCTCAAGAAGGCTTGTGTTGTGGGTACTCAGACAACGATATATATAATATACAAATACTTAAATACATAGAAAACACCCATGACTCAGGAACAAATATCTGTATCATCATACAAATAAATGCCCTTACTGGGATTCGAACCCAGGACCATCGGCTTCGCAGGCAGGGTCACTACCCAATAGGCCAGACCGGTCGTCGATAAAATAAATTATCGAATAAAATTCTCTTTTCGGAATTATTCGACAGTTTTCGACATTCGGAATTACCCGAGTAAACCTTACATACATCACTGGCCCAGTGACCCAAAAAGGATCTTGGCCTCTGACACAAGAGAGCGCCACTCTGCCCTATTCTGCGACACTTCGCGCCAGTTGGGTATTCCGAGGGCGGACAGGTCTTTTTGGACTTCGTCACTCCAGCGGTATCTGGGACGCCCAGACGGACGTTTGGATTTGGACGATATGGAGTTTACACTGTATTTAAATCAGGCAACAAGGCCCATATTACAAATACCTTACAGACTAACAGACATATGCATTTTTATAAACTTAAAACACTAAACAATATTTAGGTTATAAACTGAAATAAATGTCATATACTAAGAAAAAGTGACCAAGGCCTCCAGTGCCCCAGGCTGGAATCGAACCAGCGTCCTCTGCTATCGCGGCAGGTGCCTTTTTTAGCCTTCAGTAAAAAAGTGCATATGCTTGGAAAATTTGACTAACGTCTCTGTGACCCCGGTGGCCGAGTGGTTCAGGCACCTGCCGCGATAGCAGAGGACGCTGGTTCGATTCCAGCCTGGGGCACTGGAGGCCTTGGTCACTTTTTCTTAGTATATGACATTTATTTCAGTTTATAATTTATATAGTAGTGTTTCTACTTGATAAAAAAACAAATTAAAATATTTCCTGGAAATAATTTAATTTGTTCAAATACTTCATTGTAATATTTAGGTTACAAAAACTTGTAAATTTTATTTTAATATTTGATTTTATTTATTGTGAATTTTAATATAATTGATTTTATTTATTGAGAATTTTAATTTAATTGATTTTATTTATTGTGAATTTTAATTTAATTGATTTTATGTATTGTGCATTTAAATTTTATTAATTTTATTTATTTAGTTTTTTAAATATTAACAATAGATTTTAAGTCACTATGTACCTAACCCATTATGAATCCTAGTTATCTAAAAATAAATAAATAAATTATTATTATTATTAAAACGCCTTTCCTTCTTACTTCCTTTGAAGGGTTTTATAATTCTAACTCCGACAGTATTCAAGATTTACATTAGATTCTGATCTCGTATTATCTATGTGATTTGAATACCATAGTTTCGTATGTAGCATATCACGCGCGAGTACGTCAGAAAATCATTAAATGAGACCAACTGCCAGATTCGAACTTTAAGATACGTCAATTAATAGATTTAGCAACGATATGGATTAAATGTGTCAGTGTCAAAAATGACGTTTTTGTTTGAAGAACCGTCATTTGACTCTGACATATCTAATCCATATCGTTTCTAGATCTATTCATTGACGTATCTTAATGTTCGAATCGGGCCGCAAATCTGTTTACTACCAGTAAATCTGACTTCTGACGCTAATAAATGTGTTACTCCGTATAAAAAGGATCATCATCATCATCATCATCTCAGCCATAAGACGTCCACTGCTGAACATAGGCCTCCCCATTGGACCTCCATACGTACCGGTAAAAAAGATACTCCGTATATTTAAATGCCTATTTAAGGTCACCACTAGATTCTGCTTTCATGTAACCTATATACCGCAAAAGTGCATGGACACTATATGAATGAAATCTGTATATGATAGAGTCCGGCTAAGGGCTAAGATAACTATGCCCCGCGACTTGAACAGAACAAAGCAAGGTAATGTCATCAAAAATGTCATATTTTCATATAAATTAATTTATTAACTTAATAAAAAAAGTGTGGCAATGGTAAACGCGATGCAGAGTTACGGCTCGATTCGGGAAATGAATTAGATATCACTAGATATGAAATAGTAAAGATATGTGACCTTTATAGCGGCTGGCGCCGCGATTCGGAAAATGTATTAGAGACTCACAAGATATGAAATAGTGAAGATATGTGACGTTCTACGGAAAAAGGTACCTTATAGTGGCCGGCGCCGGCGCATAGCGCCGCAATAATATTGGAGCGGCGTTAATCATAGCGTAAGTACCAAACGCCATAAGGTACCTTTACCCGTGGGACGACACATATCTTTACTATATCGTATCTAGTTAATCTCTAATTCATTTCCAGAATCGCGCCGTTAGCTTGGTCCGAATCTAGTCCTTTTTCTACGGAGCGACACATGTACTCACCGTCCGGCGCCCGCGCCGCTAATTCTGCGTCCGTCGCTCGTCACAGCGAACTGATTTACTGCGATCAAGCGTAGGGTTGACACTCGACTATAGTCTGTATTTTTAGTGGAAACTTGCGTGGGAATTTTCTCTTGAAAGTTTCCAGAAATTTTCGGAAATTTTGAGAGTGTTCTGCGACGTGCCCATTGCTGTAGTCTGTATCTTAAGTATTTAAATATGTAAAAGTAAATAAACAATTTGTACATTTTCGGGTAGTTATAACATTTATTTAACCATCCAAATACAAAACCGCCTGCATCAGTCACTGAACGACCAGACTTTAACCTACATTATTTGATCGTGTAATGTTTTCATCTACCTGGCAAAGGAGCCATTAGATTTGTTTACTTTTATTTAAATACCTAAGATACAGAGTATAGCAATGTGCACGTTGCAGAACATTCTCAAAATTTCCGAAAGTTTCTGGAAACTTTCTTGAGAAAATTCTCATGCTAATTTAAACTTAGAAAGTTTCCGTTCAGATTAGGGATTAGTCTATACTCAATGATCTTAACTGTTGATGATTGGTTCATTTAACATTTACCTACGTCACTCTTTGATGTTTGTTACAAGTTACATAGAAATCAGAATTAAGTGTATGGGTCAAACAGAAAACTGTGTTACGTCTTTTCTGTAGACATACACAAGAGTTAAGGTCTATAAAGGTTAATTTTCTTATTTAACCCTTAACCACGAAGAGAAAAATTTAGTTTTCTCTCCTGTGGGCAATAGTTAACAGCTTGTGGGCATGTAATTAATGATTTTATCATAGTTCTCTAAATAAAAGGAGGACCTTTTCACGTGGATATGGGTTAAATAAGAAAATTAACCCTTTTAGCCCTTAACTCTTGTTTATGTCTACAGGAAAGACGTAACACAGTTTTCTGTTTGACCCGTATACAATAAAACGTGCAAATATAAATCCCAGAACATTTCGTGGGTTGTTGTTGTTGTGTGGATTTTTGAAAATTATCTTTGGCACATTGCTACATACATACATACATACATCACTGGCTCAGTGACCCAAAGAGGATCTTGGCCTCTGACACAAGAGAGCGCCATTCTGCCCTATTCTGCGCCACTTCACGCCAGTTGGGTATTCCGAGGGCGGACAGGTCTTTTTGGGCTTCGTCACAAACAGGGAGCTAGAGGAGAGATCAAAGTAACACGACTCCGCTGGCTTGGTCACCTGGTGAGGATGGGGAAGGATCGTGCTGTGAGAAGAGCGTATGTGGGGCACCCGGGCGGAAAACGTCCGTCTGGGCGTCCCAGATACCGCTGGAGTGACATTGCTACACTCAACTGAAATTAAAGTCAGTCAGTTCATTTTAATAATTTATTCCGTTATAAATTATGCTCTGCTATTTTATTAGCAGACATCGTAAATTTTACAGCATTATTGGTGCAGCGGAGTGGTGTTAACGGAATTGATATAGATAATTCCAACTGAAATGGTAAATTAAGGCTAATATTAATCATTAGTGTTGAAATTATTTATATCAATTCCGTTAACGCCACTCCGCTGCACCGAAAATGCTATAAAATTTATTATGAGGGCCTCCCGCAAACCACGTTCGACGCGTTACCTCTCTGTCGCACTTGTAAACTCGTACTTAAGTGTGACAGGAAGGCAACACGTCTAACGTGGTTCGCGGTAGGTCCTTTGGTTATAAACTCTGCTCTGCTATGTTGCAATGCTCGCGAGTTATACAGCTCACAGAGCAACTGGTCAATAATTTTCAATTCTATTAATAAAAACTTCATCAGTGACAACCCTAACCATTATCGCAAATAACATATGATTTACGCCCACAACATTAATTGCTGGCCCGCGCCGCGGTTAACCTAAAACCAATCTTAATGACTTATACATACGTCACAATATCCATTGATTCGGCTCGTTAGACAGATTTGCTAAAAATCAAATACTTGCTGCAGGCTAATACGTAGTGTTCTCTCTGTCGCACTTACCTACGGCAGGTAGGTGTGACAGAGAGCACGCTAAGTATTCGCGTGCAAGAGTGTTTGATTTTATTTTACTATAGCACACGTCGTCTAGTCACGAGGCTGTCTATCTGAAATCGACTTTAAGTTGTGAGCTATAGAGTTTATATTTGATTGTAAGTTTGGTAGACTGAACGTGTTGGGTGTTTTCCAAAATTATAACTGTGATATGTTTTGAGATTGCATTAAATTTGTACATTTCATTAATGTTAACTTACTTTGAGTAAATATTTTTACACGAATGTAGGTAAAGTTAAACCAAGAAACGTCTGCAACGATTTTGATAGCACGCGCAGAGCAAGTGTTGTTTTAAACGTCAAACATCTATGAAATTATGACGTATAAATAACACTTGCACTGCGTGTGCTAAATATCAAAATAGTAGCAGAGTTTTCATGGTCTAACTGTAATCACAACTTGAAACGTTAATATAAGTATTATTTGTGACTTTTTCTATGAAAAGGGACCTTATTGTCGATGGCGCTTACGCCATTATTAACGATGCTCCGATATTAATACAATGCCGCGAGACGCTGTGCGGCGTAAGCGCCATCGACAATAAGGTCCCTTTTCATAGATAATGCCCCATTTAAGTGTTGATTGTCGTTTTCTAGAAACGATTGTCACTAGGCTAGACTCCCTAGCAAAATAGGGTCATTGCGTCAGTTTACCGTCCAGTGCCTGTTACTTGGAGTAGTTGCTACAGAATTGCGTATAATCTGAATGTTTAATTTAAAAGTCGGTCGTTCCAAATATGTATGAATGTTCCAAATATCTGACCCGACCCGGACCCAGACACGGACCCGGGTATGTCCTTAAACTACGTCCAGGACCCGGGTATGTCCTTAAACCACGTCCAAGACCGCCGGTGGACGGGCAGCAGCGTCCCTCAAATTCGGTGTACTCGACTGCGATCGCCAACCCGCCTGCCAAGCGTGGCGATTATGGCATTCACCCCCCAAAAAAGGGATAGGCCTATGTTCAGCAGTGGACGTCTTATGGCTGAGATGATGATGATGATGTTCCAAATATGTTGAAATCATTAATTTCATCACTTGAATCTCATTGTAAATAAAATTGTAAATATTAATATTAACCCATGCTGACAGTGTATAATCACTATAATCAGTATCAATAAATAAATCTATCTATCTATGTACATAGATAGTACGTCAGTCAGCCAGTCAGTCGGTCTATGTCAGGTCACCACGGGGGTTGGAAGCCACGACACTGAATATATACTCACTTACGGTTCGATTCGGGAAATGAATTAGAGACTCACTAGATATGAAATAGTGAAGATATATGACGTTCCACAGAAAAAGGTACCTTATGGCGGCCGGCGCTTACGTCGCATAGCGCCGCTATAATATTGGAGCGGCGTTAATGATAGCGTAAGCGCCAACCGCCATAAGGTACGTTTATCCGTGGGACGTCACATATCTTTACTACATCGTGTCTAGTTAATCTCTAATTAATTTCCCGAATCGCGCCGTTAGTATATAAAATTGCCTCTCTATTATATTTTTCGAGATTTCCCTTCGCCACTTAACTAACGAATAAATAAAAGCCCTCATTGTTGTGTTTCGCTTCGGCATTCCAACAAAAGTTATGAATTGTCCCGGCCAGATCCAATGTAAGTCTACACGTATTGGCACTTACGACGTTTCGAATCGTAACTCAACTTTATTCGTATTACAGGACTAAGAAAAAGGGCGTAAGCGACAGAATCAGTTAGGTACTCTCAGTTGGTCGTTACTTGAGAGAAAATTGGCCTTATTTTTTTATAGGATGCTGGAGGAGATAAATCTCTGAAATAGGTCAAAGAATTCGTGTTTCCTCGCGTTTCGATGAGTTGTTATCATTCGTCAAGCAGGCTTATATAAATCGAAATAAGTATTGAAGAATATGGAAATATTTTTATTAATATTCATATTCATAACGCTAGCGACAACAAGGGTGTCACATGTGCGATTTAGAGTCAGCGTTATAATTAGCGAATGAAACTACGCGCCTGGACAGTCCAGGTCGTTTCGCCATCTCATTTTTGGTCTGCCTCTGCCTCGAGTGATAGATTATCTTTATCCAAATAAAAATATTAGTCTTTGACAATTTAAAAACCGCATCTGTATCAACATAATATCGCAGCAAACAAAAACACGATCAAAAAAACGGAACTGACGTCACACATCAATCAAGAAGCGCGGCGACACTAACAAACATACATCTATCTCTATCACACCCGCGGAAGAGGACGCGCGCAAGCGAGACGCCACACACGTGCGCAAGATCAATGATCTACAGGATCTTAATGACTCGATCAATAGATCCAAGATGGCCGCGGGTATTTCGGGATCGGACGTTGCGTAATAATGAAAGGACTTTTTATAGACGATTTTTATGACGCAGATGGCTTTTTAAAAGTTACATACGCATGTTGACGTATGTTTCTTCAAAAAGAGGTAATACTTAGTTAAGAGGCATTATGTAAGTAATTATGTTACTACTGGAAGGAAAAATTGCAGGCAAGAGAGGAAGGGGAAGGCCGAGGATAAGCTACATAATAAAAATAAAAGAGAAGGTAGCTGTACTGTCATAAGGAAAGCAAGGAGGCGGCCCTGGATAGAGTCAAATGGAGAGAGCTACACCGACAAGAGTCTAACTCTTAAATTTACAATTAAGACGATATAAGTAAGTATCTATATCAATAAATATACTATATTAAGCCACAAGCAAAACATTTCTTTATATATATATTTTTTTTTTACGTAATGCTTTTTGGTGAGGGTCAATCGGTCCTCGCTAGGAGTACGGGCGGCCGATTGCCTTTAAGTTTGTGTTATTTATTAAATGATTTTAAATTATCTATGATGTATTTACTATACCTTAGATATATATTTGTTTTACAAAGGGGCACAGCATGTGAAAGATTCCAAAATTGAACCACGAACGCATCGAGGTTTCGAGGTGTTCGAAGTGGGTTTTAAGACACGAGGGTTAAACAAATTTGTAGCCGAGTGAAACATAAAATCACTATACACCAAATAGTTGGGAGCTTTTGCACTATTAGTGGCGTAGTATTACGTTACCTATACCTTTTATCACAGAATAAATAATAGTACTAGGTACAGAAGACTCACTCTCTAACAAAACGCGTCTGTTACGATCAGCACAGACATGGCCGCTAGGTGGCGACAGCGCCACGCGCGGCTTATGGCTTTCCCCAAAATTGGGGTGGAACGGATGTACTTTTAGCTACCTGTAGCAAAGCGACGAAATCGCGGAGTGAGCCACGCCTGCTTTTATGCACCTTTAGGTACCTATAACAATGGCGTAATGTTTCAGTTTAAAATACGCGGAAAGCAGAAAAAAGCTGAACAGAAATCGATAAAGCTCAAGCGCTCTCTGGACAAGCGTCTATTGTCCCCCGAGAATGGCACGGAAGTGCCATCTAGTGCCAAGTGCCAATGGCACTATGGATCGTTTTAACCGTCGGCTTAAGTCGTAGTGCCTATTGTTGAGGATGGCTTTCAAAGATGGTCGCTTATCATCAAGCTAGAGAGTTGGACCGAGATAAGTTTGCACTGATTTTGCAGTGTCAGAGTCTGAAAGTGTCACATAAAGTTAAATTACTGTGAAAATAATAATAGGTAGGTACGTTTAGTAGTAGCAAAGATATATAATGTATCTTCGTATAAGATGAATAAGGTCTAAGTAAAAATCGTGCCTCGGAAATCAAGAAAAAGTCATTCTCGGATAGATGCCGCACACACCTTTAGCCTATGCTCGGCTAGATGGCGTGATGACACCGTTTCATAATTAACAATTTCAACACATAGATCAGTGAATGAACATGGATCAAAATGATATATAAATATAATAAAATCATTTATCCATATAATACATCTTGTTGATAATTTTATACGTTTTCATTTTGAGTTTTATTCGTGTGTCGATAGATGGCAGTAAATTTACTGTGACTACAAAACTATGACAGGACCCCTCTATACTATCTATTCTTTTTGGTAGTAGGTAGCTAGAACTGTAGTAAAATATCAAATGAAAATTTCACGTAGTAGTGTTATTATTTCATGTATCACACATAGTCTGCTAATTAATATCAGATGTGAGTGATGTGACAATAAAAAATCTCATTGGCATAAATTTACTCCAACTTACATATAGATAAGTTTACTCAAAATCAAACTACGATTTATAACTTTTACCTAACCTAAATAAACGTTATTATAAGAAAACTAAAACCTACAAACACGCTTGAATTTTTAATGAACACGTAAAACTTGACGTAATGTTATTAAAGTGTATTTACTCTCAAATGCTCTCAAAATACACCTCCATTCGTGGTGATGAAAAAATACCAACCATTCTCTACCAACCCTTAAAAAGTCCGCCATATTGACTTTTAACTAAACTCCGATGTATGACTATATCCATCACAAACTTAAATGTGAATCGAGTTTGATTTACCACGACCTAACCTATAACAATAACACTTATTAAAAGAAAAACTCTTAATAATGTCTAATTCAACTTACACGCGGCACAATTTTTAAACACGAAACACTTCTCCATTCGCCATGATGAAAAAATAACAACCATTCTCTGTCAACCCTTAAAAAGTCCGCCATATTGATTTCGAACTTCCGGCGATAGCAGGCAACATCCGGTTCCGGCGGCACTACTCATCGTTTCAAATTGCTAAATACTTCAGAAATTTATTGGAAAACTTACACAAGTTGTGCAGCGAGGGGAAATTGCATATTTTAGTTATTAGTGGGAATAGTTGACATTTTTCATCGGTGTTAAGAGCCCTTCAACGTGCACACTAGCGCCACAGCTAAATAATCGGGATTATTTAAATTTAACGAAATATATTGAAAAAAGGGGGCCGCTACGTACTGTATTGTGTATTTAAGTACCTTTTGAATACATCAGACTAGTTTTTATGTTGCTGGATTCGTCAATCTATGCGTCCAAAGTTAAAACGGCCGTTTTTGTTTTGAGTTCCTAGATCGACGAAACCAGCAACATAAAAACTAGTTTGATGTATTCGAAAGGTACTTAAATACACAATACAGTCCGTAGCGGCCCCCTTTTTTCAATATCTTTCGTTAAATGTAAATAATCACGATTATTTAGCTGTGGCGCTAGTGTGCACGTTGAAGGGCTCTTAAACATCCTGCCGGCGTATTATGGATAGCTTATCTATCTTTATCCGCGTGATAAAATAACTGTCACATTTTAACACCGTGGGATAGAAAGTGACAGACACCGTTTTATCACGCTGTCACAAAGACAAGAACGACCATCCGTATTGACATACGTACCTACCCGGGGGGCGATTTATAAACTTAGAGCGCTCGATTTCGTCACTCGAAAATCAGTGAAAATCGGCGATTTGTTATTTTTGAAATATAAGCAATAGAAATTGTGAATCTAGTGGTGTTAACCACTCGTTTTCAATTCTATAAGTAGAATTGAAAAGCCTAGTACCTAGTGAAAATATTATTGAACGAAATACACGAAATCGAGCGGTCGAAATTCAAAAATCGGCCCCCAGCTCTAGTTTTTGTCGTCGAAATTAGAATATACACCTACCGCACAAATTTGGATTTATTGCAATCCTTAATGTCTAAACAATATATCTGTCTACATAAAAATTACATTTAGCAAGTAAAAAATTAAATATGAAATATATTATTTGCTACTCCATCAAGTGGACGAAAACTAGCCGAATGACCCTATTTTCAGAGGATAGGTTTGTATTAAACCAAATAAGTAGTAAATATACTATGTTGGAAACTACATTGCACTGCCACAATACCTGAAACAAAGATAAATCATACATTAATTAAAACATAGGTACAGGAATGGAATATACAATACAAACGAACGAAGCCAAATACTTTATGATAGTCCAGACAGTTAATAAAAGTCTATTTTGGACTTCATTTCAAAATAATTGAAGAAATATGTAAAATCACCGTATTTTTATTAAGTACATAATCGCCTTATACTGGCCTTACACGATGAGCTTCTTGGACTAATAAACAACCTTTCTTATTTATAAATAATAATTCAAAGGCACTATCATAAAGGACCCAATGAACTTGATGCGCTGGGATTGGTTGAGTGTTAACCAATCACGTACTACTATGTCCTATGGACATAAAGGTCAGGATTCACTAATATCTATAGAAGAAAGTGGGCATTGTGCACGCGTGCTGAGTAAGGGACATCGTTAAAGGAGTGTCAAGATTGGGGATATAAATCCGTAGGTCGGAAGCAATTGAACTGAACGGGCTCGGCTATAAACACGAAGTGCTCAATATAGCTCTTATTCATTTTGCTGTAAAGTTTAGTTTAGATTGTCTCGGCGTTTATAGATGTGGTTAGTTATAAGTGTACTGCGGGAAATAATGGTAGCAGTTGGAAGTACAAACCCTAAGAACTAGAGACTAGAGTTAGTGAATTTCTTTCGAAATAAAGTTTTGTATCTGTAGCTAACATTTATGCTGAATAAGTACAGTTTTTTTACATATTTTAAGTACAACCGCTATTCTATCGCGAGAACTTGAAAAATACGGTATTGATTTTGAATATGTATTTTAATAGGAATCAATTTCTTACAGGATCTTTTTTCACGGACGATTACTAATTAGACTGTTTGTGTAAAATATTATTTAGTTTAATAACTATTCATTAAAGAAATGTGCCAATGACTTAAGCCCCAAAAAGACGGTTCAAAGATTTGCATGGAATAGGTATTCAATATTGCTAACTTCAGAGTAGGTAGTAGTAGTCAGTAGTAGGTAGGTAGTACGAAAAAATGCATGCAAAATGGGGCTTGAAATAAATTATTTCAATCAATTAATATTTTTATTTGTTAAACATAGGTACATAGGTGTTACAATTAACTTAGTATCGCTATATCTTATCAGCATTAGGTATACAAATTTATTTCCGCCACCGCTCCCGCTTCTATCTAAGCCCTAGCTCACTTTCTTCGAGTCTAGACCAGATTGGAAACTAGGCGGACCGGCTCGCCGTATATAGACCGTTTTCTACGCGCCTAGTATATCAATACAATAGATACGAGTAGGCATAGAAGCCGGTTAGCCCTTAGGTCAGTTTACCAGTTATCTCAATCGGACAGTGAAGTTGCTCGATAATTAGGGGTCCGTACCCAAAGGATAAAAACGGGACCTTATTACCAGACATCGTACATTTTCCAGCATTTTTAGTGCAGCAGAGTGGTGTTAACGGAATTAGTATAGATAATTTAAACTGAAATGGTAAATTAAGGTTAATATTAACGTAATTAACGCTAATTAATCATTAGGGTTGAAATTATTTATACCAATTCCGTTAACACCACTCCGCTGCACCAAAAATGCTGGAAAATGTACGATGTCTGCTTAATATTTTGATATTACTAAGACTCCACAGTCCGTCTGTCTGTCTGTCACCAGGCTGTATCCCATGAACACTGATTTCTGTTGCCGCGATAAAAAAAATACTAAATACAGGATAAAATGAATATTTAAGTGGGGCTCCCATACGACAAACGTGATTTTTTTGCCGTTTTTTGCGTAGTGGTACGGAACCCTTCGTGCGCGAGTTCGACTCGCACTTGACCGGTTTTTTTTATTAAAAGAGGACTATGTTTTGTAACTAAAAGTAGTTTATAATTATTAGGTACATAATATTTAACATAAACTGTGATTCTGACAAAATTAAAACTAAAATAAATAAAAACCACATTTTTTTAATGTTATTCTCACAGATAATTTCCAGTCAGCAATACTGTTTGAACCTTAGAGCATTATTAACTGGAGTGGCCATTAAGAGCTTACCCCTCTGCCGAAAAACTTGCACATTTGTGCAAACTTTTGTATGGACTGACATGGCTATTTGTACGTTACGTATAAACAGTACCGTCTTTACCATAAGGGCACCCGGGGCCCATGCTCAGGGGCCCCATCCTCAGGGAGGCCCCAAGGACAGAAAGTAGCAGCTTATTTGATTACCCATAATAAATACCTAGAAGTATAGTAGAAAAATGTTAGTTTAATTAGCTTTCTTTATTTTCCGAAAGGGCCCCAAATTCTTATGTGCCCAGGGGCCCCAACATAGTTTAAAACGATCCTGCGTATAAATCATGTAGAAATAGCAATAGATTTGACGTCCCCTCCCCCGCAAAAATCGGCAGAAACTGCTTCGTAAAGAAAATTACAGCGATGACATCTCCTTTCTAAATGCTCTAAAGGGGCCCACGGATTAACAGTCCGCCGGACGGTATCGGCCTGTCAGTTGTTCGGAAAATTTTGTTCTAACTGGCAGGCCGATACCGTCCGGCGGACAGTTAATCAGTGGGCCCCTTAAGGTTTGAACCTTGACACTTTCCTGCTATTTCCATCGCCACTGATTAGTTCGTGCTCGTATGTTCACGCTCTTACGGCGTGAGGGGTGGTTAGGGGGTAGGGGTCGGCTTGATTAAATCGGTAGATATCGGGGCTACTTTTACAAGGAATAAGATATTACTGCTAGGTCATGGTTTTGACCTCACAAGAGTTAATTAAAAGAGTAGGAACGGCTGGACTGCGCCCACGCCATGTTTGATTTCACGATCATGCTTTCACAAAATAAAAGATGACTCTTGCTATAGTCTGTGGGCCCGATTCAGATTATGAAATAGACATCTATTAGACATCACCAAGATACGATAACGATATGTTTAAGATCTAACCTGTAAAATTTGACATTTGCGCGATTCTGGAGATACTCTTGAACGATTTCCACAGGGTATGACTTGGAGATCTAATAGATATCTTACTCTCCAGTGCTTTCCATAGAAAACGAAGCGCCGGGAACTCCGGTCTGGCCACGGCCCGGTCAGGCCCGGTCTAGCGTGAGTCACCTTTAAAGAACATCACCTTAACGCTACGTCTTACGTAGGCGAACAACACGCGAACGCGGCGCGGCGCGGCGCGGCGAAATCAATCCTTTGATGCCCATAGAAGTGTCCTACGTAAGCGATCTCGTTGCGAACGCGGTGCGGCGCGATTTGCACGCGAATGTCAGGCGGCGCGGCGCGGCGCGGCGCGGCGGCGGCCGCTTTCGCCGCGCCGCGCCGCGCCGCGTTCGCGCGTTGTTCGCCTACGTAAGACGTAGCGTTAGGCTCCTCTTCACGTTGGGCCAACGCCAACGCCTACGAGGGACGCATTTATGCGTTAGATAGCAAGTGATATTGCTATCTCATTCTACCGCATGGCTGCGTCCCTCGTTGGCTTTGGCGTTGGCCCAACGTGAAGAGGAGCCTTTAGACAAATTATTCCGACACTACTTCAGCTCAAAATTACATTCTTTACTCTCATGAACAAAAGGTAAATTCTTATTTTCGCTGTAAGTATGTCTGAAATATGAGATCCATTTATTTTGACAAAACACTTTCTTGGCGATGTTAAACATGATATTTATCTGCGTATATCCATACTTTATTTCTAACCGTCATATTTGTATGTGTACTGTGGTAAGGCTGGGTGCAGACTGCCGCAAAATAAAATAGAAATGGGGCCAGGCGTGGCTCACTCCGCGATTTCGTCGCTTTGCTACAGGTAGCTAAAAGTACATCCGTTCCACACCAATTTTTGTGGCTATACTAGCCATAAGCCGCGCTGTCGCCACCTAGCGGCCATATCTGTGCTGATCGTAACAGACGCGTTTTGTTAGAGAGTGAGGCTTCTGTACCTAGTACTTATCTTGTGGCGCTGCATATAAATATGGGAATGCCATTGGTTCCCAAGTATGGCAGTGGTCACGTGGGGCGGGGAAAAATGGGAACACCAAAAATGGCACTGGCGTATAATAATTAGAGATGCAACGGATAGTTGTTTGGCCGGATACCGGATATTCGGCAGTTGGCCAGGCCGAATATCCGGTATCCGGCCGCCGAATATTCGGCCGGCGGAACTATAACTACATTTCGGTGTTTCAGGTGCGCACACTGCAGGTTTGACCTGTTTCCTAGTGAACATTCGCGCGGACACATTTCTAGGTTCGAAATGAGTGCGCGTGCAAGTCAGTGGAATGTTTAAATTGTGTTAAAATAATACATAAGTACGGTTATGACCGTGTCTGATTCTTAAATAAATCCAATTTGTTTACTCCAAAATCAAGCAATGTTACTATCCGGCATCCGGCCGGATAGTAGGTCACTGTCCGGTATCCAGCCAGATAGTAAAATAATGGCAGGATAGGCCGATAGTAACCGGATATCCGGTGCATTTCTAATAATAATTTTATTACATTTAAGGTACGTATCAAGGCGACCAGTTCAGATTTAACATTTTGTTACGGTTTTGATATTATTTCAATACGACCTTGATAATCGTTCACGCTAATGCATGCGAAATGAAGTGAAGAACAATTGACTGTTACGACAATTTCCGGAAACTGACGAGCATCAGTCATCGCATTAATTTAGTTTCAATATTTTTCCAAACAAAGTTCTTTATTCGAGCTGAGATGTGTTTTTTAAGAGGCTGTGGAGGAAATGGGTATGAGTAGGTACTCCAGGGACTTTTAACCATAATGGTGGCAAATATGAATGGCCTGATAAAACGGTACCTACAGTGCGACATAAAATAGTAGAAAATAAATGATGGCGCCCTCATTTATTTTCTACCGCCTTCTTTGTAAATGTCACTTTTTTGACGTAAAATGCTTAAGACGAAACAGGAGCTGAGTTTTAAATATTTTAGGCAAATATACCCGTCTCGCTAACGAAAGCGGCTCCTAAAACTAGTGCGATAAGGACAAGGCGAAAAATCCCGCTTAAAAATCTCAAAAATCGAGGTTTCGTACTCGATTGTTTCCTCCTCCAAAACTTAACCAATCCTAACCAAACTTGGAAATCTAAATGATTATGAAATTATCTATCTCGGACCGTTTTGCTTTTTTTGCTAATTGATATCAGTTTTGAATACTACGCCTCTCATTGCGGCATAGTCAATTAGGCCATTTAGGCCATTTTTGAAGGACTCTAGCGTCTTAAAAAAGAAAAATATCAAAAAAAGAAAAACAGTCCGACACATATATTGACAATATTATTCTGTGTTGAAAAAATCATTGTTCTAGCATCATAACCCACGGAGGAAACAGTCGAGTACGTTTGTATGGAGAAATGATCACTCCTGTTGGGTCTCGACGAACGAAATAAAAAAATAAACATTTTAAAACTTAAAACTAAATTATAACAAATCTTAAAGTGCTTGAACTTATAAAGCACCTGGCCTAAATGTATTAAGATTACACTGATTTAAACTTTCACAATTATTTAACATTATCACGTAAACGTTCAAACTAATAAACAAGACCAAGTGCGGGTAGTACGAAAAACTCGCGAGGCTAGAAGATGTTGATGTCAACTTGAGCCAGTCTTCTCCGAGACCACGGGGACAACGCCGTCCTCGAAACGTCGGAGTTAAATCTTAAAACTTAAATACGCGATTAAGTCCCGCTGTGTAGTTTCATAATATTAAGATTACCTAAGTGAAGTTTCATATCAAATAAATACTGCATTTGAACTATATCGCCAATATTAATATCAGCACAATAAACTTATTTAGGTGCTGTCTAGTTTGGTGACCCCATTTCGTTCGAGCGCCAATATTTCCAGTGTGAAGTACGAAAGTTAAACACTCTACATTTCATTTCGAATATGGGGAAAGTAAACAGGAGCCAAATATGCAAAATCTGTTCATGAATCGCGTGAGTTATATCAAATTATAAGAGTAATATTAGGGATCCTATCTCATCGCATAATAATTGATTGTCATAATGTAATGTTACGCATAAATCTCTTTTCGCATATTTTTTCTCCAGCTGAAACAGAAAGTATTTTCGAAAATATTTTGCATAGGTTGTGTAGAATAGGGTAGGTTAGGTTAGGTTTGTGTTATAATTTTTCAGAAATGTTAATATTTCCAGCACAATAACAATTATGCGAAATGAGTTTTATGCGTAACATTACATTAGGGCAATCAATTATTATGCGACCCAATATGGACCCGTAATATTATATCAAATTATAATAAGTTTTGTTTCTTTTTAAAAATAAAGGAATGTCTCCTTTAAGTAAAATGAGCCAGCTTAAGGATTTAAGGTAATTTCCCTCCAGGGCCCGACTTATCTTTCCACACTGTATACCTACAGTGGTACTACTAAACAAAATTAATAACTAGCTAAAATCTAAAATAGGCCCCTGAGGCATTGTGCCAAGGATGCTGGCGGCATTTCCCCGCTGTATCGCAATACTGATACGTTGTAAGAGGTAGCCGCCAGCTCTTCGGCCACCAGTTACGTCAACCAGATTTCTGCGAACAACTTGTGCGCTGGGAGCCCATGGACCTAGAGTTTGTCAATAAACTATTTACCTATTGCCGATAGCTACTTATTCGTTGGTCTAAATAAGTACTTAGTTAGTCTTTTTCTTAAGTGTTAACTTTAGGTTTATTGATAAGGTACCATACAAATATTAAAAATGAAAATAAACTAACTTATCTATAAAATAAAACTAAATTAAAACTAAAAACTAATACTAAATAAAATAAGATAACATTAAATTATATCTAAGTAATTGGGCCCCTTTGGCATGGTGCCGAGGACGCTGGCAGCATTTCCCCGCTGTATTGCTAAGCTAATACGTTGAGCGAGAAAGCTGCCAGCTCTTCGGTCACCAGTGAAGTCTATACTCCTTTTCGAAAGCTCCTTAAAAAGTTTTACAGCATTAGGACCCCGCGGGCCAAGGGTCTCAACCCCAAATGGCATAAAAATATACTCGGGGCCGAGACCCCTGTACTTCTGCAATTTGAGGTTTTCGGCCGCTCTAGCTTCCGCACCTGCTTGGTTGCTGGTTCCCGTGAGGTGAGAAGGGGCCAGAGTGTCTACGCAGGTAGCGTCCCACACTAGCACCCTTCCCAAACCCAAGGAACCAGAGACATACCGTCCGGTCTCTTGCCGTCGTCTCTCGCTATGCCAGTTGGCTCCAGTAGAGCTGGCACATTGACGGATGCAAGAGACCGGCGGATTATGTCAGTGTTAACTTAAATTAAACATTATAATGTAAGTGGGGGATCAATAGCAAATGTGCCCTCTTAGTATGTTACTTATATTTAGTATGTAAATTGCATCTTCTGTTGGTGATCCTAATAAAAAAATAAACAAATAACTACTTTAATGTGAAGTGATTACTTATAGTACAGGTTTTGAAACAGTCGGGTGCGAATGGACTAGTTTCCAAGTGGTTTAACATTTGACTAATACAGGGTGATTCAGGAGACGTGAGCAGGACTAACACTGCGCATTTCGTAAATTATAAGCAACTGTTTCGTATCAGTATTAGTGAGGTTAACGTTAATTTTCTAGTTGTGTTGAAAAAAAAGGTATTAATTTATTTACGACATGCATGGTCACCCTACAATTAGAATACTAAACTACCGATATTCTGTGTCAAATTGAATGTCATCGGTCTGGTTCCTTTTGACAACTCGTATCTCACTCAAGTTTGACAGTTTATTTTCTTCGTAATCTTAATGCTGTCATTACGGGTTTTATGTTTAATAATTAGGTCCTGTAGGGTGACCATGATTGTAGAAAATTAAATTTGCCCTCGCTAAAAAGTTAAAAAATAGGAAAAAGTGTGGTTGTTTCACCTAAATACGACGGTGATCGATCAATTATCAGTTACTGAGTGTGCACTGTGCAGGATTAGTCCTGCTCACGTCTCATGAATCACCCTGTATACTCTTGCATGCCGTGTAACACACTTGCATTTCTATCCATCATTAAACAACTTTGTTTCAATAAACTGACAACAGACTAGCTGGTTTGTTGAGACTATGCGCTGAAACTTGGCACAGTTGGTTCTTAAGCTATACTTCGTTTTTTTAGCATTAGAAATAAGGTAAACAATCTTGATGCGTCTTTTAATTGAAAACCACATTTTAAAAATAAGTTACGGCAAATATGTAACAATTATGAATATAATACGATCATTTATATTCTTCTGCTTTCAAAAGTAATAGTTACTGATTTTTTAAAAGCGTTTTTGAATTAAAAGACATGTCAAGATCGCTCATCTTCTCTCATAAGTTCTTTCTAATGCTAAAAAAAACGAACTATAGTCTTAAGCAGATACAGGTAGGTACTTTTGAAAGCGAACTATTGCAATTGAGATATAGGTACGGGGTGAAATTGTCATTTCTGACCATACTCTGAGGGGGGGATATTAGGTCATACTGAAGAACTTTTACTATGAGGCCAACCCCGAAATCGTGAAAAAAATAGTTTCTAGATATTTATTCTCATAATAGGTAAAATAATTTATTTTCAAACAAGATATTTACAGTGGTATTACTAAAAAATATCAGATGTTGTATAGAAAACATTGACTGATTCACTAAAATTTATTAGACGCCAGATTTTTTTTTTGCAATTCCGGGGTTGGTCCCATAGGAAAAGTTGTTGTATGACCTACATCTTCACTCCTCAGAGTTCGGTCAGAGATAACAATTTCACCCTGAATATTATTTGGAAAAGTTTGAGATAGTTAACATACACTTTTGGTGCTATCGATGCTAACTGTACAAAGAGCTCCTAACTGGACATCGGTGGAACTTATTATAAAAGGCATAAGGTCCACCTATGTACAGTTAACAGCGTGGGCGATGGTACATCCTTGAGGTAGCGACGTTAATTAAACCCCAGGAAAAAGAAATTAAAAAGGACAGTCAAAACTTAAATGAAAATAAATCTTGTAAAAACGTCGGTGTGCACCCAGCTTTGGCAAAAGCCCGTCTCGCCCCGTAAGCCCGCTAAGCCGGCTCCCCCGTTCTCGTTACTCCCGTCCCGTATTCCTCGCAAATTGACAATCTCGCCTATGACACCTCTAGGTCAAGGAATTATATAATATATATCCATTTTACTCTACCTTTTTGCGAGTTTGTATTTAACTTAAATGTATTTATAGTCGCACCAATAAAAGTCTGCAGCGGATTTGATAGCCCACGCAGTGTAAGTGTTATTTATACGTCATAATTTCATAGAAGTTTGACGTTTAAAATGACACTTGCACTGCGTGAGCTATCAAAATCGCTGCAGACTTTTTACGGTCTAACTCTAGAGTCGGACCATAGTAGTTATTTTTCAAACAGGAAGGCAAGGTTACGGTGACAGGTGCCCTCTGCATACAATTTATAAGAATATAACCTAAAAGCGCAAAACTCGCAAAATTTTATTGAGATGACATTTTGTTAGCGTAACCTTTCTGTATGAAAAATACAAAATAGACATAACGACAATTATTAGGGTTGACACAACTTGACGTCCCTTTGACCACCACAGATAAGATAATTACTTGAATTTTTACAACCCTAATTAGCTGAAAGGGATAGTGCCATTTAGTAAAAAGGGGCAGCATGATGCGTCCCTGACCCGCTGTTAAACTTCGGTTTTGAAGGAAGTTTATTTTCTGTACGGTAGTACTATTACTTATTCTGTGGTACTGCGTTTAAAAACACTCGCGGTCTGATTCCAACTTTAAGATACATCAATTAATAGATTTAGAAACGATATGGATTAGATATGTCAGTGTCAAATGTGACGTTTCTTCAAACAAATACGTCACGTTTGACACTGACACATCTAATCCATATCGTTTCTAGATCTGTTAATTGACGTATCTTAAAGTTCGAATCCGGCAGTCGCACACTCCCGGCCATTATAAATGATCATTTCGATAGAACACAATAACATGACGCATTCCTCTCGCTTCAACCACGCGTGACCGAACACATACATACTTGACTGTCAGGCCAATTTGAATGTGCACTGACTTCAAACTAATATTAGAATGATATAGGAATCATATATTATCAGTTAGCTGTCATTCGCGCGTTCATTTCGCTCGAATTGTGCCGCACAAGCGTTTGGCACAGTGTTTTTAACTGACATGATTCCAATATCATTCTTATATGGGTATGATGTCAGAGCATTTTGTACGACATATTTAATTACACAAACGGGTCTACCGCGATATAATTTCATTGTTTCTACCTTAAATTCCGACGTTTAAGCAGAGTTGCACCAGCTGTGGTCACGGACAACAATGAAACAACAACAACAATGATATTATTAGGGCTGACACAACTTGATGTCCCTTTGCGTGCACGACCTCAGATAAGATAGTGCCATACATTAGAAATGGATAGCTTGATTCAGTTATGTAGTGTCTGTAGTGTATAGACGTCTCGAGCGCTTACGTCATGGTGACGTCACTGACAGTTAGGGTCAGTCGATGTCAGACTGCGGACAGAGTCGGTCGTACCGAGTGATGTTTGTGTTGGCGAACCGTTGGAAATACATTATATCGTATGATTGACTGAGGTAAATACAGTACTTTACAGTGTCCCTTCTGTACGGTAGTACCTACTATTATTTATTCTGTGCTCTCGTGTCCATACCTTTGTGCCTTTATATTATGTATCGCACACCTTACCTAAGCCTGTATTTAAAGCAAATTGGTTTCCACTTGCTATCCATGCAACAATATTAGTTTGTTTAGTTACTTTGTTTACTAAACAGAAGTTGCAACAGCGGCTTGAATAGTTCCGCGCTTATACAACGAGTTCAACTTTCTTCGGTTGCGCGGGCGCTGAAATATTGTCGCGGTCACGGTTGATTGGTTCATTGGTATTCGTTTTTTTTTGTGGCCTGCTGCAGGATAAATATTACAATGTTCTTTTCACCACACCAGCTCGGAAAGGCTTACGGCTCGATTCGGGAAATGAATTAGAGATTAACTAGATACGATATAGAATAGTACTAGCACCCAAAGGGAGGGAAAAAAGAAACCGGGATGAGTATAATTTTCTAGTTTCTTCCTGACTAACAACTTGTGTTTGCCAGACTATTAAAAAGGTTGGGCCTCACAATGGTCTATTTGCTCGACTAATGACGGTCCCTCGAAGTCATCGAACATAACCGTTTGGTCCCATTGTCGTGACGGTCGGCTGACGGTCACGCACCAGTGCGTTCCTGGCGTTACGCGGAACCTCGCCGGTTCCGGCTGTGACACGGCCGTGAAAGTAATAGTAATTTGTGATATGCAAACATACGGCGCGATTTGGGAAATGAATTAGAGATTCACTATATATGAAATAGTAAAGATGTGACGTTCCACGGCAAAAGGTACCTTATGGCGGCTGGCGCTTACGCTTTTATTAACGCCGCTCCAATATTCAGCCGGGGCAATAGTACCTTTTGCCGTGGGACGTCACATATCTTTACTATTTCATATCTAGTATATATCTAATTAATTTCCCGAGACGATGTCTGTCTAAGCTAACTATGCACTTTGTTATTTTTATTTAAGGTGAATGTATAAAATAGCGCAATTTGTACTCATTTCACTGAAAATCGACGTACAAAATGTTAGCCGGAATTTTTTAGACTAAGTTTAGTCTACTGGGACCGCTATTGTCGACCGCGCGGGAAGCCATAAATATTGCGGACTGTACCTACTCTAGGTACACTTGTGATTTATTAGACCTCTGGGATTTGGTCTTACATTTTTAACGGAATTTTTATTCTTTTTGCCGAGTAGATAAAACCGAAAAAGTTTTAGACATTTAACCCTTGAAACATAGTTCGTTTTTTTAGGGTTCCGTACCCAAAGGGTAAAACGGGACCCTATTACTAAGACTTCGCTGTCCGTCCGTCCGTCCGTCCGTCCGTCTGTCTGTCACCAGGCTGTATCTCACGAACCGTGATAGACTGTTGAAACAGTCTAGACAGTTGAAATTTCCACAGATGATGTATTTCTGTTGCCGCTATAACAACAAATACTAAAAACAGAATAAAATAAAGATTTAAATGGGACTCCCATACAACAAACGTGATTTTTGACCAAAGTAAGCAACGTCGGGCGTGGTCAGTACTTGGATGGGTGACCGTTTTTTTTTTAATTTTTTCCGGTTTTTTTTTGCATTATGGTACGGAACCCTTCGTGCGCGAGTACATATTTGCCGTAAATGACTTTTAAAATGTGTTTTTCAATTAGCACACGTCAAGATTGTTTAACTTATTTCTAATGCTAAAAAACGGGGCAAGTGCGAGTCACTCGCGCACGAAGGGTTCCGTACCATAATGCAAAAAAAAACGAACTATAATAGTGTAAGTATACATATTTGATGTATTTGTATTTAAATTAAATATGAAGTTTATTGATTGATGTTTATTAATAAAAACTGTCGTGCCTATGTGCTTCTTCGGGCCTCAAACTGCTTATATCCATACCAAAATCTAAATCAGTACGGATATGATGGTCGATTTTGTCTACGTGACAGCGTGATAAAACGGCGTCCGTCACATTCTATCCCGCGCAGTTAAAAAGTGACAGTTATTTCATCACGTGGATAAAGCAATCCATAATACGCCTGCTGTTCAGCGGTTTATGGTATCATTCCATTTCTAACCGCAGCTGCACTACCGGTACTGAACGCGTCGCTGTCATTGTCAATTTCCATAGTAAAATGAACAATCTTGCAGCTTTAATAACAAAACTTCCGTGAGACACAGACATATTAAATATATTAAGAACGGGTCACTCACGTATTTTAAGTCGAAAAACGCTCGACATGTTTCACTCCGTACCGAGGAGTGTCGTCAGGAGCTTGCGTTTACGGTGACGGACCGGCGCAGACTGCGGGCCGCAGCTCTCCGCGCCCGATGACTCGGCGCAGGCGCCGGTGGCGGCAGGGGGAGCGAGAAACTACCCTCGTTTATGGCATTATTGTCAAATGATGGGTTGCACACAACACTCACTACGTCATTCGCTAATGGTTCGTCCACACTGTCCACCGACGTAGTACCCAAAACAGTTTTCCAGCTTGTAGGCACTGACCAACCACAATCACGGTTAATATATTTAATAGTGCAGCTGTCGTTGGAAATGGACTGTCACCTTTAAGTGTCATGAAATAACTGTCAGACTGACAGAGAGACAGAGTTTATTTCGCATTTATAATATATTAGTCTTTAGGATTTATTTATTTAAACTTTATATGTAGAAAGGCGGACTTATTGCGCAAAGGCATTCTCTACCAGCCAAACATAGGGCTAAACACACGTAAAAATATTAATACTAGTAAGAGTATCTACAGATATTAGAGAGAGGGATCTAAATAAATAAGTTAAAAAAAAACTCAATATAAACACGCAATATAAATAGCTTAAACATCATATTAGTCATAATAGTTCGCACATAAAATATTCACAATAGTTGGTTGCAAAAAGCCGCGGGTTCGATGCCCGGACAGGGTCACGAGCAATGCCACGGTTGTCCAACTGCGCGATTCGGGAAATGAATTAGAGATTAACTATATACGATATAGTAAAGATATGTGACGTCCCACAGGTAAAGGTACCATAAGGCGGTTGGCGGTTGGCGCTTACGCTATTATTAACGTCACTCCAGTATTATTGCAGCTCTATGCGACGTAACCGCCAGCCGCCATAAGGTACCTTTTACCGTGGAACGTCGCATAACTTTACTATTTCATATCTAGTGCATCTCTAATTCGTTTCCCGAATCGCGGCGCCAGCTGCCATAAGGTACCTTTTGCCGTGGAACGTCACATATCTTTACTATTTCATATCTAGTGCATCTCTAATTCATTTCCCGAATCGAGCCGCAAGTGTCCATTACTTGTAGAGTCAGCTGCAGAAGTTGCTAAGCGGGCCAGGTGTTCAAAATTATCTTGACGCGACTTTATTGTTAAGAGAATAAGAGCGCGTCAAGGTAATTTTGAACACCTCGCCCGCTTAGCAACTTCTGCTGCTGACTGTACAACGTTCTCTGTTTGTATTGACATCTCTATGAATCACAACAAAAATGTTACTTTGCTAATTCTGACTGTACATATTATAATGAATATATTGAATATTTAAAAACGTTAAATCCTATTAAAAAACCGGGCAAGTGCGAGTCGGACTCACGCACGAAGGGTTCCGCACCATAATGCAAAAAAAACGGAAAAAAAATAAAAAAAAACGGTCACCCATCCAAGTACTGACCACGCCCGACGTTGCTTAACTTTGGTCAAAAATCACGTTTGCTGTATGGGAGCCCCATTTAAATCTTTATTTTATTCTGTTTTTATAGCGGCTATATTTAATTGTTGTTATAGCGGCAACAGAAATACATCATCTGTGAAAATTTCAACTGTCTAGCTATCACGGTTCGTGAGATACAGCCTGGTGACAGACAGACGGACGGACGGACGGACGGACAGCGAAGTCTTAGTAATAGGGTCCCGTTTTACCCTTTGGGTACGGAACCCTAAAAATGAACTGCCGTCTGCCGTGATTTTTTCAGCAATTTTTCGAATATTGAATGACACAAACACAATTTTTCAGTGTTTCCATTAACTCAATTTCTTTCATCCATCATTATTTTTTTGTGATTGATATTTTTAAGGAAAAGGTCGGTCTATATTATGATTTAAGATATCCAATAATAAATTAAAACGGAAAACAAAAACTTGGTCACGTGTATTTTTCTTTAATTTGTGCCTGGTGGTTTATTTCACACATGCTGTAAAATAATTTATTTTAAATATGTCAAATACCCTATACACGTGGGGTAATATTTGAGGTCTTGGCCCCATTTCTCGAACGGTAATAGTTTAATATTATTAGTACACAAAATGTCAAATCGTATGGGTTACCATGGCAACACACTGGCTGATTTAGACGGCGCGGGAACTCGCATGCGATTTTAGTTACATTGCGGACTGTTGATTACATCCAATTCAACTGACAGATCAAAACCCGCAATGGTATGAAAATCGCATGCGAGTTCTCGCATCATCTAAATAATATTAGTCTAATATCTACCATTCGAGAAAGGGGCACCTACAGTGTTGCCAACTCGGATTTTGTAAAAATGCTAGATTTATTCGTAGATTATGCCAAAATTATGCCAAAGTTTATTGAAATATGCTACAAAAAAATGCTAAAATGTCACTTGTAATTATAGTTCGTTTTTTTTAGCATTAGAAAGAACTCCACAGAAGTAAGCGTACAGTTTTTATCAGGCTCTTTAATTGTTAATAATTATTGAATTATCTAATGTAGCACGGTCAATACATATAATTTACTTCAAATTATTACCGCTGAAAGTACCGGATTTGGAACCACAAGCTTACTTCTGCGAAGTTCTTTCTAATGCTAAAAAAAACGAACTATAGACACTTAAAACATATATTTATCAAATTTGCCGCCTTTTTCTACTGACAAGATCTGCTTGACCAACTTTATATAGTCCGTCGACGTCCATCCGTCCACAAAGTCAAAATTCATATGAAAATATGAACCACATAAGACGATGGCGCATATTGTTGCTGCCAAGTTGGTGCAAACTTAGCTTAGACTAAATTATGCTAAAAAAATATGCCAGATGCTAAATGGAAAACTTTGGTGCCAAAACGAGTGAAAATATGCCAGATCTGGCACCATTTATGCCAAGTTGGCAACACTGGGCCCCTATTCAGACTTCTATAGTTAGTCTTAGTCTAGTTCGTTGTTAGCCAGTGTCAAGCCCCCTCCAGACTATGTGCGTGAATCGCGGCGCGACGTCACGGAGCGAACATATCGCGAAGTTGACGTATGACTCCACACTCGCACACTTCACGGTGATTTCGCAGTTTGGTTAGCGGCAATATGGCGGAAAAGCAACAGCTGATCGAGTTTAACTGTTAGTTATCTATGGCATCATACGTGATTTAGCTGTTTTTCCATTTTGTTTTATTGTAAAACCGTAAACTATAGCTGCTTAATATAATATAATCATAATATAATTAATATTTATCTTGCCACAGAGGAGCCAAAATATTGTGTAATGTGGAGTCTTGCAAGTTCGCGCTTCGCGTCTCCTTTGACGCGGGCCGAAATACCGACAAAAAACGGAGAACAAGGCGCGAAGGCGTGAACAATCTGCGAAATCGACGCCACACTCGCGTTCGCGGCTTCGCCCGCGATTCACGCGCATAGTCTGGAGGGGCCTTCACAACGTGGTCACAGCTACAGTTACGTCACAGTCAGTGTCACGGTTGTTGGTTGTCGTATACAATGCATTTGTACCATTCGTATGTCTGTAAACATAATTGACTTCAAATCAATTGAGCCAATCAATTTACAAGTCCGCTTGGACTTTATCAAATTGATAGAATGCCTTTTGCCTTTTCCAAAACTTAGAGAAGAAATCAAATTATTTTAGAGTGCTTAAAATATTCAATTAAAGTGTGCAAACGGCAAGCCATAATGTATATCAACATTTCATGAGTGCGAAAGAGACACGACAATTGAAAAAAAAACGCGATCAATTTTAAGCTTCATAGCGGCCGCTAACGGCCGATTGAATGTACCAACAGGTAAGGTTGTCGGACTGGATAATATCTTGAAATATTATATACTCTTACAAAATCAAGTAATATATACGCAATCACATTATTTCTAAATTCAATACCTCCAGTAACACTGCTTTGAAATCATTTCGATTTTGATCGCACTTTTGATATTTGACAAAACAAAAGGCACACTTAATAAGTACTTTTAAAGAATAAAGTACTTACAGATGTAGTGTATAATTATTTTCCATCGTATTTTCTCGGAAACGTTCGTATTTGTCATGCTACTTGAGTGTCAGTACTTTTTGTACCGAGACTGACAGAAATAGCAAGACACATTCGTACATTTCCGTGAAAATACGATGGAAAAAATTATGCACTACATCCGTACTTCGTGTTACCAAAGTACTTTATGTACTTGCAAAGATCCAGAGACTAACTTTTTTATTTTACATCATTGTCTCACGACCATGACCTTAAGAACAGCCACAGAACCAAAACGTTACAAATACGTTCATTTTCCAGTACATATATACTCATTTTAATTCTATTTAACTTAAACCAGTCCAAAATGTAACAAAGACCGTGGAGAGTTAAAAAGAAAGATACCTTATTTAGTTGACGATTAGGTTGATAATCTAATGGCAAGCGGAAAAAAGGTGTCATTCCGAAATCTAACTTCATTTCATTTGAAATACTCTGCGGCGTAAATGTTTACCTATTTATTACCCATTGCAAATGGTCACAC
Organism: Cydia fagiglandana; assembly: GCF_963556715.1. Taxonomy (NCBI): domain Eukaryota; kingdom Metazoa; phylum Arthropoda; class Insecta; order Lepidoptera; family Tortricidae; genus Cydia; species Cydia fagiglandana. The sequence goes on from NC_085955.1 coordinate 4,962,329, forward strand.
TTGGTTATGCTTAACCATTTTAACCAAATTAACGTGACCTCGGTAACAGTATCAAATATTCGTATACGGAGATCTACTTATTCTGGTTTATTTTGAAGCGATGAGAAAAATTATGTGAATGACGGAGCAGTTGTTTACTTTTTTTGTTATTTTTTTTTATTTAAGCGCGCAAAGAGGTTATGCTTTTCGCGTGTGCTTGTTATTTAAAAGGTTCCAGTATTTTATAAGCATTATGCGGGATTCTATTGGGTGTCGTCAACCTTAACATAATAACGTTTTGAAATGGTTTTATCAAAGTTTTGAAAGGCAAACACATATTAAGCTTATGCATTAAGGGAATGTCGCATATTAATGTTAGCGGAAGCCATTTGAACTAACATGTGACGTTATCTATGAAAAGGGACCTTATTGTCGATGGCGCTTACACGCTCCGATATAAATACAATGCTGCGCGACGATCAACAATAATCGACAACAATAAAACAACGACAATCGACAATAAGGTCCCTTTTCATAGATAATGCCCCACATTTCAATAGGATCTAAAGTAAATAAAAAACCCCTTAAAATGAAGGCAGCATAGAACGAGTCGTGGTGCGAATAGAGTCCATAATGGTAACATTCCATTTCTAACCGCAGCTGCACTACCGGTATTGAACGCGTCGCTGTCATTGTCAATTTCCATAGTAAAATTGACAGTAATGCAGCTGCGGTTAGAAATGGAATGTTACCATAAGCGAGCAAACCGCAGTGAACCAGAGCAGCCCTATCGTACCAACTGACCGCGACTGAACCAAAATATCTGACCTTGAGATCCATATCAAGTTCACGTAATTATAGGGCAGGTTATACTGGACGTTGTAACACTTGAACAGTCAGCAGCAGAAATTGTTAAGCGGGCGAGGTGTTCAAAATTACCTTGACACGCTCTTATTCTCTTAACAATATTATGTGTATTATAATACATTTCCATTTAAAGTTGTACCATGACTCACTTGACGAGTTGAAAATATAATTTGGATTATTTGGTACTTTTTTATGTGATTCTATGAGTAAATATATTCTAGTTTACGAAACACAAAAGAGAATCGTTATATTTTTAGCATAAACCAGTTAAAATTAATATTTAATAGGATGAGGGAGGTTTTTTGCGGTCCGTTTGGTTACAAATGGTTATTGAAATAGTCAATAAAAGACATACTTGAAGCAAATGTTTTTATGTTTAAAGCATAATAATGTTAATAAACAACCTAAAAACAATCATCATTGACCAATTTAGAACAAACATTTTTCATAAAAGGAAATTTTAGGTGGTTTGGTTACGAGGTGGCCCCAAATCGTACGATATTTTTAGGTTTATTAAATAGTTATTGGTATTACTGCCAAGTGAAGAATAACAATAATTAGATTTACCAAATCTAAAGATTATTGTTAAAAAAATTAAATATTTTAGCTTATAAACTTTGAATAAACAATAAAAAATACTTTTGAAAATAAGGGGACATTTCCAAATGGACACCCATGTACCTTAATGGACAAAGTAAAGACGAGCTCACAATAATCAACAATTTACACAAATACTCAGTGATTAAAAAAAGGACTACAAAATATGTACCAAAATCAGTAGATAAGGTTTTAAACATAAGAAACTCAATATTACTTAATAAAATATGACTTATTAATTGCATATTAATTAAATAAGTATAGACAAAGTTACGGTAAAAACTATACATACTCAATGTGCGTGCGACTTTACTGTGTCCGTTTGGTTACATTTTTCTAGTCCGGCTATATGTTACGCTTCAAATTGTAACCAAAAGGACGTAACGATTTGTCTGATCCATAATTAAATCTATTCAAAATAATACAAAACTAACCGCAATGTTCAACTTATGTTCTTGATAAATAACTATATGAAACATGGTTTTATTTAATATTAACAGTGTTTTAGTTACTTAAGGTTCAGGCTGCATAAACAGGTGAACAAAACGGACAAAACATTGAGTAAAATTACCGGTCACACACCAGCCCGCCTTGGAGGTTGCGAATTGACTGTTATAAATCAAATTTGACGTTTAAACAAGCTTTATCTATGGTCACAGGGTTTCCAGGATGAAAAAAAACCTAAAATGTTGGTAAAAAGTATTTCGCTAAGTAGCGAAAACTGCGTAACCAACCTGGACTATGTCCGTTTCACCATTTCGCGGGGACAACGTTTTTATCGAAATTAAACCCTATTATTGGTGTTTTTAAAGCTCTTTTTCATCAATAACATATTTTTCAACATTTAAACTATGCCAGGAATGCATTACTTGGTGTTGCCTTCATAGAAAAAATATGTGTAAAAGTCCATCAAAAATTGAAGTCAGTGAAGATGACAGTACTACAGAGTGATTTTATCATATCTAAAAACCTGATTTTAAGTAAGAAAAAAGTGATTTATTGTGCATTAAACTTAATAAATGATGTGTCTATATAATATATTTCAATAAAAAACATAATTTGTCTAGTTAAAAAATTCGTCTTAAGAGTAAAACGCAAAAAATGTAAGGGGACATGCGAAAAACTCGAGGGTACAACTTTAAATGGAAATGCCCAATGTATGTTAACATTATATACCTACTCATTAATGAACCTCCAGGTCTGTTTCTTAAGTATGTTAAGTACACTACATTGTACTAAAAATCCATTTGTATTATGTGACTGTTTGTGTTCTAAATAAAAAAAAAGTCGCGTCGCGATCATTTTGAACACCTGGTCCGCTTAGCAACTTCTGCTGCGGACTGAACCATAGTTTTGATCATCGTCTACCGACTGCAGGCGAGTGATCTCTGACCGACCAACTTAAATGGGACATCTAAAATTCTGAATACTATATCAAAATCACAGAATAAATAATAGTGCTGCCGTACAGAAAGGAAACTTCCTACAAAACCGAACACTGACAGCGGTTCAGGGTCGAATCATGCTGTACCTTTCTAATATATGGCACTATCCCTTTCGGCTATTTAGGGTTGTCAAAAATCAAGTGATTATCTTATCTGTGGTCGTGCACGCAAAAGGAAGTCAAGTGGTGCCAACCCTAATATAATAATTGCTCGTAGCAATGCTGAGCCGAGCGGAGCCGAGTTTGGCCGAAGTCAGGAGTTTCGCACCCCTGCCAAAACTTCATTCACTGTAAGTATGAGAGTCTAATAGACCCTTCTCCCAAAGGCCGCTCCCATACAATCAGAATTGTGCTCTCATTTTAAAACGACAAGTTAAATTGAAACACTTAACATTGAGAGACCTGCAGACCCTGGATGGGCCGGCAGATCCAGCAACTTTGAACTTACGTAGGAGCTTTGTAGAAGTTGCAGGAAAGGCGCGTGGACCGCTCACCACAAATGAAACCTCGGAGCTTCTTCTATTTCTTTTATTAAAAAGAGTCGAAGAAAGATTTTACATTTTACGGCACAGACGAACACATTTGATTAAATTAATTACGAAACACTAACTACATTTTAGTCAGGTTATTTGGACAGAGCGATACATAGATATCTTGACGGAGGCCATGACGGGAAGGAAAGGGAAGATTTCAAAAACCATAGACTTATATAGGTTCTGAGCATAGACAAATAGGAGTGAGTTTAAGTAGCTAACATGTACTGATATGGATGGTTTAGGGAGATTATATATTTTAACAAACATGAACATGAATAAAGGTCACTGAACAGGTTTCGAAAATCGTAAAATATTATGCTGCCGAAATTAATCTAGGAAACTAACAATCTAACATCACCCTTTTACTGCTGCTGCAACACTGCAGCAGGGGTGCGAAACTACTGACTTCGGTCAAACTCGGCTCCGCTCGGCTCAGCATTGCTCCGAGCAATTATTATGCTGGCACCACTTGACTTCCTTTTGCATGCGCAACCACAGATAAGATAATCACTTGATTTTTGACAACCCTAAATAGCCGAAAGGGATAGTGCCATATATTAGAAAGGTACAGCATGATTCGAACCTGAACCGCTGTCAAACTTCATTTTTGTAGGAAGTGTCCTTTCTGTACGGCAGTACTATTAATTATTCTGTGGCTGCAGTGACAATCCGAACGTAACCTTTACGGGTCAGGTTATACCGGCGCTATAAGTGTCCACGCATGCGCAGTGAACCGGCGCGCGCGCAGGCCAACGACCCCGTGGCCGTGGCAGATCACCGAGGATGCGTGCATTGTTCGGGGTTGTTCCGAGTCTGGGGACCTACCGCGAACCACGTTCCACGTGTTGCCTCTCTGTCGCACTTGTAAATGCGTACGTAAGTGTGACAGGGAGGCAACACGTCGAACGTGTTTCGCGGTAGGACCTCTGAGTCTGAGCGTTGTGTTGACTGGTTGTTTACCATTTATAAAACTTTGTCTTTTGAAAAGTTCATTGTATAGTCTATAGAGTCCGACCAAGCTAACTCTGCAGCAATTCTGGCTGTTGCAGTATGTGCTATATATCGGGTGAGTAGAACATATTTATCCACTTATAGATGAAATTAAATCCAATCCGCATTGGGCTAGCGTGGGGACTATAGCCCAAGCCCTCTCACGCTCGAGAGGAGGCCTGTGCCCAGCAGTGGGACGTATATAAGCTGAGATGATGATGATGAGATGAAATTAAGCATAAAATTTTCTCCATTTCTAACTAACCCAAATGTCAAAATGACATCATAGTTTTGCAGAAAATTGCACCTACTTATCCGTTTTTTCCGTTCTGGATGGACATAGGTAAATGGGATAATTTTTTAGGGTTCCGTACCCAAAGGGTAAAACGGGACCCTATTACTAAGACCGTCCGTCCGTCCGTCCGTCCGTCCGTCCGTCCGTCTGTCTGTCACCAGGCTGTATCTCACGAACCGTGATAGCTATACAGTTGAAATTTTCACAGATGATGTATTTCTGTTGCCGCTATAACAACAAATACTAAAAACAGAATAAAATAAAGATTTAAATGGGGCTCCCATACAACAAACGTAATTGTTGACCAAAGTTAAGCAACGTCGGGAGTGGTCAGTACTTGGATGGGTGACCGTTTTTTTTTTTGCTTTTTTTGTTTTTTTTTGCATTATAGTACGGAACCCTTCGTGCGCGAGTCCGACTCGCACTTGTTTTCATATATATGCATAATCACACAAAGAGCCTCTAGAGTCGAAATAAAATAAAATGGAAGTAAAAAAATTCCATACAAAATTGTTGCCATGTTTAAGAGCCAACAGGAGTGGTCATTTCTCCATACAAACGTACTCGATTGTTTCCTCCGTGGGTTTTGATGCTAGAGCAATGATTTTTTCAACACAGATTACTATTGTCAATATCTGTATCGGACCGTTTTGCTTTTTTTGATATTTTTGTTTTTTAAGGCGCTAGAGCCCTTCAAAAATGGCCTAATTGACTATGCCGCAATGAGAGGCGTGGAATTCAAAACTGATATCAATTAGCCAAAAAAGCAAAACGGTCCGACACAGATAATTTCATAATCATTTAGATTTCCAAATTTGGTTACGATTGGTTAAGTTTTGGAGGAGGAAACAGAGGAGTACGAAACCTCGATTTTTGAGATTTTTACGCAGGATTTTTCGCCTTGTCCTTATCGCACTACTTTTAGGTGCCGCTTCCGTTAGCGAGACGGGTATATTTACCTAAAATATTTAAAACTCCTGTTTCGTCTTAAGCATTTTACGTCAAAAATGCGACATTTACAAAGAAGGCGGTAGAAAATAAATGAGGGCGCCATCATTTATTTTCTACTATTTTATGTCGCACTGTAGACTGTAGGTACCGTTTTATCAGGCCATTCATATTTGCCACCATTATGGTTTAAAGTCCCTAGAGTACACTACTCTTTTTTTTTATTATGAATGGGCTTACTCATGGCCACAGACTAGCCGAGGCGTAGACGTGGCCTACGATGGAGCGAGCTCGCCCAGAAGGTGCCTGTTCACTCTTGATTTGAAGGTTGCCGGGTTATAAGAACACGGAAATATAGACGCCGGCAAGGAATTCCATTCCTTGGCAGTGCGCATAAGGAAAGTAGAAGCAAAGCGCTTCGTGCGAATTGACTACTCATACCCATTTCCTCCACAGCCTCTTAAACACATCTCAGCTCGACCTTCGTTTTTATCTAGCTTTTTTGTCTTATTGTTCTATGAAGGTTGCGCCATTAGCTATATTGCAGAATTGAAACGACATAACGCGGAATAAGTCGGTATAACTTAGGACTTTTCTTTGATATTGTGTTATAATGCATTACTTCAGTGTTTACAGTTTTTGCTCGACTTATATAATGGTGAGGTTATGTGTTATGTTAGTTTGATAAGGCTAGCAATAATATATGCGACATAAAATACCTATATAATAGTTGGTCAAACCAATTTGTCAGTCAGAAAGAACCAGGAAAACTATACTCATCCTTTTCATTTGGGTGCTGTACTTAAGAACTATTATATAATCTGTGGTACTAGTCTAAGACACAGATAGTACGATTCTCTCTGTCAATTATTGAAATGAGACAGTCGTTTGACTAACTAAAGTAGAAATTAAATAAAATTGAAAGTAAAAATTGTTGCCATGTTTAAGCATTTTACGTCAAAAATGTGACAGTTATAGACGGTCAAGCAAATCTTGTCAGTAGAAAAAGGCGCGAAATTCAAATTTTCTATGAGACGATCTCCCTTCGCGCCTACATTTTTCAAAATTGCCGCCTTTTTCTACTGACAAGATCTGCTTGACCAAGTATATGTAGGAAGTGACGGTGTTTCTTGTCGGACTATATGTACTATTCAAGTTATAAAAATCCTGTAAAATAAGTAGAGTCAGACCAAGAATAGTCTGCAACAGATTTGATACCCCACGCAGTGAAAGTGTTATTTTAAACGTCAAACGTCTATGAAATTATGACGTATACGAGTAAATGACACTAGCACTGCGTGGGCTATCAAAATCGCTGCAGACTTTATTTGGTCCGACTCTATTTAACATCGGTTTTTAAACACTGGCAACATTATGTTGACACCAATTTGTTTATTAAACACGTCGAAAATACATAAGACGAATAGGAAATTCAACTTTTAAGGGGTAAGTGTTAGAAATTTCACACGTATCAGTGAAATATCAAAAATACTCTTTTTTCTCTTAAATTACTGAATAATAGTTATATTATTTTACACTAAACACTAATCTATTGATAAATAAACCTAACCCAATATCGTACCGCGTAATTTAGGTGAGTTAAGCCTAATGCGAAGCTTATAAGCCTTCGTGTTTAAATATTTATGAGGCAGATGAGCTTTGGATAAAGGACAAGGTTGAGGTCATTATAAAGGAATTGTATATACAAACGAAGCATTTGTAAACTCTATATGGGATGGGAAAAGTGACGATTTTGTTTGAAGAAACGTCAATTTTGACATTTGTTTGACACTGACATATCCAATCCAATCCATATCGTTTCAATATCTAGTATTTGACGTATCTCATTGTTCTAATACGGCTGTTTGTGCCTGAAATAAATCATTTCAATAAATTCATTTTGCTTGTCGACTACATTTTTCACTGCAAATAGTAGTACCTAATAACTTCTATATAAATAACTGATTTGCAAGACCGAAGTGATCCCATAAGTGTTCCGTAAACAAAGTTTTGTACGGAACACTAAAAATGAATGAATAATTATGCATCAATTATGGTTGATTTTCGGAATAAGCCGACATTTTGAAGTAGAACTGTTACAGTTCTATCATTACTTTAATTCCCAATTAGACATTTGGCAGTTATCTTCAACTAGTGAAATCATAGAGTAATTATAGGTATTTTAAAAGTAAAGAAAGGGGGATAACACCATACATCAAAATCAAGAGTGAACAGGCACCTTCTGGGCGAGCTCGCTCCATCATAGGTCACGTCTACGCCTCGGCTAGTCTGTGGCCATGAGTAAGCCCATTCATAATTAAAAAAAAATACATCAGTTTTTTTGCCAAAACGCGTTCTAGTCATAGACTTACAATATATAGAGACGGGGTCTCAGCGAGCTGTCACTGTTGCCACTTTTGTTTAGTGTACGATTAACAATTTAACACCACCTTGCTGTAGCCATGTCGATAAAGTCATATCGATAAACTATCGACATTTCTTACAATTTTAATTTTACTTCAAAGGTTTGACGATATCTAAAATGAACAAAAACGCTTTTATTCTTTATTGTGGTTATCAGATCACAATTTTATCGTCACGCCCCAGCAGGGAACCAAGGGAAAGTTCAGATATTTAATTAAAATACATAAACACCTACTAAGATATGTGTTCCGCAATAATTGAAATATTTTATTATATTCTAATATATTTATTATTCATTAGCATTTCAATTATGTATATGTTTAACAAAGATATTGAAGCTTCAATTAATTGCTATTTCGTTCCATTGTGTAGCATTTATCGATATATAACATGATTAAAATCGACTTTTCACATCCCTAAAAGAGCACACATACACGTTTTTACGCACACATACACAGCCTAGATGCATCAAAAAAGGCAACACTTGATTTGAAGTTCACCTTGTCAACAGTATGGTTGTCCTTTTTTGACAAATGGCATTTTAAAAGAGCGAGGAGAGAGAAATGATACTAGTTGCTGCGCCGTCAAAGAGAACAGAAAAGGTAGGGGCCTTGGTTCTAGTCGACATCTAAAGTCAAGTAGTGGAATTATCAGTACCGTTACTTTGACACCACATATCACAAGTGTCGCTACTGACGAAAAATGTACTGCTAAAACAATTTACAACAATTTTTTTTTACTCTTTAACTATGTAACGGGATGGTATTTATTAAAACAGATATTAAATAACAAAATAAATAAATCATAAATCTAGCCCTAAATTAGCCTGAGGCATTGTTCCCAGGACGCTGGCCGCGTTCCCCCTCTGCACAGCGAGGCTGAGTTTTTGTGCAAATTGAAACAACAATTGAAAATAGAGTTCCGGTTATAAAATTAGCTGAAAATTGTTTCTATTGTCGACTAGCAGTACTGATACATTCCGCCACTTGACGCTAGATGTCGACTACGGAATAACTCGCGTTTTGGTAAGGAAACTGATGAATGAAGTTACTCTTTCCTTACTTATATTACTCTACTAGCTGTGCCCGCGGCTCCGCCCGCGTGGAATTCAGTCTGTGTCAGTAAGCGGCTTTGGTAGGCGTACACTGCGTACAGCGTGGCACGTACCGTACGTCGGTCTATACCCGACTCTTTTAGTATATGAGGGCGCCGAAGGCGCCCGGCTTTGGAACGCGTACAGCGAGCCACGTACGTCGGATTACGCCCGACGCTTTGAGTATGAGGGCGCCGAAGGCGCCCGGCTTTGGTAGACGTTCAGCGTGGCACGTACGTCGGTCTACGTCGGACTCTTTTAGTATGAGGGCGCCGAAGGCGCCCGGCTTTGGAACGCGTACAGCGAGCCACGTACGTCGGATTACGCCCGACGCTTTGAGTATGAGGGCGCGCAAGGCGCCCGGCTTTGGTAGGCGTTCAGAGTGGCACGTACGTCGGCCTACTCCCGACTCTGTTAGTATGAGGGCGCCGAAGGCGCCCGGCTTTGGAAAGCGAACAGCGCGCCACGTACGTCGGGCTACGCCCGACGCTTTGGGTATGAGGGCGCCGAAGGCGCTCGGCTTTGGGACGCGTACGTCGGGCTACGACCGCCGCTTTGAGTATGAGGGCGCCGAAGGCGCCCGGCTTTGGTACGCGTACAGCGTGGCACGTACGTCGGTCATACCCGACTCTTTTAGTATGAGGGCGCCGAAGGCGCCCGGCTTTGGAAAGCGTACAGCGCCCACTTACGTCGGGCTACGACCGCCGCTTTGAGTATAAGGGCGCCGAAGGCGCCCGGCTTTTATAAGCGTACAGCGTGACACGTACGTCGGGTTACGCCTGACACTTTTAGTATGAGAAAGTCGTAGTCGCTTGGCTTTGGTCCGCTTCCAGCGCGCCACATACATCGGGCCACGCCCGACTCATTTAGTATGAGGGCACTTAAGGCGCCCGTCTTTGGAACTGGTACAGCGCGCCACGTGCGTCGAGTTACGCCCGATGCTTTGAGTATGAGGGCGCCGACGATGCCCGGATTTGGTAAGCGTACAGCGTGGCACATACGTCGGTCTACGCCCGACTTTTTTAGTATGAGGGCGCCGAAGGCGCCCGGCTATGGAACGCGTACAGTGCGCCACGTACGTCAGGCTACGCCCGCCGCTTTGAGTATGAGTGCATCGGGCTACGCCCGACCCTTTTAGTATGAGGGCTCCGAAGGCTCCCAGCTTTGAAACTGGTACAGCGCGCCACGTGCGTCGGGTCACGCCCGATGCTTTGAGTATGAGGGCGCCGAAGGCGCCCGGTTTAGGTAAGCATATAGCGTGGCACGTACGTACGTCGGTCTACGCCCGACTCTTTGAGTATGAGTGCATGAGTATGACGGACTCTCTTAGTATGAGGGCGCCGAAGGCGCCCGGCTTTGGAACTGGCACAGCGCGCCGCGTGCTTCGGATTACGCCCGATGCTTTGAGTATGAGGGCGCCGAAGGCGCCCGGCTTTGGTAAGCGTACAGCGTGACACGTACGTCGGGCTACGCCTGACACTTTTAGTATGAGGGCGCCTAAGGCGCCCGGCTTTGGAACTGGTACAGCGCGCCACGTGCGTCGGGTTACGCCCGATGCTTCGAGTATGAGGGCGCTGAAGGCGTAACGGGGGCCGTAAGTACTCTTATGATGTATCGTACGTCTAAATCGGTTAAGGCATTCAGAAGTTAAGGCGGAATAAAGAAACTCACATAAATAAATATATACCTACATACACTTGTCTTTCTTTTGGGCAGTCGTGAAGTGTAAAAAGACGGCACTGTGCAATTAGGGGCAATTAATTTGTTTAATTTTGTTGTATTATTAAATCAACATAATTATTCAATTAAATTTGTTGATACCCGGTCTTCTAAACATAAAGTTAATTTGGAAAAATCCTTCCTCGGTGGCTTATTCGTGTCACTACGTATTAAATTCAGCGCCATCTGTTAGTTTTCCAGGGTACTCAATAGTGGTAGCACATATTTGAAAAAAGTTTGCCCCTCCTTCCTAAGTAGCGCCATAAGATTCAGGGGCAAACTTAAATCAAGAGGGTGTTGTGGCTATCCCCCCTTTTAGGAGTTGAATTTTTATAGCCTATAACCTGGCCGGAGATTTTCTCGACAGATTAGTAAAGTTTGCATCAGAATCCGTTCAGCCGTTTTCACGTGATGCGCGTTCAAATAAACAGACAAACAGATAAACAGATAAACAGATAAACAGACAAACAGACAAAAATTCTAAAAACTGTTGGAACGTGTTCTGTTATCGATTCTAAGTATCCCCAGACAACTTTTTTTCAAATATCTTCCATGTACAGACTTTCGACCCTCTACAGCTTTATTATATGTATAGAAGATAGATAGAAGATGACGAAATAAAACATGTTTCGTGAATTTCGTAATACACTGTCGTATTCGAACTTCAAGATATTCACAAGAGACGACACGTACTAGATCCATTCTAGATACGTTATAGTTTAGATATCAACTAGTTCTCTTTTGCAGCGCAATTCGGGCAACCAATGTCACTTTTAGGTACGTTAGTTACGTAAGACATCTATTAGAAGTGAATTGGATCTTTCTAAGTCATATCCTGTGGAAATCGTTCAAGAGTATCTCCAGAATCGAGCAAATGTCAAATTTGACAGGTTAGATCTTAAACATATCGTTATCGTATCTTGGTGATGTCTAAAAGATATCTAATAGATGTCTATTTCAAAATCCGAATCGGGCCCACAGTCTTACAAATGGTTTCAGTCAAGATGTACAACGAATGTATGAATGTAACGATAAATCATCTGTTTGTCCGTCTGTCTGAACGGTTGCCAGCGGTTTGATAGTTCCGGTGCTTTAGTCGTAAACGTTTACATTTTACATCGTTTTTAATTAGAAATCGCGGTTTATGTATAGATACAATCGTAGATTATGCTGCGTTTCTCAAAAGAACGGTGTTTATTTATTTAAAACTTTATTTCACAAAAGAATAACTTAATGTACAAAAGGCGAACTTAATGCCATGAGGCATTCTCTATGTATGTATAACTTGATTAGGATTATTTTAAATTAAAGTATTTTTTTAGCTTTTAGTATCCGTACCCAAAGGGTAGGTAAAAACGGGACCCTATTACTAAGACTCTGCTGAACCGTCTGTTTGTCTGTCCGTCTGTATATCTGTCTGTCTATCCGTCTGTCTGTCACCAGGCTGTATACCATGAGCCGTGATAGCTAGACAACTGCAATTTTCACAGATGATCGTATTTCTGTTGCCACTATACTCGTAACTACAAATATTAAAAACACAATAAAATAAATATTTAAGCGGGGCTCCCATACCTACAACAAACGTGATTTTTTTTCCCTTCGTGCGGAAATCTCGGTTTATGTGTAGGAATAGTAGATAGTGCACCATGTCTCGAAGCAATGGTAATATTTCCGATAAGGAATGTTTTAAATATAAGTTTAAATTTTATAAGTTGGACAATAGTCAAAGCTTTATTTATATTTAGTTTTTAAAAACTAAATTGTGAAGATAAGTTCTGTTAAATTTTAGTTTTAATTGTAAATTTGTGTTTACCTGACGAAGCCTGCGTTGCGGATATAAAAGTTTGGTCTCTGAATAAAGGTGTCGTTTTAATTTTAATGTTGTTTTTATTATCATTTTATTTGTTATTGATAAATAAACTTACAGATGAGGTAAGATCAATTTCAATATTAGGTATATGTATATACCTATATTCAAAAAAGGAGTTATTAGGATTATGAGATTACCAAGTTATCATATTTTTATGACCGTTTTTATTGACGTAGCTTTAAACCTTTTCAATTGTATTTTTACATACATAAATACGCATGAATAAAATACCTACATTTTCAGGCATAAATATTTAGACAGAAATATGTAATAACAAAAACGTTCCTAATTCGTTATATTGTATATATCGTAGGTACAAAACACAAGTACGTTATTTCACTAACGAAAAAATGAAATCTACAGTTATTACTTACATATAGTTCGTTTTTTTAAAACGAACTATAAGTGTATTAGAAATAAGGTAAACAATCTTGATATGTCTTTTAATTGAAAAACACATTTTAAAAATAAGTTAAGGCAAATATGTAACAATTATGAATGTCATACGATCTTTTATAGTCTTCTGCTTTCATAAGTAATAGTTATTGATTTTTTATAAGTGTTTTTCAATTAAAAGACATGTTAAGATCGCTTACCTTCTTTCAAGTTCTTTCTGATGCTAAAAAAAAACGAACTATAGATACCTACTCTACTCGTGTTTTCTAAGAAACAATGCCTTTTGTTTAAGAGGTTATAGGTTAACCCGAAAAAATCGCCTTAGATAATTACATTTCAACTGTAAATGGGTACTTACCTCTCTATAGTTCGTTTTTTTAGCATTAGAAAGAACTTGCAAGAAGGTAAGCGATCTTGACATGTCTTTTAATTGAAAAACGCTTTTTAAAATTCAAAAACTGTTCGGGATTCTTCGGATGTCCTCCCCACCTCTAAGAGGACAACGGCCAACGCTGCAAGACCAGATTGCATACGACATTGACGCGCTCGCACGTACTTGCGTCCTTCTTAAAATTTTGATTAAAATAAAGCCAAATTATGTAATTAATTATCTTCAACGATTAAACGAATCATCAAGAAAGCATTTTTTAATTGAAGAAACCAATCAACCATATTTTTGGACCTATCGACCCGGACGTCATGCCTTATGATTTGAAGCCTAACCAGGATCTTCTGCCACATTAAGCATTAAGAAGAGGATCTCTTTATGGATTGCCTAAAATCGGTGACGTGACGGTGTAATGTGAGCCAGTGATTACAAGCGAAATCCACATAGCAACAAGCGAGCGGTCAGAGTGAGTCCGAACCATTTTGTTTGCCCCTTAGGTATTTGTAACTTTGTGCCTAAATCACTGCCTTCTTATAGTTATTTTATTAATTATTGTGTAGATTATATCCCCCTGAATCGAATTTTACAATAAACCGCATTAAGGATCGGTTAATTTCCATAATATTTCAAGTTCAAATCTTTAAAATTATAACTACACATCTAATTATCCTAAACGCGAGCGGCCGGGCGCTGCATAGCGATAAGGAATACAAAAGGCAGTGAGTACTTGCATTCTGGTATGCCGATAGATTTATTATTACCCGTTTTTTTGCAATAACTCTTAAATAATTTATGCTCGGAAATTTCCTACACTAAAATTACGTTTTCCTGTCAATTATTTCGTGTATTCATTTAATGTTATTTCGCCTTTTCTTTCAATATCGTAAATATTGAAATGTAAATGGGTTTATTTCGTATTTGAGTATTATTTTGAATTAATTTATTGGTTTGATTAGTTCGACTAGTGCGAATTAAATCAAATAAATTGGAATTATTTAATGTTTAAGCATTTATATGTTGGTATGAAAAAACAGTAATTAAAATTATTGAACGATTGTTGCTAACTATTAGATATTTCATTTAATTGGGAAATATTTACGTGCTATTAAACAATAGTATTAGTGAATATTTATTATTGTTGCAATTTGTAACTATATACATAAATATTATAATTTAATTTCAATCATATTAGAAACTTTATTTAAACATAATGGCACGATTAGCCGAGCTGGTGAAAAAACGGGGAACTTATAAAGGTCGTTTAACGAAATTTCAAACGTATGTAGAAGCTTTTAAGGATGTTTTACATTGCAGTGAAGTCGAGGTTTTGGAATTAAAGCTACGTATGTCTAACATTGAAGCGATGTTTGCGGAGTTCGAGGAGGTTCAGACCAGCATCGAATGCCTGTCTCTCCCGGAGGATGAGGTTCAGACACAAACAGCACAAAGGTCAGATTTTGAATCACAATATTTTGCCGTGCTGGCCAGGGCCCAAGAGATATGTAACGCAAATAAATGTAACAAAAGGCCCGGCAGACGTGTTGCTTCTGAAACCTTCTACTCTTCGGCCGGCGAGAGTGATGATGACGTCGCGTCGGTGAAACAGGTACATAAAGGCGTTGCTAGTGTTAAATTACCCATTATTCAAATACCTAAATATAGCGGCGATTATGAGAGTTGGCTTGAATTCCGTGACGTTTTTACCTCTCTTATACATTCGAATAAAAACATTGGCGATATTCAAAAATTCCATTATTTACGAGCTTCCTTGGAGGGAGGCGCTGCTCAAATCATACGTGCGTTAGAGTTTTCTGCATCCAACTATACTTTAGCGTGGAAATCTTTATGCGAACGCTTTGATAATACTAGGCTATTAGTGCAAAACCACGTAAAGGCAATTTTTGATGAAGAGGCAATAAAAAAGGAGTCTGCTTCATCCATACGTAGGGTTGTAGATGCATGTAATAAAAATTTGCGCGCGTTACAAATTTTAGGCGAACCAGTGGAGAGTTGGGATACACTTATTGTTTACATTATATCCACAAAGTTGGACACTCTCACACTTCGCGAATGGGAAGAGCACAAAGTTACACACGAGAAAATTACATTAGATAAATTCACTAAATTTCTTAAAAATAGGGCAGACATCTTGGAGACTATTGAGTTAAGTAAAACGACAAGTAACAATACACAAGATTCATCATCGAAGGTTACAAATAGACATGTTCGTGGCTTAGCTGCAGTTGTGAAGCCTGCCTTTAAAAAATATAATTGTCCACATTGTAAAGGTGATCATCCCTTGTATTTATGCAATCTATTTGCTCAGCTGGATTTAAACGCTAGAGAACAGTTTGTAGGACGAATGAAATTATGCAGTAATTGTTTAAGGGCAGGTCATAACTTACGTGCGTGTAGACTCGGTCCGTGCCGACAGTGCGGCAACAAGCACAATTCTTTATTGCATAGGGACTCGAGCTCCACCAGTAATGCGGCATCGGTCGCGGCAGCTCCGAGCACGTCGGCTCCGCGCGCTGCGCCTGCTGCAGCTCAGGCAGAATCAAAGGCAGCTAATGACGTTATCACGTCCATGTCAGCGACTAATAAACAATCTTCGAGCTCGAATCGTCGAGCTCTTCTTGCCACAGCGATGATTCAGGTTGTAGACGTTCATGGTAGACCTCATGAAGTTAGGGCAATGTTAGATTCCGGTAGTGAATCCTGCTTCATGACAGAGTCACTTTACCAGTCATTAGGTCTACAGTCTCAGAATATCACATCCACAATAACTGGCTTTCAAGACCAGGTTTCTGTGGTAAAAAAGGAATGCGAAGCTATAATACAGTCCAGAATTAATTCATTCAAAGCCGCCAGTCATAACTTCAACCCATGATGAAGTCTTTAATGTAGGCACACTAAATATCCCTTCGGGAATTACGCTAGCAGACCCAGAATTCTTTAATCCGTCAAGTTACGATATACTACTTGGCGTGGATATATTTTGGGATCTGATATGCTCTAATAAAATTAAATTAGGCAAGGGTCGTCCACTTCTTGTAGAAACTGTGTTCGGATACATAGTTTCTGGCCCCACTGGCCACCGAACGTCAAGCAAGATTTTATGCAATTTCACGAAATTCGATGAAATTCAAGATCAACTTTCTAAGTTCTGGCAGATAGAGGAAGTTCCAGCCATTAAGGAACCGGTGTATACTACTGAGGAGGAGTTGTGCGAACAACACTTTAAGCAAAACATGTCACGTAAAGAAGACGGTAGATTCTCAGTAGGAATTCCTCTGAAAACCAGTGAAAACGAACTTGGCCATTCGTTCGAACGTGCCAAGTCGTGTTTTTTGGCGCTAGAACGCCGGCTGATGAACCAGCCTTCGTTGAGGCTCATGTATGTTGATTTCATGAAGGAATATTTATCATTAGGTCACATGACATTAAGTGACATAGATAATCCTCATGAAAATTCGTACTTTACGCCACATCATGGCGTGTTGCGTGAGCAAAGCACCACGACAAAGTTAAGAGTCGTGTTCAATGCAAGTGCGCCTACCAGCTCTGGCTTATCCCTAAACGATATCCAAATGGTAGGGCCCACAATACAGAGCGACTTGCTTTCTATACTTTTACGATTTCGGCAACACCGCTATGTGATGGCAGGTGACATCGAAAAAATGTACAGACAGGTGCTCGTTAATGAAAATCAACGTCACCTGCAGCAAATAATTTGGCGTGACGACCCATCAAAGCCCCTCCAGACGTATACGCTAAATACAGTCACTTATGGCACAGCCTCGGCTCCGTTCTTGTCTGTACGTTGCCTTAAGCAAATTGCGGACGAATGTGACAATGAACTGGTGCGCAAGGTCATTAGTGAAGACTGTTATGTTGATGATCTGTTGACGGGGCAAGAAACTGCCGAGAGTCTCTTAAAACTTCGTGCTCTGATTTCAAGGGAACTGGCGTCAGGTTGTTTCAACCTGAGAAAATTCCGATCGAACCTTCCTACATGTAGCGACGTGTCCGACAGTAGCGTTGGTTCAGCCATTGTCGATTTGAGCGAGCACGAACAGTCGAAGACTTTGGGCCTAAAATGGTCGCCGTCAGACGATGTTCTGCAATTCGATATAAAGACTGATCCCACTCTAGATGTCACCAAGAGAGTGATCTTATCCACGATTTCTCAAATTTTTGACCCTCTTGGGCTGCTTAGCATTTTCATTATTATCGGAAAGGTCATCCTCCAGAAACTCTGGTTGCTCAAAGTGAGTTGGGATAGTCCATTGCCTCCAGACATCGTCAAGTCATGGCTTAAGTTTGTACTCGATTTAAGTCACCTTCAGAAACTCAAGATACCACGACACGTGGTATGCGAGAATGCAAACAACATACAACTACACGTATTTTGCGATGCATCTAAGGATGCTTATGGCGCTTGCGTTTACGTTAGGTCCGTAGATTCGTTGGGCAATGTAAGGGTTCGTCTCTTATGCTCAAAAACGCGCGTCAGTCCAATAAAGGCCGTGACGATCCCGCGTCTTGAACTTTGCGGCTCTTTGGTGGCGGCTAAGCTCTTGGACAAGGTTTTGCTAACTATACGACTGCATGTGGACAGTTGTTTCTTGTGGACAGACTCCGCTGTGGTCTTAGGTTGGCTCAAAACGCCACCAAATAGGTTAAAGCCATTTGTTAAAAATCGGGTGGCTGACATACAAGAAATGACCAAATCACATTTCTGGCGTCATGTGCCTACTGCCAGCAACCCTGCGGATTTATTGAGTAGAGGTGTTAGTGCTGCACAAGATGATAAATTAGAATTTTGGTTTAGTGGACCCAAATTCTTGTTAGAAACTGAAGACTCGTGGCCGAACAAGTCTTTCGATCAAGGTCAATCAGAATTGCCCGAAGTAAGATCAAATGTAGCATCAATCAATATCAAAGAAAAGGAGTTGTTTCCATTTGCACGTTTCTCAAGCCTACGTAAACTTAAAAATATCATGGCTTATGTACAACGTTTCATTGCAAATTGCAAAACTAAAATTAAAACAAAGGGCACTTTATCATTGTCTGAAAAACAATCCGCATACGATTCTTTAATAAAACTGTCGCAAAAGGAATCATTCGACGAATATGATATTTTAGCTAAAGGTAAACCGTTACCTACAAAAAACAAACTGTTGTCGTTAAGCCCGTTTATTGACGAAAAGGGTCTAATTAGAGTAGGTGGTAGAATTAAAAACGGTAATTTTACATTCGAAAAGAAACATCCAATCTTACTCGTGTCTAAACATATTTTAACTAAACTAATATTTCGTTTCGAACATATACGCTTAATGCACACAGGACCTCAACATTTGCTAGCTTCAATTCACGAGGAGTTTTGGCCTATCGGGGGCCGTAATTTAGCTCGTTCTATTGTACACAATTGCCAGCGTTGCTTTCGTCTCAACGCACAGACAGCCCGTCCGATGATGGGAAATTTACCTGAGCAGCGCCTTCAGCCTGGCTATCCATTCCAGACTACAGGAATGGATTACGCGGGTCCTATATTAGCACTTAATAAGAGAGGTCGCGGTAGCAAGACAGAAAAGGTATACATCGTCATATTTATCTGTTTCACCACCAAATGCGTACATCTCGAACTCGTCAGTTCGCTATGTAAAGATTCCTTCCTAGCCACGTTGCGTCGCTTCATTGCTAGACGATCTAAACCTGCTACCTTATTCTCCGATAATGGAACTCAGTTCGTGGGAGCACGAAATGAGCTTTATAAGTTCCTCAACGATAATGCAAGTTCTATAATTGATGAAATGTCTAATGAGCGTATAGACTTCAAATTCATACCTGCATATGCACCACACATGGCCGGTCTGTGGGAAGCCAATATAAAATGCATAAAAGCCCATTTACATCGCGTGTTAGGGAACGCACACTTAGTATTTGAAGACCTCTATACAATTTTAGTTCAAATTGAGGCCTTACTAAACTCACGTCCCTTAACCCCACTCTCGACTGACCCACGTGACATGAGACCTTTGACCCCGGGGCACTTTTTGGTAGGACGACCGATGACTGCTTTGCCCTCGCCTCCGCTTGTCGACGTTAACCAGAACCGTCTCACTCGTTTTGAAAGGCTGGAGCAGTTACGCCAACACTTTTGGGCCAGGTGGCACAAGGAGTACATTACTGAACTTCAACAACGCACCAAGTGGCGCACGTCTAAGGGTCAACAACTAAAAAAGGGAGCATTAGTCCTCATTAAAGAAGAAGGACTCCCGCCGATGAAGTGGCGACTGGGCCGCATCACAGAGATATATCCAGGGAGCGACGGAATCGCCAGGGTCGCGGATATCAACACTGCAAGAGGAGTGATACGCCGTGGCTTCAACAGCATCTGCCCGTTGCCTACCACTGACATCGACGAGTTGAAAGTTAACCCTTTCAACGCCGGGGGGCATGTTCGGGATTCTTCGGATGTCCTCCCCACCTCTAAGAGGACAACGGCCAACGCTGCAAGACCAGATTGCATACGACATTGACGCGCTCGCACGTACTTGCGTCCTTCTTAAAATTTTGATTAAAATAAAGCCAAATTATGTAATTAATTATCTTCAACGATTAAACGAATCATCAAGAAAGCATTTTTTAATTGAAGAAACCAATCAACCAAAAACTATTACATACTTATGAAAGCAGAAGAATATAAATGATCGTATTAGATTCATAATTGTTACATTTGCCGTAACTTATTTTTAAAATGTGTTTTTCAATTAAAAGACACATCAAGATTGTTTACCTAATTTCTAATGCTAAAAAAAAACGAACTATAGATCTAGATCTAGTTATGTAGACAATTAAAGCTCAATAACTTATAACTGAAACCTCAAGATTCGAAATTGCGATATAATTAAGAGAACTACAGGAATGTTATTCATTTCCGACATCATTTTAAGTCCATTAAAAAAGCAACAACTAGGTCAACTTAAAAATAGACTTAAACCAAAATTTGTCAAGCTTTTAACTAATCTATATTTCCTCGCCATTCGAAATTACGCTTTATCTCATTGCATTAAGTATCATAATTGCAAAAAATAATTTTACAATGAGGTAACGGGAACGGTTCTTTCGTTTTGTAGAAAAAAAGACTGATCCATCATGGGCCGATGATTGAAAGAAGTCTAAGAATTATAAGTTACAATTGGTGTTACGTCATTTTTAGGGTTCCGTACCCAAAGGGTAAAACGGGACCCTATTACTAAGACTTCGCTGTCCGTCCGTCCGTCTGTCCGTCCGTCTGTCACCAGGCTGTATCTCACGAACCGTGATAGCTAGACAGTTGAAATTTTCACAGGTGATGTATTTCTGTTGTCGCTATAACAACAAATACTAAAAACAGAATAAAATAAAGATTTAAATGGGGCTCCCATACAACAAACGTGATTTTTGACCAAAGTTAAGCAACGTCGGGAGGGGTCAGTACTTGGATGGGTGACCGTTTTTTTTGTTGCTTTTTTTTTTTGCTTTATGGTACGGAACCCTTCGTGCGCGAGTCAGACTCGCACTTGCCCGGTTTTTAATTTAAAGGATATTGTGAGTCTTGGAAATGATTGCAGTGCGCTATGAAGATACTGCCGTATTCGAACTTCAAGATATTCACAAGAGACGACACGCAGGTACTAGATCCATTCTAGATATGCTATAGTTTAGATATCAACTAGTTCTCTTTTGCAGCGCAATTCGTACAACCAATGTCACTTTTACGTTAGATAGAGTAAGATATCTATTAGATGGGAAATGGATCTCTAAGTCGTATCTTGTGGAAATCGTTCAAGAGTATCTCCAGAATCGCGCAAATGTCAAATTTGACAGGTTAGATCTTAAACATATCGTTATCGTATCTTGGTGATGTCTAAAAGATATCTAATAGATGTCTATTTCAAAATCCGAATCGGGCCCCTAGTCCGATTTCTAAGACCAAGTTCGCCATAGATTTACTACTTTACTTACTACGCTATAGATTTACATTATTATTATAGTAGAGAACTGTAAGTATTGTAAGCAAGACAATTAATATTTAAAGCGCTGTATACTCAGGACAGGCTTTGGATGCGGGTCGCTTCCAACGGGTACGAATGGAGGTCCAAGGGGGAGGCCTAATATGTTCAGCAGTGGACGTCTTATGGCTGAGAAGATGATGATGATGATGATACTCAGGACAGTTATAGTGATATTGAAATACTTCTTACGAAGCGAGCGAGCTTTATTTTATGTAAATATACGATAATGAAAATCTATATGCCCCGGTCCCGATGGCATTCCTCCGTACTTTATAAAAAAATGTAGCAAATCTTTGACTGCCCCATTGGTTAAAATATTCAACGAGTCACTGCGACACTCCATATTCCCTACTATCTGGAAGGAGGCTAACGTTGTTCCGGTTTTTAAGAAAGGTGATAAGACAAAGGTATCCAACTATAGGCCGATATCTCTTTTATCTATTTTTCCTAAGGTCTTCGAGTGCATCATCTGTAAAAAACTGGCTTGGCATGTTAAAGAAAGAATTTCTCCTTTGCAGCACGGTTTCATAAGCTCTAAGTCCACTTCTACAAATTTGCTTTGCTACGTGAACGACGTTGGTACAGCTATTGACTCGGGCCACCAAGTAGACGCCATCTACACCGATTTTAGCAGCGCTTTTGATAGAGTGGACCACAGTATTCTCATGCATAAGCTTCTCGACCAGTTTAACGTCACAGGCGAAATGTGGAGATGGTTTGGTTCGTATCTGTCTGGTAGACGGTTAAGAGTAGTGAAAGATGGATACTTTTCAAACACGTACGTGGCGACATCGGGGGTTCCTCAAGGCTCACATCTTGGCCCTGTTCTATTTATTTGCTTTATAAACGACTTAGTTTCGTCTGTCAAGCATAGCAAATGCCTGTTATATGCTGATGATATGAAGCTTTACAAAGTGGTAACATCGGTAACTGACTCGTTGCTATTACAAGACGATTTGAATAGCGTAAAGACCTGGTGTCTGGAGAATAATATGACTTTAAACGCTGACAAGTGCCTCTTTATTAAATTCACGCGAAAAAAACTTCCTACCGACTCAAAATATTGTCTCAATGACGTTGTGCTTCGGGAGGTTTCCAATGTTAAGGATCTTGGAGTATGCCTGGATTCTAAATTAAACTTTATAAATCATATTGATTCAGTTATTAGTGAAAGCAATAAAATGCTTGGGTTTATAAAGCGTATAGGCAAAAAATTCAAACGCGCTGACACACTTCAAACTCTTTTCAATGCTCTAGTACGGTCTCGTCTTGAATACTGTTGTCAAGTTTGGAATCCAGGCTACGCAATTCACATTAATCGGTTGGAAAAAGTCCAACGTTCTTTTACTCGATTCTTAGTGTTTAAAACAAAGACCGAGGGAGTTCGTAAAAACCTAACATATGAAGAGAGACTCCAACGGTTTAAAATGTCTTCTTTACAGCTCAGGCGGTCATTCCTTGACATGGCTTTGTTACACAAGTTGTTAAACGGTAAAATCGCGGAACCTTACCTACTGGGCGGTTTAAACTTTACAGTACCAAAAGCTAGCACCCGGTCTGGTCGTCGCACTACTTTTCGCCCCAGTTCTACCAGGACTAAACTGGGCAAGTCACTTCCGGTCCATAGAATGCAAGTAACATGGAACAATCTGTCTCTTGAACAAAACTTTGAAATAGACATATTTAGTGATTCTATACAAAATTTAAAGCGCAGAATGCTCAAACAAACTTTTAACAAGTAATGTTTATAGTAGTTATATAGTCTTTCCTGCATGCCTTAATTACTTAACCTATTAATGTATATTTATAGTTTGTAAAGTAGTGTAAAAGCCTCGAACTGTTTGAATGTTGTTGCACACCTGTTATTGGTGCATAAATATCATACGTGTCTGATGTACTTATGTAACTTTACTTGCTTTGTTTATGTACTGTTGGTGTGTCTATAAAATAAAATAAAATAAAAATAAAATAAAATATATCAATTTTTTTGACCCTATATATGTAAAACTTTTAATTGAGATAGACAGCTAGTCCACATCAGATGTTTATATAAATAATGAGCATGTCTTTTTACAACCTGTAATCAGATGCATATTTGTGATATGACATCTTACGGCGAATATCTACTATTCAAATCACCATTATTTTAAATAGTTTTTTGTAAATACCTACACTACTTTCATAATTTCATACTTTTTGGCCTTCTTTGACGCATATATCTTAGTGGGCAAAATCTTTCGTAATAATAGGTACGTAGAGTTGCGTATCTTCGCCTGGGTTTTGACACTTTTCTCAAAATATCTCTCAAATTTGAAAGCATTTTAATCCGTTAAGGCGAAAAAAGGTTTTTTAGTATTCCTAACTATCAGTATATACCACTAAAACTTTGAATTTTATTAATTAAGTTGGTAATAAATGGCCCCAAAGGCAATAGGCGATGTTTGGGTATTTTTCCCAATCTTCGCCTATGGCATGCCTTGCCGCTAATACTTGTTAATTTTGTTAATGGCAACTTATGTCAAACTAGACGAAAATAGGTAGCGCAGGCAAAGATACGAAACTCTACGGTACCTACCTACAGTATTTTTACTACACACTTTGTGATGAAATTTTGCAGACGCAGCCAATGGCAATGAACGAGAATATGTGCAACATACCTGAAACAAGCAAAAAATATATTTTAAACATTTTTTTACGATAGTTATTCTAAGATAAAACTGTATAAAAAAACCGGACACGTGCGAATCGGATTCGCCCACCGAGGGTTCCGTACTTTATACTATTTTTTGTTATAAAGGCAACAGAAATACGTCATCTGTGAAAATTTTAACTGCCTAGCTATCACGGTTCATGAGATACAGCCTGGTGACAGATAGACAGACAGACAAACCAGCACGGCGACAGCGCCATGCAGCGGTTTATAAATCAACAATGCGAAAGATTTTTAATCCAAAATAAAGAAAATAAAAAACAATACGAAACTTAAGTGTAAAAAAATACAAAAAGTTCCGTCCAAAAAAACTATACCATTTTTGTAGGCACGAGGTATCTCTCCTCCGCCATTTTTAAAAATATCCAAAAACCGGATCAATAAAAAAATCTATTTAATCATAAAATATGGTCACATAATCGGTTGAGAATTGTGACCTGTAGGAGAACATCCGGACATACAAAACGAGTCAAAACGTAGACCTTCGCTACTCTTCGGTCAATTAAAAACCTTCGTTTCATGTAAAAACTCACTCCTTTACAATATTTGGGGGCAAAAAAGCCACAGCCTAGGCGGTAAGAGATAGAGAGGTCCGGTTTTTTTCCAAAATGTAGCCTAAAGCCTAACTCAATACCCCTAGGGCTTTTTTTCATTTTTTCGATATCGTTTTTCTTTTTCGATAAATTGTCGATCTAGTGCGAAAAGACACCGAAAAAATGCGTAATTTTTCTACATTTTTAAGATTTCCGAAAAGAGTTTTTGACTTTTTCAAAATATTTTTTCATCATATTGTAGCCCTTGTTAAGACCTAGACCATTATAGACCACAGCCATCACATAGACCACAGCCCTAAAACTCACGAGACCAGGGCGTTGTCTCACTCTGGCTGAAATTGGAGGGCTATACTGATGCGATCGAAAAAACATTTTCAATGTTAAAAGAATACCAAAATGAACCCATTTAGTATTCTGTCAAAATTAAAATTTCATCCCATAAGCATAAGTAATAACGTAAATGTCATTAAACTTCGTGATGATCAATTTTGCGAGGTTCCCGTTCCAAACTCGGTTAATACCGTACATCCGAGCTTACTCGATATCGGAACATTCTGTATTCGACTGTACTCTCTTCAGACCTAGTATTATTTGACCCCTGGTTTGCCAAGTGTCTTCAGGGTTACAGCCAAAGGGTAAAAACGTGACCCAATTACTAAGATTCCACTGTCCGTCTGTCTGTCACCAGGCTGTATCACGTGAACCGTGATAGCTAGAGTTGAAATTTTCACAGATAACGTATTTCTGTTGCCGATATAACAACAAACCTACTACTACTACTGCTACTACTACTACTGTGTTATAAGTACGGAACCCTCGGTGGGCGATTCCAACTCGCACTTGTCCGGTTTTTTTAACCTTACCTTAGCTATACTTTTCCTAGAGGAATATGTAAACCAAAAGTCCGTCGGTAAGTTTCCAAAATTGTAAATTTCCAAATGGAAAAATTTCAGCAACTCATATTTTTGTACCGGAATATAAATATTTTCCATTTACGAAATGAAAGTTTCCTTTTTGTCCTGTAAAATTCTCTTTACTTTTTCTACTTTTTGGAAACTTTCCGTAACTTGAAAAAAGAGGTCACAAATGTTACAATGAGGGTCAATGTTTAGTGGTCTTCCAATATCGCTGGAGGTTGTTAATAGCACCCTTAGCCTCGCTCGTAATCTCGTTAAGCCCTCGGGGTCCCGCAAAGGCCAATAAGAGCTACTTTTAATAGGGATGCTTGGTATCTCGGCAATTTCTTCATAAAATCTGACTACCTACTAGAAAATCCGCCTAATTTATTTTTATGAAATTCGCGCAGCAAGTTTATTCATAGCTATAATTTTCATGATATAGGAGGCAAACGAGAAGCGCTGGTGGCCTAGCGGTAAGAGCGTGCGACTTTCAATCCGGAGGTCGCCTGGTCAAACCCCGGCTCGTACCAATGAGTTTTTCGGAACTTATGTACAAATAAAAATACTCTTGTACAAAATATCATTTGATATTTACCAGTTGCTTTTCGGTGAAGGAAAACATGGTGAAGAAACCGGACTAATCCGAATAAGGCCTGGTTTCCCCTCTGGGTTGGAAGGTCAGATGGCAGTCGCTTTCGTAAAAACTAGTGCCTACGTCAAATCATGGGATTAGTTGTCAAGCGGACCCCGGGCTCTCATGAGCCGTGCCGTGGCGAAATGCCGGGATAACGCGAGGAAGAAGAAGAGGAGGTAAACGAGAAGACAAATCGACCGATGGTAAACAATTACCAATGCCCATGGAGACCTGCAATACCAGAGTGGTTGCAAGTGCGCTGCCGGCGTTTAAGATGGGAGCACGGTCTTTTCTTGAAGGTTTGAAAGGTCGTATCGGTGCGGATAGGTAACCCGCGGTTTATTCCACAGTTTACATAGCCATGTGTACGTAAAGAAATATGTAACTTCGTATAAGATGAAAAAAGTCTAAGGAAAAAACGTGCCTCGGAAATCAAGAAAAAGTCATTCTCGGATAGATGCCGCAAACACCTTTAGCCAGGCTCGGCTAGATGGCGTGACGACACCGTTTAATATTTAACAATTTTAATAAGTAGGTACAGATATCAGTGAATGAATATGCATTTAAATTATATAAAAATAATAAAATCATTTATCCATATATATATACATTTTTTTGATAATTTATAGATGGCAGTAAATTTACTGTGACTACAAAATTAACAATGAGAGGACCCCTCTATACTATCTATTCTTTTTGACATAGCTGTGCGAGGCAGGAAGTTTCTGGAGAAACCCTCTCTTTCCTTCTCTAAACCCTTTCTTACGAGTGCGAGAGAAACAGAAATCAAGCGTGGGAATTAACGTAATACCTAATTAAAAGATAAACGATTATAATTATTAATATAAAAGGTGTTTCTATTATTTGTATACAGGATTGGTTTTTAGGGTTCCGTACCCAAAGGGTAAAACGCCCTATTACTAAGACTTCGCTGTCTGTCCGTCCGTCCGTCTGTCATCAGGCTGTATCTCATGAACCTAGCTATCACGGTTGAAATTTTCACAGGTGATGTATTTCTGTTGCCGCTATAACAACAAATACTAAAAAGTACGGAACCCTCGGTGGGCGAGTCCGACTCGCACTTGTCCAGTTTTCTTCCCACGATTTCTATTGTGACATTGTTTACATGAATGTTAGGTTTTAAACGTTATCTATCTTATTAGGTACCATTATAAGAAATGGCACACGTAACCATGATGCGTCACGTTTTTTTTGCAGTACAATCAACATTACAGCTTGAAGTGATGATTTTTGAAGTGAAAACTTCTTTAGCGGCGCTGTGCACTTTTTGTGATGGGGAAAAAATGTTAAACTCGCGACAGGTCACGTGACCGATAGATTCGACACATAGAAAATTCGTAAGACGGACACGTGACCTGATCGAAAAACTGTTACAATGTCATTGAGTTTTCACTTCTGCCGGCACTCCCGGAGTGCAACCCGTTGTTTTTTTTTATATATTGTACCTTTGTTGCCACTTTTGTGTTGTTTCTACTCAGAATCACGAGCTCTTCCGATCCTAATGGGATAAAGAAATGTCCCAGAGTTTTTTTCCTATTGTGTTACCATTTCCCCATATACTTTGTATGGCGGTAACAAAAAGGAAAGTTTGAAAAATGTATGGAAATTTTAGGACACATTTTTCTTCCAAGGATTAAAAGGGCTCGCGATCCTGACTAGAAATAACACAAAAGTGGCAAAAAAGGTCACTATATATAAAAATGGCAATAAATAAAAGAAACGCTCAGATAACATCAGGAAAAGAGCGTTACTCCCATCTTAAACGCCGGCAACGCAGTTGTAACTTGTAACCCCCTGGTAAATGCAGGTGTCCATGGGCGGCAGTAATTGCTTGCCATCAAGCGATTCGTCTGCAGAAGGCATACAAGAACGAGTTAAACAGACAGGATTTAATAAAAATACAAAAATATCGTGCAATAACCCTTCCCTAAAAAACCCAAATTGTTCTGCAAAACCTAAGTCCCTTTATCACAAAAATTGCCAGCTACAGTCAGCCTAGCCTTCTAAATAATTCCATCAAGGCCCATCCATGGATTTTTAACACTTTGGGATACTCTGCGTATGAATATCAGAGCGAAAACCCTCTAAACTTGAACCCTAATGTATAACGAATAAGGTTGAAATTGGCTCGGCGGTGAGCGCATCTGTTGCCGTCAGTCTAAATATTTTATTAAGTCCGCTATAGATTTTATTAATATGAACCGGGTGACATCAAAGAGCTGGGATGAAACTGTAATAGCGAAAGGACTAAGTGCTTAAAATTAGAGATGCACCGGATATCCGGTTACTATCCGGCCAATCCGGCCATTATTTTAATATCCGGCCGGATAACGGATAGTGACCTACAATCCGGCTGGATACCGGATAGTGACCTACTATCCGCCCGGATACCGGATAGTGACCTACTATCCGGCCGGATACCGGATAGTAACATTGCTTGATTTCGGAGTAAACAAAATTGGATTTAAGAAACAGTCACGATCATAATCTTACTCGTTATAATTTTAAATCAATTTAAACATTCCATAGTCATGCACGCGCACTCATTTCGAACCTAGAAATGAGTCCGCGCGAACGTTCACTACTAAACACTAAACAGGTCAAAATCTGCACAATGCGCCCTTGAAAAACCAAAATGTAGGTTTAGTTCCGCCGGCCGAATATTCGGCGGCCGAATACCGGATATTCGGCCTGTCCATCGGCCGAAATACAAATTTTAGTCTCCATTCCACTCTACTAGTAACATCAATATCTGGGAGACCGAGCTTTGCTCGCAAAACATATAAAAACTCAAAAAGGCGCGTTTTCCTAGAGATAAGATAAGACCTAGCTAGATCGATTTATCACCCCCGAAGACTCCCATATAGCAAATTTCATCGACATCGTTTCCGAGATGCCCGAAATATTTATATTAATAAATATATATATATACAAGAATTGCTCATTTAAAGGTATAAAGATTCAATTGAGTATAAATTTTCCATAATGTCAATAGGCAGGAAGGGATTCTTTAACTTTAAATTCATAATCATAAGATCGCGTCTATTCTATATTCTATACAGACTAAAAGCAACACGTTATGTTTACATTCGCCTCGTGAATGTTATTGAAGAGGTTTGCGTAAACAAGAATGTTTATAATGAATCTCGTGTAAACAATTAGCGGTTTACATTTATTAACTCTTTTCATTCACTGTGTAGTTTATTCCTGGATCTAATATTACCGTATTCAAAAGTGCTTCGATTACTTCGAAGAATTTCGCAGGCATGTAAGATGTACTTACCGCGAATAATTTTGTTGTAATTGACTTACTGTTTCTATGCTATTACCTAACTTGTTACTCAAGCTGTAAGTTTTCCTAATAAACAAAATAAAAATAAATAAATAAAAAGCGCTGGTGGCCTAGCGGTAGGAGCGTGCGACTTGCATTCCGGAGGTCGCGGTCAAACCCCGGCTCGTACCAATGAGTTTTTCGGAACTTATGTACGAAATATCATTTGATATTTGCCAGTCGCTTTTCGGTGAAGGAAAACATCGTGAGGAAACCGGACTAATCCCAATAAGGCCTAGTTTTCCCTCTGGGTTGGAAGGTCAGATGGCAGTCGCTTTCGTAAAAACTAGTGCCTACGTCAAATCATGGGATTAGTTGTCAAGCGGACCCCAGGCTCCCATGAGCCGTGGCAAAATGCCGGGATAACGCGAGGAAGAAGAAGAAGAAATAAATAAAATTGTAGTTTTAATATTGAATTTACTCTATAATTTTTTTTGAGTCGAATCAATTGTATGATGGCGACTTTTGGGCGATGGTTTCGTCAATCGTGTGACTATTAACATTGAAAATCAGCTCAAAAAAGCCATGATATAACATCATAAGTCTACCTAGACTTGGACAAAGACAGGTATTTCTGATTGATTATTATAAACTCTCATTTTAATAGCTCAAGTCTTAGCTAGATCAGTGCCCCAAACGCGTTCGTTCCGCGTAGCATCATTCCCGGTCGCATTTTTCCCCACTATAGTTCGTTTTTTTTAGCATTAGAAAGAACTTGCAAGAAGGTAAGCGATCTTGACATGTCTTTTAATTGAAAAACGATTTATAAAAATATAAAACTATTACTTATGAAAGCAGAAGGATATAAATGATCGTATTAAATTCATAATTGTTACATATTTGCCGTAACTTATTTTTAAAATGTGTTTTTCAATTAAAAGACACATCAAGATTGTTTACCTAATTTCTAATGCTAAAAAAAACGAAGTATAGAGTTTGTTTTCGTTGATATTTAGTTCACAACTTGTTAGACGGAGCGGGTATTTCTGGGCGATTTGCCCTTCGGGCATCTGAATCTACCAAACGAACCTAACCTACCTAACCTATTAGTTTAGTGTGACGTTCATGAAAACATTACACTTTGGGGAAAAAATGTAGGTAGGTTAGGTTCGTTAGGTAGCTTCAGATGCCCGAAGGGCAAACCGCCCAGAAACAGGAGCCCAGCGAAGCGGGGCTCCGTCTAAAAATGCGACCGGGAATAATGCTACGCGGAACTAATTAACACGAGTGGGGAAAAATGCGATCGGGAATAATTCTACGCGGAACTAACGCGTTTGGGGCACTGATCTAGCCAGTGTTGCCAACTTGGCATAAATGATGCCAGATCTAGCATATTTTCACTCGCTTTGGCACCAAAATTTTCCATTTAGCATCTGGCATATTTCTTAGCATAATTTAGTCTAAGCCAAGTTTGCACCAACTTGGCAGCAACAATATGCGCCTTATGTGGTTCATATTTTCGTATGAATTTTGACTTTTGTGGACGGATGGACTTCGACGGACTATATAAAGTCAAGCAGATCTTGTCAGTAGAAAAGGAGGCAAATTTGAAAAATGTATGTGTTTTAAGTGTCTAATTTCAAGTGACATTTTAGCATTTTTTTTAGCATATTTCAAAAAAGTTTGTTATAATTTTGGCATAATCTAGACATTAGTCTAGCATTTTTTCAAGATCCGAGTTGGCAACACTGGATCTAGCTACTCTCTATTGGATCTGCGGTGGCTACGTGCAGAGCAACAGGGGACATGATGGCCGGACTAAATCTCGCGACGTTGCCGTTCTTCGCAAAAAATATACATAAAATAAAGTTATTTTGATTGGTTACAAACTTTCTTCTCAATAGTTCGAATCTATCGGCACTGCGGTATTGGCTACGTGCAACAGGGGACGGGGTGGACAGACTAGATCTCGCGACGTTGCCACTCTTCGCAAACAAACTCTTGCGCAGGGCGGCGCTAGGGTTGCCACGCGACAATACAGGCCCCAAAATTAAGTTGCCATTTTTTTTTAATAACGTATTGTTGATGATTTTAACAAAGCTTTGTACTTGTGTATCAAAGCTAAAGGTGAATATTTTGAAGCTGTTTTATTTCAGTTAATGATAATAGTTTAAATTTTTATTTTTACTAACATTTTGTAAAAGAGAATGTTATTCCTAAAATATTTTTGTTAACGTTTTAGGCCTCCCTGTATATAGCACATAGCACTGAAATTCATTTTTAAGCGGCTCAGCCTGTTATATAATAATGTTATTACTTTTTCCGCTTAAAGGCAAGTGAGCACAGTGGTTCCTATTAATAAGTAGTAATATTTTATAAGAAATGTAATTTTTTAATCTCAAGACATAATAGTCATGTTTTGTCTTCTTAGAATACCTAATTAAACTATTCATATTTATTAAGATAAGATAAGAATAGCCTTTATTGACAATAAATAAAATTTCAGTACATATAAAATTTAAATAAATTAACGTAAAATAACGTCGTATCGCTCTATGGATAGGTGACCGCATGAAAATCCGTTCAGTAGTGTTTGAGTTTATTGCGCACATACAAACACACAAACTGATTGACGATAACGCGGCAGTGGACTATGGGCCCGATTCGGATTTTATAATAGACATCAGTTAGTTATCTTTTAGACATCACCAAGATACGATAACGATATGTTTAAGATCTAACCTGTCAAATTTGACATTTGCGCGATTCTGGAGATACTTACTCTTGAACGATTTCCACAGGATATGACTTAGAGATCCAATTCACATCTAATAGATATCTTATTCTATCTAACGTAAAAGTGACATTGGTTGCCCGAATTGCGCTGCAAAAGAGAACTAGTTGATATCTAAACTATAACTTATCTAGAATGGATCTAGTACGTGTCGTCTCTTGTGAATATCTTGAAGTTCGAATACTGCTGTTTTAAAAGGCGTAGCGATGATTGTTAAATACTTATGTAAAATTTACATTCATGGTGTTAAGGTATTCACAAAAACGTACCTAACATACAACGTAAACGTCGTACAAATCATAGGTTTTTAGCATAATTGCTCAGCTAATTACTCAAGCGACATAAATATGCTAAACTTCAGTAATTTAGAGGTAATTTTAGTTGAGACATACATAGAACCGCCATACCATACCTTCTAATTTGAAGCTCAGTATTTCGGTAAATTTAATGTGTAAATTTGCCTGTCCTAGTTAATAACTTAATTCCATTTCTAATTATTTGCGGATAATGTTTTAATGTTTATTTACGCACAAACGGTACAATAATTCTTACAGATAGTAATATTATTCAATACATGAACCAATGAAGTCGCCACTAATAACAGGATTATACCGGGTGTGGCCTGTAACATGAGCAAATAATTAAAACATAGATTGTACTCCTCAAAGGGTGACACTTTTGTTCAACAACTTTTAAAAATTATGAAGTATTTAGACTCCCTATTTTTCATACAAAATAAATATTATCTTCAATGGACGCCATCGCCACGCCATATCATTGTGATTGACGTTGCTTGTCACGCCTTAAACATAACAGAATTCGCAATACATTACGTCTTAGATTAAACTTTAAAGTGTATTAAAAATCAAACCACAAGTTATTTTTAAAAGTCGCTGAACAAATGTTGGTCAGTATGAGGAGTACAGCCTACAGTTTAATTTTTTGCTCATATTACAGGCCACACCCGGTATAAAATGACTAGCGACCAGCCCCGGCTTCGCACGGGTTAACAAATTATACACCCAAACCTTCCTCAAGAATCACTCTATTGATAAGTGAAAACCGCATGAAAATCCGTTCAATAGTTTTAGAGTTTATCGCGAACATACATACGTACATACAGACGCGGCGGGGGACATTGTTTTTCTAAGATGTATAGTAGTGGACCCTATAATGGACGTGGAACCAGTAATGGGACAAAAAAACATAATTCCTCTAAAATAAGTATCTAAAAGTAGTTTATAAACACTGGCTGTATATTATCATAAATAAGAGTCATAGAGCTGTTTCAGTTTGAAGTTTTATTAAATTTGGTTGTTTTTTAAGAAATTGGCATCAACCCAAAATTTGTCGTGTCACTGAAAAAAAATACGACTACGAATTCTTAACAACTTCGCTAAGAGAGGTGAGTTAATTTATTAAATTTTAATTAATTAATACTTGATGAAAACTAGAATGTGTTTTGTTAATTGCATTTACCATGAGATAAGGTATACAACACACAATGTTGTGACTCCACAGATGTAAAAAAATAGTGGTATTTGGCCCAATCCCATTATAGGAGCCTGTAAAACTGCGTACCTCCTATGATGGGACAAATGACAGAATGATGCTTGCTATGCCATCATTTCATTTCATGTTTAAACAATACAGAAATAAAATGTAGTTAAGAAATATGTCAAGCAGGAGGTATTCTCGGACGTCGGATAAATTAATATCGTTTTTCCAAACTTTTATTTAACTTGCCCTGTTAGTTAGTGTGGGTCCAATCTTGGTAGCTGAATTTGAGCCACTTTTCGATTTCCGATTCAGTTGAAATTTTGTGTAAGTACGTAATTAAGTATGCAAATCGGATGATAATGCAATATTATGATAACATGGACTTGATCTGATGATGGAGACAGGAGGTGGCCATGGGAACTTTATCGCATTAAACCCTAACTAATTGTGTTAGGGTATATGAGAATTGTCTCGATGGATCTAAATACAATAATAATTGGCTGTGGAAAGAAAAATACATTCAGCGATAAAAGCTTATACCAAAAATTGTTTTATTTTGCCGTAATTTATTCCCCATTTCAATATTTTATACTGATAGAGCAATGTCCATTATAGGGGGCCCATTACTGGATCCACGTCCATTACCGGGGGCCCATTACTGGAACTTTGGTGTCCATGACTGGAGAAAAAAAGCATAGTTTTAATTTGTTAAATATGTGGAAACTAATTGCAGTATCTTTGATACAACACGCCTAAAACATGAAAGACGGATAGGACTTTCATCTTTTAACACGCTAAGCGGTAGACCGTTTACATGTATAAGGGAAATATCATAAATACTCCAAATTTCCTCTTAAATGTCCCATGACTGGTGCTGTTACTATATAGATAATTGAATTTGTCTCAACGAAACAAAACAAAATCAGTACTGTTCCATTTATGAATGATTTCAATTGCATGGAAGGTAATAAATAATTTGACTAGTATGTATCTTTAGGTATTTAAAAAAGAGAACCCTCAAATGGCTTCTTAAACCAGCTGAGGGAAGATGAAAACATTAAATGATCAAATAGATCCAGGTGGTTTTGTATTCTGTTGGTTAATCAATAAATGTTATAACTACCCGAAAATTTACAAATTATTTGTTTACTTATAAATATAAGTCAGTACTTAAATAAGTACCTATACAGGGTGTTTCTCACCATAAGGCTTTAAATTCAGGGCTCGATTCTACTCGCTAAACTGAGCTACTTTTATTATGGCACCAACCCCGAAATCCCGAAATTTTTTTTACTTTTTCATACATTTTGCCTGATCAGATGTCGACGTTTTCTATCGAAAAGCCAAAAATATTCCCCGATTTTAGGATTGGTCCCATAGTAAAAGTAGCTCAGTTTAGCGAGTAAAATCAAGCCCTGGATTTAAAGCCCCATGTTCAGAAACGTACTGTATATACAGAGTATAGTGTTGGGATTGTGGAACGCTAGAGGAGCAAGTTAACAACCCTACCGGCGCGCGCGCAGAGCGGCAACGCGACAGATGCGCGGCGTTACCATTGTTATTGTTAGGGCTCGGGCGTTATGAACGATTAATATAAAAACAATCATCAATTAAGTAGCAGCTGATAAAGTGATGTAAAAGCGGATTTGATTCCCAGTTGGATTGTTTTAGGATATCGATGTTTAATTGGTTTTAAGTGAAAAATGGATTTATACAGGGTGGAAAGATAAGTCGGGCCCTGGAGGGAAACTACCTTAAATCCTTAAGCTGGCACATTTTACTTAAAGGAGACATTCCATTATTTTTAAAAGGAAACAAAAAAATTGCATTCAATGTATTTTTCTTTTTTTCTTCAATTTGGCTTGTCTAAAAAAATCTTAAGTGCTAAATATTAGATTTTATGGATGTTTTGTACGACAGTGTAAGATGTAAGACCTAATGTTTCTTGGAGAAAAGTTATCATTAACATTAACTGTATCGACTAGTAGAATAAAATTGCGAGTTTTAATTTCTTGGAATTTTTAGTCCGTTCAAGTCCCGGGCGAGGCAAGCGAGTTTAAAAAAAATTTGAATGCAGTTTTAGTTTCTTTTTAAAAATAAAGGAATGTGTCCTTTAAGTAAAATGACCCAGCTTACGGATTTAAGGTAGTTTCCCTCCAGGGCCCGACTTATCTTTCCACCCTGTATAATACAACAGTTTATTACTGCGGTAGCAAATTCAATACCAGCTTCATAAATAAATAGGGCACAATAAGCTCAATAAGAGGGTTGTGTTGTGGGTATGATATGTATAAATACTGAATATCTGTGGGAGACCGAGCTTTGCTCGGAAAACATATAAAAACTCGAAATTATCGCGTTTTTCCAGAGACAATACCTAGCTAAATAGATTTTACGCCCCCGAAATTAAAACCCTCATACATATAGTATATACCTTCGAAATTATTAGACCCGTTTCCGACATCACCGAAATACGTAAATATATACAGGATGGTCCAAACCTTATCGTCCAAAATTTTTTTAAGATTCCTCATGTCGTGGGCTATCAGAACATACCCCATGTACGTTAGCCGATTTTTCGTAGTTTTCGAGTTATGGTTCCCATAAAGCAGGCCGAATGCGGCCCGCGAACCTCTCACTTGCGGCCCGCGAGCCTCCCTCTGACTATTTTGTATGTAATATCGACAAATGACAATGTATGATACAGTCATAAATATTAACAAAGTGCGGCCCGCGTCAACTTCGTTAACTGCTATGTGGCCCTTGGCTGCTAAAAGGTTGCCGACCGCTGCCATAAAGGGTGGCTAAAAAATAACTGCATTCCCGTTGCCCCTGGCAACGGGAATGCAGCTATTGGGATTATATGGAATGCAGAAAGGAATGCAGGTTTTGGGATTATACTAAGGAACTTTTACTATGAGACCAAACCCGAAATCGCGAAAAAAAAATTTACCCTTCTATATAAAATGTGGACCAGCCAAAATGTATGAAACAGCCAATTTTTTTTTAACTATTTTTCAGGAACAATTTTTTGTATAAAGACACAAATAAATTCCCTTACCAGGATTCGCCCCCGGGCTATATGTTTTTTTTTTAATTTTTCTACTGACGGAAATCGCTTGACAGACTATACCTAGATAGGACAGAGAGAGAAACGATCGAGTAGAAGAAGTAACGCCGCGGCGCAGACGCTCTCTTTGCTCTTATTCGATCCACTGACCCGCGCATGCGCTTTCAAGGACAGCGACGAGAGGCCTCCAGTCCACAATAGTGGGCAAAGCTTGCCTAACCAGAGCTACCAGGAAATAATAGTGAAAATATAGTTGGTCAAGCAGATCTTGTCAGTAGAAAAAGGCGCGATATTCAAATTTTCTATGGGACGATATCCCTTCGCGGCAAATTTGAAAAATGTAGGCGCGAAGGGATATCGTATCGATATACCTGTATAAAACGCCTAATTTGATGTTTGCAAAATATCCTGGTAGATGGCGCTTTTACGACCGGCGAATATTCTACATCGCGCGAACGTTTTTGTACATCGTAGAATCATTAAAATATCCAACATGTTTTTATGTTTTTTGGTTCTTAAGAGTAAAGAGGGGCATTATCTCCGGCCGACTAATTTCTATGTAAAAAAATATATACACATATTTTTGGGACTTGTGTGTAATCAGAATCAGGAAATGACTAGCTAAAAGTAAGCAAGATTGCTAAACAAATAATTTAAACTCATTTTAGATCCAAAATCATCATTATACAAATTACAATTATTAAAAAAAGATTGACAAAATGAAACACCGAATTAATCGCAATTCATTAATATACACTGAAATGCAATAATAATTGGTACTATCTCAATAAAAATTCCCATTTTCAATGGTCTTACTCTTGTTAGTATGTATATTAGATTAAACAATAATACCAGTAATGGCAGTAATACGTGTATATTGATGATATAATCACAGCGTTAATTGTAACATTGCTATTTAAGTATGAACAAATGAAAGCAATTTAAGCTAACACGCTATTTAACATGTTCATTTAGCATTTAGCATACATTCGTTGATTACGCTGAGCTAAGGTAAAGGCCAGGCCACACGCCGAGCCGCGCACGCACACGTCACGCAAGCAGTGTGTCGTCTCTCATAAGGAACTGTATATTACAACACGCACGTGCACGTGTAGGCACACGCATCCGGTATGCACTGGCATTAAATATCCCAGGGCAGGGGCCTGGCCAAGATGCCAATCGTTTGCACTGCGACAACGAAACACTACCTATCTGTCTTATATGTAAGAGAGATAGACAGAAAGCGTTTCGATGTTGTAGCGCAAGCGATTGTGAACTTGGCTAGGCCCCCTGAACAGCCTCAGATGAGCAGACAGACGGTTATCTCGAGAAACTACAATCTGATATTCATCAAAAATAGATTGTGTAGGTTTTTAAATGGGCTGGCAACGCGCATGTAACACTCTTGGAGTGTACTAACGTCCACAATAGGGTCAGTTAACTGTTACGTTTTATTATTGAGTATGTATAAAAACTGCAATTCAATTATTCATTCGTCTGTATATAATTATTAATTAATGAAAACCCAATTATTTCAGATGCAATTTTAAAAATCTCGAGCTGGCCTAGCTGCAAAGTGGAAATTAAACATCAAACCAACTCCGCAATAAAGTTATTACTTTAATTAATGTTGAGTTGGTCACTGCGTTAGTGCAAGAACTTTTCTTTTCTTTTTCTTTTTTTTTCTTTTTTCTTCATTGCATGATTGACGAATATTTTTCTAGGGTCATTAAAAAAAAAGTCTAGTTTTTGGGGACGTCGCACGTGACGCATGTGGCAGCTAGCTACGAGTATTACCCTGCAGAAAACTGTATTACATTTTATAAAATGTTATCATGCCAAATATCGGCTTCTTAGCTTTATCAGAAGTGTTAATAAAACGTCACGTAGGTATGCCCCTTTATTAATTTTTAAGTTTGTAATTTTATGAATAAATGAATATGAAATATGAAAATGAAATATTTAGTGTCAGTATGTTTGTTTTTAGGGTTCCGTACCCAAAGGGTAAAACGGGACCCTATTACTAAGACTTCGCTGTGCGTCCGTCCGTCCGTCTGTCACCAGGCTGTATCTTACGAACCGTGATAGCTAGACAGTTGAAATTTTCACAGATGATGTATTTCTGTTGCCGCTATAACAACAAATACTAAAAACAGAATAAAATAAAGATTTAAGTGGGGCTCCCATACAGCAAACGTGATTTTTGACCAAAGTTAAGCAACGTCGGGAGTGGTCAGTACTTGGATGGGTGACCGTTTTGTTTTTGCCTTTTTTTGTTTTTTGTTTTTTTTGCATTATGGTACGGAACCCTTCGTGCGCGAGTCCGACTCGCACTTGCCCGGTTTTTATATCTATATCTTTAGTACTCCCTGCTGCAGTTCAAAGAGAAGTGTTTTGACTAGTGGAGGCTACTTAAAACTGTAATGTTTAGGAAAACAACATACACAACAACACATCATGTACATGTATGTACATGTATGTAGTTGTATATGTGTTACATATTCTTAGTGTAAGTAAAACTGAAAACTATTAATGTTATAATGTTTCATAAAAAGCGATAACACTTTTTTTTTTACTTAGTTGTTGTAGTTAGTTGTAGTGTTATGTAGTTTTTTAATTTTAGTTTATATTTTTTTGTTTACATTACTTGTTATTGATTCATGATTTTTTTCTGATTAGCTTCATCCGTTTAAATCACGATACCGAAAAAAGTCTTACGATTTAAGAAATCGCATTTGAAACCGCACGCTTTACGCCAATGCAGGCATACCGCATACCGTACGTATCAATAAACTAACTTTTCATCCATCAAATTTGATCTCTAATTACACTACCACAAGGTCGCATTCCAATTGCATCTAAAGCCAGAAGAATTTAAGCGCCACAGTGCCATCAAATTTGATATCTTATTACACTACCACAAGGTCGCATTCTAATTGCATCTAAAGCCAGAAGAAGAACTTAAGCGCCACAGTGACTTAACTTAAGTTATGCCTTTTGATTTAATCTGGATTTGTATTTGTTGAATCAATGGGCACTAAGCAACGTCTGGTGCCTCCTTGCTAACTTAAGCACGCAAGTTCTGGTCTTTTTCATACCACTTACAGCTTTAGGCAGTCAGTATAAATGTGGATTTTGGCACAGAATAAATAATAGTACTAGGTACAGAAGACTCATTGTCTAACGCGTCTGTTACGATCAGGCCGCCTAGCCAAGGTTACACGCTATCACTTCGACAACGAAAAGCATTATGTATCTATGACTCTTCCACATGAGTGTGACAGTGACAGTTGCGTTTCGATCGCTACGGAGCTTTAGCGATTGGCATCTTGACTACGCGGCCAGGGCAGATATGGCCGCTAGGTGGCGACAGCGCCACGCGCGGCTTATTATGGCTAGCCACCAAAATTGGTGTGGAACGGATGTACTTTTATTTTAGCTACCTGTAGCAAAGCGACGAAATCGCAGAGTGAGCCACGCCTGGTTCTGGTCATTTTCATACCTTTAGGCAAGCCAGTATAAATGTGGATTTCGGTTAGGCGTTTGATAATGATGACAAGGCTACATTGTTTGTTCAACCGAAGGGTTTTAAAACGATAAGATTAGCAAACTAGGAGTTGCTCTGTGCTTCTAAAATGACTGCATTTCAAAGCTGTTAAACTCATAAGATATTTTATAGATAAACGGCGCTAAAGTAATGAGATCAGGTTTGGCTCACGCAAGGTAGCTAGTTAGGGCCGAATTTCTACCTATAGTCTACATATATAACAACACAATCTAATAAGTAACGGTGTCCCAAAATAGGTGGATATTCCATTTCTCCAATTAAAAAAATGTACTATGGTTTGCAAACGCTCCTGCTCTATATTAATTAGTTACATTTATCGTCCTTCCAGTCCAGAAGCCGTATTATGGTCGCATTTTTATCGCTTGTCATGCCATGTGTCACTTTACACTTACATATTGGTTAGAACGTGACAAGCATGGTAACAAATGATAAAAAGGCGGCCATCTTGGCGCTCCAGGTCATTAGAGTCACCCGCGATTTTTTCCATTAACCACAAACAACATTAGAGGACCAAACGTCCCTTATCACGAAGTATTGATCGGACCTTGCAGCCCTGACGAGGGTCCAGAGGGTCCTATTGAAACCTATTTGGGAGTGCTACAAGGTTAGACTTTAGTGATAGTTTTCCGTAGCTCATATGTGTCGTTTTTTGAGAAAAGGAACCAATTGTTACTTATTTATTACTATACAGTAAATGTTACTATTAAACTACGCGGTTATCACCGCTCCGGTATATGTTATTGCTACCCATTTATTCATAAAACTTTTCGGACCTGGCCGCGTAGCCAAAATGCCAATCGCTTACGCTCCGTAGCGATCGAAACGCAACTGTCACTGTCAGACTAATATGGATGAGTGATAGAGAGACATAATGCTTTTCGTTGTCGAAGCGATAGCGATTGTAACCTTGGCTAGGCCGGCTGATTTAGTTAAATTATGTTTTATACTTTTCTTACAAATACATAAATCAAAGCAACAGATAAAGACAAACGATTCATAGCTAAAATTTAGGCCTGTTGTTTACATCTACTTTTATTTCTATATTCTTTTGTATCGCTTTCTTCTACTGAGGTGTGCAATCATGTGCAATAAACAGTATTTTTTTGTATTGTATATTGAAATACGGGAATTCCGATACATATTTCAATATTACTTCACCGACAAGAGCAAAGCTAATATGATGATGATGATTTTAATATTGATCATCTTACACTGATATTGCAATATCGTTAAAATCGGTCTGTTATTCCTGAATTTCTGTAATGTAATTCCTTAATTCCGGAAAGTATAGTCTACTTACGGTGACTTAAGATACCAAGCACACATTGGTACCTATATCACACATAGCAACTTGCCACGATATGCGACACATTCATCAACAAAGCGACACTTCTAACGATTGCCAAGGAACCTCTCTCCCAAATGAGATGCTATCGGAGACGTTTTGCCGCATTTTTAGAGGAATTACTTTCTTTCGTTACCTTTTGATCTTTCTGGGCCTCGATATTTTCCCATTTGCTTGTTGGAAATTGCTATTAATAGTAATTAGGTAAATCCTTATTTATACAAAAATAGAAAATTAAATTCTCTTCTGTACAGGAAATTATGTTCGGCTACTGCGGGCTAAATCAGGGTTTTGTACTTGAAATTTCGTCTTCTTCTTTTCAAAATGGCTTCCATCTTTATATACAGTGTGGAAAGATAAGTCGGGCCCTGGAGGAAAACTACCTTAAATCCTTAAGCTGGCTCATTTTACTTAAAGGAGATATTCCTTTATTAAAAAAAAAAACAAAACTGCACTGCCCTCCCGCGCAAAAATCGGCAGACGATTTTGTACCGAAAATTACAGACATGGCATCTCCGTTTCGTTACATCCTCTAAGTTAGCTGCAGACTTCCACGTTAATTCAGGGCATAATAAAATAAACTATCAATATTACAACTTCTTAATTCTGAAGTTTAACCAGAAATCCCGGTGAGACTAAGATTGCCCAAAACTAAAAATGCCAATCGAACCTTGAAAATGTACTTATTAGAAATTCGGGGTGGCAGGGGATCTAACGAAAAGTGATGTGATCATTTAATTTCCACAAATTGTTTAAGTTTTGTTTGGCGTTTCCTATAAACTTGTTACCAAGAAGTTGTATGTTACCACTGACCAAATCAAACCAAGTGGTCACGATATCCTCAGTAATGAGGGACCGACAAAGAAGTTACCACCGATAACAGCTGATTTGCCACCTTTTACCACTGGGACCAACCGAGAAAAACAAAAGTGAATTAGTGGTAACAACTGGGAATATTTTTCTCAGTTGTTACCATTGGTAATAGTTAGACATGTGTCGTTCACGAGTGAGTGATTTAAATGAACTATAATTATTTTTTATTGCACTCACTCACTCAACTCACTGACCAAATCAAACCAAGTGGTCACGATATCCTCAGTAATGAGGAACCGACAAAGAAGTTACCACCGATAACAGCTGATTTGCCACCTTTTACCACTGGGACCAACCGAGAAAAACAAAAGTGAATTAGTGGTATCAACTGGGAATATTTTTCTCAGTTGTTACCATCGGTAATGGTTAGACATGTGTCGTTCACGAGTGAGTGATTTAAATGAACTATAATTATTTTTTATTGCACTCACTCACTCAACTCACTGACCAAATCAAACCAAGTGGTCACGATATCCTCAGTAATGAGGAACCGACTAAGAAGTTACCACCGATAACAGCTGATTTGCCACCTTTTACCACTGGGACCAACCGAGAAAAACAAAAGTGAATTAGTGGTATCAACTGGGAATATTTTTCTCAGTTGTTACCATCGGTAATGGTTAGACATGTGTCGTTCACGAGTGAGTGATTTGAATGAACTATAATTATTTTTTATTGCACTCACTCACTCAACTCACTGACCAAATCAAACCAAGTGGTCACGATATCCTCAGTAATGAGGAACCGACAAAGAAGTTACCACCGATAACAGCTGATTTGCCACCTTTTACCACTGGGACCAACCGAGAAAAACAAAAGTGAATTAGTGGTAACAACTGGGAATATTTTTCTCAGTTGTTACCATCGGTAATGGTTAGACATGTGTCGTTCACGAGTGAGTGATTTAAATGAACTTTAATTATTTTTTCACCTCAGCAGCTCGAACAAGGGCACTTTGCTTCTTAAAAACAGTGAGCAAAATGCGATTTTGCTCACTGAGTCATTTTGTCTCACTCAGTGAGCAAAATCGCATTTTGCTCACTTAGTGAGAAAGTATGAGTGAGCAAAATCGCATTTTGCTCACTGAGTGAGACAACATGTCATTCAAGTGACTTTTATAGTCAAATGTCATTTCAACATGCGGGGTCTAATACAAGTTCGATATACTTGGGTTCTATTATCTCTGTCCCTCTAAGTATGTTCTCACTGCTTAGGGTGAAAATTTTTGTGTACTACACGAGATCAAAGTTATTTACATCTCGTGCGCTTTTGAATCCCTTACTACGCTCAAGATTCTAAATTAAAAATCTTTCGCTTGCACGGGATTCAAAATAAGCACTCGAAGAAATATCAAACTTTGATCTGTTGTTGTACAAATAACTATTTATTGCAATCACTCACTCAACTCACTGATGATTTAACTCGCTCAGTCGCTCATCTATCTCAGTGTTCCTTGCGCGCTCTTTCCCACTCATGATTCGAACTGATTGATTAACATTTCCCTCTACTCACTCGTGAACATATAGTCTACAGATTCACTGAGCGAAGTGAGCGAAATGAATGATATATGTATATCACCGCAAGCGAAAGTTATGAATCAATCTTTTCAACTCAGTGTTTGTTTGCGCATCAGTTTCAGTTACTTTATTGGTAAAATAGTAGATAATTAACCAAGGGTTGAAAGGCACCCACTTCTGTCGAGGTAGTTTGGCGCTCGAACGCAGTGAGAGCGCCAATAGTCCGAGACAGAAATGGTGCTTTT
Source organism: Cydia fagiglandana (assembly GCF_963556715.1). NCBI lineage: Eukaryota > Metazoa > Arthropoda > Insecta > Lepidoptera > Tortricidae > Cydia > Cydia fagiglandana. The sequence goes on from NC_085955.1 coordinate 5,006,942, forward strand.
CACCCGAGTTAAACACTCTACTTTTCATATCGAATGCGAGGAAACCAAACAAGACAAGGCAATTTCGCAAAATCAGTAATGGAAGTACCTAATAGATCTACGGCCATGATTTATTTTCCTTAGGACTTACTTGCAATCGGAGACTTTACATGTGTGAAGAGATTAATAACCCCTAGCGAAAATCATTTAGATTTAGATGCAATATTTACGAAAACACACATTTTTAACAAACTGCAGTAATTTTAAAATGGTTTGTTCATTATAGTATGAAAATCAGCGGGATTGCCTCTTACTTTTTAATTTTATACTTTTTCGTTCTAAAAGCCGCAATAGACTACCGGACCGCACCGCGACTTTGGTGCGCCGCACCGTAATAGCATAATAAAAGTATTTTAAATATTAAATAACAATCTAATTAATAATATAAGTAATTTTTATCTTGTATTTTATTTTATTTTCATGAATATAGTGCTAAATAACTTTAAAAATCAATTTAATATCGTACAAACGTTTAACTGTGGCTGTCTAAGATTCTGCCTTTGCTCATTTACGCAAGTGTATGGTTTAAAAAAATATTTTTGGTGTATTCCTTTTGGTTCCCGCCTTATGTAATCGAGTAAATAGAATTCAACGAAAGAAATCAAGAATAATTTGTTTTTAACAATTCACTTACATCGTTTTTTATAAAAAAAGGATCAACGTGGGATTAGTAAAATTAAACAATTACCAATTGTTCCAGGCGAGGAAATAAAGACACTATTTTTCCATTTTGTTTCCACCCAGTTGTTCGTGGAACGGGGACGCAGAGGAGTACACCACTTTTCTGCACTAGAGCATAAACGTATCACTTTCTGCGCACCTTTTAGAACATCAACGACCCACTTTCAGAGCATGAGATATGAAAAATATTTTACAGGTCACACAGGTACATTACTCTGGTCTCCTCTACTGATCATGTTGCTAAATATAATCAGTACTCTGCGGATGCCTTTTCCTATCATCATCTTCTGTTTCTTTCATATAAAATCCGTCCCCCTAAGGTGTCTCCCAAGGTTCTTCTTCAGCGCAGTTTTGGTCGGTTGAATGTTGATAAGCTTCGCGAAGATGCTCTCTTGGTTGGTTGGAACGCGATATTGGAGGCGGATACCGTAGATAAAAAAGTATCTCTTTTCAATTCTTTTCTTACGCAGATCTACGATATTCATGCTCCGTTACGTCCGATTAAAATCAAACATGTTCCTGCTCCCTGGCTGGCTAAGGAGATTAAGTCACTCATATCCAAGAAAAATTCGGCCAAATCTAAATATAAAGGCAACCCGACTGACAAAAACAAAAGCAGGTATCATACATTGCGTAATAGATGCAGTACCGTGTGTCGTGATGCCCAGAGGAGTCACATCCACAGGTCTGTTGAGAATGGTGATCCTGCTAAAGTCTGGAGATTTCTCAGGTCGTTAGGAATAGGGAAATCTGCACAAGATTCCATTAACACTAATATTGATATTGATCGCTTAAATCACCACTTTTCTACTTCCGCCACTTTTTCTGGACCAGCTAAATCTGACACTCTCAACTATCTTTCTAACATCCCAACTCCTGATCACCCATCCTTCTCTTTTACTCAATTCACCGACAGTGAGGTTAAGAAGAATATTTTAAGTATTTCATCCAATGCCGTCGGGGTGGATAGCGTCAGCCGTAACATGGTCTTACCTCTCCTTGATGTCCTGGTACCTGTTATTACCCACATCCTGAACCACTCAATTTCCTGTAATATTTTCCCTTCACTTTGGAAAGACGCTGACGTCATTCCCCTTCCAAAAAAGTCAAATCCTTCCTCTTTCTCTGACTATCGCCCAATTTCTATCCTCCCTTTCCTTTCCAAAGTCCTCGAGCGCCTTGTACATCATCAGTTAACATCTTTCTTAAATAGACATGAGCTCTTGAATCCTTTCCAGTCCGGATTCCGAACGGGCCATGGTACGGCTACCGCACTCGTAAAAATTACCGACGACATCCGTGCAGGAATGGACAACTGAAAGGTAACCGTGTTATCGCTGTTGGATTTTAGTAACGCTTTCAACACGGTTGATTTTGACGTTCTGCTCGGAATCCTGCATTCTTTTAATATATCTCCTGCGGTGATTGATTGGTTTAGTAGTTATTTAAAAGGTCGTCGGCAACGCGTAAAAGTAGATTCTCTCTGTTCTTCGTGGTGCAGCACGCTGGCCGGCGTTCCGCAGGGTGGCGTGTTGTCTCCTCTTCTTTTTTCTATTTTTATAAACTCAATTACTAGTAATCTCTCTTCCTCATACCACCTTTATGCCGATGACCTACAAATTTACTCTCAAGGCACCATTAGCGATCTACCTATGATTATCAACTCCGTAAATCGTGACTTGGGTAACATCTCGGATTGGAGCAGGCGTTACGGACTTTTAGTCAACCCAACCAAAACCCAAACGATAATTGTAGGTAGCTCTAAACTTATTCCTAGGATTGATTTTTCTGTGCTACCTTCCATTACGTTTGATGGTGTCCACATTCCATTCGCTAAACAGGTAAAAAATCTCGGGATCATAATAGACTGCACTTTATCTTGGATCCCTCAGTTTAGCGAGGTAAGCAGGAGGATGTTTGCATCAATGGGTGCTCTTCGCCGACTACGTAATTTCTTGCCTTTCGCCACGAAAATTGCGCTATCACAATCGCTTCTTATGCCTATATTAGATTATGCCGACACCTGTTATCTGGATCTTACTGAAGACCAGCTTAGTAAACTTGAACGCCTTCAAAATCTTTGTATCAGATTTATATTTGGCCTGCGTAAATTTGACCATATTTCCAACTTTCGTGCCCAGCTCAAGTGGCTCCCTATACGTCTTCGACGTAATTCTCATATCTTAGCTCTTCTCTATAGCATTCTTTTCAACCCCGCTACTCCTTCATACCTTAAAGAACGTTTTAGTTATCTCTCCTCCGTCAGGCCTTCACGGAAATATCAACTTGTTCCCCCTCCTTCTTCTACGAAATTTTATAATGACTCCTTTACGTTTCGAGCTGTTCGTCTGTGGAACAGTCTGCCGTTAGACATTAGGTGTGCTAAAACTCTCCAAAGCTTTAAAAACCTTCTAAAGAATCATTACTTATCTCTTCCTTAATGTGCCCCTGTGTATATATTATATACTTATATATATATATATATATATATATATATATATTGTGTTTGTATTTTTGTATGTGTTTATATATATGTATATGTATGTTATATATATTAAACTATTTGTTTGTACCTATTGGTACATATTTATATAATTGTATATGACCGAATGTGTAATCTTCTTATTCCTGTAACTTATTTCGTGCACTACCTGTTTTTAAAAGTTTTCTATTCTTTATATCCTGCTACCCCAAGGTTGTCTGGAAGAGATCGCTTACAGCGATAAGACCGCCTGTTGCTACCATTATTTACACTGTAAATCTGTTATTTTATTTTTCTTTGTGGTGCAATAAAGAGTATTTACTTACTTACTTACTTACATTTGAAATAAGATAGCTATATATTACAATTCTAGATAAAAATAATACATCAGTCAAAGTTTACAAATCTCTAAATATGATAATAATGATCGTGCAATAATTGTTAATATAGTAAAATTTAAATAATTTCTTTCATAAAGTCGTCAACAGAATAACATGCTTGGTCTAGAAGTAAACATTTGAGTTTATTGAATATTGAGTCGCTTTCTGTAAATTTAATGTCATTTGGAATTTTGTTATATATTTTTGGCCCGATAATACTGAGAGACTTTCGAGACTCTCTAGTAATGATGTGACTAGTGGGAATAAGTGGAATAACCCTTCGGCTTGGCTTCAGTTGTCCAATCTTTTACAAATTCTCAATTTAATAGCGCGGATGGCTAGTTTCATATCGACCTAGTTTCAAACACCGGACTACCTGTAGCTTGGACCTATTGTGGGCCGCTTCGTAACTTTCCACTGCAGACGCTTTGTATACGATCTAGGTCCAAATACTCATATTTTTGTGAATCATATCTTAGAGCTCTGGTTTTTCAGCAATTTCTGCTTTTTTGTCGTCTAGTACCAATTAGGTGGATCTGTGTAAAGGGGGCACTCTCAGGTCAATTTATGTAAAGGGGATGTCCATCTGTAATAAACTTAACATAATATTGCCTCGTCGATATTTGGGAACAATCTAAGGGGCCCAGATTACCCGTTCGCCGGACGATATCAGCCTGTCAGTTAAACACAAAATTTGACAGCTCCGAACAACGACAGGCTGATATCGGGCGAACTGGTAATCTGTGGGCCCCTTAGATTGTTAATAAATAATATTTTTTCTGAAAGACTAGGCAATACTATAACTACTATAAGTTTAGTTTATTATTATCATGCGACATTAAAAATGAAAACATACGAGTATGATTTGAATGTCGAGCGCGAAACAGATTTACAAGACTCGAATACGAGTTTAATTTTCAAACCGTTATCGTGTTGGTATAGTGCGACTTAAAATAATAGAGTTTAAATAAAATGGAACTAAAAAATCCCATACTAAATTGTTGCCATGTTTAAGCATTTTACGATAAAAATGTGACAGTTACGTAGGAAGTGGAGCCCTCGGTAATTTTCTACAATTTCTCTTCGGACGTCGTTATTTTTACTTTAGGTCCGTTCTAAAAACCGTTTTTTTTTCTGTAAAAGTCTTTTAAATTTTATAAATAACCTATCAAAACGCTCCTGTTTTCTCCAGGCTGGACAGAATTACCAAAAATTGATAGACTATTTATTACGCTTCACATAAAATCATTTCATCTAAATGTCAAAGGCCTAAATTCAAATCGAGCTTTAAGAATCGTGGAAAGTTGTTGAAACGTTTTTGCGTTGCGGTTGAATGCTCACCGAGATTACGTTGGACAAAAAATATCGTATTTTTAGGAAATGTTTCACCTTACATTGTATATTTATTTTGTGAATTTCATCGTTAATTCTCCTATTATGTAATTTTCGTTGGATAAACATCTAGCGTTAAAATTTAATGAGAGAAAGTATAGATTTAACACTTTTTTACTAGTTTGCTTTTTCGACTATTTCCACTCCTTGTCCTAAATATTCTAACAAGAGAGTGCCTAGAGTGAAAGTGGCAAAAAATTTTCCAAATACTTTTTTACCCTTACTTATTTTATTCTGAATATCACTTTAATTTTCGATTTGGTAGGATAGCGTCCACAAACCATGTCTAAAATTTAGGCCAAGTTCTAAGAACAAAACTACTGTACAATTGATAGCTGTTGGTTCTCCAAATAATAAATAAATAAATAAAATAGAATTATTGCTGGAAGCCTGAAGGGGGGCAAAGTAAAAACTGGTACCAGTCAAACCAAATCGTTGCTACCAGCATTTTGAGTCCTAGCGAGGCAGTTCCTAAGGTATTTAAATAATAATGATTATGGTCCGATTGACGTTTTATATCAACAACGATTGTCATCTTATGCACATATCACACTCTAGGGTCCCCGGAGTTTGACATTGCGCATTATTCGCTATAAATATAGGCAAACATTTAATTAAAATTGCAACCCGAATTATAAACAAGTCGATGGCACCATTTTCGTTAAGTTTTCGGTAGACATATTTGGATATAGCCGTTAAAACGAAACGAATGATAAGTAAACAGTTAAATTGAGCTAATCGACACATTAAGGTCATTGGAACCGATCAATGGATTTTACCATGAAAGGAATAAACGTTATTAAAGATATCCACAACATGAGGCTACCGTACGGTAGCGATAAATATGTCATACGTTTATCGCTGTGGATAAAAACGAGAGTATCGTTTAGAACGGTATCGACAGAGATATGTTACTCAAATATTACGGTACAGTAGAACCTCGGTTAACCGAACCCTCTATGATCGGAACTTTTTGTCCGGTGTTTTATAGGTATTTAAACGTTAATTTGAATGTTAAATTTTAATATACCTAGTGTTCTGGTTTTGTAATTAATAAGGTATTGGTTTTGTTTATCTCGCCCTAAAACTCCATATTTCTATTATACAAACTAGTCTCGGCCCCAATTAGTTCGGATATACTTGGGGTTCTATTGCACATAATTGGGTGAAATCAATTTTCATAAAATAACTGACTGCCATGGTTCTGTAAAGAAATTATGGTTCTCCAAAAAAACGATAAAAACCATGATATAAATAAACCAAGAATATTTTATGCGATTTTTCTAGAAGAGTTCAGGTGGGTCAAGTTACATTCAAACACAATATGAAAAGAAAATTGTTTTCGCGTCTTAAGTTCCTAAGTTTTTTGCCACCATTGTCTGAATATCTTTAACGTCATACTTATCAGTCAAAGAACTCGCTGTACCTAACGGTATTAAAAATAAACAATCGGAAAACAGTTAACGAAAAAGGATACACTGCCGTATTCGAACTTCAAGATATTCACAAGAGATGACACGTAATAGATCCATTCTAGATACGTTATAGTTTAGATATCAACTAGTTCTCTTTTGCAGCGCAATTCGGGCAACCAATGTCACTTTTACGTTAGATAGAGTAAGATATCTATTATGGAATTGTCATATCCTGTGGAAATCGTTCAAGAGTATCTCCAGAATCGCGCAAATGTCAAATTTGACAGGTTAGATCTTAAACATATCGTTATAGTATCTTGGTGATGTAAAGATATCTAATAGATGTCTATTTCAAAATCCGAATCGGGCCCAAAGTTGTCAATGTAGGTTGTTATTTATCCAAAACAGGCTTTATTTCGAGGTGAATATCCTAAAATAAATGCGGTAAATGCACTTGATTGCAATGCCACTGCACCCAACTAGGGTTACCAAACGTTAAAATTAAAAACGTCAAACCTCCCGAGATTCATGGTCCTAATACTAGTAGGTGACAGTCCATTTCCAACGACAGCTGCGTTACTGTTCATTTTACTATGGAAATTGACAATGACAGCGACGCGTTCAGTACCGGTAGTGCAGCTGCGGTTAGAAATGGAATGTTACCATTAGTTACCTTCCATAAAATTGAAATAATTATTATAGGGAACAGAGTTGTTTTTGTTTGATTTCGTTGGATTTTAATCAAAACAAATTTTATTATATTTTCTAATACCATTTATTCTTACATTTATCGTATAACTTACGAAAATAAAGAATTTTGTATTCAAGTTTGGTTTCCAAATTTTCTTATTCGGTGGGCCGCTAGAGGACTATAGCTAATCGAGGTTTGTAGCCCGTTTATGAATAAAGGAGTAAGTATTTATATTGTATCCTATTTTAACAATAAGGTACAACCAATATTAAGGTACCTTTTGCTGTGTTCTACACTTCTACAGAATTGTGGAGACTGAGGGAACAAAGACAATTTTCCAATTTTGAGATAGGTATGTCTAAAGAGAACCAGATATTTTGTCAAGGATCGACTTTAAAAATTGCATCTCGTAACCCTAGAACACCACTGAATAGTACAATACAGCATTGCGGACAGTTTTAAGGGGGTTACAAGAGCTGCAATTTGCCGATTCGCAGCAAGATTCCGAAAAATCTACCAAATCAACTAATGCCAAGATTGACAGTAGATTGTGTGGATATAGATTGTTAGACCCAATAAACAGACATGGATAAAAATACGCATGGATGTTTCCACAAAAGCAGTTCTGATTAGATCCCTATTTGCATTTCTTCCAAAAACAAATTGTTTGGTAGTTCAATTTAAACACATTTGCATTGTTATGGTTCATATTTGGAACATAACAACATAGTATTTGAGGTCTATGAGGCTTCAAAAATCATCAAGGATGGGATATGAGCGTGTTACACAGTTCGCAGGCATTATCGTCACTTCACAAAAGTGGTCATATCACCAGTTCCATATAAATAGGTCGAATGAAACCCTTGGACTAGACGGAACGACGGACGGTCGCGATTTTACACTGAGACCATAACCTTGTACGATTATAATCGTCATATTTTGGCACCTGTCGACCACTCGGCGCACAAGTATCTTGTCATAGTTGTTATTGGATCAAATTGAACGTCGTGTCAATCATTCAGACATGATCGAGTTACGCATTCCATAATGGATAAACAAGTAACATTATACAACCGATTCAATTGGCTTGAAATTTTCAACACGTCTTACGATAGCCAGCATATTACTGCGTGTATATCTTTTCACATAAAATCAATCTTTTATTACTTTTCGCTAAACGCAAAACACTTTCATGTGCACGCGATGTGTGTGTATGTGTGATGGCTTCTTCGGATGATTTAGTTGTTTACACCGGGTTTTAGACATGTTTTCGCATTTTAAGGATGCTGTACGGTATAGAAATACCGGCAGACAGTCGGCATGGAGTCGCTATTTGTCCGTATCGACGTTTCGCTGTCCGCCGGAGCGTTGCGGACCGACGCACTGAACACTATCACTGTTATATTCTCACCTTAATCTCACAGGAGGCGGTATGTTGAAGGCCGGGTATAACTTAGCGTTGGGGCTCTCGAACAACATTGTCAATGTTTTGTTCACCGTTTGAACATGGCGCGCGTCCGCCTTGCTTTGCGTCCGGCCGAACACTGGCGTGCCCCCCTGACGTGACGTCACGATTCCGTAATCGCCTCTCTTTGTCCATCCTTGTGTGTTAGAGGGAGGCAGATGCCGTGGGGTGCGTAGCGGGCAACGCAGCCCCTCGTAGGGCTTCGGTCCCGGCTTTAAATGTCTTTAACCTGTTCGCGGCTCGAATGCTTCGGCGATGATTTTGACAGCTGTATGGTTTGTAGGGCTAGGTTTGTGACAGTTTTATGGCAAAGTTGAGGAATTGGACTAGAATTTAATTTACTGCAATAATATTTTAAAATTCTACTTGATTTTTTATTGTACTTGCAATTCATTGTTTTGTGTTGGTAAATAAATATCATTTTAAATATTTATTTAATTACATTTCCGGTATAGTTTGGAAATGATAGCTTGTAACCACATTTAATCGTATATCGTCAGCGACAGGGGGTCATTTAAATTTTGTTTTAATTATGAGTAAATTAACTTAAAATACAAATTAATAAAATATTCATAAAAATAGATAAAATCGGAATGTATTTTAAATTCATGATACGCGATTTAATCCGTTTCAATAGTTTTATTTTCCGGTTTTTAACTCAATTAGTTAATATAATAAAACTCAATCAATTAGTTAAATCACAAAAACAAAATACATTTGTCAAGTATAAAGTCTCGTGATAGTCGTGATCAATTTTAATTCCACATGTTTTCATGACAGCTCATGACATTGCTAACGTCGAATACAACTGTGTATAACAATTTTGTGAGGTTTTCTGGTTATTACGTTATTAATTATTGCGTTATTAACCGACCTCTGTTTATTCAATAATTAAATATTTTTAATTGAAAATGTTTGCACTTAAAACTCTTAAAAGCCACCATTTCAAAACATTACTTCTAAACGTATTTTTTTGTCGCATAAAGGCTAATGAAAACTGAATTTAAGTGCCCTAGCTAAATTCGCTGGCCCAATATTACAGGGTTCTATGTTTCACTTTTATCGAGCTGAAATTTGAACATTGTCATAATGACATTAAGTTGAATTTCAACTATCTTGAAAATGTAACATACGAGTAGAACCCTGTAATATTAGGCCAGAGCGTAGTGACATCGCCACTTCACAAAATACACATAAACCCCGTGTTACGTAATCTGTTAAAACTAATTCACAACAAGGAAAGCCAGGCTTATCGCCAAATCTCTTCCAGGTTCATCGCCCTGTCTGCGCCGTGCTCTATCGCGCACGCTCGCGACTCTACATGTTATAAACAGTCCTTTAGGCTCTACCCGGCCATTTAATTTTAAAGCATTGTTATGTAATCACTACACCTTATAAAACTTGCGGCCTAGGCACTTCTTATCGTCTCTATCGTCGTTTTTAGGGTTCCGTAGCCAAATGGCAAAAAACGGAACCCTTATGGATTCGTCATGTCTGTCTGTCTGTCCGTATGTCACAGCCACTTTTTTGGTATTTTAATTTAATATCATTTAAAATTACAGTTTTTTACAAGTGCGTAAAGTAAACTCTTACTTTTAGCTACATACTTACGCTACGTCTTACGTAGGCGAACAACGCGCGAACGCGGCGCGGCGCGGCGCGGCGAAAGCGGCCGCCGCCGCGCCGCGCCGCGCCGCGCCGCCTGACATTCGCGTGCAAATCGCGCCGCACCGCGTTCGCAACGAGATCGCTTACGTAGGACACTTCTATGGGCATCAAAGGATTGATTTCGCCGCGCCGCGCCGTAAGTTGTTCGCCTACGTAAGACGTAGCGTTAGATTTCAGAAAAAAATCTTACGAATAATTTTCTGTTCGTTCCGCTCTTAGATTTAATAATAGTTGTTTGCTCAGATCGTTGAAAACTTCGTTAAATATTTATGATATGCACTCAGTTTAAAAGACGAGTGTAGTGATTAACAAAAAGGCGTAAATTACCTGACAGTTTTAATATTTCATTACAATCTTGTGGCCGAATTGTTGTAAGCGATTTATAAATTGTTCATAATTTTAACAAATGTTTGCGACTTTGCGTTTGTGTGTCAAAACCAAAGGATAATACAAATACAAATAATTTATTGAGAAAAGTAGGTATAGTACAGTCGTTGTTCTTAAAGACTAAGAATTTACATAGAGACACGTGATTTACAAATGCCTGACTGAAGTAGGATTCCCTGTGTTTCAGGCAGCGAAGGACAATATTAAATTTATTTATTTTTAATTACTTATTCACTTAATTATGAACTATATTTATTACACAAATTAACTGTAATCACCTTAACAAAGAAGTAGGTTCTTAAGTATTGAAATATAATGTTTTTAGGATAGCTTTTGTTTCAGTTAACCTTGTGCCTACATTTGTCCTACCCAAAGGACATAGATCACCTCTATCTATGCGACATATAGTTTAACTTAAAAATACGAGTAGGTAGGAGGTTAAATGATTGTAAGTATGTAGTTTTAATTTTTAATAACATCTTGTGCAAGAAGCACATTATTGATGATTACTATCCACAAAAGCCTTTAAATCTACGGCAATTTAATAACCATTGACTTATATATGCTTGGCGGCCAAGTTAAAATGGGTCTGGGCTGGTCATGTCTGCCGTATGCCGGACGATTTGTGGGCAAAGTTAACCACAGAGTGGGAGCCCCACGAGTCTAACCGGGGAGCCGGCAGGCCTCGTCGGCGATGGCGGGATAACTTGGACTCCTTCTTGAGAGGCTGGCCAGATATTGCACTAAATAGAGACGAGTGGAGGAAGAGGGGGGACGCCTTCGCTTCGCCCAGCAGTGGGACACAGTGGGCTTTGAATGAATGAATGACTTACATATCGTAAAGACGGGCCTTACAGTCATTAAGAATGGTGCCAGTGCAGCAGAATCAATTCGAGCCAATTGTGCAGCTGTATAAGCTGAACTAGAGTTAGACCATCTGCAGAAAAGAAGAGTCTGCAGAGATTTTGATACCTAGCCCACGCAGTGCAAGTGTTATTTTAAACGTCAAACTTTAAACTATGAAATTATAACGTATAAATATGGTGCACTGCGTGGGCTATCAAAATCGCTGCAGACTTTTCTTCTCTCTAGCACCATTCTTAATTCCCGTAAGGCATTTATATAAGTCAATGTTAATAAAATCATTCGATTTGTTCCCTATGTTGAGTATATGTAATACTATCTAAAATAAATACATATAATATAAGGATGTATGGAAATTAATATGTTATTTATTGATAAAAACAAAGAAAGGAATAAAAAAACATAATAAAACTTACAAAACTATAGATAAAAAATTTGCCCCAGGTCGCCGTCAACGGGCAAGGTGCCCAGAAGGCTGGCCGTATTTCCCCGCTGTATAGCGATGCTAATACGCTGGGCGAAATAGTGGCCAGCCCTCTGGTCACCAGAAGCCTCTATTAAGCGCGCCGACAAGTCATTGTACAGGATGTATTAATGTAAATAATTAAGTAGGTACTTATATACTCATCTCCACACTGCGGAACATTACCAAAATTTCTCTTTGTTTAATAAATGCATTGTTTTTATGAAAAATGCATTGTTTTCGTTCGAGGACAATGACTTTTACCCGTGTCAACTGTCAAACAAAGCTTACGGTACACTATTGTTTGAATAATTATTGCATAGTTCTATGAGTGCCGTATTTATTTACTATTGTATTAGCTTGACCCTTGTTACCCGACTGTGAAGGAGGGTTGTTTTTCAATAGATATTTAAGACACTTACAAGTGCGGAAAAGAGGAAATTCGACACGTGTTGCGAATTACCTATTCGCATGCGTATCGTACAACGCTTCATGGCACTTTAAGGTTTAATAATTAAGTATGATTATATATAGTAGGTATTTAGAATGTAGATATTTTACTTCGCTCAAAAGTTACGGTTCTTTTCTGTTTATTTCTCACTGCACCCACATGGAGGCTTTTCTGTTTCGCCCTATGGTTGACTGGTACAGAATGCCTTTAGCGGCATTAAGTCCGCCTGTTGTACTTTTTGTATGTGCAATAAAGTTTAAAAATAAATAAAGTTTCGACATATGCACGGAAAGTGCTCTTTCCCGCACTAGTGCGGGAAAGTAGCATCATATGTACTGTAAACGTATATTATGCAGTACATACATATATGTATAGGTAGCAGTTTTTAAAAATCATAGTGTCTTTTTAGACCATATACCGTTGCCAAAAAATGAAAAGCAATCCTGAGGCCTTTCTCTACTAATTTCATCGATTCGATACCTGATTAAACAACTTTCGCTCGATAAAAAAATTTGCGAACATAGTTCTAAAAAGAATCATAAAAAAAATTGTAATTACTTTTGCACAAGAGCTATTAACATGTGAATTACTTCTAAAAGTGAGCAATTTTAATTTTGATCGAACTCATCGATTGCTTTGTTTTGTTAAAACTAAGTTTAATAACAATGATCCCGGATACGCACGGCTGTCCGCTTTGAGGGGCTACCGCGACGCGTTCGACGTGTTGCCTCTGTCGCACTTGTAAATTCGTACGTAAGTGTGACAGGGAGGCAACACGTCGAACATGGTTTGCGGTAGGCCCTCGTGCTCAGCGAGCGAACTCACGGCGCCTTCATTTTTACAAGCTTTTATTTAGTTTTATTTCACCTGACCGTTGTCTGTCTGTGTGTAATCAAATCTTGCAAGTTAAATTTGATCCACTTCCCGGTTTCCGATTGAGCTGAAATTTTGCATACATACGTAAGTCGGGTGACAATATACACAATATTATGGTGTCATCGAGCTGATCTGATGATGGAGACCAGAGGTGGCCATAGGAACTCTGTGATAAAACAACGAAACCTAATTGTGTTTAGGGTTTTTTAGAATTGTCTCGATGAGCATTAGTTGCCTGTGGAAAGAAAAGTACAGTCAGCGATAAAAGCTTGTACCAAAAATGAAATTTTTGCCAAAATCTTATTACCCAAGATTTGTTATCATTACAGGTACCTAAAATGAAATGGTACATTACAAGTATTTTTTTGATTACTCGCGACATTCTAATTTATAGTTAAAAACAGATACTACTAAAGCAAAGAGAATAGATAGTATAGAGGGCTATTGCCATAGTAAATTTTGTAGTCACGGTACATTTAATGCCATCTATACCGATAAATGATTTTTAATTTTTATTGTTCCATACTGACCCATGTTCTTTCACTGATATGTGTTAAAATTGTTAAATATCAAACGGTGTCGTCAACGCCATCTAGCCGAGAATAGGCCAAAGGTATATGGCGCCATCTATTCGAGAATGACTATTTCTTGATTTCCGAGGAACATTTTTTTCTTAGACTATCTTATACGGAGTTACATGTCTTTGACTAAAGTCATCATCATTCATCATCATCTCAGACGAAAGACGTCCACTGGTAAACAAAGGCCTCCCCCAAGGATCTCCACAGCTATACTACTAAAGACCATCTTTAAAATATGATGTCAATACGATGGCAGAAGGGTAAACCTTCATCAATTTTACAAGCTTTTATTTAGTTTCATTTGTCCCGTTGTCTGTCTGTCATCGAATTGCAAGTTAAATTTGACCCACTTCCCGGTTTCCAATGACGCTGAAAATTTGCATACATATGTAAGTCGGGCGACAATACAATATTTATGGTACCATCGAGCTGATCTGATGATGGAGACCGGAGGTGGCCATAGGAACTCTGTGACGAAACAACCAACCTAATTGGGGGGCATTGGGACACAATGACAACAAATTCAAGTTTCAAAAACTGATATATTTTCATATTGAACATTTCAGCACCTTACTTAAGGACAATTTTAATTGCGGATCACACATCTACATACAATTAATAATATATGGAAATTACGCTTACGAAATGTCGTTTCACGTTTTTAAAAAAATGGCCACATTTTTTTGCAAAGCACAGTCGCCATCAGATATATCGGAGCGGCTGAGGCGCTCACGAATATCTGAACACGCCTCTATTGTCAGGGCGTTAGAGCGCGTGCTCAGATATTGTGAACACCTTGGCCGCTCCGATATATCTGATGGCGAGTGTACAAAAAAGTACTGTCATCATTTTATTTATCTTCGTGAGCTAATTTTCCATATACCATAACATTTCCATCTACTTTAGCGTAAGTACTTTTTATAACGATACATTCTATCCAAAAACTTACATTAAAAATGTAGTTTTCGCTTCAAAACTCATTAAAATATTTCTTTCAAGTTTCATAATAAAGGCACTATTATGGAAGTTAGAACTATAAATAAAACAATATTTCAAAAGGGACTTAGGATATTCTTCCCATATACAACACGCATATAAAAAAATAAGCTGATGGACCCTTTCAAAATATTGGTTGAATGTAAAAAACTAATAAATAAAAAAAACATGCACCCACTTACGTTTCTTCTACGTATATTATTAATATAGTATTTATTATTAATTATACGAACATAAACTCCTCAGAACATCTTTAATAAATTATTTTTATTATTAAAAGGATGGCAAAGGCACATAGTTTTTAATTTTATGAACTATTTTAATAAAATATTATGAATTAATTTCTGTCATAACGTTCAAAGAAATAAATCATTCGTACATTGAACCACCATTTCCGGTCTCCATCCCTCGCGATTAATTATATTGTTGTCCCCCTTGCACAGTGGCATTGACCGCCGGCATCATGAGCGGGACAGCAATATAATTACGCGCGTGCGATACAGAACGGAGATAGTGAGTCATACGGATTCTTCGTGCTAAGTGTCCTTAGGAGGTCTCAAAAAAGTTTATGTTCCCATAAATGCAAAGGGGTTATTCCCACTAGTTACCACCAAGTTGTTACCACTGGGATTTTTTCCCACCTTTTACCACTGGTAACTACTGGGGAAAATAATTCCCAGTAGTTACCACCAACTCGGTTTGGTGGTAACTAGTTACCACCAAAATCTTGCTAAAGTACAATATAATTATAAATAATTATGTTGTGTATTATTCCCAGTAGTTACCGCTGGTAAAATGTGGGATTTTTTCCCAGTAGTTACCACCAAAATTTTGTTAACGCGCAATACTAACTATAAATAATTCTCAGTAGTTACCACCAACTCGGTTTGGTCTCGGTCTGGTAAAATGTGGGATTTTTTTCCAGTAGTTACCAGTGGTAAAAGGTGGGAAAAAATCCCAGTAGTTACCACTGGTAACAACTTGGTGGTAACTAGTGGGAATAACCC
Source organism: Cydia fagiglandana (assembly GCF_963556715.1). Lineage (NCBI taxonomy): Eukaryota > Metazoa > Arthropoda > Insecta > Lepidoptera > Tortricidae > Cydia > Cydia fagiglandana. The sequence goes on from NC_085955.1 coordinate 5,022,780, forward strand.
ATGCAGAGTAACATTTTATAAAATATCTATTCTATGTCAAGCAGTATGTAAAATTGTTACTTCACTTAAATTACAAGGCAGTTTCATAAGATTTGTTGGATCATATTTTAAAACATTTCATATATTAGCGCTTGGCGCGTTGCTATTTTTTTTTATTCCACATGGTGCCTAAAAAATACGCGAACATATTAAAACAACTTAGGAATTAGTGTCAAATATTTCATGATTTAATTTGCTATACTTCAACATAATTATAACAACATAATTTCCATTTGTACTATTCAATTCAATACAAAATCATTAAAGTGTACATATTTTCAAAAACTACACAAGTAGATACAAAATTGAAATATGTATAAAATTTGAATGTATTGACGATACAATAAAACAATTTAACATTTAAATGTTCATTCATGATCAATAAATATTTAAATTCAAAACAAGCAAAATCCATTCGACCATTAAATACTGGTGTTGGTTTAGCAATTTATTAGGATACGTTAGTTAATTTCTATACAAAAATTGCACCAATAAAAAAAAAGTGTTGCGAAAGTGTTGCCATATTAAAAAAGTAAGTACAGTTAAAATAATTCTAACCTAAACACTATTTTGTTAAATTTCAAATGCTATTAAATCGATACTATAAAAACTACATTCTACGTTTGTCGATTGCCCCTTGTTAAGGCCTCTACAGACCTTGCGACAAATGCGTATGCGATTTTAAATTGAGTCAGACCAAGAAAAGTCTACAGCGATTTTGATAGCCCACGCAGTGCAAATGTCATTATAAACGTCAAACTTCTATGAAATTATGACGTATAAATAACACTTGCACTGCGTGGGCTATCAAAATTGCTGCAGACTTTTCTCGGTCTAACTCAAATTGCTGACACACATAACTGCAACGAATTAATTCGATCGATCGGAATGTAACGCAAATCGGTGTATTCCCATTCCCACCGGGAACAGATGAGAATAGGCGCTGCATACAAATAGTTCCCGGTTGTCCATGCCTCATATGGCGGCAGTCACGTGGGATGGGGACAAATGGGAATACACCCGCAAATCGCATGCTTATATCGGTGAAGTCTATAGAGGCCCTTACTCATGTATGTGATCCCAGAGTGAGAGCTGTGTTAGTTTTTATTTTCTTTGACGCAATGCAAGGTTGCCAGTCATAAAGCAGTGTTGCTAGCGACGACCTCAATAATAATTAAATTTCACAAAATAATTAAATTAAATTTAAATTTAATTTCACAGTAGTCTGGCAAATCATTTTCATCACTGGTAAAGACGATTAAAAATAAACTATACTTGGCCAAGCAAATCTTGTCAGTAGGAAAAATGTAGGCGTAAAGGGATATCGTCTCATAGAAAATTTGAATTTTTTTTTCGCGCGTTTTTCTACTGACAAGATTTGCTTGACCATCTATAGCAAAGACGCGGAGCGCAGGTCAAAAAGGTGCAGGGCAGGTTTAACCTATACATATTTTTTATTTGGTGCCTATTTCTAATGATGAAAATGGATAGCTAGGCTAAAACAGGGCGATAATTTAGCTCAAATTGGTATGATTTTATATCTCTACTTGTTTGCAAATTTTGCAATGTGTTTAGAAGTTAGTTGATAAAAGTAAACAAATTACAGTCCAAGCTAACTCTGTGCCGACTTTGTAAGAAATTTTACATTAATATTGACTTTTTGGACACTTTTTCATTGTTAATGTCACGCAGAGTTGGCTTGTTCTTAACAAAATTTATGACGTCACGTAAAGGTACCTTAAGGCGGTTACAACGCGTAGCAGCGTATTCGTATAGGCGCGTCTTGAATAACAGCTTAAAGGTACCTTTTCCCGTAGAACCTCACATTTTAGTGTTTGTTTAAAACGCGATTCTTTATTTTACAATTATGGACAAAAGAAATACCTTCGGTATGTTAGACACATTTGATTTGTCCATTTCAGAGACTATTGTAATCTAAGCCAGGCGTGGCTCACTCCGCGAATTCGTCACGTCGCTACAAGTACATGCGGCCCACACCGATTTTGGTGTCTAGCAACAGTGGTTGCCGCGCACCACAAAGGAGACACCAGGGCCGTGTTGCATAATAAACTACAACTAATATTATAAGCGGAACTCCTTTTCTAACTTAACTTATTGGAAAAGGAGTTCCGCTTGTAATATTAGTTGTAATTTATTATACAACACGGCCCTGCTCGCGCTTGCGCCACCTAGCGGTCATCTCTATCGTAATAGACGCGTTTTGTTAGAGTGAACCTTCTGTACCTACTATTATTTATTTTGTCTGAGCTAGTATATCTGCTTGTTACATTGAGGTCGGCCGCGACGTCTATTTCTTGAGTAGCGCCTCCTCCTCTGGGTTGTCCTTCTGGTTGGGGGTCGCGGGGCTGGATGAGGGCTCCTGGAAATTAATAATCAATTAAAATTAAAAACAAAAAATAATTGTAGTCAGGGACAATCTTACACAGACTAGGTAGATACACAAAAGTCCTAGAATCAAACTAAGCCGATGGTTCTGGGTTCGAATCTAAATTGGAAATTCTATAGCCACTTGACCGTCCGACGATAGCATAGTATCCGAAAAAATTATGCTCTTAACCGTCCGCGGGAACCTTACTATCCAAAGGGGTGGAAGAAAGATTTGATTTCAGAGACATCTAACGGAATATTTCGGTATTATTTACTAATTCTCTTGATGCGACAACGTAGCCTAAATAGTTAGCTCTAAAAAAATTTAGATGGCAGTGTAGTTATAATTTTTGTAGAAAGTTGTGAATGCGCTGCGCGGGGCGTGCGTCGCTAAGAAAACCTGGACGGTTGACAGGAAAACAGTCTCGCGGGCCGGACGGTTGAGTGGATAGTATTAGTATTAAACAACCAATTTAGCTAGAGCCCTAAATAAATTTCAATCAATTTTAAACTACAAACAATTTTACTATACGAACCAAGGTCCATTAATATCTTGTCTTAGGCAATTCCAAAGACTGCAGCGTGCACAAAAATACATTTATAAGAACGATATGTACTATCGCCCACACTGTCAACTATACATCTGGTGGAGCTTATGCCTTTTGTAATAAGGCCCCCCCCCCCACATCTGGCGTCTTTCGAGCGTCGGCGTCTGTCGGCGTCGGTCCAGCGCTATGGAAAATGACGTCGCTGCGCAGTTGCGTCGACGCTTCGTCGACGTTGCGTCGACGTCGGCCATAGAATTGTAGACGCCGACGCTCGAAAGACGCCAGATGTGGGGGGGCCCTAAGGTCCAGCGATGTACAGTTAGGATGTGTTGCTGTTGGTACATACATATATCGGGTGGAACAGAATGAACGACTTTTACGCAAACGGAATTGTTCAGACTACGTACTTTATTTTTATTATTAATCACGTTAATATTTCTAACCGTTTTCAGGGTTCCGTACCCAAAGGGTAAAACGGGACCCTATTACTAAGACTCTGCTGTCCGTCCGGCAGTCTGTCACCAGGCTGTATCTCATGGACCGTGATAGATAGACAGTTGAAATTTTCACAGATGATGTATTTCTGTTGCCGCTATAACAACAAATACTAAAAACAGAATAAAATAAAGATTTAAGTGGGGCTCCCATACAACAAACGTGATTTTTGGCCAAAGTTAAGCAACGTCGGGCGGGGTCAGTACTTGGATGGGTGACCGTTTTTTTTGCCTTTTTTGCATTATGGTACGGAACCCTTCGTGCGCGAGTCCGACTCGCACTTGCCCGGTTTTATTGAGATACAGTTTGAGAAACATTAGTGCGAAAATGTGTATGTTTCAACCCTAGCAAGTGAATCCTATTGAATGGCATAACATGTGTCAATTTAAACTGTAAATAACTTTGTAGGGTTGTCACTGATATAAAAATATTTCATTTTAATATTTTGTTTTACTTTTAAATCCAGCTTTACGATTATAATAACTCGATTGTAGATCACTTAGTTAACACTATCCTTTCAGCTCAGTCTCTAGATATGTTCCATCCTGTATATGCTTAGATTTCAACCTAGTAGACACACATACATATATGTACCTAAATATATCAGATCAGTTTTTTTTAAATATATTTATGATATGTAGTCGTACCTGAGGTTGAGGTGTCGCGTCCGGTTCCCTTCCCTCGTCACGGAGTAACTGTAAAACGACATTATATATTAAGCAACTTTGACAGGCGTACCCACGGTTGGGCAAAGTGGGGCAGTTGTCCCACCCAGGTCTCTGACCATAAGCTAAGAATTCCTGTTTCAACCGTACCGTGTTACAACATACCCAGCCTCCCCTACTTCTGCCCCGCCCCTTAAGCCTTTATAAGGCAGAGGGAATATATTTTCACCTCAGCAGCTCGAACAAGGGTACTTTGCTTCTTAAAAACAGTTCGCATTTTGCTCACTTAGCGAGACAGTATGAGTGAGCAAAATCGCATTTTGCTCACTGAGTGAGACAAAATGTCATTCAAGTGACTTTTATAGTCAAATGACATTTCAACATGCGGGGTCTAATACAAGTTCGATATACTTGGGTTCTATTATCTCTGTCCCTCTAGGTATGTTCTCACTGCTTAGGGTGAAAAATTTTGTGTACTACACGAGATCAAAGTTATTTACATCTCGTGCGCTTTTGAATCCCTTACTACGCTCAAGATTCTAAATTAGATTCACGAGCGTAGCGAGCGATCTTTCGCTTGCACGGGACTCAAAATAAGCACTCGAAGAAATATCAAACTTTGATCTCTTGTTGTACAAATAACTATTCCCACCTGGTTTTGAACTTTATTTCATAGTGATAAGATTCAATTTTACATAATTCCTGACACCCTTATGCCTTATAAAAGGTTAAAAAATCCTGCGTACGCCCATGAACTTTGATCAAATGTGCCTAAAAATCAGTGAATAAAATTATTGAATTATGTAATTTAAAATTTTGTTGGTTTGACTATTTGCATTTAATAAATTCGGTGTACCCTTGTTTTGCCGACAAACTTTTCATCGAATATTATTTCATCGACAACGATTCATCGAAACGTTAGTACTAGTAATATTGTTTGGCGTTATTTTGTTTCATATACTATTTATTTAAATTTTTCTTACGGCGTAGAAATACTATTCATCGAATATTATTTGATCGCTGATTCGTTTCAAATTATTTTAATTGGCACAACTACTAAACATTGCAATTCATTTGTTCGACGTATTACTTTAATACATTTTTCTGTTGTAACAATTTTAGGTTTCGGTTAGGTTAGAATTGCGACCCCACACAGAAACGAACGGCTTTCAAAGTGGGTTTAGGTTAGGTTTGAACTGCCACCCCACACAGAAACGAACGGCTTTCAAAGTAAGTTTAGGTTAGGTTAGAACTGCGACCCCACACAGAAAAGAATGGCTTTCAAAGTAGGTTTAGGTTAGGTTAGAACTGCGACCACACACATAAACGAACGGCTTTCTAAGTGGGTTTAGGTTAGGTTTGAACTGCCACCCCACACAGAAACAAACGGCTTTAAAAGTAGGTTTAGGTTAGGTTAGAACTGCGACCGCACACAGAAAAGAACGGCTTTCAAAGTAGGGTTAGGTTAGGTTAGAACTGCGACCACACACATAAACGAACGGCTTTCAAAGTGGGTTTAGGTTAGGTTTGAACTGCGACCCCACACAGAAACGAACGGCTTTCAAAGTAGGTTTAGGTTAGGTTAGAACTGCGACCCCACACAGAAAAGAATGGCTTTCAAAGTAGGTTTAGGTTAGGTTAGAACTGCAACCCCACAAAAAAACGAACGGCTTTCAAAGTAGGTTTAGGTTAGGTTAGAACTGCGACTCCACACAGAAACGAACGGCTATCAAAGTAGGTTTAGGTTAGGTTAGAACTGCGACCCCTCACAGAAACGAACGGCTTTCAAAGTAGGTTCACGTTAGGTTAGAACTGCGACCCCACACAGAAACGAACGGCTATCAAAGTCAAATATTACATATTGAAATAATTTTATGCGTAATAAATTGTATTAAATGCAATCCAAAATGAAATAAGAAAACCCGTAAAGAAATACCGCGATATAAACTATATACGAAATAACTCGAGTGCCAATTAAAAATCCCAGATTTAAATTTACTAGTATCAATTCTTCGACGCAATGACTTGTCGATGAAATGAAAATACTTGAAACGTTGTCTTCGAAATAACATTCGATGAAATGTATGTCGGCAATTCAAGGGTAAACCAATAAATTCACGTAGTACCTAATTGAAAGATGCTAGAGTCAGACCACGAATAGTCTGCAGCGGATTTGATAGCCCACGCAGTGAAAGTGTTATTTTAAAAGTCAAACTTCTATGAAATTATGACGTATAAATGACACTTGCACTGCGTGGGCTATCAAATCCGCTGGTCCGCTGCAGACTTTTTTTGGTCCGACTCTATAACGTTATTATCTCTTGAAAGAAACTGTCAGCATTTTCATGCTCGCCTCTACGGAACATTGGTATCACAATGTCATCACAACCACAGAAGTCTTACTACCATATAGAAAAGAAGCTTCCTACAAAACCGAAGTTTCACAGAAGTCATCACGCTGACCCTTTCTTATGCATGGTACTATCCCTTTAGGCTATTTAGGGTTGTCAAAATCATATCTGTGGTCGTACTATGCAAAGGAACGTCAAGTTGTACAAACCCTGCCAAGGAATGGAATTTGGAAGGAATGGATTCTATATTTCCGCACTGAGAGAAAAATCATCACCAGGAATTAAAAAACAGTTCTGTACTGGGGGAAAAAATGAAGTTTTAGTAATAATTATGGACGTTTCAATATTTCTGTACAGTTTATTTATTTCTACAAACAGCTCAGTAATCCCAAATATAATTTCAACAAACAGATAATAGAAATTGCAAGAACTAATAGAAATTGCAAAAGTCAATTTGTTCCTATTAGTTAACTCTCCTTGTCCTCGGATTAAGTTTATTTTTGTAATTCTAACTGTGTTTTTGTTGTACTTTTCTCTCAGTGCGTGTTCTTATAACCCGGCAACCTTCAAATCAAGAGTGAACAGGCACCTTCTGGGCGAGCTCGCTCCATCGTAGGCCACGTCTACGCCTCGGCTAGTCTGTGGCCATGAGTAAGCCCATTCATAATAAAAAAAACGTAATAATTGCTCGTAGCAATGCTGAGCCGAACGGAGCCGAGAATGCCCGAACGCTCTAGTTTCCTACCCCTGTCACAACGGTCGATATCAATACAAAGACAAATCATACCTTGTCAACTTCTGGCTCTATCTGTTCGTTGGTGTTGCCCTTCGTGAGCGCGCCCTTCTCCATCAGAGTGGCACGCTTCGCTGCCAGGTACATCGAACTGGAAATATAGAAAACATCTCATGATTTATGTTTTTTCTTATTAACCTTTCGAACGCCAGACGGCGAAGGAATCGGCCGTGCCCCAGACGCCAGGCGATCGCGATTATTCAAGCGAAATTGAGCTTTACGGAATCCCGCGTGAGTCTCTATTGCATTGGCGAAGCTGACGGTTGTAGCTGTCGTTGACGTCCTTGGTAAGACTTTCCGATGACGGCCACAGCCGACAGTGGCTATCAAAAGAATCTACACTACTCGAATAGGCAAAATAGGCCAAGCAATAAGAAGGTATAGACTTAGAGGGAAATGCTATAGTTCGTTTTTTTTAGCATTAGAAAGAACTTGCAAGAAGGTAAGCGATCTTGACATGTCTTTTAATTGAAAAACGCTTTTTAAAAACCAAAAACTATTACTTATGAAAGCAGAAGAATATAAATGATCGTTTTAGATTCATAATTGTTACATATTTGCCGTAACTTATTTTTAAAATGTGTTTTTCAATTAAAAGACACATCAAGATTGTTTACCTTTTTTCTAATGCTAAAAAAAACGAGGTATAGGAACACAATTTTTGACTCTATAACTTTGTTTGCACTAGTTAGGTGGTGAACCAAAACTCCCAGGCCGTACCCTTTGAGCCGGGGGGAGAGGGGGAAGAAGGTCCCATTTTTCGGTTTTTCACATATACCTTGGAAACTTTGCGTCTCAGCGACATGACTACTTAGAAAACAGCGACAGTTATTGGGTCTCAACACTGTTGTAGTGGAGTATGACTCACCGTTTGATTGTCAGATACCTAGTACACATCAGCTATAGCTCGCACCGATTAGATTCGCATCCGCATTCGATTAGAGTAGTCAGGAATGAACGTGTGACGCAACATGCTGTCCCATGTCCATGTTCTGGAGAGAACCCAGCGACGGTTATTGGGTCTCAAGTCTCAACACTGTTGTAGTGGATTACTCACCGTTTGATTGTCAGATAGTACACATCAGCTATAGCTCGCACCGAGTAGTCAGGAACGAACGTGTGACGCAACATGCTGTCCATATTCAGGTTCTGGAGAGAACCCAGCGACGGTTATTGGGTCTCAACGCTGTTGTAGTGGATTACTCACCGTTTGATTGTCAGATAGTACACATCAGCTATAGCTCGCACCGAGTAGTCAGGAACGAACGTGTGACGCAACATGCTGTCCATATTCAGGTTCTAGAGGGAACCCAGCGTCGGTTATTGGGTCTCAACAATGTTGTAGTGGAGTATTACTCACCGTTTGATTGTCAGATAGTACACATCAGCTATAGCTCGCACCGAGTAGTCGGGAACGAACGTGTGACGCAACATGCTGTCCATGTTCAGGTTCTGGAGAGAACCCAGCGACGGTTATTGGGTCTCAACACTGTTGTAGTGGACTACTCACCGTTTGATTGTCAGATAGTACACATCAGCGATAGCTCGCACCGAGTAGTCAAGAACGAACGTGTGATGCAACATGCTGTCCATGTTCTGGAGAGAACCCAGCGACGGTTATTGGGTCTCAACACTGTTGTAGTGGATTACTCACCGTTTGATTGTCAGATAGTACACATCAGCTATAGCTCGCACCGAGTAGTCGGGAACGAACGTGTGACGCAACATGCTGTCCATATTCAGGTTCTGGAGAGAACCCAGCGACGGTTATTGGGTCTCAACACTGTTGTAGTGGATTACTCACCGTTTGATTGTCAGATAGTACACATCAGCTATAGCTCGCACCGAGTAGTCAGGAACGAACGTGTGACGCAACATGCTGTCCATATTCAGGTTCTAGAGGGAACCCAGCGTCGGTTATTGGGTCTCAACAATGTTGTAGTGGAGTATTACTCACCGTTTGATTGTCAGATAGTACACATCAGCTATAGCTCGCACCGAGTAGTCGGGAACGAACGTGTGACGCAACATGCTGTCCATGTTCAGGTTCTGGAGAGAACCCAGCGACGGTTATTGGGTCTCAACACTGTTGTAGTGGACTACTCACCGTTTGATTGTCAGATAGTACACATCAGCGATAGCTCGCACCGAGTAGTCAAGAACGAACGTGTGATGCAACATGCTGTCCATGTTCTGGAGAGAACCCAGCGACGGTTATTGGGTCTCAACACTGTTGTAGTGGATTACTCACCGTTTGATTGTCAGATAGTACACATCAGCTATAGCTCGCACCGAGTAGTCGGGAACGAACGTGTGACGCAACATGCTGTCCATATTCAGGTTCTGGAGAGAACCCAGCGACGGTTATTGGGTCTCAACACTGTTGTAGTGGATTACTCACCGTTTGATTGTCAGATAGTACACATCAGCTATAGCTCGCACCGAGTAGTCGAGGACGAACGTGTGACGCAACATGCTGTCCATATTCAGGTTCTGGAGAGAACCCAGCGTCGGTTATTGGGTCTCAACACTGTTGTAGTGGATTACTCACCGTTTGATTGTCAGATAGTACACGTCAGCTATAGCTCGCACCGAGTAGTCTGGAACGAACGTGTGACGCAACATGCTGTCCATATTCAGGTTCTGGAGGGAACCCAGCGCCGAGGGGGATTGGGGCTCAGCTGAAACGAGATAAAACAATGAGCGGTGATTATTTAGAATATTTGAGTCGCCAGAATGAACGGTCGTGACATTGCCACTAGAGTCAGGCTTGGCACTTATAATGCATACTTATCCCATTGAAGTGCCATACTGATGCCACAGGAAAGCTTAGCAAGGTGACTCGAGTCGGACCAAGAATAGTCTGCAGCGGATTTGATAGCCCACGCAGTGCAAGTGTCATTTATACGTCATAATTTCATAGAAGTTTGACGTTTAAAATAACACTTTAAATGCACTTATGGCACTTCAATGGGATATGTATGTATTATTACTGCCAAGTCAAAGTGTATGAAGAGCCAAAATTTTCCAAAGTTAGGTTCTTGCCTAACTTCATGTTCCAAAACAGACCTTATTTACAACAGCAAAAAGTTTATTTTGACTCACCGACACCGATGTTCTGCGTAAGCGCCTGGATACCGAAGTACGTGAAGGGTCCAGCTTCGAACACGAGGTTTTCACGCCCCACCGTCACCTCCACGCGACCTTCCAGAATCAACACGAAGTAGTCCACCTGAAAACGGAGACAATTAGACTATATACAATATGTTAGGACAGCTGGTAGAGCCGGTAACCACGTTACGAAGAATTTTATCGACAAATCACCTTTCATGTATTTTTTCTCAACCATTTTTAATTTGCACCAAACATATATACCGGGTGTGGCCTGTAACACGGTCAACGAATTAAAACATAGATTGCACTCCTCAAACGGTGACACTTTGTTCAACAACTTTTAAAAACTACGAAGTAAATATTTAGACTCCCTATTTTTCATACAAAATAAATATTATCTTCAATGGACGCCATCGCCGCGCCATATCATTGTGATTGACGTTGCTTGACACGCCTTAAACATAACAAAATTTTCAATACATTGCGTCTTAGAATAAACTTTAAAGTGTATTAAAAATCAAACAACAAGTTATTTCTAAAAGTCGCTGAACAAATGTTGGTCAGTATGAGGAGTACAGTCTACAGTTAAATTCTTTGCTCATGTTACAGGCCACCCCGGTATATAGCAGGTCAAACAACTTTGTCAGTAGTAAAAGCATAGAGAAATATATTAAGAATAGAGTGACTCCATACATCAGTTTTGGGACAAAAAAGACTATTATTTTCGCAGTCGACATCTAGCACCGCTACGCGTTACTAGATGTCTCTCGTGTGGCGACTCACGAAAATTGTATTGCACAACAATTTACAACTAATATTAGAAGCAGAAGGAGTGAAAATAGAGTTCTGGTTATAATATTAGCTGAAAATTGTTGAGCATTAGACTATTCGGTCGCCACTGCATCAATTGTCAAGAAGCAGTACTGATCGGTCCGGTACCAAAACTGATGTATGGAGCACTCTTGTTTTACTATATTTCTCTATGGTTAAAGTAACATTTTATGCACATACCGGTCTACCCTCTTGGAAGACGTAGGCCTTCGGGTCGTTCCTGTCCTCGTCTCCCCGCAACTTGATATGCTTCACCACATCCTGCTTCAGCAGTCTTCGGAGCACCGTCTCCGAGATCATCTCTGGACGGAACGGATCCACACCTGGAATGTTTAAGTGATTTATGAGTTCCGGGCAGGGCTCGGAAACCGTTTTATTTTTCAAACCGGTTTCGTTCATTCACCCGAGAACGAAAAGGATTTCGTTTCCGTTCGCGGTTACCGGTTAAAGAACTGTTATTAAGATACCGATTTATGCTTGATTCGTTCGCTTTCCGTTTTTGTGGAACGAAATTAACCGGTTAAATTGAAAATATCGCAGCGAGATGGAACGAGTAAGTATTGCTATCTCTTTCACGTATGACAACGAGTTTAACCAAAAGTCTCCGAAAGCGATGACTAACCGGTATTATGTCGTTCCCTGCGAACCATAAAGTTCCGGTCCCTCTTCTTACCGGTTAGGTGAGAGAACGTAATTTTTTAGTTCGCGTTCCATCAATTAACCGGTTTTTTAATGAACGAAATAATGTAACGGTTTTGGAACAATATTAGCAGGTATTTACCGGTTCCGAGCCCTGGTTCCGGGTCATTCCTAAGTGCAGAGGCTCTGGACGGAAGGGATCCACACCGGACCCCTATTCGACAAGCGACGTTTGACGTATCGTGTTGATGTCCCGTTGATGTGGGAAAAATCATATGTTCTCGAATACGTACCATGTCAAAATTTGACATTAACAATCCACAGTTAGGGTGACAAGCAAACCAAACCGAACCACCCCTAGTTTAGAGTTGAGTTTTGGATGGTTTTGGTTGTACCAAATGATATTATCCACCGTTGATGGAATCAACACTCAGTATGCAATAAAATCAACTGTTGATTTGACGTGGATGCGAAATCTGACAGTTGTACGTGTCGAATTTGGCCCCAGCATGGCAACGCGGCGAGCGTGATGGGCACCGTTGCGTCAGATCGTTAACATCTCCTGAGGATACCTCGTAGAGAGGCGAAACAAGTGTCGAGTATTGTTCTTTTGGTGGTGGTCTGTCATATTAATTTTGTTGTTCGTTGGTTTGTTATATTTATTTTTGCGGTGGGTGAGAACAATAATTGCATGTTAAAAAAATAAAGTAATAAGAATGACTCAAGTTAGACCGGGCCGTGTCCGGGCCGGAGCTTCCGGAGCTTACTTTTCTATGACTTGACAGGCGATCACATGACGCTTTCCATAGAAAACGATTCGCCGGAAGCTCCGGCCCGGACACGGCCCGGTCTAACGTGAGTCATCCTTTACGGGTTAGCACTGATTGCCTAGCACGTTATCTTTTCGCGGATTAGCAAAGTAATATTTTGGTTTCAATTAATATGGATTTCGCAAAGTAACGCCTGAAACTATTCACGATTAGCAAAATAATATTTTGGTTTTAATGAACTCTAACATGGGTTAGTAAAATAATGTGGTTCTCCAGCAATCTTAACCAGGATAAATAAGAATAAAACACAACGGGTTGCACTCCGGGAGCGCCGGCAGAAGTGAAAACTCTGTAACAGTTTTTCGATCAGGTCACGTGTCCGTCTTACGTCTTACGAATCTTACGGTCACGTGACCTGTCGCGAGTTTAACATTTTTTCCCCAACTCAAAAAGTGCACAACGCCGCTAAAGAAGTTTTCACCACACCAGCTCGGAAAGCCTTACTTTGCACTTCAAAAACTGATAGCAAAGTTGCATTTTATTCACATGTGAGACAAAGTAATCAAATGCAAATTTTGAGTTGTTTTCTTATGTTTGCTGGTAAAATTGGCTTTTAAATGATGATTTTGGATAATAAATATGTAATAACATTTAATTGGTATTGATTTGGTTTGATTTTGTTTGATATTTTACATTTAATATTTGCTTCGGGTTGGTGTGATGAAAAATTTTGTGTTTCACTCGGGGGCAAATTTTGTTTAACCCTCGTGCTTTGACACCCCCGCAACGCTCAAGATTCCATTTTTCGAACCACTCGCTACGCTCGTGGTTCAATTTTGGAATCTTTCGCTTGCTCGGGTATCAATATTAGCACGAGCGGTTAAACAACAACTTTGCCCCCTTGTAAAACAAATGTGTGATCCTCCCCAGCCGGACCACCTCGTCTGATTGCGCTCAGTTTTTAATGGCGAAATGTACCTCTAATGTACTTCACGTACCTCGTCGGAAATTGAACGTACCTCTGTAGTTTGGCAGATATATGCGTTTAAAAGGGGTCCGGCTGGGAAGTAGAATCTGCAGCCGGACCACGCCTGGATCCGCTGATATCTGTTATTTTGAGATATAATTTAAATAACAGATGAATGTACCTGTTACGTACCTCTGAATAAATACTTTTTTTATTTAAAAAATGGTCTCATAAATGGATTTTCATACATTTCATTTTTTGAGTATACTACGCGTAAGCGCCTGTCAAAAAATAATAGCAACAGAGATAGTAGAAAACAAATGTATTCAATTCGGGCAAGGCGTCTAACGTGACAACTAGATACAAATGTGGGTGGTTATAGGAAGTGTTTTAAACCGACACGAGTTGCGAATTACCTTTTCGCACGTGTATTTTACAACGTTATACAGAACATATGGATATGGCCCTTTAAATTTTCAGACGTCCGAAAACAGGCAAGCCGGTGGGAATCGGCTTTTATGGACGCGCCGCCACTGATAGGTAGGGCCCTTACAGGCGGGATGCATACTTTCAGATCTTGAAAATCAAATAAGAAATAAGTAAAACTAAACTTCATTCCGTCTGAATATTTTTTATTTAAGAATCACAAAATTAATATCACGAATAAATTGTCAGTTTCATGAAGTTTCGCTAGGTTACTTAATTAGATCTCGAATCCATGAAACAGATGATGAAAAAAAAACAGCCCTGTTAGTACTTCGCACCTAAGCAGCAAGAACATATCTGGCCTGGTGCCGCCCAATGTACTCTAGGATGTACACTCAGTTTCTATGTAATGTCCACCTTAATTTAAAACAAAGTAGGTAGCATTTCATTTGTCTCGTAAAATTTCCGAACAAATGAAATTCAACTCAGTTGAAAATAAAACAAGATTCTAACTTTCTTTTGATTATTGGCTATTATTTTGTATGGTGGGCGGCACGAGGGGAAAACACATAACATAAATAGAAATTAAGGTTTAAGTAAATCACCTTTACATTTACATTGTTTTGCACGATATAGCTGGTGGTCGCCAGTCAGATCATGAAACGCCGCCATTTCATGATCTGCCTAGCGAACACCAGCCATATCGTGCAAACCTCAAGGGGTGATAATCCTAGGCAGATCACCAGCGACCACCAGCTATATCGTGCAAACCAATGAATGGCGGCGTTTCATGATCTGCCTAGGAATATCACCCCTTGAGGTTTGCACGATATGGCTGGTGTTCTGCCTAGGCATATCACCAATTGAGAGTTGCACAATATGGCTGGTGTTCGCTAGGCAGATCATGAAATGGCGGCGTTTCATGATCTGACTGGCGACCACCAGCTATATCGTGCAAACCTCAAGGGGTGGTAATACTGATAGGTAATCCTAGGCAGATCACCAGTGAACACCAGCTATATCGTGCAAACTAATGAAACGCCGCCATTTTATGATCTGCCTAGCGAACACCAGCCATATTGTGAAAACTATAGTTTGCTGCTGTATATATAGTTTTTACGCTTTCTTGTGAAAGAAAGGGACAAACTTCATTTGTCATCTCTCACTCGGCCCGTTTTTTCGCATAAATGTACGGTATTATTATAGTAATAGGTTTTTGCATTTACCTAAGTTTGATATATATTTGGCCAAACCAAAGTCAGTAAATAAGAACAAAAAAACTATACCCATCCTTTTCTTTTGGGTGCTAGTACTAATGTAAGACAAAGATAGTATTATGATTCTCTCTGTCTATATTTGAAACGACATGTAGTCCTTTGACAAACTATATAAAGTTGGTCAAGCAGATCTTGTCAGTATATAAAGGCGGCACATTTGAAAAATTTAGGCGCGAAGTGATAAAGTCTCATAGAAAATTTGAATTTCGCGCCTTTTCTACTGTCAAGATTTGCTTGACCATCTATATGCTCTGGCAACACCCACCTTGTCATTAGAAAATTTCGGCAAATTTAAAAAATGTTTCATGATTGGAATTTCGCGCATTTTCCTACTGACAAATTAGATGTGTTAGATTACCTATAGGTAATGCAGGGTGGAAAAAATTGATGGGCCCTGGAAGGAAACTGCCTTCAAACCTAAGTTATAGCGCATTATACTTAAAGGAAACATTCTTTTATTTCTAAAAAGAAACAAAACTGCATTCAAAGATATTCATTTTTCTTCAATTTTTTTTGTAATAAAAATAATTATTTTTGAGTACTAAATATTCGATTTTATGGATATGTTTCTTGTTTGCCTAATGTTTCTTGGAGAAATGTTATCATTAACAAAAATTCTAAAACTTAAACACACGCTACGTTATTCTAAGCTAATTTAAAAAAAAGCTTTAAATGCAGTTTTGTCTCTTGTTAAAAATAAAAGAATGTTTAATTTAAGTAGGTACAATGAGCTAGCTTAAGATTTTAAGTTACTATAGTAGTGGACCCTATAATGGACGTGGAACCAGTAATGGGACAAAAAAACATAATTCCTCGAAAATAAGTATCTAAAAGTAGTTTATAAACACTGGCTGTATATTATCATAAATAAGAGTCCTAGAGCTGTTTTAGTTTGAAGTTTTATTAAAATTGGTTGTTTTTTAAGAAATTGGCGTCAACCTAAAAGTTGTCGTGTCACTGAAAAAAAATACCACTACGAATTCTTAACAACTTCGCTAAGAGAGGTGAGTTAGTTTATTAAATTTTAATTAATTAATACTTGATGAAAACTAGAATGTGTTTTGTTAATTGCATTTACCATGAGATAAGGTATACAACACACTATGTTGTGACTCCACGGATGTAAAAAAATAGTGGTATTTGGCCTAATCCCATTATAGGAGCTGTAAAACTGCGTACCTCCTATGATGGGACAAATGACAGAATGATGCTTGCTATGCCATAATTTCATGTTTAAACAATACATAAATAAAATGTAGTTAAGAAATATGTCAATCAGGAGGTATTCTTGCACTTCGGATAAATTAATATCGTTTTTCCAAACTTTTATTTAACTTGCCCTGTTAGTTAGTGTGGGTCCAATCTTGGTAGTTGAATTTGAGCCACTTTCGATTTCCGATTCAGTTGAAATTTTGTGTAAGTACGTAATTAAGTATGAAAATCGGATGATAATGCAATATTATGATAACATGGACCTGATCTGATGATGGAGACAGGAGGTGGCCATGGGAACTATATCGCATTAAACCCTAACTAATTGTGTTAGGGTATATTAGAATTGTCTCGATGGATCTAATACAATAACAATTGGCTGTGGAAAGAAAAATACATTCAGCGATAAAAGCTTATACCAGAAATTGTTTTATTTTGCCATAATTTATTCCCCATTTCAATATTTTATACTGATAGAGCAATATGTCCATTATAGGGGGCCCATTACTGGATCCACGTCCATTACCGGGGGCCCATTACTGGAACTTTGGTGTCCATGACTGGAGAAAAAAAGCATAGTTTTAATTTGTTAAATATGTGGAAACTAATTGCAGTATCTTTGATACAACACGCCTAAAACATGAAAGACGGATAGGACTTTCATCTTTTAACACGCTAAGCGGTAGACCATTTACATGTATAAGGGAAATATCATAAATACTCCAAATTTCCTCTTAAATGTCCCATGACTGGTGCTGTTACTATATCCTTCCAGGTTCCGTAATTTTTTTCCACACTGTATATTCCGGTATAACCGGCATATTTAGTACTTAAGTTATACATAGGATATAAATTTCAGTCGGAAATAATAATGATAATCATTTAAATACAATAATATTACAGTTTCAAAAGTCTAATAGAGCGTCATGGCAAGAAACAAAAAAGCCGGTCAAGTGCGAGTCAAACTCGTACACGAAGGTCCTCGTACCATTCCGTATTATCACTAATATCGAGCAAACAACGGCAAACAAATCACGTTTGTTGTATGGAATGAACTTAAATATTTAACTTATTGTTTTTAGTATTTGTTATAGCGGCAACAGAAATACTTCATCTCTGATGATTTCAACTGTATACTGTAAAACGTTGTAAAATACACGTGCGAAAAGGCAATTCGCAACTCGTGTCGGTTTGAAACACTCCCTATAACCACCCACATTTGTATCTAGTTGTCACGTTAGACGCCTTGCCCGAATTGAATACATTTGTTTTCTACTATCTCTGTTGCTATTATTTTTTGACAGGCGCTTACGCGTAGTATACTCAAAAAATGAAATGTATGAAAATCCATTTATGAGACCATTTTTTAAATAAAAAAAGTATTTATTCAGAGGTACGTAACAGGTACATTCATCTGTTATTTAAATTATATCTCAAAATAACAGATATCAGCGGATCCAGGCGTGGTCCGGCTGCAGATTCTACTTCCCAGCCGGACCCCTTTTAAACGCATATATCTGCCAAACTACAGAGGTACGTTCAATTTCCGACGAGGTACGTGAAGTACATTAGAGGTACATTTCGCCATTAAAAACTGAGCGCAATCAGACGAGGTGGTCCGGCTGGGGAGGATCACACAAAACAAATAACTATTTCACTTCAATAACTTACTAGTGGAGAGGAACTGGAAGGTGGCCAGCACCAGCTGCGGGGACACGTGGACGCGGTGAGGCTGGTGACCCGCAAAGGCTGCCAGGTCTTGGAAGCGGTTCAGAGGGCGCGCCAGACGTTTCTTGGTGCGGTTGTCAGCTGGAAAGGAAAACGAAGAATGTTGGAAACAAAGAAACGAAAATTTCGTAAATACATACGGCATAAATAAGTGATTAAATTTTTTAAGTCTAAAAGGAAAATTATTGTTAAAGCGCATAATTTATAACTTAGATCAGCGGTCGACAACAAGCGGCCCGCGGGCTGCATGCGGCCCGCGAACCTCTCGCTTGCCGGGAGCGTCCTTGGCTATTTTGTATGTAATTTTGACAAACGACAATGTCTGCTAAAGTCACAAATATTACCAAAGTGTGGCCCGCGTCAACTTCGTTAACTATTATATGGCCCTTGGCTGCTAAAAGGTTGCCGACCGCTGACTTAGATACCACATTGAGAAATTTTCAAATCCTTTGAGTTGTCGTAAATAGCTAGGGTTCATGCATGTTTTAGGTTAATCTTTACGTATTTAAGCTTGCTATTTTTACTTTTGTGTATATCATGTTTTACTTTGTGTGCGTATATTATGTTAAATGAATTGCGTGGAATGTTATGCTAGTTATAAGTCTAGGATCCATGTTCCTTTCATACGTGCTTATAATTAACGAGATTGGCAGAAATAAATAAAACTGACTCTGCATATAATACCCACTAGTTCAAAGATACACACGGCCGGCCATTCCTATATAAACCCGAGCCGTTTGTAGCTTATTCAGAGACTTCAGAGAGCTTAACTCAATCACTTGCCTGAACACTCTCCAGTAAATAAACTCAAATATATGTGTTTTTATTTCACACAACACATATACCGGTAAATGGAGGTATAGCGGACTTCGAGACAGCACAGCGGCCGGCGCGTTCCAGCGGCGAGTTTCTACGCTTCACCCAACGAACCCCTCATCACTAAAGTTACAGTCTACACTCCACAAGTAATGTTTTCGATATCGCTGTAGGGATCTCTAAACTACGACTCGAGGCCTTTCTATCGGACCCGCAAAAGGACTCTAATAGTCGTGGCCCTCTGGTCAAAAAATTTGGAGATCGTTGCTCGGTCTAGAGCGAAAACACGATAAGTAGCTCTTAAACGCTAAACTTCTCACAAAAGATAAGTGTACTTACTGATGACGTCACTCTCATCGACAATCTCCGCTTGGATCATCTCCTCGATGACGTCTTCCAAGGTCACTAGACCGACGGTCTGGTAGACCGGGTCGCCGTCACCAGAGCGGTCGATGCGTTGGACGAACGCCATGTGACCCTTGTGACCTGCGGAATAAGGGTTAGATTAGCTACTGAAGGAATAAACTTTGGAGCGTTTCTGCCCGATTCGAATTTTAAGCTACGTCAATTAATAGATCTAGAAACGATATGGATTAGATGTGTCAGTGTTAAAAGTGACGCTATAGTATGAAGAAACGTCACATTTGACACTGACATGTCTAATTCATATCGTTTCTAAACTGCAAAACGTAATTCAAGACCAAAAAAAGTGAGACAATGTTGCCATTGCAATAATTTGTTTCTAAAATTGTAAATTCCTTTTGATAAATAATCACGCTAAGATAATTTATTCATTAGTAATTTTACTCCTACTAATTATAAAAGTACCTACCTAATTATATAAATACAAGACGCGCTAGTAAAAAAGTGGCAACATTTCTTACTTTTTTTTGGTTTCGAATTACGTTTTGCAGTATAGATCTATTAATAGACGTATCTTAAAGTTCGAATTGGGCCGTTTACCACGGTGCGGTACGGCCCCTAAGATAACGTTCGTTTGTATATAATTTCAATTAAATATTTAAGCTGGTCTCATGAAATCTTGTTCTTTAACTTCGCACGATTGCGTTGCGAGTAAGCTGCTATTTATAAAATAAAATAAAAATAACACGTTTGATCTGTTTGGGTTAGGGTCTCCCCTGATATATCGACGCGCATTCGGCAAAAGCCGATAGGAAAAAGCTTTATGTCCACGCAATAAGAGCGAAAAAGTCGTCGTTCGGCTCGGCTCGCATCGGCCGGCGCCTGCCGACGCGTCGACGGCTTTTTCGCTCTTATTGCGTGGACATAAAGCTTTTTCCTATCGGCTTTTGCCGAATGCGCGTCGATATATCAGGGGAGACCCTTAGCGTTCATAAATATAACACTTTAAAATCTCGCGTTTTGTACACATATTTAATTACACAAACGGGTCTATCATTATTTCATTGTTTTTACCTTAAATTCCAACGTTTCAACTGAGTTGCACCAGCTGTGGTCACGGGAAGACGGGAAGGTGTGTGTGTTTAAGTTTAGTTCTCGAGATATGTATTTAGCAATGTGACAGACGGACGGACAAAGTCGCACCATAAGGGTACCTTTTCGGTACGGAACCCTAAAAAGGAATTCTTAATTTCTTTAGTTTAGCCACAAACCGCAACAGAGCTATTTTCGCATTTTCGATACCTCTTAATTGTGGAGAACGTTATTTGAGCACGTTCGTCATAACCTAATAAAAATCTGGCACACAGCTGGTCAAACATCGCATTTTAAATATCTATAAAATCCCAGCTTTAATCCAAGATTGATATGATATAATATGACGTCATTAGATAAACTATATAAAAATACATTACGATATCGTCTGGCGCACAGACAAAACATCCTCCAGACTGAGCATAGTCGCGCTACCCCCTCTGCCACGCATACGGTAATTTAGTCCATGTTCGAGTCGAAAGTGTCTTTGTGTGACGTCCGTGTCTTTGAACGGACCAATCACGGCACGGGACTTCGCTCACCTCGTCCCACGCACCCCCGCATTTCTGGCAACATCGGTTGCATGAAATAATTGCTCTAAACTCGGTCTAGAGGATTCCTAGTCTATGGTCTGGCGATATGCCAGACAGGCCGGCCTCTGCACCATAGTGAATATTAACTGGCGATTATAAACCTTACGGTAAAGACATAAGGGTCACCGATGGACATGGACAAGTTAAGGTTGGTATTAGTTTTATTGACATGTGGCATGCAGACAGTGATGGACGTCAATATTGAAGTTGAGACGTTGTTTACTACCAAAAAGAATTCATTGTGATAGAGAGGTAGAGTCAAAAGAAAAGTCTGCAGCGGATTTGATAGCCCACGCAGTGCAAGTATTATTTTAAACGTCAAACTTCTATGAAATTATGATTTATAAATAACACTGACACTGCGAGGACTATCAAAATCGCTGCAGACTTTTCGTGCATTAACTCTAAAGGGGCCCACTGATTAACAGGCCGCCGGACGATATCTGCCTGTCAGTTAGAACAAAATTTTGACAATTCCGTACAACTGACCGGCCGATACCGTCCGGCGGACTGTTAGTCAGTGGTCGGCTTAAAGTCTAACAAAAAAACTTGCCCCTTAGCTTGACATCAAAAACAGTCTATACCTAAGGCCCCCCCCACATCTGGCGTCTTTCGAGCGTCGGCGTCTGTCGGCGTCGGTCCAGAGCTATGGAAAATGACGTCGCTGCGCAGTTGCGTCGACGCTGCGTCGACGTTGCGTCGACCTCGGCCATAGAATTGTAGACGCCGACGCTCGAAAGACGCCAGATGTGGGGGGGCCCTAAATAACACGATTCAAATATTCTGTGTCAATAGAGAGTTTACTGCAATGTTCTGCCGCCAGAGTGCAGCCCTAAGTGTATGTCGTAAACCATAGAGTAACTCATCTAGGTCTTAAACATTTTTTTGACAAGTTTTCATCGATCAAGGCGGTTTGTTTGCAGGTGGCTTACCGGGGAAATTTCGTTGTTTGCCTCTCTATATCGATCGAATAAGAAATAATGATAGAGACGCAGAAACCGTACTTTCGATTTTCGTATTTCGCGGTAGGCCCTGTGACTGTGCTAGTGACGCCCTCTACGCAGAGTATTGCGTAATATTCCCTATTGTTTAAACGCGAAATGAATCGAAAATAATTTGAAGTGGACTGTATGATTTTTACATTAAGACGAAAACTTTCTTTTGCTATTAAATATTTAAGTATATCTGTTAGACCTTCATGGTTTACTTAGATATCGATGACTAGAGGAATGTCACATTTGAGTTTAGTTGACTTATTGATTTAGCTATCAAATAAAGCACGTATATATTTCTATATTATTATTTAATGTAATTAGAGATACAACAGAATGGCGACGAGTTATGATCGAATAAAATAAAAATACAATAATTCCACGCGAAGTTATATCCGCGGTACCTCAAACTACAGCTAGTTGACTAATTCCTTTACAATGGAAAAGCTAGCAGAAGTGCTCGCCGAGATGATGGAAACCATGAAAGGTATGCAAAGCCAACAAATAATTTTGCAAAACGCATTGCTTAACCAAAGCGCAAATACAAAACCAGTAAGCGGAATTACACTCCAACCTTACGATGAATTACACGAAACATTCGATAGTTATTTACAACGGCTACAAAATTACATTACTCTTAAAGGCGTTACGGATGCAAATATAAAGTTACAAATTTTCTTAAACTGCATCGGGCCGAAATACTACCAATTGTTGAAAAATATAACAGCGCCGAATACACCTGAATCAAAGTCTTACGACGATCTAGTAAAGATATTGAAAAATCAAATTGCACCCGAACCCGGTGAAGTAGCACAACAACACAAGTTTTGCCTGAGATTACAGCATGAAGGTGAAAGTATTGCCAATTATGTAGCCGGACTCAAAGAAATAGGAGGTAAATGCAATTTCATCTGCCACAATTGCAACAAAACAACATTTGACACACACCTACGTGTCCAATTCATACGCGGACTACGAAGCTCTGAAATTAAAGAAAAACTGCTACAAGAATCTCCTGATACAAAGTTTGATGACATAATCAAGATTGCCTTGGCTATAGAAACATCCAAATCTGAAACGAAAGAAATGGGACAAGAAATAGAGCCTAACATAAACAAAATATCAATAAAGAATAGATACAGAAACAGTACATACAATGGTAATACAAGTACATACAATGAAAACAGAAATACATATAAAAGAGATGCGAATACACAAAATGAAAATAAAAATACATACAACGGAAATAATAATACGAAGGATAACATCACTTGCTTCCGATGCGGAAAAGAAAACCACAAAGCTAATCAATGTAAACTGAGAAATAAATTATACTGCAAGAAATGTTACACCAAGGGACATGTACAGTCAGTCTGTTTCCAAGAACAAAAACAACTTCATATGGATAGTGACCTATCATACTACGAAAGTGAAGAAGAAATATACGAAATAAAGAAAATACATAATAACTCATCTACAGACAAATTCAACATTACACTTCAGATAAATGGAAAAATGCACACTATTGAAATGGATACGGGAGCTGCAGTTACTACATGCTCTAAAGAATACTTTGAAAAGAATTTTAAAAACGTGAAACTACAAAATACACATATAAAGCTACGTGCATACAACAAACAAATAATGGAACCTATTGGAATATGCAAAGTCAAAATCCTATACAAAAATAAAGAGATTGTTGGAAGAATATTCGTAATCAATGATGACGTAGACACAGTCGTTGGAAGAGAATGGTTGAGAGCGTTAAATATAGACTTTGACATAAAAACAATTACGGAAGAAGATGTTACAGAGAAAGAATTTAAAGATAAACTGAACAAATTATTACAAGATCATGAAGAGCTATTTTCGGAAAAAGTGGGAGAAATTAAAAACTTTAAAGTTGCGTTTAAGTTAAAAGATGGTACTATACCTATATTTCTGAAGCCACGTCCAGTACCATTTGCTCTTAAAGACAAGGTTGAAGCCGAAATAGACCGATTAGAAGAAAAAGGAATTCAGAAGAGGTGATAGAGTTCAAATAAGAATGTACGACGACAACAAGTGGAAATTTGGAACAATTACGGAAAGAAAAGGGAAACTTCACTACGAAGTCGAAGTAGAAGGAAAATTACATCAGAGACATACAGATCAAATTAAAAAGACGTCATGTAGCGGTGATGTTCCATACGTCTATTTACCCAGGCCAAGTTCACCTATCACAGAGCCTACACCAAGTCAACCGTATGTGGAAACAACTGCACCCCCAGAACGGGTTAATGATGCACAGAATGTACCGAGCCCAAGTACTAGGCAAAGCGGTGTGTCTGACGTAGGAACCTTACCTATACCCATGGATGTAGCACCAGAACCTCCAACCCTAGATGAGACACAGGCAACTACATTGCCAGATACGGTTGAGAACTCTACAGAGCCCGTGCTACGCCGGAGTACAAGAAATAGAAAAGCACCAACACGTCTCAATCTCTAACCTGACTTTGAATCTATTAACGAGGGAGAGTGTTAGACCTTCATGGTTTACTTAGATATCGATGACTAGAGGAATGTCACATTTGAGTTTAGTTGACTTATTGATTTAGCTATCAAATAAAGCACGTATATATTTCTATATTATTATTTAATGTAATTAGAGATACAACAATATCGAATTCACGAGAAATAACAACTTAGAGCAGTGCACAATCACATACCTTTACGTTGATGATGGTGAAGGTTCGCGCAGGTTCAGGCTCGCTCCCAGAGGATTCCAAGGTGTTGGACGTGCGAGCTCGGCTTACCGTTACCCTAACCTGGAATACCTCTCTGCAAGGCCTGCCACTCATCCACGCGCACAATGTAATTGGCACTTCTCTAAATTAGTCCGAAAGCACAGAATCTGACCGAAAGTTGGCTTTACAATAATTCTTTCACAATTTTAATTCGGAGCAACGTACTTCTAGTTGGCCGATAAGAAGGTTAATGGCTGCCGGAAACGGCTAGTGTTGTATGTAACTAACCCTACCGGAAGTTAAAGGCTAATAGAGATGTCACCTAAAATCGATATTCAAACGAAAGTTGAACATTCCGCTCACCTAAATATGCAATATTTACGCTGTAAGTAACATTAGAATCCGACAAAATACTTAAAACTAACATACTATGCTAAGTGGTGATATTTACTAGTTTAGGTGATTAGTTCAAAATTGGTAAAGGGCACAGCTTCACGACTGGGCGTTTATACTGTCCAGTGGCTGTGCGGATGGTGGCGACACGACAAATCCCGTCGTTACCGGGATGCAGTTGTACGATGCGGCCTAAGGCCCAATTGAGTGGACTACATTGCTCGTTAGCAATGACGACAAGATCCCCGACTTTTACGTCAGGTTGTTTATTAAACCATTTATGGCGTTGTTGTAAGGTGTGTAAGTATTCTAAGTGCCACTTACGCCAAAAATCCTGATGGATTTTTTGGAGTAATTTCCACCTTTGGAGCGGACCTATTTTAACATCAGTCAGATTGCTTTCTGGCAATATCGTGAGGGGCTCCAATGTGAGGAAGTGACCAGGGGTCAACACCGATAGGTCATTAGGGTCCGAACTGACTGGGGACAGAGGCCTCGAGTTCAGCATAGATTCAAGTTGAGTCAATACCGTGTAAAATTCCTCATATGTCAGACGTTGTAAGCCTATTACACGCGACAGATGAGTTTTCACCGATTTTACTCCAGCTTCGGTTAAGCCAGAAAAATGTGGACTACCAGGCGGGTTGAACACAAATTCTATTTGTTCCCTTTGGGAAGCTTCAGCCATTAAATCCTTAAGCAGGTTGCAGGCACCTACAAAATTTCTGCCTTGGTCCGATATGATTCTTGAGCAGCGACCTCGTCGCGAGATAAACCGGCGCAGAGCTGCCAAGTAGGCCTCTGATGTGAGCTCAGAGACGAGTTCAGAATGAACTGCCTTAGTGGCAGTACACACGAAAACACAAATATATGCCTTGTACGATTTGCTGCCTCTTGCCCTACCTAACGAAATAGTGAAAGGTCCAGCATAATCTACTGCGGTAGACGAAAAGGGTTTCAACTGGCTTATACGAAATGACGGTAGGTCTCCCATGAGAGGCGGTGGGGCCATTTGCGGGCGCACACGAAAGCATCTGAGGCATGACGAGACAACAGAATGAATTGCGCGCTTGGGCGAAAGAATCCAAAAATCCTGAGCAATGAGGTTGTGCAGGGTTTGTAAACCCGGATGGGAAAACCTGCGGTGATATTCCTCGATCACCAACGCCGTGAGCCGATGTTCACGAGGCAACAACATGGGGTGCTTCCTTTCATAGTCGAGCGTGTGGTTATGGGTTAACCGTCCGCCCACCCTCAACAAACCCTCTTCGTCAATGAACGGGTTCAATTTCCGAAGAGGCTTATGAAGTGAGTTAGTTGAACCCTTTTTGATGAGACGAATTTCAGTCGAAAAGACATGCTCCTGGACGTGCCTTACGAGAAATCGTATCACCGAATTGGTTTCACACGTCGACAAGGTCTGTGTCGAGGTTCTCGCTGCGGGATTCTTCAAATTATGAAGATAACGAAAACAATATGCTAATATATTAACGATACGACGAAATGACGAATATTTCAACAAAAGTTGATCGACATAATCCGAATTTATGGCACTAAACAGTGTCAAAACCTTTTCCTCTTCGAATGCGGATCCGTCACTTTGGGTGAGGTGCCTTGGCCAATCCTTTTCAGGACGCGACAACCATGCAGGTCCCGCCCACCATGACTTACACTGCACTAAATCAGCGGGAAGTAATCCACGGGATCCGTGATCCGCTGGGTTATCACCAGTGGAGACATGGTGCCAGCAATCAGGAGCAATTTGCTCTTGAATCGCTGCAGTCCTGTTAGCAACGAATGTTTTCCAACGAGACGGACATGATCGAATCCATGTCAAGACCACGGTTGAGTCTGACCTGGCATATGTTTTAGCGTCATAATGGAAGTCCTTTAACGCATGACGAACTGACGCTACGAGATCCGCCAACAACACTGCCGCCAACAGCTCCAATCGAGGAATGGACAGCCGACGGAGTGGGGAGACTTTGCTTTTTGCACAACAGAGACGAACAATAATTTCTTCGTCATCATTAACCGTGCGACAAAAAACTATTGCGCAATATCCTCGCTCCGAGGCGTCACAAAAGCCATGAATTTGAATGTCATGAGACAAAACCATTCGACGAGGGATGGAGAGTGAACTCAAACACGACAACTGAGATTTTAATTTGAGCCACTCCTCAGCGATAGGTGCGGGAACATCCTCATCCCAGTGGAGCCCGGAAGACCACAAGAGCAGCATCAAATATTTCGCAAGAAAGACCACTGGCGAAAGGAAACCTAAAGGATCAAAGATCCGAGCGATCTCTGAAAGAATCGACCGTTTAGTGCAACGACACTCTACGTTAGAAGTTTTAAACGAAAATGTGTCAGATTTAGGTTGCCACAGCAACCCTAGAATCTTTAGGGATACGTCATGAACGTCCTCGAAATTTCGAAAATGTTCCGAGTATAAATCGGAATCCGACAAATCTGCAAGGAAACCCTGATCGTTGGACGTCCATTTCCTTAAATGCAAACGAGCAGAAGACAAGATTTTTACTAGCTCGTCACGAATGAGTATCGCATTTTCTACCGAATCTGCGCCTGACACGATGTCATCAACATAAGTATCCCTGTTGAGAACTGCAGCACCCAGAGGAGCTGTATCGTTAAACTCCTGCGCCAGCTTCGAAATACACCACAGTGCTTGGTAGGGCGCGCATGACACGCCGTAAGTGACTGTAAGCAAGCGAAAGTCCTTAACAGGCTCCGAGGGAGATGGCCGCCAAAGTATGCGTTGATAACCGCAATCTTGTTTATCGACCAGAAACTGGCGGTACATCTGTTTAATGTCCCCAGTGAAAACGACAACGTGCCATCGAAACCGAATTAATAAATCGAAAATATTCTTTTGCAACTTTGGGCCTGGCAAAAGAGTGTCATTCAGGGACTTTCCGCGGCTATCCTTGGCACTTCCGTCGTACACCGTCCTCAACGGGGTAGAAACCGAATCGGGGCGTAAAATTCCGTGGTGGGGTATGTAATAAAAGGGGCCTTCACACGACGAAGGGGCCCTGACCTCCTCCATATGACCACTATCCAAATAGTCATTCATAAAGTTGACATACGCTGTCCGAAAATCAGAGTTAATATTAAACTTCTTTTCCAAATGTAGAAGTCGCTTAAGTGCGATTTCCCGAGAATTAGAAAACCGGGGGCGATCCTGAAGGCTATCGAAAGTTAATGGGACCACCATTCTTCCTTCAGGACTCCGACAATATTTCGCACCCATAAGGTTTTCACACGACAAGTCATCTTTTGCCAAAGTAACAGAGTTTGGGCGAACGACATTTTCTATTTCCCAAAACTTCTTGATACTGTTGTCCAAAGACACCGACGAAACCAGAAGACACTCCTTGGAATTTCTCAAAGAGCTGTCATCAAATCGACACGATAAATTATTTTTAGGTGATACAGTATTAGGACTTACGACATTTTTTATGTCCCAAGACTGGTCCCTATTCTCCCTTATAGAGAGCGACGAAACGAGATAACAATCCTTGCTTATTTCAGAAGGATTGTTGCGAGAACGACAACGAGAATGCTCCATATCAATACCACAGTCGCCCATCACTAGCCAACCAAAGACAGAGTTAACCCCAGCCGGTTGACCCTCCTCACCCTTCACTAATCCAGGTAGAAGGGATGAGACCATCAGACCCACATTGATCAAAATATCAATGGGTCCTGGTTGGTAATATTGAGGATCAGCTAGGTCCAGATCCTTTAGATGAGTCCATGCCGAGGTATCCAGGTGATCATATGGCATATATCGGAACAAATATTTCATAGCACGAAGGCTTCGAACGAAAACTTATTATTTCCTTTTGAAGGGAATAATTCACACACAACAGACCCACGTGGGGCTGTTGATATGCTTTCAATTCCATTGACAGATCGGTTACACTTACCTATCGATAACCCAAGGCGGTCTGCACAGCGCTTGGTTATGAAGTTACATGCCGAAGCACAATCAAAAAGAATCCGAACAGGCACCAACTGTCCCGTGCAATCCCTCATGCGAGCAACGGCAGTAGAGAAAACTACTGGAGTGTCATTAGTATACACCGATAATGTTGTCAACGGCGATGTGGACTTTGACCCTTGACCACCTTCATCAACTTTTTCAAAGTGAAGTAACGAGTTGTGACGATTACTACATTTATCACAGCGAGCAGTTGACTTACAATGCTTCATACTATGGGATGGCTTTAGGCACACAATACAAAGTTTATTCTCTTTCACCTTGGAAAATCTGTCATTTGGCTTTAATTCTAAAAAATTGGGACATTTTTCCAGCTCATGGCTAGCAACCGCACACACCGGACAAGTTAAAACAGGTGCTGAGGGCACAAGAAGTGAGGATTTATTTTTACTTTTATTACCACTTGGCAATGCCCTAGCGTCCGCCACCTCTAAGGCACGGATCTGTTTATCAACAAATTCTTGCAAAATCTCAATACGAGGGATCTCATTTGAGTTAAACTCAAGTAAAAAAGCCTCCCGTGTTGACTTATCTAATTTTCCCCATAATAAATGAAAGAGCATAAAGTTTTTGTCTGGTAAACCAAATCTGTCTAATACTTGCAATGTTTCTTTAAATATACGATTTACTTTTTCTAATTCAACTGCAGATTTTGATTTAACCTGATCACAATGCAACATTTTCTCATAGTAACCGAAAGCTATTTGTCGTTTCCTGTCATAAAAATCATTCAGCGCATTGTAAGCGTCAGTGTAACTTTCATCCGAAATTGGGTAGTTCTTAATTAAATCGAATGCCTTACCTTGACACGATGTCAAAAGGTAATGCAGCTTTTCAATATTCGAAATGTTTCGTTTATGAATTAATGAATCAAACAATTCTTTAAACGACAACCAATTATGTAATTGACCATCAAACGGTTTTATAACAATTTTAGGTAACTTGGCCGAATTGTTTTCACTTTTGAATAATTTCTGATCGCTTTCATCGCATACTTTTATGGCAGGAACCAGTTTCCGTAACCTAGTTAAAACTGACTTTACCTTTTGTTCGAAATCGACAGTAACCGAAAACTCCGCATCCATGTCTTTCGTTTTAAGCATAATTGCCTTTTGAGCGCGATGAAAATCTTTAATTAAAGGAGTTAAATCTCCTTCAACATAACCTTCCAAATTCACAGAATCATGGAGCAGTTCTAACCGCATGACCGCGTAACCCCGCTCGACCATGTCCATGTCAACATCTCTATCGTTTGTATCACTTTCCGAAACCATTTTTCACGCAATAACCACTGTTTTTATCGAAAAAACAACGAACGAAAACTACGAAAAGCAAAAACAATATTATTGTCGCGAAAGTTGACAGTTGACACAAGTGACAGTGACAGTTAACCGAATTGTTGCCACAGCACGAAACATAGACTAAGATATGACCGAATGGAATGAGCGGAATGATCTGTTACAATGTTGCCAACTAAAATCTACTAATTTCTACTACTAAAAGCCACACTTCCTGTCAGCCATTAACCGAACTGAGAAAATAAAAGTTTACCCACAAGTTTATTACGAAAATATTACGACACGACAAATATGATATTTTAATGCAAAAATAGGTAACTTTTCAATTAATCCGGCCGAAGGAACAATGTTTAAACGCGAAATGAATCGAAAATAATTTGAAGTGGACTGTATGATTTTTACATTAAGATGAAAACTTTCTTTTGCTATTAAATATTTAAGTATATCGAATTCACGAGAAATAACAACTTAGAGCAGTGCACAATCACATACCTTTACGTTGATGATGGTGAAGGTTCGCGCAGGTTCAGGCTCGCTCCCAGAGGATTCCAAGGTGTTGGACGTGCGAGCTCGGCTTACCGTTACCCTAACCTGGAATACCTCTCTGCAAGGCCTGCCACTCATCCACGCGCACAATGTAATTGGCACTTCTCTAAATTAGTCCGAAAGCACAGAATCTGACCGAAAGTTGGCTTTACAATAATTCTTTCACAATTTTAATTCGGAGCAACGTACTTCTAGTTGGCCGATAAGAAGGTTTTTTTTTTTTTTTTTTTCTTCTTTCTGGCTTACTCCCTGCAATTTTGCACAGGGTGAATTTGCCAATGTCGGTGTTGACTTTCACACGTGAGGAGAATGTTCGGTATAATAATTTTGCATTTTTGGGAGGATGTAGTTGGGGAAACCTAAAAACAAATAATTGTTAAAACATCTCAGACAAACACATGACGAATACAACGATTAGCAAAAAAGCGGGAAGCGGATGACAGAACGTTAGTAGTGCCAACATGAAGGAAGTGGAAGAGAAGAAAACGATATACATAATATATGTAGATAGAAATAGAGAGTATAGAATAAGACGAGTATAGATTGACATAAATTATACGCATTAAATTAGAAAAGATAAGACAATATTTAGAGTTTTATGTTATTTGTTTGTAAATATTTAATTAGAATAGAAGTTAGCTTAGTATCCATGTGGCAAAGAAGCGAGCTAAAGCATATAGGTCGTGGAACATTATCGGGTAATACATCGTACAGCGAGTAGCTACATTTTGTACAAGCAAAGAAGATGTGGTCCAAGTTGCCCTCATCCAACCCACATTCACACAATGAGTTCGCACGGACACCAATCATAGCCAGAAATAACGGGGTACATACTTTGCCTAAGCGTAAACGGCAAATGGTGGATATTACCCACTTCGGAGAAGTACGGAATCGATAGAACCACGGTTTTCGAGTAATTCGAGGTTGAACACAGCCATAATGTTTACCAGTCTCCAATCTAGAGATATCCCATTGCCTCTGCCATGTATTAAACATATCAGATAGCGCACAACTCATCAGGTCAGTACTGTAAATTTCCTGTTTTAGTGAACCAATCTCAATCGCCCGTTTTGCCCATATATCAGCCATCTCATTGCCTCTAATACCACAGTGGCTTGGAACCCATCCCAGAACAATATGCAGGCCCCTCGATTCACACCTACGAAGCACAGCTTTAATTTCAAGAATCAATGGAAATTTGGCTTTAAATTTTAATTGATTGCCTACTATTGCCTGCAGGCAACTCCTACTGTCAGAGAAGATAATTGTTTTTTTAATGTTATGTGTGTCTGCATATTTGACAGCCTCAAGAATAGCAACTGCCTCACCTGTGAAAATGGACGCTTGAGGAGGACATTTAAATGGAAGGACGATATTGTACCGTGGAATCCACACTGCTGCTCCCACACATCTTGCAGGATCCACCTTAGAAGCGTCAGTAAAAACCGGTAAGTAATCTTGCCATTTATCTAAAAATTTATTAAATTTGTTATTTGCTCCTGGATCATCTTTGAAAATTCCTATGTCTAATATGACCTTTGGTGAGTGTGTTAGGGTCTCAAACGCCACTTCAAATAATGGGTTAGCACCTGATTGATATAAACTGGGGCGGATATTAATTAATTTTGAAAAAGAAATTACTATTCTGGGAAAGGCTTTATATGTCCAATATCTGCTTTCAGTGACCTCCAGTGCCAGCGCCTGCAAGCGCGGGAGCAGCAAGTGGTTGCTGTAAGAGCTGGCTTTAATCAAGAACCTGTCGGCGAGGTATTGTCTGCGTAGAGCCAACGGCGGTTCAACACCTTCCACCTGCATGCCATTTTTGGGAGAGGGAAGCATAGCACCTAGTATAATCCTTAAACATTTCGCCTGTATAAGATCTAATTTATCTAGACCATCCTTATTGCAGGGTTCCATTAAAAATGACCCATAGTCTATATGGCTACGTATGATGGCATTGTATAGTAGCTTCTGGCAATAAGGATGGGAGCCCCACCAGACACCTGACAATGCTCGAAGAATATTAATATTTTTCTCACATTTACCCAGTACATATTTGTGGTGCGAGGTGCCAGACATTTTATGATCTAAAATAACACCTAGAAATTTTACTGACTCTGTATTTGGAATCATCACACCACCATAACGGACATCTGCGTCAGGCATGGTCCTTCTGCGACTGAAAGTCACTACACAGCTTTTTGTTGGCGATAGGGTCAAACCATGTTCATCAAGCCAATCCTTGAGGTAACCCAAAGCTGTATTCAGACTAGCAGTGGCTTTGTCCATTGATTTTGCTGAGGTGTATAAGACTAGGTCATCAGCATACTGCAAGATATTACAGAAGGATAGGACAGATTGCTCCAAGTCGTAGGTGTAGATACTGTAAAGCAGGGGGCTGAGTACCGATCCTTGCGGTAGACCACGCCACAAAGTTCGAGGTGGGTAATAGGAATTACCATTCCTAATTTTAATTGACCTACCCATGAACAATTTGGTGACAATATGTACAATCTTCGCGGGAATGCTCAGATGTAGCATTTTTGCCCTGAGCACCGGAAGAAGGACATTGTCGTAGGCCGCAGAGATATCTAGAAAACATCCCAGCAGATATTCGTTTTTTGAAAGGGTTAGTCGGATATCAGTTGCTAAGATATTTAAGCTGTCCATTGTACTACGACCCTTTCGGAAGCCAAACTGCGTGTCAGCTAGAATACCCTTGTTTTCCACAAACCATTCCAATCTATTTTTAACCAGATGCTCTAATATCTTTCCCATTGTCGCGGAAAGAGCAATCGGGCGATATGAGCTAGCTTCGTCTGGGTTTTTAGACGGTTTTAGGATTGGGATAATAACTTGGGTCTTCCAGTCAACTGGGATCTCTCCCGTGTCAAAAGCATGGTTTAGAATACCGAGCAGATAGTCCTGTGAAGATGAATTGAGCTTAGACAGGAAACAGTATGGTATGCCATCCTCTCCAGGTGTAGTATTTCTCAATCCACTAAGCACTAGACTGAGTTCTGAATATGAGAAAGGCATGTCCAGTGAGCTCAAGGTGCCTGACAGCGGGGGAAGTAACAAGCAGGATGCTTCAGGGACAGTTGACGGGGCAAGTCTATCCGCAAAGTCGGCCAGCCAAGGAGCATCTGTGGTGGGCATAGACTCTGGATGAAATGAACCCCTGAACCTCTTTATGTTCCGCCATACAAGTGATGGAGGGGTTCTAGGAGATAAGCTCTCACAGAATCCCTTCCATCCCCTCTTTTTAGCTTTTGCTAGGAAGCGCTTTGTACGTGCCGAGATTTTTTTTAAAGAAATGTAATCATCTAAATTTCCGGAATTGTTAAAAGTTTTTTCAGCGGCATCTCTTTCCTTAACGGCTGCCGTACAGTCTGCGTTCCACCACGGGGGTGAAGGGATTTTAAGTCTAGCAGGTTTCTTTTTTGGTATAAATTTATCGGCGGACTCTATTAACACATTTTTAAATTTTAAATATTTTTCATCTTGACCCATTTCGCTCGTGTCCCACTCTTTCATACTTTCCTCTACAAATAATGCGTAATTGGGCCAGTCTGCTGATTGAATTTTGTGTTTTAAAAGAGGTTCAGGGGACGGAATTGGAAGAATAGAAGAAGGCTTCGTGATAATAATTGGGAAATGGTCACTGCCGAACGACTGGCGTAATACCCTCCAGGATAATACAGAAGACAAACTAGGAGAACACACAGATAGATCGAGGACTGACTGGGGGTTCTGTCCTGGGTATACCCGATGCGTGGGAGTACCGTCATTAATAACTCCCACATTGATTTCATCGAATAAATCTAACAGGGCTGATGAAAATGCATCCGAATGGTATGACCCCCATGACATATTGTGACAATTGAAGTCCCCTAAAATCATAAGAGGAGGTGGAACCGATTTGAGAATAGATTTTAATTCATATATATCAACTACTTCAGGATGGGGAATGTATATAGAAATGAAATTAATGCCTATAACCTTGGCAGCTACGGCATTAATCCCATCCGAATGAGGGGGAATAGAGATTTGGGCGAAAGGGTAACTGCGTTTGATGAACAACGCACATCCGGCGCGTCCATCATTGCGGTCTTCCCGGAGACATGAGAAGCCCGGCACTCTGAAAAAGGAGCCGGGGCGTAACCACGTCTCCGAAATGGCCGCAACAGTCACAGCATGATTGTTGATGAGCTGAATAAGGTCAGGTTTCTTTGGTATAATGCTTCGACTATTCCACTGAAGAAATGTGACCGGGGGGGCCATTATGGAATGTAAGTCTTTCCGCGAGTGTGATCATTAAGGGTGCAACGTCGTCTGGTAGGCAATCGCTCCACTTAGCGATTATGTTTGTCAAGAATTTTAGACAGAGCTCCATTAGGTCTTCATTAGGAGTGATTCTATTGTAAGCAGAAGAATCTTTCAGAGCTTGGCCATTGGGCAGTTGAGGTGGGGGAGTTCGGACAATATTGTTGTGAGCTACTCTATCATAACCGGGGGAGAGGGAGACCCTCGTCCGGGGCGCTCGATATACGGTCTTACGATATGAAGTGGTGGGCGGAGGGGTTGGCATGAAAGTATCAGGGTGGCATGGGGATTGGGAAGATCGTGAAGAGTCTGTAACCGGCTCAAACATGACTCTTGCTACATCTGAATATGGCCTGCGAACCGCTGAGAACTGTGCTGCTGCTTCTGCGTATGAGATATTCTGTTCAGACATGGCAAGTTTAATGGCCTTTTGTCGACCATATTCATTGCATACTTTTTCTGTAGCAAAGTGTCTGCCGGAACAAAATATACATGTCACATGTTCTGGAGCTACATTGCATCCATCACCGGGGTGTTTTTGTGCACACTTATAGCATCTGGCATCAGACCGGCACTGTGTTTGAATATGTCCGAACCTAAGGCACTTCCTACATTGAATAATTGGCAGTTGATACACTTCTACAACTAGTGAGGTGTAGTATGCGAAGATTTTTGATGGTAAAGATTGCCCTTCAAAAGTAACCACCACTGACTGGGTTGGTACCCAGGATGAGGAGCCATCATCTTTTGTCACCCTTCGTTGCAGTCGTCGAGCCTTAAGGATTTTTCCTTTACCTTCTTTGAGGTTTGTGCCGTTGACTAACTCCTCCATCGACCAATCCGAAGGAACTCCTCGCACAACTCCCATACGCGACACATGGTATGAAGGAATATCAGCTATAAACTTATGTTTGTCTAGTAGCGGGTGTTTTAGGAAACTATTTGCATCAGCTGCTGTGGAGAAAGTTACTGCTACTCTGTTGCGACCTACTGATTTAATACCACCTTCTTTCTGGATATTATGAACATTTGCTTGAGTAAGCAAAAGGCCTACATTGATGGGTTTTAGAGAGGCATTGGAAGATGGTGCAGACTCTCTAGAGACATGAACTATAAATGGTCCATCATCTTCGGCATTATACTCTCGGTGTTTGCTGTCTAGACTGGGGTGTTTGTATAAATGTGGGTTGAACTCATCTGAATTATTTTTGTTTAAATCAACTGTATTAATTTGACTTGTCTCTGCTGGATCATTTTTGTTTAACTCAACCACAATACTGTTGTTCGACTCCACTGTATTAATTGTATTACCCGATTGATTGCCGGCCTCTGACGGGTCGATTACAATTTTTTTAGGAGAAGGCTCCAGCTTGGTCGGTGACAAATCCAAGTTACGTTTACGTGAGACTGTCTCCCAGTTCATGTCATTATCCGCCTCGTCTGGAGGCTTCTCCTTCTCGTTACCATCCATCTAAACGCCTATAGGATTAACCTACAGTATTATATTTAAATATACCAGCACCTGATTAGTAAACAAGGAAAGTTGTTTTATTTAAGGAAATATAACCTAAAAACGAACCACTCACTCAACGCGCTACTCCTCAATCCGATAAGAAGGTTAATGGCTGCCGGAAACGGCTAGTGTTGTATGTAACTAACCCTACCGGAAGTTAAAGGCTAATAGAGATGTCACCTAAAATCGATATTCAAACGAAAGTTGAACACCTATACTGCCTATGTTCGAATAGGGAATATTAGGCAAAGCTCTGCGTAGATGGCACCTTTGTGGCACATATAGTAAACAAACCACATTGACACATCACACGTCACGTCAATCACATGGCCTACCGCGAAACAAGAAAATCAAAATTTCAGTATCTAATCTCTCTATGACTCTTGCATATTCGAGCGATAAAGAGGCAGATAACTAAATTTAGATTTTCGCATTTCCCGGTAGGCCCTTGTTAACAAACCGCCTTGAGGCATCAATGTCATATTTTATTGTCTGTGAAAACTTGTCAATAAACAGTTTAAGGCACAGTATGTTTATCAACTCACATGAACATGATTCATGCAACTGTAGTTGCGAGCTGTCACCCTTATTTAGTCTATGAATTTACTATAGTCCGTTTTTTTTAGCATTAGAAAGAACTTCGCAGAAGTAAGCTTGTGGTTCCAAATCCGGCACTTTTAGCGGTAATAATTTGAAGTAAATTATATGTATTGACCATGCTACATTAGATAATTTAATAATTATTAACAATTAAAGAGCCTGACAAAAACTGCATGCTTGCTTCTGTGGAGTTCTTTCTAATGCTAAAAAAAACGAACTATAGAGTCGGTGTGCTGCACTCTGGCGGCAGAACATTGCAGTGATATCCCCTATTGGCCTAATACCTAGTTTTATAAATCTGTCTAATAACATGTTTAATATGATAATCAGGGATATGACTAATAAACTCCAGCCGCGGCCTCGCGGTCAAATGCGGACGGTTTTAGCACAAACAAATTATGAAATGAGTTAGTTATTTTAGCTTTCTCGACCTACTTGCGGCGAGATATACCTATATTGAAGATATTTGTTCAAAATTAGCCATAAGGTCGATGTGGCTAATTCCGTCATAGGGACTATTCCGTCCACGAGCGTATATTTCTTTGATTTCCAACTGTAGGAAAAGAAACCATTTGCTTTTGATTGCTGAAACTAAAAGCAATATGCTTTGTCAACGAAATTATCAATGTTTTAGTACAGGGTGTTTGGTACATCGTTTGCCAAATTAAAACGGCAGATAGGTTGAGTCATTTGCTATCTTCTATGTCTAGAAAAAAAAATTGGTTATGGTTTTTTTTACTACTGCGCAAGTAAAAGTGGCATAGACCTGAAAATAAACGTGCACAAAATTAAAAATTTCTAGGCCTGAGAAGATAGCAAATGAGTCAACCTATCTACCGTTCTAATTTGGCAAACGATGTACCAAACACCCTGTATAAAAACGCCAGTGGACGGAATAGGCCCTATGACGGAATTAGCTTCACTGACCTTAACTTTAAAACTTTTTTTTTATGTCGAGCGTCTATTCAAATTAATAATACGTGAGCGACCCGTTTAAAAAGTCCAAGCTTAGGGCTTGGAAAAATTAGAGATGCTCTACCTAGGCTAAGCTGCAATAGCATAAAGTTATTGATTGTCTGCCGGTTTCGAACTTTAAGATACGTCAATTAATAGATCTAGAAACGATATGGATTAGATGTGTCAGTGTCAAAAGTGACGTTTTTTTTGACACTGACATATCTAATCCATACCTATCGTTTCTTGATCTATTAATGTATATAAAAGTTCGAATCGGGCCGTGTGTTTGGCACACCCTGAAGGCTTAAACGGGTTTTTGCATGTACCTTGATGACTATTAACACATTCAACACCAAGAACCCGACTGTCGGGTACACTGTTCGTAGCGACGAGCGTAACCCGTAGCACTTAGTGGTAATGAATGTGTTAATGAGTCATTAAATTCATGTTAATGAGATAGGAATGCTCAAAATATTTATATTACGACTCGGATAATGACTAACTAACCACAAGAATGAGAAAGTTATTCACTAATATTATTCATCATAAATATGACATTTTGTACCCAATCTTATTCAACTTTACTGACACACTAACTAACTATAGGTACCTAAGTACAATTATTAAAGTCCATCTTAACGTGACAACGTTTGAAAGTGCCAATGTGAACTCACATTATACCAAGGAGAAGGTTCCGAAGTGCCCATCAGGGATGTTGCTAATATCCGCATCCGCATCCGCCGAACATCCGCATTATTTTCAACATCCGCATCTGCATCCGCATCCGCATAAAATCGATGCGGAGCATCCGCATGATGCAGATGTCGAACAAGTAGGTAACATGAACGTAGCGGCGCCGGCGGCGTAAGTGCTAGGTAATGTCGTCTTTATATATAAGGACATCGTCTAGATCCCGAAAAGTCGGCCATGTTACTGATGTTTATTAAATAAAACGCACCTATATTCTTGCTCAAATACTAAACGTTTCGTTTTTTTTTAATACAAAATGCTAAAAATGTAATATTTGAGTCCATGGGGTAGTTAGTTAGTATTAGATATGAGCGCCGATAGCCATTTAGCCGGCGGCGGCGCGCCGGTCAAAATCGGTCGGCGGCGGCGGCGAATCGGCGGCGTGGCCTTGAAACACCTTTGATTAATGAAAAAAGAATAAGAACCAAAATATTACCGAAAATACATATTTTTGCTGTAAGAAAGTTATAAAATAAGTGGATTTTTCAATTTCAAGCAATAGTTATTGAATAAAGGTACGAAATTGTTTTATATAGTATATACGATATCGCGCAGCATTAGAGGCGGTCTTAATCTTGGCGAGGCCCTCGCCGGAAGATCTTTGCGTGGCCCTTATCTTTTGTGCTAAGTAAGAAGTAGCGGATTGACTGTATCAGGGAAACGTCTGGTCGACAGTCCAAAGAGCCGAAGTGAGGAAAATCAAGGTCCGTCATTAACTAATATCGACCCAATAAACCGATTTATGGCCAAGGCCGAGCTCCACCTAACACCGAAGACCTGATTCCGACACCTTCGACGCCGTTACAACTGAGCTTCTGAAAGCGGGAGGCAAACCTGCACTGAAGGAGCTCCAGAACACCTTTAACGCCGTTCTTTTCGATGGGAGAACTCCAGTGGTATGGAGGAGGAGTGCTGTCGTGCTGTTCTTCAAAAAGGGAAATAAGGCCCTATTGAAGAACTATCGACCCATTTAGCTCCTAAGCCACATCTACAAGCTGTTTTCGAGGGTCATCACGAACCGCCTAGCACGAAGACTCGACGAATTTCAGCCACCGGAGCAGGCCGGATTTCGAGGAGGATACGGCACCATAGACCACATCTTCACAGTGCGGCAGATTATACAGAAGACTGAGGAGTATAATCGGCCCCTGTGCTTAGCATTTGTGGACTATGAGAAAGCCTTTGACTCCATTGAAATCTTGGCTGTTCTGGATTCCCTGCAGCGATGCCAAGTCGACTGGCGATATATCCAAGTGTTGAGATGTCTGTACAACGCAGCTACCATGTCTGTCCAAGTCCAAAACCAGCAGACAAAGCCTATTCCCATGCATCGTGGTGTGAGACAAGGGGATGTGATTCCCCCAAATTGTTCACAAATGCATTGGAGAATATATTATGTTTAAAACGCTCGACTGGAAGGAACATGGTATCAACATTAATGGCGAGTACATCTCACACTTGCGATTTGCGGACGACATCGTCATCATGGCTGAGACGTTGCAGGATTTAGAGCATATGCTGACCTGTCTAGCTGATTCTTCTCAACGCTAATGTCTCCGGATGAATTTGGACAAAACAAAAGTTATGTTCAACGGACGTGT
Source organism: Cydia fagiglandana (assembly GCF_963556715.1). Taxonomy (NCBI): domain Eukaryota; kingdom Metazoa; phylum Arthropoda; class Insecta; order Lepidoptera; family Tortricidae; genus Cydia; species Cydia fagiglandana. Next base: position 5,063,619 of record NC_085955.1, read on the forward strand.
TGCTCCGGGACCTATTGCAGTACAAGGGGCTGTTCTCGAAGTTGTTCAGGAATACGTCTACCTCGGGCAAATACTGCAGCTAGGAAGGAACAACTTCGAGAAAGAGTCGAATAGAAGGATACAGCTGGGCTGGGCAGCATATGGGAAGCTTCGTCGAGTCTTCACGTCATCAATCCCACAGAGTCTGAAGACAAGTCTTCAATCAGTGCGTCACATACGGAGCCGAAACGTGGGCACTCATGGTAGGACTGGTCCATAAATTTAAAGTCGCTCAGCGAGCTATGGAAAGGGCTATGCTCGGAGTCTCTCTGAGGGATCGTATACGAAATGAAGTAATCCGTCAGAGAACTAAAGTCGTCGACATAGCCCACCGGATTAGCAAGCTGAAGTGGCAGTTGGCCGGTCATATTAGTCGTAGAACCGATAACCGTTGGGGTAGACGAGTTCTCGAGTGAACAGGCAAACGTAGCGTAGGACGCCCTCAGACTAGATGGAGCGATGACCTTCGCAAGGCGGCTGGCAAGAACTGGATTAGATTTGCCGCAAATCGTGCTCAATGGCTTGCAATAAGAGAGGCCTATGTCCAACAGTGGACGAGAGTAGGCTGATGATGATGATGATCGATATTTTTGAATTTTTTGGATCTAAAATACCTTTTGAATGTCTATAAGCTATTGAGACTAGCCCCGTGTAGATCTAAACTACATAAAATATATATCATCTGATTCTGAAAGTAGAAGTATCTACAAGGTCACGCCGATGCCACGCCGATAGCGCAACGTCGGCGGCGGCGGCGCGAAAATTTTGTCGGCGGCGGCGGCGCGCCGGCGCGGCGCTCATATCTAGTTAGTATTAGTAGTACTTACGTTTTTTAAGTACTAAATCTTGATGTGAGGCTTTAAATATCCGCATCCGCATCCGCGAATGTCAAAAAATCTGCATCCGCAACATCCCTGGTGCCCATATGAACAACACATGAAAACTTTATTAAATTATTAGATATTTACTTTGCCTAAGATCTCATTAATACTGGATAGCGGAGTCAGTTATGAAGTTGACCCAAAAAAATTTTATTAAGCTATGAGCTTCATCACATATGATCTTTGAGTAATTCTAAGCATTTCAAGCCTGGGAGGCAATAAGGGGAGGGGGGGTACAAAGATGGCCGCCACCCGCCATCATTCAAAAAAATCTGTTCTGGTCCTGGTGGCTACTAGGGCAAGTTTGGTATCATTTTCGTATAAACCGGAGACGTAGAATTCATTGCTGATATTTGTTTTTTTCAGCTTCATAGTAATTTTACAAGAAAAACGTAAAAAGATGAAAATTTAGGATGGAGGTATTTGCTTTGAGAGCTAATAACTTTTGTATAGTGGCCAAAAATATCATATAAAAAATACTATAATAAAGCGTAATTCATGCAGATTCTAAACATATACACGTTGAGTAATATCCTACTGCAAAAAGACGGTGAAAAAATTATTAAATGACCACAGCGCGGGTAGTTGGACTTTCGTTTATCTTGTGGACCGTCGTTTATCTTACATAATGATCGAGTAAGAGTATGTACGTAGGTATGATTACTTTGCTAGATTTTATGATGACGAATAAAATACTTTCATCCAGACATAATTCATCATACAGACATAATTTTATGCACTTTAATTTTAATGCACCTGCAACGATTTGAGTGGGGCCTAGTGTTATTTGACCGGTGTTTTCTGTAAGCTGGAGGTAAGCAAGTACTTCCCCAGTTGGGCTCTGCTCGGATAGATCTGGAATGACATCCGCTGTGCTGTGCCCTACCACACAAAGCGAGATGACATTCACAGTGCCCATACCTCTCTTTTGAACGTAGTTTAAGGATATACCCGGGTCCAAAATTGGGTCCGAGAAATAACTATTATAAATGAAATTATTCTAAAGGTGCCCACTGATTAACAGTCCGCCGGACGGTATCGGCCTGTCAGTTGTTCGGAACTGTCAAAATTGTTCCAACTGACAGGCCGATACCGTCCGGCGGACTGTTAATCAGTGGGCCCCTTAATAAAATAGCGCTCTTATTTTTGCTGATAATATTAAAACACTATTTATGAGAGAAATTGTACTACTTAGGAAGAGGCAAAATATTTATTTTCATGTTATAACTCACTTTAAGTAATTTTATAGGTACTTACTTGTTGTTTTTAACCGACTTCCAAATCTCAAAGAAGGAGGTTATCAATTCGGTTGTATGTTTTTTTTATTTTATTTTTTTATTTTTTTTATGTTTGTTACTCCATATCTCCGTCATTACTAGATCGATTTTGAAAATTCTTTTTTTGATTGAATGTATATGCATACAGATTGGTTCCGTTTTTGTCAAAACCCAGTTCTGATGATGGGATCCATGAGGAATCGAGGGAACTCCTCAAATCTTAAAGGCATACATATAGTGATTTTTGGGTTTTTATCAACAAATCAAGCATATACACCCAAAAAAGTGACATTTGATGCAGTGGAACTGCTGATTATGATCAGAACGGAACTCTTTAACGACGCATAGTTCACGGTTGGCGATTTGTCCTCTTCGTTATGTTTGTTAAGCAAGTTAAGTTTTTAAGCCACATTTTTGTCAAGCTCGAGTTCTGATGATGGGATCCATGAGGAATCAAGGGAACTCCTCAAATCTTAAAGGCATGCGTATAGAGATTTTTGTATTTACATCAGAAAATCAAGCATTTTCATTAAAAACTGTTGGATTTGATGAAGTGGAACTGCTGATGATGATCAGAACAGACCTCTTCAACGACGCATAGTTCACGGTTGGCGATTTGTCCTCGTCGTTATGTTTGTTAAGCAAGTTAAGTTTTTAAGCCACATTTTTGTCAAGCTCGAGTTTTGATGATGGGATCCATGAGGAATCAAGGGAACTCCTCAAATCTTAAAGGCATGCGTATAGAGATTTTTGTATTTACATTAGAAAATCAAGCATTTTCATTAAAAACTGTTGCATTTGATGAAGTGGAACTGCTGATGATGATCAGAACAGAACTCTTAAACGACGCATAGTTCACGTTTGGCGATTTTTCCTTTTCGTTATGTTCGTTAAGCAAGTTAAGTTTTTAAGCCACATTTTTGTCAAGCTCGAGTTCTGATGATGGGATCCATGAGGAATCGAGGGAACTCCTCAAATATTAAAGGCATACGTATAGTTTTTTTTTGTATTTTCATCATAAAATCAAGCATTTACATTAAAAACTGTCGCATTTGATGAAGTGGAACTGCTGACCAGAACAGAACTCTTCAATGACGCATGGTAGACGTTTGGTGATTACGAATTTCGATTTTGACTTGGACTGGGACCCGGACTCGGACTCATACCCGGATCCGGTTCGCGGACCCGGATCCGGTTTGGACCCGGACCTGGACTCGAACCCGGATTCGGACTCGGACTCGGACCAGGACTCGGACCCGGTCTCGGACCCGGACACGGACCCGGACTCGGACCCGGACTCGGACCCGGCTCGGACCCGGACTCGGACCTTGATCCAGAAAACCACTATGATACCTTAACTAAATAAACAACTATGATTACCTACCATAAAATTAATGTAGGTATAAAGTACGATGATGCCAATCTTACTAGCCCCTCCCGCTTAAACCCCCGTACACCGCACGGCATGCGCCATTAAGTGGGTTAGGTTAGGTTTGAACTGCGATCCTCACAGAACCGAACAAGGATTAGGTTAGGTTAGAAATGCTACTTGAAAAGTGGGTTTGATTAGGTTCGAACTGCGATCCGCACAGAACCGAACTGCTATCTGAGGAGTGGGTTAGGTTAGGCTAGAACTACGACCCTCATGGCTCCTCTTCACGATGGGCCAACGCCGGCCACTCCAAGGGACGCATTTATGCGTTAGAGGGAGCAAGTGATATTGCTATCTCATTCTACCGCATGGCTGCGTCCCTTGGAGTGGCCGGCGTTGGCCCATCCTGTAGAGGAGCCATTATACAGAAGCGAAATGCTAGCAGAAAAGTGGGTGGTTTTACCTCCTTTTCTACATAGTGTACCATCTACAGTAATCTTTCATCGGCCCCCATGGAAGTCGGTTTTTTTTTCTTAAAAATTATTAATAAATAACTTCAACCTGCACATAACATTCATTTGGATTTGATTTGGTTTGATTTTGTTTGATATTTTACATTTAATATTTGCTTCAGGTTGGTGTGGTGAAAAATTCTGTGTTTCACTCGGCGGCAAATTTTGTTTAACCCTCGTTCTTTGAAACCCTTACAACGCTCAAGATTCAATTTTTCGAACCACTCACTACGCTCGTGGTTCAATTTTGAAATCTTTCGCTTGATCGGGTATCAATATTAGCACGAGCGGTTAAACAACAACTTTGCCCCCTTGTAAAACAAATAACTATTATGCGGAGAGCTTACATTTAGAAATCATAACAGCTATGTATATTTGTCATACTAATATAGGTTATGCAAGTATGACTTGGTGACAAACCAACGAAGCCCCGCCACGCGGGGCTTCTATTTTCTGCTCTGAGGGATAAAAGGTAACTAACGAACCTAACCTAACCCAACCTGAAATTGCGGTTGTACATGATCTTATTTGTTAAGCGAGCCCTCCTCTTTAGACATGGGGATACCTGTGTGTATTTTTGTAACCTATACCAGAATTATGTCTGTGTACTGGAAACTGCGGACATTAAATATACAGAAAGCATTTTATTCGTCGTCATAAAATCTAGTAAAGTAAGCATAGTTACCTACGTAGATACTCGTACTCGACCATTTTGTAAGATAAACGCCGCCTAGCGAGAGTCCAACTACCCGCGCTGCGGTCATTTAATAATTTTTTCACCATCTTTTTGCAGTAGGATATTACTAAAGATGTATATGTTTAGAAGCTGCATGAATTGCGCTTTATTATAGTATTTTTTTTATGATACTTTTGGCCACTATACAAAAGTTATTAGCTCTCAAAGCAAAAACCTCCATCCCAAATTTTTATCTTTTTACGTTTTTCTTGCAAAATTACTATGAAACTGAAAAAAAACAAATATCAGCAATGAATTCCACGTCTTCGGTTTACACGAAAATGATACCAAACTTGCCCTAGTAGCCACCAAGACCAGAACAGATTTTTTTGAATGATGACGGGTGGCTGCCATCTTTGTACTCCGCCCTCCTCGACTAGACGCACGCTTCTTATCGCCTCCGAGGCTAGAAATGCTTAGAATTACTCAGAGATCATATGTGATGAAGCTCATAGCTTAATAAAAAAATTTTGGGTCATATATGGCAGCGATCCGTAACTCACTCCAGTATGGATCAGTATCAGATACGAAATTATTCTGTTCTTTTACACCAAAGATTTTGCCAGCTGGTTAGCGCTATGAAAAACATTCTTAAAACGTTTTTAAGTAAGAAAAGGGAAAATTTGACGCTTAACCTCTAGCCCATACGTCAAACCTTAGCAAGCAAAATGAAATTTTATTTCGTCAACACAAAGTTTAAATTAGAAATGAACAGGAGACCTTTTTATAGGTCTCTCGGCGGCTATAGTTCGTCTTTTTTAGCATTAGAAATAACTTGAAAGAAGGTAAGCGATCATGACATGGCTTTTAATTGAAAAACGCTTTTTAAAAATCAGTAACTATTACTTATATTTTTACAATGTGTTTTTCAATTAAAAGACACATCAAGATTGTTTAACTTATTTCTAATGCTAAAAAAACGAACTATAGAGGATAAAAGAGTTACTTTAGAAACTTACCCTCCTTAAACTGTTTCAACATGACATCAAGCGTGACATCCTCAAAGACGAAGTTGCAGGGGTTCTGGTAGTACTGGGCGAGGGTCCGCAGCGGCGTGTTGTCGTCAGGGTCCACGAAGGCCAGGTCCTTGATGAAGAGCACCGTCACGATGTTGCCGCGGTGGCCTTCGTATACCGGGATACGGGAGTAGCCTGCGAATGTGGACTTTATTTTGAGAGTGGTAAATTTCATTTTCTAGCAACATGTTTTTTGGTCTGACTTGACAATATTCGACATAGGCTAGTCCAGCCAGCCCAACTGAAGGAATCCTATACTCTGTATTTTTAGGTATTTAAATAAAAGTAAACAAAATCTACCCTCAAATGGCTCCTTAAGCCAGTTGAGGATTGATGAAAACATTACATGATCAAATAATGTAAGTTAAAGTCAGGTCGTTCAGTGACAGATCCAGGTGGTTTTGTTATTTGGTTGGTTAACCAATAAATATTATAACTACCCGAAAATGTAAAAATTGTTTATTTAATGTACTTTTATGTACCTAAAGATACAGAGTACAAGCAAAGCCATTTGATTCCTTTGCTAGTCATCAGCAGAAGTTGCTAAGCGGGTCAGGTGTTCAAAATGATCTTGTTAAGAGAATAAAGCGTGTCAAGATAATTTTAAACACCACGCTCACTTTGAAACTTCTGCTACTTACTGTACCATTAATGTAGATTTTATAATAAATACTGTACTTATCGTAGGGTGACAAGCAAAAGTCACTAAGTACTATCAACAAATTAAAGTAACAATGCACTTTATTACACTTGTAACACGGTTTATTGTCCAATAATTTCAATGGCGTTAGTTCACTAACTTTTGCTTGTCACCTGACGTTATACTCGTTACTATAAGTTTTAGTTTTTTTTTGCAATATTTTTTTTATAGCTTACCAGACTTGACAATCTCGGACATGGTCTCAAAGTCCAGCACACTGGTAATGGGCAGCATGAAGCAGTCATCCAACTTGGTCATCACATCCTGGACCTTCTTTTTCCGAAGGTCCAAGGCGCCAGATATGATGTTCACCTCCTCTTTGTCCAGGTCGTTCACGTGATTGGTCACCTGGAACAGTAGATACTTGTAGAATAAAGAACGGGAGCCACAATCAGCTGTAATAAAAAACTCCTACGCAAAAAGACTAATATAGCCTCGTGCCGCCCACCATACAAAATTATAGCCAAGGAAATTAGAATCTTGTTGTATTTTCAATTGGGTTCATTTTAATTTGTTCGATAATTTTACGAGACAAATGAAATGCTACCTACTTTCTTTTTAATTAAGGTTGACATTCCATCGAAACTGAGTGTACATCCTAATGTACATTGGGCGGCACGAGGTTAAAGAGACACAAGAATTTATTTATCAAAAATGTAAAACTAAAAAAAAAGAATGAGCAACAACAAAAAGATGGCGCTAGTGCAGAGTGAGGTAGACGGGTTAGGTAGGGCTGCACCGTCATTGAGACCGAGGAAATGTTGGATATACTAATATAGATGGTCAGGCAGATCTTGTCAGTAGAAAAACGCGGCAAATTTGAAAAATGAAGGCGCGACCCTTCGTGCCATCATCAAGTCTCATGGAAAATTTGAATTTCGCGAACCTATTATAACAAAAACGGACGAGTGCGAGTCGGACTCGCGCAGGGAGAGTTCCGTACCATTACGTAAAAAACGGCAAAAAATCACGTTTGTTGTATGGAAGCCCAACTTAAATATCTATTTTAATTATAGTATTTTTTGTTATAGTGGCAACAGAAATACATCATCTGTGAAAATTTCAACTGTCTAGTTATCACGGTCCATGAGATACACCTGGTGACAGAGAGACAGACAGACGGACAGTGGAGTCTTAGTAATAGGGTCCCGTTTTTACCCTTTGGGTACGAAACCCTAAAAATTCAGATTAAAAACTTGAAATTGAACTTAATTAAAAAGATTTATTTATTGAGCCAGGCGAACTACTTTCATTACAGGGCAATATTATTGTAATATTCAATAAGGTCTAGTTTCCCCTCTGGGTTGGAAGTTCAGATGGCAGTCGCCAAAAAAACTAGTGCCTACGTCAAATCATGGTCTTGTCAAGTGGACCCCAGGCTCCAATGAGCCGTGGCAAAATGCGGGGATAACGCGAGGAAAAAGAAGATTCAAATGTTGGGTAAAATTTATGTTGAATTAATTCCAATAGAGTTACCTTAAACAACTCGTTTAGCCTTTCCCTGTTGTAATGTGTGCCTATGTGTGTTATATCGACTATCGTAGGCTCAAAGGGCTTTGTAGTGGGTGCGCTACGCGTACACTCACACTCCCTTAGTTCAGCCCTATATAAGCTTTTACATTACGTTATTCAAGACATTATAGATCGATACTCCAAGCAAGTCGTTTCATTCAACGTCCCACCTCACATGGCGACCCTGCCAGTTAGGGTTGCCAGATGGTCGGGATTTGGCGGGATTCTCCCGATTTTTAGCATGTGTTCCCGATTCCCGACAAAGTGTAAACTGTCCCGAAAAACAGCTTCACGTTATAAAACAATAATTTCAAGTTCCGAACTGTCGTCTAGCGAGAGAGCTGACGTAGTGACAATAATGTAAAATATCGTTGTTTTTAATACAATTACTTCAAGTTGAATGTATATTTTTTCCCGACTTAAGTCCCAAAATCCCGAAAAATTTATACCGTAACATCGGGGTACTTTGTCCTAAAATCAAGATACTTTTTACTTTTCGTTTGAGCACTTCTATTTTAATCGCATTATGACACTTTTATAGTCATAGGTATTTAATTGTGGGTATAATCAACTCATGCACATACGTAAAACTTAATAAATCAACCTCTAAATATTTTTTAATTTTTCGCAAAGTTTGAGCCAAAGTTGCGCTTTCAAGCGGGTTTCTTTGGCCATCGATTTTTCATTGAGTACAACGTAACGGTTTGCAATAAAAGCGCAAAGAAAGCTGTTTAAATTTATTACACAATACACATGTATATCAACTAAGGACATAGTAGTAAGATTCATTTGTTTTTATTACACTAAAAAAGCAAACTAATCAACACAAAGTAATAAATCTATTAAAATGGTTTTTTTAATAAAAACTTTGCCAAAACAATCAGAAAAACCTTCTAAACTTATCGATCATAATCATTAGAAATAGTTAACGTGTATAACTATAATTATCATATGAAAAATTAGTTTTCCTATAGAATTATTTTACTAGGTAGGCACCTAGTTAACAGTCGACTGTAACTAATCAGTCTTAAAAATTGATAATCATTTTATACTTTATTTATTAGATATTAAACTTATGCGGCAGATGTTCTTTATCTTTGTTTTCATTAATTCCATTACAATCTAGAGAATCTGTCTTTGAAACCTGAGCCTGTGGTTCATCCAGTGCTCCAGCACAGGACGAACCACTGGCTGCTGCTCCTGGGATCGCGATTTATAACCTGCCTCGATAGTAAATTGTCTTCTTAGTTAGCAGATTGATCTCGTGCCGTTATGAGAGCTTCAGTAGATGAAGCGAGACTATATCTGCGTCGCTGTTCTCTCTGAAGGAAATGTTTTCCCATGGGTCAAAGAAACCCGAAAACGATAGCCAAAGAATACTTTGATTTTCAATAACATATACTTCTCACAATAATGTCTTAAATTCTATGATTTATATCACATTAGGATCCTAGATACATATCTGTTACGATTAATAACAATCAAACACTTAAACTTATTTGCTTTCTTTGTTTCGAGAAAAAGTTTGCACATTATAGAATCGCGTAGTTTATAGGTAACAACTTGTGACCGAAATTATGGACTGACCAATCAGCGTTGTTAACGTGAAATTGTTTCTACCCACCGCCCCATACGGTCATCTATCGATGAATAGCGCGAAATACATCGATAGGTCCTGACGTGCAGCGTGACGGGAAGTTCAATCTTTTTTTCGTTTTGGGACAAAGTAACCATGGGCTAAAGTACCCCGATGTTACGGTATTGTTTCCCGATAATAGCGCCTTTCGATCTGGCAACCCTACTGCCAGTGCCGCCAGTGCAGCGCAATATTTTTTTTTTTTTATTATGAATGGGCTTACTCATGGCCACAGACTAGCCGAGGCGTAGACGTGGCCTACGATGGAGCTCGCCCAGAAGGTGCCTCAAAGAAGGTTCCAATAGACTTACCTTAACCAACTCCTTTAGCCTTTCCCTGTTGTAATGTGTGCCTATCTCTTCGCCTAGGAAGTAGTCCAAGAGCTTACTCGTCGGCCACGCCAATGGGGCACAAATGCCCATCACGATCTGAAATAATAAATTTACTCTAAGTTAATTATAATTCTTTATACCGTAAAGCGGGGTGAGTAGGTTTCGCTTGGAGAGTTGCGTTATGAATGGGGAGAGGTATGAGAGGGGGGTGAGAAGGGATTTTAAGGCTACTGCTACAAAAATAATGTATTCCAATTTAAAATGGGGCTATAGTAATACGCATAATAAAAAAAAATCGATCCATAATCTTCCAAAATCACCTTTGTATGAAAAACCCTCTCACCCCAAATACGAGGCACTACGGGGTGAGGTGGGTTTTCCTCTTTATCGTCAAAGTTATGAAATGGAACTACCCAAAATAAAATACAAACGTCCGAACCACTTATTATATAGACCATTCAGTTTTCACATGTAAAAATAAAATTTTATCCAGGTTTGAAAGTCCAATTTCACCCAACTCACCCCATTTTACGGTACGAGTACTAACGAAAAAAATCACCGCTTTTACTTACTTAGTTGCGGAGTGTCCAAAAAATTATCGAAAAAGTTCAGGAAATTTTACAGGAAACAATGGAAACATATATTTTGCAAATGGAAAATGTCGATTCCTATACAAACATAAGTAAGAACTTTCCGAAATGTTTCCATGTGGAAATATCGCAAGTTTTGAAAGTTTCCGCCGGCAAATCAACTTCTATTCTATTTTAACCAAACCAAACCCATAATTATGACATGACATCATCATTTCAAGCAGTAAAAATGATTTTATTTAAGATAAACAACATCTCTTGAAATAGTACATTTCGATGCTAGTGCGGAAGGTATGTCATTACTTCACGAGTACCGAGATATCTTGCCACGAGCCGCAGGCGAGTGGCAAGACTCGGGACGAGTGAAGAATGACATTTCCGCACGTGTATCGAACGACGTTTTTTAATACAGTTGCGAAAAAATAAGAAAAACATTGTTTAGTGTAAACAAAAGTGGTAACAGTGACAGCTCGGTTAGACGTCGTCTTTAAGTATATTATATCTATGGGCGTTTGGCAGCTATTCCGTTCCATTCAGTCAACTTATTAAGAACGGAATTTTCAATATTGAATATTAAAAAATAAACGTGTTATAATGATGAAGAGGTAAGTAATTAAATATGAAATATGTAATATTTTTCGTATTCTTACATTAACGGTAGGTTTTTATGCTGATTACGATGTTTAAAGGAAACTAATATTAACACTCATCAATAAGTAGTCGTGAATTGGAACAAGTATAAATTTAAAAAAATTGGAAAAGTAAAAAGCACTAGTTCGAGATAACCAACTTTCCGCACGCTAAACAGCTACGTAAAGTAGCACTTTTTGAGCAACTGTATTAAAAAGGATACTTAAGAGATAAATATTTACAAGGCCGTACAAATCTTTACAGTCTTCACAAGGTTGCTTAACGATAAGAATGGTTAATCTGGTAATAAACTTAACTAAACAGTGTATAATGGTCGCTCTCAACGTGACAGGCGTGATAGTTACAGTTCCTGTCTCATTCAGTCGCAGAGTGTTAAAACGTGCCGTTTACTTTATCATCTGGATAATCTAATCCATCATACGTTAATGACGTCACAAAAGTGTAAGAGCCTTATAAAGTAATAAAATATAATCCCTACTTATCCCTACAAATGCCTACTCATATTAGAAAAGCGAAAGTAACTGTATGTCTGTTACCATTTTAAGCTTAAACTGTTGAACTGATTGCTATGAAATTATATACCAAATACTTTTAGCTGAGCTATAGTGGAAATACTAATTCTACGCAAGTCGTGGCATATCATGAATAATTGATAAATTAATATTTAAAACTTTCGGGTTTTTAACACATATTAACTCACATTGACACATCACTAGCAATGTACAAATTGCAGAACATTCCCAAAAAGCGGAAACGTTCTCGAGAATGTTCTCAGAACATTCCTGCAACATGGAAATTATTGTTTAAACAAGAGAATATACTTGAAATAAAGTTTAAATAGGCATAACTTTAAACTAAATGTTATTATGCATATATTATTGTCTATTACAGTTAGCTATTTTGTTGATGTGATAAATTTACCAATAAGTTGCTTAAATTCTCACTGTATATCAGAGAACATTTCGACTTACGACAATTTTTTCCAAAATTTTTTTTTGTTTCATTAGAATCTAGAGGCCTCTATCTCCCGCCATGCCAAATCTCAGCGCGCTCGGACCAACTTGAAAAAATTAACAAAAAAAAAATCGGCCATTTTGATTTTTTTAAATGCAGTTTGTTTTGTCTCAGGGCCCTCTATGACATTTGGTCGAGCACCCCCCACCTATAACGCACCGTTTAAAAGTTGCCATACAAAATAAAAGTGGCCAGTTTTCCCGCAATTGTAGCATTTTTCAAAAAAAAAAATTTTTCTTGGGTATCTAGGGACCCCGAGATTCCGTGACCAAAATATCAGCGCGCTAGGACAAAATTAAAAAAGTTAAAAAAAAAAGTCGGCCATATTGAAAAAAAATGGCGGCGTCAAAAACTGCCAGGGTCCCTCTATGACATTTGGTCGAGCACCCCCCACCTAAGTCTGACCGTTAGGCCGGGCCGTCATACATTTTTCTGACCGGAAGCGGACGACCAAAAGTCGGAATTTTCTGGGGGTAAGGACTACACCTAAACTATCGTGAATATTCATGGTATAAACTACGATAAATAAATAAATTCTCGTTCTCAAGAACATTCTCAGAAGTTACCGAGAATTTCTCATGTGGAAAGTTTCGCAACTTTGGAAAGTTCTCGTGCGTGCATTGCTACACATCACACATTGACTCACATGTGTCGAAACGTCGGTAAATAAAGGTAATAAAAGAAATTCGCGATAAACCCGTCTTTAAATGTCAGTTAATATAATAAATTAATAAAAATATAAAACTCACCTTCATAATCCAAATACTCTTAGCACCAACGAACAACCCATGCCTAGCGCACACAGCCTGCGGGGTAATCTCAGCTATAAACACAATAGCCAGCGTAGATCCTATAACAGCCACCAAACCAGACGTCAAGTCATCCAGAATCACAGTAAAAGTGCTGTTAACAGCGACGTTACTCAGCAAAATCGTACAGAGGAGATAGTTTCCATGCGCTCGGACAGGCATAATCGCTCTTGCGTATTTCCTTTCCTTCTCTGTTCCTGTATTCGCTATGATCTTTAGCTCAGTTCTATCTAAAGCCATTAGACCTAAGTTCAATCCAGAGAACAGTGAAGCTAGTAATAGTAGGATGATGATTAAGATGATAGAGGCCCAGAGAGGTAGCAATTTGTGATGGGTTCCAAGTATTTTCCAAGGATCGGTTCCTTGGTGCTTGAAGGGGCCTGAGGGGGAGTCTCTGACGCAGAAGTAGAATTTGTGGCCTTCGGGCGTGTCGGCGGGGTAAGGGGCTTTCAGGGATATGAAAGCGTTTTCTTCGGAGTCCACTTCTACCTGAAAATAAGGTTAGGATAAATTAAATGATATTAAAGTTACAGCAGGTAAAAGAACACTACTATAGATTAGATTAGGTATATTTAAGGTAATTGAATATAATTCGCGTTAGACCCGTCTATAATGTGAGTTAATATATATACATTTATTTCTTAAAGGAAAAGAGATTATTTTACACGAAAGGAAACAAAGGCTTTCACTAAAAGATCGTCAATTATTATTAGAACAGAGAGAAAATAAGAATATAAAAGCGGACCAGAGGGCCTACCGCGAAACACCAAAATCGAAATTTTGTTATTTGATTGCCAAATAGAAGCGTAAGTAAGAGGAAGTTATCCTGGCTAGCACCAATGAGTTTTTCGGAACTTATGTGCGGAATATCATTTGATATTTACCACTAGCTTCTCGGTGAAGGAAAACATCATGAAGAAACCTGCATACATCCGCGAAGAAATTCAAAGGTGTATGTTATTGTTAAGAGAAGAGATCCCTTAAACTTAAAGGGATAAGTTCGCCTTTGTACTAATGTTATTTTTCCTGTTTTGTTTTGATTTTTGTAAAGTATGGTGTTTTACTACTACTACTTAAGTTGTATGTGATGCTGATATGTGAAATAATAAAAATAATAAACGTTTAAACATTTTGACATCGTGCTGATAGATCGATCGCAGCGCCGGGCCGTGCTCATCGACGTCACCATCCCCCATGATGAAAATCTCGTGAAGGCCGAGAAGGACAAGTCCAGCAAGTACCTAGACTTTAGATAACCGCCATGTGGGATGTTGACTTGACGATCATTGTCCCTATAGTCGTGTCAGCGAACGGTCTCATAGCGAAGAGTCTCGTCTCGACCAACACCTAGAGAGACTCTCGCTGGGTGGTTGGATCAAGGGTCAGATGCAGAAGGCGGTAATTTTGGACACGGCGCGTATAGTACGTCGGTTCCTCACTCTGCGGCCCTGACCACCGGCAGCTTAGGCCCTGCCCCGCTGCCGGCGGCACCTTAGGTTAGGTTTTGTTTTTTATGTGCTTTTGTATTTTACTTTTATATTCATGTTATAAACAACCTAACTTAAGACGAAAAAAAATAAAGGAGAAAATAACAATAAATACATACCTTATATGTCTCGTCCAATAAATGCACGCACTCATCTCCATACGCCGACTTTGTATGTGTGAACGCAATTTCCATCCCTTTAACAAAATTCTCACCAAACAACCTCAATTGAAACTGAGTATTCCTCAACACACTAGGTATCATTTCATCCACAATCTTAGGTTCTTTATCAGACTCTTCAATTCTAAAACCTACTAGTTTGATATTGTTTATAACGTTTGCGTTTTTAGGGCCGAGGCTGGTGTCTGATGGGTTAACTGTAGAATTTCCAGTTTCCCGTTTGGGTCTTGAGAGGGTTTTGTTTTCTGTATCTTGGAATTCTCCCCATTCGGAATTGACTTCATTGCTGGGTTCAGATACCTGTAATAAAATGTTTTATTTGAAATATTTTTTATTCTGGACCGGTCTGGCCTAGTGGGTAGTGACCCTGCCTATGAAGCCGGTGGTCCCGGGTTCGAATCCTGGTAAGGGCATTTATTTGTATGATGATACAGATATTTGTTCCTGAGTCATGGTTGTTTTCTATGTATTTAAGTATTTATATATTATACCCACTTATATGTATAGTGTACCCACAACACAAGCTTTCTTGAGCTTACCGTGGGGCTTAGTCAATTTGTGTAAAAAATGTCCTATAATATTTATTTATTATTATTTATAGTCATATACGAATAAACCGAGACTATTACCCCGGATCTTATAAACCTAAGTTTCATATATTGCCCCTCTATCACCCGAATATACAAGAGCAATAGATGAAATAATGAACGAAATGGTTCGCAGTTATAGTCATGAACATGTAGCCTAATCGGCAGTTAAGCCCAGAGGGTCTACCGCTAACCACGTTCGACGTTTTGCCTCTCTGTCGCACTTGTAACATCGTACGTAAGTGTGACAGGTAAGCAACACGTCGAACGTGGTTCGCGGTAGACCCTCAGGTCTCAACTACAACGTCACTGACGTCACGGTTCCTGTTGACGTCCACGTCATTCCGCGAACCATTCACTTCACTCATCGTTTACTTCTCGTATACGTAGTAAAAGTTCGAACGCATTCTATTACTATTCTATAGGTATTACAATACAGTAAAAAGCTTAAGAAGGTTCTAAAAACGCGTCTAAAGGCCTGTGCACACCGGCTGCGTGTGCGTGACGTGCACGTGCGCGTGCGGAGTTGTAGTATACAGATCCTTATGAGAGATGGCACACCGCTTGCGTGACGTGTGCGTGTGCGGCTTCAGCATTTTAGCGCACGCACACGCGCACGTCACGCACACGCAAGCCGGTGTGGCTCGGCCTTAAAGCAGGATACGTAACGTAAAAAAACGTTGGTTAGATGTATATAAAACAAATTGACGCACACAATAGGCGTTAAGGTATTAATCGATCTACCGTTTCTAAATGTTCTGTATCCAACAAAAAATCTATAGATAGTCATTTTTATGAGTTTAGTAACATACCGTATTGACATCCACCAGCTTATTTGGCAGATAAGCCCAGGTCTCAACCACGACGTCACTGACGGCGTCACGGTTCCTGTTGACGTCGACGTCGTTCAGCAGACTGTTGACGTCATTGACGTCACTGACGTTGTTGTCGACGTCGGTGACATCGTCCAGGAGTTCCAGGTTTTCCAGCTGCTTGCTGAAACAAAGATAAGTGGTTTTAAATGCGTGACCGCGCTATCTTTGGTAATTTTATTCGAATTTAAATTGCCGTGAGTGAACATTAAGGTAATTTTACGGGTTTAACTCGCGTAAAGCTTGTCAAAAAAGAGTAGAAATTAAAAAGTGGCAACACTGTAGTGTCGTCCCTTTCAAACCAATTTATATAAGAAAACGGGACGACACTACAGTGTTACAGGGCCGAATAAATTAATAAATTTTGGGTTTCAGTCGACATCTTTAATAATAGTAAACTGCAATTTAAGAAAAAAATACTGAAATTGGCAATGGATAGTTAATAATAAGAGATCTACCTTCTTACTTTAATGCATGAGTGAACATAGGCATACTACATATACCTATATATAGTACCTATTGTACAATAGTCGTGTTAGTCGTTACTGTTTTTTACTGTGTCTCTTCCTCTCTTAGTAACCATCATTCTGTTTGATAAGCTTAGCGTCTATGTAGTGTTAGTAAATTAACAATTGTATTTAGTACCTTAAGAGTAGTTAAGTGTAGTATATTTCTGTTATATATGTTTTAGTGAGAGCTGTTAAGGAAATAAGTGAATGTCCTTAGTGTGTCTCTGTAAACTTATCTCCTGCTCACTTATTTCTGTTTGCTTTCCAAATAAATAAAATAAAATAAAATACAGTAGGTAACAAAAAGGGACTAAAATTAGTTCATCGGCTTGCGAACATTCTCTCATTTCTTTCCTCAGTTAAAAATATCATTCGCATTTTAAAATAAGAAATAGGTCATGAACGTTGTAGTACGGCCCCGACACTATCATTAGCAATGACATGAAATTTCATGACGCTCCAGCGTTTGGTCCATTCAGGTCATGACATTCCTAAATCTCCCCACACACTTATCAGTATTTCTATCAGTATTTTCATCATTACCTTTCACGGGGAATTTTAAGTTATTATTTTCCTAACCGTTCTTAGTTATGTTGTAGTGTACGTTTTGAAGAACACAAAACCAAGACATTATTCAATCATCGATTCAAATATTTTTAACCTGTCGTAATTATACTATGTACTGTGGCAACTCTATGCCCGATGAGCCAGAAAAATGCAGAAAAAGAAATAGTTAATTAAAATATTTATTTGATTCAACCTTTTCGTGCGTGCGTGCGCCATGACTGTGTGAAAGATTGGTAGTTAAAAAATGTATCCAAATATTTTTTTTTATTCTTACCACGAACCGGGAATCAAACTATTCTTAAAGTACAATCAGCATCATATAGTAGGCAGCATCCAAAGTACCTATTCAAATAGTTCGGTACGCCATCCATACATACCTATTATATGGTGTATAGTGTCCGACCGAAACATGTTTTTTTGCCGAAACCGAAACCGAATGTTCGGCTTTGGCTCTAGTTTCGGCCGAAACCGAAACCGAAACCGAAACTTTTGTAGACTTGTTAAAATCGTTGAAAAAATGTCATAAAACCCCTTTTATACTCATATTATGGGGCTGTCAACACCCAATATCCTTGAGACCTTTTCCAGCAGTTTTTTAAGACCAAGATAATTCTGCAAAGATTTTGATAACACACGCACACGCAGTGCAAGTGTTATTTTAAACGTCAAAACTTCTATGAAATTATGACGTATAAATAACATTTGCACTAGTTGCACTGCGTATGCTATCAAAATCATTGCAGAATTTTCTTGGTCTAACTCTATTCATTCACCAGTCAAGTTAACATGTAGACACAGGGTCAACCAAAAAACCAACCAAAAACGCGAGCGCGAAATTTTTTGTTGACAATTTCGCAAGGCCGGGTACCAATCTTCACCTGGGCCTAAAAGTCCGAAGTGCCCCAGTGAGGCGAACTTTCATGCGAAGTCAAAGCCGTGCTTCAGGATAAGTAGTTGAGCACAGACTCCAACCAATGTCCATTGTATTAAAAAACGAGACCGGAGGCCGAGCATGGCGCAGCGAGGCCAAAGGCTAAGCTGAAGTAGAGGACATGTGGAACACAAACCAATAGTAAATTGAGGTAAAATCACTCATTCACTCCGAAACAATTAGACAGTGTGTGCGTTATAGGTATTGACAGCCTCTTAAGACTGCGTCGACCGTCCAGTGGCGCCCTCATTAGTGGAATTGTGTTTTATAATAAATAAACCAGTTAATTTCTGTACCTATACATGAATCAGTATAATATGTAGGTATTAATATTGTTGTCCTACTTATTCCCCAACTTTTGGTCTTATTCCGAAGTACCATTTCGTAAGTTTCGGCCCGGCCGAAAGGTTCGGCCGTTTTTTGGCCGAAACCGAAACTACAGCCGAAACATGATTTTTTGGCCGAAACTGGCCGAAACCGAAACCGAAACCGAACCTTCGGTCGGACACTAATGGTGTACCGAACTATTTGAATACTTTGGATGCCACCTAATATACGACGCTGACTGTCTGTACCTACTGGATTCTTCTGTTATGTAAGAATGTATACGTATTTGGTTAAGAAAAAAGGTACCTGATATGTAGGGATTGCAATCCGGTCCGGCGGATCCGGTAATCCGGCCGGATCCGGCACATTTTTCAAGATACCGGATCCGGCAAAATTCCTCGGATCCGGTAAAGTGAATCAAAGCGCTAAAATATAAAATAACAGCTTAAAACACTGCTAAAATTTAAAAGTTGTCGCCAATATTCGAATTTTCTCGCTCGCAAACAGCAACACAACAACTTGTTTGTTAGTTGACGCCACGCCAGTCTTCTAGCCGACGAAATATGTGTAGTCGTAGCGTTGAGATTTCCGTGCACCGTAAATACTGGATTGGTTTATATTCAATTTATTGTGTTGTTTCATTGTAATTTAATGTACATGTTCTTTCGTTTTATTTTGTACAAACCATTATAGCCCACTTTAAGACACAGGTTTTTGGGGTATCCGAAATACTAATACTTGTACATAATTATATTAAGACGAAACGGGAGCTGAGGTAAAAGTCAATTTTGAGATTTCAAGCTGAATATACCCGTCGCTCTGACGGGGCGTAACCGCGGCGTGAGAGACTGTATTTGTATGTGTAATGCACGCACACAGACGCGTGCGGTGCGCCCGTACTCGCGCTGGCGCGCACCTCACATTGCAATTTGCATTGTCACTTTTTGTTACTGCTACTACTAAGTAGGGTAATTCGCCAGTAACTGGCCACTTTTAATAACTGGCCGCCCTAAGGTTAAGGTTGGTTATAAGGTTTCAATAACTTCAATAACTGGCCACCTTATACTAAAATTAATTCTATTTATAGGTGAATATAATTCATTTTTGGTTTGGGGTGGCCACTGACGAATTACCCTATTGCGATTGAACTTTTTTACTTACGTTTACGGAACTCGATATCAAATAGGGTAATTCGCCAGTAACTGGCCGCCCTAAACTAAAAATGAATTCTATTCACCTCTATACAGAATTCATTTTAGTAGGTATAAGGTTTCAATAACTGGCCACCTTATACTAAAATGAATTCTTTTTATAGGTGAATAGAATTCATTTTTGGTTTGGCGTGGCCAGTTACTAATAGTGGCCTGTTACTGGCGAATTACCCTATTTATGTACTTAGTGGTTAATACTAGTAGTAGTAGTAGTGGTAGTAGTAGTAGTAGAAGCGCTGGTGGCCTAGCGGTAAGAGCGTGCGACTTGCAATCTGGAGGTCGCGGGTTCAAACCCCGGCTCGTACCAATGAGTTTTTCGGAACTTATGTACGAAATATCATTTGATATTTACCAGTCGCTTTTCGTGGAAGGAAAACATCGTGAGGAAACCGGACTAATCCCAATAAGGCCTAGTTTACCCTCTGGGTTGGAAGGTCAGATGGCAGTCGCTTTCGTAAAACTAGTGCCTACGTCAAATCATGGGATTAGTTGTCAAGCGAACCCCAGGCTCCCATGAGCCGTGGCAAAATGCCGGGATAACGCGAGGAAGAAGAAGTGGTTAATACTAGTATCAAGTAAGTATTTTTTTTTTCAATAATGCTCAGAAACGAAGTATAGACATGACAAATATAAATATTAACGTCTTTGTAAGGCAGGATTGGACATTCTATAGAGTAAGAGTATGAAACAACCAATTCAGCTAGGACTAGGGAATGCAATCTAGATCTCGCAATTTCGAGATCTCGCTAAATCTCGCACGTATTTTCGAAATTTAACCTAGTTGACAGGAAATCTCGATATATGCAATCTCGGTCGAGATCTCGATTAATATTTTCGAGATCTCGAACAAGACTGAAAGTGAAATAGGTACTTTGTTTTAAGTAATATATGACCTTAGATTCATGTGGTTCAGGCAGTGCTATTATGTGTCCGGCTTTAGCTCTATTATTGTTACGCAGTTTCTAAGTAAAGGTAAATAGTGGTTTAACATCGATAGCATTTCATAGAAGTAAAGTAAAAATTAAAATTGATTTTATGTTAAATGTCAATTTAATTTGTTGTTGTTATTTTCAAAATATAACATGAGGTACCTTAAATAAGTAGTATGTCGGCGGCATATCGTAAAATCGTAATCCTAGGCGTATCATGAAACGCCACCATTTCCTGATCTAATATTAACCCAGGCATATCACGATCTTACTTATGAAAGAGACGGCAGATCCATAAGAGCAATGCAATCTTTGATATTCCTAGCTTCATAGCGGGCGCATTGTAAAATAATTGATCGAGAAATCATATATTTTCAATGATTTTGTAAATGACTACAGTTATGACTACGGTTATTAGAAACCAATTATAGTATGTTTAATATTCTTTCTAATGGTATGCATCACCAATTGATCAGTAAAATAGAACCCGAGAAATAATGATCAGTTGAGGTCGGTCGCCCGCCATTTACGTGACGGAACAAAATTCATCATTAAAATTTTACTTTGTTATATAATATCATACAGCAATAAAACTTATGTTTTTGGAAAGCTAATGAAATTTTTCATATATTTTATAATAACATTAATTGCGGTAAAGTTATAATTTATTGAGTTAGACGCATGTTTTGTCAGTACTTATGCCATCCATGCACGGTAAAAAATCATATATTTTAAATATTTTGTAAATGACTACAGTTATGACTACGGTTATTATAAAACAATAATTGCACGTTTAATACTCTTTCAAACGACATCTCACACGAACCGATCGGTTCCTTAGGACTAAAGACGTGAACAAATATCAATGCTGGTCGGCCGCCCACTTTTTCCTTCCTTTTCTTCGACACGTCCCCCCCCCCCCCTCCATAAAATAAAAACCGGTCTATTCATATTCTGGAGACCACGAGGAACACGTCCATACCAGTTTTAGGTATTTAGAAGAGATGTCGACGAAAATCGTGAAGGAGACGACTTTTGTTTAATTTGCCTATAGACTATAGGAATATCAGAATATCACACCTTGAGGTTTGCACAAAATGGCTGGTGTTCGCTAGGCAGATCATGAAATGTCGGCGTTTCATTATATTCCTAGGAATATCTCGATACGCCCGATTTGACGATGTCTATATGTATGGAATTCTTAGAGATTTTTGATTAAAATAACACATTTTTAGTTACTTTGTCAAATTCGATCTCGTCGAGATATTAATCTCGATCCCGAAAATCTGACTGTCGAGATCTCGAAACACCCAATCTCGATTCGGATTTTTCGTGCGAGATCTCGAATCGCCAATCTTGGTGCGAGATTGCATTCCCTAGCTAGGACCTTAAATTGCTCGACAATTACGGAGCGTGACTGTACCTAAAAATTTTGTAAACCCATAACCATGCAATAAAATATTTTTGATTTTGATTTCTAATTTGAAATATTAGAATCAAAAAGTTCAAAATAGATTGTACCTATGTAACTACAAAAATGTGTTCCCTCTCAACGCAAAACCCCTTGTGTCTTAGGAGGATCTAGATATTTTCACACAAGACGGTTTATAGATAACTTCTTACATCACTAGATTATCGACATTAAATGTCGACTATTGCCCATCACTTTTCTGGCTGTGTACGTATTTAGAAACTTGACTCCGCCCCTAAAATTAGTGCGATAGGGACAACTGCAGCTGAGGCGAAAAAGCCTGCGTAAAAATGACAAAAATAGAGGTTTCGTACTCCTCTTTTTCCTCCTCCAAAACTTAACCAATCGTAACCAAATTTAGAAATCTAAATGATTATGAAATTATCTGTGTCGGACCGTTTTGCTTTTTTGGCTAATTGATGTCAGTTTTGAATTCCACGCCTCTCATTGCGGCATAGTCAATTAGGCCATTTTGCGCCTAGCGCCTTAAAAAACAAAAATATCACAAAAAGCAAAACGGTCCGACACAGATACTGACAATATTAATCTGTGTTGATAAAATCATTGCTCTAGCTTCAAAAACCACGGAGGAAAACGAGGAGTACGTTTGTATGGAGGAATGACCACTCCTGTTGGCTCTTAATTATTAAAAAAGTGGTTAGGATTTTGCTGATTAAAACTAGTCGGGGTTTCTGCGGTTGACTTGACGTTTAGTAAAAACAATGTCGTTTTGTTATGACTGGTACGAAATCCATGTTGAGAATGAACAAATCCTTAACTTTTTCGTCGCAGTGCGCGCAGTGAATTTTCTGCGATATATTACAGCGCGATTCTAAAATCGTGTCGCAAAAACTAAAATCGTGGTGCGCGCTTAGGCTTAGGTTTGTTTACATTTGTGGTAATAGGGTGACCACGACTCGTGGAAAATATTTAAAAATTGAAAAATGAAAATTAAAAAAAAGTGTACTCTTTTTTTTCGCTTAATAGATTCCTTAAGTGTAACCTTTTTTTTCGCTAAATAGATTCCTTAAGTGTAACCTAGTGCCGGGAATGAATATGGCCAGTGATTTAAATTTCACCCTGTATAAGGCCATATACAGAATATAGAAAATAGGGATGTTGACCATATTTTCATATTTTACTTTTCTCAATAAATTATTTGTATTTGTATTTTAAAAAATATATTGATATCCATGCACGAAATAAAACGCAAAAGGGAATATTACGCAATAGTCGGCGTAGGGTCCACTAGCAAATTCAGAGGGTCTACTTCGAAATGCGAAAATCGAAATTTCGTTATCAGTCTCTAACGCTCGAATATGCAAGAGTGATAAAGAGGCAGAAAACGAAATTACGCGGTAAGCCCTCAGTATGTGCTAGAGGCGCCCCCTACGCAGAGTATTGCGTAATATTATTCTATTTCCCTGAATAGGGAATATTACTCGAAACTCTGCGTATGGGGCGCCACTAGCACAATCCATCACAATCTGGGGGTCTACCGCGAAACACGAAATTTCGTTATCTAACCTCTCTATCACTTTTCATCATCATCATTCTCACTTTTGCATATTCGAACGATAAAGAGGCAGATAACTAAATTTAGATTTTCGCGTTTCCCGGTAAAAATATAATTAAATTATTGTAAACAACATAAAATAAAAGGTTTTTAATTTTTATTTCATGTATGGAGTCTTTCAGAAAGGGACAGAGATTTTCTTTGTGCATCGTATTCTGCATGTTTTCCTTTTTTCTTAAGAGTCAAGTGAAAATAAACTTTAGAGCAATGATAATAGAGTAGGTATACTTTACTTATTGATTTAAATGCCAGTAATGACTCTTGTTAGTATAAAACCTTCTTCTAAAGTACTTTAAATGACGGAATGAGGGATTAGAGTGATGCGCTCCACTCACTATCAGTATAATGTCATTATTTTGACATTTCTTCAAAAATATTAAAAATGTTTAATAACTTCATTATCGTCCATCATTCTTTCTGTCATTTCTGATTCCATCATTCTAACCAATTCACTGTCAGTATAATGTCATTTCTAGTATCATTACTTTGACATAACTCCAATACTGACGGAAATTATTAAAATAAACTTCATTACTTGCCGTCATTCCTTCATGACACTCCCTACACTATCACTAAAAACGTCATTCCGTCAAAGTAATGTCAGTATCCATGATAGTGTCGGGGCCGTATAGCATATATTCTTGTACACAATATGTTTAGTCGGATACATTGTTACCCACCAGTCACCGGTGGGTACCAACAATACAGTACGACTCACGTTAGACCGGGCCGTGTCCGGGCCGGAGCTGCCGACGTTTACTTTTCTATATGACATGACAGGCGATCACGCCAGAAGCTCCGGCCCAGACACGGCCCGGTCTAACGTGAGTCTTTGATGTGACACTTAGGACTTTTTTGCATTAAGTAGAAAATAAATGAAAAGTGAGACACAAACATTAATAACGCTTTCTATGCTACTCCTACTAAAATTTCCATAAGACCATCCCGTTAGGCCTGAGTTACACTTGTAAGTTTTACTTACGTAAGTAGGGACAAAGCTATTTGTTAGAATGAGATAACGATATTCATCTCTCATTCTGTAGTATAGCCGTGTCCCTACTTACGTAAGTAAAACTTACAAGTGTAACTCAGGCCTTAGGTCATTACCGTCACCTTCTCATATCCATGCGATACTATACCATGAACTATAGGTACCATTCACATATGGTACCTGTACTACTAGAGTCAGACCGAGAAAAGTCTGCAGCGATTTTGATAGCCCACGCAGTGCAAGTGTTATTTTAAACGTGAAACTCCTATGAAATTATGAGGTGTAAATAACACTTGCACTGCGTGGGCTATCAAATTCGCTCCAGACTTTTCTTGGTCTACCTCTATTAACACTACCGGCGAACGCACTATTAGTTTAAACATTTAACACGCTTTCAGGAACTATGCAGTGTCATGTTTGGAGTAGCGCTAATTGTGTTAACTGATATGTGAGTCAGAGCCACAGATAACGAATAAATGAACATATATACGCATGCTTTAATCTGTCTATATATTTCCGTCAGTATGTGTATCTGCTTCCTCGTCGGCGATGGCGGGATAACTTGGATTCCTTCTTAAGAGGTTGGCCAGATATTGCACTAAATAGAGACGAGTGGAGGAAGAGGGGGGAGGCCTTTGCCCAACAGTGGGACACAGTGGGCTTTGAATAATAATAATGTGTATCTACTTTATAAAATATTTACTCTGTCAAGCCATTTCCGTCAGTAGAAAAGAGCGGCTTTAAACAATGAATATAGGTGCGAAGAGTTACAGCCATAGAAAATTTGAATTTCCCGTCTTTTTCTACTAACAAACTTGTTTGACCGGCTATATATATGTACATACATATAATACATGCAACATGAACTAGACGAATGCACTATATGTAAGTATATATGTAACACGAATTTAGCAAAATCATTGACAGTAACCTATCAATGGGGCCATTTTACTCTAAGTCTCAAATATTGATAATTGGTTGATTGATTTAGTTTTGATGACGAAGTTTAAGGGGCCCACTGATTAACAGTCCGCCGGACGGTATAGGCCTGTCAGTTAGAACAAACTTTTGACAGTTCTGAACAACTGACAGGCCGATACCGTCCGCCGGACTGTTAATCAGTGGGCCCATTTATAAAACAAGTCCCCTGTTTGTGTGTTCGCACAAACTCAAAAACTACTTAACCGATTTTTATGAAGTTTTCACCTATCAATAGAGTGATTCTTGAGGAAGGTTTAGGTGTAGTTATAATTTGATAACCCGTGCGAAGCCGGGGCAGGTCGCTAGTAACCTAATAAAGGCTAGATCACACTGCATGCTGCTTGTGCGAAGACGTGAACGTGCGGTCAAATGTAAAGGGGCCCACTGATTAACAATCCGCCGGACGTTATCGGCCTGTCAGTTGTTCGGAACTGTCAAAATTTTGTTCTAACAGACAGGCCGATACCGTCCGGCGTGCTGTTAATCAGTGGGCCCGCTTTAGAGCCGTGCGGTACGGTATGCCGTGTCTTATAAGAATCTGTATATTACAACGCGCACGTCTGACGCACCAGAATCCGGTGTGCACATGCCTTAAAGGTAAATTGCTTTGTTTACATTTTTTGCCATTTCTCTGAAGTCTTTACTATATCCAATTCATCATCATCATCATCTCAGCCATAAGACGTCCACTGCTGAACATAGGCCTCCCCCTTATGGGGGGTGAATGCCGTAATCGCCACGCTTGGCAGGCGGGTTGGCGATCGCAGTCGAGTACACCGAATTTGAGGGACGCTGCTGCCCGTCCACCGGTGGTCTTGGACGTAGTTTAAGGACATACCCGGGTCCTCCAATATCCAATTATCCATTAAGTATAGTGTCAGTAGTCGGCTCATATGAGTCACGGTATTACACTTCCCACTGATAAGCGTAATAGTCTGAGACGTTATTGTTTTGTTTATGCATCCCTGACATGAGTACGAGTGATGATATATTATGTCACGTAGTAAGGTGACAGTGAGAGTGATGATAAATATATGTCGCTTACTGACATGACAACTGAGAGTGAGAGTGAGTCAGATTGAGTTCTTCCAACTATTTATTTATTTGGCTTAAATGCTAGACTGCAAAATCCCTAGCAAATCAACACTGAAAACTCGATTGATGGCTCTAGATACAGGCATTATCAGTTATTTCAACTGCCTGCCTGCTTCACAAATAATAATAATAATAATAACCCCGCGGGGGCAGCTTGTGGCGAGCTGACGGTGAGTGGCGACACCGCGGACCCCTATTCCAGAGGGCCCTGTCATCTGGCCCTCGCCTCTGTGCTTGCCTTGATTGGCCGGCCAGAGTGGAGTCGCAAGAGCGGGACCTATGCTCCAGGTTGGAAGTGTAAAATGTCATAACGCCGGCGGCCTGCTGAACGGATCACCGGGATCTGGCTACCGCAGACTCACCTCTCGACAACCTTACAGCCGCTCCGAAGTGTTGCCCTATTGTCGCACTGTGCGTGCGGCCGTTGTAGGGCCCACTAAATGAGTAGGCGAGTCACCACCTGTCTTACACAATTTTGAGACTGATTGTCACGGCAGGTGTCCGCTAGTCTCTCCCATAGCCCATTATCCAGTCCATCCAACTTTCAAATCTATAGCCAATGACCTTAGTTCCCATCGCAGCACAAAAGTGCTGCACTGCAATAGTCTTTGCACCTGGCGGGGACCATCTCCGGATGTATCACATTGTGCGTTCGGGGATGGTATCCGCCACGTGTATCCCTTGCTTTTAGATTAAAGTGTCTTAAAGGGCCTCTGCGCTGTTGGCTTCGGCCCCACGTACGCCTCCCAAAGGTCCGGGACCCCATGGTCCCGAGATATGGAAAAGACATACAAATAATAATAATAATAAATACGCTGGTCCTACGTATTTGCTTAGGATTTTAACCTTTTGGACGCCAACGACCGATATATCCGCACCTCGGGTCCAACGCCAAAGACGGATTAATCGATCACAGACCACAGAGCAACATAGATCTAAGAGCATATACATTTTTTTTTTTATTATGAATGGGCTTACTCATGGCCACAGACTAGCCGAGGCGTAGACGTGGCCTACGATGGAGCGAGCTCGCCCAGAAGGTGCCTGTTCACTCTTGATTTGAAGGTTGCCGGGTTATAAGAACACGGAAATATAAACGCCGGCAAGGAATTCCATTCCTTGGCAGTGCGCATAAGGAAAGTAGAAGCAAAGCGCTTCGTGCGAATTGGTGGAATATCTACCAAGTAAGGATGGAAACCGGCCGTGCGTCTAAAAGTCCGATGGTAGAATGGGGACGGTGGAATAAGCTCGTGTAGCTCTTGGGCACACTCCCCGAAGTGCAACCTGTAGAATACCGATTCTTGTACACAATATGTTTAGTCGGATACATTGTTACCCACCAGTCACCGGTGGGTACCAACAATACAGTACGACTCACGTTAGACCGGGCCGTGTCCGGGCCGGAGCTGCCGACGTTTACTTTTCTATATGACATGACAGGCGATCACGCCAGAAGCTCCGGCCCAGACACGGCCCGGTCTAACGTGAGTCTTTGATGTGACACTTAGGACTTTTTTGCATTAAGTAGAAAATAAATGAAAAGTGAGACACAAACATTAATAACGCTTTCTATGCTACTCCTACTAAAATTTCCATAAGACCATCCCGTTAGGCCTGAGTTACACTTGTAAGTTTTACTTACGTAAGTAGGGACAAAGCTATTTGTTAGAATGAGATAACGATATTCATCTCTCATTCTGTAGTATAGCCGTGTCCCTACTTACGTAAGTAAAACTTACAAGTGTAACTCAGGCCTTAGGTCATTACCGTCACCTTCTCATATCCATGCGATACTATACCATGAACTATAGGTACCATTCACATATGGTACCTGTACTACTAGAGTCAGACCGAGAAAAGTCTGCAGCGATTTTGATAGCCCACGCAGTGCAAGTGTTATTTTAAACGTGAAACTCCTATGAAATTATGAGGTGTAAATAACACTTGCACTGCGTGGGCTATCAAATTCGCTCCAGACTTTTCTTGGTCTACCTCTATTAACACTACCGGCGAACGCACTATTAGTTTAAACATTTAACACGCTTTCAGGAACTATGCAGTGTCATGTTTGGAGTAGCGCTAATTGTGTTAACTGATATGTGAGTCAGAGCCACAGATAACGAATAAATGAACATATATACGCATGCTTTAATCTGTCTATATATTTCCGTCAGTATGTGTATCTGCTTCCTCGTCGGCGATGGCGGGATAACTTGGATTCCTTCTTAAGAGGTTGGCCAGATATTGCACTAAATAGAGACGAGTGGAGGAAGAGGGGGGAGGCCTTTGCCCAACAGTGGGACACAGTGGGCTTTGAATAATAATAATGTGTATCTACTTTATAAAATATTTACTCTGTCAAGCCATTTCCGTCAGTAGAAAAGAGCGGCTTTAAACAATGAATATAGGTGCGAAGAGTTACAGCCATAGAAAATTTGAATTTCCCGTCTTTTTCTACTAACAAACTTGTTTGACCGGCTATATATATGTACATACATATAATACATGCAACATGAACTAGACGAATGCACTATATGTAAGTATATATGTAACACGAATTTAGCAAAATCATTGACAGTAACCTATCAATGGGGCCATTTTACTCTAAGTCTCAAATATTGATAATTGGTTGATTGATTTAGTTTTGATGACGAAGTTTAAGGGGCCCACTGATTAACAGTCCGCCGGACGGTATAGGCCTGTCAGTTAGAACAAACTTTTGACAGTTCTGAACAACTGACAGGCCGATACCGTCCGCCGGACTGTTAATCAGTGGGCCCATTTATAAAACAAGTCCCCTGTTTGTGTGTTCGCACAAACTCAAAAACTACTTAACCGATTTTTATGAAGTTTTCACCTATCAATAGAGTGATTCTTGAGGAAGGTTTAGGTGTAGTTATAATTTGATAACCCGTGCGAAGCCGGGGCAGGTCGCTAGTAACCTAATAAAGGCTAGATCACACTGCATGCTGCTTGTGCGAAGACGTGAACGTGCGGTCAAATGTAAAGGGGCCCACTGATTAACAATCCGCCGGACGTTATCGGCCTGTCAGTTGTTCGGAACTGTCAAAATTTTGTTCTAACAGACAGGCCGATACCGTCCGGCGTGCTGTTAATCAGTGGGCCCGCTTTAGAGCCGTGCGGTACGGTATGCCGTGTCTTATAAGAATCTGTATATTACAACGCGCACGTCTGACGCACCAGAATCCGGTGTGCACATGCCTTAAAGGTAAATTGCTTTGTTTACATTTTTTGCCATTTCTCTGAAGTCTTTACTATATCCAATTCATCATCATCATCATCTCAGCCATAAGACGTCCACTGCTGAACATAGGCCTCCCCCTTATGGGGGGTGAATGCCGTAATCGCCACGCTTGGCAGGCGGGTTGGCGATCGCAGTCGAGTACACCGAATTTGAGGGACGCTGCTGCCCGTCCACCGGTGGTCTTGGACGTAGTTTAAGGACATACCCGGGTCCTCCAATATCCAATTATCCATTAAGTATAGTGTCAGTAGTCGGCTCATATGAGTCACGGTATTACACTTCCCACTGATAAGCGTAATAGTCTGAGACGTTATTGTTTTGTTTATGCATCCCTGACATGAGTACGAGTGATGATATATTATGTCACGTAGTAAGGTGACAGTGAGAGTGATGATAAATATATGTCGCTTACTGACATGACAACTGAGAGTGAGAGTGAGTCAGATTGAGTTCTTCCAACTATTTATTTATTTGGCTTAAATGCTAGACTGCAAAATCCCTAGCAAATCAACACTGAAAACTCGATTGATGGCTCTAGATACAGGCATTATCAGTTATTTCAACTGCCTGCCTGCTTCACAAATAATAATAATAATAATAACCCCGCGGGGGCAGCTTGTGGCGAGCTGACGGTGAGTGGCGACACCGCGGACCCCTATTCCAGAGGGCCCTGTCATCTGGCCCTCGCCTCTGTGCTTGCCTTGATTGGCCGGCCAGAGTGGAGTCGCAAGAGCGGGACCTATGCTCCAGGTTGGAAGTGTAAAATGTCATAACGCCGGCGGCCTGCTGAACGGATCACCGGGATCTGGCTACCGCAGACTCACCTCTCGACAACCTTACAGCCGCTCCGAAGTGTTGCCCTATTGTCGCACTGTGCGTGCGGCCGTTGTAGGGCCCACTAAATGAGTAGGCGAGTCACCACCTGTCTTACACAATTTTGAGACTGATTGTCACGGCAGGTGTCCGCTAGTCTCTCCCATAGCCCATTATCCAGTCCATCCAACTTTCAAATCTATAGCCAATGACCTTAGTTCCCATCGCAGCACAAAAGTGCTGCACTGCAATAGTCTTTGCACCTGGCGGGGACCATCTCCGGATGTATCACATTGTGCGTTCGGGGATGGTATCCGCCACGTGTATCCCTTGCTTTTAGATTAAAGTGTCTTAAAGGGCCTCTGCGCTGTTGGCTTCGGCCCCACGTACGCCTCCCAAAGGTCCGGGACCCCATGGTCCCGAGATATGGAAAAGACATACAAATAATAATAATAATAAATACGCTGGTCCTACGTATTTGCTTAGGATTTTAACCTTTTGGACGCCAACGACCGATATATCCGCACCTCGGGTCCAACGCCAAAGACGGATTAATCGATCACAGACCACAGAGCAACATAGATCTAAGAGCATATACATTTTTTTTTTTATTATGAATGGGCTTACTCATGGCCACAGACTAGCCGAGGCGTAGACGTGGCCTACGATGGAGCGAGCTCGCCCAGAAGGTGCCTGTTCACTCTTGATTTGAAGGTTGCCGGGTTATAAGAACACGGAAATATAAACGCCGGCAAGGAATTCCATTCCTTGGCAGTGCGCATAAGGAAAGTAGAAGCAAAGCGCTTCGTGCGAATTGGTGGAATATCTACCAAGTAAGGATGGAAACCGGCCGTGCGTCTAAAAGTCCGATGGTAGAATGGGGACGGTGGAATAAGCTCGTGTAGCTCTTGGGCACACTCCCCGAAGTGCAACCTGTAGAATACCGACAGGCTGGCGACTTTCCGCCGATGGGCCAAAGACTGAAGCTTAGCCGTTAGCTTCTTGTCGCCAATCATCCTCCTGGCTCTGCGCTCCACTGAGTCCAAAGCGGCGAGTTGGTATTTAGCTGAGCCATCCCACAGGTGGCTGCAATACTCCATACACGACCGGACTTGAGCTTTGTAAAGTGTTAGAAGCTGTCCAGGTGTGAAGTATCGCTTCACCTTATTTAGGACGCCCAGCTTTCTGGCCGCAGTTTGTGCTTTAGACTCAATGAAGCTGCCGAAGCTGAGGACTGAACTCAGCTCCATGCCGAGGAGTTCCAGGCTGTCGGCAATAGGTACAGATGCACCCCGGCACATAAAGTTCAATTTCAGTGTTGACACTTCGGTGACGTGGCAACCGAGTGGCCGCTTTTGTGTTTGACACGGCATCGAAAAGGTTAATCAAAAATTGTCAAATGTGTTAATTATTTTTTTAATTATTTGAAAAAAACGCTAGCTGAAATAAATCAATAAATTTGGGATAATACGATTTTATCACGCGCAATCATAAATGCAAACCTGCGTTTTATCCTCCCAAGCAGGCCTATGGAACTCTCCGCGCGAGCTCGGATTAATACCTACGAGTCGGCTCGCGTTCACGGTAGATAGGCAAGCCAGTTGGTTGCCACACGCGCTCACGTACGCACGTCACCGCGCGCCGCACTGTCAATTTTTACGATAGTTACATTGCTACGTAGTAGATTGAATTTCTTTAATTAAACATGTACTCGTACTGTTTATTATGTATGACAAATGTATAGTTTTACATATCTATTGTAACGTAGACATTTTCTTAGATTTTAAATTAATATTTTTGGGTTGAATTCCTTTTCTTATTTCAACGATTTTAACAATATCCCAAACTATAGACGGTCAAGCAAATCTTGTCAGTAGAAAAAGGCGCGAAATTCAAATTTTCTATGAGATGATATCCCTTCGCGCCTACAATTTTCAAATTTGCCGCCTTTTTCTACTGACAAGATCTGCTTGACCAAGTATAACTCGATTGATTGCACTTCTTTGCATAATCTGTTGCATTCAGATGCACCTTTTGATGCTTATCTGTTGTCGGGGTTGTCATATGAGTAAAAATAATTAAAACTTGAGATATTTATGTTGTCACTCCAGGAAAACTTTGTATGATTTAGGTATGATTTTTATAGATAGAAAATAAGTTTGATGTAAAACAAAACATATAAATTACAGACTTACAAAGTGGCTCTGAAACGAAACCTTATTAGATTTAATGATAAAAATATATGTCTTAGGCTCAGGAGTGAATTTGTCTAAATAATCAGTTCAGAATTTTCGAAGAATTTGTGTCTTCAGGGGATTGGCACCCTACTTTTGTTTTTTTTGCCTTTTGTTCTCAACATATGAGGAGGTCATTCTGAGGTGACATGCACTTTTGATGTGTGGACCCCTCCGGGGACGCACGCTCGCATGAGCCCTATTTTGTGATAAGACCACACATTCCACATGGTGGTCAAAATGGTGGAAGCAGTTCGAGTCCTTCGGTGTGTTCCACTGAGTAAGTATAAATGGAATTTAGTTGTGATCAATTCCAAAATGGCGCGAAACATTGTGGGTTTGTTCTTAACCAAGTTGACTCCTGCTCGAGGGAAGGGAGCGCTCCGCCAGAAGTCCTAACAGCTTCCAGTGCGGTGAGCTAAATTTCCAATTGTTTCATTTCTTCTCTAGCGGCCATAAAGGGCATCGGCTAATATATCCTTTTCTCACTTTGCAGGAGCCGGGATGTTTCTAGATGTTTCTAGAAGCTTTCGATGCTTCTAGATGTTTCTAGATGTTTCTAGAAGCTTTCGATGCTTCTAGATGTTTCTAGATGTTTCTAGAAGCTTTCGATGCTTCTAGATGTTTCTAGAAGCTTTCGATGCTTCTAGATGTTTCAAGATGTTTCTAGAAGCTTTCGATGTTTTTATATTTCTTTTGAAGATGTTTTTGAAGTTTTAAAATGGGGCTGTGGGATCTGTTCCACGCCATCTGCAGCGGCCTGCTCCAACCTGGGTAGCAGCCGGCTGCCGGGGAAAAGGCGAGCTCGTTCCCCGCTGCTCCGGTTCCAGCAGCAGCTATGAGGTCGGTCCGTTGCATAACTTTTGAGTAGCATCAACGCTCAACTACAAATTTAAAATGGTTTAATAAAATTCAGTTTAAAGATTTGAAAGTTCTGGTGCATAAAACTTAGGTATTTCGAAATTTAGTCTTTAGTAATTAACTAATTGGTGTAAACCTTATAACATGAACCTGTGAAGCGACCCAGCTATACCACTGAGCTTTTACATAATAATATTAGGTTAATAAAGTTTGTTAGATATCAATTTGTTTAATTGTTTCTCCTCCTAGCTTTCCTACAGCAAGGTTTCCATTTAGTTTATTTTATTTTATTTTGTTAACATGGCTGTTTCCATTTTAGACAAGCCGGAGCTTTCCATTCATTTATTTTACCCCCTTTCAAAACACCCGTGTTACACTATCTATTTGAAATAGGTAGCAATTTTTTAATTTATTTTGGTAAATGTTTATTTTCTCCAATATGCTCGGAAATGTTCACCTTACTGTAGCAAAAATAGTACGGGAAGTTCTTCGTTAATGTCAAACTCTAACTAAAAAACATCAAACTATCGCTGTCCTGTTCTAGCGGACGGGAAGTAAAAAAACACTACAGTAATAACTTATTACTGTAGTGTTTTTTACTTTTTAATAATAAAAAACGCAAACAGCCAATTATTATTGCCGCGAGCCGCTTCTACACGACCCGATCAGCTATCATTTCACGTGTATGATCGTGCGAATACTGCTTAATAAAATCAAAGATTATTTTTATATTTTTTTAAAATCTCATCCGTGTTCATAAAGCTTACATAGTTTGTCAAAGGACTTTTTCATTTCAAACATAGACAAAGAGAATCATACTATCTTTGTCTTACACTAGTACTAGCACCCAAAAGAAAAGGATGGGTGTAGTTTTCCTGGTTCTTACTGACTGAAAAGTTGGTTTGACAAACTATATTGCGCAATTATATTGAATGAACGAATATTGAATGGTACTGAATGGCAGAATAAGTTTGTGCCTTTAACTTTTAAAAATTAATTAAAGAGGGAAATTGTTTTTGACATTTTGGATGTGAAGGTTTGATTTGAGTGATGCTTGATGCTTAAATAATAATTATTTTAGATTATTTCCTCGCATGTTTGGAGAAAAGCACTATATATGCCTCGGCAGGAATAGCAATTCGTGGATTCGTCTTCTTTGTCGGACTCCGCTTCGCGTCGTCCGACAAAATCGAAACTCATCCACGAATTGCCCTTTCCCGGCCTCTGCAATAATGTACTATTTAACGACAGTAAGTTAATTTTACACCGGAAAGTGCCTACTCATTTTTGCTCTGGTTAACTTATAATTAATTAATTGTATTGATGGGGTTTCTAGTATTTTTCTTTATAGTATAACATTTATCTCTATCTGGTTTTAAATTACACGAAGTTTTAAAACTAATTCTTGCTAGGATTATTGCGCGGCTTATAAAACGGCGTAAACACTGCGGTTACTGTAGGGACATATGACCTTTTAAAAAGACTATTTCGCAAACACTAACGCATAATTGGAATATTAGGTATAATTTATGATTTAGCTTTCCTTTTCATTTCACTCCGCTGTTTACGTAGGTATTTATTTATCATTTCTAAGTGTCAGCAACCCTAGCGTTGTGCCGGTGCGCGCGGTGCGGGGAGCGGCGCGCTGAAGGTCACTCCATTGTATTTTTGTGTAGGTATCAAAACGGTAGGTATTTGCGTTTTGTTTGAGAGATAAGTATCTGTTCGTAAGAACTATTATATAATCTGTGTCCCAAGTCCCTATGTCCTTTTAAAAAAGTCTAATTTTGACCTATTACGGAATAAAAAAAGGTTCTAAATTCAAAACTGCAAAAATGACTGGGACTCGCTAGGAATTCGTTATTCTGACCATTCAACGTAGGTACCTACTATACATTACATATACAGTACAGCTTGGCAAAACGGAGTAGACATAAAAAAGTGGCAACACTGTAGTGTCGTCCCTTTCAAACCAATTTATATGTATAAGAAAACGGGACGACACTACAATGTTGCCACTTTTTAATTTCAACTCTTTTTTGCCAAGCTGCACAGTAGAATTGCCTAAAATCTTTCACATCAAGCATAATTTTCTTATGACATGACAACATTTGCTGAGGAGCAGCCAAAAAGCCAGCGTCAAACACTAAATAATAAACCCGTTTGGCATGAGTCAACATCCCAATTGTATTTTTAGGGTTCCGTATCCAAAGGGTAAAAACGGGACCCTATTACTAAGACTCCAGTGTCCGTCTGCCTGTCTGTCTGTCAGTCTGTCTGTACGTCTGCCTGTCCGTCTGTCTGTCTGTCCGTTTGTCTGTCAGTTTGTCTGTCTGTCTATCACCAGGCTGTATCTCATGAACCGTGATAGCTGACAGTTAAAATTTTCACAGATGATGTATTTCTGTTGCCGCTATAACAACAAGTCCTAAAAATGAATATAGTAAATACCTATTTAAGGGGACTCCCTACAACAAACGTGATTTTTTGCCGTTTTTGCTTAATACATAAATAAATATGTATTAGGACAATTATACACAGATCAATCTAGTCCCACGGTAAGCACAATAAGGCTTGTGTTGCGTTGTATCGGTACGGAACCCTTCGTGCGCGAGTCCGTTTCGCACTTGGCCTTTTTAGTTGCACAAACTCTGGGCGACAATTGGACTGATTGGCACGAATGGGAAACAAAAGTGGGGCCGCTGTGCGTTGACCTGACTGGACAATGTTGTCATGTACGATAATGCCGAAAACCGGACAAGTGCGCGCCGGACTCGCCCACCGACGGTTCCGTACTTTTTAGTATTTGTTGTTATAGCGGCAACAGAAATACATCATCTGTGAAAATTACAACTGTCTAGCTATCACGGTTCATGAGATACAACCTGGTGACTGACAGACAGACAGACAGACAGACGGACGGACTGTGGAGTCTAATCTTAGTGATAGGGTCCCGTTTCCTACCCTTTGGGTACGGAGCCCTAAAAACAAATATTTGTTTTAGTATTTCTTGATATAAACGGGTCAAACGCAATATTATTTCATTATTTTTATCTTATTCGTCTTTTCAGTTGGGGTGAACCAGCTGTCGTCACGGATGACTAACGTAAACCCAGCAAAATGCCAACGGAGATATTGAAACTGAAAAACTTCATTTCAGACATTATACATAGCCATATCATTGGTTAGTAACAAGACAAAACAATAATAAGTTTTTGGCAAATAATTCATTTTTGGTACAAGCTTTTATCGCTGACTGTACTTTTCTTACGACAGACAAGTAATACTCATCGAGACAATTCTAAAAACCCCTAACACAATTAGGTTGCGTTGTTTCATCACAGAGTTCCTATGGCGACCTCCTGTCTCCATCATCAGATCAGCTCGATGGTACCATAATATTGCATTGTCATCCGATTTATACATGCATGCAAAATTTCAGCTCAATCGGAAACGGGGAAGTGGATCAAATTTAACTTGCATGATTTGATTACAGACAGACAGACAGACAGACAGACAACGGTCAGGTGAAACTAAATAAAAGCTTGTAAAAAGAAAAATAATGTTAGTATTTCTTAAAGCTAAAACAAAAATTAAAAATAATTTATAATTTATTATTTATCCTAAACTGCGCAGTCTATATTGCCCGTAATGCCGTTGGACATGTAATTTCATCCAGTATACTCGTATGCCATCCAGATATGATGAGTCAACTACAGTAAAATACCCGAAAAAAAGTCAACAAACGGACCAGTGATTCATATGTTGAAACCAGGGATTAGAAGTTACAATTGCACAGTGTATAGGTATAAAGTAAATAGATCCTTGCGTGACTCACTGAAAGTCTGAGACAGCCGTGACGTCACTTCGTCAGAATCGCCAACGCTTGTTATTTAGTATGCAAAGTGTCCCTGAATGAATGGAGGTATCGACATGACTTCGCGTACTTCGTAACGGTTGCATGATGCGTCGCGAAAATAGAGAACAGTTACTTACTGAATATTTAAATTTTAATTATAACGGTCTTCGAAAATGAGGAAGGGTCGTAAGTTAAAAGGTGAAGTCTTGGTTATTATACATATACAAGCTTTTATTTAGTTTCACCTGTCCCGTTGTCTGTAATCAAATCTTGCAAGTTAAATTTGATCCACTTCCCGGTTTCCCATTGAGCTGAAATTTTGCATGCATGTATAAATCGGATGACAATTCAATATTATGGTACCATCGAGCTGATTTGATGATGGAGACAGGAGGTGGTCTTAGGAACTCTGTGATGAAACAACGCAACCTAATTGTGTTAAGGGTTTTTTGAATTGTCTCGATGAGTATTAGTTGGCTGTCGTAAGAAAAGTACAGTACCAGAAAATAAAATTTTTGCCAAAAACTTATTTTTTAACTTTTTCATGCATGTTCCGCGATTTCTGTTTCACTTGCTCAGGTCTCATTCTGGATTGAATTTTGAGTTAGAGTCTGTGCGGAAAGAGAAGAGTCGTGGGATTTGAGGGCGCGCCAGTGCTATTTTATGGTTTTTGCTATGCTGACAACACTGGTCCCGTGATTATAGTACGACACTAAAGGTCATGATACTTGTACCCCTTTTGTTCCGGTTTTTTACCATGGCTTACTAAACGGAGCCTGGTGGTGGTGTCGGCTCGTCAAATCAATCCTCTGATTTAGCGCAGGCACTAGTTTTCTTTTTAAAACACACTTTTTTTTTATGTTTCAGATACTAAAAAGTGACAGTGCGATTGACAAAACTGCTAAAACTAGTTAAGAATCTGCCCAATACAACTGTAATTTTAGTACCAAACAAGATAGAGTCTCATTTATGTAGTTATGTACTACCTAATCTGTGCAGTCCAACAGTTATTTTAATACAAAACCGGGTAGATCGGGTAGAAATTGGGCATTAGAACTGTAATTTTACTATCTGGGATATATTTCACCCATTGTAAACTTGACTTGTAATGTATGTGTACATTATTAATAATAAATATGAATATGAATAAAAATAGTGCATAAGTAGGTAGGCCTTATTGGGATATGTCCGGTTCTCTCATCTCACGATATTTTACTTCGCCGAAAAGTCTGCTAAATATGAAATACTTATAATTTCGTAACTAACAGAACCTAGTAAACGAACTTACAAATAAAGAAATATTTTTATGAAAAGGTTTTATTCTTTGTAATCGACGTCTTAATTAAAATATTCAATGTCACTTATGTTTGAGCTAGCTTCAGAAGAACCAGGGACTGATGTAAGGAACTGGATGTGCTTGAATCCGGCACGTAGATTACGAATTCTTGCATATCACCTACTTAGCGGTCCTTTATTCGAGATACCGTAGGTACTTTTACACAATCCTGAAAAAAAAATTACATATGCATAAAATGGCAAGTATCAAGACTATTTGTCAGTTATTTTAAAGATCATGAATGACCTGCATATTTATGAAAATTAATATATTTTGAATGAATATACTTACCGATTATTTACCGGAGACAAGTTACTTAGGGGGCTTATTAAATAGGTAATTATTTAATATTAAATACAACATCAATACCCGCGAATAGCGGAAACACGTTCCGCGACTTTTTGTAAGTCGATAGTCGGCTTTTAGCCGTTTTCTTTCCGCTGACAAAACCGAACAATGATAAATATAATTTTTCTTGTGGTTTTATGTACGGTTTCATCGTGTTTTGACAATATTTTATACATAAAACTTGCGCTTTTTGTTAATAAAAATATACAATGACAGAAGTTTGTTTACTTTTTACAAGACAGTTGTCAAAGGTTGGATTGCCATATAAAATTTAAAATGTTAGTTCCCGTTTCTGCCACGACTCTTCTCTTTCCGACTCTAGAGTCTGTGCGGAAAGAGAAGAGTCGTGGCAGAAACGGGAACTAACATTTTAAATTTTATATGGCAATCAAACCTTTGACACTTGTCTTGTAAAAAGTAAACAAACTTCTGTCAATGTATATTTTTATTAACAAAAACCGCAAGATTTATGTATAAAATATTTTCAAAACACGATAAAACCGTACATAAAACCACAAGGAAAATTATATTTAACATTGTTCGGTTTTGTTAGCGGGAAGAAAACGGCTAAAAGCTGACTATCGACTTACAAAAAGTTGCTGTACGTGTTTCCGCTTTTTGCGGGTATATTGATGTTGTATTTAATATTAAATAATTACCCATTTAATATGCCCCCTAAGTAACTCGTCTCCGGTACATAATCGGTAAGTATATTCATTCAAAATATATTAATTTTCATAAATATGCAGGTCATTCATGATCTTTAAAATAACTGACAAATAGTCTTGATACTTGCCATTTTATGCATATTTATATGTAATTTCTTTTTCAGGATTGTGTAAAAGTATCTACGGTATCTCGAATAAAACACCGCTAAGTAGGTGATATGCAAGAATTCGTAATCTACGTGCCGAATTCAAGCACATCCAGTTCAGATGAAGATAGCTATAGTGTCCCTCGTTGTTTTGAACCTAGCTCAAACATAAGTGACATTGAATATTTTAATTCAGACTTCGATTACAAAGAATGAAACTTTTTCTAATAAAATATTTCTTTATTTGTAAGTTCGTTTACTAGGTTCTGAATAAAACTTTTTCTAATAAAATATTTCTTTATTTGTAGGTTACGTTAGTTACGAAATTATATTTCATATTTAGCAGTGATTTTTCGTATCGTGATTGACGGCGTAATATCGTGAGATGAGAGAACCGGACATATCCCAATATAAAGGCCTACCTACTTATGCACTATTTTTATTCATATTCATATTTATTATTAATAATGTACACATACATTACAAGTCAAGTTTACAATGGGTGAAATATATCCCAGATAAAATTACAATTCTATTGCCCAATTTCTACCCGATCTACCCGGTTTAAATAACTGTTGGAATGCACAGATTAGGCAGTACATAAATGAGACTCTATCTTGTTTGGTACTAAAATTACAGTTGTATTGGGCAGATTCTTAACTAGTTTTAGCAGTTTTGTCAATCGCAGTCACTTTTTAGTATCTGAGACATAAAAACAAGTGTGTTTTAAAAAGAAAACTAGTGCCTGCGCTAAATCAGAGGATTGAGTTCACGAGCCGACACCACCACCAGGCTCCGTTTAGTAAGCCGTGGTAAAAAACCGGAACAAAAGGGATTCAAGTATCATGACCGTTAGTGTCGTACTATAATCACGTGACCAGTGTTGTCAGCATAGCAAAAACCATAAAATAGCACTGGCGCGCCCTCAAATCCCACGACTCTTCTCTTTCCGCACAGACTCTAAAGTATGTGGGTGCAGGTGTGTGGATGAGACCAGCCCATCGACACCCCATACTTTGATAAATTAAGAAAGCACTTGTTACCAACATTGAGGCATAGAAATAATCTTATCGAATTAAAATGACTGCTGTTGCATTTTGGTGGCACATACCATACTTGCTTTTAACATAGACGTATTATACTTACTTTTCTTTAGGTTGGTATGATTGGTTGTAAAACGTCAAACGTCATTTGAATTGTCGTGAACGTGGAAATACGTGGTTATTTTTTATTGTAATTGGTAAAATAACTTTAGCTGTTATTTAAATGGGGGCCAAATCTTTAAGGAAATGTGAAGTTTGTAGTGGGTGTGTAAGAAGACTAACTACTGACGCATTTTTGGCCAAATTTCCAACTTGATCCGAACAGGTCGGTAAACTGATGTTTGTATGCAATATTTTCATTTTTTACTTTGAGTCGTTAACAGTTACTAATTTAATTAGTTTTAGTCGTGTATAATCCATGATTAAAACGAAAATATTTTGTTAATAAAGTATTTTTAAGTAAAAAAGTCTAAGTAACCTATGACACGAATAGTGTACGACCAATTTTATCGATAATCTCTTTATTTCAGATGTCGATTATGGGCAAAGCTGAGGAAAAGGAAATGAGGATTTGGCGTATTTAAACTTGGTCAAGCAGATCTTGTCAGTAGAAAAAGGCGGCAAATTTGAAAAATGTAGGCGCGAAGGGATAGTGTCCCATAGAAAATTTGAATTTCGCGATTTTTTTAGTGACAAGATTTGCTTGACCAGCTTTATTTACCTATTCAAAAGCTGAATGGAAACAAGTGTGGAAATCATTCTCCATCCAGTGCCTTCAATAAAAAGGGACCAGATTAAAAAAGAATGCGCGCGAATTCAGCATATTGTAATATGCCTACTTGAATAATAAACTATGTTATTTTTATCATGTAAAATAAAATTGTTTATATATATATATAATGTTCTTTTATTTTATTAATCCACGTGATTCTCAAAATGTACTGTTACAGTAGTACAGTAGGTAAATACAGCAGCACGTATCGCACATTTATCGATATCGATAAACAGTGGGTACTGGAAGTGTCGAGCCCTAGCGTTGTTTTTTTTGTGTTGGTAGTATTGTGTGTGGTGTTTTTTTTAACAATTATGGCCTGGATGCGAGATCTTTAAGCCTGTATTTGGTGTGTTAGGATATGTACGTTCATAATTCGGTTCGAGGATTGTTCGAGAGTGCCGACTCTTAAAACGTAGTGATTATATGCTCTTTGGATGAGACTACACTATTGCACTTACATAGCGATGTCTCGCTCACACACCAGTGTGATAACGTACCTGATAACACGGAACAGTCACGCGACAGCAAACTTATCGTTTAAAACAAATCTGTTTAATAACGTGAGTGGGATTATCTGTACCACTTAACATTATTACGTCGGGCGAATACTGCTCATTATTATATTAATGGCCACGGCTCACGCAACTATTTTGTTTACTAACTTTTGTGAAAAATGTAGTCATATTTCTACTAAGGTACCGTAAAATGGGGTGAGTTGGGTGAAATTTGACTTTCAAATCTCGATAAATTTTTATTTTTACATTTTTTAGAATGATGTATATAATAAGTGGTTCGGACGTTTGTATTTTAGATTGTAT
Organism: Cydia fagiglandana; assembly: GCF_963556715.1. Lineage (NCBI taxonomy): Eukaryota > Metazoa > Arthropoda > Insecta > Lepidoptera > Tortricidae > Cydia > Cydia fagiglandana. Next base: position 5,106,575 of record NC_085955.1, read on the forward strand.
TCTATTTTGGGTAGTTCAATTTCATAACTTTGACAATGAAGAGGAAAACCCACCTCACCCCGTAGTGCCTTGTATTTGGGGTGAGAGGGTTTTTCATACAAAGGTGATTTTGGAAGATTGTTGGATCGATTTTTTTTTATTATGCGTATTACTATAGCCCCATTTTAAATTGGAATACATTATTTTTGTAGCAGTAGCCTTAAAAACCCTTCTCACCCCCCTCTCAAACCTTCTCTCCCCATTCATAACCCACCTCTCCCCGCGAAACCTATTCACCCCGTTTTACGGTACCTATTTTTCCTTTACTAAGGGCCCCAATAATTCTAAAATACTGAGTTTGCAAGAAGTTGAATTTGAAGCAGGCTTTGGCTTTGCCCGACAGGGCGGCGCAAAGGCGGTTAATGTTTTTTTAAGACAACCTATCGCGTGGGCAGATTATGATGACTTTTTTGTCCGAAGGCCGGTTTCGGTAGAAAACAGAGCAAAACCGAACGTTCAAGACACATTACTTTCTTCTAGAAGTACTCATCCTTTCTATCATTCACCTGCTTTCTAATAGCTGAACAGAATCAAATATCAAATATTTTATTCGCGATATACTTAAAAATAAAATTACATACAAAAGTATAACTAATAAAAACTACAAGTATACATATATGTATGTAATAGGTAAGAGTTAAAGTAAAGTTTACCACGAAATGGCCTCGCCTCCGACCCGAAAGTCAGCTCTGATCCGACTAGCCTTATCACGACTGCATTTTTGCAGTGTCTAGGTATACTTACATCTCGATTGCACTAATATGCGAGTACGAGCGAGATGCATAGAAAATAAGTTACGCACACGCTAGCGAATATCCCAAAGTCAAACTTATGACAGCCGTACTATTTATATCATATCTAGTGCACGTCTAAGTAAAAGGATAAATTGGATTGTTTACATTTTGGTCAACTATATTTTACGTCTGTAGTCTGTAGCATTAAATTGACGCTGTTTACACCGCTATAGTCAGACCGTAGAAAGTCTGCAGCGATTTTGATAGCCCACGCAGTGCAAGTGTCATTTTAAACGTCAAACTTCTATGAAATGATGACGTATACATAAGACTTAAGGGGCCCACTGATTAACAGTCCGCCGGACGGCATCGGCCTGTCAGTTAGAACAAAATTTTGACAGTTCCGAACAACTGACAGGCCTTTACACTGCATGCGCTGCAGACTTTTATTGGTGCGACTATACCAACCCGTTATATTTGGACTAGCTACCCACAGCTTCTTTAATTACTCCAATGAGTTGGCAAATTAGTAAACCGTTTAACTAAACGAGCATTAGGTATGTCCTATCCATGTTAAACGAGTACCGTGTTATGTTATGTAGTACATAACATAACACGGTACTCAACAACAGCAACGTAGGTACATAATATGTGCCTATGTTGCTCTACTGGCTCATTGATCTACTAAAAGAGCGTTTTCACACTGTCCGGCCCGATATAATCGCTCCAAATGTCAACAAAAATATTGTCCTAGAGTGACGGCACCAATCATGGACATGTTAAGCGCACTAAATTAGATTTTCTTTTAAAAATGGGATGTTTTTTGACGATACAAAAATGGTAATTTATTTTTCGGCACTTAAATACATGAGGAACATTTAAACAAAACCAAAAATTCTGTATGTTTAATATATAATTAATAAAAAATATGTAAATTGAAATTTACGAAATCACCATTGATGGACATCAAAAATTCAGTAATGGACACCCAGTCATGGACATGGACCCAATTATGAACATCCATTAATGGACACTTTTGTATTGAACACATAAATGAAACAAATGATATCACAAATCAACTTTTATTAACGCTATTTGAACTTTCATTTAGATTTCTAAGTTATACTATAAGAGTTTTAGTCCGGTTGCCGGCTGCATGAAACAAACCTGATCAAAAAATAGAATATACCTACCCTGTAGAGGTACCTGACATTTAGTAGCTTCCAACGCACTTGGTCGGCATAGGCTTAACCTGGCAGATTTTGTACAAATGGCAAAAACGTTGGACAAAAATTCATCAAAAAAAACCTCTTCGAAAAATAGAATGAAACTTGTATGGTAGGATACCTGACTTTGGGGACAGTAAAAAAAAAGTGGTCGGCCTCACCTTAGCCTGGCAGTTTTTGCAGTCCGACCAGATTTATTGGACCACATGACAGCTACAATTTACTTCATCGAAAAATAGAATTGTTGACGTAAAGTCTATTTCAATAGAACTTGCTAACTATGTAAACAAACCGCCATATTGAAATTGTCTCTGAATGAAGAATTTACTAGTGATGGGCAAGACTCCTACTTACTACTTTACTAATGTCAAACCATATCGAATAATAAAATACCAAAAGTAAAAAACAAGTAGTTACTTATTTCTAATTTGTTTAATCACGATCAGAAGACAAAATTAGTACTTAAGAATCATGTATTGATGTATTTTATAACCGCGGCGGTAGGTACATAGCGTGGGTTGGGTAGTGGGTAGCGGGTTTATATCACAAACTTTAGTCACAACACTACCCATCATAGACAATTATAGAATTTAAAAGAAACAAAACCGTCATTCCATCTGGTCCTAATAACCTAACTTACGAAACCATTTTAAACTTTTAATGAAATATCCAAGATACAGTTATATATTTATGTATTTTACGGAACGGACCGTTTCAATAGTGTATATGTGTATGGTTTCAATGGTATTTGATGAAGTGGTGTGAAAATTCAAAGAGAAACAGTGATAAAACAAAGTTACTTTGTTTGTTTACATAGTTAGCAAGTTCTATTGAAATAGACTTTATGTCTTGGTCGGCCTCACCTTAACCTGGCAGTTTTTGCAGTCCGACCAAATTTATGAAAAAAAAAACATGAAAAAAAACCTCTTCGAAAAATAGAATGAAACTTGTATGGTAGGATACCTGACTTTGGGGACAGTAAAAAAAAAGTGGTCGGCCTCACCTTAGCCTGGCAGTTTTTGCAGTCCGACCAGATTTATTGGACCACATGACAGCTACAATTTACTTCATCGAAAAATAGAATTGTTGACGTATGTCTTGATCGGCCTCACCTTAACCTGGCAGTCTTTGCAGTCCGACCAAATTTATGAAAAAAAACATGAAAAAAGACCTATCGAAAAATCGTATGAAACTTTTATGGTACGATAACTGCCTTTGAGGACAGTAAAAAAAAATGGTCGGCCAAATCCTGTATTGGCCGGCCGATTGGCGATTGGGTCGATCAAATTTGTGGTACCACGTGAGAGCTACAATTTACCTCATCAAAAAATAGAATGAAACAAACTGATTATAATAGCTAAAATAAACCTGTTAACGTATGGCTTGGTCGGCCTCACCTTAGCCTGGCAGTTTTTGCTGCCAGGCTACGAGTTTTTGCAGTCCAGATTATAATAGCTAAAATAAACCTGTTGACGTGTCTTGGTCGGCCTCACCATAACCAGTCAGTTTTTGCAGTCCGACCACAGTTATAAAAAAATCATCAAAAAAATCTTATCGAAAAATCGTATGAAACTTGTATGGTACGATAGCTGCCTTTGCGGACAGTAAAAGTAAAGTGGTCGGCCAAATCCTGTGTTGGCAGGATCCTGTGTCCGACCAATTTTGTGGTACTACGTGAGAGCTACAATTTACTTCATCAAAAAATATAATGAAACAAACTGATTATAATAGCTAAAATAAACCTGTTGACGTATGGCTTGGTCGGCCTCACCGTAGCCTGGCTGTTTTTGCAGTCCAACCAAATTTGTGGTACCACGTGACAGCTACAATTTACCTTGTCGAAAAATAGGATGAAAAAAAAACGGATTATAATAGCTAAAACAAAACCTGTTGACGTATGGCTTGGTCGGCCTCACCGTAGCCTGGCAGTTTTTACAGTCCGATCAAATTTGTGGTACCACGTGACAGCTATTATTTGCCTCACCGAAAAATAGGATGAATAAAAAACGGATTATAATAGCAAAATAAACCTGTTGACTTATGGCTTGGTCGGCCTCGCCTTAGCCTGGCAGTTTTTGCAGTCCGACCATATTTATCCATCCATCTAAGACAAAACAAAGAGCCCAATTATGGACAACTAAAAATACCCAGTTATGGACATCGTCCATTATTGGAAAATAAAGAGCAATCACAAAATCAACTCAACTCAAATGTTTAGTGCAACAAATTAAATAATTTAACACAATAAACTAAAAAAGTAATAAAAAGCTTAAGCTTGGACACTTGTCCATTACTGAATTTCATAAAATATCGAATCCAGTAATGAACAAACCCCACAAAAAACTTATTGCTGTGATTGGACATATTCAACTTAGCTCAATTTACTTGCAATATAGTATTATTCAATAAAAATAACATCAAATCTCATTACAACATAACACAAGATAACACCATGCACAAATATGTACTCACCTCCTTAACGATTTCAACAACAATAACGGATTTTCATGACCACCGCCCGCAACGAGATTTCACTTCGCAGCCATCTTAGAACAAAACGGCTGATTTTAGTGACGTGTGTCAAAATGACAGCTCAAACGTCTATTGGTTATGCTTTAGTGTTGCCAGTTGAAAAATGTTGGGACAGTTACTTAATAAATTCGATCAACGTAAAAAATGTCCATAATTGGTGCCGTGTCCATTACTGGTGCCGTCACCCTAATTAAAAATAATAAATAAATATTATAGGTCATTCTTACACAGATTAACTAAGTCCCACAGTAAGCTCAAGAAGGCTTGTGTTGTGGGTACTCAGAAAACGATGTATACAGGGCGTCCCACAGCTATGCCACATGGAGGGTAAGTACCCTGAATATTGTAGATAGAACATTTTGCTGAAAGAAGACATTATTTTAATTTAAAAAACAATTTAAACTGCATTCATAGATTTTTAAATAATTACATGGTTGAACCGGGAATTGAACCCGCTACACGGAAAAAAAAACATCCTGTAGCTTTTTCATACCGATCGAAAGGCTTCATCATAAGGATTATTTTTTGCTAAATAACATAGTGTCGGTAATAAAAAGAAACCCATGAATTTTAACATTTTTAATTCAAATTAACCAATTTAATTTATCAAATGCTCAAAATGAGTGTCATTCTGTTGAATACAAAGCCGCTCTCTTTTGATTATTTCGCTAAATTCCACATCAAATGTTAAAAATTCATGGTCTTCCTTTAGTTTCTGACACTATGTTATTTAGCAAAAAATAATCCTTATGATGAAGCCTTTCGATCGGGATGAAAAAGCTACAGGGTGTTTTTTTTTTCGTGTAGCGGGTTCGATTCCCGGTTCAACCATGTAATTATTTAAAAATCATGAATGCAGTTTAAATTGTTTTTAAAATTAAAATAATGTCTTCTTGCAGTAAAATGTTCCATCTACAATATTCAGGGTACTTTCCCTCCATGTGGCATAGCTGTGGGACGCCCTGTATAATATATAAATATGTACTTAAGGTGGTTCGCTTTTCATACAAAATTCAATCAAAGCTCATTAAGTAACTACACACTATTAGTACACAAATATTTCCGCATTTATCTTCTTTCGAATATTCGTTTGCGCGAAATTAACAGGAAAACAATGTTTCATACAGAAATCATGCAAAATTCATAGTTAACTTTTCATCAATTTTACGTATGTGTGTGTCACAAAAGTCGTGTACAGATACATTTGCGACGTTGCCATACCATTTCCGACGTTGCCGGGCTGACCACGGCTCGAATTTGGAGTGCCGTCATGTTTAGTGCAATTTTGTTGACACTGATATTTGACAGGTAGTTAATTGACCTAAGCGAGAATTTCGTCAGCTTAGCTAAGAACTATCATGGCGTGTTATGCAAACAGTCGCTTTTTTGCTTGCAAACGGAAGATTCCCGGTTCGATCCCCAGTCATTGTATGCTGGAACATAACTTTTTGTATTTTTGTTACACCTAAATTTCGTATTGTTTTTTTATTTTTATTTAATTTTTCTTATTATCATAAATCGATTATTAAGTATGGGCTACACGTATTCTTTTATTTTTACAAAGATAATTAGAAATTATACTCTACCTAATCTCTCTGATTTTTACAATCAGGACATCCTCACTGCAATAAAAACCGGGCAAGTGCGAGTCGGACTCGCGCACGAAGGGTTCCGTGCCATAATGCAAAAAAAAACAAAAAAAAGCAAAAAAAAACGGTCACCCATCCAAGTACTGACCACTCCCGACGTTGCTTAACTTTGGTCAAAAATCACGTTTGTTGTATGGGAGCCGCATTCAAATCTTTATTTTATTCTGTTTTTAGTATTTGTTGTTATAGCGGCAACAGAAATACATCATCTGTGAAAATTTCAACTGGTGACAGACGGACGGACGGACGGACGGACGGACGGATAGCGAAGTCTTAGTAATAGGGTCCCGTTTTACCCTTTGGGTACGGAACCCTAAAAAGAAGTGTATAAAATTTCCTGTGGTTAAAAATAATGGATTTTGTCTATGAATGAAAAACACAATTATTACTATAGTTTGTTTTTTTTAGCATTAGAAATAAGGTAAACAATCTTGACGTGTCTTTTAATTGAAAAACACATTTTAAAAATAAGTTACGGCAAATATGTAACAATTATAAATCTAATACGATCATTTATATTCTTCTGCTTTCATAAGTAATCGTTTTTGATTTTTAAAAAACCTGATAACACTGAGTATGTGGGGGAAGCGCTGCTGGCCTAGCGGAAAGCAATTCGGAGGTCGCGGGTTCTAACCCCGGCTCGTACCAATGATTTTTCGAACTTTTGTACGAAATAGCATTTGATACCTATTTATACACCGATACCTATTTTTCGGTGAAAGAAAACAATGTGAGGGAACCGGACTAATCCAAATGAGTTTACTCTCTGGGTTGGAAGGTCAGGCCAGTTGCTTTCGTAAAAACTAGTGCGCATGCCAATTCTGGGATTAGTTGCCAAGCGGAGATTGAATATCTGGGAGACCGACCAAAGCTTACAAAACATAAAAACTCAAAAATGCGCGTTTTCTCATAGACCTACCTAAGAGATCAAACCCCTTATAGCAAATTTCATCGAAATCGTTAGAGCCGTTTCTGATACCATCCAAATATATAAATAAATAATTATATATCTAATAATTGCTCGTTTAAAGGTAAGATAACACAAAGGAGAAACAAAAAGAAATTACCTACTCGCACCAGTCTTGAACCCCAAACCTCTTGCACGTATTTCCACGAACATACCGTTACGCTATTGCAACATACTTACGTTGTGTGAAATTGTCTACTACAAGGATCACGGAAACACTGTTTGCATGTGTGAGTAATAGTAGGAAAAAGCGTGACAGCAACACTCCGTCGAATTAAAAAGGTGGTTTTTGCACAATGAAGTATTCAATGTTTATTTTAATAGTTCAATATTTACTTAAAGAGTGCGCGAAACATACTTTTAAGTATACAAATACCAAGACCATTTCACAAAAAAATAAAATCTGAAATTTTGCAAAAGTGGTGCCATCTAGCGAGAGTTAAGTTTTGAGTAACCTAGGCGAACCACCTTAAATACATAGAAAACAAAATGGACTCACTGACTGAGCCCTATTTTTTTTATAGCATTAGAAAAACACCTTAGACGGATAGTGCAAAATAAAATAGTAGAAATTAAATAAATTGGAACTAAAAAAACTCCACACTGAATTGTGCATTTTACGTCAAAAATGTGACAGTTAGGTACGTAGGAAGTGGCGCCCTCAATAATAATTTTCTACAATTTCTTGTCGGACTATAAGCCTGATTGTTATCGGGTACTTTACGCGATATAATCAGTTAATCACGTAATCATAACCATCATGATTATGATTATTAGATACTCATTATTTACGTCAATATTTTATCACATAAAATGCCTAACGCATGGTTCTAAGACCTTGCCCGAAAACGCGCAAAGAGGCACAATCCACCTGATGGTGCCGACATGGCTCCCTGCAGTCCCTGCTTCAGCTGCCATAAATGCGGTCGCAAATGCCGGTCCCGCATTGGCTTATACAGCCACGAGAGACGTTGTTCCTCGCTTAGAGACGCTGCATAAATCATCTGTCAAGATGTTAAAGGCCTGATGATGGGTCAAATTAGATATTTCCAAGAATTAATTCCCAGCTAGCTGGAAATCGTCTTCATATCTTCATTTGGTCCTAAATTAGTGTAATCCGAGTTAGCTCCATTCCAGTTGTGGTTTTTTTTTTGCCCTTTTTCAGTTTTTCGCTTGTACTTCTAAAACAGTATGTCCGACGGAAAATTTGCTCTAATCATGACAAAATTTAAGGATCCGAAATATTTACTTCGTTTAGTAAATATGGTCTTAAGCACCATACGAAAACGTATACCTACTCATCATTTTATAGCCTTCGACAGCAGTTTCATTTCAGCAAGTGACGCTTTCCCGAGACAAAATGAAAGAAATACAGTACCGTAAAATGGGGTGAGTTGGGTGAAATTTGACATTGAAACCTCGATAAAATTTTATTTTCACATGTGAAAACTGAATGGTGTATATAATAAGTGGTTCGGACGTTTGTATTTTAGTTTGTATTTTATTTTGGGTAGTTCCATTTCACAACTTTGACAATAAAGAGGAGAACCCATCTCACCCCGTAGTGCCTCGTATTTAGGGTGAGAGGGTTTTTCATACAAAGGTGATTTTGGAAGATTGTTGGATCGATTTTTTATTATTATGCGTATTACTATAGCCCTATTTACATTATTTTTGTAGCAGTAGCCTTAAAATCCCTTCTCACCCCCCTCTCAAACCTTCTCTCCCCATTGATAACCCAACTCTCCCCGCGAAACCTACTCACTCCGTTTTACGGTATAAATCACTGTCTCATAGCCTTCATCAGATCCTAAACTAATAACTATGGAACCGATGGGAAATGTGTCAATGATGGCACCAAATCGGTTCAACCGTTTTCGAGTACGAATCATGCAAAATGAGAACCGCCTTTTTGAAGTCGATTAAATAGACCCATTGATTGTCCCAAACACAAAATAAATTGATACACATACAGTTTAGCCAACAACAACATAGTTAACAATACCCATTAGTTTCGTCTGAACTTGAACCGGCACAATTATAAAAACCGGTATTTACCGGTTGGAATGAGTCCGTTCTGAAAATAAACGTTACGTCACACCGTCTGGCTGAATGCCGAGCGCCGCTGACTTTATGAGCGATTGTAAAAAAAAAATGGCGCTTGGAAAAGCGCGGGAAATGGTACGGCTATGTAAATGTTATGTAAGTTTTGAGTAAGTAAACATAATTATTATGTAATATTACTTTGATAAATGTAACGCCGGTTTAGTTTGGTGTTTTTCTTTTAGTGTATAATTTTAGTTTATGTTGTAGTTAGCTGTAGCTGACAGTCAGACAGACTGTAACAGTCGGCCTAAATCGCAAACCTCGTAACTCCTCCGGGGGAGTTACGAGGTTTGCGACTATAAGTATTGTTGTCCAAGGTAGCAACTACCAATTTCCTTGAAATTGAGTTACGAGGTTTGCGATTTAGGCCGACGAGTTGCAGTTTTATGTAGTTTATAATTTTGTGTTTTCCTTGACGTAACACTAGTTACACTAGTGACCTGCTTAAAAAAATCATTACATTCATGTACATTGTTTATTAAAATAAGTCCATTTTGCTTTTAATTTTATTATAAATAAAGTAATTTTATATTTAAAAAGCTTCTGTAGTTGAATATTCATTAATTACAGAAATAAAGTAAATAACTATTAGGTAAGTCCACATTCGGGATTAGATAATATTAATCCTGTGCCCATAGGCTAGGGGCTATTCATAAATTACGTCATTTCAAATTAGGGGGGGGGGGTCTGGACATCGGATGACGGTAGCATGAAGTAGGAGGAAATGGGGTCATTTGAAGCATGATTTTTAGATGATTATAGGGGGGGGGGATCAAAAATCGTCAAAAATCGATGACGTAATTTATGGACAGCCCCCTACGGTGATTGCTTACCTATTATTAGTTACATGTAAAACTATTACCTGTTATTAGTTACATGTAAAACTATGTAACTAATAACGCGATTAAGTATTGTCGTCATTTATGATTTAATGTAGGTAATATCTAATTCTTGCTGACAGTAGGTAGGTTGGTAGGAAACTGGCGCCATATGCATTTGCACACTCGAGAGTCTCATGCAAATGGGTAGCACAGCATTATATTATTATTATAGAAATTCCTACACAAAATTACCTGTTTAATTGCTCTTGTGTTATGTTATCAGACGCAAATACAGTGGAACCTGGATAATTGCAATCTCAAGGGACCGGCCAGTTTTTGTCAATTAACCAGGTTTTTCATTTAAGCAGGTCGCGTCAATTAACGAGGTTCAAAAAATCGTTGTGTCAATTATAGAGGTTTTCATTAATAGAGGTTGCGTTCTGACAAATTTCTTTTATGGAGGTGCAAATAACCCTTTAAAGTAGATTTACACGCTTACGTTCTGGGTTTCTGGTCTATATATTGCTTCTGTCTATACTTGCACTTTTACACTACATTAATTACCACTTTATTTTCTTATCATTTGGGTTTAAAAAATTCCCTTGAATTGTAAAAGAAAGTTTTATTAGAATGTAAAAAGCATACCTACTTTGTTTTTTATTGATCAAAACTATTTCACCTACTACAGGCTGTGATAGACACCCAATAAATAAATTGAATTCTGGATGGAGATATAAATAAAATGATCATTGCTATTAAAATATTGTTTCTGCTGTCTACAACTACATTATTTCAATTACAGAGGTAATAAATAAGACTCGTTTCAATAATAGAGGTAAAAACAAGAGCAAAAATAACGGATTTTTTTTAGCACAATGTCAATTATAGAGGTATTAAGTTGCGATGTGGTCAATTACAGAGGCAAAATTACGAAAAGCACTAAAATCTAAATTACAATTATAGAGGTTCCAAAATTTCAATTATAGAGGCCTTTTGGTCTCAAGGGACCGGGACCGGACTTTTGGTTGCAATTATTGAGGTTTTCCATTTATCCAGGTGCCAATTAACCAGGTTTCACTGTACCTTTCATTGATGGGATGGCACAGTTTTCATCACTTGAGAAATATCTACCTCTATAGACCGACCGCTATGAGTCCTCGCCTGCGCGGTACGGGGGCGACGGGGAGGGACGACTAAGGGCGGCGGGGAAGGTGCGGGCGGCAGGCGTACGGACTCATTTAAGCGGTCGGTCGGTAATATCTCGAATGTGAAGTAAATATGGGGTAACATAGCAATTCATTTCAAGTGTAATTAAATATTGATAGGTAAAGAAAGAGATCACTTGACATAGATAGAAATATTGCAATTTAACCTACAATAATTATTTGTTTTAAGTACAAGGGGGTAAAGTTGTTGTTTAACTCCTCGTACTAATATTGGCACCCGAGCAAGCGAGATTCCAAAATTGAACCACTAGCGTAGCGACTGTAGCGAGTTCTAAAAGTGGAACGTGAGCCTTGCGAGGGTTTATAGGCATGAGGGTTAAACAAACTTTGCTATACAGAGTTAACCACATGGTACAGGTAATTTTACTTTCTTAATCTTATGATATATGAATTCTCGCTAACTTTAGTGCTCACCATAGTCTAATAAAACATGGTCTTCTCTTCCCAGAGTGACACAATCCTACGTCACAATAACATAGCCGCTATATATAGCGCTATCGCATATTATCATATAGCGCTGTCGCATGATGACGTAGGCTTGTGTCAGTCAGGTGACCTTTAAAGACGGGAAGAGAGTACCAGGCGGAGTATATTATTATACCATGGTGCTCACCAAAATATTTGGAAAAGGAATCACGGTCTAAGCCCCATTTACTATACTCTGTATCTTTACGTATTTACATAAAAGTAAACAAATAATTTGTACATTCTCGGGTAGTTATAATATAACTATAACATTTGTTGGTTAACCAAATACAAAACCGCCTCGATCTGTCACTGAACGTCCTGACTTTAACCTACTTTATTTGATGGTGTAATTTTTAGGGTTCCGTACCCAAAGGGTAAAACGGGACCCTATTATTAAGACTTCGCTGTCCGTCCGTCCGTCCGTCTGTCACCAGGCTGTATCTCACGAACCGTGATAGCTAGACAGTTGAAATTTTCACAGATGATGTATTTCTGTTGCCGCTATAACAACAAATACTAAAAACAGAATAAAATAAAGATTTAAATGGGGCTCCCATACAACAAACGTGAATTTTGACCAAAGTTAAGCAACGTCGGAAGTGGTCAGTATTTGAATGGGTGACCGTTTTTTTTTTCTGTTTTTTTTTTGTTGCATTATGGTACGGAACCCTTCGTGCGCGAGTCCGACTCGCACTTGCCCGGTTTTTTAATCTACCCTCAACTGGCTTAAGGAGCCATTTGAGGGTAGATTTTGTTGAGGTACCTTTATTTAAATACCTATAAAGATACATAGTATAGATTAGGTAAGCATAATTTATTATGGCACTAAGCTCGCGTGACCAAACTAATAGATTCCTGCCCGTTCCATTAACCAACCTTGGTTGGCATTTTACCGGGGCATCAATTTTGTAGTAGTTTGTGTTCTGGCACTTTAGTTCCGAACTAGATGATAGTGGAACCTCGATAACTCGAACGGCGATAAGGCAAAATGTATGTTAACTCAAAATAAAATGTTCATTCTCACTATCATCATTTAATTGTATGAATTCCCGTTCACGGTGTTGCATTTCGTATGGAAAGGACAATGATTGATACCTTAAGAACTACGAAGAATGAAAATGAAAATGTTTATTTGGGTAACAAACAAATTACAATTACAAAATATGGTTGGAATGTCCTAGTAGATGAATTACATACATCTGTGTCAGGAAACCCCGCTCTTCCATTTGAGGTTTACAATAGCTGTTTCCAAAATAAACTTAACTATTTGCAAATTTTATATTTACATTTTTTTTTCATAGCGAAATGGAATAAAACAACAATTTCAACATTAAATACATGCATAAATTCATTAATTCAGAGCGTGCGTGTGTGTGTGAGTATGTGTGTGTGTGTGTGTGTGTGTGTATGTGTGATATTGTTGGATATTTATTATTTTATTTTGAAAAACATATATCGTGTCCTTGTAGTAAGAATGAAGTTTCGGAGAAGGTAACACTAAACGTTAAAGCCTATACATCTACATACATCTCGAAATAACAGATGTAGTGTAGCCCTATGGATATTAATATATTATTTTAGGTATAAAGACAAATACGATGAGGTATCTTCTACCACAGAAGAAATAATAGTACTACCGAACAGAAAGGACACTTCCTACAAACCCGAAGTTTGACAGCGGTTCAGGGTCGAATCATGATATCCCTTTCTAATATATGGCACTATAGTATAGTGCTATACCTTTCGGCTATTTAGGGTTGTCAAAATTCAAGTGATTGTCTTACGCAAAATGAAGTCAAGTGGTGCCAACCTTAATAATTGCTCGGAGCAATGCTGAGCCGAACGGACCCGAGTTCGACCGAAGTCAGGAGTGTCTCCCCACTGCTTCTACCTAGTGTTATCCCGGCCTTTGCCAAGGTCCGCTTTCCTACTTACCCTCCTTTACTTTGCGCGATCCTGTACGATATGATGGTGGTTCTTGTCTACGTGACAGCGTGATAAAACGGTGTCCGTCACTTTCTATCCCGGGTGTTAAAAAGTGATAGTTATTTAAAGATGGATAAAGCTATCCATAATACGCCGGTTGTACGGATATAATGGTCTTTCTTGTCTACGTGACAGCGTGATAAAACGGTGTCCGTCACTTTCTATCCCGGGTGTTAAAAAGTGACAGTTATTTTATCGCGTGGATAAAGATGGATAAAGTCATCCATAATACGCCGGCTGGGCGTTGTCTCGTTGCCCGTTTAGGTACACTCATGTACGATGTAGGTAGATAAAAGTATACATAGAATATCTTTATTTGTACATTGTGTACATATATTTAACAAAATCGTGTGATTACATTAGCCTTTCGAGTATTTACATACTGTTAGGGAATGATTTATAAGCTTTGTGGTGTTGAAAAGAGAGTATGTAATATATACCTACTGTTCAATCAGTTGTAAATCACTTATGTCCCCCGCCGCATCTATATATCAGTTTGTGTGTATGTATGTTCGCGATAAACTCAAAAACTACTATAATATTTAAAACTTCCGCGTTTTGAACACATATTAACTCACATTATATTAGACCCGTCTATACATGTGAGTTTTTTTTTAAATCATTTATTTACATACAATATATATACAGTGGTACAACTAAACGAAATTAATAACTAGCTTAAATCTAAAATAGGCCCCTGAGGCATTGTACCAAGGATGCTGTACATGTGAGTTAATATGTGTTTTCTAAAACTACTTAACGGATTTTCATGCGGTTTTCACCTATCAATAGTGATTGTTGAGGAAGGTTTAGGTGTATAATTTGACACGTACTTAAATGTGACATATTTACACATATAGATACCCAATCTAAATAATAGATTATACACTCAACTACAAACGCAAACCTACAAATTCAATCAAGCCTATATCGATAAAATTGACTGCCTGTTTATCATAAATCAAATCTTATCATGAGCGATGCGATGCCCACAGTGAATTATCGAATATAACTCCTTTGATCCGCGGACCGACAAAAAACTGATGATTTGTGAAGAACTCACGAGTTGATAAGTTTATCTTGCTTATGAACACGAATTAGTCATGATTGTAAATAGCAGTTAAAAGTGATGATTGCATAATGGGTTTGGCAACTGTCAAAGGTTTACATAGATGGCCCATCATAGCTTGCCCCGTTTTCTATGAGATTTGGCTTAAAGGGCTGGCATCCAGGGTATTAAGAAAACATAAAGTCACAATTCTAGGGATTGACAGGGCAAGCTATGATGGCGCCATCTGCTAAAAACTTCGACCAGCCAATCCCATTACACATGAATCACTTACAGTACTCAAGCAAACCTAGCTTTTTAACCATATATCCCGATTTCCGATTGTCCGGATTGAGCTAAAAATTTGGGTATACTCGTAGTCGCGGACGCGGTCTTACCAAAAATAAAGTTTTTGCCAATAACTTATTTAAGCGGATGACAAATTATTGCGCTGAAGAGTTAGCTAGGTCTAACTGTATTACTTATTTTGTTCAACAAATGTAGCAAATACATAGTCCGGAAGCTAACAATGGACATGTGTTTACTTTATGTTGCCTTGGCCTGTTATTTTGCAAAATGGCTGAAACTCGCCTCTCATATGTCCGGTACGTAAACAAAGCTGACAAGACAAGGTGTAGGTTACGTAGTAACTATTTAGTAATCTGTGGTTGTCTGTGGGGTGGGGTACGTGATTTTCACCAGACGGGTGAGATCAGTAGGGAGACACTCCTGACTTCGGGCAAACTCGGCTACGTTCAGCATTGCTCCGAGCAATTATTAGGCCAACCCTAAAGCCTCCTCCACACTCGTGCGCGAATCGCGGCGCGATGCCGCGAACGCGAGTGTGGCGTCGATTTTCGCAGACAGCGAAATCGACTCCACACTCGCGTTCGCGGCTTCGCCCGCGATTCACGCGCATAGTCTGGAGGGGGCTTTAAACCAAGCGTCATCGTGGATTTTGCGACCGTCGAACACCAGTTTGCGCCACTATCTCTGTCCTATCTCTGTGTATCTGTGTTCCGCTCGGCTCAGCATTGCTCCGAGCAATTATTACGGTTGACACAACTTGACGTCCTTTTGCGTGCACGGCAACAGATAAGATAAATGTCTTGAATTTAGACAGCCGAAAGGGATAGTGCTATATATTAGACAGGGACAGCATGATTCATCCCTGAATCGCTGTCAAACTTCGGTTTTGTAGGAAGTTTCCTTTCTGTACGAGTACTATTATTTATTCCGTGGTATTATTGAGAAGGAAGACATAAACACAGTGTATTTCCGTGGCTACCGTTTGGAAGCTACGTCCCTAACAAAGGATGTGTAAACAGTAAACACATACATGTAAACTTCACCTTGGCCCGCCTGACTGTCTGTATAGGTTTGCACTTCGCAGAAACGGTTAAAGCTTCGCCTTTCATGTAAACAAATCGATGACGGTGCGCAATGGATCGAACATTTACGATGTTGCATTTTTTAAATCTATAGTTCGTTTTTTAGCATTAGAAAAGACTACGCTATCTTAGCGTGTCTTTTAATTGCAACACGCTTTTTTAAATGAAAGCAAATTAATGTAAATAATCGTATATGATTCATAATTGTTACATATTTGCCGCGACTTATCTTTCAAAAGTGTTTTGACGTGATAACGACTTATAAATTGAAGGGATGTTTACAAAAACCTTAAACTACGTCCAGGACCCGGGTATGTCCTTAAACCACGTCCATAAGACCACCGGTGGACGGGCAGCAGCGTCCCTCAATTTCGGTGTACTCGACTGCGATCGCCAACCCGCCTGCCAAGCGTGGCGATTATGGCATTCACCCCCCAAAAAAGGGGGAGGCCTATGTTCAGCAGTGGACGTCTTATGGCTGAGATGATGATTACAAAAACAACCTAACTGCTTAGAGCGGTTGACACTTTTTTAAGAACATTGTTAATCGTTTCAGGTGTCAACCAGTGTAGTCAGTTATGTAGTTTTTGTAAACATCCCTTTTATTGAAGAACACCGGTCATGAACGAAAAAGTGTCACGTTGTGGACGGATCTCCATGGTATAGTTGTGGACGAATCTCCATTGCATGGCAAGAATGCGCTGTGTACTCGGAGTAATTATGTATGTCAATTAGTATCTATAATCGTTTACATGATGACATTAAAGAATTACCACTTAATTTATTTAAATCTAGGTTAAAAAAAATGGTTAATAGACGAATGCTTCTATCGTGTCAGTGATTATTTTGATTATTATAATTGTTAAATTGGTATGTAGTCTTAAGTTCTTTTATATTCTTGACATTTTTCGAATCTCTTAATTATTGAAATTAATCCTTAGGTACTACTGTGTTTTATGTATTGTGACTAATGTGTAATATTACTAATGTATTTTATTATTTTTATGTGATCCCTATAATTATAAATATTTTGTTATGACTTTGTTAGTTTAAAATAATTGTAGGTATAAATTTTGCACGGCAGCTACTGGTGAAATGTATGCTTCACTTATAATTGTTGACCATCTATTGTACCATGTTTTAAGCAAAATAAATGATTTATGATTATGAATGTAATGGTACCTAATGTTTTCTTATGACATTATCACGCAAATTTATTATTAATTTAAATCGGTGATTAATAGAAAAATATCCTGAAATATTATGTTGGCTCGATAGTACTATACTGAAAACTATAAATACCTACATCTGTGAAGATAATCCGATCCTTTTTGATTTTTTTTTCCATTTTTTCATGACCAGAGAAGCAGTTAAAGATAATGTGTATAAAGTATAAACATATGAACTGATTTATAAATGGGACCTATATTTCAAAAATACAAGATAATATCTGGATATGTCAATCATAAAGGTAGATAGTCAGGACACTTATTTTATCACGCGGATAAATCCGAAGATATCCGTATCAATACGTGGATGCTAGTACTAAGGTAGTCACCGCAATCATAAATGAATCACGCTAAGCGGAGTACCCGGTATAGGTACAGTCAAGGAATTTAAATTCCGACCCATTTCGTACTTTGTCACAGTGACAATCAATATGAAATCCGCTAGAGACCTCATACGGTTGTCACTGTGACAAAGTACGAAATGGGTCGGAATTTAAATTCCTTGACTGTACTTACATTATACTGTACCCAGTGAACTACAAGTTGCCTCCAGAATCTCGCGAACTAAATTGACAGGTCAATGTGCACAAATGATACCACAGTTTGGCCAGTGCTGTTCATAGTGTTCATATCGATATTTTCAAAAAGTTTGAATTAGAGAATATCGCGATAATTCACCGCTAGTGGCGCTACTGTTGCGCGGTCGGTTAAAATGTATGTTTAAGTTATTTTACAAATGTTACTTGGTATTTCGAAAATTGTGCATTTTTGTAATTGTAATGTACTTAAACATATTGTAATTAAATAAATATTTTATTTTGTTTTATAAATTTGTTACGAAAACTTACAGTTAGAGTAACAAGTTAGGTGATAACATAGAAACAGTGATTTTGGCTCAAAATACCTACAAAGAAAAGGCCGGTCCAAACGGGGAAATTTTTCGTACAATGTGATTAATTTCTCATTTAATTTGTGTCATCTACCGGCCACATGTATAAAATTAAATCACCGATTTTAGATTTATGGCGACAACCGAGCTCTTGAAATATACAACTTGCCCCCAAACCTGCATACTAACATTGAAATTTGTCAGTTTCGCATCGGCACCTCCTGATTTGATCGGCAACGTTACAATCTTACAATCCAATCAACCACTTTTCTCGTCACATTCATATAAATCGAAATCGTTTCTGACCCCTTTATAAAATATTATGACATGGGTAGTAAGTGCAATCACCTACTTATCGATATCATTTTATCGACATATACCCGTGACTATTTTTTCTTTGCTATTCCTGGTACATTTTATTTGTCAAACTCATGTCAATTTAGTTCGCGAGTTTCTGGAGGCAACTGTAGTCTATCATTTTTTCAAAATCCCAGTTGGCAACACTGCCAGTGAACTAGTTACAGCCTGCGACTTCATCTAATAAAAGTACTATTATGCAATATGCTAGACAATATTTAGAAAGTTTTCGTTAAAGTGTCATAAAACATTTCGCTTTGGCACAATGAAACACCTAAATATAAAAAAAGTCGTTAAAAACATTAATAAAACGAAAAATTATGACCTCTTTAAAAGTGACAGTATGCGTCAGCTGAGCGGCACCGATATAGCGACTCGATATGAATGACGTCATGTTGTGACGTCACTAGTTGGAAAATTTTGGCAGCTGATACCGCCAATCGAACGCATGTCACTAATATCTGTATCGGAAATTGTATTTTAAGTTAAAAGGAATAAGGATGAAAGTTAAATGCATGTTTCATTGGTTCGTGAGTCGCGTGCAATGTTTCTTTAATGAGTATTTCAAGAGTATTTTGACTCATGATTACCTACTACAAGTATTTCGCAATAGTACTACATTGTAAATCGCATTATGTAAGTCTAAAAGTACCTTTACGAAAAAAACTGAGACCGAACTGGGATATTTAATTTTAAAGTTGTGCACTACATTTTTTTACTCAGAATTACAATACCTTTCGATACTACATAATAGGTGAAAAAAAGTCCTAAAGTATCCATACCTTTTTCGGTCCTTGCATTCCGTTACCGCCATACAAAGTCTAAGAAAAATGGCTATGGAATGGAAACGAAAATCTCGGAACACTTTTTTTCTCTTATTAGAGTAAGACCGTAAAAAGTCTGCAGCGATTTTGATAGCCCACGCAGTGCAAGTGTCATTTTAAACGTCAAACTTCTATGAAATTATGACGTATAAATAACACTTACACTGCGTGGGCTATCAAATCCGCTGCAGACTTTTATTGGTGCGACTATAGGATCGAAAGAGCTCGGGATTCTGAATAGACATAATAAAAAAGTATTTAAAATCAAATGGCCCATTATATTATGCAAATAAAACAATAGATAGTAAAAATTTATTAATAAAATAAGGAAAATCTTTACAGTAATTCTGCATAATTTATACTAAACCTCATTTTACTCGTTATTCCTTCAAAATGGCAATTCATGTTGAAAACAATAGGTACTGAACGAAATAGTGTCTTGTTTGCCTTCCACGTATTGTACTTATTGACGTTTAACCGGTAAAAGACTCTATCTGAGTGCAATAAAGTTTAATTTACAATGTGTTATTAGAGTTGCTAAGCGTACAATGTGGCATTAATAGGTATTGGTTATTGGCATGGGCAAAAGACGGGTAAAATTAGTATTCTTTGTTTGTTAATTAGGTACCGCATACAAATATTCTTTATTGCTTTCCTCAACAATACAGTATAGTTCGTTTTTAGGGTTCCGTACCCAAAGGGTAAAACGGGACCCTATTACTAAGACTCTGCTGTCTGTCCGTCCGTCCGTCCGTCTGTCACCAGGCTGTATCTCACGAACCGTGATAGCTAGACAGTTGAAATTTTCACAGATGACGTATTTCTGTTGCCGCTATAACAATAAATACTAAAAACAGAATAAAATAAAGATTTAAGTGGGGCTTCCATACAACAAACGTGATTTTTGACCGAAGTTAAGCAACGTCAGTACTTGGATGGGTGACCGTTTTTTTTGCCTTTTTTTGCATTATGGTACGGAACCCTTCGTGCGTGAGTCCGACTCGCACTTGCCCGGTGCATTAGAAAGAACTCCACAGAAGCAAGCGTGCAGTTTTTATCAGGCTCTTTAATTGTTAATAATTATTGAATTATCTAATGTAGCATGGTCAATACATATAATTTACTTCAAATTATTACCGCTAAAAGTGCCGGATTTGGAACCACAAGCTTACTTCTGCGGAGTTCTTTCTAATGCTAAAAAAAACAGACTGTAAGTCTAGTAAAGGTAAACAATATACTGACTACTGACTTATCGCTAAAAAGCGATTTCTTGCAGACAACCTTATACGATCATCGACCACTACTCTATTTATTACTTATTCTGTACTGTGCTATTAGCGAATTAGAAGCTATATACAGGGTGGAAAGATAAGTCGGGCCCTGGAGGGAAACTATTTTAAATCCTTAAGCTGGCTCATTTTACTTAAAGGAGACATTCCTTTATTTTTTAAAAAGAAACAAAACTGCATTTAAAGTATTTTTCTTTTTTTCTTCAATTTCGCTTGTCAAAAAAAAAAATTAAGTACTAAATATTAGATTTTATGGATATTTTGTACGACTGACGAGTGTAAGACCTAATGTTTCTTGGAGAAATGTTATCATTGACATTAACTGTATCGACTAGTAAAATAAAATTGCGATTTTTATTTTTTGGAATTTTTAGTCGGTTCGAGTCCCGGGCGAGGCAAGCGAGTTTTAGAAAACATTTGAATGCAGTTTTGTTTCTTTTTAAAAATAAAGGAATGTGTCCTTTAAGTAAAATGAGCCAGCTTAAGGATTTAAGGTAGTTTCCCTCCAGGGCCCGCGACTTATCTTTCCACCCTGTATACCAAGGAAGGAAGGAAGGAAGGTAGGAAGGAAGGTAGGAAGGAAGGTAAGTATAGGTATTAGGTTTGTATACTTCGTATATTCGGTACCTAATATATTTTTTCTTTTTTTAACAGATTTACCTAGCCCCAAACTAAGTAAAGCTTTGTACTATGGGTGCTAGGCGACGATATACATACTTATATAGATAAATACATACTTATGTACATACAGGCTGTTTGGTACATCGTTTGCCAAATTAAAACGGCAGATTAGTTGAGTCATCTGCTATTTTCTCATGCCTAGAAAAATAAAATTGGCCATGGTTTTTTTACTACTACGCAAGTAAAAATTTTAAAATTATGATAAACTGGCATAGAAGTGAAAAAAAAATGTGTGCGCAATTAAAAATTTCTAGGCCTAAGAAGATAGCAAATGACTCAACCTATCTGCCGTTTTAATTTTGCAAACGATGTACCAAACACCCTGTATAAAACACACCCATGACTCAGGAACAAATATTTGTGTTCAAAACACGATAAATGCCCTTACCGGGGTTCGAACCCAAGACCATCGGCTTCACAGGCAGGGTCACTACCCACTAGGCCAGACCGGTCATCAAATATATGCAGAAGGGAACCACCCAAACACTAAGCGAGACGGGTCGATAACCATCCAGAGTGAACCAGTTATGCCGAGAAACCAGGGTTGCCAACTTGGTATAAATGATGCCAGATCTGGCATATTTTCACTCGGTTTGGCACCAAAATTTTCCATTTAGCATCTGGCATATTTTTTTGCATAATTTAGTCTAAGCTAAGTTTGCACCATCGCCTTATGTGGTACATATTTTCATATGAATTTTGTCTTTCGTGGGCGGATGGACGTCGACGGACTATATAAAGTTGGTCAAGCAGATCTTGTCAGTATCAAAAGGCGGCAAATTTGAAAAATGTATGTGTTTTAAGTGTTTAATTTCAAGTGACATTATAGCATATTTAAAAAAACTTTGGCCTAATTTTGGCATAATCTAGACATTAGTCTAGCATTTTATCAAAATCCGAGTTGGCAACACTGCGAGGCAACAATGAGCGTGAAACATAAGTGATTGAAGGGTGGGGTCGAACGTTTGAGTGCATATGTTTGACGTTTGTGTGCCTAATCTCTAATCTCGCTTAGCGCCAGAGAACCTACCGCGAACCATCATTCGCATATGACATCGTTCAAATAGCCGCTTCAGCTTTTTACAGTGCCACGGATCCGAGTGGTCCAACTTTCAAGTAATGGCAGGCGTGGCACTCAGCGATGGCCACCTGCGCTTGTATTTTGTAGTGTACATATATCATATCTCCTTATAATAATATCAAGGTAGATATCTTTAGTCGTGATCGATTACAATACTCTTCATTTGTCGCGTGAGTATCGAGTGATAATTTTAAAACTACTACCTAAAATTTAATCTCTCGGTAACAATCGCTAATGATATATTAATACCTATCTATTTAGGTATCAGCAATTAGTACGATATCGCACAGATTTTAACTAGTTTTTGTAATTGCCTACTACGGGCGGAAATTAATCTGATTAAGTATCATATTAATAGAATTTTAAACCTCTTATCTTACCTAAGTAATTACTGATTAAATGACTTAGTACCTAGGTACTTATACATACACTACACCTACTATTTTAATTCATTTATTTAATCCATAAAAAAAAATACTATGTAAATAATTACAGTTACAGACAGTACAGTCAGTACAGTTTACAGTTAGTGTATTTACTACATTCTATGATTCTTTATGGCATAAACTTTACCATCAGGTGTGGCTCACTCCGCGATTTCATCACTTTGCAACAGGTAGCTAAAAGTACATTCGTTCCACCCCAATTTTAGTGGCTAGCCATAAGCCGCGCGTGGCGCTGTCGCCACCTAGCGGCCATATCTGTCCTGATCGTAACAGACGCGTTTTGTTGGAGTGAGTCTTCTACCTAGTACTATTATTTATTCTGTGACGGGGCTTAGTAGCTTGTCATTTGCCAGAATAGAGCAATTAAACAGAAATCATCATGCGTCACACCGGGTGCGAAACTCCTGACTTCGGTCAAACTCGGCTCCGCTCGGCTCAGCATTGCTCCGAGCAATTATTAGGGTTGGCACCACTTGACTTCCTTTTGCGTGCACGACCACAGATAAGATAATCACTTGATTTTTGACAACCCTAAATAACCGAAAGGGGGTAGTGCCATATATTAGAAAGGGACAGCATGTTTCGACCCTGTCAAACTTCGGTTTTGTAGGAAGTTTCCTTTCTGTACGGTAGTACTATTAATTATTCTGTGGTCAACTGGTCATACTAACAATAAATGTAAAATTAGGTATTTATAACGGTTTATATTAACTCGCATATTAAATTTGAACTTTGAAGTCATAATTAATTACCGCAACATGTTTCGAACGCGTTATAGACGTTACACATCTTGTTCAAAGTTTTTAAAGAATAATAACCCCCTTATTCATAAACGTCTACTAAAGTTGACAAGCCGATAATAATCGTTTGTCCCTTTCCGACGTATTGGTATGATGGAAAGGGATAAACGATTATTATCGCCTTGTTAGTCTACTTGTGTAACTATTGACGCCAACATAGTTTTGAGTTTGACCCAAAAACTGAATCGACAAAAAATCGATTTAATCATAGAACCAGATGACCTACCGCGAAAGACGTTCGACGAACCTCTCTGTCGCACTTGTAAAGTAGTACGTAAGTGTGAGGGAGGCAACAGGTCAAACGTGGTTCGTGGTAAGCCAAAAGCACAAAATTTCACGAGAATCGGTGTAGATTGCTACCTGAATCGAGCATCCAGACGTACGAAAGTATTTTTGCCCAAGGTGAAACGGAGACCTTCGCTAAAGCTCGGTCAATTACATATATTGCATAAGTAATAAAGTAAAGCATGACTCGGTATCTAAAATATGACGGGGACGCATAAAAATCTAAAAGTAAACATCGTCTGTGCGGCGTCTGGTTATCTGCCAACGGGACGGACACGTGGGCGGCGCGTGCGCAGACCAATCATATTGCAATAATTGCACAACGCTGTGTTGCCATTTGCCATTTATACTGAAGAGCAGCGAATGTAAAAACTTGTATTAAATAATTAATGTATACTGAAAATCGTAATTCAAGACAAAAAAAAAAGTAAGACAATGTTGCCACATCTAGCATCCACACGTACACAAATTAAATCACCAATTTGCATTCTACTATGAAAATTGGCATTTTTGCGTCCGCACCTGCTGATGTGATCGGGGAATCAAATTGGTATTTGCGTCCGCACGGCCCTGTTCGATCGGAGAATTTCATCAGATTAATTGGCGAAAAATTGTCTCGTCTGGATACAACTTCAAGGAAAACAACGAATTAGTGAATATTACTATGTAGTATGTACCGAAGCGTGTACACGTGTGTAACATAATATATATGTATATAGAGGTAAATGTAAATAATAAAGAACTTGAGGAGATAACGCATATTAAATTAATGTTTATTTTGAACTCAAATATTTGTCAGTATTAAAACTATTTGTTTATATACTTGCTACAAATTCATGAGTAAATAAAAGGTTTTGTAAGTACACATAAGCAAAAAAGGTACCTGCAGGTACATTGTAATTAGTGGCTAACTGAGGTCACCCGAGGTTTTGTTTGCGGTAGGTTTCGGCATAAAAATCATAGGCACCTATAGATGGTCAAGCAAATCTTGTCAGTAGAAAAAGGCGCGAAATTCAAATTTTCTATGAGACGCTATCCCTTCGCGCCTACATTTTTCAAATTTGCCGCCTTTTTCTACTGACAAGATCTGCTTGACCAAGTATATTTCAGTTTCGGTTAAAAAAACCTATTCTTTATTTCTGTGTCTAAACCCTGTGTGTTACTGTTATTGTCCCAAATAAATTGAAAAAAAAAAACTTCTCACCGCCTCGAAATTTACAAGATTGTATTTTCGGTAGTGTCCAACCGAAGTATCGGTTTCGAAATATAAAATCATGTTTTGACCGAAGGTTCGGGTTTGGCAGAAACAATAGCAAAACCGAACTTTCAGTTTCGGCAGAAAACCGGTTTTGGTCGGTCACTAATAAAATTGTAATAGGCTACTATTATTCGAGTTATCGAAGTCTACAAGTATTTACAACATATCGGTGGTAATTGCGAATAAACGAATAAACATACCTACGGCCCTCCGGCGCTGAGTTTTTTCAATTAATTTATTACATTTTATTATACCTATTATACTATAATAATAGTCACAGTTAACTGTAAAATCTCTATCACTCCGATAAGCAAAAATGACAGAGACCACAATATCTTCTGGGAAGTTAAAAATTAAAAAAAAATTAAGGGAATCACCAGACCATAGACATTACATAACATCACAAAAAATCGCTTTCAATACAGCGACCGTAAAATGAGGCGTTGCATAATGAAATTAACTCTTATGACTCATTCGGTGTTAGAATAACGGGGTTGCGACGCAAAAAATTAATTAGCATAAGTCAACTGAACAAACAATTACACATGCAAAGTAATTTCTACTATGCATTCAAAATTCGAATAATTTTCGAACGGTTTTGTTTTTGTATTTAGCATTTACATATTTCGTTCAACAGAGTGTGCTTACCGCGAACACCGAAGTTCACATTTCGGGCATATTTTCTGTTTTATTTTAATTAGAGTGATAGGCATAGTTGCTCGAAATTTACCCACTGGTATTTTCGCGGTCCCATAGCCCAGTAATAAAAATTATTTAGGTATCTACAGCTTATCAAAATCAACAATATTGAATGTCAATATTTCATACACCCACCGTTGATACTGTACAAATTATCAACTTTTGAGCGTAAACCGTTATCAGGCTGAGAGGTTGCAAATGATAAAAGTCATATAAAAGTGTTATACCCAATTGATTCGTATTTCGAGCCGGTGCAAACTATATTTCCTCAACATTTAAGTTTGATTACTATTTTAACTTGTTTTGTATGTCTACCCACAACAAAAACAAACTTATTACCTAACTCGAAAGGGTTATCATATTTTAGTTCAAGCTATGATTGAGAACCAGCGAAGCAAATCCGCGGGGCGTAACCAACATACCTGATTCCTATGACGTCACCATCCAAATATAAATCAACTCCTTGGTGAAGCCACTGCTCGCCGACTTTGGCACAGAAAAACATTCTATCATTCTTCTGAACAATTAATTCAGTATCTAAAACATCCTTGGTGATCGTAGGATTGCACAGCGCACCGCGAACCGCCGGCTCTCGGGTTAACGACCACGAATCCACGTTCGAAACTTCCAAATTCAAATTTAAAACACATTTTTTTTCGGCACAACTGCTTTCGTTCACACTCACTGCGAATATCCATGGTTGGAACACCGCGTAGGCGTTTGTTATTAAGAATAACAATAAAAATAAACCGCTAGTCCGTAATAAACTGAGACACGCCATCACGCCGCGGTTGCCACTGGCCGAATGAGAGAGCGAATGGGAACGGACGGCAACATGTTGCTTCGATCGAATGAACGAATTGAGTTGCGTCATGTGGTTTGTTTGATAAGTTTCAAAAGTTTGAGGTTGTTTCCCGCTCCATCCGATCCGATACCTATTCATTAGTAAACTGAAATAAATGTCATCATATAGTAAGAAAAAGCGACCAAATTAAAATATATTCTGAAAATAATTAATTTGTCCTAATACTTCTAATACTATTCATTAGTAGGGACATAGGTACTTCTGTTAGGCTAATCCTCGGAAATAGCCTTATGTTACGTGAGGTACAATCAGGGGTGCGAAACTCCTGACTTCGGCCAAACTCGGCTCGGCTCGGCTCGGCTCAGCATTTCTCCGAGCAATTATTACTATTATTAGGGATGACAGCATGATTCGACCCAAACCGCTGTCTAACTTCGGTTTTGTAGGAAGTTTCCTTTCTGTACGGCACTACTATTATTTATTCTGTGGCTCAATACAAACAACGTTGTGATTATAACAATATGCTTATTGTATTTTGGAAATAATACAAAACTCCCATTCTCTCAACTCTCAACCGATTAACATGCAAATTGAATGCCTTCATTTTTCTACCCTCACTTTTAACATGGTGTTCGAATGGCCGTTTCGATACTCGCACTAAAACTAGTGAGTAGCCAAAGCGTCCGCACCACCTGATTTGATCGGACAATTTAATCATCAAATAATAATAATTCAGCCTTATACATATACGTCCCACTGCTGGGCACAGGTAGGCGTGTCTCACTCCGCGATTTAGTCGCTTTGCTACAGGTAGCTTAAAAGTGCATCCGTTCGGCCCCAATTTTGGGGTTTGCCATAAGCCGCGCGTGGCGCTGTCGCCACCTAGCGGCCATATCTGTAACTGTATAAATATAAAATTCTTTTATTTGCATAAAATATGGTACAACAAGGTGATATGTTGTGTTGATCGTAACAGACGCGTTTTGTTAGAGAGTGAGTCTTCTGTACTTATTACTATTATTTGTTCTGTGGCACAGACCTCCTCTGACTCGCAAGAGGGCTTGGGCTATAGTCCCCACGCTGACCCAATACGGATTGGGGACTTCACATACACCTTTGAATTTCTTCGCCGATGTATATATGCAGGTTTCCTCACAATGTTTTCCTTCATCGAAAAGCAAGTGGTAAATACCAAATGATATTTCGTACATAAGTTCCAAAAAACTCATTGGTACGAGCCAGAATTAGAACCCGCGACCTCCGGATTGAAAGTCGGATGTCATATCTACTCGGCCACCACCGCTTTTCTTGTAATCAATCAAGATTAGCGAAAAATTGTACTTGTCTGGACAGGCCTTAAATATTATTTTATTTTAAAGGTATTAAATGTGACATTATCTATGAAAAGGGACCTTGCCTGGTGACAGGCAGACAGACGGACAGCGGAATCTTAGTAATAGGGTCCCGTTTTTACTCTTTGGGTACGGAACCCTAAAAATTTATTGGAATGACAGATGGTAAAACAAATTATTGCAGTGGCAACATTGTCTTACTTTTTTTGGGCTTCAATTACGTTTCCATTGGTAATTTACGTTGGTATAGGATTCCGTAGATTCCAGATGATTTGAGTTTAGATGTGCGTTTTCTATCGGGGGTTGTTTTTTAATGATGAGTAGTTAGACCAAGATAATTCTGCAGCGATTTTGATAGCCCAGAGTGCTTTCATTGACCGTGAATCTTCTATCGGGGGGCACGGCAGTGCCCCCGCCAAGTCGAGCGCGAAGCAAACACTGCCGTACCATCCTTTACTGGAACCATTTCGCCGCATTTTCAGGCCCCTATTTGAGAACCTCTGGATAAGACCAGAACGCAGAAATTTTGGTCATCCAGTAAGCTATAATCACATACTTAAAATCCAAAATTTCAAGTCTGTAAGTCATTCGTAGTGGCCCGCCTAGCGGGTGCCTATAGATATTACCATAGAGAAAAATATACATATAGAGTACTCACTCCATACATCAGTTTTGGTACCAAAAAATTGTTCTCATAGTCGACATCTATACTTCGTTTTTTTTAGCATTAGAAATTAGGTAAACAATATTGATGTCTTTTAATTGAAAAACACATTTTAAAACTAAGTTACGGCAAATATGTAACAATTATGAATCTAATACGATCGTTTATATTCTTCTGCTTTCATAAGTAATAGTTATTGATTTTTAAAATTTTGTTTTGTAAAGTTTTTCAATTAAAAGACATGCCAAGATCGCTTAATTACCTTCTTTCAAGTTCTTTCTAATGCTAAAAAAAACGAACTATAGCTTCGAGTAGCGGAATTATCAGCACTGCTACTTGATAATGATAAATGTATCTTTATAATCAAAATTAAATTCGTAAATTAAATAGATAATAATAATAAAAAATAGATTATAATTTGCATTAAAAGTATTATGATAATATACATATGTAAGCTGAAATAAGTTTACCTAAAATAATAATGATATTCTGTGTAATAATTAGAGATGCCCCGAATAGTGAATTTGGCCGAATACCGAATATTCGGCCCCTCTCTCGGCCGAATACCGAATATTCCGCGACCGAAAATTAGGCATGACATGATCAAATTACATATTATGAAAATTGTTCGCACAACTTTTGCTAAGATATATTTTTATGTTGAACTGAATTAATGAATTTAGTTAGAGTCAATCAAATCAGACTCATGATAAAAATATAATATTTTGTAATCAACAAATGCTCAAAAACGTACCTTCGTATGTACTACTTTCCAAGAATACATTTCAATTATTAAATATACATAGATTTTGGTTATTTTTTTGTGTAATTTTTCATTGTAGGTAGTAATAATGTGTTGACATGTAAAATACTTCTATTTTATGAATAAAAGTTTGATTGATTGATAATAGATGTTGCACCGACCCAAAACCAGATTAGCCGGAACTCTATTTTCAACTCCTTCTGCTTTAATATTAGTTGTAAATTGTTGTTCAATACAATTTTCGTGCGTCACGACACGACTCACGAGACATCTAGTATCAAGTAGCGGTACTGATAATTCCGCTACTCGATGCTAGATGTCGCCTACGAAAATAATAGTCTTTTTGGTACCAAAATTGATGTATAGAGTGAGCACTTTATTTTTACTAAGTTTATTTCTCTATAGTCCATAGACTATAGAGAAATAAACTTAGTAAAAATTTCAAACATTTACTGCCAGGGTCAATTTCACCAAACGAGCATTTTTATCTAATTTCCATGGAACTTTGAAATACCAACATTACACAAAAAAAAATATGCTGAGAATTTGATAAAAAATATAATAAATATTAATTTTCTTATGGGATAAAAATATTCATAAAACTATAAAAGTTATTTAAATTTAAAATTTTGGTCAGGGCACGGGAATTAGTGTGTCCATGGAAATTAGATTTTACTAGGACGGAAATTAGAACACGGCACGGGAATTGTTTTCTTAACTTATTTTGGTACTTAAAACTATTATTTATGTATATTTTAATCTACAATAATATACTGCAACCATACTGAAGTGGCATCGGACATATTTACCTTCTTTAATTTTAGTTTCGTACGACAAATCTACGAAAGTATGTTACACTAAAAACTACGTATTTGACTAATCCTTTCCTTTATTTTAATGGCAACTAATCTCTCTTTCTTAGTAAAATGTACATATTTCAAAACAATACTTTGAGTAGTTTCGTAAACTTGTCCGCCTTTACATACAAAACTATTCATTAAAAAGTGTCACTATGTATCTGCATGTAGATAGGTACAAGGTGTATGATACTAAGAAATAGGAAATTATAGTCTTATAGGAAATGATACTAAGAAATAAATAGGGGCACAGTGAGAAGAAGTTATTGTGTAAGTTAATCTGAAGAAATCGAATATGCTGCCTTCATAAATTAATAACCCAAAAAATTGTTTGAACACATATGAGGTAAGGTGGGGTAAGACTATCACCGGGGTAAGACTATCACTTGTATGGAATCCTCATACTGTTAGTCTTGCCCCGATCAAAATAAACTAAGTTAGTCTTACCCCGCCTTACTTTACACATAGGTATACGGGGTGTCTCTGCCCTGCGGGAAAATCTTCAAAGTGTAGGTTGGTTAAGTAATTTCTCAAAAATATCATAATCTTCCTAAAAAAAACTTGCTTACAAAATACCCCCTGGCACTGACTAAAATAACCGACTTGGTTTCACATTACATCCCAAAACTTTTTTGTAGTAGAGTAGAAGAACTGCGTTGCAAGATTTGCATCTTTTTACATGAATTGAAATGATCCCATCTCTTTTTGTAGGCTGTCCTTCTTTTCGGGTAAACATACCCATACCATACTGAATATACTGATACTATGTATATACATATCATAATACATCTTTATTCATACTCACATCGTCCATCGTAGTGTACCTTTACTTTCCCTACTAATTGTAAGAACTAAAAGGTAACGTTGTTATCGCATATATTTCTATAGGATTACAAACTTAATTATGCAGTTATCTTTAGAACGGGACTAATATTGCAGTATTTTTAGATTTTTATTGGCTTAAAAAGCTAAAACCTAATTAAGTTTCAAATTTGGAACTTGTGGGTATGCTAGAGGTACCTTAAAATAATATTGATTGAGAGTGATTGTGCCAGTGACAAAACTAAAGGGATTTTAAAGTGTATTAATTCTTAGACTACATGCTCAAATTAAATGTTATTTAGATAGAATGTTATTGAGATTTGATGGTACGGCCGTGCCACGTTGTTTTGCTCGACTTGGCGGCGGCACTGCCGTGCCCCCAGATCCTTTGTCCTTCTTCAGGCCTCAAACTATCTCCATGCCAAATATGTATTATCAAGATGATATTGTTTCAGCGGCTTAAGCGTGACGAGATAATAGACACACAGACAGAGATACTTTCTCATTTATAATATAGTAAGAATAGGATATATTTAATTTTTCTTGTACCTATTAGAAAAGCTAATTTATAACAACTAATCTATTAAACGAGCAATTCTTGTATATATTTCGGGGATCTAGGAAACAGCTCTAAAATTTGATCATATATGGGCGTTTTCTGGGATGAAAAATCGATCTAGCTAGGTGTCTCTGGGAAAACGCGCATTTTTGAGTTTTTAGGTAGGTATAAGTTTTCCGAGCAAAGCTCGGTCTCCCAGATATTAAAAACTTTATACGGCTTACGCTGTCAGCTGTCAAATTTACAAAATAAAACCATTGTAAATTTGATTCATTTTGTTTCATGTAACCTTAGGTACGGGTATGATAATATGTAATAATTCCAAAAATAGTTTTATGTTTATATAATATTTTAATATTATAATATGATAAATGAATAAGGTAAGGTGGCGCAAGACTAACAGTACGAGGATTCCATACAAGTGATAGTCTTACCCCAGTGTCGTCTTACCCCACCTTACCTTACGTATTAAAATTGCCCGTATTATTCGGGTCCACCCTGTAAGTATGTACTATAGTACTTATACTAAAAAACCGTTCATAGATTTTTGTACATTCTCTGAGATTTCCTTAAATGTAAAATAGAAAGATATACGTCATATTATTATTACATATAATATATATTCAATGCCAATATATATATGTAATAATAATATGACGTAAACATTGCCAATTAACTTACAGTGCCCCCAATTAAAAATTTATTGACAATAAATGTAATACTTTCTAATTCCCGTGCCACTTAATCAGCTGTTTTAGATAAATATTCTATGGGAATTAGGGCACAGAAATTAGAATTCGTAATAAAAAAATTCGCCAAAAATTTAAATCGTGTTTAACCAAACTGTTATGTTATCGCTTACATAAAGATACATAAAGGGCTCCTAAATATGACAATTGTTTTTGAAAAGCTATGTGGGAAATAAAATTTATAAGGGGCATCGAAATTAGAAAAAAATTGTCGCCCACCCGGATTCCGAAATACTTATGCGATTTGCTCGATCACGCCGCGGCTTGACGTACATCCGCTTGCTTTGAGAATCGGCCGAATACTGTCAGTACAGGTGAGGCGGGACACGAGGCGGTTCAGATACAGACGTCGGCTGTGAGAGCCCTTTGAGTTTTGCCGACGAAATTTTACTCGCGCGCTCGGACAAAATTTAAACTTCGATCACGAGTTATTTACCACAATGAAGTTAATAGTGTATGTGCTCAGTGATAGTAAATATCATCTAGTTTAAGTATTTGACACTAAATTAGTGATACTAATGTAGAATTTTTCGTAGGATTTTTCATTATGCTCAAAAGTAGATTCCGGACAGGGCACGGGAGTAGTAATTTGAGCCTTTAGGTATTTTTAAGTGTACTCTAAAAACCAAATAATCAGTGAATTCATATGGAACCCGGTGTGAAAGTGTGGCTTCTTTATGTAAAAAAAAAATGGTAAGTATTATTTGATGCTAACCCGCGATTTTCATCACGGACAGAAAAAAAATCGTGTTCAGAAATTGACCCTGCCAGACAAAAAAAATACATGTAATATCATAATATTACATGTATTTTTTTTGTCTGGCAGTGAATGTTTGAAACGGTAGAGTTAGACCAAGCTAACTCTGCAGCGAATTTGATAGCACAAAGCGTGGACGTTTGACGTTTATATAAACACTTCCACGCTATATATTCATACAGGATGTGTTTCTTTAAGTATCATCTTATGTATGTGACGTTTTAAATCACATTTAGTGGCACTAGCAAAGCTACACCTGTATGAATCCGTTCATGGTTTTTTAAATGATGGCTAAGCGAACTCGCATAGCTACAGTGCTTACATTTGTATGGTTTTTCTCCGGTGTGTATCGTTTCGTGCTGTTTCAAATTACTTCTTTTAGTACTTGTGTGACTGCAGAAGGCACATTTGTAAAGTTTATTACTATCATGTATCTTTTCATGTGTTCTTAAATTTCTTTTGTTATGTGTAGCGTAGCTACAGTAGTTACATTTGTAAGGTTTTTCCCCGCTATGCATTATGGTTTGATGATATTTTAAACAACGCTTATAAGCAGTAGTGTAAGTACAATCGGCACATTTCAAAGGCTTATCACCAGCAAAAAGAATAGATAGTCTAGAGGGCTATTGTCAAAGTAAATTTTGTAGTCACTGTACATTTACTGCCATCTATCGACACACGATTAAAACTTAAAATGTATAAATTAATCAAAATATGTTTACGGATAAATGATTTTAAATTTTTATTGTACCACACTGACCCATGTTCTTTCACTGATATGTGTTAAAATTGTTAAATATCAAACGGTGTCGCCAACGCCATCTAGCCGAGAGTAGGCCAAAGGTATATGGCGCCATCTATTCGAGAATGACTTTTTCTTTTCTTGACATCCGAGGCACGTTTTTTTCTTAGACTTTATTTATTTTATACGGAGTTACATATATCTTTGTCACCAGTATGTGTCCTTTCATGTTTTCTTAAATTAATCTTATTACTAAAAGTATGGAAAGCATGTAAAGCTAGGAAAATGTCATACATTTTTGTGGAATAACATATTTAATGCCCTAAGTGTAATCACTTTCTAAAATATTGTATATTTTTCACTACTTTAATTTTTTTTTTAAACAATGTTCTGATAACTAGCAAAGCTGCAGTGGGTAGGGGAAGGTGGGGTAAAACGGAGATTAAGGTATTTCGGCAATAAAACCCTCCGTTTCTATTGCACAATATAGAGAATTTTATTACGAAATTAATCAGTATTTCTCGCTTTAATTATTTCACTGAAAACAATAAAAAAATCAGCAATTTATTTTAATTAATAAGATTATCAGCTTTTAAAAAATCCCGACTTGCCTCATTAATGGGGTAGTGTTCTCCGTCTTGCCGCAAGACGGAGTACCCCTTGGGTAAGATGTGGTAAAGAATATTTAATCGTAGTTACTTCACAAACTGGGTAGATATGGACAGCTTCTTCATCGTTATCTTCCACTCTACAGACACGATGTGCCCACTCCCCGCAAATCTGGCAAGTGATCCTTCCTTCAGTACACTCGGGACTGAACACATGCAATGAAAGTGCAGAAATTCTGTTTCTTCGTCATCTGAGCATCTTCATCGGGTTTCTTTTATATATTCCAAATTTGTCTGTAGTAAATAAGAACAAAATAAACTTAACTCATCCCTTACTTTTGGGCATCTTTTGGGTGCTAGTAGACAAAGACACTACATATCTCTCTCTCTCTCTCTCTCTATCTGTCTGAAATGAGTCAGCCCTGCCCAAGCTACATTTGTTATTTGTTGTTGCTTTCTTACTGCTTTCCTCTAACCCTGTTTCATAAGGTGAAGCAGTGATGATAGCTATTTTCTAATAGTGTTATATATTACTTAATTGTATTATCTGTTTTGGCATGGTCTTCCTCTAGTCTTACCCCGGTACCCCGTATACCCCACCATACCCTCCATTTTCTCCGGCTTTACTCCATTATGCGTCCTTTCGTGCTGTTTCAAATTACTTTCACGAAAAGTAATGTAGCTACAGCGGGCACATTTATAAGGATTTCCACCATTATGTATCATTTGATGAACTTTTAAGCTACGTTTGTAAGATGTAGTGTAATCACAGAAAGCACATTTGTAAGGGTTTATACCATTATGTATAGTTTCGTGTACCCTTATATCAGCTTCCTCGGAAGCTGCATACCTGCAGTATTTACACTTGTAGGGTTTTCTGCGAGGATGTATATCGTCATAGTGATGATCGAAATCACTTTTACTATCAGTAGTATAAGCACAGTGAGCACGGGTACATTTGTAAGAGACTTTATTACCAGTATGATAATTTTCATAATGTTCTTTTAAATAAGACTTTTCCATAGTTGTGTAGCTGCAGTAGGCGCATTTGTATGGTTTTTCTCCATAATGTTTCAGTTCGTGGCGATTAAAATTAAATTTATTGATACTAGAATAATTACAGAGATCACATTTGTATAGTTTCTCTCCTACAAGCGTTTTCTGATGTATAAGTGGTTTGTTCCTTGAAGATTTAGTGCCTGGATGCTCAGTGTTGGTGATATGCTGAGCTTGTCCTGAAATGAATGTACAAATTAATAACAATGATCAGTAGGCTTAGCACAGGAGCACCACGATAGTATTTGCCCGAAAGATAGAAAATAAATAAATATTATAGGATATTCTTACACAGATTGACTAAGTCCCACAGTAAGCTCAAGAAGGCTTGTGTTGTGGGTACTCAGACAACGATATATATAATATACAAATACTTAAATACATAGAAAACACCCATGACTCAGGAACAAATATCTGTATCGTCATACAAATAAATGCCCTTACTGGGAGTCGAACCCAGGACCATCGGCTTAGCAGGCAGGGTCACTACCCACTAGGCCAGACCGGTCGTCAACTTATAACAGATACTTATAGTTCTTTTTTTTTATTAGGATTACAAATAAGGTAAACAATCTTGATGTGTCTTTTAATTGAAAAACACATTTTAAAAATAGGTTACGGCAAATATGTAACAATTATGAATCTAATATGATTATTTATATTCTTCTGCTTTCATAAGTAATCTATAAGTACGGTGACTAACTAATTTTAAAAAGGCGTTTTTGAATTAAAAGACATGTTAAGATCGCTTAGCTTCTTTCAAGTTCTTTCTAATGCTAAAAAACCGAACTATAGTGAAGGTCACCATCTCAACTTGGCAAAAATGTTTTCGTATGTCCGATGTTTCCTTAAGCAGGGGCCCGTTTCTCAAAAGCTACTTGTAAAACAAGCGGATGTCACTTTTTGGCAGCAAAGGGACTTCCGCTTGTATTACAAGTTACAAGTTTTTGATAAACAGGGCACAGGTCACATTTCTCAACCAATTCTCGTAAGATTTTGTGAGCATGTTACATAGTTAGATAGAAAATTTATTTTGATTGCTTAAAAAAAACAAATGTTCAAAATGGTTGAAATTGTTGTAAGTTCTATGGCATGACAATTGTGAGTTTGCTTATTCTACACTTTTTTCAAATAATTTTATAAATATTTTTTCTTTTTACATTTTTAAGCTTATTGTGAGGTCTATCAACCAACAAAGTCAATAATAGAGTAACAGGTAAGTAAATAATAAACTGCAACTTACCGTCAAGTTTGTTAATACTTGATTTGTCTTCATCTGTGCAATTGTCATAACTCGGGAAATACTGTTGGAACTTGTATGTGTTCTGACAAATGGTGCATGTATGGTGTTGCATGTCAACATGCATCTGCTCCAATCTGACAGAGCACGTCTGGCTTGGCATTAACTGGCTCCCTGAAATAAAGTTGAATATATACACCAAACTTATTATATTGACTTTGAGCCCACACCTCAAAACTTGCCAAGCAAAATGCAATTTTGGTTGATCAAAATAAAGATTCAAATTATGTTTCGTTTTTTAGCATTATATATTGCCATAAGCAATATTGACATGTCTTTTTATTAAAAATCACCATTGAAAAATAAGTCACAGCAAATATGTTAGAATTATAAATCATATATGATCTTTTACATTCTTTTGCTTTCATAAGTTAATACAAACTAATTTTTAAAGCCTTTTTCAATATTCTTTAATAAAAAGACTCATCAAGTTTGTTTACCTTCTTTCTAATGCAAAAAAAACGAACTATAGAATGGAATGGGAGACCTTTATATAGGCCTCAGGCCAGACAGGTTGTGATAAATAAATCAGTAATCTGTCATTATTGTTTGAAAACAAACCTCGACACACTAAAGTCACTTTGGGCCGCTGGAACTCCTCGGGATCCAGCACAAGTTCTTCTGCTTTTATGTCCTGGTCAATGGGCTCAACCTGTTCGTTTTTAATTTCTTCCTTAACCTTATGGTCATTGCACAGCTGGGCCGCTTCAACATCCTCCTCAGTACAGTCACACTCTGTTTTCACATGGTCAATGTGCCCAGTCAGGTCCTCCGCGAGGTCCCATGACGGTTCGGCCTTCACCTTAACACAATCCGCGCTCTCCAGCAAGTCCGACATCCTTATTAATACTATAGTTAGTATATACAAGTTACTCTATGCCGACATCACAGTATGGCGAACGAACAATATCTTTAACAAGTTATTATTATTTGCCTTTACCAGAGTAAGTTATAGGTATATTAACAAAATTAACTATACATTATTAGCTAGAAGAAACTACTATACTGCCCTAAATAATCAGTAATTCAGTACGTAATCAGAGTAATCAATAATTTTTACATACAAAACAACGTAACGTCAGATAAGACAAGTGTCAAAAGTTTTTTTTTTTACAGTGTCAAAAGTTGGCTGAAACGTAATTGACAGGCGTACACATGGCGTACCGGACCGCAACCGCAACCTTGTCCTGTTCGGGCCAGTTCGGGCTGTTCAGTCCTGTGGAAGGTGCTTCGCCGTACATCCGTTAAGGACGTAGCTATGAGTGAAAGCGAGAAAGAGATAACTGACCGGACCTAGGTTGCGATTCGGTACGCCCGTCTGTAACACAATCTAGATGATTTATTTGATCTATATCGCACTTTTAAATCTAAGTACTCTGGTAACCAGTGTTGCCAGATGGTCACAAAAGTCACATTTTTCGTGAATTTTCGCCTTCTCGTGTGACATGAGTGTGACTTACGATCTTGAGGCAATTTTTGTGACTTTTGAAGCTAGTCGAGTTTTGGACAAGTTTAGTTCTGCAATTTTTTTTAGGAATTATTATTTAGGAACGCAGTAAACGCACCCAAGTTGACACTTGCACTGACATCCACCATCATGTTTATTATAATAGTCGTGGTAGTATAATATGAGACATGTTACCTTAACATGACGGTGTTATTTAGTTTGACAGTAGTAGTAGTTATTATTTTTAGTGAAATGATTCATTTCTTTTATTTTTAGTCTGTACTACTCATTGCACTGCATCAGTTATTTTGAGATTTTTGAGCGCTAAAAAACCATTACTGTGTTATTTTTATCCGGGGGTAAATTATTTACGCATACCTATACTTTTAGGGTTCCGTACCTCAAAAGAAAAAACGAAACCCTTATAGGATCACTCGTGCGTCTGTCTCTCCGTCTGTCACAGCCCATTTTCTCCAAAAGTACTGGACCAATTAAGTTGAAATTTGGTACACATATGTAAATTTGTGACCCAAAGACGGACATTTTACGTAAACAAATGAATTCTAAACATAGAGGCCACTTTTGGGGGGTTAAGGAGAAAATTAAAAAATAATGTACTTTAAACTATATCGTGTTACATATCAAATGAAAGAGCTCATTTTGAGAATTTTAAATATATAACTTATGTAATTTTAATATAAATAGTTTAGAAGTTATTTAAGAAAATATCCAAAAAAAATTACCATTCCCCCTTTATCTCCGAGACTACTTGGTCTAAAATTTTACAAACTAGTTTTTTACCTATAGATGACAGGAAAACCTGTTAGAAATATGCAGTCAAGCGTGAGTCGGACTAATTACTTCGTTTTTGATCCGACACCTACGGGTTTTTTTTAAAGGCAATTCACTCACGTTTCACTTTTAAAAGTACATTGTTAAAAATTGGGTAATGTACGAATCCCTTGGAACTTAATTTGTAACTTTCTCATTTACCCCCCAAAAGTGCTTGCCCCCATGCTTAAAATTCATTTGTTTACGGTACATGTCCGTCTTTGGGTCACTAATTTACATATGTGTACCAAATTTCAACTTAATTGGTCCAGTAGTTTCCGTGAAACTAGGCTGTGACCGACGGCCAGACAGACAGACAGACGCACGAGTGATCTTATAAGGGTTCCGTTTTTTTCTTTTGAGGAACGGAACCCTAAAACTCATGTATAGTTAGTAGATTTTTTGTGAAATAGAGGGCGTTTTTTGAACAACTAGCCATATTGTGCGAGGTGATTAGGTAGGCCATACTGAACAACTTTTTCTATGGGACCAACTCCGAAATCATAAAATTTTTTTTGCCGTTTCATACATTTTAGTCGAGTGGATGTCGAAATTTCTATGGGAAAGCCAATTTTTTGACGTGATAACGTCTTATAAATCGATGAACACCGGTAGCATGCACGAAAAAGTGTCACGTTATGGACAGATCTCCATGGTAATGTTACGGCCACGTTTTCTTATGACGTTATCACGCAAAATTATCGGCCGTAAACCGACTGTACAGTCAACCATTTTTAGGGTTCCGTAGTTTTTATTGGGATTTCGGGGTTAGTTTCATAGAAAAAGTTGTTCAGTATGACCTACCTAATCAAGTAATCACCTCGCACAATGTGGCTAGCTGTCCAAAAAAGGCCCTGTATATTATTTTCTGAATTTCTTCTAACAAAATCGATTTACCTACCCATACAATACAATAATATAAAAATGTGACTTAGGCAGCAAAAACGTGACTTTTAGGGAAACGAAACGTAACTTATGACTCCAGAGCCCTGGCAACACTGCTGGTAACCCTGAGGTTGACATCGCTGTCAGTTTGACTGATGTTGGCGTGATGGCGTGACGTAGTAATCTTTCATTCATTATTCGTGTGGGATTTGTGCTGTTTTTACGATTTATTTAATTATTTTTGCACCAAAATATAGCCAAAACAATTTTACATTGTTATCTTAATAATAGCCGTTGAGATCACCTTAGAATCTACTGGTGTTTACAGACTAAAACCCCATCAAAATGGGTGGAAAGGCTGAAAAAGGCACACCAAAGTACATAGCGAACAAAATAAAAGCTAAAGGCCTCCAGAAGCTCCGTTGGTACTGCCAGATGTGCCAGAAACAGTGCCGCGACGAGAATGGCTTCAAATGTCATACTATGTCGGAGTCTCACCAAAGGCAGCTATTGTTATTTGCTGACAACGCTTCGAAGTACATTGACGAGTTTTCTAAGGAGTTTGCTGACGGTTACGTGGAACTGTTGAGGCGGCAGTTTGGAACGAAGCGGGTGAATGCAAACAAGGTTTATCAGGATTATATTTCGAACAGGTAAGGACATTTTTATCTTAATATTTACTATCCAGAAAACAGGTTAAACATAAACACACATCTTACATCATAACATCAACATCAACAACTAACACGGTACTAACATGGTAATTTAAGTCTAATTGTAAGTTTGTTACTACAACTATGGACTGATTCATCCAAATTTTTTTTTTTTATATACCGGGTGTGGCCTGTAACATGAGCAAAAAATTAAACTGTAGGCTGTACTCCTCATACTGACCAACATTTGTTCAGCGACTTTTAAAAATAACTTGTGGTTTGATTTTTAATACACTTTAAAGTTTATTCTAAGACGCGATGTATTGCGAATTTTGTTATGTTTGTTACAACACCTGTTGTAGGTAACCTAAACAGATGGTTTTGCCTTGTCTTGTAGCCCCTGGCTGCAAAATAAAATTTGCTTAAAGTTGCTGCACGTTGAGTATTGCTAATCTGAGAACACTCATATTTTGGGGGACTTGTAAAAATATTAACTCAACTTTTCTTGCTACAAAGCAATCTGTTTTGCATTCCAGAGACCATCTCCACATGAACGCCACACAATGGGAGACGCTCACAGAATTCGTCAAGTGGCTGGGGCGAGAGGGCAAGTGCGTGGTGGACGAGACTGAGAAGGGCTGGTTCGTGGCCTACATCGACCGGGACCCCGCGGCCGTTGCTGCCATGGAGGCCAAGGCGAAGAAGGAAAAGATGGATAAAGATGATCAGGTATGGGTACTAAAATGAAAGTTCATGTGT
This sequence comes from Cydia fagiglandana, assembly GCF_963556715.1. NCBI lineage: Eukaryota > Metazoa > Arthropoda > Insecta > Lepidoptera > Tortricidae > Cydia > Cydia fagiglandana. The sequence goes on from NC_085955.1 coordinate 5,148,215, forward strand.
TCAAGTTATTACCCAATCATCCTACTTCTGTAACAATTTTTACAATTTACTAGTAAAATGACAGAACTAGGACAACCTAAGGCCGATACCTTCGTTTTTTTAGCATTAGTAAAATACGACGCGATTTTGACATGTGTTTTAATTGAAAAACGCTTTTCAATTAAAACACATCAGTAAAAAACTGATGCTTTTTAAAAGAACTGTTGTAAAAAGTAATGAAATAAATGCATTTGTATTTGTAATTTTGTAACTATTAGTTACAATACGCGCGAACAGACAGAGTCTGGCCAGTGAGTTTAGTTTATATATGTTTCAAGCTGTTTATTTTTTCTTAAATTTTTCTGTATTGCTAAGTAAGTAAGGTACTCAAGGGTCGGCAACGCTTAAGTGGCTCCTGTGATGTTGCTTATGTTCCTGGGCGACGATGACCGCTTCCCATCAGGCGGCTCTTCTGCTCGTTTACTGACTATCACATTAAAAAAAAATGCTTTTTTAATTTACATCTTGTTACAGGAAAGAATGCTGGAGTTTATCCAGAAGCAAGTAGAACGAGGCAGGAAAGAGGGAGATGACGGCGCACCCTCCTACACCGAGTTCAAGCGAGAGAGCAGTCAGGAGAGGATCTCGCTCAGTCTCACCCTTAAGAGGAAAGCAGATGGTAAGTTCGATAACTATGGGTCCAGAAGCAAGTAGGACGGTGTAGGAGAGGGAGACAGCACACCCTCCTACACCGAGTTCAAGCGAGAGAGCAGTCAGGAGAGGATCTCACTCAGTCTCACCCTTAAGAGGAAAGCAGATGGTAAGTTCAATAACTATGGGTCCCAAAGCAAGTAGGACGGGCCAGGAGAGGGAGACAGCACACCCTCCTACACCGCGTTCAAGCGAGAGAGCAGTCAGGAGAGGATCTCGCTCAGTCTTACCCTCAAAAGGAAAGCAGATGGTAAGTTCAATAACTATGGGTCCAGAAGCAAGTAGGACGGGCCAGGAGAGGGAGACAGCACACCCTCCTACGCCGAGTTCAAGCGAGAGAGCAGTCAGGAGAGGATCTCGCTCAGTCTCACCCTCAAGAGGAAAGCAGATGGTAAGTTCAATAACTGTGGGTCCAGAAGCAAGTAGGACGGGGCAGGAGAGGGAGACAGCACACCCTCCTACACCGAGTTCAAGCGAGAGAGCAGTCAGGAGAGGATCTCGCTCAGTCTCACCCTCAAGAGGAAAGCAGATGGTAAGTTCGATAACTATGCGCTCAGAAGCAAGTAGGACAGGCCAGGAGAGGGAGACAGCACACCCTCCTACACCGCGTTCAAGCGAGAGAGCAGTCAGGAGAGGATCTCGCTCAGTCTTACCCTCAAAAGGAAAGCAGATGGTAAGTTCAATAACTATGGGTCCAGAAGCAAGTAGGACGGGCCAGGAGAGGGAGACAGCACACCCTCCTACGCCGAGTTCAAGCGAGAGAGCAGTCAGGAGAGGATCTCGCTCAGTCTCACCCTCAAGAGGAAAGCAGATGGTAAGTTCAATAACTGTGGGTCCAGAAGCAAGTAGGACGGGGCAGGAGAGGGAGACAGCACACCCTCCTACACCGCGTTCAAGCGAGAGAGCAGTCAGGAGAGGATCTCGCTCAGTCTCATCCTTAAGAGGAAAGCAGATGGTAAGTTAAGACTCTCAGTTATTAGGAAAACGACCAAAATAGAAGACGTTTCCCAGAGAATCCGAACACTTAACTTAGATACAATTTTATGAAATAAGTGTATAGGAGCGCTGGTGGCCTAGCGGTAAGAGCGTGCGACTTTCAATCTGGACTCTAGAGGTTACGGGTTACGAGTTTTTCGGAACTTATGTACGAAATATCATTTGATATTTACCTGTCGCTTTTCGGTGAAGGAAAACATCGTGAGGAAACCGGACTAATCCCAATAAGGCCTAGTTTACCCTTTGGGTAGGAAGGTCAGATGGCAGTCACTTCCGTAAAAACGTGCCTACGCCAATTCTTGGAATTAGTTGCCAAGCGAACCTCAGGCTCCCATGAGCCGTGGCAAAATGCCGGGATAACGCAAGGAAGAAGAGAAAAGAGTTATGAAAGAAGTGTTTGTTTTAATTAATCTGAAATTTTTCAGATAAAAAACTAGAACTCCTCACATCTGCGTTAAAATCTAAAAGCAAAGAAGAGTCCTCAAGCAAGAAAGCAAAAGAAGAGCCTTCTAGCAAGAAGACAAAAGAAGATAAAGATAGAAGTAAGAAAAATGCCCTGGACGAGATCATGGAGATGGAGCAACGGGCCAAAGAAAAAAATCAACGGTAAGATTTTTTTTCCTTTTAACCATCTAAAATGTTTGCCAGGTACTGCACCAATGGTTGTCTGAGGAAATCGTTCTTTAGCGATAAGACTGCCTGATTTTTAACCTCTAGGTAACACAACCTACTTCTTTACAGTTGATATTGATACTATAGGGAATATTAGGCAAAGCTCTTCGTAGGTGGCACCACTAGCACATACAGTAAACAAACCTCATTGACATCATCAATGACACATCATGCGTCTCTATAATTATAGGGCAATCTCATGGCCTACCGTGAAACTCGACAATCGAAAGTTCGGTTTCTGCCTCTATCGCTCTTGCTTGTTCGATTGATAGAGAGGCAGATAAAGAAATTTCGATTTTCGCGTTTCGCGGTAGGCCACCTGTAAACAAACCGCCTTGATGCATCAATGTCATAGTGAAAACTTGTCAATAAACTCTATGGTTTACTAAACAAATTAGTGCTGCACTCTGGCGGCAGAACATTGCGGTAATACTCCCTATTGGGTCAGTTTTTCACCTAAGTGTACGGATGTAGTTCCATCGTATTTTCACGGAAACGTACGAACGTGTCTTGCTATTTCACTCTGTCTCAGTACAAAAAGTAATGAGGTTGCTTGAAGTATTCTTGGTCAAGCAAATGTCGTCAGTAGAAAAGGGCGGCAAATTTAAAAATTGTAGGCGCGAAGGGTTATCGTCCCATGGAAAATTTGAATTTCACGCCTTTTTCTACTGACATGATTGGCTTGACCAAGTATAGCTTGTAGCTTGACAAATACGAACGTTTCCGAGAAAATACGATGAAAACAATATGGTATTTGTCTACTAGTCAAATCAGTTTCTTTTTCGAACAGTCAAAACGATTTTGCTTCTATGGAATTTATATGAAACACTAGCATGTGACGTCACGATCAAATTACTTACTCTTTATAGTTTTATACGGGCTTTAAAATAGAAATTGTGTCTAAGGGGGCCCACTGATTAACAGTCCGCCGGACGGTATCGGCCTGTCAGTTGTTCGGAACTGTCAAAATTTTGTTCTAACTGACAGGCCAGTCCGGCGGACTGTTAATCAGTGGGCCCCTTAATAAAAACTGCTGTCTACGTTTCTCTATTTAATCTTCTGGTGCTTTATTTTATGCATGTTGTAAAATAATTTATTTTAAATACATTCAAATACCCTATTATGCACTACATCTGTATAGTTCGTAGCTTTGTAACAGAGCCCGGCTAATCCTATTGTCTATTGTTAAGTAAAACCGCACGTGCTACTTACCTGCAAAAAAGGGTCATAATTATTCTATTTGGCACCTGAGCGCAGGCTAGTCCAACGCTCAAAAAACCAGTGTAGGTGCGCTCTCCGATAACGCGCCTTTGTTACGCATCTCGATGACACATTTTAGACTGGTTCTGTAGCGTTCGACTCGCCGGCACTCAGTAACCGAAGTACTGTACTTTTTATGCAGGTGGTTGAGGCAAGTGGCATGAGCGGTTTTACTTAACAATAGACAATAAATAGGATTAGCTCGGGCTCTATTAGAAACCTACGAACTATACCTATCATTGTACCTATTTTATTACAGGAAAGACTATTGGCTAACAGAAGGCATACTTGTGAAAATCGTGACCAAATCTTTAGGGGACAAATATTATAAAAGGAAAGGAGTCGTCGAAAAGGTGATAGAAAAATATGGAGCCGAAGTGAAGCTGGTGGATGAAGGCACCAGGATTAAGTTAGACCAGGTCAGTTTTTAGGGTTCCGTACCCAAAGGGTAAAACGGGACCCTATTACTAAGACTTCGCTGTCCGTCCGTCTGTCCGTCTGTCTGTCACCAGGCTGTATCTCACGAACCGTGATAGCTTGACCAAAGTTAAGCAACGTCGGGCGTGGTCAGTACTTGGATGGGTGACCGTTTTCTTTTTGCATTTTTTTCCGTTTTTTTTTTGCTTTATGGTACGGAACCCTTCGTGCGCGAGTCCGACTCGCACTTGCCCGGTTTTTTCTATAGATGGCTTTGATGCCCTATAAAGAACTTTTTATTTTTTTTATTCTTCGGTAATTTTTGCCAGGTGGATTCTGCTGCTGATAAACTTTACGAGCACTTTTCCCATATATGTACTACTTAGGCTCACTTGCACCATCCCACTAACCCGGGATTAAGCGGTTAAATCGTTAACCTAGTGTCAAATTGTATGGGTAACCATGGCAACTCCAGGTTTAACCAGTTAACCCCGGGTTAGTGAAATGGTGCAAGTGGGCCTTAGTGAGATAGTGAGGGACTACATTATAGGGTGATTGCGTCAGTTTACCGTCCAGTGCCAGTTTCCGTACACTTGACGAATTAGCAAATAATACATTTCATTTTTAATTTGCTACTTGCGAAATATAATTTTAGTAGTAGTAGTAAAATAATTTATTGTACAAAAAGAAACATAAAACATGAAAGAACACACATCATTAGTACAAAGTATATAAATATATAAATTGTTTAGACACCATGTATTACTGAATCGCGATTAGAAAGGGATTGAGATAGCTGTCAATCCATATTGATTTTGACGTAAGTGTATGGAAATCTGTTATTTCTAATCCCTTTCTGATCGCGGCATGATAATATACTGTAAAAGCCTTTAATTAGTGACATTGATTTTCAGAACCACCTGGAAACGGTGATACCCTCCCCTGGACGCAGCGTTTTGTTCGTTAACGGGCCGCACCGCGGCGCTAGAGGAATACTGAAGGAGATAGATACGGATAACTTCTGCTGTCTAGTGGAGGTAGGGATTGGAAAAATAAAATATTTGAACCATTGACGTATATCTGTACTGGCCTCATTCATGCCTCCTTTGGAGAGCCTTATGTAATAACATTTTCACCACACCAGCTCGGAAAGGCTTACTTTGCACTTCAAAAACTGATAGCAAAGTTGCATTTTATTCACATGTGAGACAAAGTAATCAAATGCAAATTTTGAGTTGGTTTCTTATGTTTGCTGGTAGAAATGACTTTTAAATGATGATTTTGGATGATAAATATTTAATAACATTCATTTGGATTTGATTTTGTTTGATATTTTACATTTAATATTTGCTTCAGGTTGGTGTAGTGAAAAATTTTGTGTTTCACTCGGGGGCAAATTTAGTTTAACCCTCGTGCTTTGAAACCCTCGCAACGCTCAAGATTCCATTTTTCAAACCACTCGCTACGCTCGTGGTTCAATTTTGGAATCTTTCGCGTGCTCGGGTATCAATATTAGCACGAGCGGTTAAACAACAACTTTGCCCCCTTGTAAAACAAATAACTATTATTTTACAGATAACTAGCGGCTCGCAATCCGGGAGAGTAGTAAAGGACGTCCAGTATGAAGACATCAGCAAAATGGCGGCGTGACAGCCGTGACCATGGATCTAGTCACAGACAAGACATCCTCAGACTGAGCATAGTCGCGCTACCCCCTCTGCCACATATACGGTAGTTTTACTCCATTTTCGAGTCGAAAGTGTCTTTGTGTGACGCCCGTGTCTTTGAACGGACCAATCACGGCACGGGACTCGCTCACCTCGTCCCCCGCACCCGTGTTTTTGGCAGCATCGGTTTCATGAAATAATTGTTCTAAACTCCGTCTAGAGGATTCCTAGTCTATGGGTGAAAGTGCAGTCAAAACAAGTTTTATCTTTTTAATGAATGTAAATTAAATTATTTTGATATAAGTAAATGTTGTTTTTATTACTATCTTTGAGTTCTAGAATTTAAATTTACGTTAGACATTGTGGCAAACCTCTCATCCCTTCTCTCCCCATTCATAACCCACCTCTCCCCGCGATCCCTACTCACCCCATTTTACGGTTGTTTGTTTTCCAAAGAGAAAAAGTAATGAAGTTGTACTTTGGCTAGAAGGAATCAAAAGATCCGCATGCGAGCACTTCAGTACGTAGTAGGGTTGCCAACCGTACTATATTATATAGTATTGTACTATATTTTGGCTCTCTGTACTATATATTTTTGGAAAACTATATAGTACGCTAAAATACTATATTTTCAATTAAACGTAAATCACAACCATGTTTAGTATTTTATCTAAAAGTACTACTACTACTGCTCCGTTGGCTCAGCGACCCAAAATGAGACTTGGCCTCCGACACAAGACAGCGCCACTTTTCTCGGTCCTGTGCGACCTCTCGCTAAAAAGTACCTACTGTCTAAGTAGTATATGGTATGTGTTTGTAAAAAATGCTTTAAGTATCTAAAAGTACTATATTTCTATGAAATGTACTATATTTTTGATGCCTTATTCTGGAAAATACTATATTCCACCAAAAAAAAGTTGGCAACCCTAGTACGTAGGTACCTTTATTTACCAAAGTTTCGACACAGGTTTCACTGGTCATATAATTTCGCGATAGACCGTTATAAGGGGGGTTTTCAGATAAAATGGTACAGTCAACGGTAAAAATATGGGTGTACAAATCATTTCAAAAATATGTCCCATAACTCTTATGTCAGTGAATTAAGAACTATGGGACATATTTTTGAGTAAGTTGTCTACACCCATAGTTTTACCGTTGACTGTACCACTAACTTTTTTTGGAAAACCATCGGCTTTTGGGTTATTTAGACTCAGAATCACGAGTACTATTGAATGGGACAAAGTAAAAAAGTGTCCCCAGTTTTTCATACAAATTTTGAGTGTCAGTTTTGTAACGGTCTATACAAAAAGTATGTGAAAATGCGTTACAAAACGGTCATTTTTGGGACACATTTTTTTTTCTTTTTAAATCGATAGTCCTCGTTATCTGAGTACAAATAACGCAAAAGTTGATGAAGTTTGGAAAAAAAAATGGAAAATTAAATTAAATTAAGTGAAAGATGCCCATTAATGTGATAAAATGTATAATACAAAACGCAAGAAGTTTTAAATGTTATAAAGAAAACACAGCTTTTCATATTAATATTTATTCGAATGAGTGCATGATATATTGCTTAAGCGTACATTGTTCCTTTTTTTAGCATTAGAAAGAAGGTAAGGGATCTTGACAATACTTTTAGTTGAAAAACGCTTTTAAAAAAATCAGTAACTATTACTTACGAAAGCAGAAGAATATAAATGATCGTATTAGATTCATAATTGTTACATATTTGCCGTGACATCCCTTCACTGGCCGTGACTTATTTTTAAACGTGTTTTTCAATTAAAAGATACATCAAGATTGTTTACCTTTTTTGTAATGCTAAAAAAATGTAGGTTAGCCTTTCCCAGATTTACCTGACGTTTTATCAATCCTTACCGATATAATCTTCTTTTTACCTACTTATAGGTATTTGGGACTAGATAATTTAGTTTATTGTTATGTTTATGTCGCAGCCAACTGGTTAAATTAGTTGGCTGAAGAACAACCAGCCAAATCATTGATAGCAACGTTTAACGAGATGCCTGAACGTCGTGTAGTCATTTACTTAGTTATTTTGGTTAATATTTTATTGTAAACTAGCGACCCTGACAAATTATACATTTAAACCTTCCTCAAAAATCACTCTATTGATAGGTGAAAACCGCACGAAAATAGTCAGTAGTTTATGAGTTTATCGAGAACATACAAACAGACGCGGCGAGGGACTTTGTTTTACAAGGTGTAATGTAATTATGTATTTTTTATTATTTTATTTTATGTTATTTAATTTCTTTAAGTTTTTTAGATTACATTTAAATCACTTAGCTGAATGAACCAATCTTTTCAAAGAGCTGGTTTCCAATACGCCAAGTTGTTGATTTTCTATCGGCCTAGGCGACTAATTAGTTCGCTAACTTAACCAAATGGCTGCGACATTTATAATTATTATTTGTTGCTGCTTCTGTAAAATGGGGTGACATTAGCCATTATTATAAACGGGGCTACTTAGACACCTAGCTAGTCTTAAAAGTATTATACTTAATAAATATTTTCTTCATTACATTCAGTTATTCGATCTCGGAAAATAATAATAAATACGGGTGTACAAATTGAATAAAAGGTAAGTAATTCGTTGGCTAACTCACCTCATTTTACATGTCTTAATCCTATTTTATACAAGTGATTATGCACAGGACATTTATTGCATCTTAATAATGCCGGAAATTCAGTAATAGTTAGCTCATTGGTTATAATCATAAGTGTAACTATGTGCAAGGAATAGTTATATTCTGTTAAACATTGCGACTTATAATTTACCCATTAGGCAAATAATCTCGAAGTGATACGACAGTTTTTATATATAGTAGCAATAATTTAAAAAATATGAACTTAAAATACTTTTTAGAAGACACTGCAGCTGTTGTGAAGTGTATAAAATTATAACTTGTCGCAGCGACGAATATTTTTAAATGTGTGGTTGAGAATGTGACCCCTCCCCTGGGGTTATTTGAAACGAAATTAGCGTTACAAATGGTACCTACCGGATTCGGGGTGATTTTATTTAAAATAAGGAGCTACTCCGTTTCAAAATCGTTTATTAAAAACACCAGTCGGGACTGGTTCTTATTCATAAACGCGCCACAAACCGCAATTAGCTAATAATAGTATGTCCTTATCTGTCACTTTGGCTTATGTAATGTAAGAAAAGGATAAAACAAATTTTAACTGTAATGTATAGAAACGGTCACGTGACATTACGTTCGATTTACCCGATGCTATTTTACTTTTTTATCAGCGTATGTAGAGATACTCGTACGCTTGTCAGTTAAAAACCGTACTCGATCATTATTAGTTTTAGTTAGCTATAATTCTTACCTAGTTAGCTTGATAGGTTTTGGTAAACTGTTAATAACAAAATAAAGAAAAGTCGAAGAGTTCAAGTCACCCCGTTTTACGGTATTAACATTCAATGCGTTTCCAAATAACCCCACGGGTCTTAAATAGCCATTTTTTTAAATATGCCAACACCGTAAAAATAAATTGTAAGTACAGTGCGGTTCCGTTGCATAGGTATTTATACAGTTTATAATATATCTGATTATAATATAAGTAGTGATTTGGAATGAGATGAACGCTTTACATGACCTCGCTAGTTGTAAAAAAATATGGTTGTCTGTAAAGTCGGTTTACGGACGATATAATTTTGCGTGATAACGTAACAATAGAACATTGATGAAAAATTGCATACTTTGGCCGTAACGTTACCATGGAGATCTGTCCACAGCGTTACCATGGAGATTTGTCCACAACGTGACATTTTTTCGTGCATGCTACCGGTGTTCATCGATTTATAAGACGTTATCACGTCAAAAATGAGCTTTTGCCGATGGCTATAATGAAACGGTCTTTCCACATATTTTGTGGTTAACTGGGGTGTTAATTGTGATCATAAACTCATAAACTTAATTAATACGTGTCTAAAATAATAGATTTTTTGGGAAGATGGGCAGTAGGCCATCGCCCGTCAGGAGAGCCAAAGGATTGTACCGGCCTGCGAAAAGGCAGACTAGAATAAACGCTAACAATTTCATTCGTCTATTGAAAAAAAAAGAAAAAAAATGCCTCTCTATCGCTCGAATGTACAAGATCCGATATTGATATTGATCCGATTTTCACGTTAGCCCCTTTGCCTTTAGCGCTCGAGTAAAAAAGATTGGAGGCTCTAGGTTTAAGAGCTGGTATCTAAGTCATTTTGTCAAAAAAAAATACACTATAAAATGGGTTATTAATTATAGTGGGTCAACCAATTCTTGTCAGTAGAAAAAGGCGGCAAGCCTGCTTGATCATCTATATGTATATCCTATCGCCGGATTCCTCCAAACTTTATGGCTCCGATCACAATTATAAAAAAAAAAACATAAAACAGGTTAGCCAACATAGCGAGGTGATGTCAAGCGAGTGTGCGTTGTCGCCGCCGCGCCGGGAGGGGGCGCTACGGCGGCGTCATGCTGCCGCCATACTCGGGGGATGCGCCTCGCCCTGCAAATAAAAACATTTAAGAGCTCATCAACCACTAGCGCCACTGCTAAATAATCGTGAATATTTAAATTTAACGACAGGTATTTAATAAAGGGGGCCGCTACGTACTGTATTGTGTATTTCAGTACCTTTTTTTTTCAGTTGCTGGATTCGTCAATCTATGCGTCCAAAGTTAAAACCGCAGTTTTTGTTCTGAGGTCCTAGTTCGAGCAACATAAAAACTAGTTAGATGTATTCAATAGGTACCTAAATACACAATACCCTCTGTACCATACAAGGAAAATTGGCAATCGAATTTGAATCAACGGTATTAGAAAATAGAGTTGAATTTGTTTTGTTTTAAAATCGAACGAAACGAAATAAAAGTAACTCTATTCCATTTCATTAAGATTTAAATTTCATTGGAGGTAATTTGTACTAGTATTAGGACATTGAACCCCAAGAGGTTATAGTAAGTATGTAGCGGCCCCCTCTTTTAAATACCTGTCATTAAATTTAAATAATCACGATTATTTAACAGTGGCGCTAGTGTGCACGTTGATGGGCCTTTTCGACGCCGTTTCAAACACAAAACCGGTCTCTCGGAAGCCACGTCACGGAAGTGTCAAAACAAATATTGAACTTTATGCATATGCACGTAGGTCTATGTTGCTCTGTGGTCTGTGACCGATTAATCGGTCTTTGGCGTTGGACCTGTGGTGCGGATATATCGGTCATTGGCGTCCAAAAGGTTAACAAAAATATTCCAAAAACTCCAGTTTATTCCTTCTTGCAAAAAGACTATTCAAACTACTGCATCGATTTCTATTAAGTATAGCTAAGAACTACCGCAAGAAACTCTCTTTTACGTAAAAAAAAACCGCATTGAAATGGGCTCATCCGTTGAAGAGCTACGATGCCACAGACAGACATTGGTGTCAAACATATAACATCCTTCTTTTTGCATCGGGGGTTAAAACTAAAACCCTTACTTGGAGCCGCACACGCACACGTCACGCAAGCGGTGTGCCGTGTCTCATAAGGATCTGTATACTACAATGGGTATAGTCGCGGCCTGTCTAGAACGGACAATGAATCGTGTAATATTTTGCCTATATCGCTTTTAGTGTACATCGCGAACGGTCTAGAACGCAAAATGACCACTTTTTTATATCACACAGGTAGGTTAGGTTCGTTAGTTATCTTCAAAAACCGCACAGAATAGCCCCGCGGCAGCGAGGCTCCGTCGATATCGCTAAAGCCTCCATAACGTAAAGATACAACGACGGAAAATGATGTAGGCATTTTGCGTTCTGGACCGTTCGCGATGTAGACTAAGAGCGATATAGGCAAAATGTTACACTAGTCATTTTGCGTTCTAGACCGTCCGCGAATAACCCCTACAATGCCGCACGCACACGTGCACGTCACGCACACGCAGCCGGTGTGCACAGGCCTCTATAAGTACATACCGCGTCCTCTGCCGCGGCCGCGCCCCCTGCCCCTCCCGCGACCGCGTCACCTGCGTCCGTCGCCCAGCCCCACCATATCTGTAACAAACATAGAAGGTAGGATCACAAAAGAGATAGGTACAGAAATCAATCTACATACAAAGCGCGCTCGAGCAACGCACACATAGACACTGCTCACGGACACGATATCTCGGACCGGTTGGGACCAGTGCGAGCGCGAGTGCCATCCGCTTGAGACACGCGTCTGTGAACTTTTATGTGCAATAATGGAGAAACAAAACAAAAAGTTATTATAACTGTACAGTGGACGGTTGTTTAAATTCAACATTAACCGGTGAATTGTCGTTTTTTAAGCTACCAGTGGTTTCAGAGAGAATGCGTATGCGAATTTATTACATTGTACATGAGAATGCGAATTTATTACACTTTAAAATATAATAATCGTGCATTTCGCCAATCTCGAAATCATCGCAAGATATTTTCTGTGGCAAATTTGTAATATAACAATGACATTAAAATAAAAATACCTATTTGAGTTATTAATGTTATTATTAATTTATATTTCCATTCTTCCCGTTTCATCCTCAACAATAAATCAAACAACTAGATACGAGATACGATACGATGGATACGAGTGCCACTACCACGATAGTTTTTTGTGCATAAGTCATAGTTCGCAACAATCGCAACCCTAGAGCGACCGCCGAGCGTAGGTATGAAAAGTAAAGTACATACATGTGATTGACTTCTGTACTTATCTGTTTTGTGGTAGGATCGTATAGAAGTGGTATACGCGTGCCTCCGTGAGGGACAAAACATACGCAATGCGACACTGTGATTGGTCGAATTTATTTGTTGCCCACCATTATCCATACTAAAAAAATGGTGGGGAACAAAAAATATGTGAGACTGTGATAAAGACAAACAATAATAGCGCTTTCTCTGCTACTCCTACTGCTTTCAGATAGCTTTCAGAAGATACGTAAGACTATCCCGTTCTGTCAGTTATCCCCACCACTCATGGCCAATCCAGTTTAATACTAGATTCATGGTAACAAACCAAGTGTCATCGTGGAGTGTCAAAGGGTTAAGATGCGTATCGCGGTTAACTTTTCAATGGCATTTCTATCGCTAATTATTATTTACGAGTACAAGCCAAATAAAAAACGAAATCTCTAAATAATATAATATTTGTGTGTTGTTTCTATTTTTTTTTTTTGCGTAATTCGACATTTAGAGACTGTATACATCTCTAATAAAGTATCTAATATTTTATTGATTCCATATTTGTAATTGTATTTTGTAATTTTTGGTTATTTGTATTACTTGTAAGACATGTTAAAGAGCCCCTGTGGCCTATTTGCTGAATAAATGTTTGATGTTGATGTTGGAACATACCTATGTTAGTGGCAGTTTTCTCGAGGTACGCCAGCGGGCCCTGCAGCGCCGCGCCGGCGTACGCGCCGCGCCCGCCAGCGCCCGCCAGGAACATCCCTTGCGCTAGGCTGCTTTGATGTTGATTAAATGTTTGATGTTGATGTTGGAACATACCTATGTTAGTGGCAGTTTTCTCGAGGTACGCCAGCGGGCCCTGCAGCGCCGCGCCGGCGTACGCGCCGTGCCCGCCAGCACCCGCCAGGAACATCCCTTGCGCTAGGCTGCTTTGATGTAGATGTTGAAACATACCTATGTTAGTAGCAGTTTTCTCGAGGTATGCCAGCGGGCCCTGCAGCGCCGCGCCGGCGTACGCGCCGCGCCCGCCAGCACCCGCCAGGAACATCCCTTGCGCTAGGCTGCTTTGATGTTGTTTAAATGTTTGATGTTGATTTTGAAACATACCTATGTTAGTGGCAGTTTTCTCGAGGTACGCCAGCGGGCCCTGCAGCGCCGCGCCGGCGTACGCGCCGCGCCCGCCAGCGCCCGCCAGGAACATCCCTTGCGCTAGGCTGCTTTGATGTAGATGTTGAAACATACCTATGTTAGTGGCAGTTTTCTCGAGGTACGCCATCAGCGGGCCCTGCAGCGCCGCGCCGGCGTACGCGCCGCGCCCGCCAGCGCCCGCCAGGAACATCCCTTGCGCTAGGCTGCTTTGATGTAGATGTTGAAACATACCTATGTTAGTGGCAGTTTTCTCGAGGTACGCCAGCGGGCCCTGCAGCGCCGCGCCGGCGTACGCGCCGCGCCCGCCAGCGCCCGCCAGGAACATCCCTTGCGCTAGGCTGCTTTGGTTGATTAAATGTTTGATGTTGATTTTGAAACATACCTATGTTAGTGGCAGTTTTCTCGAGGTACGCCAGCGGGCCCTGCAGCGCCGCGCCAGCGTACGCGCCGCGCCCGCCAGCACCCGCCAGGAACATCCCTTGCGCTAGGCTGCTTTGCATCTGTATTTATAAACAAATCTTAATGTCACGTCACTGTTAATCCATTATACTTTATGGCTCCTCTACACTATGGGCCAGCGCCGGCCACTCCAAGGGACGCAGCCATGCGGTAAAATGAGATAGCAATACCACTTGCTCCCTCTAATGCATAAATGCGTCCCTTGGAGGTGCCGGCGCTGGCCCATGTGTAGAGGAGCCATTACGGCAATTGATTGAATACAATCGGAATTGGGTGAGCTAAAATACCTACCCCCTTATTCATAAACGTCTACTAAAGTTGACAAGCCGTTAATAATCGTTTGTCCCTTTCCATCATACCAATACGTCGGAAAGGGACAAACGATTATTATCGGCTTGTCAACTTTAGTAGACGTTTATGAATAAGGGGTTCATTCTTTGCAAGAAGTAGTGTAGTATTGCTGGTTCTGGCGCAAGATTTTTTTTGTGGTTTGTTTTGTAGCTTGCGGTACAAATGTAAGGAGTAGGTAGCAATTTAACATAAAATAAAGCCGTTGATTTTAAGCACCTACGTCTAGCCTCTTGTTGAGGCATATGTAAAAACACTAAACTCTCGCGTTTTTTACACATATTTAATTACACAAACGGGTCTACCGCGATATTATTTCATTGTTTTTACCTTAAATTCAGACGTTTCAGCTGAGTTGTGTCTTTCCGTGACCACAGCTGGTGAAACTCAGCTGAAACGTCGGAACTTAGGATTAAAACAATGAAATTATATCGCGGTAGACCCGTTTGTGTAATTAAATATATATGCATATATAAATAATTTGGCCAAGTCCGAGATAGCTCGAGGCATTTAGTGTTCCGTACGGCTACCATCAGTTTGGCATTGACATAAACGATATCGTGAACGTAATTTACTTCCTATAGGTATATCTCTTTCGCACTAATATGTCAGTACGAGCGAGATGCATAGAAAGTAAATTACGTTCACGCCCACGGTAGCGTTTATGTCAATGCCAAACTGATGGTAGCCGTACCGCTCGCATCCTTACATTTTACAGAGGTTGTTTGCCTGTTTTTAGGGTACCGTATTCAACTACACACACAGAACAATAGTACAAAGTGTCTAAGTGCGAAGGCCGAAGGCCGAGCTTTAGCAAAATGTCATCGCTTTAGCACAGAGCAATAGTACAAGTGTCTAAATGTGAAGGCCAAAGGCCGACCTCCGCGTAGCCCGAAGGCCCGAAGCGTCCAGGATGTCAGTGCTTTAACACAGAACAATAGTACAAGTGTCTAAATGCGAAAGCCGAAGGCCGAGCTCCGCGTAGGGCCGAAGGCCCGAAGCGTCCAGGATGTTAGTACTTAAACACAGAACAATAGTATAAGTATCTAAATGCGAAGGCCGAAGGCCGAGCTCCGCGTAGGGCCGAAGGCCCAAAGCGTCCAGGCTGTCAGTTCTGTATTTAACCACTGACATCTTGCAGGCGTCGGGCCTTCGGCCCTACGCGGAGCTCGGCCTCCGGCCTTCGCATTTAGACACTTGTATTAATTACCTGTGTTTAGAACTGACCTCCTGGATGCTTCGGACTTTCGGCCCAATGCGACTTCAGCCTTTGGATTTTGCGACTTAGACACTTGTACTTAAAAATACTTGGAAAAGTTACGGGAGGCGCGCGTCTGTCGGACGCTTCGGATCTTCGAATCGCTCCTTCGGCCTTTGCATTTAGTTAGATTCTTGTACTATTGCTTTGTGTTTGAATACCGAAGTCGAGCATCTCGCGAATGCTTGATGTATTATAATAATTTAGAGTAAGGCCAAGCGCGCACCACGATTTTTTGTCCTGCGATAATTTTGTCGCAGAAATGCAACGTATGTGTTTATATGTTAGTGCGCGCATATGCGACAAAAAAATCGCAGCGATTTTTAAATTGTGATTTGTCACATTTTTCCGCAATTGTTCGCGACGCGATTGTCGCAAAGTGAATTGCAGCATGCGGAGTTGTATGGCCCCGCGCGCACTATGATAATAAAATCGCACCCCGGCCGGACCTCAGTCGGCATTTCGCTCTCCAAACCCCAACATCTCGGCACCTGCACCTCCAATGGAGTCTCAAAATGAGACGCTAGATGTTGACCATTTAATTATGGAAATAGACGGGGATCACCAGTCATACAGCAATCGCATATTAAAGACACGTTTCATGACAAGCGACTGGTCGACTTTTTCATTTTCATCGCAGTGCGCGCAGTGAATTTTCTGCGATATATTACAGCGCGATTCTAAAATCGTGTCGCAAAAATTTATATCGTGGTGCGCGCTTGGCCTATAATACCTTAAAATGTAACATAACTCCTTCAATTTGAATTTAGAACTCATTATTATTTTTTATTTAATTTTGTTTCTAGTTCTATGCCATATATAGACTTTAATATTATTTAGAACTGCTAAAAAACAAGATCGGCTTACTTTAAATATTTCGTCAATTTTACCTTTGTTTCTAAAAAACTGTGATATTTAACTGTCATATACTATTTATTAATGTCTTCCAAAATTATTTTCTCGTAACAGGACTGAGGGGCTACCGCGTAAACCGAAATTCGCAATTTGCGGGGATCTTTCTCTTTTACTCCAATGAAGGCGTAATTAGAGTGACAGAGAAAAATGCTCGCAATTTGCGAACTTCTATTTTCGCGGTTATAGCCCTGAATCTTGTTGCTCACCGATCCGTTCAAAAATATACATAAGTACTGAATATAATTAATAGATATTATAATTATACAATTAATACAGAAATGTAATGATACTTAATGAAAAGGAATATTGTGTATATTGTTTCGACGAATCAGATACTCTCAATAAAATCTATACATGAGGCCAAAGCTGTTCATAAATATCAAATGACTTTATTATCTCTATACGCCTTACTAACTCTATGTGTCCTATTGTGGAAAAAAAAACACAACGACAGTCAAGAACGGAATTCTTAATTTGAATTTTTCAGATTTTTGAGATGCTAGTCCATTGCTTGGAAAGCCCGTTCGAAATTGAAACTTATTTGCAATATAATAAGGTCGTATTTTGTAGAACTCTCTCATACTTATAGTAGGCTATTAAGATAAAATTAAATATCCCACAAAAATAAGCAAGCAGAATTAAACTTTATGTCAAAGACATAAGTCATAAATTTCAATGCCAAAGTTTTAACTAAGGATGTTTCTCGCCTAATATGAATTGACCAGTGTAAGCATCAGTTAGCTAGCCCTAAGCAACCAAAGGTCAAGCTGCAGTTGAAAAACTAATAAAGATAAAGTTAAGCTGATAATTTTCCCGCCGTCTCCATGCTTCTTTAAGTTGGGTATTGACTGGTCAGCTGCCTGTTAGCTATAGTTTTCGCGAAAATCGCCAGGACAGAGGTGAAAATTTTTGTATGAAAACTTGCAACTTTAAATGCATTTTTTGACGAAACTATTGCAGTCTAAAATGAAGTCAAAATCAGTCCATCGACTCAATTTTTTGCAAGCTTTCTAATGGTACCCCACACGATTCTTACAAATGAAAAAAGTTTCAGCCTACCCCTCTCAACCCCCTAAATTTCCCCCTTTAATAAGAAATAAGCAGTTTTGACTTATTCACAATATGAGTGGTGGTAATTGCTATAACTGTTCCAAATTTTAGGTATCTATGTCAAACGGTCTCTGAGAAAAACGTATTTAACTGATTTGCAAGACCGAAGTGATCCCATAAGTGTTCCGTAAACAAAGTTTTGTACGGAACACTAAAAATCATTAAAAATTTTACGTTTCAATTATTGATATGTCGCTGCCTATATGATGTTATTTTTAAGATAAATAATCAGACACAATCGGCAAAGAAAATTAACAGTAGTACAAACTTATTTACTTGTTTAAAATTAAAATAATGGCTAACACATAACAACAAGTAAAAATTTGAATATAAAAATAAAAATACATACCTTATTCGGTCGACAAACAAATCCAAAAGAAACTGAGAAATAAGGAAAACAAATAAAACCAAAAAAATCATCTTAATTCTTACAATATATTTATAAACCTTACTGGGCAGATACTTATATAGGTAATAATTTACAAAGAAAATTGAGAGAAATTAACGAATACTAAAGCTTATATAGTCTGTCAAGCCATTTACATCAATAGAAAAAAGCGGCAAATTTATAAAATGTAGGCGCAAAGGGTTATCTATCATCCATAGAAAATCTGAATTACGTGCCTTTTTCTATTGACAAATTTTTTTGACAGATTATAGGTACCTTTTCAATATGATTATTACATTTTTTATTATAGCCTCTTGGGGTTCAATGTCCTAGTACTAGTACAAATTAGCTCCAATGAAATTTAAATCTTAATGAAATGGAATAGAGTTTCTTTTATTTTGTTTCATTCGATTTTAAAACAAAACAAATTCAACTCTATTTTCTAATACGATTGATTCCAATTCAATTGCCAATTTTCCTGTTTTGGTGGGCCGCTAGAGGATAATATAAATACTTTTTTTTATGAATTATACACATCATTAAAAAAAATCCTATGAGTATGAGCGCCTACAAGAAAGTTTAAGTTCAAGAAAACAGCTCGGCTACTACCTAATTCAATTTAAAAAATAGTCTATCGCTCTGTAAGTTTCCTACTTCCCTAAAGGCTTATTTAGTCGATGGAAGAACTCGCATGCGAGTTTCATTACATTGCGGCATTTGATTGGTTGGCTGAATTGGATGTAACCAATAGTCCTCAATGTAACTAAAATCGCATACGAGTTCACGCGCCGTCTAAAGGCCTGTGCACACCGGCTGCGTGTGCGTGACGTGTACGTGTGCGTGCGGCGTTGTAGTATACAGATTCTTACAAGAGACGGCACACCGCTTGCGTGACGTGTGCGGCTCCAACATTTTAGCGCACGCTCACGTGCACGTCACGCACACGCAAGCCGGTCTGCACAGGCCTTAAATCAGCTCTAACTCCAATGAACTGAAATCGGTGCAATCCTGATATGTGTGTTTAGAGGTCGCTAGTGTCGCTACCGGCGGGGTACAGCGGGGTATGCGGGCGGGAGCGGGGGCCGCGGTACCTGCTGCTGTTGCAACGCCTGTTGCTGCAATGCTGCTTGCTGCGCCGCGGCCGCTGCTGCCATCTGTTGAGCCTAAGGCGTAAATAAATAAATAAATATTCGGAGACAATCTTACACAAATATGTAGACCCTAAGCTAAGCAAAACTTGCCGTGTATTTGACTACTAGTCAAATCAGTTTCTTATTTCGAACTGACAAAACGATTTTGCTACTATGGATACAGAATAAATAATAGTACTAGGTACAGAAGATTCACTCTCTAACAAAACGCGTCTGTTACGATCAGGACAGATATAGCCGCTAGGTGGCGACAGTCCCACGCGCGGCTACCAAAATTGGAGTGGAACGGCTGTACTTTTAGCTACCTGTAGCAAAGCGACGAAATCGCGGAGTGAGCCACGCCTGATAGAACGTACCTGGACACTTTGCTGCACTCCGCAGGGTTGCATCGGAGACGCGGCCTGCTGCAGCGGTGGCGCCGTTTGACACTTGTTGTACACCGCGTGGCCCTGTCAAAACACACACTATGTAACTCGAGTAAAAGAAGCAGCGATTTAAAAATAATAGGGAATATTACGCGAAACTGCGTAAGTAGCGCCACTACCACTATCTGTCTCAATCTGGGGGTCTACTGCGAAACAAGAATATCGAAATTTCGTTATGTTACCTCTCTATCACTCTTGCATATCCGAGCGATAAAGAGGCAGATAACTAAATTTAGATTTTCGCGTTTACCGGTAAGCCCTTGTTAACAAACCGCCTTGGTGCATCAATGTCATATTTTATTGTCTGTTAAAACTTGTCAAAAACAGTTTAAGGCACAGTATGTATAAGTTAGTCTATGAATTTACAGTGCTGCACTCTGGCGGCAGAACATTGCAGTAATATCCCCTATTGCACACATATGAAGCTATCTTAAAAGTAAAAGCTTGTAAAAATCAAAGTCTCTCCGAAATGAAGTGCTTTGAACCAAACGCTCGTTGAGGTCGAATGTTGTTTTACTTATGTTCGCGTCGCGAATTCATTTAAATTAATTATCTATATGTAAGGCCCCTCGCCCACGGCGACTTTTTGTAGCGATGCTGTGGCGCGTTCGCACAGATACAGTCGCGACACACCTCGGACACTGGCGAACAAATGTATGAAACAAGCGTTTAGTAAACGCGCGACAGCATCGCTACAAAAAGTTGCCCTGGGCGAGGGGCCTAAGGTAAGGTCGGGTAAAATCATTACCTTTGACTTTGATCCCTTGTAACGCAAACCACTATTTTGCAAATAAGTTACCTGCAGATCAGCCAGCAAGGTCTGCCACTGGCTAATTTTTCAAATCAGTTACCTGTAGATCAGCCAGCAAGGTCTGCCATTGGCTAATTTTGCAAATCAGTTACCTGTAGATCGGCCATGCCACTAGCTAATTTTTCAAATCAGTTACCTGTGGATCACCCAGCAAGGTCTGCCACTGGCTAATTTTGTCAGTTACCTGTAGATCTGCCAGCAATGCCTGCCATTGGCTAATCAGTTACCTGTAGATCAGCCAGCAAGGTCTGCCACTGGCTAATTTTGTCAGTTACCTGTAGATCAGCCAGCAAGGTCTGCCACTGGCTAATTGTGTCTGTTACCTGTAGATCAGCCAGCAATGCCTGCCATTGGCTAATCAGTTACCTGTAGATCAGCCAGCAATGTCTGCCATTGGCTAATCAGTTACCTGTAGATCAGCCAGCGAAGTCTGCCATGCCATTGGCTAATTTTGCAAATTAGTTACCTGTAGATCAGCCCGCAAGGTCTGCCACTGGCTAATTTTGTCTGTTACCTGTAGATCAGCCAGCAAGGTCTGCCACTGGCTAAAATTCCTTATCTGTTACCTGTAGATCAGCCAGCAAGGTCTGCCACTGGCAAATTTTGTCTGTTACCTGTAGATCAGCCAACAATGTCTGCCATTGGCTAATTTTGTCGTAGTGCCGGCGGAGAAGCTCTTCTTTACGCTGCAGCTCGCATTTCAACTCGTTGTTGTCCTCGCGCACGAGGAGCTCGGGCTTCATCGCTGAGAGGAGGAACCTGGGGAATTCATTTAAGCTTAGTTTATAGAAACAAAAAAGTATAAAGTCTTGCATTACATACATGGTGCTCACGAGGAATGCGAAAGATATTAACCACGCATTTCTGAAGTCAAAAGAAGGAAAAAAAATAATGAGTTTAGGCCAATTTCGCCAAGAAAAAACATTTTATCAGGAACACGCTGTTAAAATTTTTGGGTTTCCTCATGTTACACCGTGTATAGGTTAGTACCTATATATAATGCAATAAATTATTCTTCTTTCGTAACGTAACTTGCACGTGTAACAAAATCAGATCCAAATTTTGTGCGTCAAGTAAAACGGCTGTACAATCAGCAAGAAAATAAGCATTAACAACACATCTTTATTTATTTGTATGGTAACAAATAGAGATGCACCGGATATTCGATTAATATCGGGTATCCGGCCATTATTTTAACATCCGGCCTGATACCGGATAGTGACCTACTATCCGGCCGGATACCGGATAGTAACATTGCTTGGTTTCGGAGTAAACAAAATTGGAATAAGAAACAGTCATAGTCGTAGGTCGTAGGTCATAATCGTACTCGTTTATTATTTTAAAACAATTTAAACATTTCACTCGCACGCGCACTCATCGAACGTTAACTACGAAATAGGTCAAAACCTGCACAATGCGCACCTGAAAAACCGAAATGTAGGTATAGTTCCGCCGGGCAAATATTCGGCGGCCGGATACCGAATATTAGGCCGATGGTCAGGCCCAATATCCGGTATCCGGCCAAACAACTATCCGTTGCATCTCTACTATCTCTAGTAACAAAGGTGTGTTACGTTACGATATATTTGGTCACTTTGACTATAGGTACTAAAAGATAGAGTTATAGGATATTATTTAAATTTGGGCCACATGTGGCCCGCAAGCCGTAGTTTTGAGCCTGTAATACCTCTTTTGCAGGAAGAACGCCTCCATCTGCCTGGCGAGGTCAATGAACCGCTCCACCTCCACCTTCACCTCTTCCTTCTCCACGCTGGGCGACGCTTCCTGCTTCGTCAGCACGTTCAGACATGCCTGCGTGCAAATACACTCCGTATAAATGCCGACGGCCGACGGCCAATCGTAAGATCAGGCAGATCGTAATGTTGCTAATGTTTTGACGATAGTCACATGAAACCAATATATGTATAGGTAGGATAGGTTCGTTAGATTGCTTCAGATGCCCGAGGGCAAACTGTCCAGAAATAGGAGCCCCGCGTAGCGGGGCTCCGTCGACTCAGGGTTCTAGTTAGAGATTTTCACGTTTCACGATATGCCTAGGAATTTCACGATATGCCTGATCTCACGATCGGCCGCCGACATAAACATCGGTTTTCCTAGGATAGCGGTGCCGTCATATAGCGGCCGTCTCCATACTATACTCTGTATCTTTAGGTATTTAAATAAAATTCAACAAATAATTTGTACATTTTTTGGTAGTTAAGTATTAGGGATGTACCGACTATCCGGTCTCATTTGTAGTCGGCAAAAATGGCCGATTAGTCGGCACTTTATAAGTGTCAGAAAAGCAGGGCAAAAAGAAGTAAACAGCGCATATTTTCATAAGCTTTTTACCTATTTTACCCAATTTTTTATTTAGGGTGCTTATGAAAACTTTTGTTCGAAATTATTGACCTTGTGGTCGGTTTTTTATGTCAGATTGTGCGGTCGTAGTATGAAAATAGCGCGACGAAAGGGGTGAAACGATTGTTTTTATAATGCATTTGAACCGAAGTTAGGCCAAGCTAATGATCTGGCCGACTAGCCGACTAATCGGCTATCCGAGCGCCGATTAGTCGGCCAAATCAATAGTCGGTACATCACTAATAGTTATAACATTTATTGGTTAACGGGTTACGCTCGTAGCGTGTAGCCACGGTTTCGCCGTATGTAGCGCGTAGTCGCTACGAACAGTGTACCCGACAGTCGGTTTCTTGGCCCTGAATGTGGCAAACAAACAGATTATCTATCTAAGACCCTACTATCTATCTATATGTGCTACAGTTTCCTTCTACGGCGCTACGACCTACGACGCTACGCGCATCAGTGTGCTACGCCGTAGCACTGCACTGGACGCGTACTCTTGATAACTCACGCTGATTGGTGCATGCGATAAGAAAGTGTGTTTCACCGCTGAGCTACGGTTGTAGCAGATAACATGGGTTTCCCGGCATGTAGCGGAAATGCGTCGTAGAGGCAAAACGACAGCGTGTCGTGATTAGCACTGAATAGGTGGTATCAAAACTTATTATATTAAGATCTGTCCTGTAAAAGGGCCCACTGATTAACAGTCCGCCGGACGGTATCGGCCTGTCAGTTAGGACAAAATTTTGACAGTTCCGAATAACTGACAGGCCGATACCGTCCGGCGGACTGTTAATCAGTGGGCCCCTTTAGGCAACATCTCTAGAGTTGCAGGCGTCCGTAGTGGTGAGTGGGTGACCATTTACTTTCCGGTAGGTCGTACGCTTCTTTGCCACCAACGTGATATGAATAGAAGGGCCACCAGTTGAGTGGAAAGATAACTGATAATAGTGATAATACCTACTTGATTACTGTTATCTATAATACCTATCTATACGTATGGAATGAATAAGTATTTGGCAAAAATTTCATTTTTGGTACAAGCTTTTATCGCTGACTGTACTTTTCTCACGACAGACAACTAATACTCATCGAGACAATTCTAAAAATCCCTAACACAATTAGGTTGCGTTGTTTCATCACAGAGTTCCTATGGCCACCTCCTGTCTCCATCATCAGATCAGTTCGAAAGTACCATATTATTGTATTGTCATCAGAACTACATACAGCTGCCAATTTTCATAACGCTACGGTCCTTGGAAGATGGTTGAATTAGTTACCTTAGATTCCATTACATAGTTACATACAGGTCGACGTTCCTATGGCCACCTCCTGTCTCCATCATCAGATCAGTTCGAAAGTACCATATTATTGTATTGTCATCAGAACTACATACAGCTGCCAATTTTCATAACGCTACGGTCCTTGGAAGATGGTTGAATTAGTTACCTTAGATTCCATTACATAGTTACATACAGGTCGACGTTCCTATGGCCACCTCCTGTCTCCATCATCAGATCAGTTCGAAAGTACCATATTATTGTATTGTCATCAGAACTACATACAGCTGCCAATTTTCATAACGCTACGGTCCTTGGAAGATGGTTAAATTAGTTACCTTAGATTCCATTACATAGTTACATACAGGTCGACGTTCCTATGGCCACCTCCTGTCTCCATCATCAGATCAGTTCGACAGTACCATATTATTGTATTGTCATCAGAACTACATACAGCTGCCAATTTTCATGACGCTATGATCGTTGGAAGATGGTTAAATTAGTTACCTTAGATTCCATTACATAGTTACATACAGGTCGACGTTCCTATGGCCACCTCCTGTCTCCATCATCAGATCAGTTCGACAGTACCATATTATTGTATTGTCATCAGAACTACATACAGCTGCCAATTTTCATGACGCTATGATCGTTGGAAGATGGTTAAATTAGTTACCTTAGATTCCATTACATAGTTAGTTACATACAGGTCGACGTTCCTATGGCCACCTCCTGTCTCCATCATCAGATCAGTTCGACAGTACCATATTATTGTATTGTCATCAGAACTACATACAGCTGCCAATTTTCATGAGGCTATGATCGTTGGAAGATGGTTAATTAGTTACCTTAGATTCCATTACATAGTTAGTTACATACAGGTCGGAATAGAGTTAGACCAAGATAAGACTGCATTCGAAGTACAGTCAATTTGATTCCTAGGCCACCACAGAACCATGTCATAATCATAATGAATCATTTAACTTGTATTTATCTGACGTATCGTCTTACGTCTAAAGGCTCCGTCACACAGGTGCCTTTTACGGGCGGCGCGTGAGCGGGGCGCGCCGCTTTTACATATAAAACGCTCACGCCCCGCCCGGAATACGGCTGTGTGACGGAACCTTAACAGTTAAAGCGAAATGGTTCTACAGTGGCTAGGAATCAAATTGGTTGACTTTACCTATCTACCTAGGTAACTAGCAAGTCAATAGTACATTGTGTATTAAGGGCGGGAAATAAGAAATTACGAACGAGTGTCAATTTTAAGCCCGACGCGAAGCGAGGGCTTAAAATGTTCACGAGTTCGGAATTTCTTTACCGCCCGTGGCACACACAATGTTTTTCATCACACTTGTAAGGAAAAAAAGGAGAATTAATAAAAACAAACTTCTGTATAAAACACTTTTCCGCCCTAGGGCGAAAATTTCAATTTCCCGCCCGCAAGCCCTACGTGTAAATAAGTGTTTTTCATCACACTTGCTCGGAAAAGATTTTTTCCGCCCTAGGGCGAAAATTTCAATTTCCCGCCCGCAAGCCCTACGTGTAAATACATCTTTTCCGAGCAAGTGTGATGAAAAAAAATTTACAGTACATATGGTGCTACTTTACCGCCCTAGCGCGGTAATTGGCACAATACGTGCATGTCGAAAATTTAAAGGGCCATTTGTACTGCAAAACGTTGTACAATACACGTGCGAAAAGGTAATTATCAACTCGTGTCGATTTAAAACACTCCCTTCGGTCGTGTTTAATTTATAGCCACTCGTGAATTTCTTACTTTTCGTACGAGTATCGTAATGTGCTATAATAGGTCACTAACAAGTTAAATAATAAACATATAGACATTAAAACTGAATCATTTATTAGATCAATTAATACAAGAGATTTATTTAAAATTTACATCATTAAACCACTCTCACACATAATATAGCTATAATTATGAAGTCTTTAATTATTTATCTATCAACATAGATATTTTTGCTAACCTTACGTCTACACCTACTTTCTAGCGCTATGTGAAGTAACATGTATATGTCGGCGGCCGATCGTAAAATCAGGCATATCGTGAAACGTGAAAATCTTTAACTCGTTCCCTGAGTCGACGGAGCCCCGGCATCTGAAGCAACCTAATAATGAACCTATCCTGCCTATATATTGGTTTAATGTGACTATCGTCAAAACATTACACAGGAACATTACGATCTGCCTGATCTTACGATCGGCCGCCGACATATATACTCTGTATCTTTAGGTATTTAAATAAAAGTAAACAAATAATTTGTACATTTTCGGGCAGTTACAACATTTATTGGTTAACCAACCAAATACAAAACCGCCTGGGTCAGTCACCTGACTTTAACCTACATTATTTGATCATGTTTTCATCTACCCTCAACTGGCTAAGGGTGGATTTTGATTACTTTTATTTAAATACCTAAAGATACAGACATATAAATTAAGATGAAAGCTAAACACACTTTCCACCAGAGAAGGGCCCTTCTGTGACGGAAAGCCACATATTAGCTTACTTCAAAACCATTGGATGCAAGCATTATCCAAAAAAAATATAGCAAAAACCTTTTTTACAACATAATTTTTTACCTTTCTTAGTTACCAACTTTGATTTGTTAGCTAAATTTAGACCAAGATAACTCTGCAACGATCTTGACAGCACAGACTGTGCTAGTGTTATTTATAAGTCAGGATTTCATAGACGTTTAAAATAACACTGGCACAGTTTGGGCTATTAATATCGCTGCAGATTTGATCTTGATATATCTCTAGATGTGTTCTGATCTGATACAAAACAAAATATATTTTTGTTAAATTATAAACCAGAACAAAAACACTTTTATTTCTTCTTTATGATATCGAGTTAGGCACTGGTCCCACCGCGAGCTAGTAAGCTATGAGCTATCGGCTATAAACACGAACAAAAGATAAGCACTCCCGTGTAAATAAAAGAGACACGGCGATATTTATAGCTCACCGCTGGGCGAGTAACTATAAATATCGCCGTGTCTCTTTTATTTACACGGGAGTGCTTATCTTTTGTTCGTGTTTATAGCCGATAGCTCATAGCTTACTAGCTCGCGGTGGGACCAGTGCCAAGAGATATAAAAAAAGGTTTTTGTATAAGAAATTTGGAATTACATCTGATACAACTTAACTCCATTCGGTGGCTCTACATTGACATATATCTAAACACATTAAGTGCATTATAAATTAATTTGAAACGCTATAGTTAATTTACTTAATACTATTACGGAAAATAGTATGGTGAATGATACGTTCTGTAATATGGTGACTGTGAGGGCAACTGCCCGTACATGGGGGGGTAGTTTTGCTGTGGCTGCTGCACACTTTGCTGGTAATATAACTCTGGTCGCCATTGAGATCTGTCAGGGTTTAACTGCTGTTGTGTAGGCTGCAATCTATCTGCTGCATTCTGCATTGCTGTTCGGAAATCAACAGGATTCTCCATAAACATATTGTCGTTATATTGACCTATAGGTTGCCATTCTGTTGGTTTTTCCGGCGTTTTCGTCTTTTGTGGCGGCTTTTCTGCCGGTTTTCGTTTAGAGCTAGTGTTCCGGTAACATGGTGGTGGCGATTTGTTTGTCTGGGTTAAGAATTTTTGGAATTCGCTTACAAATTCATTTGGGTCCTTTTTGATGGGTTGTATAACTGCTGGGACGCGTTGTTGGTCGATTATTGTGCTGGTGTAGGTCTTCACTGGTGTGCTTTGGATTGTGGATGGTGCTGAGGACTTTGGAGTTTCCTTCGGTACAGATTTGTGGCCATATTCTGGAGTGTTCAGATTCTGTGGTAGAGTTGTGTAGCTTTTCTGACTCTGTGGGATTGCTTGGTAAGTTTTTGGCGGATTGTGATGGGCATACAATTTTGGACTGGACATTATTGGTTGTAACGGAGAGTTGTATGCAAAGTTAGGGTTCTTTTTGGGTGTTCGCGGTTTTCTCGGCTTGCGTTGTACTTCGCCCTCAACTGGTTCCTTCTTCGGTTTAGGAGTCTTTTTTACGGGTTCTTTCTTGACTTTTTCCTTTTTTGGTTTTTCCTCTTTCTCTGTCTTTTCTGCCGGTTTTCGTTTCTTTTTCTCTTTCTTCACTGGTGGGACTGAAGTCTCACCAGTAGTAGATGGCAATGGTGGACCTAGATGTAATGGATCTCCAACACTGTCAACCTTCTCCTCTGTCTTTGGACTGATAGCAGCTTCATGTGGTGGTGACTCCCAGGTGGAAACAAGAGCGGCCATATCTTCAAGTTGTTCACTGGATAGTTTTTTGGTCTTAACCTTACGACCACCTTTTGTTTTTGGAGTAGGTGGCGCTTTCTTTTTCTCCTCACTCGTCTCTTCATCTTTTTCTGTCTCATTTTTAACTTTAGCTTTAGTTTCTTTCTTGCCAACACTCTTTCTGCTCTTCCCTTTAGATTTTTCTTTTTTACTCTTGGGTTCTTCATAATCAGAATCTCTGTCTGAGTCAATGTAACCTATATCGGGTAGCTGTGCCTCAGATGGGTCCATTTCATCTCCTTTTAGCCAGATATCTTCAAGGGCATCAAGTTGTGTGTCATCAGGTTCCATTGGGAGATGTCGGCGCTTCATGGAAGTCATCATATCCAGATCACCTTCTGCCATGGTCATTTCTGCATCATCCATGACATCTTCTCCGAGAATAGAAACAGCAATAGCACCTTCAGAAATGCTCTTACTAGCCATAGCTCTTTTAAGATGGAGCGGGTGACGCTTCTTTTTCTTCAAGCCCTCCTCTTCAGCCTCTATAAATGACTCTGGTAATTCCGTGTTATTCTTGTTGCACAATATGTCTTGGCCTGAAGGATGCGGAGCGGGGACCATCTTCTCGGGCTGCTCCGGGTGGCAGCCAATGTCTTGGCCTTTAAGCCATAGCTCATATCTGTCAGGCTGGAATCTCTTCACAAAGGTATCCATAGATATTTTGACCATGTCATTGCTGCATGTACACTGTGTTGCTCGTTTGCCATACTCAACCCATCTTGGAGCTGCAAAGTTAGTTGACTCTGCACAGTTGAAGCCGTGATTGAAACCAGCGTGATAGCCATACGGGAATGTGATCATAATCTCTCCAGCTTCTTGTGTTATTTTATTTATTGGAACCGAGTACTGTTTTAAGATTTGTGGTGAGATCAAGGTCATTTTATGTCTTAAAAAGGCTTGGCAAGTCTTGGCTGATGTTGGGAAGAAACCGGAGGCAATTCTTTCAAATCTCTTCCCATGTTCTGGGGGTATGCAGTACCATGTTTTCGGCTCTCCAAAATGCAGATAGTTTATTGAGTAGAGGTCCATGTCTTCAGTGTGCCAAGCGAATGTAGTCTTCCACATACCAAAGTAAAGGTATGCTGTGTTGACTCCATCAATTTCGATGCCGTAGTCGGAGTTGACAAAGTCCAGAATGGTGCCGAGGTGATTTATGTTCCATTCTTTTACGTCTGGATCGGTGATGCTGCCATTGACATCAGCACCATATATAGGAGCCACATACGTAACGTTTTTCCAGTACTTCCTCTCCAAATCCTCGTAGCTGGAGTGTCGCGGGGTGCAGTACTTCGCAGAGTTAGCCAGGATCGAAAACTGCTTCACTGTCATAGCTTTCTTCTGGATGTTTATTTGTTGAAACAAACCTTGCTTGCCCGTCACCACTTGACATATAGGCGAGGGGATAGTGATGTTGAGATCATTGAGGTCGTATCCCGCCTTGCGGGGCACCCATTCTGGTGGAGGAATAACTTTCGCAAGCCCAGCTTTGTGGGCTCCCTTCGACTCCATGTATTGGATGAATTTGTTGAAATCTTTGAACTCATCCCACGTAGGGCGGAAGGTTTGTATTGTTGGAACACCTCCATTACTGCACGCGTCTTCCCCTGCCGTAGACATGGTGGTTTTCAGATACACTCGAGTCCCAAAATCAACACAATTTCGTCATTCACTGCACAGTCTCAATTACTAGTCTCAAACCACTTTCCATAATAACGTCAATTAGCTTATACACTGTTTATGAAAATCCACTGTAAATCACTGTTTTAGTCCGCTGTTTTATTTAACAGCACGCGAGAAATCTTTCGTAACAATGTGAAAACATTATCAGTAAAATGGCCGACGAGACGATGCGCTTCCAACAAAAATCCCTTCACGAGCAGTAAAAGATGCATAAGTCAAATCAGGTCACGTACACACTAATGTTCTTGGCGTTTTGGGATAAATGAATGAATTTCGCTTATGAAGCTTCGACTGAACGCAACACCGGCCACGGTATGATTAGATCCTGTATGTTGGTAGCGATAGTATATTTTGACAGTTGTCAACACAGAATAATTTTAGGAGGTTATGAATGAAAACGCAATTGTACGACAATTAAAAATTAACTAGCGTCGTTGCTTACCTGAAATGATTCTTCAAATTCCTCAACTAAATTACCACTGCCACTTGATGGTGCCGCCATCTTGTTTATTGGCTTTTAATCGCTTTTTGTTATTGTTTGTCCTGGCACAACTGTCACTGGCGAGTGTAGTGCGCGCACACAAGTCAAGGGGCCCCACAAAACAAACTCATTCACTTCTACTTCGCTCGCTCGTCGCTCGCGTTGTTCGTTCTCGCTGCGAACGTTGACTTCAAGCGTCATCGATCTGTCAGGGCTGCCACGAACTTAAAACTTTTTTGTTTTAAGACGACTGTTTTAGATTTGTTATCTTCCTACGCCGATCTTACGATTCACGCACTATAGCACATGATGGATTATACTATTAAAATAATCATAAAAACTGCACCGTGATGATAACAAACAATAAAATTGTATACTTAATACACATCAATGATACGATACACCATATTAAGGCCTTGTGCCCGACACGATTACGGCAAATAGGCTACAATAGAATTTATTTGTGGATATTGAAACGAGGCAATGCGGTAACACACATCCGCGCGTGGCGACAGCTGGCCTTGACTGACTGAAGTATCAGAAGCATGAGCATTAAGCAAAAACTTTTACTATTTTGCTACGCAGAAACATTCTCTTGTGCCGCAAATCAGGCGCAGTACTAAGTACCAATCCCTGAACATTGTACTTATGATTTGTTATTTTATAATTAGGTATTTCTTTTATCTCAGACGTAGTATAATCTTTCAAGTGACAACCCTCAAGAGAGGTCATTGACCTTACGTCAATATCATTGGTGTTGTGCTAAACTGCTAAGGCCCACTTGCACCATTCCACTAACCTGGGGTTAACCGGTTAAACATGGAGGTACCATGATTACCAGTACAATTTGACACTGAGTTAACAGTTTAACCGCTTAACCCCGGGTTATTGAGAAGGTGCAAGTGGGCCTAAATATTGCAAAAATATTACTAAATACAAACGTTAACCTTGCGTTATTACATCACAACTATAGCAATGCTTCAATGATGAATCATCTATGTTTATGACGAGGACGAGATACCCACAAGTGAGAGCGAGAAACGGAGCGGCTACCGCGATAACCGAAATGCGCAAATTGTGGGGATCTTTCTCTTTTACTCCAATGGAGGCGTAATTAGACTGACAGAGAAAAATGCCCGCAATTTGCGAACTTCGATTTTCGCGGTTATAGCCCAGATAACAGATATGGGTGCGGTTACCACTTTAATATAGACCAAA
Source organism: Cydia fagiglandana (assembly GCF_963556715.1). Taxonomy (NCBI): domain Eukaryota; kingdom Metazoa; phylum Arthropoda; class Insecta; order Lepidoptera; family Tortricidae; genus Cydia; species Cydia fagiglandana. Next base: position 5,179,973 of record NC_085955.1, read on the forward strand.
GATATAGACGGTCAAGCAAATCTTGTCAGTAGAAAAAGACGCGAAATTCAAATTTTCTATGATACGATATCCCTTCGCGCCTAAATTTTTCAAATTTGCCGCTTGTTCTACTGACATTATCTTCTTGACCAGTTATACCAAAGCTATATGGAGCTTATAACTTCTAGCCGCCCGTATGTCAAACCCTGCCAAGCAAAATGAAATTTTATTCTGTCCAAACAAAGTTCAAATTAAAATAGAACAGGCGACCTTTTTATAGGTTTCTGGGCGGCTAGAGGATTGGCGGCTAGAGAAGGCATGACAAAGCATGACGAGCTCTGGCTGGACCAACTCAGGCAGAAACGAAATCGCAGAGCTGCTGGACCACCCCAGGAGTCAAGACACGTCTGTGATCGATGCGGCAAGAAGTGCCGATCGGCCATTGGTCTATACAGTCATCGCAGTCGATGTAGACTGTAGACTACCTCCTCAAAATACTTTCTTTAGTCGCTGCAACTATCATCTGCAAAGATGCTGTGGCCAATGATGGGCGGCTAGAGGATAAGTCAGACGGTCTGAAGGTCTGAAGTTGGTCTAAAGGCTTTTCAGCGACCGTCTAGCAAGGGCTTAAATAAGTATTGCAACTTGAAAAATTCAGCTGTCATATTGCAAGCAAAGATGGCGTTTCAATTTCAATCATAACCTCAATTTGATTGACGCGAATTTGTGTTTGTGCGTCGTATATGTATTCCAAAATAAAGTTTAACTAGAATTTATTAATAAAGTAAATAAGTTATTGTGCTTTCCGATAGTTTATAAGTAAACAAGCAGCATGGCGGATGCTGCGGCTAGACAGTTGCAGTACGAGTATAAAGCGGTATTTTACTTTGCATTTTCTTTAACGAATTTCATTATTATTGTGCAAGAAATTACATTTTACATAATAATTTACGAATCATTATTAATTTTTATACTTCGTTCTTTTTAATAGGACGTCTCTTATAAGGTCCCGTCGTAAAAGCATTCATCAATTGTTTGTTGTGTTGTAGAATTCAAATCTCGTACTCCAAGCCGATGTACGGCTTATTGAGCGGCGCGGCCGTGATGAGGCAACGGGAGAGGTTCTCTCGCTGTCTGGCAAGCTCACGGGAACGCGTATGGGCGACCGTGCTCAGCGCACGAAACCAGATAAGGCCGAGGAGCGGAAAGTGAAGTGAGTATTGTAAACATGTTACTTGTTTAAGCACCAAGCAAGATTATTTTGTTTATAGGTTAACTGTATTTTCTAGGCTTGTGTCTGCTCGGTAACTACAGAGAGTGCTCCCTCTCTGTCAATCGGTCAAACTAACTGAGTTCTAGACACAAGTCAAGTCTTTTCACAACAATAATTTGACTTTTCAGCAGTGTCTAAGGGTATCCAATTTCTTGGTCCTATCTGTATTTGCGTCTCACATTTTGCTTAACAACAGAATAAATATTAATATTAAAAATTAAATATATGTGTAATTGTGTATTGTGTCACTGTTATATGTTAATATTATCGTATCTATACTATACAATATAATTTCCCATCTCCCCAGACGACAGAAACGTGACGAGGCATCATATGAGCTATCAAAGTCCAAAGGCAACCGCGCCGCCTGGGCGGACGAGAACACTGGAGCAATATACCGTCCCCGGGCACAGCACACTAGACATGCGTATGAACTGCTGCTGTCCTTCATGCAGGGTTCCCTTGGAGACCAGCCGAGAGACATTCTTTGTGGAGCCTGTGATGAGGTGAGGAATTATTATTATTATAGCCTCTTTATTTCCATAACTAATACAAATTATTTAGTTTCTGTTAAAATATGTTTATATGCTGTAGTTGTTTCTGTTGATTTTCCTCCTTTCATGAGGTATGGATCCCGTTTGGGTAAAGGCCTCCTCCCATTTCTTCCATAAATGTCTGTGTTTGGCATGGTACATCCAGTCTTTTCCTGCAACCTCTATTATGTCATCGGGCCACCGTTTGACTGGTTTGCCAGCTTTCCTCTTTGCTGGTAATGGTCCTTTCCATCTTGTTGTTAGTGTTGTCCATCGTTTATCTGTATATCTTGAAATATGCCCTGCCCATTGCCATTTGAGCTTAAGGGCTTGTGTGAGCGCATCTTTGATGTTTGTTTTTATTCTTATAGTCCTAGCGGCGTAGCACGGTCGCGTTTTTATCGCTTGTCACCATGCCTGTCACGTTCTAACAAGTATGTTAGTGCGAAAGGGACGCGCATAGTGATAGTCGATAAAAATGGAACCGTGCTGCGCCCGCTAGTCTTATAGTTTATAGTAGTAGTACTAGTAGTAGTGGTGTAGTAGTTAGGTGAGGAATATATTACACTAATCTACTTACCAGATTAGGCTAGCCAATCCATTTAGTCAACTCAACTAAATGTGGTGGTTCATACAAAAAGAGCAGTGGCGTAACTAGGCGTGGGCGAAGTGGGCCGTCGCCCACGGCCTCGCGCACAAGAGGGGCCTCGCGTGAGGCCCCTTCGGGCACATTGAAAGAAAAGGGCCTCACAGATGCGACTTCGCCCACGGCTAGATTAGTTCACGCTATGCCACTGAAAAAGAGGGGTTTTGGGCACTCTGTATTTGTTTTAATAAGCAGAGCTATAACAAATACTCGTCATCATTGTTTAGCCTTCAGTCGCCCACTGCTGAGCATAGGCCTCCTAGTCTCCTGGTCCTGGGCTAGTCTCATCCAAAAGTGCCCCGCGATTTTTCGAATCTCATCCACCCAAAGAGCCAACGGAAAGCGCTTCTTTCATCCGAAAGTGGCCACCAATCTGTCAACAATTTGGTCCGCCTGCCATCACTCTGCCTAGCAATATCTCCCGCCCAACTCCATCTCTCTCTTTAGCCTTTTTCTACCCTGCGGGTGTAGGACTCCTTCATTCTTCCCCGCAGTCCTTTTGATGTCGTCGTTCCAACGCATCTTGGGTCTACGTTGAGGACGCTCTTCCCCCCATGGTCGCCACTCGACTCGCCCAACTCCATAACAAATACTAATCTTATTTTTGTTCACAGGTACTAGTTGTGCTGAAGAATGACAGACTGAAAGACCCTGAGAAAAAGAAAGAGATAGAGCTACTCCTCGGACCTATCCCAGATGACAGATTTGCACTGCTGGTCAACTTAGGTAAGAAAATATGACTACATTAATAATACTGCCATCAACACACATGGCCATATTTATCCCTTTGTGTTGCATCTCTTTTCATGTAGTGGAACCTCGATAAGGCGAAATCGTCATTAACACGAAATGAAATGGCATTCCCTTCCCTTGAAAGCCCAAAACAGTAACTCGGTTTATTTAACCTCACTAAGGTATAAGCAGACCTCACGTGTATTTTTCTACAGTGAACGAAACTCAGAACATAAATCTTCACTCCGCTCTTCAAAATAGCGAGTCTATTTTACGAAATTTTGTGTGTTAGCATTGCTATGGCAAGTGTCCGGACCTCTCAGCAATAACCCGATCTTTGAACCCGCCAAACTTTAACACCACTCTTCTACACTGGATTTAAGCCTGTGCCAGACGGTAGACAACCACAGTTCCAGCAACATGACCTTGGTAGAACGACAGCGGTTTTAAGCCATGTAGCAAGTGGTTGAAAACTAATTCTGCATGACCTTTAAACGCCCTTGGTAGACAGGCATGCTCTGCCAACCATACAAATTAGGGCTTGTTGTAAACCATGTATAGTTCGTTTTTTTTAGTATTAGTAATAAGGTAAACAATCTTGATGTTTCTTTTAATTGAAAAACACGTTTTAAAAATAAGTTACGGCAAATATGTAACAATTATGAACCTAAAACGATCATTTATATTCTTCTGCTTTCATAAGTAATAGTTTTTGATTTATAAAAAGCGTTTTTCAATTAAAAGACATGTCAAGATCGCTTGCCTTCCTGCAAGTTCTTTCTAATGCTAAAAAAAACGAACTATAGACAGCCGCGCTTCTACCAAGGCGACATTGCAGAAACTGTGGTTGTCTACCGTCTGGCACAGGCTTTATTACAGTCAATAAACTAAATGTGCAATTATTAACTCCAAACTTTTTTTCACAGGCAAGAAAATAACCGACTTCAATATCAGCTCGCCGACAGAGGGCAAGACCGAGATCGACGAGACATACGGCATCAATGTGCAGTTCGAGGAGTCCTCAGACGAAGATGATGAGGATGCATACGGAGAGGTGAGGAGAAATAATAGTACTACCGACACCGTACAGAAAGGACACTTCCTACAAAACCGAAGTTTGACAGCTCGGGGACGAAACATGATGTCCCTTTCTATAGTTCGTTTTTTAGCATTAGAAAGAACTTGAAAGAAGGTAAGCGATCTCGACATGCCTTTTAATTGAAAAACGCTTTTTAAAAATCAGTATCTATTATTTATGAAAGCAGAAGAATATAAATGGTCGTATTAGATTCATAAATTGTTACATATTTGCCGTAACTTATTTTTAAAATGTGTTTTTCAATTAAAAGACACATCAAGATTGTTTACCTTATTTCTAATGCTAAAAAAATGAACTATAATGTATGGCACTATCCCTTTCGATTATTTAGGGTTGTGAAAATTTAAGTGATTATCTTATCTGTGGTCGTGCACGCAAAAGGAGGAGGAGGAGTGGTGCCAACCCTAATAATTCCTTGAAGCAATGCTGAGCCGAACGGAGCCGCACGAAGGGAGGAGTGTCTCCCTGCTGGTATTATTGCAATGTTCTGCCGCCAGAGTGCAATACTAAGCTAGCTAGTAAACCATAGAGTAACTTATACACTGCCTTAAACTGTTTTTTGACAAGTTTTCACAGACAATAAAATATGACATTGATGCATCAAGGAGGTTTGTTAACAAGAGCCTACCGGGAAACACGAAAATCTAAATTTTGTTATTTGCCTCTTTATCGCTCGAATATACAAGAGTGATAGAGGTTAGATGACGAAATTTCGATTTTCTTGTTTGGCGGTAAACCCCCAGATTGTGATGGATTGTGGTAGTAATTAGGGATGCCACGAATATTCGGCAACTATTCGGTATTCGGCCTATTCGGCCACTTGGCCGAATATTCGACGTTCTGCCGAATGTTGCCTACTATTCGGCCGAATACCTGTTGCACCTACCTAAAAAGAAAAATTACACTAAAAATAACCAAAAACTAGGTATAGGTATAATGTATTCTTGGAAAGTTAGTTAAATATCATGGTACGTTTTTGAGCATTTGTTGATTACAGAATATTTTATTTTTATCATGGGTCTGATTTGATTGACTCTACCTATAATTACATTAATTGATTATGTTCTACATAAAAATATATGTTAGCAAACGTTGCGATTTGTTGGCGAACAGATTTCATAATAATTGTGACTCAAAATGTTCGCATTTCATGCCGAATCGGTATTCGGCCAAATTCACTATTCGGGGCATCTCTAGTAGTAACGCCCCCTACGCAGAGTTTCGCGTAATATTCCATATTAGGAGATATTTACGATGACGGCGGTGCTTTCTATCAGGGATGTTGCGAATATTCGCATCCGCATCCGCATTATTTTCAACATCCGCATCTGCATCCGCATCCGCATAATGTCAAAAAATCTGCATCCGCAACATCCCTGCTTTCTATTTAGAGTAAAACAAAAGAATCCTAACTGTTTTTTTTTTGCAGGTTCGCGAGGAAGACAGGGAAGAAGGGGAAGGGACAGACAATGAGAAAGAGAAGGAGAGTAGCGCAGAAGAGGACAGCGATGGCGAGGGCAAACGGAACGCCATACACGCTAATGTAAGTTTAACTTGGTTCACTGTTACAAGTGAACCAAGGTGCAGCGCACAAAACCCTTAAAATATTATTTTGGGCTCTTTGAAGGCATAGGAGGTTCTTTTGTGGTGGAGTATGTACACCAGAAGACCGGCTACACGCTGAGGGTGTTCCAACTTCGATCGCGCCACTACGTGCACTTCAACTCTTTTGTGGTGCGCGTGCCGCGACCGCTGCAGGGGACCATCGAGTGCGCCGACTTCTGGCCGAAAGGTGTCGTGTTTCGGAGGTTCCGGGGCAAACTGCCGAATCCGACACAAGAGCAGCCGACACAACGGAGCCACGCCGTTTTGTCGTCTAAATAGTGTTTAGTTTTAAGTTTATAAAATACATATGTATGTTAGTCTGTAAGGTATTTGTAATATGGGCCTTGTTGCCTGAATTAAATATCTAAATAAATAGGATGTTTGATTTGTTAGTAGAAGACCATATCTGAATCCCATATGTCCAGATTGGTTTGATGATTGAGCAATATACTCTTAATTTGTTGCTCAGAGATAGTGCGGATTGTCTACCAAGGAGCTATAGTAGTTTTCTGAATCTGTTATTGACTTCTCCTCGTTTGTGCTTTATATGTTCCTTCCAGGTCATCCTTCGATCCAAGTAAAACCCAAGGTATTTGACGCAGGATGGTTGCGGCAATTCAGAATCTCCTAGTTTGACTGGCGGGCAAGTTTAAGTGAAAGAAGCTAACATAATCTTGTGTTTTTTAGCTGTCAGAGGAGCAGTCACACAAGCGGCGCGACACAGTCATCCACCCAATGGACATTGATGCCTATTGGCTACAAAGACGGCTCTCCAGGCATTTCCCTGATGCTATGCTGTCGCAGGCCAAATCTAGCGAAGTACTTAAGGTAAGTCATACAAAAACAAATAAATCGACGGGACACATTTATATACTGTGACTTTATGTAGTCTTAGAAGAGTAGGAGCCTAGGAACACAGTTATTTATCCAATGGACATTGATGCCTATTGGCTACAAAGACGGCTCTCCAGACATTTCCCTGACGCTATGCTGTCGCAGGCCAAATCTAGCGAAGTACTTAAGGTAAGATATGAACAATCTGAAGTTTAGCCCAAGTGTAGCAGTTATGTATCTAATGAATATCAACGCCTATTGGCTACAGGAGCAACTTTCGGTATATTTTCCTGATGCCTTGCTATCTCAAAGGGCTTGTGCACAAATCTGGTCAAAAAGTAGCCGAAAACACCTCGCGTGATTTGTGCACAACCCCAAATCAGGTCTAGCGATATTTTCGTGGTAATAAATACAGTGATTTATAGTTTTTGTTTCATATTTGTGTCGAGGCCTTTGCCCAGCTGTGAGACACTTTATAGTAGGCACCTAGGCACTTTATAGTGTTGACATAAATACATACATACATCACTGGCCCAGTGACCCAAAAAGGATCTTGGCCTCTGACACAAGAGAGCGCAACTCTGCCCTATTCTGCGCCACTTCGCGCCAGTTGGGTATTCCGAGGGCGGGCAGGTCTTTTTGGGCTTCGTCACTCCAGCGGTATCTGGGACGCCCAGACGGACATTTTCCCCCCGGGTGCCCCACATACGCTCTTCTCACAGCACGATCCTCCCCCATCCTCTCCAGGTGACCAAGCCCGCGGAGTCGTGGGAGCGGAGTGTTGACAGAGGTGAATATATTTTTCCTCAGTCACCCGTTGACCACGAACGCTGTAAAGGATTCAAAACTTTGGGATGTATTTTACATTAATTATAGGCCCCGTGTTTGAACTATAGGGGGCAGCATAGGAGCCGTGAGATTTTTCGCGCGAGGCGTAATTGTGTCGTTTATGCTTCCGATGTAGCCCACAAGATGGCAGAACCTACTATGCACAAGGAAACGTACCGACGAGAACGATAGATGGTAGCACTTGCTTTGGCAATGTATATATGCACATATGTTTCCGATTCAGGCAACATCCACACATACGTGATATAGATATAATCCATTTATTTCATGTCATGTTTGTGTACAATTTACAAACATATTTTTTTGGTTTTAGGCACTTGATGACGCCGCTGACGACCGAGATTTGGAAAATAGACTAGTTCTGATGCTCGGCTACGACTGCTTCGAGTTCGTCAAGATACTGACCAAGTACAGATACACCGGTGAGTCAAAATACCATTCACACTTTACCACAGAATAGAATTAAATAATAGTACTGCCTGCATCTATAAACTATTCATGACAGTGATGACCAAAAGAATACAAAATACACTAGAAGAACACCAGCCAGTGGAACAAGCTGGATTTCGGTCAAATTACAGCACAATGGATCACCTACATACGCTTAACCAACTTATAGAGAAAGGCACAGAATACCAAAATAAAGATATATACATTGCGTTTATAGATTTTACAAAGGCCTTTAACTCGATAGACCATAAATTTCTATTCAAAACACTTGAAGAACAGGGCCTAGAGGTAAAGTATGTCAACATACTAAAACGGATATACCAACATAGCAAGGCCAGAATAAAAACAGATAAATATGGTGAGCCATTCAGGTTGCAAAAAGGCGTAAAGCAAGGATACCCTATCTCTCCGACACTGTTCAACGCATGCCTAGAGGCCATATTTAGAGTACTAGAATAGGAAAACAAAGGTATAAATATAAATGGGAAGTACATAAATAACCTACGGTTTGCGGATGACGTTCTAATTGTGGCCGAAAAACCAAAAATACTGGAGGAAATGATCCTAGAATTTGACACAGCATACAAGGAAGCAGGCTTAGCAATGAACATGAAAAAATGCAAAATTATTACTAATGGAGATAAAATACCAATAAAGCTTGGAAGAAACAATATGGAATATGCTGAAGATTTCACATACCTGGGACAGATAGTTTCCTTCAAAGACAGACTCGACAAGGAAGTAGACTACAGAATTAGTAGAGCGTGGAAAAAATACTGGTCACCAAGAAACACACACATAAACTGAAGATTTGTCAAAGGGCAATGGAACGGTCCATGCTAAAAATTCAAATTAAAGACAGAATCAGAAATGAAGTTATAAGAGAGAAAACTGGAGTAAAAGATGTAACACAGGCAATAAAAAAGAGTAAATGGGCCTGGGCTGGCCATGTATGTCGCACTACAGATAACCGGTGGACCAAACATGTCACAGAATGGTTACCAATAGACACACCGAGAAAACAGAAAAAACCGAATACTAGATGGAGAGATGAGATACGAAATTTCGATAGATTCTGGTGGAGAACAGCACAGAATAGGAAGGAATGGGAAAAACTGGGGGAGGCCTTTTCCGCACACGCGGCATGCAAATGAATAAAATAAATTGAAAAACAATAAAAGTTAAAAATTAATAATTTAATAAATAAGTATAATAACAAAGAAAGTGTAAAAATAACAAAAACGCATGAAATAAAGGCTATTACTATTACTTACTGCCTAAGTTATACTGTTTTGTATTGTGTTTTTCTGTGCTAAAATTCTAATATTGAATATGAAACACCTACTGACATGACATAAATTTATTAATTTCCGCTACCTAAAGGTTGTCTGGAAGAGATCGCTTTTTAGCTATAAGACCGCCTGTTGTTTAACCTCTTCTTCCTGTATTATTTGTATTGTTTTCTGTAATGAGGTGTGCAATAAAGAGTATTTGTATTGTACAGAAAGGAAACTTCCTACAAAACCGAAGTTTGGCAGCGGTTCAGGGTCGAATCATGCTGTCCCTTTCTTATATACATGCACTATCCCTTTCGGCTATTTAGGGTTGCCAAAATTCAAGCCATTATCTTATCTGTGGTTGTGCACGCAAAGGGACGTCAAGTGGTTTCAACCTTAATAATTGCTCGGAGCAATGCTGAGCCGAGCCGAGCCGAGTTTGGCCGAAGTCAGGAGTTTCGCACCCCTGACTTTACAGAGTTTGTGAAATTATGATTGTTAAGGCACAGTATAATAAAGAGTACTAACGTACAGTATGGACACTCCCTGCCTCCCGTTGAAAGTGCCGCCCACCCGCTCTCGGTTACCTCACAGTTACCGGCTGGCAAGGACGCGACGACGCGGTGCGCAGAGCGAAGACCACGTAAAATATTAAAATATTAAACAAATATTTACAAAACCTATCAGATCACACTGAAACCAATACAATATCTATATGAACAAAAAATCATGTTTACAACTTACGTAATGTAATATGTTGGTGACCTGAATTTCCTTACGAAATTTTCGTTAAGTACTTTGTTTATACTGATTCAAAATAGGAAACTATTGTATAAATTGAGCTTAGATACCTTACAACATAATACGATTCTTATTTCTTCCTAATTCGCGCAATGAGTTTTGAGTCATTGAGGTCATCGAACTTGACAACAAACTGGCGAGAACCCTCGCACGTCTTATCTCACTCACACAAGCATGGTACGCGTTCACCTACACGAGCTTCTCTGTGTGCGTAGGAACGCGTTTGTTTCATACATTTGATCGCCAGTGTCCGGGGTGTGGTTAAGGTCCAGTAGCCTCACAACTGTCAAAGAGAATTTGAAATAGAGAGTTACTGTCGTGGTAAATTATGTAACCACAGTACATTTACTGCCATCTTTCGACTGAAAATTAAAACTGTTAGAACGCCATTTGACTTTGATAATTATTCTTTATTGATTATTTGACTGACAGGCTGATAACTGGTAATCAAAGCCCGGCTCGTACCAATGAGTTTTTCGGAACTTATGTACGAAATATCATTTGATATTTGCCAGTCGCTTTTCGGTGAAGGAAAACATCGCGAGGAAACCGGACTAATCCCAATAAGGCCTAGTTTCCCCTCTGGGTTAGAATGTCAGATGGCAGTCGCTTTCGTAAAAACTAGTGCCTACGTCAAATCATTGGATTAGTTGTCAAGCGGACCCCAGGCTCCCATGAGCCGTGGCAAAATGCCGGGATAACGCCAGGAAGAAGGAAAGTTGATAACTGGTAATCAGTGGATCCCCTAATGATTATTTCAATAAGGTAGAAAATTAACTTCTAGCCGCCCATACGTCAAACCTTGCCAAGCAAAATGAAATTTTATTTTCTCAACACAAAGTTCAAATTAGGATGGAACAGGAGACCTTTTTATAGGTCTCTGGGCGGCTAGAGGATAAATGTATGATAAGTATCTGTTATTTTTTGCAGTGTTGTACTGTACGAAGCTCGCCTCCTCCCAATCTGAGAGCGAGCGCCAAGCGCTGCGCGACGAAATGAGCCGGCAGCCACACCTCATGAAGATTCTGGCTCAGTTGGAGACTGGGAAGGGAGATGATGAGGTCAGTAATCCTTGTTGTATACATACATACATACATATATATAATCACGCCTATTTCGCGGAGGGGTAGGCAGAGACCAATGATTTCCACTTGCTGCGATCCTGACATACCTCTTTCGCTTCCTTCACTTTCATACAATTCGCATTCGCTGGCTGGTTTAGGGTGCTTTTGACCTGGCCTTTTCTCAGGACTTCCCCGATCTGATCAGAGAAAGTCCGCGGAGGTCTACCCATTGTTTTATATCCAAGATAATATTACTTTGGTTCCGTACCCAACGGGTAAAAACTGGACCCTATTACTAAGACTCCACTGTCCGTCACTCTGTCTGTCTGTCTGTCTGTCTATCCGTCTGTCTGTCTGCCTGTCACTAGGTTGTATGTCATGATCCGCGATAGCTAAACAGTTGAAATTTTCATAGATGATGTATTTCTGTTGCCGCTATAACAACAAATACTAAAAACAGAATAAAATAAATATTTAAGTGGGGCTCCCATACAACAAATTTTGCAGTTTTTTGCGAATGGTACGGAACCCTCTATGCGCGAGTCCGCCTTGTCCTTGGCCGGTGTTTTTTGTTTTTAAACCCCAGATTCTACAATGAGAGTTTCAGTGCCCCGTTGTGTCCAGCCGATCATTTTAATACAAAAGCAGAATATTAAATTAGATAAATTAAGTTATATAATAGATAGGGTAGCCTTTTGGTCTTTTGTCTTGGTCATGGTTACCACATTGTCAGACGTGGCTCACTCCGCGATTTCGTCGCGTCGCTACGAGTACATGCGGCCCACACCAGTCCTGGTGTCTACATAGTAGTTGCCGCGCACCGCTACGGGACGGACGCCTGCTCGCGCTTGCGCCACCTAGCGGTCATATCTGTCGTAATAGACGCGTTTAGTTAGAGAGTGAACCTTCTGTACACAGTACTATAATTTACTAGCTTTTGCCCGCGACTTCGTCTGCGTGGAGCTAGTAATTTGGGGAGCTTATTTTTTATCCAATCTGCTTTTTATCGATTCCCGATACAAACTTCCATCCCCCTTTTCACCCCCTTAAAGGGTAATTTCTGGGATAAATACTACCCTTTTTCCTTCCTCGGTACTCAAACTATCTCCATACCAAATTTCAACTAAATCGGTTCAGCGGTTTAAGCGTGAAGAGGTAACAGACAGACACACTTTCGCATTTATAATATTAGTATGGATTTTGTGGCATTGTATGGGTAGATAGTATATTTCATACTCAATGTCAGCTAATATGTTGTTAATGATATATTTCAGAGCGCCCAACAATCCGAAGCGCCCCGCAAGCGCCACAAAGCCGAAGCGGCCGGTAGCGGCCAAGCCGCCGGCAACAGACAGATGTTGCAACTCGAAGAGCTGGTGTTCGCCGCTGGAGCTCACTTCATGGCTAATAAGAGATGTCAGCTACCACCTGGGTCCTTCAGGAAACAGAGGAAAGGTATACATTGTCAAATACCGGGTGTGGCCTGTAACACGAGCAAATAATTAAAACAGACTGCACTCCTCAAACGGTGACACTTTTGTTCAACAACTTTTAAAAATTATGAAGTATTTAGACTCCCTATTTTTCATACAAAATAAATATTATCTTCAATGGACGCCATCGCCACGCCATATCATTGTGATTGACGTTGCTTGTCACGCCTTAAACATAACAAAATTCGCAATACATTCCGTTTTACAAATAGAATAAACTTTAAAGTGTATTAAAAATCAAACCACAAGTTATTTTTAAAAGTCGCTGAACAAATGTTGGTCAGTATGAGGAGGACAGCCTACAGTTTAATTTTTTGCTCATATTACAGGCCACACCCGGTATAGCGGCCGTCTCCATACAAAATTATGCGGCTAAATATGAATGTCGTAGTATTTGTATGGAGACGGCCTCTATATTACTAGTGAGCCTATTTTACTAATAGAAATAGGCTTTTAGCCTGTTAGGCGTCAAGAGATGAGGCGAGAAAAAGAGCTAAAAGGCTTGAGTCTTTTGTATTACTATATATGACGGCACCGCTATCCTAGGAATCCAGAGCATAATGCTCTAGTTTCCTAGGATAGCGGTGCCGTCCTATAGCGGCCGTCTCCATACAAATACTACGACATCCATATTTAGCCGTATTATTTAGTATGGAGACGACCGCTATATGACGGCACCGCTATCCTAGGAATCCAGAGCATAAGCGGCCACCATTCCGTTACCTTTTTTTTTGTTTTGATCAGGTTACGAAGAAGTGCACGTGCCAGCCTTGAAGCCGAAGCCGTTCGAAGAAGGCGAGACGCTGCTGCCGGTCGAGAGTCTCCCGAAATATGTGCAGCCAGCGTTCGAAGGGTTCAAAACGCTGAACAGAATACAGGTCAGTCATCAATCACGGTACTAGAACCTTAAACAGGGGTGCGAAACTCCCGACTTCGGCCTAGGAAGCCTCTAGACCGAGTCCTCTAGAGATCCTCTAGACTTAGAGCAATTATTTCATGCAACCGATGATGCCAAAAATGCGGGGGTGCGCGGGACGAGGTGAGCGAAGTCCCGTGCCGTGATTGGTCCGTTCAAAGACACGGACGTCACACAAAGACACTTTCGACTGTGTGTAACATGGAGTAAAATTACCGTATCCGTGGCAGAGGGGGTAGCGCGACTATACTCAGTCTGGAGGATGTTTTGTCTGTGCTTCGGTCAAACTCGGCTCCGCTCGGCTCAGCATTGCTACGAACAATTATTAGGGTTGACACAACTTGACGTCCCTTTGCGTGGACGACCACAGATAAGATAATGGCTTGAGTTTTGACAACCCTAAATAGCCGAAAGGTATAGTGCCATATATTAGAAAAGGACAGAATGATTCGACCCTGAACTGCTGTCAAACTTCGGTTTTGTAGGAGTAGTAGTATAATAATTGTAGTAATCGATATTAAACTTTCGTGAGACATATTTTAAATTGTTTGGAATTGTTCGGTTTTCATATTTTAAATTCAAGTGAGTGAAACCGTTGTCGTATAAACAATTTATAATTGTAGTAGTTTCCTTTCTGTACAGCAGTACTATAATAGTAATAGCAGTAGTATAATAATTGTAGTACTAGCAGTGCCTTGAACCCTTTACAAATACAAATGTTTATTTCTTAGAATATGGTAGTACAATGATGAACCCTTGAACCCTTTTCCAGGCATAGTACGATTTATCGACCACATAACCGCCAATATAATTTCAACTTTAGCATTCCGATTTAAGGTTCAAATGAGATTGCACCAAATCGTCCAGTCGTCGAGACTCGGACTTGGCCGGTTTTTTGTTTTAAATCACCAGCTTCTACCAACCAATCGCGTAAATTTTCCTAGTTATTTTTAGGGTTCCGTACCCAAAGGGTAAAACGGGACCCTATTACTAAGACTCTGCTGTCCGTCCGTCCGTCCGTCCGTGCGTCAGTCACCAGACTGTATACGAACTGTGATAGTTAGACAGTTGAAATTTTCACAGATGATGTATTTCTGTTGCCGCTATAACAAAAAATACTAAAAACAGAATAAAATAAAAATTTAAGTGGGGCTCCCATACAACGAACGTGATTTTTGACCGAAGTTAAGCAACGTCGGGCGGGGTCAGTACTTGGATGGGTGACCGGTTTTTTTTGCCTTCTTCTGCATTATGGTAAGGAACCCTTCGTGCGCGAGTCCGACTTGCACTTGCCCGGTTTTTAGAGGTAGTCGGGGTTTTTATTAAACTTTGCTACTGTAAAATAATCCGCCTTTTTTTTTCAACAGAGCCGCATATCCAAAGCAGCGCTAGACTCAGATGAGAACCTCCTAGTGTGCGCGCCGACGGGCGCCGGCAAGACCAACGTAGCCCTGCTCTGTATCCTTCGCGAAGTCGGCAAACACGTCAACGATGACGGGACAGTCAACGCCTCAGACTTCAAGATGATCTATGTCGCGCCCATGCGCTCTCTAGTACAGGAGATGGTGAGTCACTGTTATATAGCAAGACCGACGTAGCCCTACTCTGTATCCTTCGCGAAGTCGGCAAACACGTCAACGATGACGGGACAGTCAACGCCTCAAACTTCAAGATGATCTATGTCGCGCCCATGCGCTCTCTAGTACAGGAGATGGTGAGTCACTGTTATATAGCAAGACCGACGTAGCCCTACTCTGTATCCTTCGCGAAGTCGGCAAACACGTCAACGATGACGGGACAGTCAACGCGTCCGACTTCAAGATGATCTATGTCGCGCCCATGCGCTCTCTAGTACAGGAGATGGTGAGTCACTGTTATATAGCAAGACCGACGTAGCCCTACTCTGTATCCTTCGCGAAGTCGGCAAACACGTCAACGACGACGAGCCAGTCAACGCGTCCGACTTCAAGATGATCTATGTCGCGCCCATGCGCTCTCTAGTACAGGAGATGGTGAGTCACTGTTATATAGCAAGACCGACGTAGCCCTACTCTGTATCCTTCGCGAAGTCGGCAAACACGTCAACGATGACGGGACAGTCAACGCGTCCGACTTCAAGATGATCTATGTCGCGCCCATGCGCTCTCTAGTACAGGAGATGGTGAGTCACTGTTATATAGCAAGACCGACGTAGCCCTACTCTGTATCCTTCGCGAAGTCGGCAAACACGTCAACGACGACGAGACAGTCAACGCGTCCGACTTCAAGATGATCTATGTCGCGCCCATGCGCTCTCTAGTACAGGAGATGGTGAGTCACTGTTATATAGCAAGACCGACGTAGCCCTACTCTGTATCCTTCGCGAAGTCGGCAAACACGTCAACGATGACGGGACAGTCAACGCGTCCGACTTCAAGATGATCTATGTCGCGCCCATGCGCTCTCTAGTACAGGAGATGGTGAGTCACTGTTATATAGCAAGACCGACGTAGCCCTACTCTGTATCCTTCGCGAAGTCGGCAAACACGTCAACGACGACGAGACAGTCAACGCGTCCGACTTCAAGATGAGTAATATAAGTATAGACGAGTAATAAAGAATGAGTGGTACCTTCATACATCAGTATTCTTACCAAAACCAGGCGTGGCTCACTCCGCGATTTTGTCGCTTTGCAACAGGTAACTAAAAGTACATCCGTTCCACACCAATTTTGGTGGCTAGCCATAAGCAGCGCGTGGCGCTGTCGCCACCTAGCGGCCATATCTGTCCCGATCGTAACAGACGCGTTTTGTTAGAGAGTGAGTCTTCTGTACCTAGTACTATTATTTATTCTGTGCCAAAACGCGAGTTATTTCGTACCTAGTCTACATCTAGCGTATCATAATTCGTAATTCATATATTTATTGCATGTATGATAATTGTATCCACATTACTTCAGCCAAAAACTTCTGACACTGATAGATCGGTGTCGTATCGCAGTGACATCTTAGAAGCATTGTTCGAATACGGCCAGATATCGCATTGATTTACATTTAGTAATTATTGACGACCGGTCTGGCCTAGTGGGTAACCCTGCCTGTGAAGCCGATGGTCCCGGGTTCGAATCCCAGTAAGGGCATTTATTTGTGTGATGACACAGATATTTGTTCCTGAGTCATAGTTGTTTTCTATGTATTTAAGTATTTATATATTATACCGGGTGTGGCCTGTAATACGAGCAAAAAATTTAACTGTACTCCTCATACTGACCAACATTTTGAACGACGTTTGTTCAGCAACTTTTAAAAATAACTTGTGGTTTGATTTTTAATACTCTTTAAAGTTTATTCTAAGACGCAATGTATTGCGAATTTTGTTATGTTAAAGGCATGACAAGCAAAGTCAATCACAAATGATGGCATGGCGATGGCGTCCATTGAAGATAATATTTATTTTGTATGAAAAATAGGGAAGTCTAAACCCGGTATATATTGTTGTCTGAGTACCCAGAACACAACCCTTGTTGAGCTTACGTACTGTGGGACTTAGTCAATCTGTGTAAAAATGTCGTATAATATTTGTGACATTCCACGGCAAAAGGTACCTTATGGCGGCTGGCGCTTACGTCGCATAGCGCCGCAATAATATTGGAGCGGCGTTAAAAATAGCGTAAGCGCCCTTTGCCGCACCTTTTTCCGTGGAACGTCACATTTATTTATTTATCTCCAGGTGGGTAACTTCAGCAAGCGTTTAGCGGCCTACAACCTGAAGGTGTCGGAATTAACCGGCGACCACCAGCTGACCAGGGAGCAGATTGAAGCCACCCAGCTTATCGTCTGCACGCCGGAAAAGTGGGATATCATCACTAGAAAAGGTTAATTTTGAATAGGGTATTTGACTACTAGTCAAATCAGTTTCTTTTTTCGAACTGTCAAAACGATTATGCTGGCTCAATGGCTTAAGGAGCCATTTGAGGGTACATTTTGTTTACATTTATTTAAATACCTAAATTGCAAAACGTAATCCAAGACCAAAAAAAGTAAGACAATGTTGCCACTGCAATAATTTGTTTGTAAAATAGTAAATTCCTTTTGATAAATAAATTAAATAATCACGCTAAGATAATTTATGTATTGGTAATTTTACTCTTACGATTTAAAAAAGTTTTAAAAAGTTACGAGTTTTAGACGCACGGCCGGTTTCCATCCTTACTTGCGAATTGGTGGAATATCTACATATTCCACCAATTCGCACGAAGCGCTTTGCTTCTACTTTCCTTATGCGCACTGCCAAGGAATGGAATTCCCTGCCGGCGTCTATATTTCCGTGTTCTTATAACCCGGCAACCTTCAAATCAAGAGTGAACAGGCACCTTCTGGGCGAGCTCGCTCCATAGTAGGCCACGTCTACGCCTCGGCTAGTCTGTGGCCATGAGTAAGCCCATTCATAAAAAAAAAGTACTTTTATTTACTTATTTTTACATAAATACAAGACGCGCTAGTAAAAAGTGGCAACATTGTCTTAGTTTTTTTGGTCTTGAATTACGTTTTGCAGTATAGTAACAAATGTTATTCCTTAGGTGGTGAGCGTTCGTTCACGAATCTGGTGCGGCTGATCATAATCGATGAGGT
The DNA here is from genome assembly GCF_963556715.1 of Cydia fagiglandana. Classification (NCBI taxonomy): domain Eukaryota; kingdom Metazoa; phylum Arthropoda; class Insecta; order Lepidoptera; family Tortricidae; genus Cydia; species Cydia fagiglandana. Next base: position 5,198,134 of record NC_085955.1, read on the forward strand.
GCATCTACTTCACGACGAACGAGGACCTGTGCTGGAGGCGCTGGTCGCCAGGACACTGAGGACGGTCGAGCAGACTCAGGAGGAGGTAATATTATTATTATTTTTTCACCACACCAGCTCGGAAAGGCTTACTTTGCACTTCAAAAACTGATAGCAAAGTTGCATTCTATTCACATGTGAGACAAAGTAATCAAATGCAAATTTTGAGTTGGTTTCTTATGTTTGCTGGTAGAAATGACTTTTAAATGATGGTTTTGGATGATAAATATTTAATAACATTCATTTGGATTTGATTTGGTTTGATTTTGTTTGATATTTTACATTTAATATTTGCTTCAGGTTGGTGTGGTGAAAAATTTTGTGTTTCACTCGGGGGCAAATTTTGTTTAACCCTCGTGCTTTGAAACCTTCGCAACGCTCAAGATTCCATTTTTTGAACCACTCGCTACGCTCGTGGTTCAATTTTGGAATCTTTCGCTTGCTCGGGTATCAATATTAGCACGAGCGGTTAAACAACAACTTTGCCCCCTTGTAAAACAAATAACTATTAACTAGCCTAAAAGGTGTCCCACTGCTGGGCATAGGCCTCCCCCCTAGACTTCCAATCCTCCCGATTAAGTGCAGCATCTGTCCAGTTGCTGAGAAATGTGTCCAGGCAGTGGCGGATTTGCAGTCTTTGCCGCCATAGGCCCCAGGCCCTGTAGCCGCCCCTTTAAAGGTACCCATAATATTGAATACATTTTGAGTTATTTCTTGTTACCATCAGCGAATTTTTTATCACATTTTGCCGCCCTTAAATATCTTGCCGCCCTAAGCTCGGGCCTACTGTGCCTTAGGGCAAATCCGCCACTGTGTCCAAGTCATCCCGCCATCTCCTCTTAGGCCGCCCCTGCCTGCGTTTACATTGTGGCACCCACTCCGTGGCTAGTTTAGCCCACCTCTGTGGGTGCATGCGTCGTACATGGCCTGCCCAGTCCCAGAAGCCTGGCCCCAATTTCACCACGGCTACAATTGTCAGTGACATATGTCGAGCGACAATTGTCAAGCTACAGGTGACATATTTATTACTACTTTATAAAACATTTTCTATAGAAATACTTACAAACATGACAGGCATTTTGCTAGAATTGTATGTATTAAAATTATGTTGTGAAACAAGAATTATTTTTTCTAGTCGACATATTTGTAGAATTGTAGGTCTTGATAGGAAATGAGTTATATGTCGGAATTTCGTCACAATTGTCATGTTTCTAGTGACAATTGTCATGAACTTAGCAAGAGAAACATCTGTTTTTTTCCGATATAATAAAGTTTTTTTTTAATAATACAATGATGGTGACAAACAGGAATACGGCCCGCCCGATGGTAAGAGGTAACTGTAACCCATGGATGCCTGTGACGTCAGCAACTGTGATGTTTTACAATTGTCGCACCTGTCACCGTGGTGAAATTGGGGCCTGGCGGTTTTTACCCCAACGTCGACGATGCCAGTTTTGGTGCGCAACGTCGTGTTCCGGATCCGGTCAATCCTTCTCACCCCAAACATGTTGCGCTCCATAGCTGTTTGGCAAACCTTCAGTTTGGTCTTTTGTAAATAAGTGACTACACATCGGTAACTCGTGGCATTTAGGTAGCACTTAAAATATTAGTGATGAGACACGTTTCTAAAAGAGTCTATGGAGATCGTATTTAAAATTGAAAAGTCACTTTCATTACTGAGCTGAAAATAGTGTTATCAAAAAATCCAGGATATCTTACAACAAAGAATATCAATAACTTATTGCAAAATAAAGAAGTTGAAATCAAAAAGAATATCAATAAAAATACGCTACAACTTTACAATAAAATGCTTTTTTTACCCATTACGTCAGTGGAGGTTGAAAGATTGTTTTGTTACACAAAGTGGATTTTCTCAAGTAGAAGACGTAGGCTGACTTGTGAAAATTTAGAACAAATATTAATTGTTTATCACGAATGTCATATACACGGTGTAACATGAGGAAACCGAATAATTTTAACCACGCATTTCTGAGGTCAAAAGAAGGAAAAAATGTACATAATATGAGTTTAGGTCAATTTCGTCAAAAAAAATTTTTTTTTTGTTTTGTTTTTTCAATTTTTTGAATATATCTGTACATAAAAAATAAATGTTATTGGTAAACTTGTTACTTAAAATTGATTTTTACATTTTTTTTCGTAATACCTTCTTTTTGCAAAGTGTTACTTGTCACTTTTTGACATCTATCAATAAGGATATTTAAACTACGTCGTATAGCAGCAACATTACTATCAAAAAGGCATTTTACATTATGTAACAACAAAAACATGTTTATTTTTAAATTAATATTATCTCTGAAACTAGGCGTTTTTAAAAAAAAGTTTATAGGACATTTTTGTCTCTAAATATGATCAGGAATACGCTGTTAAAATTATTCGGTTTACTCATGTTATACCGTGTATTAAATGATTAAAATTCCTTTTTTTTAGTGGTTTATTTATCTCGACTTGTATAGGAAGAACATTGTCACATCACTAGTCTGTTAGAAACTGTCAAGTGCTGCCTAAGTGCCACGACTTACCGATGTGTATAAATAACCAGTGAATTAGTTTTGAATAATTTTACGGTTTAGACCCACTTGTTTTAAGTCACTCGCGCGACATGTTTCGTACATCCCAAACACACCACTATGCCCGCCTACGAGTACAATGACAGCGCAAGACCTCCCCGTTGTCGACACGAGTTGCGAATTACCTATTCGCACGTGTATCGTACAACGTTTTACAGTACATATGGCCCTTTAAACTTTACAACTCGTGTCGATTTAAAACACTCCCTTCGGTCGTGTTTTAATTTATCGCGACTCGTTTAGAATTTCCTCTTTTCCGCACTTGTCTCGTAAATAACTATTTTGGCAAAAACTGATTTTCCTAGAATAGGTACAGTCAGCAGTAGAAGTTGCTAAACGGGCCATGTGTTCAAACTGATCATGACGCCACTTTCTTGTTAAGAGAATAAGAGCGTGTCAAGGTAATTGTGAACACCTCGCCCGCTTAGCAACTTCTGCTGCTGACTGTACTATCATCATCAGAGCTCGGCAGGGGTGAGCCATTTTGACGTCACTTATGTCAAGTGTAGATATTATTATAGATACACCTTAGAAAGAAATATTGAAATAAAACTTTATTAATTATAATTAAACTAAAATGGAGATGGGCTGGCCATATAGTAAGAACAACCGATAATAGATGGAGTGAGAAGATTTTACATTGGTACCCACTTGAAAACAAGCGAGCAGCTCACCGCCCGAAGCAAAGGTGGGTCGATGATATTGTCAAAGTGGCCGAACATGCTTGGACCCGCAAAGCTAAGGACAGGACAGTCTGGAAGGAGCTGGAGGAGGCCTTTGCCCGACACTGGGCACCTCAATAAAAATAAAACGAAATTAAAATTATTAAATATCTTTTTAATGTAAATATGTATTTAAAAGAGAAATAAAGGCTATATTATTATTTTTCTCTTTATTTATTTATCGTCTTAGGTTAGGTATTTTTATAATATGAATATAAAAGTAAAATATAAAAACACTTACAAAACAATAAAAATACATATAAACACATACATATTATTATTATATTAATTAAACTAAAATGGCAATGCCTTATGTACAAGTAAACTTTAATAGTAGCTGGATGGATGGATGTGGATGGATATACATATTATTTGAAGAGGTTTACTAAAAAAGCATGCTATAAAATTCATTTGTTTTAATGGCGACGTAAAGATCGTAACGGAAAGGCAGCCTAAATAAAATAATTTCTTTAGTTATTAAATTAAACCACATACATATACCATCGAATGACAAGGCATGTCCATGTTGTGAAAACTCTGAAAACAGCTCACCCCCGCCGAGCTCTGATCATCATACGACCCTTGTAAACAAATATTTGCTGTGTGACGTAATTTTGATTTGTATAAGAACGATGTTTCTTTTTCTAGGTCCGGTTGGTGGGTCTGTCAGCTACGCTGCCTAACTACACGGACGTCGCCGCCTTCCTTAGAGTGAAGCCTGAGCATGGGTTGTTCTACTTCGATAATTCTTTCAGGTATTTTCATTACATTTCAGCGTTTTCCAAAAAAAATTACATTTCATTCATGTCTTCAAAATATTGACTTCTTGGGCTCATTTTACTCGGAATCATTAGTACATTCACGCCTCATGCATGAAAAACTGTGTCCCAAAATTTTGTATGAAAAAATATTTTTCCTGTGCGTCACGTACATACAAATAAAAAAACTTTTCATACAAAAATGTGACGATCTGGAAAGAAAATTTTGGGACACATTTAAAACACAGTAAAATGGGCCCAAGAAGTCAATATTTATAAGACATGAATGAAATCTACATTTTTTAAAACGCTCATTTACTATTTTTAATATCTAGGAGAAACATAAAAACTCAAAAATGTGTTTTCCCAGAGATAAGACCTAGCTAGATCGATTTTTCGGTCTGACTCGCACGTGTCCGGTTTTATGTTTTATCAGGTAGGGTTTCATGTTCATGCAGTCGGCCATCGGACAATTCATTTCATACGCAGATCAATCTAGAATTACATACCATATATTACGTCACGTACAATACGCAACTCTGTGACGTAACGGGTAACAGCTAATTTCGTCTGTTTTGCCAACGGTAGCGTGGCCGAGCGGTCTAAGGCGCTGGTTTAAGGCACCAGTCTCTTCGGAGGCGTGGGTTCGAATCCCACCGCTGCCATGATCTTTTTGTATTTTTTTTTATTTGCTACATCTGTCAAGTTTCATTTTCTAAATAGTTGTTTGTGACTCTGGCGGAAAGTAATATTTTTAAACCGTCATATATTCATGGATAAACTACTGAACCGATTTTCATGAAGTTTGACATGTAGAATACGGAAGCTTTTAAAGGATATGCATAACAGGCAACTCATTTTTTTTGCTCAAAATTTTCTAAACAGACACTCAGGGATTCTAAATAAAAAAATACTCATTGATACTGGTTTAAGAACCAAAATTAATTAGTTTCTATGTTAACATGAAGTCTGGTAAACAAATATTAATCTGTGTCACACGCCATGCCATACATCAAAAATCATTTGTGTTTATACGTGTGCGCGGCACGTCTGTACACGCGTCATTGAGTATGTGTGGGTAAGTCGCTTTACTGAGAGGACGCCAGAAGTCCGCCAGATTCATGTCGCGGCCAGTCGCGGGGCGAGGTAATGCGAGTTGGGGCGGGGCGGTGCGTGGCCGATCTGTATGATAATCAGGGATCGAAAATTCGGATGCTTTTATACCTAAACTTCGGCCTCAGTACCTACACCGCGTTGTTGTTGAGTAGTATGGAGGTGGACTCAATTTAATTTTGCTAATAAATTTACCGGGATTTCCCGGAATACCAGCAATTAGGATACATATACACATACTAATTAAAGTATTTAAATATATTTCAGCTGTTTCTTTTTACAAAATATGTGGTATGCGGTAATTTTATTTGTTACACCCTGTTTACAGTTAAAACTGTTTACCAACGTGTAGGTATGTTAACAAAATCGCTGAAAATAGTCATAATCTAAATATTTTGACAGTTATCACTATTTCGTGATGTTTTATACGATCCCGGAAACCCGGAACTTAAATAATTAAAATAATTTTTTTAAGAAGTCGACTCCATACTTGCTGAACTTTTTCCAAGAAATTGCTAAGTTTAGGTATAAAAACATCCGAATTTCCGATCCCTGATGATAATACTATTACTTATTCTGTGTCTGTGTGTCCAGGCCAGTTGCGTTGGAGCAACAGTATATCGGCGTGACAGAGAAGAAAGCGCTGAAGCGGTTCCAAGTGATGAACGATATCGTCTACGAGAAGACCATGGAGCACGCGGGGAGAAATCAGGTAACACTTCATCTTGATTGACTCCATTGTATTGTATTGTAGTTCGGGCGATTTTCGACAACTCGACGTCTTGCGCCTATTTTGCTTGATAGGGGGTGGACTAGTCTTGCCAGCCCAGCTCCTCGAGGAATCCCACCAAACCTTTGATGTTGATTAAGACCTCGGGGAGGTCTCTCGGGGATCCGAGATGTTTTGCCCTGTATGGGGCCAATCCGCTGCATTCCAACAACACGTAAGAGGCTGTTTCTTCCTTCTCCATGCATCCACGGCATAGGGGACTGACTGTGACACCTGTTATAAAAAGATGTTTGTTAAAAGATTGACTCCATTCTAGTCTGTAGATTTGTAACTGGCCCCGAGTCGCTAATCCTTTGTCTTGTTTAATATTTTTTTAATTGAAAACTTCTTTAGCGGCGCTGGGCACTTTTTGAGATGGGGAAAAAATGATAAACTCGAGACAGCGTAACGCGATCGCGTGACCGTAACGTCTAGATGGCCACTCATTTAGATGGCATTTAAATCAATAAAGAAAAACTACATACAACAAACACTACACTACATAAAACTACATGAAAAAGGTTCTAATCTTGTACGGGTTGAAATATATATCACTCAAATATAATTCAGTAAAGCTACATCTTGATGAAATCGCTAATAAAAGTGAACTCTAGTGCTGGTGAATAAAACTCAAAATATCATGACCAAATATATTTAGATGCGAGGTCTGCAAGGTAACTTTACAATTTCTATTCAAATTTTAAACAATTAACGCTACATATTTGAATTTCGAATTTAAAACAAGCTCACTGACCAGCAATTTCGGAACTAAAGTTTTTCAATAGAAAGGAGGATGGGTTAATTATTATACATAGTGCTGCAGACATTTTGGACTAGTCATTGAGTTTTCACTTCTGTCGGCACTCCCGGAGTGCAACCCGTTGTTTTTTTTAAATATTTGTTCCACTGCTCGGCAAAGGCCTCCCCTCGTTTTCCCCTGCATCGTCTATTGTGTTCCGTGGGTCCCACTCGGTAACCATTTTTGCCCACCTTGACATGTCCAGCCCAGTCTCACTTAAGCTTAGCAAAGTAGGCTAAAGAAATATATATATTTGTTCTCTTTCAGATTCTCGTGTTTGTACATTCGCGTAAGGAGACAGGAAAAACAGCGAGGGCTATCCGTGACATGTGCTTAGAGAAGGACACGCTTGGACAATTCCTCAGGTAAACCTTCTATTTCGTTAGCTAAAACAATATATACTTACCACTATAACAAACTGACGAAAATATACAATCATACAAAACATAGCATCGAGATGTAATCATACTTAATATCTTTATTATATCTTAATATCAATTATTAGTAGGCATAAAAGCAAAGCAAAGCAAAGCTTCACCCCGGAATTTCTTAACAAAGTAAATAAAATCATAACTCGAAAACTACGAAAAATCGGCTAACATGGGGTTCTGACAGCCCACGATGTTAGGCATCTAAAACAAAATTTTGGACGTCGAGGTTTGGACCACCCTGTATATGTATATGATTGCGGGGAAAAGTCACGTTCATCTTTATAATCATATTTTATAGTCTTTAAAAAAACTAGAATAAAAACATTCCCGACTCAAATATATTTTAATTCTTCTTCCACATTCAATTGAGCCCAGAAGCTATTGTTTTGTTTCTATATGCAATCTTATCGCCTTTGGTCGTCCCATTCGTCTTCCGTCAAGTTCTTAAATTAGTCCTATTCTGCTTTCGTCACCCATTCTACATTGAAAGCCACCGACGATTGTGACGAATGTAGAATGGGTGGCGAAAGTAAAATAGGACTAATTTAAGAACTTGACGAAAAACGAATGGGACGACCCAAGACGATACCTTCTGATCATAAAAAAAAAATAGTTTTGGGAGTAACCCAACCCTCATTTTTAACCCAAGACCCTACAAGGATATGTGTATATAATGCTGTGGGTTTTGCCTAACAGGGAAGGCTCGGCCAGCACAGAAGTACTCAGAACAGAAGCGGACCAAGTAAAGAACCCTGAGCTACGAGAACTCCTGCCGTATGGGTTCGCGATCCATCACGCGGGTATGAGCCGCGTCGACCGTACTCTTGTTGAAGATCTGTTCGCCGACAGACATATACAGGTGACTATAATGTTATACTATAGCGGACCTAGTATAGAACCCTGAGCTACGAGAACTCCTGCCGTATGGGTTCGCGATCCATCACGCGGGTATGAGCCGCGTCGACCGTACGCTTATTGAAGATCTGTTCGCCGACAGACATATACAGGTGACTATAATGTTATACTATAGCGGACCTAGTATAGAACCCTGAGCTACGAGAACTCCTGCCGTATGGGTTCGCGATCCATCACGCGGGTATGAGCCGCGTCGACCGTACGCTTGTTGAAGATCTGTTCGCCGACAGACATATACAGGTGACTATAATGTTATACTATAGCGGACCTAGTATAGAACCCTGAGCTACGAGAACTCCTGCCATATGGGTTCGCGATCCATCACGCGGGTATGAGCCGCGTCGACCGTACGCTTGTTGAAGATTTGTTCGCCGACAGACATATACAGGTGACTATAATGTAAATAATGTTATACTATAGCGGACCTAGTATAGAACCCTGAGCTACGAGAACTCCTGCCGTATGGGTTCGCGATCCATCACGCGGGTATGAGCCGCGTCGACCGTACGCTTGTTGAAGATCTGTTCGCCGACAGACATATACAGGTGACTATAATGTTATACTATAGCGGACCTAGTATAGAACCCTGAGCTACGAGAACTCCTGCCGTATGGGTTCGCGATCCATCACGCGGGTATGAGCCGCGTCGACCGTACGCTTGTTGAAGATCTGTTCGCCGACAGACATATACAGGTGACTATAATGTTATACTATAGCGGACCTAGTATAGAACCCTGAGCTACGAGAACTCCTGCCGTATGGGTTCGCGATCCATCACGCGGGTATGAGCCGCGTCGACCGTACGCTTGTTGAAGATCTGTTCGCCGACAGACATATACAGGTGACTATAATGTTATACTATAGCGGACCTAGTATAGAACCCTGAGCTACGAGAACTCCTGCCGTATGGGTTCGCGATCCATCACGCGTGTATGAGCCGCGTCGACCGTACGCTTGTTGAAGATCTGTTCGCCGACAGACATATACAGGTGACTATAATGTTATACTATAGCGGACCTAGTATAGAACCCTGAGCTACGAGAACTCCTGCCGTATGGGCTCGCGATCCATCACGCGGGTATGAGCCGCGTCGACCGTACGCTTGTTGAAGATCTGTTCGCCGACAGACATATACAGGTGACTATAATGTTATACTATAGCGGACCTAGTATAGAACCCTGAGCTACGAGAACTCCTGCCGTATGGGTTCGCGATCCATCACGCGGGTATGAGCCGCGTCGACCGTACGCTTGTTGAAGATCTGTTCGCCGACAGACATATACAGGTGACTATAATGTTATACTATAGCGGACCTAGTATAGAACCCTGAGCTACGAGAACTCCTGCCGTATGGGCTCGCGATCCATCACGCGGGTATGAGCCGCGTCGACCGTACGCTTGTTGAAGATCTGTTCGCCGACAGACATATACAGGTGACTATAATGTTATACTATAGCGGACCTAGTATAGAACCCTGAGCTACGAGAACTCCTGCCGTATGGGTTCGCGATCCATCACGCGGGTATGAGCCGCGTCGACCGTACGCTTGTTGAAGATCTGTTCGCCGACAGACATATACAGGTGACTATAATGTTATACTATAGCGGACCTAGTATAGAACCCTGAGCTACGAGAACTCCTGCCGTATGGGCTCGCGATCCATCACGCGGGTATGAGCCGCGTCGACCGTACGCTTGTTGAAGATCTGTTCGCCGACAGACATATACAGGTGACTATAATGTTATACTATAGCGGACCTAGTATAGAACCCTGAGCTACGAGAACTCCTGCCGTATGGGTTCGCGATCCATCACGCGGGTATGAGCCGCGTCGACCGTACGCTTGTTGAAGATCTGTTCGCCGACAGACATATACAGGTGACTATAATGTTATACTATAGCGGACCTAGTATAGAACCCTGAGCTACGAGAACTCCTGCCGTATGGGTTCGCGATCCATCACGCGGGTATGAGCCGCGTCGACCGTACGCTTGTTGAAGATCTGTTCGCCGACAGACATATACAGGTGACTATAATGTTATACTATAGCGGACCTAGTATAGAACCCTGAGCTACGAGAACTCCTGCCGTATGGGTTCGCGATCCATCACGCGGGTATGAGCCGCGTCGACCGTACGCTTGTTGAAGATCTGTTCGCCGACAGACATATACAGGTGACTATAATGTTATACTATAGCGGACCTAGTATAGAACCCTGAGCTACGAGAACTCCTGCCGTATGGGTTCGCGATCCATCACGCGGGTATGAGCCGCGTCGACCGTACGCTTGTTGTAGATCTGTGGCCTATTTTATAAAGCTACAAGTTACAATTTACAAGCGGAAGTCTCGTTCTAACACATAGGGTTAGAAAGAGACTTCCGCTTGTAAATTGTAACTTGTAGCTTTATAAAATAGGCCACTGTTCGCCGACAGACATATACAGGTGACTATAATGTTATACTATAGCGGACCTAGTATAGAACCCTGAGCTACGAGAACTCCTGCCATATGGGTTCGCGATCCATCACGCGGGTATGAGCCGCGTCGACCGTACGCTTGTTGAAGATCTGTTCGCCGACAGACATATACAGGTGACTATAATGTTATACTATAGCGGACCTAGTATAGAACCCTGAGCTACGAGAACTCCTGCCGTATGGGTTCGCGATCCATCACGCGGGTATGAGCCGCGTCGACCGTACGCTTGTTGAAGATCTGTTCGCCGACAGACATATACAGGTGACTATAATGTTATACTATAGCGGACCTAGTATAGAACCCTGAGCTACGAGAACTCCTGCCGTATGGGTTCGCGATCCATCACGCGGGTATGAGCCGCGTCGACCGTACGCTTGTTGAAGATCTGTTCGCCGACAGACATATACAGGTGACTATAATGTTATACTATAGCGGACCTAGTATAGAACCCTGAGCTACGAGAACTCCTGCCGTATGGGTTCGCGATCCATCACGCGGGTATGAGCCGCGTCGACCGTACGCTTGTTGAAGATCTGTTCGCCGACAGACATATACAGGTGACTATAATGTTATACTATAGCGGACCTAGTATAGAACCCTGAGCTACGAGAACTCCTGCCGTATGGGTTCGCGATCCATCACGCGGGTATGAGCCGCGTCGACCGTACGCTTGTTGAAGATCTGTTCGCCGACAGACATATACAGGTGACTATAATGTTATACTATAGCGGACCTAGTATAGAACCCTGAGCTACGAGAACTCCTGCCGTATGGGTTCGCGATCCATCACGCGGGTATGAGCCGCGTCGACCGTACGCTTGTTGGAGATCTGTTCGCCGACAGACATATACAGGTGACTATAATGTTATACTATAGCGGACCTAGTATAGAACCCTGAGCTACGAGAACTCCTGCCGTATGGGTTCGCGATCCATCACGCGGGTATGAGCCGCGTCGACCGTACGCTTGTTGAAGATCTGTTCGCCGACAGACATATACAGGTGACTATAATGTTATACTATAGCGGACCTAGTATAGAACCCTGAGCTACGAGAACTCCTGCCGTATGGGTTCGCGATCCATCACGCGGGTATGAGCCGCGTCGACCGTACGCTTGTTGAAGATCTGTTCGCCGACAGACATATACAGGTGACTATAATGTCATACTATAGCGGACCTAGTATAGAACCCTGAGCTACGAGAACTCCTGCCGTATGGGTTCGCGATCCATCACGCGGGTATGAGCCGCGTCGACCGTACGCTTGTTGAAGATTTGTTCGCCGACAGACATATACAGGTGACTATAATGTTATACTATAGCGGACCTAGTATAGAACCCTGAGCTACGAGAACTCCTGCCGTATGGGTTCGCGATCCATCACGCGGGTATGAGCCGCGTCGACCGTACGCTTGTTGAAGATTTGTTCGCCGACAGACATATACAGGTGACTATAATGTTATACTATAGCGGACCTAGTATAGAACCCTGAGCTACGAGAACTCCTGCCGTATGGGTTCGCGATCCATCACGCGGGTATGAGCCGCGTCGACCGTACGCTTGTTGAAGATCTGTTCGCCGACAGACATATACAGGTGACTATAATGTTATACTATAGCGGACCTAGTATAGAACCCTGAGCTACGAGAACTCCTGCCGTATGGGTTCGCGATCCATCACGCGGGTATGAGCCGCGTCGACCGTACGCTTGTTGAAGATTTGTTCGCCGACAGACATATACAGGTAAAGGTACTATACTCAGTAGAATATAAACATGTACAGTATTCGCTCAGCAAGCGACCGAAATCCGTAATATATTGCCCAGCATATAACATAGTCTTGTGTAAAAATATATCGGGTGGAACAGAACGAAGGACTTTTATGCAAACGGGGAATCGTTTAGGCTACGTACAGCTTGGCAAAAAAGAGTAGAAATTAAAAAGTGGCAACACTGTAGTGTCGTCCCTTACAAACCAATTTATATAAGAAAACAGGACGACACTACAGTGTTGCCACTTTTTAATTTCTACTCTTTTTGGCCAAGCTGTACTTTATTCTTCACTGAATAATCACGTTCATATTTGTAACCGTTTGTGAGATACCATTTGTTAAACATTAGTGCAAAAATCTTCATGTTTCAGAACCTAGTGCCCTAGCAAGTTGATCCGAGCATCGAATATAAAGACAAGTTAATGACGTGTCAATTTAAAGGGTAAACAACTTTGTAGTTATAGGGTTGTCAATTATAAACCAGTTCAAAAAAAACAACTGGTTGCACTCCGGGAGTGCCGGCAGAAGTGAAAACTCAATGACATTGCACAGCGCCGCTAAAGAAGTTTTTACTATGTATAATTGAGGTTAACTCCATCTAGCGTTATTTCGTCGCATTACTTGAAACCCCTAAGCACATCCCTGTTAGTACTCGAGTTATATTATACCAGTTAGAGGGAAACTCACTAGATGGCATTTAAATCAATAAAGAAAAACTCAATGACAAGTGACATCACGTCTTACGCTCTCGCGAGTTTAACATTTTTTCCCCATCACAAAAAGTGCACAGCGCCGCTAAAGAAGTTTTCACTTCAAAAATATCTCTAGTCATATCTAGATTGGTAGTTTGCCACATGCTTACATATAATCCTTTTAATTACAGGTCCTAGTATCAACGGCCACCCTCGCGTGGGGTGTGAATTTACCTGCCCACACGGTCATAGTGAAAGGGACCCAGGTGTACTCCCCGGAAAAGGGTCGCTGGAGCGAGCTGGGCGCCCTCGACGTTTTGCAGATGTTGGGAAGAGCAGGCCGACCGCAGTATGATACTAAAGGAGAAGGTAGTACTCATAATTTTGCCATAACTCTCTATTTCGGCTCTAATAGGTACCAGAGACACTATAGTCTTCCAAAAAATTTATCTTAACTAAACTGCAAAACGTAATTCAAGACCAAAAAAGTAAGAAATGTTGCCACTTTTTTACTAGCGCGTCTTGTAGTTATGTACGAATAAGTAAATAAAAGTACTTTTTTAAATAGTAGGAGTATAATTACTAATGAATAAATTATCTTAGCGTGATTATTTATCAAAAGGAATTTACAATTTTACAAACAAATTATTGCAGTGGCAACATTGTCATACTTTTTTTGGTCTTGAATTACGTTTTGCAGTATAGGTATCTTTTTTTAGGCCTCTCTTCTACATGTGAATCCTCGGTAAATAGTGTCACAATTGTTTTTTTTAATACTATTTAAATTGTTTCTTTAGTAAACCCGCCCACCAGTAACCAGTATGCACATAATTATCTCTAAAACGCCTTGGCCGATTTCTTAATTATATTTATTTCGAATTATAAATAAATATTATAGGACATTTTTGCACAAATTTACTAAGCCCGACGGCAAGCTCAAGAAGGCTTGTGTTGTGGACACACACACACAGGCAATGATATATATCTTCTTCCTCGCGTTATCCCGGCATTTTGCCACGGCTCATGAGAGCCTGGGGTCCGCTTGACAACTAATCCCATGATTTGACGTAGGCACTAGTTTTTACGAAAGCGACTGCCATCTGACCTTCCAACCCAGAGGGTAAACTAGGCCTTATTGGGATTAGTCCGGTTTCCTCACGATGTTTTCCTTCATCGAAAAGCGACTGGTAAATATCAAATGATATTTCGTACATAAGTTCCGAAAAACTCATTGGTACGAGCTGGGGTTTGAACCCGCGACCTCCAGATTGCAAGTCGCACGCTCTCACCGCTAGGCCACCAGCGCTCAAGGCAATGATATATATAAATAATAGAAAAACAACCATGACTCAGGAACAAATATTTGTGTCAACACAAATAAACGTTCTTACCGGGACTCGAACTCAAGACCATCGGCTTCATAGACAGGGTCACTACCCACTAGGCCAGACCAGTCGTCAAAATAATGATTTTAAATAAATTTTTATTTTGTTTAGGATTAAAAAAAGCTACATTTATTGGCTTGAAGTGGCGCAGAATAGGGCAAAATGGCGCTCTCTTGTGTCAGAGGCCAAGATCCTCTTTGGGTCACTGAGCCAGTGATGTATGTATGTATATTTATTTACAGGCATCCTGATTACCAACCACTCCGAGCTGCAATACTACCTGTCTCTCCTGAACCAGCAGCTACCGATAGAATCTCAGCTAGTGGGGAAACTCCCAGACATGCTTAATGCTGAAATCGTACTGGGTTCAGTGCAGAGCGTCCGGGACGCTGTCACATGGCTTGGTGAGTTTGCCGTAACACCCAACACACACACGCGCGCGCGCGCACACACACACACACACACACACACACACACACCACAGGCATGCTTAATGCAGATATCATACTGAGTTTAGTGCAGAGCGTTCAAGACGCTGTCACATGGCTTGGTGAGATTGCCCACACACACACCTACACACACACCCCATAGACATGCTTAATGCTGAAATCGTACTGGGTTCAGTGCAGAGCGTCCGCAACGCTGTTACATGGCTTGGTGAGTTTGCTATAACACCCAACACACACACGCACATACGCAAACACGCACGCACACACACACGCACACACACATACACACATACACACACACACACACGCACACCACAGACATGCTTAATGCTGAAATCGTACTGGGTTCAGTGCAGAGCGTTCGTGACGCTGTAACATGGCTTGGTGATATTGCACACACACACAGTCACACACATACACATACACACACACACACCATAGACATGCTTAATGCTGAAATCGTACTGGGTTCAGTGCGGAGCGTTCGTGTCGCTGTCACATGGCTTGGTGAGATTGCACACACACACATACACACACACACGCACAGACCCCATAGACATGCTTAACGCTGAAATCGTACGGGGTTCATTGCAAAGCGTCCGCGACGCTGTTACATGGCTTGGTAATATTACACACATACACACACACACACACACACACACACACACACACACACACACACACACACACACACATACCAAAGAGAATTTAGACTAGAGGAATATTGTCAAAGTAAAAGCGGCCTACTTTGGCCTACTCTCGAGTAGATGGCGATACTTTTTGACATTTAACTGTGTTAATCATTTGAAGTAAATGTACGGACTACATAATTTACTTTGATAATATTCCTCTATTTTCAAATTCTCTTTAACTGTAGTGATAGTCGATATTAACTTACATTTATAGACGGGTCTATCGCGAATTTATTTTACCTTTATTTACCGACATTTCGACACAGGTTTCACTGGTCGTTAATAATATTTAAAAAAATCGCGATAGGTCTATAAATATGAGTTAATATGTGTTCAAAACGCGAAAGTTTTAAATATTATATTTATATGAGCCTAGAGTGTCCCACTGCTGGGCAAAGGCCTCCCTCCTCCCTTTCCATGTATCCCGGTTTTGACCCGTCTCCCACCAGTTCCTATCAAAGGCGTCAAATATATAGTCTAATAAGGTCCATCAAAATCGCTGCAGGTTATTCACGGTCTGACTCTATATTATTTCCCATAGGATACACGTATCTATACATTCGGATGCTTCGGGAGCCGGCGTTATACGGTATATCACCGGAAAAGAAGCAGGAAGACAATCTTCTGGAGCTGCACAGAGCTGATCTGATACACACCGCCGCCAGTTTACTAGACAAGTATGTACCTATTAACATGTTATGTTTCACTTCGTGTTGTAGTTATACTCCTCTTGACCAAAGAGACTGCTACCTACAATTGGCATCATGACAGCAACAAAGAATTATGGAAATAATGGTTTCAAAACGCGCTGGTGGCCTAGCGGTGAGAGCGTGCGACTTGCAATCTGGAGGTCGCGGGTTCAAACCCCGGCTCGTACCAATGAGTTTTTCGGAACTTATGTACGAAATATCATTTGATATTTACCAGTCGCTTTTCGGTGAAGGAAAACATCGTGAGGAAACCGGACTAATCCTAATAAGGCCTAGTTTACCCTCTGGGTTGGAAGGTCAGATGGCAGTCGCTTTCGTAAAAACTAGTGCCTACGTCAAATCATGGGATTAGTTGTCAAGCGGATCCCAGGCTCTCATGAGCCGTGGTGAAATGCCGGGATAACGCCAGGAAGAAGGAAGAAGAATGGTTTCAAAACTTTCAAAGATTCAAAGAATTTTATTTGCATAGAACACAGTTATGAGAAGTTGTTAAAAAATAAAAGATGTCAGTGCATTCAGATTCCTTGTTCAATGAAATATATATGTTATATATTATAAACATTAAGATTATTATAGCTCAACAAAATTAAAAAAATCTGCGGAAATAATTCGTGTAGTTTTACATACTAAAAGTCCTCGAGGGAGGGTGTGCTGAGGGCGTGGGGGGGAGGCGTTGGGTGACCTGCATGAGCATGTCGGGCCATGCTCAGTGTAGGGTTCCGTAGTTACCCGTCCGTCAAAATAGATTATTTGCCAAAACTCAAAAGCGGCTGGACCGATCAGGTTCGCTATATTTTTCCTTGAAAGTCATTACTAAGCTTTACTTTCAAGATTTTATTCATATTTTTGGACCCATGATTCAAGTAGAGTACTCATTGCTCTAGTATTTATACTGTATTTAATCCCTCTACATCTTGCAGAGCCGGTCTTATCAAATACGAGCGTAAATCCGGCCACTTCCAACCCACCGAGCTCGGCCGCATCGCATCCCACTTCTACTGTACCTACGAAACGATGCAGTCCTACAACCAGCTGCTAAAACCAACGCTGGGAGAGATTGAACTGTTCCGAGTGTTCTCCCTGTCGGCTGAGTTCAGGAATATAACCGTTAGGGAAGAGGAGAAACTGGAGTTACATAAGCTGATGGAACGAGTGAGTTTTTTTCGTATTTTAGTCGGCTACAGTATCAATTAGCCCCATAAGTGTAAAAGTAGCTTTTTACCTGCCAAGTTAGTTATCTACTGCACTTAAGAAACGATGCAGTCCTATAACCAGCTGCTAAAACCAACGCTAGGAGAGATTGAGCTGTTCCGAGTGTTCTCTCTGTCGGCTGAGTTCAGAAATATAACTGTCAGGGAAGAGGAGAAACTGTAGTTACATAAGCTGATGGAACGAGTAAGTTTTTTTTCATATTTTAGTCGGCTACAGCATCAATTAGACCCATAAGTGTAAAAGTAGCTTTTTACCTGCCAAGTTAGTTTTCTACTGCACTTAAGAAACTATGCAGTCCTATAACCAGCTGCTAAAACCAACGCTGGGAGAGATTGAGCTGTTCAGAGTGTTCTCCCTGTCGGCTGAGTTCAGGAATATAACCGTTAGGGAAGAGGAGAAACTGGAGTTACATAAGCTGATGGAACGAGTAAGTTTATTTCATATTTTAGTCGGCTACAGCATCAATTAGCCACATAAGTGTAAGAGTAGCTATTTACCTGCCAAGTTAGTATTCTACTGCACTTAAGAAACTATGCAGTCCTACAACCAGCTGCTAAAACCAACGCTGGGAGATATTGAACTGTTCATAGTCCAGAGTAAAAATCCCAACAAAACATAAATGTGAAATGGGACCCATGTTAAATTTCATCCCACACATTCTAAATGTCATTAATTCCCCAATAAATTGTTACTTGCAGGTACCATCGCCCACACTCAACTGTATATCCGTGGACCATATGCCTTTTGTAATAAGGTCCGGGGATGTTGCGGATGCAGATTATTTGACATCCGCGGATGCGGATATTTAAAACCTCACATTCGCGGATGCGGATGCGGATGTCAAGATTTGGTACTTAAAAAACGTAAAATGTTACATTTTTAGCATTTTTTATTTAAAAAAAGAAACGTTTAGTATTTGAGCAAGAATATAAGTGCGTTTTATTTAATAAACAGTAACTTGGCCGACTTTTCGGGATCTAGACGATTTCGTTATACATATAAAATAATTAATAACGAAATTACTTAGCACTTACGCCGCCGGCGCCGCCGCTAATACGTTCCTGTTACCGACTTGGACGACATCCGCATCATGCGGATGCTTCGTATCGATTTTATGCGGATGCGGATGTTCCGCGGATGCGGATGTTCCGCGGATACGGATGTTCGCAACATCCCTGATAAGGTCCACCGATGTACAGTTAGGAGTGTTGCTGTTTGTAACAGTCACAGACACACACACACACACACACACACACACACACACACAGTCACAGTCTCCTTACAGAGGGAGTTATAAATAACATTAAACTGCACCCCTTGATCATAAGGTCTTGATTTACTTGCTTCACTCGATAAACAAATGCGGTTGGATAGGACCAGAATTTGGCAATAGAATGAATCAATGTGGAATGAAGAATTAATGAAATATGAATAAATGAATGAATGTGGAAAGAATTAATGAAAGAAGGCTAACAAAGAGAATGTATAACGGAGAAGTAGGAGGAGTTGGAAGGGGTAGCACTCGACGGACTTTCTCTGATCAAATCGGGGAAATTCTGAAGAAAGGCCAGGTCAAGAGCACCCTAAACCGGCGAGCGCGTATAAGGCATATTATAAAAGTGAAGGAAGCGAAAGAGGTATATCAGCTCAGGATCGTAGCAAGTGGAAATCTGTGGTCTCTGTCTACCCCTCCGGGAAATAGGCTTGATTATATGTATGTATATATGTAGAATTTACCAATATGTTTTTGTTCTCAGGTACCAATCCCAATAAAGGAAAGTATAGAAGAGCCGTCAGCCAAAGTGAACGTGCTGCTACAAGCGTACATATCGCAGTTGAAACTAGAAGGCTTTGCCCTAATGGCGGACATGGTTTACGTTACCCAGTCAGCCAGTCGCCTGCTCCGGGCCATCTTCGAGATAGTGCTGCACAGAGGTACGTGCATACAACTATACATACATACAGTTGAAACTAGAAGGCTTTGCCCTAATGGCGGACATGGTTTACGTTACTCAGTCCGCCAGTCGCCTGCTGCGGGCCATCTTCGAGATAGTGCTGCACAGAGGTACGTACATACAACTATACATACAGTTGAAACTAGAAGGCTTTGCCCTAATGGCGGACATGGTTTACGTTACTCAGTCCGCCAGTCGCCTGCTCCGGGCCATCTTCGAGATAGTGCTGCACAGAGGTATCTACATACAACTATACATACATACAGTTAAAACTAGAAGGCTTTGCCCTAATGGCGGACATGGTTTACGTTACTCAGTCCGCTAGTCGCCTGCTCCGGGCCATCTTCGAGATAGTGCTGCACAGAGGTACGTACATACAACTATACATACATACAGTTGAAACTAGAAGGCTTTGCCCTAATGGCGGACATGGTTTACGTTACCCAGTCCGCCAGTCGCCTGCTCCGGGCCATCTTCGAGATAGTGCTGCACAGAGGTACGTACATACAGATGTAGTGTATAATTATTTTCTTTCGTATTTTCACGGAAACTTACGAACGTGTCTTGCTATTTCAGTCAGTCTCGGTACAAGAAGTACTGATACGAAGGGAAACAATTATGCACTACATTCTGTACACAGTAGCGTAGCTAGGGGGGTGTCCGCCCCAGGTGTCACCCATTTAGGGGTGACACCCGACCGTGAACATCAGTAGTGCCACCTATAAAAATTCGTAAAATGAAAACGATGGAGTAAATCCTGAGCTTTAACACAAATTACATTTACTCTTTTTAAATATATTTTACAATTTTGATTGAATTTTGGGGTGACACCCACAATTTCCGCACCGGGTGCCACCCATGCTAGCTACGCCACGCGAGGACATAAATAGTAGGAAATTTGATTCTCTACAAGTTTGGTCCTCACAATTTTTCTTCTAGGATCGATATTTTGGAAATTAAATTTTAAGTCCTCTTCATTCATGCCGTAAAGTTGAAAATAAACGCTCGCGCTGAAAATAAAAGTCGCTTTTTTCAAATTTAATTTCCAAAATATCGATCCTAGAAGAAAAATTGTGAGGACCAAACTTGTAGAGAATCAAATTTCCTACCATTTATGTGCTCACGGTTTTACTGTGAAATCAAAAATGGCCGAGTTATTCAAGAAAACCGTTTTTCGAATATACACAGGAGCCTGATTCAGTCTACTTTTTGAATTTACACTCCCAGCGACCCCCCCGAGGGACCTACGAAAAAATAAATCCAAGAACTGATTATTCACAGGTCAAAATCTATAATGACTGAACTAACATTATTTGACAGGCTGGGCCCAGTTGGTGGACAAGACGCTGGCTCTCTGCAAGATGGTGGACCGACGCATGTGGCAGTCCATGTCACCGCTTAGACAGTTCCGAAAGATGCCTGAAGAGGTAAACCTTATTTATTATATTTGTTATTGACCAATATTGGGTATTGCTGCAATGTTCTGCTGCCAAAGTGCAGGACTACTAACCACTTGACCGTCCGACGATAGCATAGTATCCGAAAAAAATATGCTCTTAACCGTCCGCGGGAACCTTACTATCCAAAGGGGTGGAAGAAAGATTTGATTTCAGAGCCATCTAACGGAATATTTCGGCATTATTTACTAATTCTCTTGATGCGACAACGTAGCCTAACTAAATAGCTTTAAAAAAAATTTGATGGCAGTGTAGTTATAATTTTTGTAGAAAGTTGTGAATGCGCTGCGCGGGGCGTGCGTCGCTAAAACACCCCGGACGGTTGACAGGAAAACAGCCTCGCGGGCCGGACGGTTGAGTGGCTAAGCTAGCTAGCTAGTAAACCATAGATTAACTTATATATATATATATATATACATACTGTGCCTTAAACTGTTTTTTGACAAGTTTTCACAGACAATAAAATATGACATTGATATATCAAGGCGGTTTGTTAACAAGGGCCTACCGGGAAACGCGAAAATCTAAATTTAGTTATCTGCCTCTTTATCGCTCGAATATGCAAGAGTGATAGAGAGGTTAGATAACAAAATTTGTATTTTCTTGTTTCTTGGTAGACCCCAGATTATGTGTACAGTACACTTTATAAATAATGGCACTTTATAAATTTATTTATGTAATTTGACGACCGGGCTGGCCTAGTGGGTAGTGACCCTGCCTATGAAGCCGATGGTCCCGGGTTCGAATACTGGTAAGGGCATTTATTTGTATGATGATACAGATATTTGTTCCTGAGTCATGGTTGTTTTCTATGTATTTAAGTATTTATATATTATATATATCGTTGTCTGAGTACCCACAACACAAGCTTTCTTGAGCTTACCGTGGGGCTCAGTCAATTTGTGTAAAAATGTTCTGTAATAAAAAAAAATGGGTCTATAATGCTGACATTTCTAATATAAGCTACAAGCTGTACAATAACCATACTGTCAAAGCAGTCATCCTGGCACATTTTATTTCTTATTTGCGCTTTTTGCATCTCTCTCCTAAATGTGACAAACGAAAACATATTGCATAATATCTAGTTGACTCTAAGGGTCTCCCCACGTTATACCGACGCTGATTCGGCAAAAGCCGATAGAAGCCATAATTGCAGCCAAAATTGTAATATTTATTTACATATTATATCTAATCTTATCTGTAATTGTATATCTACTGATGTATAAAATGAAAATTTTTTTGAATCATCATCATCATCATCTCAGCCATAAGACGTCCACTGCTGAACATAGGCCTCCCCCATTGAATAAAAAATATAAATTGAAAAAAAGGTCTGCCTGCGCAATAAAAGCGAAAAAGTGTGCAATAAATGAACTGGTTTGCAACAAACGATTTTAAAAAAGACGTCTATGCATCGGCAGGCGATGGCTTTTGCCGATTCTGCGTCGATATAGGTATGTAGGGAGACCCTAATGCCTCTCTTCGTTTAACTTGTAACTGTTTTTCACAGGTGATAAAGAAACTCGAAAAAAAGAACTTCCCCTGGGAGAAACTCTACGAGCTCGGCCCCAACGAGATAGGAGAGCTGGTCCGAGCGCCGAAACTCGGCAAAATGATACACAAATACGTCCACCAGTTTCCGAAACTAGAGCTGTCCACACACATACAACCGATTACGAGAAGCACGCTACGAGTGCAGCTTACCATCACGCCTGACTTCCATTGGGATGAAAAGGTATATTATTGACAATTTAGTTTGACATTGATATTTAAAAATGTCTCTGACAAAATTGGCTGTACATTTTTTCAAAAATCTGTTAAGTCTAATCGGAGATAATTAAACAGTTAGGGAAGGTCTCCAAGACTGTTTTTGCGTAGCGTCACGGAATCTGTTAGCTGTCCTCAACGGCTCTTAACAAAATCTATCCATATCTAGGAAAAATCATTAAAAATAAGTGCTTCTCCCATACTACTTTTAACAGTTTGACCGCCAGAAAAACTTCAAACGACGCGCGCAGCTACGACTCAATATTAACCTTATTTATTTATTTAATCTTTATTGCACAAAAGTTAACTTAAAGTGCAAAAGGCGCACTTAATGCCATAAGGCATTCTCTACCAGCCAACCTTCGTGCATTCTTACAAGGTTCATGATGCGCACCCCGCACGATAGGCGTGACGTTCACACATAACACTTATGTGCGTTTTCGTACGTGTTCGGTCGAGAAAAATTCGAATGAAAATGTGTGACCAACCTGTGTTTCTATCCATTTCATCATCACCCTCACATTATCCCGGCTTTTTGCCACGGCTCAGGGAAGCCTGGGGTCCGCTTGGCAACTAATCCCGAGAATTGGCGTTATCCATTATGGTGTATTAGAATAGAATAGAATAGTTTTTTATTCGTAAACACACAGACAACAGACATACATAGAAAAAACATAGTGAAAAATAAAGTGTCACAAAATGGTCCCATCTCAGCATGTTGCTGGCGACTTCCAGCGCTGATCTTCCGATTAGACCATCAAGTGAGAAATAATCACGGAAGGTAACAGACAAAAAAATAAGTAAAGAAACATAAAATAAACCGAAAAATAGATTACACACATTTTACACAGCTAATACAAAAAAGAGATGAATTAAGTACACGGATTAACCGATCGAACTTGTACCATCCGGTCGGGTCACATCGTGGCGCGGCATTAAGCGCGCATAACTAGCTATTATGTTAACAGATCCACGGTCAGTCGGAGGCGTTCTGGATCCTGGTGGAGGACGTGGACTCCGAGGTGGTGCTGCACCACGAGTTCCTGCTGCTCAAGGAGAAGTACTGCAAGGACGAGCACACGGTAACTAATATTGTATAAAAAAACCGGGCAAGTGCGAGTCGGACTCGCGTTTCTAGGGTTCCGTACATAAGTCCGACTCACGCTTGACTACACATTTCTAATAGGTTTTCTGTCATCTATAGGTAAAGAAGTATTTTTTGTTTTTAAAATTATAAAAAAAATTATGTATTTTAAAATTATAAAAAACATGTCCATCTTTGGGTCACTAATTTACATATGTGAACCAAATTTCAACTTAATTGGTCCAGTAGTTTGCGAGAAAATAGGCTGTGACAGACGGACAGACTGACGGACGAGTGATCCTATAAGGGTTCCGTTTTTTCCTTTCGAGGTATGGAACCCTAAAAATATTTATTCAGATGAAATAAACCCTATTTTATAGATTTTTTTCTTCTGTCAAACTGCAGGACAGTTTGTTGGCAGAGGGAACTCCCTTAAAACATTGATGGGTAGAAGCTAATTGCCTAATTAATTGTTAACTTAAGTACATCTTATTGCTTATGGTGGTAACTTTAATTTAATTTTGTTTAATATTAAGCATTTTCATTTATAATTTAAACATCCTAACTGCTTTACATTACCGCTTATGTTAGGGGTCCATTTTTCGAACGGTATTCAACTAAGGGTTCATTTAGACGATGCTAGAACTCGCATGCGAGTTTCATTACATTGCGGTTTTTGATCGGTCGATGGAATTGGACGTAACCAACAGTCCGCAATATAACTAAAATCGCATGCGAGTTCGAGCGCCGTCTAAATCAGCCCTTATATTATTAGTAATATATCCCTTTCCGACGTATTGGTATGATGGAAAGGGACAAACGATTATTAACGGCTTGTCAACTTTAGTAAACGTTTATGAATAAGGGGGTTAGTCCATTGATGTGTTTTGACGACCGGTCTGGCCTAGTGGGTAGTGACCCTGCCTGCGAAGCCGATGGTCCTGGGTTCGAATCCCAGTAGGGGCATTTATTTGTATGTTGATACAGATATTTGTTCCTGAGTCATGGGTGTTTTCTATGTATTTAAGTATTTGTCTCCTAACTCTTTTAAGAGACTACTTAAACTCCATTTCTTATCTCTTCCTTAATACTTTTATCTGGTTACTCTTTCTCTATGGCTGGCACTGCTATATTATATTATATTATATACAATATATGTATTTATTTATGTATGTCTATGTAAGTATGTTTATGTATTTTTATTCTGTTTATTTTTATTTTTTGCATGGTAATTTGTCTGTTTTCGATGTATTTAGTGATAAGTTTCTTTCATTGCATTTGCAACACCTACTGACATATGTAAATTTATTAATTTCCGCTACCCAAAGGTTGTCTGGAAGAGATCGCTTTTTAGCGATAAGACCGCCTGTTGTTTACCTCTGCCTGTATTTCTGTTTTCTTTTGTATTGTCTTCTTTTATTGAGGTGTGCAATAAAGAGTATTTGTATTGTATTGTATTGTATATTCTCTGAGTCTGAGTACCCACAACACAAGTCTTCTTGAGCTTACTGTGGAACTTAGTCAATCTGTGTAAGAATGTCCTATAATATCTATTTATTTTTATTTATTTATTTATGTGTTTTTTTTTTTGTTTTAGGTGAAACTGTTCGTGCCAGTGTTCGAGCCTCTTCCGCCGCAGTACTTCCTTAGAGTCGTATCTGACAGGTGAAAAAATTCAGTATTTCTAATATTTCTAATTATAATATCAGACTAAGTGAATTATCTATTAATACATTTAAGAATTATGTAAACTTATTTCTAAAGCTTATTTTTTTACATCTATATCTGTATTTTATTTCTAAGTAAACAGTTAAAAATACATTACATAAAGACTACAGACTAAGTTAATGTTTCGTATAATGTTTCAATGTTTCTAATATTTCTAATTATAATATCAGACTAAGTTAATGTTTCGTATAATGTAACTCTTGCAACTTGTGTTTAGTTTGAATTGCTAGTTACAGTTATATTTCGTTTTTTTTAGCATTAGAAAAAACTTGAAAGAAGGTAAGCGATCTTGACATGTCTTTTAATTGAAAAACGCTTTTTAAAAATCAGTAACTATTACTTATGAAAGCAGAAGAATATAAATGATCGTATTAGATTCATAATTGTTACATATTTGTCGTAACTTATTTTTAAAATGTGTTTTTCAATTAAAAGACACATCAAGATTGTTTACCTTATTTCTAATGCTAAAAAAACTAACTATAGTTGTATTTTATAAAATGTTTGATGTTTTGTTATTATTTTTGCTTGTATGTAAATCCATTGTTGACGTGTAAAAGTGCCCTTGTGGCCTATTTGCTGAATAAATGATGAAGTTTGAAGTTGGTGAATTATTTTTTGTTACCAGATGGATAGCAGCAGAGACACAGCTACCCGTCTCCTTCCAACATCTGATCTTGCCCGAGAAGAATCTGCCACCTACCGAGCTGTTGGACCTCCAACCTTTGCCTGTCTCCGCTCTGCGGAACCCTAAATTTGAGGAATTGTACAAAGAGACTTTCAAGCAGTTCAACCCAGTGCAAACACAGGTATGTAATCTTTAACAAACCAAAGAGAATTTGAAATAGAGGCGGATTATCAAATTATGTAGCCACAGTAAATTTACTGCCATCTTTTGACAGAAGATTAAAACTTTTAGAACGCCATTTGACTTTGATCCTTATTTTTTCTCTAATATACTGTGTTAAATTTGTTAAATATCAAAAAGTAACGCCACCTACTCGGGACTAGGCCAAAGGTATGGTGCAATCTTTTTGACAAAGGCGCATGTCGCAGAATGTTGTTTATTAGAATTTTGTATTGCATAATGTTACTTGGTAGAAATATAATTTGACAGAAATACTTTTGGCATACTGCTTTTCGCATAATAATACTTCGCAGAATTTATTTTCGCATAATATTATTTGGCAGGAAACCCAAACCTAACCCACTTCGAAAATTCTGCCAAATGATTATTATGCGAAATTACTATTATATAAAGTTTTTCTGCGATACGTGTTATGCGAAGTGTATTTCTGACAAAAATTATTCTGCCAGATGAGGGTAACCCCTCTATTATGCAAAATCCTTACAGCATTTAGTAACTGGAGACGTCATGGCTGTCATTTTGTGTACAAAACAGTCTGCCGATTTTTGCGGGCGGACGTCAAATATTTTGCTATTTCTACATGATTTGTACGTAACGTACAAATAGCCATGTCAGTCCATACAAAAGCTTGCACAATTATGCAAGGTTTTCGGCAGAGGGGTAAGCCCTTAAAGGCGACTCCAGATTTTTTTAAATATTGGGGACATCTTACACAGATCGACCTAGCCCCAAACCAAGCATAGCTTGTACAGTCGCCATCAGATATATGGGAGCGGCCGAGGTGCTCAAAAATATATGAACACGCACTCTACCGCCTTGACAATAGAGGCGTGTTCAGATATTTGTGAGCACCTCGGCCGCTCCGATATATCTGATGGCGACTGTACTATGGGTACTAGGCGACGATATAAACATACTTATAAATTCTTATATTATTTGATATTTATTGAAATTAAATAAATTATAAATACATACATACATAGAAAACAACCATGACTCAGGAACAAATATCTGCGTTCATCACACAAATAAATGCCCTTACCGGGATTCGAACCCAGGACCATCGGCATCGCAGGCAGAGTCACTACCCACTAGGCCAGACTGGTCGTCATTCGTCGAGTTATTAAATGCTCTAAGGCCAAATCCCATATTAACACGCTTTTATTAGGTCGACCTGTATGTAACTATGTAATGGAATCTAAGGTAACTTATTTAACCATCTTCCAAGGATCGTAGCGTCATGTAAATTGGCAGCTGTATGTAGATCTGATGACAATACAATAATATGGTACTGTAGAACTGATCAGATGATGGAGCCGGAAGATATGAACTGAAACTTCATGATGGAACATCGTATCATAGCTGTGTTTAGATAAAAGCGTGTTTTTCTAGTGTTTTTTTAAACTATTAATTTATTTTATAGCTTAGTTAATGATGATTTCACTGTCCAGGTGTTCAACGCGGTCTACAACACGGACGACAACGTGTTCGTCGGCGCTCCATCCGGCTCCGGCAAGTCTGTAATCGCCGAGCTGGCGTTACTGCGGCTGCTGGCGAGCAACGCCGCGGGCAGGGTCGTGTATCTGCTGCCCAAGGACGCGCTGGCGGACATCGTGTTCTCCGACTGGTACCATAAGTTCGCCACGCCTGACGGGTTCAACCTTAAGGTCGGTACCACATTGCTATTTGCTAACTAGTCTGTAATCACCGAGCTGGCGTTACTGGGGCTGCTGGCGAGCAACGCCGCGGGCAGAGTCGTGTATCTGCTGCCCAAGGACGCGCTGGCCGACATCGTGTTCTCTGACTGGTACCATAAGTTCGCCACGCCTGACGGGTTCAACCTTAAGGTCAGTCACACATTGCTATTAGCTAACTAGTCGGTGATGGCCGAGCTGGCGTTACTGCGGCTGCTGGCTAGCAACGCCGCGGGCAGAGTCGTGTATCTGCTGCCCAAGGACGCGCTGGCTGACATCGTGTTCTCCGACTGGTACCATAAGTTCGCCACGCCTGACGGGTTCAACCTTAAGGTCGGTACCACATTGCTATTAGCTAACTAGTCGGTGATCGCCGAGCTGGCGTTACTGCGGCTGCTGGCGAGCAACGCCGCGGGCAGGGTCGTGTATCTGCTGCCCAAGGACGCGCTGGCCGACATCGTGTTCTCTGACTGGTACCATAAGTTCGCCACGCCTGACGGGTTCAACCTTAAGGTCAGTCACACATTGCTATTAGCTAACTAGTCGGTGATGGCCGAGCTGGCGTTACTGCGGCTGCTGGCTAGCAACGCCGCGGGCAGAGTCGTGTATCTGCTGCCCAAGGACGCGCTGGCTGACATCGTGTTCTCCGACTGGTACCATAAGTTCGCCACGCCTGACGGGTTCAACCTTAAGGTCGGTACCACATTGCTATTAGCTAACTAGTCGGTGATCGCCGAGCTGGCGTTACTGCGGCTGCTGGCGAGCAACGCCGCGGGCAGGGTCGTGTATCTGCTGCCCAAGGACGCGCTGGCCGACATCGTGTTCTCTGACTGGTACCATAAGTTCGCCACGCCTGACGGGTTCAACCTTAAGGTCAGTCACACATTGCTATTAGCTAACTAGTCGGTGATGGCCGAGCTGGCGTTACTGCGGCTGCTGGCGAGCAACGCCGCGGGCAGGGTCGTGTATCTGCTGCCCAAGGACGCGCTGGCTGACATCGTGTTCTCTGACTGGTACCATAAGTTCGCCACGCCTGACGGGTTCAACCTTAAGGTCAGTCACACATTGCTATTAGCTAACTAGTCGGTGATGGCCGAGCTGGCGTTACTGCGGCTGCTGGCGAGCAACGCCGCGGGCAGAGTCGTGTATCTGCTGCCCAAGGACGCGCTGGCCGACATCGTGTTCTCTGACTGGTACCATAAGTTCGCCACGCCTGACGGGTTCAACCTTAAGGTCAGTCACACATTGCTAACTATACAAAAATCTTCTTCTACATCACACAAATTTTGACCCCTCCCCCCCTCATTGTCACGTCCCTTTGCGTGCACGACCACAGATAAGATAATGGCTTGAATTTTGACAACCCTAAATATCCGAAAGGGATAGTGCCATATATTAGAAAGGGATAGCATGATTCGACCCTGAACCGCTGTCAAACTTCGGGTTTGTAGGAAGTGTCCTTTCTGTACGTACGTACTATTATTTATTCTGTGGATCGAGTAAGGAATGTGTAGATCCGTCGGCGCACCTCGGTGCAAGACGTGGGTTTCGTCATTACCGAATTAAAATGGAGTTGGGCGGGACATGTTGCTAGAGTGATAGTGGACTAAAATGTTAACAGAATGGTGGCCGCTTGTGGTACTGGCGCCCCCTATGCAGAGTTTCGCGTATTATTCCCTACGATGCACTACAACAGTAGAATGTTTTTGAACAGGTGGTGCAACTAACTGGTGAGACGGCGACAGACCACAAGCTGCTGAACAGGGGGCAGATCATCATTACGACCGCGGAGAAATGGGACGTGCTCTCGCGCAGGTTAGTCACTACTATTACTACATCTTATACAGGGCATTTTTTGAACAACTAGCCTATTGTGCGAGGTGATTAGGTAGGCCATACTGAACAACTCTATCTGTGGGACCAACCCCGAAAACCCAAAAATAAATTGTGCCTTCCCATAGAAAACGTCGGCATCCACTCGACCAAAATGTATGAAACGGTCAAATAACTTTTTGAGATTTCGGAGTTGGTCCCATAGAAAAAGTGGTTCAGGATGGCCTTTATAATCACCTCGCACAATATGGCTGATTGTTCAAAAAACGCCCTGTATAACTATTAAATTAAAAATTACTAGCACCCCGCCCCGGCTTCGCACGGGTTAACAATTATACACCTAAACCTTCCTCAAGAATCACTCTATCGATAGGTGAAAACCGCATGTCCGTTTAGTAGTTTTAGAGTTTTTCACGAACATACAAACAAACAGACAGACGCGGCGGGGAACTTTGTTAGGGTTCTGTACCCAAAGGGTAAAAACGGGACCCTATTACTAAGACTCTGCTGTCCGTCTGTCACCAGACTATTTCTCATGAACCGTGATAGCTAGGCAGTTGAAATTGTCACAGATGACGTATTTCTGTTGCCGCTATAATTAACAACAAATACTAAAAACAGAATATAATACATATTTAACCGTACAACAAACGTGATTATTTTTCCGTCTTTTGCGTAATGGTACGGAACCCTCCGTGCGCGAAACCGACTCGCACTTGGCCGGTTTTTTTTTAATTTGAAATTTTATAATCTTCAAAAGTAACTACAGGTAGTAACTTTTTTCCTCCAAAGAAAAAGAAAAAGGATTTCGCGGTTTCGGGGTAAAGTTGCTCAGTATAATCCCAAAACCTCCCTGGCAACGGGAATGCAGTTATTTTTTAGCCACCGTGTATAATGCAACCTTTTTAGGGTTTTGTACCTCAAAAGGAAAAAACGGAACCCTTATAGGACCACTCGTACGTCTGTCTCTCCCCCCCCCCCCATTATTTCTGAAACTACTGGGTCTAAAATTATGAAATAAACCGTTTTTTTTTATTGTCAGATGGAAAGTGCGAAAAAGCGTGCAATCAGTGTCCCTGTTCATTGTGGATGCGCTGCAACTACTCGGAGGGGACGAGGGGCCAGTGTTGGAGGTGGTCTGCTCCCGGATGCGGTACATATCCTCCCAGATCGGTAAGTCATCTTCTACGATAGGCTTTTTTGTTTATCTCCTTGTGTCCCAGGCATTAAAAACGACGAAAACACAATAGTTATTTGTTTTACAAGGGGGCAAAGTTGTTGTTTAACCGCTCGTGCTAATATTGATACCCGAGCAAGCGAAAGATTCCAAAATTGAACCACGAGCTTAGCGAGTGGTTCAAAAAATGGAATCTTGAGCGTTGCGAGGGTTTCAAAGCACGAGGGTTAAACAAAATTTGCCCCCGAATGAAACACAAAATTTTTCACCACACCAACCCGAAGCAAATATTAAATGAAAAATATCAAACCAAATCAAATCCAAATGAATGTTATTAAATATTTATCATCCTAAATCATCATTTAAAAGTAAATTCTACCAGCAAACTTAAGAAAACAACTCAAAATTTGCATTTGATTACTTTGCCTCACATGTGAATAAAATGCAACTTTGCTATCAGTTTTTGAGGTGCAAAGTAAACCTTTCCGAGCTGGTGTGGTGAAAATATACAAACAACACACACAACAACCACTAACACCCAATGACACTACCACACAAACACACTAATAGACAAACGTTACTACCGTATAGAAGAGTTTTTCAGCGACAAAGATGTTCAGTGTGCATAAGTTTTCTTTATATTGTTATTTATTGAAGTGAAAACTTCTTTAGCGGCGCTGGGCACTTTCTGAGGTGGGGAAAAAATGATAAACTCGAGACAGCGTAACGCGATCACGTGACCGTAACGTTTAGATAGCCACTCATTTAGATGGCATTTAAATCAATAAAGAAAAACTCAATGACATTACATGAAAAAGGTTCTTATCTTGTACGGGTTGAAATACGAGGATCTCACAGTTACATTCTAACTTTATATCACTCAAATATAATTCAATAAAGCTACATCGTGATGAAATCGCTAATAAAAGTGAACTCTAGTACTGGTGAATAAAACTCGAAATATCATGACCAAATATATTTATGCGAGGTCTGCAAGGTAACTTTACAATTTCTATTCGAATTTTAAACAATTAACGCTACAAATTTGAATTTCGAATTTTAAACAAGCTCACTGACTGGAACTGGAACTAAAGTTTTTCAATAGAAAGGAGGATGGGTCAATTATACATAGAGCTGCAGACATTTTGGACTAGTCATTGAGTTTTCACTTCTGTCGGCACTCCCGGAATGCAACCCGTTGTTTTTTATTTATTGTAATTAGGATAATCTGGGCCTTATCTATGAAAAGGGACCTTATTGTCGATGGCGATTACGCCGCACAGCGTCGCGCGGCATTGTATTTATAACAGAGCATCATTAATAATGGCGTAAACGCCATCGACAATAAGGTCCCTTTCCATAGATAACGTCACATTTAGTATTTAAGTTCTAGCAAATAAGTTTTCTGCCGGGTTTCATAATATGATGTGTATAGTTTTGTACACCTGTATTATTTAGCATGAATAAATGAAATGAAATCTCTTATACTTCGTTTTTTTTAGCATTAGAAATAAGGTAAACAATCTGGATGTGTCTTTTAATTGAAAAACACAATTTAAAAATAAGTTACGGCTAATATGTAACAATTATGAATCTAATACGATCATTTATATTCTTCTGCTTTCATAAGTAATAGTTTTTGATTTTTAAAAAGCGTTTTTCAATTAAAAGACATGCCAAGATCGCTTACCTTCTTGCAAGTTCTTTCTAATGCTAAAAAAAACGAACTATAATCCTATGAGTTTTCACACTTTAACCCTTTACCAGGCTAAGGTATATTTATTTTCCTTCAAATTTGGGTTCTATTTTCGATCAGTAAGACTGACATTCGATTGTAATTTTTGAACTGTCAGCCTGGTAAAGGGTTAAAGTATCACTTCAGTTTGAAAATACTACCCTACACTACGACTTAACGTCACACTACAGTTACCCGTTCTTTAGTCAATTTAATTTATTTTCTATTACTAATATTAATAAATGCAGAACAATGATACAATACAATACATAATAAATGTCAACTAAATTTAATTTAATTTAGTTAAATGACTTTAACTAGGTACATTCTTGTGTACAGGTCGTCAGATCCGCATAGTGGCTCTGTCGCTCCCTCTGGCGGACGCGCGCGACGTGGCGCAGTGGCTCGGCTGCAATTCCAACGCCACCTTTAACTTCCATCCCAGCGTCAGACCGTTACCTCTGGAGTTGCATATACAGGTCAGTTAATAGGGTATTTGACTACTAGCATAGAGAAATACACGGTGTAACACGAGGAAACAGAATAATTTTAACAGCGTATTCTTGATCATATTTAGAGACAAAAAAAAACAAGTTTTTATTGATACATAGTGTAAATTGCCTTTTTGATGGTAATGTTGCTGCTATTGGACGTAGTCTAAATATCCTTATTGATCTTGGAGGATATAACCAACGGAGACGCCATGTCTAAAATTTTCGGTACAAAATAGTCTGCCGTTTTTGCGGGGGAGGGGCACATCAAATGTATAGGTACGTCATGTCAGATAAACGTCAGTCCATACATAAGGTTGACATGTGGTTGACCATTGGCCGCCTATTTTCGACAGAGGGGAACGCCTGTTAATGGCGGCTCCATTGTTAATTACTCCGAGTTATTGATAGATGTCAAAAAGTGACACGTAACACTTTGCAAAAAGTAGGTTTTACGAAAAAAAGAAGAGAAGAAGAGAGACTGTCCTCTACTTAAAACCAGATAATTATTAGCTAAAAAAATGTGAAAATCAACAATACAAGTTTACCAATAACATTTATTTATTTTTTATGTACAAATACATTAAAAAAATTGAAAAATCAAAACAAAAAAAAATATTTGCTGTCGAAATTGACCTAAACTCATATTAAATTTTTTACTTCTTCTGGCCTCAGAAATGCGTGGTTAAAATTATTCGGTTTCCTCGTGTTACACCGTGTATAGTAAGAATAGAGTGCTCACTCCATACATCACTTTTGGTATCAAAACGGCTATTATTTTCGCAGTCGACATCTAGCATCGAGTAGCGGAATTATCTACTACGATTACGAAAATAATAGTCTTTTTGGTATTAATACTGAAGTATGGAGTGAGCACATAAAAACATGTATCTTGCGCAATTGGAGCAGAATAAATCATAATCTTCATCGACTATTACTCCTACTACTAGTAGTCAAATTAGTGTCTTTGTTCGAATTCCAACTGTTAAAACGACTTGTCACTATGGAATTTATATGAAGCACTAGCATGTAACGTCACAATCAAATAGTTTTATATAAAACCCATATAAAACTATTGGATAAAATTATTTGAAAATAGAAATTGTGTCTAAAACTAACTGCTGTCTACGTTTCTATATTAATCTTCTCTAATTGTGCTTTATTTCATGCATGGTGTAAAATAATTTATTTTAAATACAGTCAAATACCTTATTTATACTTGGTCAAGCAGATCTTGTCAGTATAAAAACGCGGCAAATTTGAAAAATGTAGGCGCGAAGGGATATCGTCTCATAGAAAATTGGTTTTTGCGCCTTTTTCTACTGACAAGGTTTGCTTGACCAACTATAACTGAGCACATGTGTCCAGGGCTTCAACATCCCGCACGCGGCGTCGCGTCTCTCGTCGATGACCAAGCCCATCTACAACGCCATCGCGCGGCACGCCGGCGCGCGCCCCGCCGCCGTGTTCGTGCCCTCGCGCCGGGACTCCCGCCTGCTGGCGGCCGACCTGCTGGCGCTAGCCGCCGCGCAGGGCAAGGCCGCCAGGTTCCTGCATGCCAACCAGGAGGAGATGCAGAAGTACCTCGATAAAATACAGGACAAGGTAGATGGAACACCTTCTGACGTCTGTAGCGTATCTAACAGAAGTGTTCGTGCCGGCGAGGGGAGACTCGCGCCTGCTGGCGGCCGACCTGCTGGCGCTAGCCGCCGCGCAGGGGAAGGCCGCCCGGTTCCTGCACGCCAACCAGGAGGAGATGCAGAAGTACCTCGATAAAATACAGGACAAGGTAGATGGAACACCTTCTGACGTCTGTAGCGTATCTAACAGAAGTGTTCGTGCCGGCGAGGGGAGACTCGCGCCTGCTGGCGGCCGACCTGCTGGCGCTAGCCGCCGCGCAGGGGAAGGCCGCCCGGTTCCTGCACGCCAACCAGGAGGAGATGCAGAAGTACCTCGATAAAATACAGGACAAGGTAGATGGAACACCTTCTGACGTCTGTAGCGTATCTAACAGAAGTGTTCGTGCCGGCGAGGGGAGACTCGCGCCTGCTGGCGGCCGACCTGCTGGCGGTAGCCGCCGCGCAGGGGAAGGCCGCCCGGTTCCTGCACGCCAACCAGGAGGAGA
The DNA here is from genome assembly GCF_963556715.1 of Cydia fagiglandana. NCBI lineage: Eukaryota > Metazoa > Arthropoda > Insecta > Lepidoptera > Tortricidae > Cydia > Cydia fagiglandana. The sequence continues at coordinate 5,233,568 of NC_085955.1, forward strand.
TGCAGAAGTACCTCGATAAAATACAGGACAAGGTAGATGGAACACCTTCTGACGTCTGTAGCGTATCTAACAGAAGTGTTCGTGCCGGCGAGGGGAGACTCGCGCCTGCTGGCGGCCGACCTGCTGGCGCTAGCCGCCGCGCAGGGGAAGGCCGCCCGGTTCCTGCACGCCAACCAGGAGGAGATGCAGAAGTACCTCGATAAAATACAGGACAAGGTAGATGGAACACCTTCTGACGTCTGTAGCGTATCTAACAGAAGTGTTCGTGCCGGCGAGGGGAGACTCGCGCCTGCTGGCGGCCGACCTGCTGGCGCTAGCCGCCGCGCAGGGGAAGGCCGCCCGGTTCCTGCACGCCAACCAGGAGGAGATGCAGAAGTACCTCGATAAAATACAGGACAAGGTAGATGGAACACCTTCTGACGTCTGTAGCGTATCTAACAGAAGTGTTCGTGCCGGCGAGGGGAGACTCGCGCCTGCTGGCGGCTGACCTGCTGGCGCTAGCCGCCGCGCAGGGGAAGGCCGCCCGGTTCCTGCACGCCAACCAGGAGGAGATGCAGAAGTACCTCGATAAAATACAGGACAAGGTAGATGGAACACCTTCTGACGTCTGTAGCGTATCTAACAGAAGTGTTCGTGCCGGCGAGGGGAGACTCGCGCCTGCTGGCGGCCGACCTGCTGGCGCTAGCCGCCGCGCAGGGGAAGGCCGCCCGGTTCCTGCACGCCAACCAGGAGGAGATGCAGAAGTACCTCGATAAAATACAGGACAAGGTAGATGGAACACCTTCTGACGTCTGTAGCGTATCTAACAGAAGTGTTCGTGCCGGCGAGGGGAAACTCGCGCCTGCTGGCGGCCGACCTGCTGGCGCTAGCCGCCGCGCAGGGGAAGGCCGCCCGGTTCCTGCACGCCAACCAGGAGGAGATGCAGAAGTACCTCGATAAAATACAGGACAAGGTAGATGGAACACCTTCTGACGTCTGTAGCGTATCTAACAGAAGTGTTCGTGCCGGCGAGGGGAGACTCGCGCCTGCTGGCGGCCGACCTGCTGGCGCTAGCCGCCGCGCAGGGGAAGGCCGCCCGGTTCCTGCACGCCAACCAGGAGGAGATGCAGAAGTACCTCGATAAAATACAGGACAAGGTAGATGGAACACCTTCTGACGTCTGTAGCGTATCTAACAGAAGTGTTCGTGCCGGCGAGGGGAGACTCGCGCCTGCTGGCGGCCGACCTGCTGGCGCTAGCCGCCGCGCAGGGGAAGGCCGCCCGGTTCCTGCACGCCAACCAGGAGGAGATGCAGAAGTACCTCGATAAAATACAGGACAAGGTAGATGGAACACCTTCTGACGTCTGTAGCGTATCTAACAGAAGTGTTCGTGCCGGCGAGGGGAGACTCGCGCCTGCTGGCGGCCGACCTGCTGGCGCTAGCTGCCGCGCAGGGCAAGGCCGCCAGGTTCCTGCATGCCAACCAGGAGGAGATGCAGAAGTACCTCGATAAAATACAGGACAAGGTAGATGGAACACCTTCTGACGTCTGTAGCGTATCTAACCGTGGAGACAAGCCTTAGTCATTGTGGGGCTTAGTCAATTTATGTAATAATGTCCTATAACATAAATAAATACGAAACCTTCCATTCCAGATGTTAAAGGAGACCCTCGCAGCCGGCGTGTCCTACCTCCACGAGGGCGTTGACCCCGACGACCGGCGCGTGGTGCAGTTCCTGGTGTCGAGCGGCGCCGTGCAGCTGTGCGTGGTGGCCGCCGAGCTGGCGTGGGCCTTCGCCGCCCACGTGCACACTGTGATAGTGTGCGACACACACACGTGAGTTATTACTAAATATATTTTAATAGCTCTGTGAGCTGTAGAACCCTCCCGAACCCCCTTATAGCTGCGCCATTTAGTAAACTTTCCTAAAAGTAGACTCCTAATATGTTGTATTTCTAATTCACAGTTACAACGGCAAACTGCATACATACGAGCAGTACCCGATCACGACCGTGCTACACATGCTGGGCCGCGCGTGCCCCTCCTCGGAGGACGAGCACTCCGTGGCCGTGCTCATGTGCCGCGCGCACCACAAGACCTTCTACACCAAGCTGCTGCTCGACTGTCTCCCGCTGGAGGTATGTAGAGAGGGACACGTCTCTAGAGGACCAGCACTCCGTGGCCGTGCTCATGTGCCGCGCGCACCACAAGACCTTCTACACCAAGCTGCTGCTCGACTGTCTCCCGCTGGAGGTATGTAGAGAGGGACACGTCTCTAGAGGGCGAGCACTCCGTGGCCGTGCTCATGTGCCGCGCGCACCACAAGACCTTCTACACCAAGCTGCTGCTCGACTGTCTCCCGCTGGAGGTATGTAGAGAGGGACACGTCTCTAGAGGACGAGCACTCCGTGGCCGTGCTCATGTGCCGCGCGCACCACAAGACCTTCTACACCAAGCTGCTGCTCGACTGTCTCCCGCTGGAGGTATGTAGAGAGGGACACGTCTCTAGAGGACGAGCACTCCGTGGCCGTGCTCATGTGCCGCGCGCACCACAAGACCTTCTACACCAAGCTGCTGCTCGACTGTCTCCCGCTGGAGGTATGTAGAGAGGGACACGTCTCTAGAGGGCGAGCACTCCGTGGCCGTGCTCATGTGCCGCGCGCACCACAAGACCTTCTACACCAAGCTGCTGCTCGACTGTCTCCCGCTGGAGGTATGTAGAGAGGGACACGTCTCTAGAGGGCGAGCACTCCGTGGCCGTGCTCATGTGCCGCGCGCACCACAAGACCTTCTACACCAAGCTGCTGCTCGACTGTCTCCCGCTGGAGGTATGTAGAGAGGGACACGTCTCTAGAGGACGAGCACTCCGTGGCCGTGCTCATGTGCCGCGCGCACCACAAGACCTTCCACACCATGCTGCTGCTCGACTGTCTCCCGCTGGAGGTATGTAGAGAGGGACACGTCTCTAGAGTGCTACGGGTAGGCGGAGAGGAAATTAAACAAAGAGTTAAGAAAAGTAACCAATTTATTCTCCGCCGCAAGCACACGAATAGGTCGTAGGGTAGGGTCCTAGGCCGGTACTGATTTTGCTCCGAGGTCAGTTCCACCACGCAAGTACTCCCCTGAAGCTGCCGGAGCCACTGCGGGTTTGGAGACGGAGACGGACGAGCTGAGGGACGTCAGCTGGGCCGCTCAGGAACTGCCGGCTGGTCTTCACGGCTACGGTTCTAGCCGTAACTAGGCTCCCTGGAATTTATTTCCATAGTGTGAAGAGAAGTTCTTTATATGTCTCCGCTGACTGTACCCGGCACGGCAAGAAGCAAAGCAGGAAGCAGTACTGCGTGATGATGATGGTGAAAGTTTGGTGATGTGCGGAATGGTACAGTCAGACGGAGTTTACACTTTGCACTGATGTTAAGTTTAAAAGAACAAGTTATAGAACAAAACTGAGTATAGGAATCTAACGGTCAAAATTTGAATTTAAAAAAGTACTGGAAATTAAATTAACTCATAGACTTTAAATAAACACAATTTAGCAATTAAAACGAGATGAAATAAGAGTGAAATGTATGCAAGAGTACTTGAATTAAGTGGCAAGCAAAATCACACAAAGAGGTAGCATAGCGAAATAGCCGTTACAAATAACATTTAAATCTACCTGCTTAGAATAAGCGTAAGAAATGTTCAACACTTACCCAAAGGGGATTTTAAACACTAAAAAATGATTCCATTTGCACTAAATGAGTGCAGGAACGGAATGAATAAATATAATCGTACAAATTCATTCTCGCCGGGCACGACAGACGTCGCTGCGCGAAGGCAAGCGAGCGTGCGCCGGCGACGAAAGCTAGATCTGTCCTGCCCTGATCGACTGGCGCGCGGGCCCGCGCGGAGAGAGGGTCCGCGGGACGGGGACGCCGCTAGCCGGTTTACGTCGAACAAAAGAGTGTTGCTCGAAGTACAGTGAGTCGCAATTAGAGGGAACAGTTTTGTATAAATAATATTAAAGTGATATTATTTTAGTGTATTTAAGACAAGTGATTATTATTAAAGTATTTATATTTTAATGCCATATAAGTTATTTTACAATCTAATTTAATTTTATAAATGTAACCTAGGTTACGTAACGTATCTACGTTACAAGAGGGCGAGCACTCCGTGGCCGTGCTCATGTGCCACGCGCACCACAAGACCTTCTACACCAAGCTGCTGCTCGACTGTCTCCCGCTGGAGGTATGTAGAGAGGGACACGTCTCTAGAGGGCGAGCACTCCGTGGCCGTGCTCATGTGCCGCGCGCACCACAAGACCTTCCACACCAAGCTGCTGCTCGACTGTCTCCCGCTGGAGGTATGTAGAGAGGGACACGTCTCTAGAGGACCAGCACTCCGTGGCCGTGCTCATGTGCCGCGCGCACCACAAGACCTTCTACACCAAGCTGCTGCTCGACTGTCTCCCGCTGGAGGTATGTAGAGAGGGACACGTCTCTAGAGGACCAGCACTCCGTGGCCGTGCTCATGTGCCGCGCGCACCACAAGACCTTCCACACCAAGCTGCTGCTCGACTGTCTCCCGCTGGAGGTATGTAGAGAGGGACACGTCTCTAGAGGACCAGCACTCCGTGGCCGTGCTCATGTGCCGCGCGCACCACAAGACCTTCTACACCAAGCTGCTGCTCGACTGTCTCCCGCTGGAGGTATGTAGAGAGGGACACGTCTCTAGAGGACCAGCACTCCGTGGCCGTGCTCATGTGCCGCGCGCACCACAAGACCTTCCACACCAAGCTGCTGCTCGACTGTCTCCCGCTGGAGGTATGTAGAGAGGGACACGTCTCTAGAGGACCAGCACTCCGTGGCCGTGCTCATGTGCCGCGCTCACCACAAGACCTTCTACACCAAGCTGCTGCTCGACTGTCTCCCGCTGGAGGTATGTAGAGAGGGACACGTCTCTAGAGGACCAGCACTCCGTGGCCGTGCTCATGTGCCGCGCGCACCACAAGACCTTCCACACCAAGCTGCTGCTCGACTGTCTCCCGCTGGAGGTATGTAGAGAGGGACACGTCTCTAGAGGACCAGCACTCCGTGGACGTGCTCATGTGCCGCGCGCACCACAAGACCTTCCACACCAAGCTGCTGCTCGACTGTCTCCCGCTGGAGGTATGTAGAGAGGGACACGTCTCTAGAGGACCAGCACTCCGTGGCCGTGCTCATGTGCCGCGCTCACCACAAGACCTTCTACACCAAGCTGCTGCTCGACTGTCTCCCGCTGGAGGTATGTAGAGAGGGACACGTCTCTAGAGGACCAGCACTCCGTGGCCGTGCTCATGTGCCGCGCGCACCACAAGACCTTCCACACCAAGCTGCTGCTCGACTGTCTCCCGCTGGAGGTATGTAGAGAGGGACACGTCTCTAGAGGACCAGCACTCCGTGGCCGTGCTCATGTGCCGCGCGCACCACAAGACCTTCCACACCAAGCTGCTGCTCGACTGTCTCCCGCTGAAGGTATGTAGAGAGGGACACGTCTCTAGAGGACCAGCACTCCGTGGCCGTGCTCATGTGCCGCGCGCACCACAAGATCTTCTACACCAAGCTGCTGCTCGACTGTCTCCCGCTGGAGGTATGTAGAGAGGGACACGTCTCTAGAGGACCAGCACTCCGTGGCCGTGCTCATGTGCCGCGCGCACCACAAGACCTTCTACACCAAGCTGCTGCTCGACTGTCTCCCGCTGGAAGTATGTAGAGAGGGACACGTCTCTAGAGGACCAGCACTCCGTGGCCGTGCTCATGTGCCGCGCGCACCACAAGACCTTCCACACCAAGCTGCTGCTCGACTGTCTCCCGCTGGAGGTATGTAGAGAGGGACACGTCTCTAGAGGACCAGCACTCCGTGGCCGTGCTCATGTGCCGCGCGCACCACAACACCTTCCACACCAAGCTGCTGCTCGACTGTCTCCCGCTGGAGGTATGTAGAGAGGGACACGTCTCTAGAGGACCAGCACTCCGTGGCCGTGCTCATGTGCCGCGCGCACCACAACACCTTCTACACCAAGCTGCTGCTCGACTGTCTCCCGCTGGAGGTATGTAGAGAGGGACACGTCTCTAGAGGACCAGCACTCCGTGGCCGTGCTCATGTGCCGCGCGCACCACAACACCTTCTACACCAAGCTGCTGCTCGACTGTCTCCCGCTGGAGGTATGTAGAGAGGGACACAGGGAACAGGACAGCGCCCAGTTGGTCGACCCAAGTAGTAGAGTGTATATATACTCTTATATTATAATCTTTTGCTCCTGATAACGAGTAAGAGAAACCTTCTTTACATTGTACCTACCTAGGTTGCTAGGTTTGACATATGTATACACGGTGGCTAAAAAATAAGTGCATTCCCGTTGCCAGAGACTTAGCAACTTTTACTACGGGACCAACCCCGACAACGGGAATGCAGTAATTTTTTAGCCACCCTGTAATATTTATTGTGATTTTTTTCTCTATTTTGCATATTAAATCCATCTATATCTTGAAATTACGAAACTTTATATAGGTAATGGTGTGATCATTAATAAATACTTTCTGAGATAATTAATTTCTTACATTTAATTTTTAGTTTTTCTGCGAGCCCTTACTTTGAGAACCCCTGGCTTGACTACGAGTGTCCCTTTGACAGTGACAGTAGTTTGTATAAAATATTTAATGTAATAACTAACCATTTTATGTACCTATTGCAGAGTCATCTGGACCACAGACTGCACGACCACATGAACGCCGAGATCGTGACCAAGACCATAGAGAACAAACAGGACGCCGTGGACTATCTCACCTGGACGTTCCTCTACCGCCGGCTCACCATGAACCCCAACTACTACAACCTGCAGGGCGTCACTCACAGGTACGGAACCCACCATCACCAGACCATAGAGAACAAGCCGTGGACTATCTCACTTGAACGTTCCTCTACCGCCGGCTCACCGTGAACCCCAACTTCTACAACCTGCAGGGCGTCACTCACAGGTACGGAACCCACCATCACCAGACCATAGAGAACAAGCCGTGGACTATCTCACTTGAACGTTCCTCTACCGCCGGCTCACCGTGAACCCCAACTACTACAACCTGCAGGGCGTCACTCACAGGTACGGAACCCATCACCTAGTTGTCATTGTTGAGCATACGAATTTAAAGCCCTTGGTTACACAATAAAGGCTCCGTCACATTGACGCGGTAGCGAAACCGACGCGTATTGCGCGCAGTACCGCGCAACTGGGAATGCACAGAACGTTATGAGCTACGCCACATTGCCGAAGCGCGGCACCGTGTTCAGTCCGCCCTCGATACGCCGACTAAATGCGGAGCGGTCGCGGGGCGGAAGCGGGTCGCGGTCACTTGCCCGTCACATTGAGCGCGGACGGAGGCGGTGCAGTTGTGCGGAACGAAGTCAATAACAATATTATTTGCAATTTTATTTATTTATTTAGATATTTAATTCAGGCAACAAGGCCCATATTACAAATACCTTACAGACTAACTTACATATGTGTTTCATAAACTTAAAACTAAACACTATTTAGACGACAAAACGGCGTAACAATGACGGATGTTACGAATAAATAAAATTTGATAGCTATTTTACACGCGCATAATTATAGCAGAGCATATAGACACCGTGCGCGTCGGAGGGTCTGCCATCTTGTGGCCTGTGTGTACATTGTCAAAACAAGTGCTACCATCTACCGTTCTCGTCGGTACGTTTCCTTGTGCATAGTAGGTTCTGCCATCTTGTGGGCTACATCGGAAGAATAAACGACACATTTACGCCTCGCGCCAAAAATCTGACGGCTCCTATGCTGCCCCCTATAGTTCATGCACGGGACTCATAGCTGTCCCGCCCATGATGCTGGTTGTCAACGTCACTGTGCGAGATTGACAGAAATATGCGGATTAATGTACGAAAATGTGTTTGAAAAGCGTCTTTATTTTAAATGAGTGTTCTGTCAACAGACATCTATCAGACCACCTCTCGGAGCTGGTGGAGACGACCCTGACGGACCTCGAGCAGTCCAAGTGCATCGCCATCGAGGAGGACATGGACCTGCAACCCCTCAACCTGGGCATGATCGCTTCATACTACTACATCAACTATACCACCATCGGTGAGACACATTTGAGTCGCTTAACTTCAAACTCGGGTAAATCTGTTTGTCAGATTTTGCGATTTTGGTACTAAGAGAAAGGTGAGAGGGTCGAATGGATTTACCCGAGTTCGAAGTTTTAAGCTACACATCAGTCAACCAATTCGTTCGACCAAGTGTGGTGCCAACCTGATTATAAATTGTTTTTAACGTTTTGTTTTCTGTTTTATCCTACGTGTGTCAGTATACACTAGTTGTCCCGCAGTTACAGAAAAACTGTGTATTCACGGTTAGCCGATTTCATATGCACACATACTTTCGTATACTATTACTTAGAGATGTATATGGTCTCTTAATGGCGAATAACATGAAAAAAATATATAGAAAAAAAAACACATACAAAAACAAAAAAATAATCTATATCTTCGGCCCTTCTAATATGAATGTTATATTTAATCTGACAGAGCTGTTCAGCTTGTCTCTGACGAGCAAGACGAAGATCCGCGGCCTGCTGGAGATCATCTCCTCGGCGGCGGAGTACTCGGAGCTCTGCATCAGACACCGGGAGGAGAACATCATCAAGGCACTGGCTAACAAGTGAGGCATAATGTTATATTTGATCTGACAGAGCTGTTCAGCTTGTCTCTGACCAGCAAGACGAAGATCCGCGGCCTGCTGGAGATCATCTCCTCGGCGGCGGAGTACTCGGAGCTCTGCATCAGGCACCGGGAGGAGAACATTATCAAGGCACTGGCTAACAAGTGAGGCATAATGTTATATTTGATCTGACAGAGCTGTTCAGCTTGTCTCTGACGAGCAAGACGAAGATCCGCGGCCTGCTAGAGATCATCTCCTCGGCGGCGGAGTACTCGGAGCTCTGCATCAGACACCGGGAGGAGAACATCATCAAGGCACTGGCTAACAAGTGAGTCATCATAGAGAAATAACTGAGGATAGAGTGCTAACTCTTCATTACCATCTTTTGGCCGATAATTGGCTCCCTGGAGAACCACCTTAATCCGTCTTCGGCGTCGGACAAGCAGAAGGTGTTGAAATAGAGTTCCGGTTAATCCGGTTATAACATTAGCTGAAAATTGTTGAGCATTTGACTTTTCGTTCGTCGCGACATCTATTGTCAAGTAGCACAATACAATAGGTTTTCCTGTCATCTATAGGTAAAGAACTATATTGTGTATTTTCTTCATAATTTTAGACCTAGTAATTTCGTAAATAAAGGTAGGGAATGGTCATTCTCATTATTTGTCTATTTTCTTGAATAACTTCTTTGATGTTTATTTGAGATTTTTCACATTGAGCTAACCCGATATAGTTTGAAAAACTTTATATTTTGATTTTCTCATTTACCCCCCAAAACTGGCCCCATGTTTAAAGTTCATTTGTTTACGTTACATGTCCGTGTTTGGGTCACAAACTTACATGCGTGTACCAAATTTCAACTTAATTGGTCCAATAGTATCTGAGATAAATTAATAGGCTGTGACAGACAGACGGACACACGAGTGATCCTATAAGGGTTCCGCTTTTTTTTCCTTTTGTGGTACGGAACCCTAAAAAACTAAATCTATTCTTATCCAGGGTCCCACACAAGCCGACCTCGGCCTCCGGCACGGTCAAGTACAACGACCCGCACGTGAAGGCCCACGTGCTGCTGCAGGCGCACCTCTCCCGCACACAACTGCCGCAGGAGCTCCAGCAGGACACACAGCTAGTACTCACCAAGGTAATGTATTCTTGTCCGGGGTCCCACAAGCCGGCCTCGGCCTCCGGCACGGTCAAGTACAACGACCCGCACGTGAAGGCCCACGTGCTGCTGCAGGCGCACCTCTCCCGCACACAACTGCCGCAGGAGCTCCAGCATGACACACAGCTAGTACTCACCAAGGTAATGTATTCTTGTCCGGGGTCCCACAAGCCGGCCTCGGCCTCCGGCACGGTCAAGTACAACGACCCGCACGTGAAGGCCCACGTGCTGCTTGCAGGCGCACCTCTCCCGCACACAACTGCCGCAGGAGCTCCAGCAGGACACACAGCTAGTACTCACCAAGGTAATGTATTCTTGTCCGGGGTCCCACAAGCCGGCCTCGGCCTCCGGCACGGTCAAGTACAACGACCCGCACGTGAAGGCCCACGTGCTGCTGCAGGCGCACCTCTCCCGCACACAACTGCCGCAGGAGCTCCAGCATGACACACAGCTAGTACTCACCAAGGTAATGTATTCTTGTCCGGGGTCCCACAAGCCGGCCTCGGCCTCCGGCACGGTCAAGTACAACGACCCGCACGTGAAGGCCCACGTGCTGCTTGCAGGCGCACCTCTCCCGCACACAACTGCCGCAGGAGCTCCAGCAGGACACACAGCTAGTACTCACCAAGGTATGTCACTAACACCTTTCCACTTTGCTTAAACCAGTGGGGAGACAGTCCTCACTTCGAGTTCGGCTCCGTTCGGCTCAGCATTGCTCCGAACAATTATTAGGGTTGGCACCACTTGACTTCCTTTTGCGTGCGCGACCACGCAAAAGGAAGTCAAGTGCTATGGCGGATGCTGTCAAAGTAACCTTTCAAGTAGAATAGAATATTGCATATTACACCTCGGTAAAAACAAGTTGTTACAAAATAATGGTATCTTATGGACCCTAATTGGGTATGGCAAACATTTCCATAAGTTAAAGTACATATTAAGTTAAGTAAGGTTTACATTAGCGCAGTTGCGCTCATGAACTTTTTTTATACCACATCGGTGGCAAACAAGCATACGGCGCCTGGCGAAAACTACTTAAAGCTATCAAAATATCTCGAAATAAATGATTAATAAAGTTATATATTTCAGGCGATCCGACTTATCCAAGCGTGCGTGGACGTGGTATCCTCCAGTGGGTGGCTCTCCCCAGCCGTGGCCGCCATGGAACTGGCCCAGATGGTGACACAGGCCATGTGGGCCAAGGACTCATACCTACGTCAACTGCCCCACTTCAGCTCCGAGGTGGTGCAGCGGTGCACTGACAAGGTAATATTACACTAGCGATCCGTCTGATCCAAGCGTGCGTCGACGTGGTAACCTCCAGTGGCTGGCTCTCCCCAGCCGTGGCCGCCATGGAACTGGCCCAGATGGTGACACAGGCCATGTGGGCCAAGGACTCATACCTACGTCAACTGCCCCACTTCAGCCCCGAGGTGGTGCAGCGGTGCACTGACAAGGTAATATTACACTAGCGATCCGTCTGATCCAAGCGTGCGTCGACGTGGTAACCTCCAGTGGCTGGCTCTCCCCAGCCGTGGCCGCCATGGAACTGGCCCAGATGGTGACACAGGCCATGTGGGCCAAGGACTCGTATCTGCGCCAGCTGCCGCACTTCAGCCCAGAGGTGGTGCAGCGGTGCACAGACAAGTTGCACCGCTGCACCTTGCAAGGTGGATATCTATAACCTTTAAACGAGCAATTCTTGTTTATTTCTTTATATATATAAGTAAGTAAGTAAGTAAATATTCTTTATTGCACCAATAACCATACATCTTACATACATATATATTTCGGGGATCTCGGAAAGGGCTCGAACGATTTCGATGAAATTTGCTATATGGGGGTTTTCGGGGAAGAAAAATTGATCAAGCTAGTTCTTGTCTCTGGGAAAACGCGCATTATTGAGTATTTATACTTTCTCCGAGCAAAGCTCGGTCTCCCACATATTTACATGTTACAATAGACAAAAACAAGAAAAGCTGGAACTCTATAATAATTTGTAAAAATGGTACGACTATTTTTATTAATTAAGAATAACATTACTTAGTAATGTAAGGCCTGAGTGGACGCTCGGAGCGGAGCGTTCGGCGGGGCGTGCAGCGTGGCGTCGGGCTCACAAGTGACTTGAGCGGCGTGCACTAAGGCCGCTCCTATGCGTTTGCATTTATTTCACATGCACGCCGCACGCCCCGCCCCGCCCCGTTGCACGCTCAACTCAAGCGTCCAGTCAGGCCTTACACTTTAGAGTCCGTTAGAGCTAATTCAAGGCAAGTAGGCATCCTTTTTAATTATTTTTTTTTTATACGTTTACTAATTAATTGTGATTTCCACAGGGCGTGGAAACCGTCTTCGACGTGATGGAGCTGGAAGACGCGGCGCGCGCGAAACTGTTACAACTGTCCCCCGCCGAGATGGCGGATGTGGCGCGCTTCTGCAACCGCTACCCCAACGTCGAGCTGGTCTACGAGGTACACTATAATTACATCTATGACAGCGCCATCTGTGTAGTCACCAGTGGTAACAACTTGGTGGGAACTAGTGGGAATAACCCGAGTAATTGTGTTGTCAGGTGAAGGACGAGCGGCGGCTGCGCGTGGGCAAGCCCATCGTGGTGGAGGTGGCGCTGGAGCGCGAGGACGACGTCGTGGGGCCCGTCATCGCGCCCTTCTTCCCGCAGGTAACTCTCCTCCCACTGCCTTAACACATTCACTGCCCCCGACGCATATGTGCGTTCACCGTCATACAAGTTTGTTCCTAGGCCACGCCCCCTGGCAGTAAATGCGTTAACATTCCTTCTTAGTTAATCATCATCATCATTATCATATCAGCCAGAGGACGTCCACTGCTGGACATAGGCCTCCCCCAAAGAGTGCCACAATGACCGGTCTTGCGCCACCCGCATTTAGCGGACTCCCGCGTCCTTTACCAGGTCGTCCGAGAATCTTTCCGCCCCAATGAACATCGGTTCTACGGGCAATGTGCCCCGCCCACTGCCACTTAAGTTTAGCGATTCGGAGGGCTACATCGGTTACTTTGGTTCTGCTGTGGATGGCCTCATTTCTGATGCGATCACGCAGAGAGACTCCCAGCATAGCCCTCTCCATTGACCTTCTCAGTTGTAGTGGCGAAATTCATAGAGGTGATCATGAGGTAGTCAAGTGGTTGAGCATGAGGGAGGGTTATGTGTCATGTTACATCGTGGCTTGTTACGTTTTTTCAGTCGATAATAACAAATAGAATTTCGAGCATTTTCGACATAAAAAACGTGACTAGGGTCTGTGCGGAAAGAGAAGTATGGGCCCTCCTACATTTCACGACTCTTCTATTTCCGCGCAGACTCTAATCCGTATCCTTTTCCAGGCATAGTACGTTTTATCGACCACATACGCGCCAACAGAATTTCAACTTTAGCATTCCGATTTAAGATTCAAATCAGATTGCACTTTTGGGTTTGACTTGTCTTCAAATGAATCATCAAAGCTGGATTAATTGAAATATATTTGGATTTTTTTGGGAAACCTTGTAGATTGGTGCGGCCTGGAAAAGTTATGTCGAGAATAGAAAATAGTATTTCGAGCATTTTCGACATAAAACGTGACTGACCCGTATTAATACATCTTTTTTAGGGTTTCGTAGTCACCTAGAAACCCTTATAGTTTCGCCAGGTCTTTATGTCTGTCCGAGGCTTTTCTCCCTGATCGTTAGTGCTAGGCAGCTGCAATTTGGCATGGATACATAAATCATGCATTGCGACACATAGACTAGGAATCCTCTAGACTGAGTTTAGAGCAATTATTTCATGCAACCGATGATGCCAAAAATGCGGGGGTGCGCGGGACGAGGTGAGCGAAGTCCCGTGCCGTGATTGGTCCGTTCAAAGACACGGACGTCACACAAAGACACTTTCGATTCGAACATGGAATAAAATTACCGTATGCGTGGCAGAGGGGGTAGCGCGACTATGCTCAGTCTGGTGGATGTTTTGTCTGTGTTGCGACGGAACGGTAAAATAAAAAGTACAAAAAAAAATGTGTACCTCCAATACAGTTCTTTTTTTATTTTTTGTATAATCTCGTCTGATTTCTTTACAGAAACGCGAGGAAGGCTGGTGGGTGGTGATCGGGGCGCCCAAAACGAACAGCCTCCTCTCCATCAAGCGCGTATCTTTGGGCAAGAGTGCGCGCGTACGCTTAGACTTCGTGTGCGGCGCGGCGGGCCGGCACGCGTACACGCTCTACTTCATGTCGGACGCGTACCTCGGCGCCGACCAGGAGTACAAGTTCCACGTGGACGTGGCCGACGCGGCCGATGATGATGATGACTCCGATGAATAGGCTGGATATGATTACTGTGTCGGGGGGTGTTTGATATAAAGTGATAGGAAAATGTGGAATAAAATGTGATTAAATATTCATTGTTGTTTCAATAGATATCAATTATAGATAGAAGAGGTATTCTTTTCCTTCCAGCAACTCCTCGCTATCTGAAGGAGCGTTTCAATTATTTAAACTCTGTGAGGCTGTCGCGCAGTCTGCTTCTTTCCGTTCCGTCTTCTTCTTCAAAATTTTATAACACTTCTTTTACCTTTCAAGCTGTCCGACTCTGGAACTCTTTACCAGTAGGCATTAGGCGCGCTCAATCTTTTGCTGCTTTCAAAAAACTACTAAAAGAACATTATCTATCTCTCCCCTAGTGTTTGTATGTTACCTACTCTGTGGCTGACATGTTGCTGTCATATTTTTAGTTATATCCCGGTTATTTTATATATATATATATATATATATATATATATATGTATGTTTATGTATGTCTATTTGTATTTCGTAATTCGACGCTTATCATGAATAGTGACACAAAACAAAATGAAATGCCATTCGACTTTAGATCTTACCAGTAAAAGATAGAATATTAAATGCAATAGCATTTTATTTTTAGTTGTACCACTGTTCATGATAAGCAACTAGGGTTTCTGGTTTCTCGACCTTTTTAATTTCTCGAGGCACGGGAATTCTCGACCAAGATTTCTCGAGTTTCTCGAGTATCTCGAGAAATTTTTAAAGCTCCAAAAAACATCATGATATTTAAGTTTTTTTTGCTTTTTTACAATTCAGACTCGTAGGAATCGTAGGTGAGATCAATAATCAACCACAGGGTACATTTTTAGTCACCATAAATTGCACTTAATAATCAAAAATACAACAACAAAAAAACTATAGGTGCAGGCGTGCGCACCGGCGATGTGTATTTCTTTAGGTATTCAACAAAATGTAAACAAACCACAATATGGTATTTTATTAGGTAGCAATATTCAAGTCAATTTTAACTCGATGTGACAAAAGTTACAGAAGTTTTACTACATAATATTAATTACTTATACTTACTCAACGTAACAAAAAAGCTGCTAAAATTATAATATTTTACTAATAGGAATATATCGGAATGATTTGATTTATCAATAGTAAATGTTTTAAGTAGGTTCCTACCTGAAAATATTTAAAAAAACCGGGCAAGTGCGAGTCGGACTCGCGCACGAAGGGTTCCGTACCATAATGCAAAAAGAAACAAAAAAAAAACGGTCACCCATCCAAGTACTGACCACTCCCGACGTGGCTTAACTTTGGTCAAAAATCACGTTTGTTGTATGGGAGCCCCATTTAAATCTATATTTTATTGTTTTTAGTATTTGTTGTTATAGCGGCAACAGACATACATCATCTGTGAAAATTTCAACTGTCTAGCTATCACGGTTCGTTTTACCCTTTGGGTGCGGAACCCTAAAAACATTGTTCATATTTATTTAATTTATTTATTTCTCGAGTTCTCGAGGCATTAAATATTTTTTCCCGTCTCGACTTAGGACAAATTTCTCGCCTCGGGAATTCTCGAGCAGAAACCCTATAAGCAACGATATGTGTATGTTTATTCAATGTGATTGTGTGTGTGAACGTAGGCTCCATAATGTTCTCTTTGCAACACCTACTTATTCGATTAAGTACTTCTCTGTTTCCGCTACCCAAAGGTTGTCTGGAAGAGATCGCTCTTTAGCGATAAGACCGCCTGTTGTCTGCCTCTACATTTAATCAATTGTACTTTTCTTTTGTCTATCTAAGAGACCTACTCTTTATGGTTTTATACGGGTTTTAAAATAGAAATGGTGTCCAAAAAGAACTGCTGTCTACGTTCTCTATAAATATTCTTGTACTTTATTTATACCTTATAAAAAAGGCAACAGTACCTATAGGAAGACGAAATCAATATCTGGATCGTCCCATTCGTTTTTCGTCAATTTCTTAAATTAGTCCTATTCTGCTTTCGTCACTCATTCTACATTCGTCACAATCGTCGGTGGCTTTCAATGTAGAATGAGTGACGAAAGCAGAATAGGACTAATTTAAGAACTTGACGAAAAACGAATGGGACGACCCGTGACGATACCACGAAATCGGGGTGATGAAAATAATAATCTCTCCATCAAGCGCGTAACCCTGGGCAAGAGTGCGCGCGTCCGCCTAGACACCGCGTGTGCGCCGCTCGAGTGCCGGGAAACCGCTTTCTCTATTCGTAGTCACTTTCCTCTACAAAGGGGGAAAACGCTGAGATCGGCTACGAGCGTAGCGCTAAGAAAACTTTAGCAATGTATGTGTTAGGTGTGCAGTATCATTTTCATGATCCTAATAAGCCATCCAGATTTATCGCCGTGAGAGGGTAAAGCTTATAGTTCGTTTTTTTAGCATCAGAAATAAGGTAAAGAATCATAGACTTATAATTATATAAAGACGGTGTCTCAGCGAGCTGTCACTGTTGCCACTTTTGTTTAGTGTACGATTAACAATGAGGCCCACGTTGCTGTAGCCATGTCGATAAAGTCATATCGATAAACTATCGACATTTCTTGCAATTTTAATTTTACTTCAAAGGCTTAACAATACCTAAAATGACCAAAAACCCTTTTATTCTTTATTGTGGTTATCAGATCACAATTTTAGTCACGCCCCAGCAGGGAACCAAGGGAAAGTTCAGATATTTAATTAAAATACATAAATACCTCCTAAAATAGGTGTTCCGCAATAATTGAATTATATTATTATATTATAATATATTCATTATCCATTAGCATTTCAATTATGTTTATGTTTAACGAAGATATTGAAGCTTCACTTAATCGCTATTTCGTTCCACTGTGTAGCGTTTATCGATATATAACATGATTAAAATCGACTTTTCACATCCCTAAAAGAGCACACATACACAGCCTGGGCGCATCAAGAAAGGCAACACTTGATTTGAAGTCCACCTTGTCAACAGTATGGTTGTCCTTTTTTGACAAACGGCATTTTAAAAGAGCGAGGAGAGAGAAATGATACTAGTTGCTGCGTCGTGAAAGAGAACAGAAAAGGTTGGGCCCTTGTAAAGAATGTAGATGTGTCTTTTAATTAAAAACACATTTTAAAAATAAGTTACGGCAAATATGTAACAATTATGAATCTAATACGATCATTTATATTCTGCTTTCATCTCGGGCTTTCATAAGTTATAGTTACTGATATTTAAAAAGCGTTTTTCATTTAAAAGACATGTCAAGATCGCTTACCTTCTTTCAAGTTCTTTCTAATGCTAAAAAAACGAACTATACAGCATTTAGTAACTGGAGACGCCTGTCATTTTCTGTACAAATCAGTCTGCCGATTATTGCGGGGGAGGGAAAGTCAAAAAGGGGCCCTTGGCTGCTAAAAGGTTGCCGACCGCTGCTCTAAGGGGTAAGGTCACAGACAGAAAAAACACAATTATGCTAAACGCATATATTTAAAATAATTGTCTAATCAAAACAATACGATATAATTATTCTTACAATTATTTATATCATTCAATCAATGATTTATACAAAAACATATAACATTATTACATGTACAGCATTATCCCCATTAAGGGACATTCGTAAGTGATTTATAGATTGTCTCAACATTTCTAAGTCTACATTTTTATTTTATTTAAATCAAACGATACAGGCAATATTTAAACAAAAGAAAACACTACAAATGTAGTGCCTGAGAAGATAGCAAATGACTCAAGCTATCTGCGTTTTAATTTGGCAAACGATGTACCAAACACTCTGTATATTATAGAGGGTAAGGTAAAGATTACCACCAGCACAGACTTTTTTTACCAAGCAGGTAGATAACTGTGGTTTTAAACAGAAGAGAATGATTTCTTAAATTATGTTTTAATTCTAAAATCAGGCGTATTCTTTTTTGACTACTAAAACAATTATGTACCTACAGTCTTTAACTATTTTGTTACTAATGCCTGCACGTTTTAATTTAAATATGTCTGTATTTAAATAAATATCTGATCTACAGTATCACATACGCATTCATGCCTATATTTAAATTATGCTACGGTTAAAAAGAGGAAAAGACAATACTTATCGTTTCTTATAGGTAATAAACTCAGATCTAAATATTTGGCTCATAGCTAGTTTGGGTACAGCACGGTTTGTATTCAACTATATTTTATATTCAGATACTAAATCAGAATTATAACTGGAATCATTTTCACATCTGACATCTCAAAAGCGCCATACTGAACTGTCACACGACTGACAATAGTCTGTGCTGAAAGTGAATGCAGCTAACCTTAATCTTGCCACACGCTATAGACGTACGTTTCACTTCTATTACTTCTTTGTTTTGTGTACTAAATAGACAAAAAAATACTAATGACTGGCCAATTGACAATCATCTTGATCATGTCCCAATTATGTGCCAATATGACTAGTGATCGCTAACAATGGTTTATTTTCATGGCAGCGTTGTTGAAGTAAAAAACTCACAATCAGCTGTAATTATTTTTTCTTTAATTTAACTGCCATGAAATTACAACGTTTTTACCGACCACTAAAAATAATTTAATCTAAAGGCCTGTGCACACCGGCTGCGTGTGCGTGACGTGCACGTGCGCGTGCGGCGTTGTAGTATACATATCCTTATGAGAGATGGCACACCGCTTGCGTGACGTGTGCGGCTCCAACATTTTAGCGCACGCACACGCGCACGTCACGCACACGCAAGCCGGTGTGGCTCGGCCTTAATGCGTATTTAAAACTAAAAAAACTGATAGGTACAGTCAAAAGTCTGGACTTATCTCAATATAATTATGATCAAAACACGCACATGCAATTTTTTTTTCAATTAATCTCATTAAAGCGAAATATAGACGGCTAAAACAACACAGAAATATAACGACAATTTCAACACTTCACAAAAAAGTAAGCTTTATTGTCGTTGTATTATAACATTCACTTACGGGTATAAAAGCAATTTTTCTACATTACTAGCCATTCACTTAAAATAGCAGTTTATGTAAAGTAAGGTGGGGTAAAACTAGCACAGTTTATTTTGCTCGGGGCAAGACTATTATGTTATGAGAAATTGAGGATTCCTTACAAGTGATAATCTCAACCCACCTTACCTTATATTATATTACTAGCCGTTGCCCTTGACTCCATTGCGTAAATAATTCGAATCCGAAATTACCCGAATACACCTTACTGGGATATTCTTCAATATCCGTTAGAATTGTTAGAATATATATTTATTAAAACAATTAAAATGCGCACCCCAACTCGCGCACTCCATCTCAAATAATCTTATTGAGGAAACGTACACCAATACTGGTAAAACTAACTATTTTTTTATGTGTTGTATTTTAGATGTCAGCGTTGGTGCTATGGACATAAGTTTTTAATAATTGAAAATATATTTCTCGTACGAGCGCCTTGGATATATATATTATTCGCCGTGTTACAATTGAATAAGCTATAAACATTATTTTTGAAGTTGACTGTCCAACACGCTATCCCATATTGGTATTCCTAATAAATGGTAATTTCGATTGAAATAGTCTAGATGTCAAGGCCAAAGGCTAGTTTTTCAAAACTACCGCCATAATCTACATTTATACTAATTACATAAGTATTTCTAGGCCGTTTACAGTACGCGGTGCAAAATCTAGGCAAGAAAATAATACGAGAAGTAAAAATCACCTCAAGACTCACTTCCTCAAAATATTGGATTCAAAGTATGTCCACACAATTGTGCGCAAAAGTGCATAATTGTGACGTCGTGAAAGGTACCTTATGGCGGTTGGCGCTTACGCTATTATTAACGCCGCTCCAACATGCAACATTATTGCGGCGATTCACGGAAACGTACGAACGTGTCTTGCTATTTCAGTCAGTAACGGTACAAAAAGCACTGAGGTGGACTGGAAGTAGCATGAGAAATACGAACGTTTCCGAGAAAATACGACAGAAAACAATTATAGGTACTACATCTGTCGGCATATGCCAACAGTGCCTAAGAATAATTACACAAGGGAAAGCTAGGTCTATTCTAAATAATTATATATTCTTATAGTTTTCAGAAAATAGTTAATTGGGGGTAGCCGCTCAGGATCGCGACAAATGGAAAATTCTTATGGGATTCTTTTAAGAAGCAATTTTTGTGTATATATATATTGTATACACGGTGTAACATGAGGAAACCGAATAATTTTAACCACGCATTTCTGAGGTCAAAAGAAGGAAAAAATGTAATATATGAGTTTAGGTCAACTTCGCCAAAAAAAATTTTTTTTGTTTTCTTTTTTCAATTTTTTGAATGTATCTGTACATAAAAAATAAACGTTATTGGTAAACTTGGTACTTAAAATTGATTTTTACATTTTTTTTTCGTAAAACCTTCTTTTTGCAAAGTGTTACTTGTCACTTTTTGACATCTATCAATAAGGATATTTAGACTACGTCCCATAGCAGCAACATCACCATCAAAAAGGCATTTTACATTATGTAACAATAAAAACTTGTTTATTTTTAAATTAATATTATCTCTGAAACTAGGCGTTTTAAAAAAAAGTTTATAGGACATTTTTGTCTCTAAATATGATCAGGAATACGCTGTTAAAATTATTCGGTTTACTCATGTTACACCGTGTATATGTAATCTCGGAAACGGCTCTAACGATTTGGTATATAGGAGTTTTTGGGGGCGAAAAATGGACGTAGCTAGGTCTTATCTCTATAGCAAAACGCGCATTTTTGAGGTTTATATGTTTTCCGAACAAAGCTCGGTCTCTCAGATATTGTCCCGAGGGATAACAGGATTAGATCATCATCATCATAATTTTCTTATATGATGTCAATAATGTTAATTTTCATGGGTTTCATATGTGAAAATAACAAATGTGACTATAAGGTAGTCACCGGGCGATTCACTGGTATGTATGTCCATAGTCCCGATTGATACTGTCGTATTATTTTAATGCTCCCTAAAACTATAAAAACAGTGTACTTATATTTATTTCAATTACAATTTAAATATTCTGAATAATTATAGACGTAATGAATAGAGATTAGCACTCGAGAATCATTGGTATATTGTATATTGTTGATCAAAAGCAAGCAACATTATAAATTATAATAAATTGCCAAACACTATACTCTTGTATCTTTAGGTACTTACATAAAAGTAAACAATAGTTATTTGTTTTACAAGGGGGCAAAGTTGTTGTTTAGCCGCTCGTGCTAATATTGATACCCGAGCAAGCGAAAGATTCCAACATTGAAACGCGAGCGTAGCGAGTGGTTCGAAAAGTGGAATCTTGAGCGTTGCGAGGGTTTCAAAGCACGAGGGTTAAACAAAATTTGCCCCCGAGTGAAACACAAAATTTTTCACCACACCAAACCAAAGCAAATATTAAATGTAAAATATCAAACATAATCAAATCCAAATCAATGTTATTAAATATTTATCATCCAAAATCATCATTTAAAAGTCAATTCTACCAGCAAACATAAGAAAACAACTCAAAATATGCATTTGATTACTTTGCCTCACATGTGAATAAAATGCAACTTTGCTATCAGTTTTTGAAGTGCAAAGTAAGCCTATCCGAGCTGGTGTGGTGAAAATAATTTGTATATTTTCGGGTAGTTATAACATTTATTGATTAACCAACCAAATACAAAACCGCCGGGATCAGTCACTGAACGACCTGACTTTAACCTACATTATTTGATCATGTAATGTTTTCATCCCCCTCAACTGGCTTAAGAAGCCATTTGAGGGTAGATTTTGTTTACTCTTTTTTAAATACCTAAAGATACAGACTATAATCATTTTTAACTAAAAAGTACATATACCTTTGTTAAGGTACAATTTATTTCGGTGGGACAACATAAATAAATTAGTAAAATGTTTACAGTCAGACCATAAAAACTCTGCAGCGGATTTGATAGCCCACTCAGTGCAAGTGTCATTTTAAACGTCAAACTTCTATGAAATTATGACGTATACATAACACTTACACTGCGTGGGCTATCAAATCCGCTGCAGGCTTTTATTGGTGCGACTTTAGTATATTGTACATTAAAGATTTGCGTGTAATAGCGTAGTTATAGTAATCGCACGGTAAGATGAAGCCATGGACACACTTTACATACAAATTGTTATATTTTCGTAACTAATATTAAATTTTATTTATAATAGGAACCGTAAATAAATTACCAAAAGATACATCGGGTACTTTTATAGGTAAGTAAATTATTTCTCGAACTTTGATCTGATATCTTCGTACACAGCGAAATGTAAAAAAAATCTTCATAAGGTAGTAGTTTCGAAATAGGAAAATACTTTATTTTCTATTACGACGTATTATTTGAATATTAGCTTGAATATTTCAGGAATTAGTAATATAAGCAAAAGTTTGACATTTTTAAAAAGTGACACTAAATTAATTTTCATAGAGTATTTTTCGACTAGAAACTATTAAGTACAACTCTTTTATACGTAAGTGCAAACTAATAAATACTTTTTTTATATAGATAACAGTGCATACCTACATATAATTCCTTGTATAATGTACTTCAGTACGACTTTTAATCTAATTTCGTTAAATGGTACTTTACTATTGTGATTTCAATAAAATTTTGGCTTTCCTTATTCGGTTTCAAAATAAAATAACATTACATAGGTACAGGCGTACAGGGCCGTAGCTACGGGGGAGGGGGGATAGCATTATAGGGCAATGCCCTACCTTAAAATACCATTGCCCTGCCGTAAGAAATACCATCGACTTAAATAATATAGGTATGCGCCCTCCCTATTACTTTCAGATATAAACTTTGGAGTATAATTATATATATGAGAGAACAAGTAAAATAGCCAAAGGAATTACAAAGAGCCACATTTTTTAATATACCTTAATGTGTGAAGGTATACTTAAATCGTACCTATTGTAGACTATACTCGTATAGTTCGTTTTTTTAGCATTAGAGATAAGGTAAACAATCTTGATGTGTCTTGTATTGAAAAACACATTTTAAAAATAAGATACGGCAAATATGTAACATTAATCTAATACGATCATTTATATTTTTCTGCTTTCATAAGTAATAGTTACTAATTTTTAAAAAGCGTTTTTGAATTAAAAAACATGACGATATCGCTTACCTTCTTCCATGTTCTTTCTAATGCTAAAAAAAAGGAACTATAGCTGTCTGTGGCGTTCAACAAACTAACGTAAGTTAAAAAAAAGGTCAATCCATGACTTTTGTATCTTCAAACATAGTTTAGACATTTACCACCGATTAGTTAAGGTGGTTCTCCTTGCTCGAATTTCATACAAACTTCTTGGCACCCTAGCTCCTATTATATTGGGTTTCTTCACTTGTATATGTAATGTTTGGGTAGTATATATACTTCTGTCTTCGCTTAACGTAAAAAAATACTAGATTTTGATTAATATTATTAAGAAAAAAGCCTTTGAATATTGGTAAAAATTTGCCCCATTGCTTGTTTGTGTGAGTGATGCTTATAGTGTAGGTGTAATTCTAACATGGCGACTTCATTTGACAAGCAATCATTTTTAATTTATCAAAGGTGTAACAGATGGCACTTTAAAACCGCAACACAGATTACCTGTGTATTTTGTTTTATTTTCACTCAATAGAGGGAGATATATTTAATGCACAAAGCATGTTACGAGTATACTCATTTAAGAGTCTCCTTTCTGATATAATTTCATTCCCAGATTTAATATAACTTAATAATTATTATGATTATTACACAATAAAATACATTTATATATTTATAGAAAGGTCAGTCCAAACAATCATTCGCGTTACGGTCGTCCACCGAAAACCCTTGTGAATTCTGCTTTCGTTTCGGTAGAAATATAAATGTTCTCTGGAAAAGCCTATATTTATTGTAACAATGATTTTTAAACTAAAATACCTAGCTATATTTTTCTCAAAAATATATAGGTATGTGGAGAAAAATGTCATCTTCTTGTAAATAAACAAGATTCTATAATATCTTCTGCTTGTGCATAACAATAACATTAGTAGATGATATTTTTAGGGTTCCGTACCCAAAGGGTAAAATGGGACCCTATTACTAAGACTTCGCTGTTCGTCCGTCTGTCCGTCTGTCTGTCACCAGGCTGTATCTCACGAACCGTGAGAGCTAGACAGTTGAAATTTTCACAGATGATGTATTTCTGTTGCCGCTATAACAACAAATACTAAAAACAGAATAAAATAAAGATTTAAATGGGGCTCCCATACAACAAACGTGATTTTTGACCAAAGTTAAGCAACGTCGGGAGTGGTCAGTACTTGGATGGGTGACCGTTTTTTTTTTGCTTTTTTTTTGTTTTTTTTGCATTATGGTACGGAACCCTTCGTGCGCGAGTCCGACTCGCACTTGCCTGGTTTTTTTCAAAAATGCTGCCTTTCACCCGAGTTAAAACACTCTACTTTTCATTTCGCATACGAGGAAAGTAAAATGCATGTGTTTTTTTAAATACATTTTTATAGTAGGTATTTTTGAGAGTAGGTATTTTCAATTAACAATTTGGCCAAAATCGTAAATTGAATCGTTATTTATGGAATGGGGAGTCAAATATCAGAATGGAAATTGTATAACAAATCCATTTATACCCAAATTTCAATTGCTTATTGTAAAAAGAATAAAAAAATCGTACTTGGAATTGGAACCTAAACTGCTCTAGTGCAGAAACGTATCATTTCCTGCACACCTTTTACAACAACAATGACCCTCTTTCATATATTCGGTCAAATTGTGCTTTTTGAAAAACTAATTATAGCCAGCCTTTTATGAATGTAGTATGATACCTTAGGGTATGGTGCTTTACGCACACTAGCGTCCCTTACCCTCCCCCTGACGCAACCCCCCCTTTTTGCATGAAATATGTCCCGGTTCACAGTTTTTTACATTTTTTGAGGAAAGTATACATTTTAGGAAAAAAGTGTCAATAAAAGAAATAATCCTTAATAAATTCTTAATAAAAAAGGTCATATTCATTTTTTTTATATGGTGCACCTAATTCATGTATTAGCTTGTCAAAATTCGAAATAACATAGTTTTTACTTAGGGTTCGAAACTCCTTATTATACACGGTGTAACCAGGGCCGGATTAACCCTAAGTCAAAGTAGGCAACTGCCTAGGGGCCCCGCCTCGGCTAGGGGGCCCCGGCTCGTCTAGGGGGCCCCGGCGGCTCACCGTGCACCAAATAAAATTTTCTTCCATAGGGTCCTAATTCATGAGTAATTTTTTAATTCTTATAATGAGTATACTTTGTTATTGTTTTTTTCGATCCATTCTTTAAATTAATGAAATACTGTAATAAAATTGAAGCAATACGTTACAGTTTACGGGGCGTATTCTGCGTACCTATTGTAAAGTTGTAATAATAGAGATTTTCAAGAAAAATAGTTAATTTTTTTTCGAACAACCAACAACTTTTAGGTTAGTTCGACTCAGAATCACGAGGACTATTGATTAAAACAAAGAAAAAGAAAGAAGACGAACGTGTCCCCAGTTTTTCATAGGAATGCTCGACCTTTAGCCTCACTTTTTACCTCAATTTACCATTGGTTTGTGTTCCACATCTCCTCTACTTCAGCTTAGCCTTTGGCCTCGCTGCGCCAAGCTTGGCCTGCGGTCTCGCTTTTTAATACAATAGACATTGGTTCGTGTCTGTGCTCAACTAAGTATATATCCTGAAACCTGATGAAGCACGGCTTCGCATGAAAGCTTGCCTCACTGGGGAGTTCGGACTTTTAGGCCCTGATGAAGATCGATACCCGGCCTTTTAACACGTTTTCACAATTTGTGAAAAAAAATTCGCGCTCGCTGCGCTCGCGTTTATTTTTGGTTCTTTAGTTGTATCATCGACATGTTAGCTTGACTGGTGAATGAATAGAGTTAGACCAAAGTATGCAATGATTTTGATAGCATACGCAGTGCAAGTATTATTTATACGTCATAATTTCATAGAAGTTTTGACGTTTAAAATAACACTTGCACTGCGAGTGCTATCAAAATTGTTACAGCCTTATCTTGGTCTAACTCTAGTAATTTAAGTGATTTTAACATAACATCACTATGATATGGATAGGGATTCTAATCATGTGGCTCGGCGTTTGATCTTATGGTCGGACAATCGCTGTTCAGCCTCGCAAAATATTAACTATTGCGAAAATCAACTTTGCGGCACTATAGTTGAGCTTAGCTTTCCTCGCTTAAAATTTGCCAATAGAGGTAGATAGGAAAGTGACGCTGAAGCTCACATCTTTGGTATTCCACTGGAAATTGACCTTAAGCCTAACGGGCTCTCCCCACACTTGACGCGACGCGGAATCGGCCAAAACCGATAGAATAAGCTTTAAGTCCACGCAATAAGAGCGAAAAAGACATCGTTCGATTAAGATCGGCTTGGCCGACGCTGAAGATTGAAATTATAACGCAAATTTATTTCCCTGTACTGAATATGCTGTGTGCAGAATTGACTGTGGGGGCCCCAAGCCTCGTACTGCCTAGGGGCCCCGACATGCTTAATCCGGCCCTGGGTGTAACATGAGGAAACCGAATAATTTTAACCAGTGTTGCCAGGGCTCTGGAGTCATAAGTTACGTTTCGTTTCCCTAAAAGTCACGTTTTTGCTGCCTAAGTCACATTTTTATATTATTGTATTGTATGGGTAGGTAAATCGATTTTGTTAGAAGAAATTCAGAAAATAATATACAGGGCCTTTTTTGGACAGCTAGCCACATTGTGCGAGGTGATTACTTGATTAGGTAGGTCATACTGAACAACTTTTTCTATGAAACTAACCCCGAAATCCCAATAAAAACTACGGAACCCTAAAAATGGTTGACTGTACAGTCGGTTTACGGCCGATAATTTTGCGTGATAACGTCATAAGAAAACGTGGCCGTAACATTACCATGGAGATCTGTCCATAACGTGACACTTTTTCGTGCATGCTACCGGTGTTCATCGATTTATAAGACGTTATCACGTCAAAAAATTGGCTTTCCCATAGAAATTTCGACATCCACTCGACTAAAATGTATGAAACGGCAAAAAAAATTTTATGATTTCGGAGTTGGTCCCATAGAAAAAGTTGTTCAGTATGGCCTACCTAATCACCTCGCACAATATGGCTAGTTGTTCAAAAAACGCCCTCTATTTCACAAAAAATCTACTAACTATACATGAGTTTTAGGGTTCCGTTCCTCAAAAGAAAAAAACGGAACCCTTATAAGATCACTCGTGCGTCTGTCTGTCTGTCTGGCCGTCGGTCACAGCCTAGTTTCACGGAAACTACTGGACCAAAGAAGTTGAAATTTGGTACACATATGTAAATTAGTGACCCAAAGACGGACATGTACCGTAAACAAATGAATTTTAAGCAAGCACTTTTGGGGGGTAAATGAGAAAGTTACAAATTAAGTTCCAAGGGTTCCGTACATTACCCAATTTTTAACAATGTACTTTTAAAAGTGAAACGTGAGTGAATTGCCTTTAAAAAAAACCCGTAGGTGTCGGATCAAAAACGAAGTAATTAGTCCGACTCACGCTTGACTGCATATTTCTAACAGGTTTTCCTGTCATCTATAGGTAAAAAACTAGTTTGTAAAATTTTAGACCAAGTAGTCTCGGAGATAAAGGGGGAATGGTAATTTTTTTTGGATATTTTCTTAAATAACTTCTAAACTATTTATATTAAAATTACATAAGTTATATATTTAAAATTCTCAAAATGAGCTCTTTCATTTGATATGTAACACGATATAGTTTAAAGTACATTATTTTTTAATTTTCTCCTTAACCCCCCAAAAGTGGCCTCTATGTTTAGAATTCATTTGTTTACGTAAAATGTCCGTCTTTGGGTCACAAATTTACATATGTGTACCAAATTTCAACTTAATTGGTCCAGTACTTTTGGAGAAAATGGGCTGTGACAGACGGAGAGACAGACGCACGAGTGATCCTATAAGGGTTTCGTTTTTTCTTTTGAGGTACGGAACCCTAAAAGTATAGGTATGCGTAAATAATTTACCCCCGGATAAAAATAACACAGTAATGGTTTTTTAGCGCTCAAAAATCTCAAAATAACTGATGCAGTGCAATGAGTAGTACAGACTAAAAATAAAAGAAATGAATCATTTCACTAAAAATAATAACTACTACTACTGTCAAACTAAATAACACCGTCATGTTAAGGTAACATGTCTCATATTATACTACCACGACTATTATAATAAACATGATGGTGGATGTCAGTGCAAGTGTCAACTTGGGTGCGTTTACTGCGTTCCTAAATAATAATTCCTAAAAAAAATTGCAGAACTAAACTTGTCCAAAACTCGACTAGCTTCAAAAGTCACAAAAATTGCCTCAAGATCGTAAGTCACACTCATGTCACACGAGAAGGCGAAAATTCACGAAAAATGTGACTTTTGTGACCATCTGGCAACACTGATTTTAACAGCGTATTCCTGATCACATTTAGCGACAAAAATGTCCTATAAACTTTTTGAAATTCGCCTAGTTTCAGAGTTAATACCAATTAAAAAAAAACAAGTTTCTATTGTTACATAGTTCAAAACGCCTTTTTGATGGCGATGTTGCTACTATGGGATTTAGTCTAAATATCCTTATTGATATGTCAAAAAGTGACAAGTAACACTTTGCAAAAACTAAGTTTTACGAAAAAAAAACCATTTTAAGTGACAAGTTTACCAATAGCATTTAATTTTTATGTACAAATTCATTCATAAAATTAAAAAAAAAAACAAAACAAAAATTTTTTTTTTGCGAAATTGACCTTAACACATATTACATCTTTTTCATATCTCATGCTCTGAAAGTGGGTCGTTGATGTTCTAAAAGGTGCGCAGAAAGTGATACGTTTATGCTCTAGTGCAGAAAAGTGGTGTACTCCTCTGCGTCCCCGTTCCACGAACAACTGGGTGGAAACAAAATGGAAAAATAGTGTCTTTATTTCCTCGCCTGGAACAATTGGTAATTGTTTAATTTTACTAATCCCACGTTGATCCTTTTTTTATAAAAAACGATGTAAGTGAATTGTTAAAAACAAATTATTCTTGATTTCTTTCGTTGAATTCTATTTACTCGATTACATAAGGCGGGAACCAAAAGGAATACACCAAAAATATTTTTTTAAACCATACACTTGCGTAAAAGAGCAAAGGCAGAATCTTAGACAGCCACAGTTAAATGTTTGTACGATATTAAATTGATTTTTAAAGTTATTTAGCACTATATTCATGAAAATAAAATAAAATACAAGATAAAAATTACTTATATTATTAATTAAATTGTTATTTAATATTTAAAATACTTTTATTATGCTATTACGGTGCGGCGCACCAAAGTCGCGGTGCGGTCCGGTAGTCTATTGCGGCTTTTAGAACGAAAAAGTATAAAATTAAAAAGTAAGAGGCAATCCCGCTGATTTTCATACTATAATGAACAAACCATTTTAAAATTACTGCAGTTTGTTAAAAATGTGTGTTTTCGTAAATATTGCATCTAAATCTAAATGATTTTCGCTAGGGGTTATTAATCTCTTCACACATGTAAAGTCTCCGATTGCAAGTAAGTCCTAAGGAAAATAAATCATGGCCGTAGATCTATTAGGTACTGATTTTGCGAAATTGCCTTGTCTTGTTTGGTTTCCTCGCATTCGATATGAAAAGTAGAGTGTTTAACTCGGGTGAAAAGCACCATTTCTATCTCGGACTATTGGCGCTCTCACTGCGTTCGAGCGCCAAACTACCTCGACAGAAATGGGTGCCTTTCAACCCTTGGTTAACAATCTACTATTCCTTTATTTGACCTCATGTATACATTTTAGGATAAAAGTGTCAATGAAAGAAATAGTTCCTTATTAAATTCTTAGTAAAAAAGGTTATATTCATTTTATAACACTTATTATACAAGTGTCCTCAAGAAATGCGAAAGATTTAATTTCTGAGGTCAAAAGAAGGAAAAAATGCATGTATGAGTTTAGGTCAATTTCGCCGAAAACAATGTTTTTTATTGTTTTTAGGGTTCCGTACCTCAAAAGGAAAAAACGGAACCCTTATAGGATCACTCGTGCGTCTGTCTGTCTGTCCGTCTGTCACAGCCGATTTTCTCCGGAACTACTGGACCAATCAAGTTGAAATCTGATACACATATGTAAGTTTGTAAACAAATGAATTTTAAACATGGGGCCACTTTTGGGGGGTAAATGAAAAGTTCAAAAATAAAAATGTTCAATCTATATCATGTTACATATGAAATGAAAGAGCTTATTGTAAGGATCTCAAATATATATTTTTTAGAATTTTCGAATAAACAGTTTAGAAGTTATTCAAGAAAATAGACAAAAAATGACTATTCCCCCCCCCCACCTTTATTTCCGAAACTACTAGGTTTAAAATTTTGAAAAAATACATAAAATAGGTCTATACCTATGACAGGAAAACCTATTAGAAATGTACAGTCAAGCGTGAGTCGGACTTAATTACAGTTTTTGATCCGACTCCTACGGATTTTTTAAAAATTTCACTCACGTTTCGCATAAATAATGTTTAGTTTTAAGTTTATAAAATACATATGTATGTTAGTCTGTAAGGTATTTGTAATATGGGCCTTGTTCCCTGAATTAAATATCTAAATAAATAAAATGAAAAATACATTGTTAAAAATTGTGTAATATACGGAACCCTTGGAACGCGAGTCCGACTCGCACTTGGCCGCTTTTTTTTATTTTTTGAATACATATATGTATGTACATAAAAAGTAAATGTTATTGGTAAACTTGTCAGTTAACATGGATTTTTACTTTTTTTTCGTAAAACATAGTTTTTGCAACGTGTTACTTAATTGTCACTTTTTGACATATCAATAAGGATATTTAGACTAAATCCCATAGTAACAACATCGCCATCAAAAAGGCGTTTTGAACTATGTAACAATAGAAACTTGTTTTTTTTTTAATTGGTGTTAACTCTGAAACTAGCCGCATTTAAAAAAAGTTTATAGGACATTTTTGTCTCTAAATATGATCAGGAATACGCTGTCAAAATTATTCGGTTTCCTCGTGTTACACCGTGTATAATAAATGAGTTTCGAATCCTAAGTAAAAACTATGTTATTTCGAATTTTAACAAGCTAATACATGAATATGGTGCATCATGTAAAAAAATGAATATGACCTTTTTTATTAAGAATTTATTAAGGATTATTTCTTTCATTGACACTTTTCCTAAAATATATACTTTCCTCAAAAAATGTAAAAAACTGTGAACCGGGACATATTTCATGCAAAAAGGGGGGGTTGCGTCAGGGGGAGGGGAAGGGACGCTAGTGTGCGTAAAGCACCATACCCTAAGGTATCATACTACATTCATAAAAGGCTGGCTATAATTAGTTTGTCTTCCCCATACATTAGAACACAATTTAACCGAATCAATAGCATGAGAAATGAAACGGATATTTCTTGTTTTCTTTGCATTAGCATTTTTCTCTCGATAATTTAATCAATTTGCAACATAAGTAGAAGAATCCTCCTATATCCATAAATATCAAAATATAAAAGGACATACAGAAGATTTCCCCGTGCGACGTTGCCAATTGGTTTAAAGTACAACATGCTCGCAACGTTTGAATGTCAATAAGTCGACAATGAAAAATTATATTTCAAATCAATTCAAACTTGATATTTTTGACAGTAATGGGTTACTTAAATAAGAAGGCATTTTTCGCCCGAGTCTGCTATGGTCAAATGGTCTAGTGGCGTTTAGCTATTGAGTATAAGTCTATACAAGTTGAACAGCATGACAGGGGTTCAAACCACGAACAAAGACTCATTTCTTTTTGTATTTATTTATTTATTTTATTTCATCTTTTTGGTAATTTTATATGCCTTACTTTAAAAGTTATTTTAAGTAAATGTGTTGTATTTGATTATTTCATGTAGGTATATCATTTCAATAAAATTTTGGAAACTTTTATTTTATACCTGGTCAAGCAAATCTTGTCAGTAAAAAAAGGCGCGAAATCCAAATGTTCTATGAACGATATCCCTTCGCGCCTACATTTTTCAAATTTGCCGCCTTTTTCTACTGACAAGATCTGCTTGACCAGCTATACTTCGTCGATAGTTGACTTCTTATGTACCTATTCTGCGATCCTAATTAGCCTCATGCATGACTTTTTTTAAATTATTTTAATCATTATTTGTGACGTTCCACGGGAAAAGGTACCTTATGAGGGTTTCTAGTTTCGGAGATATGAAATGTTTTGTAAAGAGGTGAAAAAATGCTCAATTTTTTTTTATTGTGTGATCTGAAACCTTAATGCGTAACGTTTGTTTACCTGTTTTTATTTTTGTTATAAGTTAGTTATAAGCCTAGTAATGTCGTCTCAGAGTTTAGTCGAAAAGGTACCTTATGGAAAAAAGATTGAAAATTCCCAAAAAAAACTAGTCAATACGGGAAAAGAAGTTTGGTAGAGAACTGTATTAGCATTCTGCAAAACTAATTTGATAATTTCAGTTCTGGTTGGGGCGCCTAAGCAAATATTATAACCGTACATCGACCGACTTCACAAATCCAAGTAGCTTGCTATTATACCAAAGTTACTCTCGTCAAGTCTTTCTTAACTAGTATAATCTTCATTTAGTTTGGTCGCATGCAATAAATCAGCCATTGGTTTGCTGAAAAATGCCAATACCCGACGCATTACCTTATGGAATATCTGAGGTCATTGAACCTCAATGCCGCTTGTCTTCAATGGCAACCAAAATATATTATTGATAAGAAATAGACGACTTATACCATCTTTACCCCAAAATATTATTAGTTTATCCTAACTGTTCCATCATCATCATGCCTCATCAATCTCATCATGTAACTTAACCACAAGGTACCTTTTCATTACATACAAATTATTGGTCTTTTTTAAGATTATTATGACGAAGAACTAATTAAATTTGTGTCAGTTTAATGTAAATTAATATTTTCTATTCATAAAAGATAAACTTCAATGTGATTGATGTTTTGTAGTGATGTATTATTAGATTTATTTCCATAAGGTACCTTTTCGTAAATGTATGGAGCAAATACTGTAATTGTTATGTAAGTTTAAAGTGGCATAAGGGGTTAAATATAGTATTTAGTTGGGGTTTTAGGATTTATTTCATTTGAATGACAGAATTTCTTTCATATGTGCTCAGAAATATTGATTGTGTGTTACATTCAAAGTAAATATATTCAATTTTCTGATTTTATGTGAAAAAGTCAGAAAATACATTTTCACCTCTAAATCGGTATGGTTTTTTGCTTAAACTGTCTCTCAGTGTCGTTTTCTAATAGATACAATTTAAATCTTGAGAGCTCATTGCAATCAATCGTGAAAATGAAATAAAACTTTATTTTCAAGAGATTGGTTAGTATACACATAAATCAGTCGATATCAAAGGCTTCTATTTGCATTACAGAACAAGTCGCAACATTTTTTAAATCTCAGATATATAAGGTATTATTATTTGTAGTCAACTATGTAACTTACTTCAGGAACATAGTTTTTTAGGCGGCTAAACTTAAAACTGCTCTATCGTAAAGTTGCTCATTTCACAACATTATTTTCAAAAAATCATATCTCTGTAACTACGCAACTTAGAAGGTTGATCTTTTGTGTTATCGATAGCTTATTTATTGTAGATTACTGGGGTATGCATAACTCCATACCCGCCATAAGGTACCTTTGCCCGTGGGACGTCACATTTATATCCTTTGAAAACCGGAAAATAAAAATACTTTTATAAATCTTCCCATAATATTATTAAAAAATAATTAAAATACTGAAAATGTTTTACTTACGTAAGTTTAGTTTCGAAGAATAACATACGCTTAAAATAATTCAAAAGAGAATGCTAAAATTATAAAATAAAAAAAAATTGGCATTGTCGGGGTTTGAACCATGTATCTTAGCTACAATCTGATTTTTTTCAAAATAGAGGCTTCGGGTGCCACGAGCACATGACAGTTGATGGTCGAAAACATTAGTTGCTTCTGAATGCCTTGTAATTCTTAATCGTTGCTCAAACAAGAATTTATTATTTAATTTCCAATCTTTTTTCAACAATAAACATTTCATCCGCTGCGCCCTCTAGGTTACTTTACTGTAACATTACGAATCTGCTGACATTTGACACTGACTTTAAGGTGACTTTAAGTACGTAAGTGTGCGTGAATGCAAGAAATTGCAATATTTTGCAGTTGGATTCCGATAATAACGAAATGAGACAATGTTGAGTTGAACATGTCTCGATTTGGATGTAGTATTTTTTATATTTTTCGGACATATCAACACATCTTATGAAACTTTGTATTTTGGGAGAAATAGTGAAAATCTACAATTCGTGCACAGTGACGCCATCTTTTGGCTGATAATCGGCATCCCATCCCTAGACATCCACCTTAAGCTAAAATTTTCCTGTATCACTAAATCTAGACTAAGGTCTCATTCAGAGGGGTGCAAGAACTCGCGTGCGGGTTTCATTACATTGTGGTATTATATCGTTCGGCTGAATTGGGTTTAAAGGGGCCCACTGATTACCAGTCCGCCGGACGATATCGGTCTGTCAGTTAAACGCAAAATTTGACAGCTCCGAACAACTGACAGGCTGATATCGTCCGGCGAACTGGTAATCTGTGGGCCCCTTAAGTAACCTCAATATTCTGCCAATGTAACTAAAATCGCATGCGAGTTTGCGCACCTATTTAGTGAGCCCTAACGGTCAAACTAGCACATTTTGTCAGGATGGAATCCTAAGTCAGCTACAGACTGATTTACCACAGTTGCTGCCGCAAAGATTAAAGGAATGAGGTTTGAATGCAATAAAGAAATTATGATTAATCAACACTCAGATACCGGTTACAGTTTCAATCATGTATGTACCTACATGACGTAAAACCATTTTATATGGGTTTGCTTATGAAATAATTTGTAAATATATGTTATCTGTAATTGATTTGGTTTTGGTTAAAACTATATAAATGGCTGTAGGTAATTATAAATTTGATAATTTTAATAAAATGTTAAAGTTTTATAGTTTTCAATGTATCTACATATTTTTTAAGATGCCTTTATGGATTTGCATGCTTTGTACACAGCTGAAAAGGTGAAACATAATACTGTATAACAATAAGACCTGTAATTACCCCTTTTTGCAAATAAATAATTTGTTTGTTTTGTTTGAAAATGGTTAATTAAAAACTTGTTTCTGAAGGTTTAATACGAAGTTTTTTTAGATTCATTATTTTTTTAGCGGCTTTCGATCCGTCGACTGGACAGAAACGGCTTTGGACAGAGTAGCATGGCGGTCTTTGGTGTCGGAGGCCAAGATCCACCTCGGGTCGTTGCGCCACACAGCAGTAAATAAGTATGTTTTATAGATCGAACCAGTAAAATCTATATCAATAAAGTACGGTTCTCACCGAACGGGCGGTGTCGGAGCGAGAACATTTGTACGGCCGCAAGCCGATCGGCTTAAATCGTTATTCATAAATTTATTTTCAACCGGTTTCGAACTTTCATTCGCTCATTCAATTCTTTCACACCAGCGTTGGTAAATCGGTCTGCAATACTGTATAGGAACTGACATACACACATACGCACAGTTACACGCAACAGCTACTGTAAAATTTGTATTTGATTTTGTAGAAATTTGGAAAAATTTAATACTATGTTTACAGTATAATTTTTATTGGCATTTTTTATATAATACTAACGGTCCTACATTTGTATTTTGAATTTCAATGATATAATTCGAAATTTGATAAAAAAGGATAAAGTACTGGAAGACCGGTTTAAGTATGAATCAACTTCTCAGTTAAAAACCAAAATATGTGGAATAAAAAGTAAATTACATAAATCATCTTAGGGCCCCCCCACATCTAGCGTCTTTCGAGCGTCGGCGTCTGTCGGCGTCTGGTCAGTGATATGGAAAATGACGTCGCTGCGCAGTTGCGTCGACGCTGCGTCGACGTTGCGTCGAGCAGCGGCCTTAGAATTGTAGACGCCGACGCTCGAAAGACGCCAGATGTGGGGGGGCCCTTAACACTTGTATTTAAACGTCACAGAAAAAATACCGGTAAACCGATTACTTAAGTAGTGTAATTAAACCGGTTTTTTATAATAACCTGATGTACTTTACGGCGTTATTATGTTCGTTCGTTTTCATAATTCTACTTACAGTCTCCATTTGATATATCGGAACGGCCGAGGCGAGACAATAGAAGCGTGTTCAGATATTATCGAGCACCTAGGCTGCTCCGATATATCTGGTGGCGACTGTACAAACAAAAATGTCGGAAGGTCGTTTTTCATTCATTAAAGGTCGTAAGTAACAACAATAGCCAAATCGCTCTTACTGCTATCGTCACAAGGTTGAAAATCCGGTCATTTGAGTAGCTTCTCCTGTTCGTCGCGTGCGCCGATGTAGTAATTGTTCCGTTCAGAAGAGCAGTCAGAGCGAGACAGGAACGAGTTATCTATTCCGTAACTAGTTACGAAATTGGTAATACCCTAAAATTAAATTTCTTTCACGACCTGTGGCGAAAGTTTGAATATCGCTAAGTATTTAAAGGTCGTAAGTAACAACAATAGCCAAATCGCTCTTACTGCTATCGTCACAAGGTTGAATACCCGGTCATTTGAGTAGCTTCTCCTGTTTGTCTCGCGCGGCGATGTAGTAACTGATCCGTTCAGAAGAGCAGTCAGAGCGAGACAGGAACGAGTTATCTATTCCGTAACTAGTTACGAAATTGGTAATACCCTAAAATTAAATTTCTTTTCACGACCTGTGGAGCAAGTTTGAATATCGCTAAGTAATTAAAGGTCGTAAGTAACAACAATAGCCAAATCGCTCTTACTGCTATCGTCACAAGGTTGATAATCCGGTCATTTGAGTA
Organism: Cydia fagiglandana; assembly: GCF_963556715.1. Lineage (NCBI taxonomy): Eukaryota > Metazoa > Arthropoda > Insecta > Lepidoptera > Tortricidae > Cydia > Cydia fagiglandana. The sequence goes on from NC_085955.1 coordinate 5,270,784, forward strand.
GCTTTTCTTGTTCCGTTCGAGACAGCAGTCAGACCGAGACACTAGTTAATATTTCGTAACTAGTTGCGAAATTGGTAATACCCTAAAGTTCCATTACACGATCGCATTACCCTCGGAAGTTGCTCTTACTACGTTGGTTTTTCATTCATTAAAGGTCGTAAGTAACAACAATAGCCAAATCGCTCTTACTGCTATCGTCACAAGGTTGAAATTCCGATCATTTGAGTAGCTTCTCCTGTTCGTCTCGCGCGGCGATGTAGTAACTGTTCCGTTCAGAAGAGCAGTCAGAGCGAAACACGAACGAGTTATCTATTTCGTAACTAGTTGCGAAATTGGTAATACCCTAAAATTAAATTTCTTTTCACGACTTGTGGCGAAAGTTTGAATATCGCTAAGTAATTAAAGGTCGTAAGTAACAACAATAGCCAAATCGCTCTTACTGCTATCGTCACAAGGTTGATTATCCGGTCATTTGAGTAGCTTCTCCTGTTCGTCGCGTGCGCCGATGTAGTCGCCGTTCCGCTCGGGGGAGCACACGTCGGGACGGGGGGCGAAGGAGGAGCGGGTGTGCGGGGACGCGGACACGGGGAGGGGGTTGGGGGATACCTGGGGGGAAAGAGGTATTGCAATAGTTATTTGTTTTACAAGGGGGCAAAGTTATTGTTTAACCGCTCGTGCTAATATTGATACCCGAGCAAGCGAAAGATTCCAAAATTGAACCACGAGCGTAGCGAGTGGTTCGAAAAATGGAATCTTGAGCGTTGCGAGGGTTTCAACGCACGAGGGTTAAACAAAATTTGCCCCCGAGTGAAACACAAAATTTTTCACCACACCAACCCGAGGCAAATATTAAATGTAAATTCAAACCATATCAAATCCAAATGAATGTTATTAAATATTTATCATCCAAAATCATAATTTAAAATTCAATTCTACCAGCAAACATAAGAAAACAACTCAAAATTTGCATTTGATTACTTTGCCTCACATGTGAATAAAATGCAACTTTGCTATCAGTTTTTGATGTGCAAAGTAAGCCTTTCCGAGCTGGTATGGTGAAGATATATATTTGTACGATTATAAGCTAACATGCACATATAATGACCGGTCTGGTTTATAGTTCGTTTTTTTTTGGATTAGAAATATGGTAAACAATCTTGACGTGTCTTTTTATTAAAACATATTGAAAAAGCTTTAAAAAATTAGTTCATATCTAGACACGCGGCAGCGTGTCAAGCAAAGGAACTGGCTAGCCAGCGCCGAGTGTAATATTACACGAACCACTTGGTGCCACTTTTGACCCTTCTATAACTCAAAACATCTTTGACGTAAACACATAAAACTACGTGTGTTTAATTATATCCATAAGGATATCTAGAAGCCCAAATTTCATGAAGCTAGCTCAAACGGTTATAAAGGTATGAAGGTGAAAAAGTCGTAAATTTTAAGACTGACTTATGACTTATAGTACCTAAACCTAACCTACTTCCAGATGACCTAGAAGGATGAAATTTGGAATCCAGCTTGGGTATTGTGTGTAACCGTAGGAAAAAATCTAAAAATAAAATAAAGTTAAAAAATAGGGGGGGTCCCCATACAAAAAAACCACTTTTTATTGGGACTGACATATAAGTACCTAAACCTAACCTACTTCCAGATGACCTAGAAGGATGAAATTTAGAATCCAGCTCGGTTATTGTGTGTAACCGTAGGAAAAAATCTAAAAATAAAATAAAGTTTAAAAATAGGGGGGGGTCCCCATACAAAAAAACCATTTTTTATTGGGACTGACATATAAGTACCTAAACCTAACCTACTACCAGATGACCTAGAAGGATGAAATTTGGAATCCAGCTCGGTTATTGTGTGTAAGCGTAGGAAAAAATCTAAAAATAAAAAAAAAGTTAAAAAATAGGGGGGGTCCCCATACAAAAAAATATTTTTTTAGTGTAGCGTTGGAACCGTTACAAGCAGATATTTGAAACTACCCCAATATATGTATTATTATATTTGCTATATTAAAATAAAGTTTAGTCAAAAAATAAGTGGTGTCCCCATACAAAAAACTTGTAATACGCTCTAAACAACCGGCCAACGGTGTGTCGTCGGCGGCGCGCGGCACCACATAATTATACAAAGAACAGAAGTAAAAACCATACAGCGGAAACACAAGAAAAAACATTAAATCTCAATACCTGCCTAGTTTTCTTTACAAAAAGTATTGATATCCCACCAAAAACATAAATGTAAAAAAGGAGAGCCAAGTTCAATGCAAAAATTATGCTTGGCTGTGGGGCTCGCCGCAAAAAGAATGGAGATCTAAATGAGTGCCACTGCCAAGTTCTATGCAAAATCCAAATATGTATTTATAGGAACAAAATAACATTATAAACAAGTATTAAACTCTATTTCTTTGCTTTATTGGATACCTATAACAATTCCTGTTATTTAAAAAAATGTGAGATCTTAAAGTAGGTTAGATTTGGCTTGGCCAGGTTTTATCAGAATTACAATATATATAAAATGATTGATATAATGAAAACTGGCCAAGTCAAATCTAACCTACTTTAAGATCTCACATTTTTTTAAATAACAGGAATTGTTATAGGTATCCAATAAAGCAAAGAAATAGAGTTTAATACTTGTTTATAATGTTATTTTGTTCCTATAAATACATATTTGGATTTTGCATAGAACTTGGCAGTGGTACTCATTTAGATCTCCATTCTTTTTGCGGCGAGCCCCACAGCCAATCATAATTTTTGTATTGAACTTGGCTCTCCTTTTTTACATTTATGTTTTTGGTGGGATTACTTATGTAAGCAAAAGAATGTAAAAGATCGTATATGATTTATAATTCTAACATATTTGCTGTGACTTATTTTTCAATTGTGTTTTTCAATAAATAGACATGTCAAGATCTTCTTCTTCTTCTTCCTCGCGTTATCCCGGCATTCTGCCACGGCTCATGGGAGCCTGGGATCCGCTTGACAACTAATCCCATGATTTGACGTAGGCACCAGTTTTACGAAAGCGACTGCCATGATGCCATCTGACCTTCCAACCCAGAGGGTAAACTAGGCCTTATTGGGATTAGTCCGGTTTCCTCACGATGTTTCCCTTCACCGAAAAGCGAATGGTAAATATCAAATGATATTTCGTACATAAGTTCCGAAAAACTCATTGGTACGAGCCGGGGTTTGAACCCGCGACCTCCAGATTGCAAGTCGCACGCTCTTACCGCTAGGCCACCAGCGCTCCATAGACATGTCAAGATCGCTTACCTTATACTTCGTTTTTTTTAGCATTAGAAATTAGGTAAACAATCTTGATGTGTCTTTTAATTGAAAAACACATTTTAAAAATAAGTTACGGCAAATATGCAACAATTATGAATCTAATACGATCATTTATATTCTTCTGCTTTCATAGGTAATAGTTTTATATTTTTATAAAGCGTTTTACAATTAAAAGACACGTCAAGATCGCTTACCTTCTTGCAAGTTCTTTCTAATGCTAAAAAAAACGAACTGTAGTGGATAGTGTAGTGCCCTACTTGTGAAGCCGATGGTCCTGGGTTCGAATCCCGGTAAGGGCATTTATTTGTGTGATGAACATTTTGAAGTAAAACTATTTTTGTTCTTAATTTATTGAATAAGATTGTTATACCTGTCTTGACGGAGTCTTGTGTTCCCCACTGATGCTTATATCCTCATCAACTGACTGCAGCAACTGCAAAAAAGACATAGACATTTAGTAAAGGGACCCACAGATTAACAGTCCGCCGGACGGTATCGGCCTGTCAGTTGTTCGGAACTGTCAAAATTTTGTTCTAACTGACGGGCCGATACCGTCCGGCGGACTGTTAATCAGTGGGCCCCTTTGCTGTTGTAGACTTTTAGCACATTAATTTATTTAGAAATGGAACATTCTAGTAATTCGGTCAAAACATATTGCATTGATTATTTTCTAAATGAAGCCTAAGCAAAAGAGATTTGATGGTACTGTCATCATTCGACGCGACAGGTATAGAGTCAGACCAAGAAAAGTCTGCAGCGGATTTGATAGCCCACGCAGTGCAAGTCTTATTTTAAACGTCAAACTTCTGTGAAATTATGATGTACAAATAACATTGACACTGCGAGGGCTATCAAAATCGCTGCAGACTTTTCGTGGCTTAACTTTAGTTGAGTTACTGGTTCCTAAAACGAGAATAAAAGAAACCGGACGGAGTTCCGAACTTTTTAGTATTTGTTGTTATAGCGGCAACAGAAATACATCATCTGTGAAAATCACGGGTCTGACTATCATGGTTCGTGATACAGCGTGGTGACAGACAGACTGACGGACAGTGGAGTCTTAAACTGCAAAACGTAATTTAAAACCAAAAAAAGTAAGAAAATGTTGCCACTGCAATAATTAGTTTGTAAAATAGTAAATTTAATAAATAATCTCGCTAAGATAATTTATTTATTAGTAATTTTAGTCCTAAGACGATTAATCTGAATTTATTATTTCCGGAAATAGTAATCACATATACAAACATATTAAAAATTGTACGTCACAAAAAATAAATCACACTTGAAACTAATTACTGCTACTTAACCTTAACCTAACCAAGCTATAACTAGATAAAACGTCCTACGATTTAAAAAAGTACTTTTTTTTTACATAAATACAACACGCGCTAGTAAAAAGTGGCAACATTTTCTTACTTTTTTTGGTCTTGAATTACGTTTTGCAGTATAGTAATAGGGTCCCGTTTTTACCCTACGGAACCCTAAAAAGTAATTACGAAACAAAATAAGACCTCCAAGTCAAGTCTGGTCCTTCTCCAAAATCCTCAATATCCTCGACAGTTTCCTCAGAACCAGTTCATCCATCTCTATCCGTTTCCTCTCCAGCTCTGAGCGCTGGTCGACCGGGCCCGGGCCCAGGTGGGAGTCGCTCGGGGACAGGTGGTGGAAGCTGAGCAGGGAGGAGTCGGTGTGGAACGTGGTCTTCTTCTTTTTAATTTGGTCTAGAAGGTAGGTAAGGTTGGAGCTTGTGTACTCGATAAATGTGTCTAACTGTACTACAAAAATTCGGGTCTCTAGTTTCCCAAATAGTTTTAAGTCATAATGTATTGTTTGTCCGAATTTTCGTTAGTCATAAGTAATTGGTTTTTCTCAGAAACGTGTAGCTTTTCAGGATTGCCATAAAACAAACCTAACCTAACCTATCTATAGAATAACCTTATGAAAATCCTGACAAGTTAACGGTTACAGTTTTATGACTAACGATAATATGACGAACAATACATTATGACTTAAAACTTTGTGGGAAACAAAGGGACCCCCAAAAATTTAACAACAGGTTGGTACTTTTTAATGCATTATTGTCAAATAAAAAACCGGTCAAGTGCGAGTGTCGGACTCCGATCGTTCCAAAGTTTCCATACATTACCCAATTTTGAACAATGTATTTTTTTATGTGGAACGTTAATGAAATGTCTTTAAAAAACCCGTTATGCGTCGGATCAAAAACTTAGTAATTAAGTCCGACTCACGCTTGACTGCAGCTTTCTATTAGGTTTTCCTGTCATCTATAGGTAAAAAACTGTATATTTTTTAATTTTGGACCAAGTAGTCTAGGGGGGGGGGGGGGTATAGTCGGACAAACTGACACACGAGTGATCCTATAAGGATTCCCTTTTTCCTTTTGAGGTACGGAACTCTAAAAAATACCTATCCATGTTTGACCCTGTTACTATTACTCGCATTTATGCAAGTTAAATAAAAGCTTGTAAAAAACCTACTATAGAGTCCGTCTATGAAAAGTCTGCAGCGGATTTGATAGCCCACGCAATGGACGTGTTATTTTAAACGTCAAACTTCTATGAAATTATGACGTATCATATGACACTTGCACTGCGTGGGCTATGAAGTTCGCTGCAGAGTTTTAATGGTGTAACTCTATCTATAAAGCATACCTACAAAAAGAATGTTAAAACTTCTAACCATAATTCAAATTATCCACACTCTTATTCAACACGGACTTATTCATCCAAAAATTATTCCGAACACACTCCACACAACTGTTAGCGTCGTCCGTCAACTTGGCCATCTCGGACGAATCGAAATCGGTCGACGGCCATTTCGCTCCGTCAGGACACAAGTACGCGAAAGACTTCACTTCTTCGTTGGACTTGGCTGCGTTTGGAGTTTTAGCGTCAGAAAATTTGTTAGGCCAATATTTTGAGCTGCTAGCTTGTCGGTATATGTATTTATCGTATTCCATTTCTTTTTCTTGTTCTAGTTTAGTGCTTGGTAGACTTCTGGCTTGGCAGTTTAATTTATTTAATTTTGAGCCGCTGTGACGTTTGTCGTATGATAGTTTTTCTGAGGAGTTTTGTAAGGTGACTTGTTTTAGCTGTATGATATGAGTTGGGCTCTGGAAGGTAGTAAATAATATATTACTATGAGAACCTTTACTTGTAATAAAAATGGAAGTTTCTTTCTAAAAAAAATAACTAATAAAAATACAAGCTATCATGGAAATAGTTACAGTAGCAAGCCAGTCTGAAGGAGTGACTTAGCCGGCCGAGCCGAAAGCGAGGTCTTCTTATAAAGCGAAGTCATATGCTATTAATGAATAGAGCTTCATCAATAAAAAAACTGAGACGGTAAACAACGTACATTTTCACTTGTTCCCGTGTTATTTCTGTCTTTTTAGTTTTATACTCCTAGAGACCATCTCAAGGTACATAAAATAAGGTAAACTTTTTATATTAAAATTAAAAGAATCATCAGAAATGCAAGTCATTTCGCATTTAACATCCTGGTTTAAATTTAATTGACATATACTTTTACTCTTTTACAATACTATTTCTACTGTCCTATAGACAGGACCGTGGGCATTAAAAGGTTAATTATATTTAGAATACAAAGTAAACCTTATTACTACTGGAAGAAGGGTCATCCTTAGATACTGTGCTAGCGCATTTGACCAAGTTCTTGGTAACCATGCATGTAGAAGTCGTCATTTGCTGAAAAATCGGAAAGGATTAGGAAGGATATCATAGGATTTCGTCAACTAAGTTATACGTAGTAAAAAAGTACCTATGGGGTTTTGAACGCAAAATTAATGGACAGTCGCCATCAGATATATCGGAGCGGACGAGGTGTTCACAATATCTGAACACGCACTCTAACGCCCTGACAATAGAGGCGTGTTCAAATGTTTGTGAGCACCTTAGCCGCTCCGATATATCTGATGGCGACTGTAATAAATAAGCAAAATGCCTATGTATCAATGCCGGCATTGCCAGGTGAGCTACATATAAAACTCGAGGGCCGGGTCATATTTTAAGGCTTTGCGACCAGGCAAAGTGCCCTCTTGACTGTCAGGTAGAACAACTCTGTTGTTGTTCGGACATTAGTAGCGTCTCTAGAGAGCGCACGTTTAAGTCAGGTAAACTGCCCTCGTCACTGTCAGGTAAAACACTTACCTTATCCAATTCGTTGTCTAACTGGTCATTAGTAGCGCCTTTAGACAGCGCTCCCTTCTCCATTAAGGTAGCTCATTTGGCGGCCAGGTAAAGTGCCCTCGTCACTGTCAGATAAAACAATTACCTTATCCAATTCGTTGTCTAACTGGTCATTCGTGGCACCCTTTGACAAGGCACCCTTCTCCATTAAGGTAGCTCGTTTGGCGGCCAGGTAAAGTGCCCTCTTGACTGTCAGGTAGAATAACTCCGTTGTTGCACGGACCGAGTAGTCAGGCACGAAGGTGTGGCGTAGCATGGAGTCCATATTGATATTCTGGAGGCTACCCATGGCTGATGGGGTTGGAGATTCGGCTGAAAGAGAAACACAAATTATTACTTAATGACCTTTGAATGTGCAAAACGTTATTTTATATACATTTTCTATAAAAACCGGATAAGCACGAGTCGGACTCGCCCACGGAGAATTCCGTACTTTTTAGTATTTGTTGTTATAGCGGCAACAGAAATACATCATCTGTGAAAATTTCTACTGTCTACCTATCATGGTTCATGAGATACACAGAATAAAATAAATATTAGGGGAAATCTTACACGGATCAACCTAGCCCCAAAAAACTAAGCAAAATTTGTACTATGGGTGCTAGGCGACGATATACATGCTTAAAATATAGATAAATACATATTTATAACATAGAAAACACCCATGGCTCAGGGACAAATATTAAAATTTGTGTTCATCTCATAAATTGCCCTTACAGGGATTCGAACCCAGGAACATCGGCGTCTCAGGCTGGGTCACTACTCACTAGGTCAGACCGATCGTAATATTAATATAGCTTAATATTATGCATAAGGTCCTACACTAATGTATGTGACGGGGCCCTCTTCAAATACAAGGTTTTCAGACCCCACTTTTACCTCCACACGGTCATATTCAAAATAAACCTTATTCACAAGAGCAGAGAGTTTTATTTTGACTTACCAACACCGATGTTTTGCGTAAGCGCCTGAACACCAAAGTACGTGAAGGGTCCAGCTTCAAATACGAGGTTCTCGCGGCCCACCGTCACCTCGACGCGACCTTCTAGGATTAGCACGAAATAATCCACCTGTAAACAAAAACCGTCAAATAATGTCACTGTTTACATGTGAGGGAATGTAGACTTAAGGCTCATTTAGGCGATGCGAGAACTCGCATGCGAGTTTCATTACATTGCGGGTTGTGATCGGTCGGTTGAATTGAATGTAACTAACAGTCCGCAATGTAACTAAAATCGCATGCGAGTTCGCGCGCCGTCTAAATCGATCGGGTGATTTCGTGGATAAAACATGTCCTTTATCCAAATCCAGGTTATAAATTTACTTACTCACTTACTGCTGTGGCGCAACGGCCCCAAGTAGATCTTGGCCTCCGACACCAAAGACCGCCATGCTACTCTGTCCAAAGCCGTTTCCGTCCAGTCGACGGCGCCGAGTTCGCTAAGGTCTTTCTGCACTTCGTCTCTCCAGCGGTACCTAGGGCGTCCAGACGGCCTTCGGCCACTTGGAGGTTATAAGCTATCACTGTGTAATTTTTTTTTCAAGATCGAGGAGCAAATATCTATGCTTAAATCATACTTTCATAGTTATTTTATTTGTATAACTTACGGGCTTCCCCTGAAAGCGCTGGTGGCCTAGCGGTAAGAGCGTGCGCCTTGCTATCCGGAGGTCGCGGGTTCAAACCCCGGCTCGTACCAATGAGTTTTTCGGAACTTATCTACGAAATATCATTTGATATTTACTAGTCGCTTTTCGGTGAAGGAAAACGCCGTGAGGAAACCGGACTAATCCCAATAAGGTCTAGTTTCCCCTCTGGGTTGGAAGGTCAGATGGCAGTCGCTTTCGTAAATACTAGTGCCTACGTAAAATCATGGGATTAGTTGTCAAGCGGACCCCAGGCTCCCATGAGCCGTGGCAAAATGCCGGGATAACGCGAGGAAGAAGAAGAGAACTTACGGGCTTCCCCTGCTGGTAGACGTAAGTGCTGCTGTCCTTTTTACTCTTGCCCTTCAGCTTGATGTGGTGTATCACATCCTGCTTCAGGAGACGACGGAGCACCGTCTCCGACACCGTGTCGGGACGGAACGCTTCCACACCTGAACAAAGAAAATTGCGATGATTTCTAATTTGAGTTGACATTGATAAGCGGCGGGATATAAATAAATATAAAAGCCTCTATTAACAATCATACTTACATACATATTTAATAAATAAATAAAAAATATTATAGGACATTTTTACACAAATTGACTAAGCTCCACGGTAAGCTCAAGAAGGCTTGTGTTGTGAGTACTCAGACAACGATATATATAATATATAAATACTTAAATACATAGAAAACAACCATGACTAAGGAACAAATATCTGTATCATCATACAAATAAATGCCCTTACCAGGATTCGAACCCGGGACCATCGGCTTCATAGGCAGGGTCACTACCCACTAGGCCAGACCGGTCTTAGAAGATATTTATATGTATACATATTTATATAATGAGTTTACACGAAGTCAGGTGTCTACCCCACAGAAAAAACATCTTCCAGACTGAGCCTAGTCGCGCTACCCCCTCTGCCGCGCATACGGTAGTTTTACTCCATGTTCGAGTCGAAAGTGTCTTTGTGTGACGTCCGTGTCTTTGAACGGACCAATCACGGCACGGGACTTCGCTCACCTCATCTGCATTTTTGGCATCATCGGTTGCATGAAATAATTGCTCTAAACTCGGTCTAGAGCAGCGGTCGGCAACCTTTTAGCAACCAAGGGCCACAATAGTAGTTAACGACGTTGACGCGGGCCGCACTTTGGTAATATTTGTGACTGTAGCAGACATTGTCGTTTGTCAATATTACATACTTTTAGCCAGGCGGGCTCGCGGGCCGCAAGCGAGAGGTTCGCAGTACGCATGCGGCCCGCGAGCCGCTAGTTGCTGACCGCTGGTCTAGAGCAGCCATTCTCAAAGTGTGTTCCGCGGAACCCTAGGGTTCCGCAAAGCCTCTGTTGGGGTTCCGCGAAAATATACTTGTAATAATAAGAAAAAAAACCAGCTCTTCTACAGGTATCTGGTCCACAGTGATGAACGAAATTTTTTTATTTGGGGTTCCGTCAAATATTTCGCTTGCCGAAAGGGTTCCGTCACCAAAAAAAGTTTGAGAACCGCTGGTCTAGAGGATTCCTAGTCTATGGTCTCCCCACTGGCTATAGGTAGGTACTCATACTCACTAGAACTCAGGAACTGGAAGGTGGCCAACGTGAGTTGTGGGGAGATGTGCGTGCGCTGATTCTCGTGGCCGAACGACACATCTCCCCACTGGCTATAGGTAGGTACTCATACTCACTAGAACTCAGGAACTGGAAGGTGGCCAACGTGAGTTGTGGGGAGATGTGCGTGCGCTGATTCTCGTGGCCGAACGACACATCTCCCCACTGGCTATAGGTAGGTACTCATACTCACTAGAACTCAGGAACTGGAAGGTGGCCAACGTGAGTTGTGGGGAGATGTGCGTGCGCTGATTCTCGTGGCCGAACGACACATCTCCCCACTGGCTATAGGTAGGTACTCATACTTACTAGAACTCAGGAACTGGAAGGTGGCCAACGTGAGTTGTGGGGAGATGTGCGTGCGCTGATTCTCGTGGCCGAACGACACATCTCCCCACTGGCTATAGGTAGGTACTCATACTCACTAGAACTCAGGAACTGGAAGGTGGCCAACGTGAGTTGTGGGGAGATGTGCGTGCGCTGATTCTCGTGGCCGAACGACACATCTCCCCACTGGCTATAGGTAGGTACTCATACTCACTAGAACTCAGGAACTGGAAGGTGGCCAACGTGAGTTGTGGGGAGATGTGCGTGCGCTGATTCTCGTGGCCGAACGACACATCTCCCCACTGGCTATAGGTAGGTACTCATACTCACTAGAACTCAGGAACTGGAAGGTGGCCAACGTGAGTTGTGGGGAGATGTGCGTGCGCTGATTCTCGTGGCCGAACGACACATCTTCCCACTGGCTATAGGTAGGTACTCATACTCACTAGAACTCAGGAACTGGAAGGTGGCCAACGTGAGTTGTGGGGAGATGTGCGTGCGCTGATTCTCGTGTCGTTCGGCGAACGCCGCGAAATCCTGCAGCTTGTTGGTCGGCTTGTTGCGTCGGCGCTTCGTAATGGGTTTGAAATATTTCACAGATGGTGCCACCATCGGTTTTACCTGTCAGTTCTAAGTAAAGTGTCAAATTCTGTTTCTGTTTGTGAATTTTAAGGCCTTTGAGCCAAATTTTATAGAGCCAAACTAGAACCAGGTTAAACCTATGCTGGCGCTATCTATACAAACCTTTGGCAGTTGAGTGATCCATTAAACTATACCAAAGAGAATTTGAAATAGAGAGTTACCGTCATGATAAATAATGTAGCTACAGTACATTTACTACCATCTTTCGACAGACGATTAAAACTGTTAGAAAGCGATTTGACTTTAATCCTTATTCTTTCAGATATGTGTTAACTTATTAAATATTAATATTACGCCATATATTCGAGAGCAGGCTGAAGTTTATGGCGCCATCCCTCGAAAACATTGCAATATACCTTTGGCCTAGTGTCGAGTAGATTTTATAGTGGCTATATAATTTACTTTGACAATCCGCCTCTATACACTCTTCTCTTTGATTATACTCATACTCACTAGAACTCAGGAACTGGAAGGTGGCCAACGTGAGTTGTGGGGAGATGTGCGTGCGCTGGTTCTCGTGCCGTTCGGCGAACGCGGCGAAATCCTGCAGCTTGTTGGTCGGCTTGTTGCGACGGCGTTTTGTTCTATTGTCCACTGTTTAATTAAAAAAAAACATAAATGAATGAACACATATCTAACGATGATGCGTCTACGCCTACGCGCCTCTTGCACCAACTCACTCGGGGTTAACCGGTTACACCATTAACCCAGTCACAAATTGTAAAAATATTGATCATTAAAACACTAGGATTATCTAATCTATCTAATGCCTTTATACGAGCAATTCTTGTATATTTATTTAGCTTAGCAAGAGAGCCAGACATCATACAGAATCCAAAGATGACCCTAATGATGTTGTTAATGATTGTTTATCACCAATAATGATGATTATTTTCCGTAGGAAAAAACATTTTTGCATACAATTTGGTGATCCTACTCAATGTGACGTCTTGTCGGTTTCCATACAGCGTATGTCAAAAGTCATAGGGTGACCATAATTACTTATTATAACATTAATTTTGCTTGAAAAATAAGAATAATTAAAGTAATTATCTTTTAATCAAATACTACCATATGATAATGTGGATCATTTACCGAGTCAGAAAAAGTGGTTCTGGATCACGACCCAGAAATCACCCTGTATATTTCGGGGATCTCGGAAACGGCTCTAAAGATTTCGATGTTTGCTATTTGTGGGTTTAGGGGGCGAAAAATCGATGTACCTATACCTCGTTTTTTTTAGCATTAGAAATTAGGTAAACAATCTTGATGTGTCTTTTAATTGAAAAACTCATTTTAAAAATAAGTTACGGCAAATATGTAACAATTATGAATCTAATACAATTATTTATATTCTTCTGCTTTCATAAATGATAGTTACTGATTTTTTAATAAGCGTTTTTCAATAAAAGACATGCCAAAATCGCTTACCTTCTTCCAAGTTCTTTCTAATGCTAAAAAAAACGAACTATAGGTGTTATCTCTGGGAAAACGCGCATTGTTGAGTTTTCATATATTTTCCGAGCAAAGCTCGGTCTTCCAGATAATTATTTTAAAATTAACAGCGGTAGATTTCAGTTTTTACTGTTTAAAAAAATATTTAGGGTCACTTGCACCACCCAGGGTTAGCCACTAACTGAACTCAACTCTGTATTTCGGGGACCTATCATAAATTTCAAACTCAAAGGGTAGGATGAAAAAACAAATCTCGCAAATCTGTATTGAAATGACAGCTGTCATCCTACCAATCGAGTTTGAAAAATATTGTAGTAATTGTACAGTCAGCAGCAGAAGTTACTAAACGGGCCAGGTGTTCAAAATGATCTTGACGCGACTTTATTGTTAAGAGAATAAGAGCGTGTCAAGGTAATTTTGAACACCTCGCCCGCTTAGCAACTTCTGCTGCCGACTGTAATTGACTTACTAAATACGTCAGTTTCGTCCACGATCTCCGACTGTATCATTTCTTCTATGACGTCCTCCAAGGTCACCAGACCGACGGTCTCGTAGAACGGGTCACCCTCGCCCTCGTTGTTGATGCGATGGACAAACGCCATGTGCCCTTTATGACCTGAAAAAAAATTAAATAATTATACTTAACCACAGACTTAGCCTGTGGTAATAGTATGATCATACAGAACGGCCTCGCCCCGCCCCGCCCCGACTCGCATTACCTCGCCCCGCGACTGGCCGCGACATGAATCTGGCGGACTTCTGGCGTCCTCTCAGTAAAGCGATTTACACACACATACACAATGACGCGTGTACAGACGTGCCGGGCACACATATAAACGCAAATTATTTTTGATGTATGGCGTGTCTGCCCTGTGACTGAACTGTTTGAACATAATATCAAGCGTGACATTCTCAAACACGAAGTTGCAGGGGTTCTGGTAGTACTGGGCGAGGGTCCGACGCCTATTGTTATCAGGGTCCACAAATAGATCCTTGATGTAGAGGTCCAAGGATACTATGCCCACAAACGACACATCCTCCAGACTGAGCATAGAAGTGCTACCCCCTCTGCCACAAATATACGGTAGTTTTACTCCATTTTCGAGTCAGTGTCTTTGTGTGACGCCCGTGTCTTTGAACGGACCAATCACGGCACGGGACTCGCTCACCTCGTCCCCCGCACCCCTGTATTTTTGGCAGCATCGGTTTCATGAAATAGTTTCTCTAAACTCCGTCTAGAGGATTCCTAGTCTATGACTATGCCGTACCGTCTTTGAACTGCTTGAACATGACATCAAGCGTGACATCCTCAAAGACGAAGTTGCAGGGGTTCTGGTAGTACTGGGCGAGGGTCCGCAGCGGCGTGTTGTCGTCGGGGTCCACGAAGGCCAGGTCCTTGATGAAGAGCACCGTCACGATGTTGCCGCGGTGGCCTTCGTAGACTGGTATACGGGAGTAGCCTGGGAAAACAAGTCTATTAGTATAGTATAAAGTAAAAACAAGTCTATTAGCAAAGTATATACTCGTAGCGGTAATTAGAGTTAGACCAAGAAAAGTCTGCAGAGATTTTGATAGCCCACGCAGTGCAAGTGTTAATTTAAACGTCAAACGTCATACGTCTTCTAGCCTCGTCATCACGTCTGACACCGTCTTCTTGCGAAGCTCTAGGGCTCCAGAGATGATGTTGACCTCATCCTTATCAACATAATACGTCTGTGGTCAGAGAATACTTACCAGACTTGACTATTTCGCTCATGGTCTCAAAATCCAGCACCGAAGTTATAGGCAGCATGAATACGTCTTCCAGCTTCGTCATCACGTCTGACACCGTCTTCTTGCGGAGCTCCAGGGCTGCGGAGATGATGTCGACCTCATCCTTATCAAGGTATCACGTCTGTGGTCAGAGAATACTCACCAGACTTGACTATTTCGCTCATGGTCTCAAAATCCAGCACAGAAGTTATGGGCAGCATGAATACGTCTTCTAGCTTGGTCATCACGTCAGACACGGTCTTCTTGCGGAGCTCTAGGGCTCCAGAGATGATGTTGACCTCGTCTCTGTCGAGGTCGTTCATCTCGGTCGTTACCTGTGTAGAGGAACGTATGAGAGAAGTATCCAGGTATTTATAATATGCACAATACAGCAGCAATATTGCAATATATATATTTTTAAAGTACATCCATCCATCCTCATGGTTTTTTTTCATGAGTAACAAACGCGGTTATTTATTTTATTTATTTAGAAACAAAGAGTCTCGTATTGTTACATTAATTAGATACAATTGTATGTAACAATATATGTATGTACCTAATCAAAACAATATCTCTTGTTGAGCCATCATCCATCATATTCGATTGAGTCTATATCTATTCCTATTTTAATATTCGCCAACGACATCTATTTTAACAATATAAATGGATGGATGTACAATAAGGTTTACTTGTTAAAATGAAGCTACCATTTTTACACCACCACCACCAACCTATCCTATGATGATGATGATGAAACTTAGCGGTTAGCAGACACAACAATGCAGGCTTTAACCTAAATAAAGCGAGTATATGTGCATTTGAAGTCGGCTTGTCATGAAGCAACATTTTGTTTTTTAACCCCCACCCATAAACGGTTTCTCTATCCTCCTAAGGTCCAAAGTCCTACCTATAGTACCTCTTCAGTTCGATGAAATTTAAATCCTATTCAATTGGAACAGACTCGCTTTTGCTTTGTCTCGTAAAATTCTTCAAAAAACGCTAAATCAACTCTATTTCCTACACTATAGGTTCAGATTTCAATGGCAAATTTTGGATTTTTCAATTGTTAGCTGGGCCTTAGGATGCTATGGCAAAGAATAAATAATAGTACTAGGTACAGAAGACTCACTCTCTAACAAAACGCGTCTGTTACGATCAGGACAGATATGGCAGCGCCACGCGCGGCTTATGGCTAGCCACCAAAATTGGTGTGGAACTGATGTACTTTTAGCTACCTGTAGCAAAGCGATGAACTCGCGGAGTAAGCCTGAGGGGCTACCGCGAAAACCGAAATTGCGGGGATCTTTCTCTTTTACTCCAATAAAGGCGTAATAAGACTTCTTCTTCCTTGCGTTATCCCGGCATTTCGCCACAGCTCATGAGAGCCTGGGGTCCGCTTGACAACTAATCCCATGATTTGACGTAGGCACTAGTTTTTACGAAAGCGACTGCCATCTGACCTTCCAGCCCAGAGGGTGTACTAGGCCTTATTGGGATTAGTCCGGTTTCCTCACGATGTTTTCCTTCACCGAAAAGCGACTGGTAAATATCAAATGATATTTCGTACATAAGTTCCGAAAAACTCATTGGTACGAGCCGGGGTTTGAACCCGTGATCTCCAGATTGCAAGTCGCACGCTCTCACGGCTAGGCCACCAGTGCTTAATAAGAAGGCGTAATAAGGGGAAAAAAAAAATGCCCGCAATTTGCGAACTTCGATTTTCGCGGTTATAGCACTGGCTATGGTAAAGACAGACAAATAATAATATAAGCATGAGATATTAAAGACAACGATCGTTTCCATACATTCCATACCTTGACGAGCTCCTTCAGCCGCTCGCGGTTGTACACGCTGCCGATCTCCTCGCCCAGCAGGTAGTCCAGGATCTTGCTCACCGGGTACGCCAGGGGAGCGGTCAGCGCCATCACACCCTGCGATATTAAATGTCTTAAAATTACCTATTAAATATTATATGTTTTTGGCAAAAAAATCATTTTCAGGCAATCAGATACAATCTTTTATCGCTGACTGTACTTTTCTTTCAGGCAACTAAAAATCATCGAGGCCATACTAAAAACCCCAAACACAATTAGGTTGCGTTTTTTTTATCACAGAGTTAATATGCCACCCTCCTGTCTCCATTATCAGATCAGTTCGATGGTACCATAATATTGCATTGTCACCCGACTTACATATACTGCATGCAAATATTCAGCTTCACTGGAAGTCGAGAAGTGGGGAAAATTTAACTTGCAAGATTTGACCCGTACAAACATAGTTAAGTACATACTACATACTTATATAGGTACATTGCAAGGTAAATAAAAGCTTGTATTTAAAACCGGGCAAGTGCGAGTCGGAATCGCGCACGAAGGGTTCCGTACCATAAAGCAAAAAAAAACGGAAAAAAATGGAAAAAGAAAACGGTCACCCATCCAAGTACTGACCACGCCCGACGTTGCTTAACTTTGGTCAAAAATCACGTTTGCTGTATGGGAGCCCCACTTAAATCTTTATTTTATTCTGTTTTTAGTATTTGTTGTTATAGCGGCAACAGAAATACATCATCTGTGAAAATTTCAACTGTCTAGCTATCACGGTTCGTGAGATACAGCCTGGTGACAGACGGACGGACGGACGGACAGCGAAGTCTTAGTAATAGGGTCCCGTTTTACCCTTTGGGTACGGAACCCTAACAACGCAAGTATAGTGCGACATAAATTAGTAGATATTAAATAAAATGGAACTTAAAAAAATCCATACTAAATTATTTTCATGTTTAAGGTGGTTCGCTTTTCATACAAAATTCAATCAAAGCTCATTAAGTAACTACACACTATTAGTACACAAATATTTCCACATTTATCTTCTTTCGAATATTCGTTTGCGCGAAATTAACAGGAAAACAATGTTTCATACAGAAATCATGCAAAAATCATAGTTAACTTTTCATCAATTTTACGTATGTGTGTGTCACAAATGTCGTGTACAGATACATTTGCGACGTTGCCATACCATTTCCGACGTTGCCGGGCTGACCACGGCTCGAATTTGGAGTGCCGTCATGTTTAGTGCAATTTTGTTGACACTGATATTTGACAGATAGTTAATTGACCTAAGCGAGAAGTTCGTCAGCTTACCTAAGAACTATCATGGCGTGTTATGCAAACAGTCGCTTTTTTGCTTGCAAACGGAAGATTCCCGGTTCGATCCCCAGTCATTGTATGCTGGAACATAACTTTTTGTATTTTTGTTACACCTAATTAAATTTCGTATTGTTTTTTTATTTTTATTTAATTTTTCTTATTATCATAAATCGATTATTAAGTATGGGCTACACGTATTCTTTTATTTTTACAAAGATAATTAGAAATTATACTCTTCCTAATCTCTCTGATTTTTACAATCAGGACGTCCTCACTGCAATAAAAACCGGGCAAGTGCGAGTCGGAATCGCGCACGAAGGGTTCCGTGCCATAATGCAAAAAATAAAAAACAAAAAAAAGCAAAAAAAAAAAACGGTCACCCATCCAAGTACTGACCACTCCCGACGTTGCTTAACTTTGGTCAAAAATCACGTTTGTTGTATGGGAGCCCCATTCAAATCTTTATTTTATTCTGTTTTTAGTATTTGTTGTTATAGCGGCAACAGAAATACATCATCTGTGAAAATTTCAACTGTCTAGCTATTACGGTTCGTGAGATACAGCCTGGTGACAGACGGACGGACGGACGGACGGACTGACGGACGGACAGCGAAGTCTTAGTAATAGGGTCCCGTTTTACCCTTTGGATACGGAACCCTAAAAAGAAGTGTATAAAATTTCCTGTGGTTAAAAATAATGGATTTTGTCTATGAATGAAAAACACAATTATTACTATAGTTTGGTTTTTTTAGCATTAGAAATAAGGTAAACAATCTTGACGTGTCTTTTAATTGAAAAACACATTTTAAAAATAAGTTACGGCAAATATGTAACAATTATAAATCTAATACGATCATTTATATTCTTCTGCTTTCATAAGTAATCGTTTTTGATTTTTAAACAACCTGATAACACTGAGTATGTGGGGGAAGCGCTGCTGGCCTAGCGGAAAGCAATTCGGAGGTCGCGGGTTCTAACCCCGGCTCGTACCAATGATTTTTCGAACTTTTGTACGAAATAGCATTTGATACCTACCTATTTATACACCGATACCTATTTTTCGGTGAAAGAAAACAATGTGAGGAAACTGGACTAATCCAAATAAGTTTACTCTCTGGGTTGGAAGGTCAGGGCAGTCGCTTTCGTAAAAACTAGTGCGCATGCCAATTCTGGGATTAGTTGCCAAGCGGAGATTGAATATCTGGGAGACCGACCAAAGCTTACAAAACATAAAAACTCAAAAATGCGCGTTTTCTCATAGACCTATCTAAGAGATCAAACCCCTTATAGCAAATTTCATCGAAATCGTTAGAGCCGTTTCTGATACCATCCAAATATATAAATAAATAATTATATATAGATGGTCAAGCAAATCTTGTCAGTAAAAAAAGGCGCGATATTCAAATTTTCTATGAGACGATATCCCTTCGCGCCTATATTTTTCTAATTTGCCGCCTTTTTCTACTGACAAGATCTGCTTAACCAAGTATATCTAATAATTGCTCGTTTAAAGGTAAGATAACACAAAGGAGAAACAAAAAGAAATTACCTACTCGCACCAGTCTTGAACCCCAATCCTCTTGCACGTATTTCCACGAACATACCGTTACACTATTGCAACATACTTACGTTGTGTGAAATTGTCTACTACAAGGATCACGGAAACACTGTTTGTATGTGTGAGTAATAGTAGGAAAAAGCGTGACAGCAACACTCCGTCGAATTAAAAAGGTGGTTTTTGCACAATGAAGTATTCAATGTTTATTTTAATAGTTCAATATTTACTTAAAGAGTGCGCGAAACATACTTTTAAGTATACAAAAACCAAGACCATTTCACAAAAAAATTAAATCTGAAATTTTGCAAAAGTGGTGCCATCTAGCGAGAGTTAAGTTTTGAGTAACCTAGGCGAACCACCTTAAGCATTTTAGATCAAAAATGTAATAGTTACGTAGGAAGTGGCGCCTTCAATAATTTTCTACAATTTCTTGTCGGACTAAGCGTGCCATTTTTAATTATTTTACTATACCCACTATACCCAGTGTGGAGAATATGACTGCGAAGAATCCAGAAGTCAGCTCGTCGAGCCACTTGTCTGAGGAAGGTGAGGGATTTTTAGGGTTCTAACCTTAGTAATGACGATGCTCCTCGCCCCAACCATCAGCCCGTGCCTTGAGCAGATGGCCTGAGGAGTGATCTCTCCAAGCAGCACTATAGCCAACGTGGAGAAGATGACAGCGAAGAGTCCAGAAGTCAGCTCGTCGAGAAGTATGGTGAAGGTGGAGTTGACAGCCACATTCCCGAGTAGAATGGAGCAGAGAAGGTAGTTTCCATGGTCACGGACCGGCATTATGGCTCTTGCGTACTTCCTTTCCTGTTAACAAATTAAAATTATTAGTCGTTAAACCAAGATAAGTCTGCAACGACTATGATAGCACACGCAGTGCAAGTGTTATTTAAACGTCAAACAAAAAACTTTCTGCATTCACATCTAGGCACAAAGTAAGTCTAAGCTCATAACTCCAACAACGTGAGACATATCAGAACCAGCGTCAGTCACCCAGAGCGGCAGCAGGTTCTGATGGATAGCCACTCTTTTCCAAGGTTCAGAGTATTGGTGGTGAAGAGTGACAGAGACAACACTATTGCACACCTGTACACTGTATTACTGACCTGCTCCGTCCCAGTGTTGGATATGATATTTAACTCCGTGCGATCGAGCGACATCAGTCCGAGGTTCAGACCAGAAAACAGCGCCGAAAATGTCAGACATATCAGAACCAGCGTCAGAGTCACCCAGAGGGGTAACAGCTTCTGGTGGATAGCCACTCGCTTCCAAGACTCCGTGCCTTGGTGGAAGTGGTTATCAGTAAAGACTGGCAGAGACAGCACTATTGCACACCAGCACTATATGACTGACCTGCTCCGTCCCAGTGTTGGATATGATCTTCAGCTCCGTGCGGTCGAGCGACATCAGCCCGAGGTTCAGACCAGAAAACAGCGCCGAGAACGTCAGACATATCAGAACCAGCAACAGAGTCACCCAGAGTGGTAACAGCTTTTGGTGGATAGCCACTCGCTTCCAAGACTCCGTGCCTTGGTGGAAGTGGTTATCAGTAAAGAGTGACAGAGACAGCTTTATTATACGCCTGTACACTATATGACTGACCTGCTCCGTCCCAGTGTTGGATATGATCTTCAGCTCCGTGCGATCGAGCGACATCAGCCCGAGGTTCATGCCGGAGAACAGCGCCGAGAACGTCAGACATATCAGAACCAACGTCAGAGTCACCCAGAGGGGTAACAGCTTCTGGTGGATAGCCACTCGCTTCCAAGACTCCATGCCTTTGTAGAAGTGGTTATCAGTAAAGTGTGACAGAGACAGCTTTATTATACGCCTGCACACTATATGACTGACCTGCTCCGTCCCAGTGTTGGATATGATCTTCAGCTCCGTGCGATCGAGCGACATCAGCCCAAGGTTCAGGCCGGAGAACAGCGCTGAGAACGTCAGACATATCAGAACCAGCGTCAGAGTCACCCAGAGCGGTAGCAGCTTCTGGTGGATAGCCACTCGCTTCCAAGACTCCGTGCCTTGGTGTAAGTGGTTGTCCTTGTCTTTGGAAGGACTGGTGATGCCTGGACGGAGGTTTTTGGCGCAGATGTAGAGGTGACCGTCTGTTATGTGAGCTGGTGCGGTCACTTCGAAGAGGGCTGAGGCGTGGTCTTTCTCTACGGATTCCGGGATAACCTGGTAAACGATTATATTGTCATTGAGGAACAGAGGGGATAGGGCAAGAACAGACGTCACTCCACATTTTAAATCGTGTATTAATGCGCGCGAAGATACTTAGGTCTTGTTTGTCTCAAGTCGTCTTACGGTCGCATCCGGTTGAAATATACAATATTTCTAAGAGTCTCATTTTAAACATTGTTTGGCTTTTGTAACCAATACATATCTCCTTAACTCAACCGTAACGAGTGACACTAAACGGTTGATTCGTCTAATCACTTACCATGTCAAATGTCATGTGTAAGAGGTATGCCAGGATCGTAGCATATTCATATTTCTTTATTGCACCATGGTAATTACAAGATGTTAAAACATAAAACGTATCTCATGGACCCGGAACGGGTATGGCAGTTAGTTAAAACTTAAAACTAGGACTAGTGCTATTAAATATCATATTAATAAAAATTATAATTATTTACATTGTTGGTTGGTACAAAGTTACAAACATCGGAATCATTTAAAAAATCGTCAACTATATAATAGTTTTTATTAATAAGAAATGCCTTCAACTTTTTTGCAAACTTTTCGTCCTTCTCTTCTGACCTAATGTAGTTTGGAAGATTATTGTAATATTTTGCAGAGGAATATAGGGGGCTGCTTCGGAATAGTTCTAGTTTTGGTGCTGGTAGTTGAAGTTTGTTTTTTAACCTTCCATTTTGCTGTTTTTGGAACAGGTGCATATTTGTGCAAGTGGAAATCCGTGGTCTCTGCCTATAGTTCGTAGCTTTGTAACAGAGCCCGGCGGCTAATCCTATTTATTGTTAAGTAAAACCGCACGTGCTACTTACCTGCAAAAAGGGTCATATTTATTCTATTTGGCACCTGAGCGCGGGCTAGTCCAACGCTCAAAAAACCAGTGTACGTGCGCTCTCCGATAACGCGCCTTTGTTACGCATCTCAATGACACATTTTAGACTGGTTCTGTAGTGTTCGACTCGCCGGCACTCAGTAACCGAAGTACGCAGGTTTTTATGCAGGTGGTTGTGGCACGTGGCACGAGCGATTTTACTTAACAATAGACAATAGGATTAGCTCGGGCTCTATTAGAAACCTGCGAACTCTATACCTCTCCGGGAAATTGGCGTGATTATACATATGTATGTATGTACTTACCATGTACTCTCCGTTTTTGACGAGAAACTTGCAAGGCTGCCCGTACTCCAGGGGTTCCTCAGTGAACGCGATCACTGTGCGAGCGGTGAAGCCTTGTCCGAATAATCTGCGGACAAACCAACGAAATTTACAGGCAGATAATACACGGTGTAACATGAGGAAACCGAACAATTTAAACCACGCATTTCTGAGGTCAAAAGAAGGAAAAAATGTAATATGAGTTCAGGTCAATTTCGCCAAAAAAAATGTTTTTATAGTTTTTTTTTTAATTTTTTGAATGTATCTGTACATGAAAAATAAATGTTATTGGTAAACCTGTCACTTAAAATTGATTTTTACATTTTTTTTTCGTAAAACCTCCTTTTTGCAAAGTGTTACTTGTCACTTTTTGACATCTATCAATAAGGATATTTAGACTACGTCCCATAGCAGCAACATTACCATCAAAAAGGCATTGTACGTTATGTAACAACAAAAACTTGTTTATTTTTAAATTAATATTATCTCTGAAACTAGGTATTTAAAAAAAA
Organism: Cydia fagiglandana; assembly: GCF_963556715.1. Classification (NCBI taxonomy): domain Eukaryota; kingdom Metazoa; phylum Arthropoda; class Insecta; order Lepidoptera; family Tortricidae; genus Cydia; species Cydia fagiglandana. The sequence continues at coordinate 5,294,329 of NC_085955.1, forward strand.
AAGTTTATAGGACATTTTTGTCTCTAAATATGATCAGCAATACGCTGTTAAAATTATTCGGTTAACTCATGTTACACCGTGTATACGACACAAGCGTTTGTGTCGTATCGTGACGGCGACACGCGGGGAGTTTTTTCAACCTTCAGCTAAATGTTGCAAAGTATATTTTACTAAGGCTCACTTGCACCATCCCATTAACCCGGGGTTAACTTGTTACAGCTAGAGTTACCATTGGTTACCAGTACTATTTGACAGTGGGTTAACGGTTTAACCGCTTAACCCCGGGTTAGTGGGATGGTGCAAGTGGGCCTAAGGGACTAACGCTGGGACTGGCTTCGGCTATGACGAAAACCATAGGTGGGAACGAAAGGTCCGATCGCTGTGGTTGTCGCCTTAGCCGAGCCAGTCGCGCAATGTCGTGGCCAAGCCGTAAGGTTGGTTGCTTACACATACAGCATTAGCGGCAAATTAAATAGTAAGACATTAACATTTCTGTATGGCTTGGTTTTTCTAGGATAGCGGTGCCGTCATAAAGCGGCCGTCTCCATACTAAATAATACGGCTAAATATTTATGGATGAGTAGTATTTTGTATGGAAACGGCCGCTATATGACGGCACCGCTATCCTAGGAAACCAGAGCATAACGGCCTCAACTGGAGACCAAAACCTCCATATACCCTGGTATATGGAGGTTTAATTACACAAACGGGTCTACCGCGATATAATTTCATTGTTTTTACAACAAACATTGTTTCATTGTTTTTCATTGTTTTTATTGTTATTTCATTGTTTTTTGTTTTGTTTTTGTTTAAACAATGAAATTATATCGCGGTAGACCCGTTTGTGTAATTAAATATGTGTACAAAACGCGAGAGTTTAAAGTGTTATACACCGTGTTTTTATTGAATTCCGTTAACTTCGGGGTATGGTTAAGTACGTTTAAGAGAACTAAATGGCATAGTAATATCTCAAAAAAAAATTTTTTTTGCTTTTTTTAGAAAAAAAAATAAGTTTAAAAAGTAATTAAATGTAGCATATAGCGTTGTTGAAACATGGGGATTACATTTAACTCAACCAAACAATTGAAGTCTGTGACATATCAATGTCATTTCGTACATCGATCGACCGAGATTGTACTTAAGTTTAGTAGCAAATGTATGAACTGATTCTAAACACTAATCAATATGTAAACCGGCCCTAAGGCAAGTGTACACACTTGTAGAAACCTTAGAGGAAAAAAATAAATTATTGATTATCTCCTAAATGGAGTTAATTAGAATACCGGTGTCTTTGAGAAAGTTACTTGATTTAAGCTCCGGAATGCACCCTTGAAATTAACGGAAATCAAAAAAAACACGGTGTATATGGAGGTTTGTTTGACATAAAGTTTATTACCCCCTTTGTTTGACATAAAGTTTTAAGCCATTATAATTATTATCATCAGACTTACTCGTAAAACTGAAACAGTTAACTTTCAGGATTTTCGTAAGGTTATCCTATAGATAGGTCAGGTTAGGTTTGTTTTATGGCAATCCTGAAAAGTTACGAGTTTCTGAACCAAAAAAGTTAATACGTAATGCGGACAAACAATACATTATGACTTAAACCTTTTAGTTTTAGGGGAACAATAGAGACCCTTGGTATATAGAGGTTTTTATATTCAATTACACAAACGGGTCTACCGCGATATAATTTCATTGTTTTTACCTTTAATTCCGACCACACGATGTCTTTCCGTGACCACAGCTGATGCAACTCAGCTGAAACGTCGGAATTAAAGGTAAAAACAATGAAATTATATCGCGGTAGACCCGTTTGTGTAATTGAATATGTGTACAAAACGCGAGAGTTTAAAGTGTTATATAGAGGTTTTTGTCAAGGGGTTTATCCACAGTTCCACTTCAATAAGATCTAAACCACCGGAAGGCGCAGCGTGGGTAGACCCCCCACAAGGTGGACCGATGACCTGGTGAAGGTCGCGGGAGTCCGCTGGATGCGGGTGGCGCAAGACCGGTCATTGTGGCACTCTTTGGGGGAGGCCTATGTCCAGCAGTGGACGTCCTCTGGCTGATATGATGAAGATCTAAACCTTACCTCAACGTAAACTTCGAATCGGAAAGCACACTAGGTATCCCATTCACAATCTTCGGATCCTTATCGGCTTCCTCCACTCTCAGCCCGTCAATCTTTATTTTACCCCAATCAGCTTTAACATTGTAAAAATCCATGTCAACATCTATTCCTCTCGTCGTAGAATCTACACTGACATTTCTTTTCATCCTTTGATTGGTATCTTCAGCATCTCGTTTTCTTCTAATTAGATTAGTTTCAAAATTTTTGGTTTTGTTGAAGATTTCGACGTCTCGGTCTTTGGCGGGAGTGTTGGGGAGATAGTTGATGTCTGTGTCGTGGGAGAGGTCCCAGTGTTGGACTTGCTGGTTGAGGTCTGTTGAGCTGTGGACAATGAAATACAGTTAGAGGTTCTATAGTAAAGTGTGAGACCATCAAAAGCGTACACCCATCTTAGAGGCTGGCAACGCACTTGCCCTCTGGTGTTTTTATTATTAGTACCCACACAACCGCAGCACAAGCCTTCTTGAGCTGCCTGTGGCGCTTAGTCAATTTGTGCATTCATATTCATATTCTTTATTTGTATTGATCATACATAGTCACAGAATACAGATGCGTAATTTACATTCGGTATGTCAGAAATATATACAATTAAAATGTACATATCATTATAACATTGGAAAATAGTAATAATTAAATTGTCAATGAAATAGTTATACCCCGTTCCAATACGTTGGGAATAATAATAATAGCTTTCCATTTAACATTCGTCAGCCTTCTAGGAATTCCTTGACCGAATAAAACGCCTTTTGGATCAGGAAACACTTGAGTTTTTTTATAAAAATGAGATCTGAAGCAGCATCCTTTATTGATGTCCTATAATATTATATATTCCTTTTGTCCTTTCACTCCCTCAGGCCAAGCCGAAAAGTGCACCGATATTATTATTAGCTCTATTTTAACTGAAAACAACATTCTGTCAGTATTTCATTTTACGAATGATCGAAATCTTAAAAAAGCACTATGTAAAACTCTAGTTTCCTAGGATAGCGGTGCCGTCAGATATATAGCGGCCATCACCATACAAAATACTTCTTCTTCTTCAGTCGGTCCCTCAATACTGAGGATCGTGACATCATATCCTTCTTCTTCATTTCATACAAAATACTACGACATCCATATTTAGACGTATTATTTTGTATGGAGACGGCCGCCATATGACGGCACCGCTATCCTAGGAAACTAGAGCTTTACCTACCCCTATGTTTCAGACTCAACGTAAACATATTGTTTAAATTTTCCATGAATTGAAAATTTCCAATTTTAGATTAGCCACACCCCTTTCAAGGTAACATAACCCTGTCATTCCAAAAGCACCCCTAACACTAACCACGCAAGGTTGATTGTAATTTACATTTGTTTCCAAATTGTAGGTTAGCACGCAACGCAAAGATGGTTACGCTACAGGATGATTCGTAAAGACTACTGATGTGCCGTTGGAAAGTTTCCAAAATTGCGATATTTGCACATGGAAATTTTTCTGAAACTTCTCATATTTTTCATATATTTGTATAGGAAACGTTGTACGTTGGGAGCGCTGGTGGCCTAGCGGTAAGAGTGTGCGACTTGCAATCTGGAGGTCGCGGGTTCAAACCCCGGCTCGTACCAATGAGTTTTTCGGAACTTATGTACGAAATATCATTTGATATTTACCATTCGCTTTTCGGTGAAGGAAAACATCGTGAGGAAACCGGACTAATCCCAATAAGGCCTAGTTTACCCTCTGGGTTGGAAGGTCAGATGGCAGTCGCTTTCGTAAAACTGGTGCCTACGTCAAATCATGGGATTAGTTGTCAAGCGGACCCCAGGCTCCCATGAGCCGTGGCAGAATGACGGGATAACGCGAGGAAGAAGAAGAGGAAACGTAAGTTTTCTGCGAAATTTCAGAGAACTTTGCCTTTCTTGGATACCTTTTGTAACTAGTAGTCAAGTCAAGACCGAACAAGATGTCGGGGTTTAAAATTAACCTACTGTCAATATGTTAGATATTGGATACGATAATCTATTCTAGTTTCAGATAGATATTTGTACAAGGGCCTTTGCGTGGAAAACTAAAATAGACAGTTAAAACACTTCGCTCAGAAATATAGTTACGTAAAATAACAGTTAATCCCTCTTGCCAATAGCTTACAATAGCTTTATAATTATATAGTTCGTTTTTTAGCATTAGAAAGAACTTCAAAGAAGGTAAGCGGTCTTGACATGTCTCTAAATTGAAAAATGCTCTTTAAAAATCATCAACTATTACTTATGAAAGCAGAAGGATATAAATGATCGTATTAGATTCATAATTGTTACATATTTGACGAAACATATTTTTTCAATTAAAAGACACATCAAGATTGTTTGTTTACCTTACTTCTAATGCTAAAAAACGAACTATAGATACGTATACGATCGTCCAATTTTAAGGTTCACGCCTCACGGTACCCGCCAAAGTTGCTGACTCATTTATAATTGGATTAAAAACGATTCTTCGTGGAAAACCCATCCTGTATTCCTAGCCCCTCTGCTCGATATACACTACAAGTAAACACGCAACTCGTATGTTATGAATGACGTATATTTACAAATTCGGTTTACGTTAACCGTAAACAAGATTGATTAGATTATAATGTAAACAACTAGTTTTGACTGAGTGACCGATATAGCGGTCAATTTCAATGGAACAAGGTTATTGAATTTAAATTATATTTCAGTATTTAATGTCTGTATCTTTAGGTATTGAAATAAAAGTAATAAACAAAAAAAATACATTTTCGGATAGTTATAAGATTTATTGGTTAACCAACCAAATATATTTATTTATTTATTTAAACTTTATTGCACGATAACAAAATGTACAAATGGCGGACTTAATGCCTTGAGGCATTCTCTACCAGTCAACCATAAAGTCCAATATAATACTGCCTGGATCTGTCACTGAACGACCTGACTTTAACCAACATTATTTGATCCACAACTGGCTTAAGGAGCCATTTGAGGGTAGATTTTGTTTACTTTTATTTAAATAGATACCTAAAGATACAGGAATAGTAAACGAGCGTTTTCCAAAAAAAGTGTACATTTCATTCATGTCTTCAAAATATTGACTACTTGGGCTCATTTTACTCAGAATCATTTGTACATTCACGCCTCATACGTGTAGTAGAAGAGCCGGCCGCAAATTTTCTAACCGACTTGATACCACGATGAAATGCACAATGGTTTCCCATAAAAGTGATGCTAAGTCCGAATTCGATAGTCTGCCACGGCGGAACTTGCCGAAAGTACGAAAAAGAAGGCCACTTCCGGTGCGAAAAAAGGGGGCTGATTTAACCCATCTGATACCGAAATAATAGTTATGGCAGCAGTTAGAAATTTACATGTAGACACATAAAAGCGAAGTCTGCCAGTATTTTTTTTGCCGGAAGTGCTTGGCAGACGCTCTCAAAGGTGGCCAACGGGACCCCTAATTTAACCCATCTGATACCACCATGAAACCAATTCCAGTCGGTAGGTATGAACCCTCATGTCAGGAATATATAAGTCTGCCAAGGCTTTTCCTGCCGAAACACCTTGGCAGACGAGATTATGTAAGCAAGGTCGGCATCGGTTACCCTTTTTTTTTTTTTTTTTTTTCAAGAGGGGAAATGCTTTACGCATACCACCCCGGCGCGGGGACGGGCCGGGATGGTTATGTGGGACTCCCTGTTGTGGGCTCATGAGACCCCAGGTTTACCCACTAAAACCCCTCTGTTGCCGCCTCGCTGCTATACGGCGAGGTCCCAGGAACGCCGAAGTACTCTTCCGCAACCTCGCCAGGGCATCGGTTACCCTACACTAACCCATCTGATACCACCATGAAACCAATTCCAGTCGGTAGGTACGAACCCCCATTTTAGGAATATATAAGTCTGCCAAGGTTTTTCCTGCCGAAACACCTTGGCAGACGAGATTATAAGCAAGATGACCATCGGTTACCGTACACTAACCCATCTGATACCGCCATGAAACCAATTCCAGTCGGTAGGTATGAACCCTCATTTCAGGAATATATAAGTCTGCCAAGGCTTTTCCTGCCGTAACACCTTGGCAGACGAAATTATGTAAGCAAGGTCGGCATCGGTTACCCTACACTAACCCATCTGATACCACCATGAAACCAATTCCAGTTGGTAGGTATGGACCCCCCTTTTGGAAATATATAAGTCTGCCAAGGTTTTTCCTGCCGAAACACCTTGACAGACGAGATTATAAGCAAGATGACCATCGGTTACCGTACACTAACCCATCTGATCAGGGACTGAAAAGGTACCTTTAAAAACGGTTTTGACCGGTCTTTTGAAAAGGTACCCGACCGTTAAAAGTAGCATTTCGGTACCAATATCAATCGGTACCCGTATCTAAACAAGCTTCCGTTCAAACGGTACCGTTAAATAAAAGTACCTTTACGTGTTTTGTTTCTAGGTATCCGACCGTTAAACTGGCATTCCATATTGATATCAATACTTTAGGTATCCAAATAAGTGTTAGTCCAAACGGTACCGTTAAATAAAAGTACCTATACGGATATGTTTAAAGGTATCCGACCGTTTAAATAGCATTCAGGTAATGGTATCAATAGTTTAGGTATCCAAACAAGCTTTAGTCCAAACGGTACCGTTAAATAAAAGCTTACCTCCAAACGGTACCTTTAAATAAAAAAACCTTATCGCGTTTGATCTGATACCCTAATTCTAACCGGTCACTCGCGAGAGCGGGGAGGGTACGCGTGTCTCAATTATATTGTATGGAATCAAAAAAATACAGTTGCCTAAGGACTTCGAAGCAGACCTGGACCTGGACCTGCTAACCCGACCATTTTGGAATCCAAGATGTATGCCGTGCACTTTGTCACAAAAGTCGTCATGGGTGTCGTCAATCATGTAACTAAACCACTTCGTGTTTAGGCTCTTTTGATTCGTCTCGACAAGATCTTTGACACTAGGTGATACTCAGGGTCTGATGATCGAGCTGGAAGGTGGTCACCAGCACCAATCAACCATGCAACTAAACCACTTCGTGTTTAGGCTCGTTTGATTCGTCTCGACAAGATGTTTGACACTAGGTGATACTCAGGGTCTGATGATCGAGCTGGAAGGTGGTCACCAGTACCAATCAACCATGCAACTAAACCACTTCGTGTTTAGGCTCGTTTGATTCGTCTCGACAAGATCTTTGACACTAGGTGATACTCAGGGTCTGATGATCGAGCTGGAAGGTGGTCACCAGTACCAATCTACCATGCAACTAAACCACTTCGTGTTTAGGCTCGTTTGATTCGTCTCGACAAGATCTTTGACACTAGGTGATACCCAGGGTCTGATGATCGAGCTGGAAGGTGGTCACCAGTACCAATCTGACGTGCACTTTGACATAAAAGTCATCATGGGTGTCGTTTTATAGGTTTCAGGGAGTGCAGAATTCAAAAATGATGACAAAGTATTATTGCATGATGTACGGTGATAGGCCTTCACGATGCACTGGAGGATAGCTGGAGCAGCAGTACAAAGCGTAATGGCGGCCGAGACCACGAACCGCCGAATGATATCCAAGAATTGGTTGTTTATTCGTATTTCCAGAAGAATTCTTCATTGACTTCCCCGCTCCCGTCACACTTGCACTAACATAATACCCACTCACATAACATAATATTCACTGCATAATATGCTATCTAAATTATACATTAAAAATAAAAATAAATGTCTGCAGCACGATCCGCCATGTTCCAAGGATCATTCTAAAGTCCCAAGTCAGAGTTTAGAGTCGTCAATATTCAGTCAACCGAATACTGTTTGACATTTGTGTATTAAAGTTTGTAGTGATGAGGTTGAGACTTGAGACACCGTTTCAAGTACCTTAGTAGGCGAGCTCCCGACCGATAACGTCATTTTGAAATTACATCAATCGAAATGAAATCAAAATTCTAACAACTCCTCCCATCCCCCCTCGGTGACCGCCCGTTACGCCCGTAGTAGGTATATACATGGAATGTAATTGTGGAAATGTGTTTTGTGAGCCGATTATGCATTTCATACAAGTAACAAAAAGTGGAAAAAACTAGCTATTTTGCATTTAATCAACATTTGAAGGTAGGCCCGCCCCTACTGTTTGACCAAGATGTTGACTTTATAGAGTAAGAAGTTAGGACTTTTACAAAGTAAAATTCTTGGTACCTACTACGGGATCTGATAACTTTCTAGTGTAAAAGCTTTATACATAATGCGCTTGGCCTTGGCAACACATCACATGAAATGTGTTTGGATTTATGCATGTTTGTATTATTTGTTAGCATTGTTTCGTTTATTTATATTACTAATTGTAGTTAACCTGATGTACCTACCTATCGTTTATTGTTATACATTTATAATCGATTTTTATCCACTTACGGAAATGTCATATGAATTGAAACTACAGACTCGGTCACAACACTGCTTAAAAGAAATAGGTAACTAGTAATACATGGTAAATTATTATCGTAAAATATTCTATTACTATTATGGGGCATGGCACTTATATTATTTGCATGGCACACTGCGTCCAATTCGCACGACCCGACGTGCGCGCGGGATATCACTATAATAATACGCGCATAGCGTTGTCTCGCTCAAACTTCGGAGCGACGTGCGAATCGGACGCAGTGTGCCATGCCCATATATATGATCTAAAAAAATTCAAAATTATGTTTAAAAAAGCGAAATACTGATTTAAGTACTTGACAAGCCCTTATATTATTACGGAATTTTATTTATAATTTCAATAGCCATGCACGTTTACATTCTATGGGCGTTGTGATGTGATGTGTCAAATGTTTGAACTTGGAAGTAAATCTGACAAGCCATTATTCGGCTGTCCCATAGCAAAACCCAGTAAGTGCATCAGACCAAATTTTACAGAAGGCGTAACAAGATAAAATGTGTCAGCCTCAAAAAATGTTTTAAATTTTAATACAAAAAACGTACCTACATGAATAACTACTTAGGAACTATTCCATATATCAACATCAATATTATATAATAATATTGTATTTATACACGTTTATGCCCCTTACTAACTTTGAAAACGTGAGCACCGATGTTTTGTGTTACATATTCCCACTCCAATACCTACCTAGTAAGTGCTCGTTTTAGGTGTGAACCTGGTGTATCACTTATCAATATTCAAGACATTTCGGGGTTTTTCCCACTAGTTACCACCAAGTTATTACCAGTGGTAACAACTGAGATGTTTTTCTCACTTTTTACCTCTGCAAAAACTGAAAAAAAAAATCCCACTAGGTATTTACCACCAAACTTTGGTGATAAATACCTAGTGGGTGAGATGGTGGTAACTACTTGGAATTATTTTTATCTGTATCAGTAGCATACTTTAAAGTTTAAATTATAGCATATTACGCTCTTGTAATTGGGTGGTAAAATTCTGTTTGAACCCTTACTAGGTTTTAATATGGGGCAGGCGCAGTGCCCCCGCACGTCAACCCAGTTCAAAAACCTAGTAAGTCTGCTGGATAACCACGCTAAAACCTAGTATGTCTCAGTCCCTTCCTAGGTTTTGATATGGGATTTGTGACTTGCTGAGTTTTATAATGTTAAACCGTCACTACACATGCTACTTACTAGGTTTGGAGGTGTCAAAATCTCCGTTGTTTATGCCGATTTTTGAGCAGGTGTCTTTGTAATCGGGTGAGGACTTACTTGGTGGGTCCAAATTAGCGTTGAAAATTTCCGGAAAAAATCCCGTTTCTTTCCAAACGGCTCGTTTTTTTCGGATTTTTACAGAAAAAAACCATGAGATTTACCGCTTCAATTTTTCCGAATAAAACGAAAAAAGCGATTTAAACAGGTTTCAATCGGTTATTTTTCTGAGTTAACCGTTAGCGTCCTTCGGGTTAACTGAACCCGAAGTGGTGGTGGAAGTGGTGGTGGAGTTCGGGGTTATTTTTCTCAATACTGGCGACATTTGACATCGGATCGGTGACAGTGTCAATTCAGTTCAGTTGTCACAGTTGTATCATTATACTTATCAGTCGGTTGGTTTTTTTCTTTAAAAATCCGAAATAAACGGAATAAACGAAAATTTCATAAAATCTCGAAAAAATCATTTGATTTTTTCCGACATTTTCAACGCTAGTCCAAATAACATAAAAACAAATTTTGAGAAATTTGTCATTTACTAGGTTTTGATATGGGACAGCCGTATTGTGCGGTTTGTTTTTCGGTCGGGTACCCTTACCTACTTCAAAAAGTTAGCCTTAACGGTACCGTTTCAAAAAGGTACCTTTTAAATTCTATTTATTCGGGTACCGTTACTATTGGGTACCTATTCAATTGATACCTTTATTTTAGGTACTGGTATTTTTCCGTTTTATTCGGGTACCATTACTGTTGGGTACCTATTCAATTGATACCTTTATTTTAGGTACTAGTATTTTTCCGTTTTATTCGGGTACCATTACTGTTGGGTACCTATTCAATTGATACCTTTATTTTAGTTACTAGTATTTTTCCGTTTTATTCGGGTACCATTACTGTTGGGTACCTATTCAATTGATACCTTTATTTTAGGTACTAGTATTTTTCCGTTTTATTCGGGTACCATTCCTGTTGGGTACCTATTCAATTGATACCTTTATTTTAGGTTACCGGTCTTTTGCGGTTTTTCAGTCCTTGCATCTGATACCACCATGAAACCAATTCTAGTCGGTAGGTATGAACCCTAATTTCAGGAATTTATAAGTCTGCCAAGGCCTCTCCTGCCGAAACACCTTGGCAGACGAGATTATAAACAAGATGACCATCGGTTACCGTACACTAACCCATCTGATACCACCATGAAACCAATTCTAGTCGGTAGGTATGAACCCTAATTTCAGGAATTTATAAGTCTGCCAAGGCCTTTCCTGCCGAAACACCTTGACAGACGAGATTATGTAAGCAGCATCCACATACGAGGGATCCGTATTTTGGGATTATACAGATTACGGACATTATTAATAGCTGTAGGCTTATTTATTACTTTATGCTTATACATATTTGTATATTATTATGTTATTAATAAAATATATTTATAATTTATTAAACCTAAACTTAATACATTGGGAATTCATTACCTGCTTATGGCAGTAGTAGGGATAAGTGGGTGAGTTCTGGCTCACTGGGCCAGGCCAACTGTAGCAAAATGTCATTGTAGCTCGAATCTAACCTAATCTATTTTTATTGCTTTTAGAATATTTCAATTATCTACTTTTGCAAAGTTAAAGGTTGAAATCTCTATTTCGCAAAATGGAATTTTAATGTGACTTTAATGTATGTGCAGTCTACTTAGTAATTGGGTTTTAAGATATAAAAACACACATTTTATTTCCTATCCTAAGTATCCTATCCTAAGTTTATTCAAATAATATTCTGAACATATATAGTAATTAGACTGGTCATATTTTTCATAAAATCGATTTCGACTGGCAAAGCATATTACTTTTTGGCAACCGGGTTTTTTAACCTAATTAGACCCCGCTGAATCCGAATTTGCCGGTTGCTCGATCGAAATCTTGACCGGAAGTGAGATATTTGACATTAAAGGTCCCTTTTTTTAGTTTTTTGTAAATAACTCGTAAACGGTGGCACATAGCAAAAAATGTTCTATCACATAAGTATTCGGCATAAAATTGCCTACAAGAAAGATTCAGTTCAATTTTTCGCTAGGATCAATATTCAAAGAGATTTTAACGCGGGAAATTTAATTATAATCACTTCTAAGGTCCCGTTTTTTAGATTTTCGTAAATAACTCATAAACGGTGGCCAATATCAAAAAATATTGTTAGACGTTAATAATCTACACAAAATTTTGAACAAAAAAGATTCAATATACTTTTCGCAGAGATCAATATTTAAAAAGATAATAAAGAGGGAAAGTTAATTATAATAAATTCTAAGGTTCCTTGTTTTTATTTTTTCGTTAATAATTTGAAAAGTATGACTCATAGCAAAAAGGCCATATGGGGGGGTGGCGATCTTGTGGCGTAAATCAACATTCAAAACGGTGTCAGTTATAGAGTGTAAGAACGTGCGGCTAACGGCTATAAAAGTAGTACAACTAAACAGGTCGTTTTTAGTGTTCTGTGTTTACGTGCCAACAGACTCATTAGATATCTTAGCGGATTTTGTTGAGTGCTTAAGTGAAATTCGTGCTATTACCGATGAATGTGACGCGGCTGCGGTGTTTATTCTAGGTGATTTTAATGCGCACCCGAGCGCTCGTTTTGGTTCCGAAGTTTTGAATTTTTGTAGTGAACATGATTGGGTCTGTATTGACATAGAATTGCTTGGATTGTCTTCTGACGTGCATACCTACGTAAGTGATACTCATGGCATTGGAAGATGGTTGGATCACTGTGTAGGTTCACAGGCTGCGCGACAGTCTGTAGTCAGTGTAAATGTCCTTTATGACGTACTATGGTCCGACCATTTCCCATTGCAATTACGCTGTAATCTTGATATCTTAAAGCCTAGTGTAATGGTTAGTGACCTCCGTAGTGATACAACATGGGGGGAAAGAAATTCAAATCAAATATCCATTTATAGTGATTATTGTAACATTAAATTAAAAAATATTGATTTTCCATCCGCTTTAACTGAGTGTAGCGATAAATTATGTAACAAAAGTACTTGTAGAAAGATATTGGATGATCTATATGGGTCTATTGTAAATGTTCTAGTCGAAGCGTCGCGTTTGAGTGTTAAACAACATTCTGGGGTTGGAAGAAATCATTTAAAAAAGCGATACGTTACAGGTTGGAACAAACACGTAAGGGAGTCTCACCGAGAGGCTCGGCTTAGCTTTCAATATTGGTTCTCATGTGGTAAGCCTAAATCTGGGCCTATATACCAAAAAATGTGTGAAACTAGAAAAGTGTTTAAAGCTAAACTAAAATGGTGTCAAGACAATAAGGATCAGATAAAAATGGATATGATTGCTTCTCATCATTCAAAAAAGGACTTTTCTAGTTTTTGAAAGGAAAACAACAGGTTGAATACTAGGCCGAGCTTACCGCTTAGCGTTGAGGGTGTTAGCGAGCCGGCCCTGATAGCAGAATTGTTTAAGGATAACTTTAGAGTGCAATCCGTACTGGGGCCAGCTGCGAGCAAACCATACCACTGCCAAACTAGGTTACATGAGCAGCACATTCTTTTCTCGGCTAAGGAAGTCGAAAAGGTCATAAGGAACATGACTCGAGGAAAGTCTCCAGGACATGACTCACTGAGCATTGAACACCTCCAGTGCGCTGGTGTACACTTTCCTAGGGTACTCGCCATGTTCTTTTCTCTATGTATAGGTCACTCATACTTACCTAGTGATTTAATGAAAACGGTGGTAGTGCCGGTTATGAAGAATAAGGGTGGCGATGCCTCTAGCATCGGAAACTATAGGCCTATCTCCTTAGGAACTATTATTGGTAAGGTATTGGACAGTATGCTTGAAAAACAACTGAAGATGCACCTCAAACTGCACGATGCTCAATTTGGTTTTAGGGCAGGCTTATCCACTGAAACTGCAATATTGAGTCTCAAGCATACTGTTCAATACTATAATGAAAGGAGTACGCATGCTTCCTCGACCTGTCCAAGGCTTTCGACCTTGTGTCATATGATAGATTGTGGGCAAAACTGGAGACCGAAACGAGTGTTCCTAGGGAGCTTATTAGTGTGCTTAGGTACTGGTATGAAAACCAGAGCAATTGTGTTAAATGGGCCGGTTCGCTCCCAAAAATGTACAAGCTTGAGTGTGGAGTAAGACAGGGCGGGCTTAGCTCGCCCTGTCTTTTTAACCTGTATGTGAACAGCCTGATGGATGAGCTCAGCAGTGCCATGGTCGGATGCTCAATTGACGGAAAAATGGTCAATAACATCAGCTACGCAGATGACATGGTACTGCTGGCCCCATCTGTCAGCGCCCTCAACCAACTGCTGCGCATTTGTAAGAGGTACGCGGAGGCCCATGGTCTGAGGTACAATGTCACAAAAAGCGAACTGCTCGTGTTCAAGGCGGGTAGCAAAACATACTCAGTTCCACAGGTAAAGCTGAATGGCGTTCCTTTGAAGCAAGTCACGCGTTTTAAATACCTCGGACACTGGGTCTCTGAGTCCATGAGTGATGACCTGGACATAGAACGGGAGCGTAGGGCCCTGGCGGTCAGATGCAATATGGTAGCTCGCAGGTTTGCAAGGTGTTCTAAGAATGTTAAAGTGACGCTCTTTAAAGCATATTGTCAGACCTTTTACACCTGCAGCCTGTGGGTTAACTACACGCAGAAGGCGCTCAGGGCCCTAAGAGTCCAGTACAACAATGGTTTTAGGATGCTGTTGGGGTTGCCGCGATTTTGTAGTGCATCGCAGATGTTTACTGATGCTCACACGGACAGCTTCGCCGCTATTTTGCGCAAAAGAGTGGCATCCTTAGTGAAGAGGTTGAGTGGCAGCCCAAACAGCATACTGAACACCATTGCAGAGAGATGGCAGGGGCGCTTCCAGGAGCACTGGAACCGTTTGCATTGCTCACTAGGTTATGTATAATTGTGTTTTGTCTGTGATAATAGTTATGTGTGTATTAATTAATTGTACTAACGCTAGCTCTAAGTTATTTTATTTTGTTACTAACAACTATGGACATAAATTATTCCGAAATAAATTATTTGAATTTGAATTTGAAAAAAAAAATCTTATACATACATAAATAATAAACGTAAAATTTCCTACAAGAAACATGCAGAACACTTTTCGCTAGGATCAATATTTAAAAAGACAAAGCAGCGGGTAAAAATAGGGACCTGGAAATTGATTATAATTAACTTACCCCCTTTAATACCTCTTTAAATATTGATCGTAGCGAAAAAGTGTACAGAACCTTTTTTGTGGACAATTTTATGTTTAATATTTATGTAGAATATTGTTTTGCAACGGGCCACCGTTTACGAGTTATTTACGAAAAACTAAAAAAAGTGACCTGTGAACTGATTGTAATTAACTTTCTTCCTTTAATATCGCTTGAAATATTGATCCTAGAGAAAAGTGTTCTAGATGTTTTTTGGAGGAAATTTTATGTAGATAATTTATTCTTAAAAACCTATTTCGCTATGGGACACCGTTTACGAGTTATTTACAAAAAACTAAAAAAGGGACTTTAAAATTGATTATAATTAACTTACCCGCTGCTTTGTCTTTTTAAATATTGATCCTAGCGAAAAGTGTTCTACATGTTTCTTGTAGGAAATTTTACGTTTATTATTTATGTATAAGATTTTTTTTGCTATGAGTCATACTTTTCAAATTATTAACGAAAAAATAAAAACAAGGAACCTTAGAATTTATTATAATTAACCTTCCCTCTTTATTATCTCTTGAAATATTGATCCCTGCAAAAAGTGTATTGAATCTTTTTTGTTCAAAATTTTGTATAGATTATTAACGTCTAACAACATTTTTTGATACTGGCCACCGTTTATGAGTTATTTACGAAAACCTAAAAAACGGGACCTTAGAAGTGATTATAATTAAATTTCCCGCGTTAAAATCTCTTTTAATATTGATCCTAGCGAAAAATTGTACTGAATCTTTCTTGTAGGCAATTTTATGCATATTACTTATGTAATAGAACATTTTTTACTATGCACCACCGTTTAAGAGTTATTTACGAAAAACGAAAAAAACGGACCTTTAATGTCAAATATCTCACTTCCGGTCAAGATTTCGATCGAGCAACCGGCAAATTCGGATTCAGCGGGGTCTAATTAGGTTAAAAAACCCGGTTGCCAAAAAGTAATATGATTTGCCAGTCGCATCAAGAAGGAGAGCTATTTTGAATTTTTTTGTCTAGTCTAAATATCATTACTTATTCTGTGTACAGTGGAGAAAACTAATGAAATCATGCAATTTGATTTTGCTATTTTTAAATAAAGAGTAACTAAACAGTATTTTCCACAGTTGTTGGTAATGATACCATCTCTTACAATTTCTCTTCATGAACATTTTATGATACCTAACCTTCCAGTTTTCGCCCGAATTAATCAAAAAATTCACCAACTCCATTTACACCAACCAAATAGAAAACGGGTCCGTGTCCGAATTCGCGATCTCGAGTCCGGGTCCGCGTCCGGGTCCAGGTTCAGGTAGAAGTCGAATTCAAAATCTTGCTTGTTTTGCCAGTGGGGTAACTTGCTTAACAATCAATTAGAAAAAGACAAGTCGTCGAGGAGTTCCGTTCTGATCACCATCAGCAATACCACTTCATCAAATGCCACTGTTCTTAATGTAAATCCTTGTTTGCCTGATGAAAATACAAGAGTCACTATACAATGCCATTAATATTTGTAGAGTTCCCTCGATTCCTTATGGATCCCATCATCAGAACTTGAGCTTCACGAAAATATGACTTAAAAATCTAACGTGCTTAACATACATAACGAAGAGGACAAATCCCCAAACATGAGCTATGCGTCGTTGAAGAATTCCATTCTGATCATCATCAGCAGTTTCACTTCATCAAATGTCACAATTCTGAATGTAAATGCTTGGTTTGTTTAAAATACACCAGTATCACTATATATGTTAGGGACGTTAGGGTGGTTCAAAAAACATTTTTTTTCCTAAGGGGCACCCCCTTATTTTGTTACACTTATTATGTTGATAAAATACACCAAGTTTCTTAATTTATCTCAACTATACTTCGTTTTTTTTAGCATTAGAAATTAGGTAAACAATCTTGATGTGTCTTTTAATTGAAAAACACATTTTAAAAATAAGTTACGGCAAATATGTAACAATTATTAATTTAGTACGATCATTTATATTCGTCTGCTTTCATAAGTTATAGTTTTTGAATTTTGAAAAGCGTTTTTCAATTAAAAGACATGCTAAGATCGCTTACCTTCTTGCAAGTTCTTTCTAATGCTAAAAAAAACGAACTATACAAGGGGGTGCTTAACCACGTTGAAATTTTGTATGTTGTTTGAAACCCAACAAAAAGAGTATTTATGATTCAGAATTTTATTTAAATATCTGGTTTCACACTATTTGCACATGTGATGTATAAGTTTTGAAGTAGAAAAACATTTTCTTTCAAAATAATATCTTTTAAATCACACTTTCAAATAATGTGAAAACTACTACTTACATAAAAATCAAAAAAATAGTAACTTTTTTTTTTCATATAATTTGAAAAATTTCAAAGTGTTTAGGCACCCCCTTGTAGTTAAGATTGTAAGATTACAAACTTGGCGTATTTTGTCATAATAAGTGTAACAAAATGAGGGGGTGCCGCTTCTTCTAGCTAGAGTTTGAATTTTTCCCATACAAACGTGAACCACCCTTACAAGATTTGAAGAGTGCCCTCGATTCCTCATAAATCTCACCATCAGAACTGGGTTTTGACAAAGACGGAACCAATCTTTATGTATATACTTACAAGTTACAACTCAATTAAAAAATAATTTTCAAAATCGATCCCGAAATGACGGAGATATCAAACATTAAAAAACCGAATTAATACCTCCTTTTTAGGGTTCCGTAGCCAAATGGCAAAAAACGGAACCCTTATAGATTCGTCATGTCTGTCTGTCTGTCCGTCCGTATGTCACAGCCACTTTTTTCCGAAACTATAAGAACTGTTGAAACTTGGTAAGTAGATGTATTCTGTGAACCGCATTAAGATTTCAACACAAAAATAGAAAAAAAAGGTTTACTAACGAATGGGCCAAAATCGTGTCCCAAATCTGTGTAAGAATATGTCCTATAATATTTATTATTATTTATTATTATTATTATTAAAGTATCACATCCCAAACTATGTTTCCAAAATTATCATCTCCAAAAAAATTTTTGGCAAAACAACTTATCGCAAATTTTCAGTTAGCAATAGTCTTTTTTGGCAAGTTATTGTTTAGCAAATAATTACTTGGACAAGTTTCATTTTACCAAATATTATTTAGTCAAATGTATCATTAAGCATAACTTACATGTCCCAAAATATTGCATGGCATACAATTTACATACCAATAAAGTGGAGGTTGCAGAATTTTATTTGTCTAGTATTTAACTGATCATTACATATACATAGTAAAATGTAACGTCAAAAAAAACATTCTTACTGCCAAAAATATGTAGTAAATGATCACTAAAATTAAAACTCCATTTTAATATAAAATGACAACCAAATTTGTTACATCTTGCTATTCTATTAAAGCAAATAACACCAAAGTAATCATTATAATCCAAAAATAGTAAAAAACTACCAATATTTAAACCACATTTTAGTTTAAAATGTCAAGCAAATTTTTTAACATCTCGTTATTCTATTAAATTAATTATTCCACTTCGATGACCTTTTTCTAGTACATAGTATTTCGTTTCTGTAAGGATCGCAGTTCTAACCTAACCTAACCCACTTTTCTAATAGCATTTCGATTCTGTGAGGGTCACAGTTCTAACCTAACCTAACCCACTTTTCTGATAGCGGTTCCGTTTTGTGAGGATCGCAGTTCAAACCTAACCCAACCCACCCAAATTACATAGAATTTAACGTACCTATATTAACATAACAAAAAGTACAAATTTAAATAGAGATCCCTCTTTGTCAAATTTGCGAAGTGACAATTTTGACCAAACATCTTTTTGGAATATAATATTAGACAATAAAAAACGTTTGCTAAATAAGTTTTTGTCCTAATAACATTTGACAAAGTAAAATCATGCCAAATGATAATTTGACCAAATAAATTATATGCGAAGTGTAACTTTGCTAAAGGTTCCTTTGGGAAATGAAACTATTGCGATAAGTTTGTTGGGAAGTGAAATTTGGCGAAATGTATTTGGCCGAAACGAAAGTACACCAAAAAAAAAACAATAAATTTTGGGGGTCCCCCATACTTGGAACTGAAACTTAAAATGTCTTTTTCATTAAACCCATACGTGTGGGGTATCTATGGATAAGTCTTCAAAAATGATACAATACAATACAATACTCTTTATTGCACGCCTCACATACACTTAGTTTACAATAAATGGACAATAACATAAACAAAGACAATAGAGGTAACAAAAGGCGGTCTTATCGCTTATGATATTGAGGTTTCTAATATCATTTATTTCTAAACTGAATAGTTTGCGCGAGAGACACTTCCAAAGTGGTAAAATGTGTGCACCCTCCCCCCCCCCCCCCTTTAACTTCTAAAATAAATTTAACTTCGCACTGAATGATGACATCGTACGGGGCTTAAAGCCCCCGTAACGCAGTGAACGTGTTAAAGTCACATTAAAATTCCATTTTTCGAAATAGAGATTTCAACATTTAACTTTGCAAAAGTAGATAATTGAAATATTCTAAAAGCAATAAAAATAGATTAGGTTAGATTCGAGCTACAATGACATTAGTTTGGGTTCAAAGCAAGGTTGCAGGGCCTCAACAAGGGAAAAAAGGGGGAGGGACTGTTGGCCTGGCTCAGTGAGCCAGAACTCACCCACTTATCCCTACTACTGCCGTAAGCAGGTAATGAATTCCCAATGTATTAAGTTTAGGTTTAATAAATTATAAATATATTTTATTAATAACATAATAATATACAAATATGTATAAGCATAAAGTAATAAATAAGCCTACAGCTATTAATAATGTCCGTAATCTGTATAATCCCAAAATACGGATCCCTCGTATGTGGATGCTGCTTACATAATCTCGTCTGTCAAGGTGTTTCGGCAGGAAAGGCCTTGGCAGACTTATAAATTCCTGAAATTAGGGTTCATACCTACCGACTGGAATTGGTTTCATGGTGGTATCAGATGGGTTAGTGTACGGTAACCGATGGTCATCTTGTTTATAATCTCGTCTGCCAAGGTGTTTCGGCAGGAAAAACCTTGGCAGACTTATATATTCCTAAAATGGGGGTTCGTACCTACCGACTGGAATTGGTTTCATGGTGGTATCAGATGGGTTAGTGTAGGGTAACCGATGCCGACCTTGCTTACATAATCTCGTCTGCCAAGGTGTTTCGGCAGGAAAAGCCTTGGCAGACTTATATATTCCTGACATGAGGGTTCATACCTACCGACTGGAATTGGTTTCATGGTGGTATCAGATGGGTTAAATTAGGGGTCCCGTTGGCCACCTTTGAGAGCGTCTGCCAAGCACTTCCGGCAAAAAAAATACTGGCAGACTTCGCTTTTATGTGTCTACATGTAAATTTCTAACTGCTGCCATAACTATTATTTCGGTATCAGATGGGTTAAATCAGCCCCCTTTTTTCGCACCGGAAGTGGCCTTCTTTTTCGTACTTTCGGCAAGTTCCGCCGTGGCAGACTATCGAATTCGGACTTAGCATCACTTTTATGGGAAACCATTGTGCATTTCATCGTGGTATCAAGTCGGTTAGAAAATTTGCGGCCGGCTCTTCTACTAATATTTTTTAATTTTTTCATAAAATCCACAGGAGAGACAACTTTTGTTCTAAAATCAGCGTACGATCCGTAAATAGCATCTTATGAAATAAATAACTTTATAGAAGTTATTATTAACCGGAATTCACGGTGAACTTGCATTACGGAGCGTATGGCTGATCGCTACACGTTTTGCGCCGTCTATATCCGAATTATCCGACAATTCCTACAAAACGGTTGAGGATCGGGAAAAATGCCTTGAACATGATTTGTCTCAAATTGTATGCTCTACAATCTTCATTTATATGTAAACATCGTTGGAGGTATAGAAACCTTGATATTTGCGATAAAGCAATTTTTGTGACCTTTGACCTTGAATAAACTCCGGCGCGAATACGAGGTTTTCTATAACTTTTATCGTAATTTAAAGACCACCGAAACGAAGGTGTGGTTATACGAGTTTCCAGCTTATTATTTGTCATTCCAGGGACAAAACCTTTATTTGACTGGGTAACTAAGGAATCGCCAGTACGACGCTCAGACCGGCACGTTTGCACTTTAGTTCATGTATCTCCGAAACTAATGCAGATCCCACTCTCAAACTTTCCATGTATTTTCGATGGACTATAAGCTACATTTTGAGGCAAAAATAAAAATTTTCAAACATACCGAACTTTATATAAATTTGACTTGAAATTTTCATTTCCGGTTTTTTGTATGAAAAAATGAAAAAATATCAAAATTGTTATAACTGCAAGATAAAGCAATTAAAATTGTATACAAACCAATATTAAACTTATTTTTCAGTTTATTAAATAATAGCTACATCAGCTTTTGTAAAATGCTCTCCTCAAATTTCGTCCATTTTTTAAATGCTTCCAAACCGGAAACGGTGCCAAATAAAAAAAAATAAAAGAATGCGTATTTTTAGAATATCGAGTAGTATAATTATTCCAAATTTCAGCAAATTCTATGACCTGACACTTTTTTCGAAGCCCGCTTGGCGTGAAATGCCCCACGTGAAAAAATGTGTCCCAAAATTTTGTATGAAA
Organism: Cydia fagiglandana; assembly: GCF_963556715.1. Taxonomy (NCBI): domain Eukaryota; kingdom Metazoa; phylum Arthropoda; class Insecta; order Lepidoptera; family Tortricidae; genus Cydia; species Cydia fagiglandana. The sequence continues at coordinate 5,315,953 of NC_085955.1, forward strand.
AAATTTTTTTCCAGTGCGTCACGTTCATACAAATAAAAAAAAATCATACAAGAATGACGATCTGGAAAGGAAATTTTTGGACATATTTTTTCATGTATGAGGCGTGAATGTACAAATGAGCCCAAGAAGTCAATATTTTGAAGACATGAATGAAATGTATACTTTTTTTGGAAAACGCTCAAACACATCGCGGATACGATACAGGCAAGAGTTTATGAAGTTTAATTTGTTTACATTATGAAAAGGAGCAAACATTTTATTAACGTATACGTTCTGTATAATATGAGCTATGACAGTAACAGCCACATAGAGTCTACGTGTTGGATCTATATTAGAGATGCACCGGATATCCGGTTACTATGCGGTATCCGGCCTATCCGACCATTTTTTAACTATCCGGCCCGATACCGGATAGTGACCTACTATCCGGCCGGATACCTGATAGTAACATTGCTTGATTTCGGAGAAAACCAATTGAATTTAAGGAACAGACACGGTCATATTCGTACCTGTTTATGATTTTAAAACAATTTAATCATTCCACTGACTTGCACGCGCACTTTTCGTACCTCGAAATGAAACCGCGCGAACGTTTACTAGGAAACAGATCAAACCTGCAGAATGCGCACCTGAAAAACCGAAATGTAGGTATAGTTCCGCTGGCTGAATATTTGGCAGCCGGATACCGGATATCCGGCCGTATTATAGGCCGAATATCCGGTATCCGGCCAGACAACTATCCGTTGCATCTCTAATCTATATCCCCACGAATGCCTATAAATGACCGGGCTCGAAAGACCCGAGTTTTAAAACGGAGGTACAGAGGGATCACTCTCTAACAAAACGCGTCAAAAGACAGATATGACCGTTAGGTGGCGGAAGCGTGAGCAGGAGTCCGCTCCGTAGCGGTGCGCATCAACTACCACTGCTAGGCACCAATATTGTGGGCATGTACTTGTACGAAATCGCGGAGTGAGCCACGCCTGCTTAAGATTGAATTTTCCCTTCCTACCTGCCTTACTGAATATACAGTCAGCAGCAATAATTGATAAGCGGGCGAGGTATTCCAAATGACATTGACGCGATTTTATTGTTAAGAGAATAAGAGCGCGTCGCCTCATTTAACAAGCACCTATTAACCCTACGTGTTACAGATAGCCCCATCTGCAGAGCTTACATGGAGGCAGAGGAAACAGCCGCCCACGTGATTCTCGAATGCCCAGGGGTGGCAGAATACCGGGCACAACACCTCGGCTCACCGGGGCCTCTCCCAGGAGTCGTCGGCAACGTCAAGGGTCTGCTAGGCTTCCTGGTGTTGGGTTGGCAAGAATAGTGCCCCCAACCCACCACGCAAAATAGGCGCATTAATATGACGTCGAGTTGCGGAAACCAAGCCCGCGAGAACCTATAACCTATAAGAGCGCGTCAAGGTAATTTTGATCACCTCGCCTGTTTAGCAACTTCTGCTGCTGACTGTACACTTTCTGTTGTTGTTTACAAGCGTTCATTCCCATGCCGAGGTTAGACGACAGCCGCAAACAATTAGTAGGTGACCTAAAAACGGGGAGGGGAATAGGCCAGCCACCTTCACCCGGTGGGAGGGGGCCTTGGCAGGCAAGGGTATTCATAAAGCGATCACATGTACTGCGAACTTTGAAAACCAAAATTGATGTATCCAAATCTCGACTACGATTCTGCAATGATGCAAAATTAAAAAGATAAACATTTTTCGAACGTCGATTTTCGCGTCAGCATGGACGCACCTATTATCTTACCTTATTTAACCTACCTTTAAACGAGCAATTTTTGTATATATTATACTTATACGTATTATATTTCGGGGATCTCTCGGAAACGGCTCAATAATTTTCGCGGGCGAAAAATCAATCCAGCTAATAGGTCTTATCTTTGGGAAAACGCGCATTTTTGAGTTTTTATGTTTGTCCTGATATTCTGCATTTTAACTGTGCTGTTTGGTAAAAATGGTAAAATATGGTGGTCATGCAATTCGTCACACTGAAAATCATAATTATAAGATTTAAGCTAGTTTTTAATTTCGTTTAGTTGTACCATTATAAGTGTAGTTTTAGTGTAACATTACTAGTAATATAGCCGAGGAACCTGTCGAACAAAATTTGAAACAGAAATATATTTTCAGATTCATTGAGTTAAAGCTAGTATTATTATATACATATAGCAGAATATTTTAAGCAACAAATTGTCCAAATTACACCTGTGGACTCATTCTATGCAAATAAAGATTCTATTCTATTCTAAAAGGTAGATGGCCATATTTTCCGTCGCGAGCACTAAGCGCCATATTTCTTTCTATATTCCTATTTTTACGCCTCCTCTTAATGTATAAAGTACGGGATTTTTTATTATCATCCCTACGTTTATGATGTCTGTTTGGCAAGCCGCCAGTTCCATAAATATCCCTGCGTCTAGTTGCTCAAACTTCACACCATCCATCTTTCACCAATATAGCTCTGCTTGGAAAACATCGTGCCTCAGATATTGGGAGAATGGGGTCGGAAATTTATACATGGGCCTTTTCGCCTAAGAGCCAACAGGAGTGGTAATTTCTCCATACAAACGTACTCGACTGTTTCCTCCGTGGGTTTTATTCAAAACTGATATCAATTAGCCAAAAAAGCAAAACGGTCCGACACAGATAATTTCATAATCATTTAGATTTCCAAGTTTGGTTAGGATTGGTTAAGTTTTGGAGGAGGAAACAGTAGAGTACGAAACCTCGATTTTTTAGATTTTTCGCCTTGTCCTTATCGCACTAGTTTTAGGAGCCGCTTCCGTTAGCGAGACGGGTATATTTACCTAAAATATTTAAAACTCAGCTCCTGTTTCGTCTTAACATATTAGTCACTTTTGTGGGTTTCAGTCAAAAAACTCACAAATAGTTTCTATTTCTAAATTTCATTATACGGTCCCCGTTCGGATAGCAATGTAAAATTATGTATATTAAAAAACATTATTACCATAATTTTACAGTTTTCACACCAGTTCGTATCTTGTTTCGGTAGCATCTGAATCCCTCGCTACGCTCAGCTCACTCGATTATCTGCCTTCAAACATATGACGCAATCGTCCACTTACTATTGGCAATGAAATACAAATACAAAACCTTGAATGGTGAGTAGACGCGTTTTTATAGGGACGTAGTAAAATTTTACTACAAAAGTTTGAGCCAGTGCCAAAGTGGACACTTAAGATTTCATTATGGCAGGGGTCTCCAAGCCCCGGCCCGCGGGCCAAATCCGTCCCGCGACGCGTTCCAATTCGGCCCGCCGACACCCAAAGCGAGTGCCCACTGTCCGGCCCGCGGGAGCCAGGCTCCAGGGGTTCAACATTCATTGCGAGTGGAACTGTTCCTAACAGCAGCAACCAGGCACCCTCCCCCGGCGCAAAAAATCGCTATGTGTTTTTTTACGATTTTTTGATTTTGGTATATTTGAATTCCTTTTTAAATTTCCCGTGGACCCACATAAATATTTTTGTTATATCTTTATTAGTTTTGAAAATAAAAATTCCGCTATGTGAACACAGAACAATATTTGTCCAAAAAAATAACAGAACAGAAAAAAAACAGCTATGTGATTTTTTAGAACATAACGATATTAAATGCCTTGTTTTCCGTCGAGGGTGATGGCGATAATGTTACACATGGCGATTTATTGTAGAATGGATTACCCGACATAGATCATAAAATCCGCTATGTATCATCTCTCGTACTATGTTTTTTGGCAACAAATTGCTATATGTACAAACTTCACACATGACAATTTTAATGAACCAAATTTAAGTAGCTATGTAGCAAAATTTGATTAAAATAATAATATTGTAAAAAAATTAGAAGAAAATCTGTTTATTTTCTTCATGAGTAAAATGTAAAAATCATTGATCTATAAGAAAAAAAATACAGGCGCAACAAATATATTACAAAACAACAACAAACATATTATAAGCAACAAATATATTATAAAGAGTATTGTATTGTATTGTATATTACAAACAGGAAAATAAACAGTTATTTTTGTCTCCTGAAAAGTAGCTTAAAAATACATGGCGATTTTTAGGGTTCCGTACCCAAAGGGTAAAACGGGACCCTATTACTAAGACTTCGCTGTCCGTCCGTCCGTCTGTCCGTCTGTCACCAGGCTGTATCTCACGAACCGTGATAGCTAGACAGTTGAAATTTTCACAGATGATGTATTTCTGTTGCCGCTATAACAACAAATACTAAAAACAGAATAAAATAAAGATTTAAATGGGGCTCCCATACAACAAACGTGATTTGTGACCAAAGTCAAGCAACGTCGGGAGTGGTCAGCAGTACTTGGATGGGTGACCGTTTTTTTTTTGCTTTTTTTTTTGTTTTTTTTTTGCATTATGGTACGGAACCCTTCGTGCGCGAGTCCGACTCGCACTTGCCCGGTATTTTTTTATTCGCACCGACAATATAGCCCTCACGTAAAAAAGTTTAGAGACCCCTGCATTATGGCAATAAAAGAATAGCACTTTGCTACATTTATTATCGTAATCTGAATCGTAATGTTTATGTGTTTTGTACAGGATCAGCTGTGCCATTAGGTATTTACCTACAAGAAATTATCAGTCGAGAAATGCCAAAAAATATAAACATCATCAATCATCATCTAGACAGGTTCCCGGCAATTTTGCAAATGCACACTTTGTCAGTCGTGAAAACGGTATTGCTGTACGGATGTGAGACGTGGAAGGTCACAAACGACATCTCACGTCGGCTCCAAGTCTTCGTCAACCGCTGTCTTCGCCGTATTCTCGGTGTATACTGGCCCGAGAAAATCTCCAACGTAGATCTGTGGGAACGCTGTGGTGAGACTCCGATCAACCAGCAGATCAAACGCCGCAAGTGGAACTGGATCGGCCACACGTTGCGAAGGGATTTCGATCACATCCCGAGGCAAGACCTCGACTGGAATCCCCAAGGAAAGCGGAAACGTGGCCGTCCTAAGCAATCCTGGCGACGGACGATCATCGCAGAGGCGGCGACCATTGGCAGGACGTGGAGCGAAATGAAGCGCGTAGCTCGAGACCGAACGGGATGGCGTAGCACTGTGGATACCCTCTGCCCCATCTAAGGGACATAGGATATTAACACAACACACTTTGTCAGAATTGCGGGAAACCTCAAATACCCACTAGAAGCTAGCTAAAAGTGTGGACTTGGGCAGAGGAATGGGAAGGTAATGCTATATAGCCACAACGTATACATATACATTAGATGCATTATTCTTGGAGAAATAACCGGTCAGGAAATGTCAAGATTTTTAGGGTGACGTCAGAATTTTTGTCGGTAATTCCATTTTTAGGGTTCCGTACCCAAAGGGTAAAACGGGACCCTATTACTAAGACTGCTGTCCGTCCGTCCGTCCGTCCGTCTGTCCGTCCGTCCGTCCGTCCGTCTGTCACCAGGCTGTATCTCACGAACCGTGATAGCTAGACAGTTGAAATTTTCACAGATGATGTATTTCTGTTGCCGCTATAACAACAAATACTAAAAACAGAATAAAATAAAGATTTAAGTAGGGCTCCCGTACAATAAACGTGATTTTTGACCGAAGTTAAGCAACGTCGGGCGGGGTCAGTACTTGGATGGGTGACCTTTTTTTTTTGCATTATGGTACGGAACCCTTCGTGCGCGAGTCCGACTCGCACATGCCCGGTTTTATTCCATATGGTACAATAAATCGTAAATCTACACTTGGGGAGCCTGGGATTCGCTCTAACATATTAAAACTTAAACCACACGGAGAAAAAAATATTTTACAATATTACCAGATTGTATAGTAGTTATGATTCTGGTGTAGGAAAACAGATTTCAGCCATGTTTAATAGACTCGTATTTTGGACAATATTAGAATATTCTAGTTAAAATATTCTAGTACACTAAAACTCTGATATCGTTTTGGTAACAATCTAATAGTAACAGAGTAAAATATGCATTTAGCATACAACACTTTACAATAATTGCGATGTTTACAATATTTATTAATTCGGTTCACCATCATCTAGTTTAACACACCAATAATAAAAGTGTGTATTACAAAATCTTTGTTTAGGGTCCACCTTATGTAATTCATTTATAGGTACTAGATTTTCTCGTACCTGTTAGCGGATTTTTAATACCTATTACTTACTCGAAATTTCTTGATTACTATGAATATTTTTACACATAACTAGATACGTTCTCTGTTGTCTAACAAATTTTTTTTAATGATAACAATAAAGAGTGGTTCCAGCAACAATAAAAATTGTTGGCATTACAATATTATTGCACACTAAACAAAATATTATTTGCCTGTAACGAAAAACTGTTCAGTCCACGATATGAGCTAACTGCGGCCCCCCGCACCCCTGCGCCGCCGCCCGCAACGTCCAGAACATTCTGTCATTTTCACCGAAGTCCGGACAGAGTTCATTTCAAGTGTCGCCAATAATAAATGAATCAGGTTGCATTCCTGTTTAGATCACCGGTTTTAGCAAATAAAAGTGTCTGTGTGTAGTGAACTAAGGCGGACGAAGCGGATAGCGGTTTAATTGAAAATTTATACATATGTTGCTAATAGTGATAAGGTTATATTGTTCTGTTTGTGTGTTGTGTTTGCTACCAAAATTATCTCTGTGTTATATTTGTCATACGCTCACTAAAATTGCGGCCGATAATTTATGTTATGTACTATTAAATTAAAACGAATTAAAAAAAAAGTTTGTTTTTACTTTACTCATAGTAATTATTTAGGATTGAGATTTTTCTGTTTATGTTTCAGGCCACCACATCTATACCACAAACATCATTATTGCGGACTAAGCCAATGTAGGTACTTACTGCCGAGTTAAACAGAATAATGTTAAACACCTTAGGTAAGTCTTCGTCGCAACAAAAGCATGTTAAAGCGAAGACTCACCTAAGATATTTAACCTAACTCTGTTTCACTCGACAGTATTTCAGTCCGCAATAATGATTTACTGAACACAAATATAAAACCCGTTAAACTCTACAATATATATAGTAAACAGAACATACTGTTTATTTCATGGCACATCAATTATATTTAACACAAACATAAATCTGGTATTCTCCAATACTGCATATAGTAAACAGAAATTGTTGATTATTTCAGTCAGCTAAAATTATACTTAAAACTAATAAAAAATTTGGTGAACACTAATGAAATATCTGATAAACTCTACCCTGTCCTATAATGATGGCTACAGATAGGTTTTGTATACTACACAAAATTTATTTTCTACGATACTAGGTATGTGGGTAATAGGAACTAGAAATTATGTTTTAAAGAACTAGAATTTTCTATTAATGTGTAAAAAAAGTCTAGTTGTCACATATAATACAATAAAATCAAGTTAAATTTACAATATTCTGGTAAAGAACACTAGATTTTTTTCTCCGTGCAATAAACCGATTTGTAGTTCGTTTTTTTAAGCATTAGAAATAAGCTAAACAATCTTGATGTGTCTTTTAATTGAAAAACACATTTTAAAAATAAGTCACGGCAACTATGTAACAATTATGAATCTATTACGAACATTTATATTCTACTGCTTTCATAAGTAACAGTTACTGATTTTTAAAAAGCGTTTTTCAATAAAAAGACATGTCAAGATCGCTTACCTTCTTTCAAGTTCTTTCTAATGCTAAAAAAAACGAACTATAGGTAAATGACATTTGTTACGGGTATATTTAGTCCCGGGATTGCAGCGCACTATGTACCAAAACTGTTTATTTTGGTCGGCAGCCTTTCAGATAAGCGAACTAAAAACACGATAACATTCTCGTAAGACCCGATGCCATTTTTAGACCAATGTCAAATATTTGAGTACGAAGCATTCTTCTGAAAAATAAACAAAAACCGGGCAAGTGCGAGTCGGACTCGCGCACGTAGGGTTCCGTACCATAATGCAAAAAAAAAAACAAAAAAGAAAGCAAAAACAAAGCGGTCATCCATCCAAGTACTGACCACTCCCGACGTTTAACTTTGGTCAAAAATCACGTTTGTTGTATGGGAGCCCCATTTAAATCTTTATTTTATTCTGTTTTTAGTATTTGTTGTTATAGCGGCAACAGAAATACATAATCTGTGAAAATTTCAACTGTCTAGCTATCACGGTTCGTGAGATACAGCCTGGTGACAGACGGACGGACGGACGGATAGGGTCCCGTTTTACCCTTTGGGTACGGAACCCTAAAAATGCAATCGATAGCATAAGCTATTGTTATCCTGTAGAGATACCTAGTTACGTATACGTCTATATAAGGTGTTTAACCTTCTTTTTCCAACCTCGAAATTGGGAGAAAGAAATGACCTATATTTACATCGCCGATTACGTTTAGGGCTGGAAAAGCATACTACATATATCGATTACTTTTAAGGGTTCCGTACCCAGAGGGTAAAAACGGGACCCTATTACTAAGACTCCGCTGTTCGTCTGTCTGTCTGTCACCATGGGCGTACGCAGCATTTTTTAAGGGGTGGGGCAGAGGTAGGGGAGGCTGGGTAGGGGTACGTTGTAAAAGGGTTCGGTTGAAACAGAAATTCTTAGCTTATGGTCAGAGACCAGGGTGGGGCAACTGCCCCACCTTGCCCCACCGTGGGTACGCCTATGTCAGTCACCAGGCTGTAACTCATGAACCGTGATGGCTGGACAGTTGAAATTTGTATCTACAGTCAGCAGCAAAAGTTGCTAAGCGGGCGACGTGTTCAAAATTACCTTGACATGCTCTTATTTTCTTAACAATAAAGTCGCGTCAAGATTTTGAGGCATTTTGAACACCTCACCCGCTTAGCCATTTCTGCTGCTGACTGTACAAGGTGTGAAATAGTTGATTTTGTGTTGTTCAAAAACTGAACGAAACAAAGCAAAAGCAACTCTGTTCCAATCGAATATGATATACATTTCTTTGATCTGGATAAGCACTATAGGTAGGACCTTGGGCCTTAGGAGGCTATCGGAGTCCTCATGACGCAAGTGTACAGGTTTTGCCCGAACGCCTGAAGGCCGGAGCACACCGGATGCGTACGCAGACGTGCACGTGCGCTAAAATGTTGGAGCCATTCACGCACACGTCACGCAAGCGGTGTGCCGTCTCTCATAACATAAGGGTCTGTAGTCTATACATTACAAGTATTACAATTTACAACGCGCACGTGCAAGTCTACGCACGTCAGTGGGCACAGGCCTTAAGGTTCCGTCACACAGGCGCGCTTTCCTGGCGGGGCGTGAGCGACTTATACAGTGTGGAAAGATAAGTCGGGCCCTGGAGGGAAACTACCTTAAAACCTTAAGCTCGCTCATTTTACTTAAAGGAGACATTCCTTTATTTTAAAAAGAAACAAAACTGCATTCAAAGTATTTTTCTTTTTTTCTTCAATTTGGCTTGTCAAAAAAATCTTGAGTACTAAATATTAGATTTTATGGATATTTTGTACGACAGACGAGTGTAAGACCTAATGTTTTTTTGGAGAAATGTTATCATTTATATTAAGTGTATCGACTAGTAGAATAAAATTGCTAGTTTTTATTTTTTGGAATTTTTAGTCGGTTCGAGTCCCGGGCGAGGTAAGCGAGTTTTAGAAAATCTTTGAATGCAGTTTTGTTTCTTTTTAAAAATGAAGGAATCTCTCCTTTAAGTAAAATGAGCCAGCTTAAGGATTTACGGTAGTTTCCCTTCAGGGCCCGACTTATCGTTCCACACTGTATGTAAAAGCGGCGCGCTCCGCTCACGCCCCGCCCGAAAAACGCGCCTGTATGACGAAGCCTTTAAATCCGGGGCCGACCAAAAGACAGCCCTACAGGTAACCAAGGCCATTGTAGATTGACGTATTTGATACGCGTAGGAAACGTGCGTAGCGAATGAGTCAGACCGTGAATTATGGAGGGTGGGAGCTTTGCCTTTCTTTGCTCGGAGCTTGTCTAAATTAGAAATGTTTACGAGTGTTAAGTCTTTTGTGTCGAAAGTAGGCCTTTTTCGACAACGAACGAGGTTTGAAGGACGTATCGGTCCAGAATTGGTCTTGAAAACCTTTTATTATTAACTAATTGGTAAAACTAAAGGTCGAATAAAAATAGGTACTTCGGAAGAGCTACTGATAATGTTAAAAACACTCATAATTATGCTTTGATGTCGTAGTTAAGTGTTAAAGCTTGTTTACATTAGCAGCTCGTGGCTCGGCTCGCAGTTCGTCGCTCGTGTTCGCCTCGAGGTCGTAAGTTCGTCGAGCTAATGATTACACTCTTGCCAGGGATGCGTAACTCCTGACTTCGGCCAAACTCGGCTCCGCTCGGCTCAGCATTGCTCCGAGCAATTATTAGGGTTGGCACCACTTGACTTCCTTTTGCGTGGACGACCACAGATAAGATAATCACTTGAATTTTGACAACCCTAAATATCCGAAAGGGATAGTGCCATGTATTAGAAAGGGACAGCATGATTAGACCCTGAACCGCTGTCAAACTTCGGTTTTGTAGGAAGTTTCCTTTCTGTACGGCAGTACTATTATTTATTGTGCTTTTGCCTCGTGGCTCGGCTCGGCTCGGCTCGTCTCGTGTCTCGGCCACAGCTAGTAAGCTTCTCGAGCTAATCGATTTTAAACACAAACGGCACGGTATAAAGTTTGTAACAGAATGACATTCGAGCGTGAATGTATACAGCAAGCGCGCGTCCCGCGTCGCGAGCCCCTTTAACTCGTGCCACAGACCAACTCCAGGCGGTTGACTCGTGCCAAAAAAACCGCTCCTCCACGCGAGCCAGGCGAACGCGAGAGCCACCGTTTGGGGTTGGTCTATGCCGCTTACACTCGCATCTCGTGGCTCGGCTCATGGCTCGCACGCGAATGTAAACCGCGGGTTAAAACATCCGTTAATCACAGTATGACCTTGACATTGGTTTACAAGTGCTATGAGACAATGAGATATTGATGCGTTTTTTATGTGAAAGCGTGTTTTGTTTGATAGATCTATATTGCTCCAGCAGTTTGAAGAGAATCAGCTCTTTTTCAAACTGGCATAAAATTTCAATTTTGGCATAAAAAGGATTTTTTTGGCACATAGCTAACGGGATTTATTAACAGGGTTAAAGTTAACGGGGTTGACCTATGACAATGACAGTCGCCATGGCCTCTAGATTGTGTAATTTAAGGGACTGAAATTACAATGTTTATTACAACCATTTATTTAGTTTCACCTGACTGTTGTCTGTAATCAAATCTTGCAAGTTAAATTTGATCTACTTCCCGGTTTCTGATTGAGCTGAAATTTTGCATGCCTGTATAAATCAGATGACAATGCAATATTATGGTACCATCGAGCTGGTCTGATGATGGAGACAGGAGGTGGCCATAGGAACTCTGTGATGAAACAACGCAACCTAATTGTGTTAGGGGTTTTTAGAATTGTCTCTATGAGTATTAGTTGTCTGTCGTAAGAAAAGTACAGTCAGCGATAAAAGCTTGTACCAAAAATGAAATTTTTGCCAAAAACTTATTTTGTTTTAGGTATATGAAGTAATGTAATTGATACAATGTAATTTCATTATTTAGTCAATGAGACGATATAGTGTAACTGCGTCAGTTCACCTTCCAATGCCTGTTTCCGTCCACTTGGCGCAGTTGCTACAAAATTGTGTATAATTTGCAACTATGCCAAGTGAACGGAAACAGGCACTGGACAGTGAACTGACGAAATGACCCTAATAGATTAAAATCAAAATTATGGTACCTATTATATCATAGCCTAAACGACGTCGACGCAACGTCGACGCAACTGCGCAGCGACGTCATTTTCCATAGCGCTGGACCGACGCCGACAGACGCCGACGCTCGAAAGACGCCAGATGTGGGGGGGCCCTAACAGATGGACAACACAACAAGATGGAAAGGACCATTACCAGCAAAGAGGAAAGCTGGCAAACCAGTCAAACGGTGGACCGATGACATAGTAGAGGTTGTAGGAAAAGGCTGGATGCACAATGCCAAACACAGACATTAATGAAAGAAATGGGAGGAGGCCTTTACCCAAACGGGATCCATACCTCATGAAAGGAGGAAAATCAACTACAGCATAAAAATATATTTTAACAGAAATTATATAATTTGTAAGAGTTATGGAAATAAAGAGGCTATCACATTGTGCGTTCGGGGATGGTATCCGCCATGATGGTATCCGCCATGTGTATCCCTTGCTTTTAGATTAAAGTGTCTTAAAGGGCCTCTGCGCTGTTGGCTTCGGCCCCACGTACGCCTCCCAAAGGTCCGGGACCCCATGGTCCCGAGATATGGAAAAGATATACAAATAATAATACTGTTTGAGAATGGATACTTTCTACTTAATACCTAAATTAGTAGTGCTGATCATATTGCTATTCAGTTTAGTCAAAGTAAATGAGAAAAACTTTAAGATTGGGAAAGAGTACAAGAGAGGGTGATACATTGGATTACTGCAGAAAATATTTCTTTAAAAAAATATCTTCACTGATGAGACTTTTCAAAAACCCTAAGAATATTTTAATATTATCGAACGTAAGTGTTACAAAACCATATTCTGTGATTAATTGAATTAACAGACAGTCATTCAACCATGTTTTTGAATAAAAACTTACGTTATTGCGACAATGCGCGACGCCTCGTCGCTTTCGGGATCCAAATACAATTCGGTGCCTTGGTGCACCCATTCTCCACCAAACGGACGAAATTTCCCCTCCGAATCATGCAGGCAAAAGTATATTTTCCCGTCAACATGAGGAACGGTCACTTCTACCTCAGTTCTCCATTCTTCACTCTTAACTTTACGCAATTCGTAATTTGAACTAATCACATCACAGCTGCCGCCTCGCAAGCCTTCACTAGGGGTTAATCTCCACGAATAATGCCCCAAGAACTCGCCACCACGCACATTTAATAAATATTTACATTTGTTTTCTACGCATGATTTTTCTACCACTTTAAACGACACTATCCATGGTTTTGTTGGTGTTTTTACCAAAGCGTGCACGTTTATTAAAATACACAATATTAAACCACAAGTCCGTAACACTTTTGGCATTAAAACCATTTTTTCGGAAGCGTAAACGCAAAAAATAAGATATGCAACCGCATATAGCTATAACGACATGTTTTCCTCTCTTGAGTCTCTTGACAGTTCGGCGGCAATTGTTGCCGGAACTGCAGTAAAACTTGAGTCCTATTAGTATTTTGTCACATCCGGAAACGATTTTAATACAATATTTAATATTTTTGACTGCATTATTTATGTTGATATTTAATTTTGATATATTATAATACAAATATATTTATGATAACATTCATTATTTCGTTTAATTTTTAAGGTAAAAGAAAAAAAAATGTTTTTTGATGTGGGTAATTATGAAACGTCAATGCATTAATTAAGGTTCGTTCAAAAATTAATGATGATACTTAACTTTAATACTTAATAACAAAATAAGTTAACTTTCTAACAAATAAAGACGTAACAAGCTATTAATCAAAAACTGTATAATTTAAATCCACTTCTTAATATTTTGTGAACTATTAATTTCGTAGGTTATTTAAATAATGAATATGGATCCTAGTGAGTATTATATTCTTTGGTATTATATTCTTTGATATGGATTCAATTGTGATTTTTGAACATTCACAGGGGTAATAAATTGCCAGGAAGAAATATATAAGAAAATAAAGGTTGTGCCATAAATACAAATCCACAGTTGCCTCTTTTTTTTGTTGTTGTTACAGTTGCTTACTCCGCACAATATTAGTACCTTTAAATTTTGACGAATAAAATTCCATATTTACTTTATTCATGTGATGTAAAACTCTGTTTCATGAGATATATTTTAGCTTTTATAAATAATTTCCCTTAAGATTCGGGGAGTACTAAGTTTTTACGCTGGCAAGTCGCATTAACTGTCAAATGTTCTTCAAGTTGGCTGTCTTGACTTGAAGACACCGGAAGATTTTTGGCCGTCAAAAAACGAGTGTGTTGGCTCAATTTTAGACAAATATTAATCAATTATCACCTAATTACTATTTATAATGACTGTTACGCTGTTTAAGTAGTCTTCAAATTAGTTTAATTGACTTATCACCAAGTCAACAACACGGAAGCGTGGTAGTCTTCTTTGTTTGAGTTTTTGTTATATCATCATGATTTGTAGCTGTGAATAAATTAATATTTTGTTGGATTTTCTTATGGAAACTGACAAAATGGAAGTGCGAGAAGCTGGGGATGGGGCTGCAGCGGGTGAATTTGTAAGGGTTCCGTCTAAAAGATATACCTGGTCGGAAGTAAGACAAGCGGTTCACGACTTGAGGAAGGAGTTGTCTTCCCTTTCCACGATGGTCCCTATGGCTATTTCCTTTCGGAAACTTAGTAATGGAAAGACCAGGATCTACTTTCTGAGGACACCGCAGAACGGTTGGGAGATTACGTTGCTATACACTGATGTGACTCCATCTCCTCATGCCAATAATACCAGGTATTATATACAATTTTTTTCTAATAAGAGCCTTTTTAAATTGAGGTTTTGTGTGCTGGGTTATTGGTCAGAGCAGACGTGCCTCGCGCACAGCCTTGGCTGAGGCACATCTACACTGGCCATTTTGTGCACGAGGAAATGGCCTCGCACGCATGCTCGCTCTCTGTGGACCTGTCTGATGTCATAAATATAACATAAACGTACATTCTTACTCATTATTCTGCCCTCCTAAGCCGAACAGCACTATCTCAAAAACAAATGATTTTGAAAATGAAATTCTCAGTATAATAGAAACTAAAGTATAAGGTAGCAATGAATTTTCTTTTGAGATAGGGCTCTTTAGTGAATAGAATCAGGTGTTACTTTGCGGAAATCCATATTAATTAAAACCAAAATATTACTTTGCTAATCCGCATAAAAGATAATGTGCTAGTAAATCAGTGCTAACCCGTTATACTTACTTGCGTATTTTTTGCGTTATCTTTTACGCGGATTAGCAAAGTAATATTTTGGTTTTAATTAATAGCGCTCTTTGGCTTAGCAGGGCAGTATTGCACACCTCAAATAACTAAAAAAAGTAAATCTTTCATCTTAAGGTTAGAGCTAAAACAATGGGCTGTCTTAGGCACTGGTCCCACCGCGAGCTAGTAAGCTATGAGCTATCGGTTATAAACACGAACAAAAGATTAGCACTCCCGTGTAATTAATAGAGACACGGCGATATTTATAGTTACTCGCCCAGCGGGTGAGCTATAAATAACTATAAATATCGCGTGTCTCTTTTATTTACACGGGAGTGCTTATCTTTTGTTCGTGTTTATAGCCTATAGCTCATAGCTTACTAGCTCGTGGTGGGACCAGTGCCTTATTGCTGGGAAGTGATCTCTTCCAACTATTTTCACACTTTCCGCAACTTTGTACCTCAGTACACCTAATTAATTAGGTTACTTCGCTAATATTAACGGCTACCACTATAAAACAATACCAAATTAACAATTATGTTTGTAATTGTCTGTTTTGAATTTCAAATTGCCTGCATTACTCTCAACACAAAAGAAAGAAAGTGATATTAACATATTTATATGTGCCATTTTGTGATGCAACTTTTTACATAATAAGTGTGCTTACTTGCTTAGACATTGTTATTGTTAGACCAAGAAAAGTCTGCGGAGATTTTGATAGCCCATCCAGTGCAAGTGTTATTATAAAAGTCAAACTTCTATGAAACTATATTTATTTATTTATTTATTTGTTTCTACTAATTACTCAGAACAAAAAACAAGTCTTAACGAAACTCTGGCATCATGTATTTATAAACAATATAAACATACATGTTACACGAACATTATCAGGTCATTGACCTTACCCACCTTGCGGCCATCTTGTAATCTGATTTGTTAATAAGGGTCAGTTTTGATTAGCAAAAAAAAGTACTGTACTATCCTGTTTATATCTTGTTGCTTAGTAAATATCAGTTATATTCATAGATAAGGTTTGCGTAATTTTAGCATATTATTTCAGTTATATGAGAAAGTTACGTTTTATACACATGAGTGGCAAAATAACCTGATGTAAATTTTGACTTGTTCCTTCATGTTGGTTGGTAGAATTAACTTTTAAGTAATGATTTGAATGATAAATATTTAATAACGTTAATTTAAATTGAATTTGTAATGATTTACGGTTAGTTCTCTTTGCTGATTCACTTGGTAGAAAAGTTTGGAAAGTGTGCCTTGAAACCCTCAATACGCTCACGATTCCACTTTATGAATACGTGTGCATCAATATAAGCGTTAGGCGGTTGTCACACTGCCGCCGCGTCTCGTTGCGAGACGCGGAGCAACGGACTCGCATGCGGGGACAACGCACCAACGTCCGAGTTTTCTCCGCATCTCCGTCCGGAGCTGCGATGCGCGACGTCCCGCGTTATAGACATGTGTAAGTAATGCTCGTAATATCACAAATGAAATATCTCTCGAACACGTGCTATGGCATTACGTATCTCTCCGCGAAATCAACCAGTACTTCAATCATCACGCATCACGCGAGCCGCACCGAGCGCGCGAGCGCCAACGATCGGCCGAAGCGCGCGAAATGGATTCAATTCCAAATACATTGACTCGCCGATATGAACGGTCAGTTCAAGTCTACGCACGGAGCTCGTAATGGGTAATGTCACTTGTGATAGTGTCATGTTTGTTCGCCATGCCATGCCATCATTGCTTTGTTATCTCGCTCGCACTCGCAGTCAGTGCTCGCTCGCTCTCGCTCTGCGATGCTTTCGGCTATCTTCGGAACCATTCGGATAGGTCCGCTCGGCCGATCGCCGCGGTTTAAGTTGTCACTCACTAATATTTTTACGAATATGATTTTCTGCAATAGATTTAAAACTCTAATGGGTCCGCGTAGAGCTTAAAATGTTTTTATAATACAAGAAGGACGCGGTCAAATGGAGTAATTTATTTGCGATTTTGAATTTGACGAAAACCGTTTATTATTATTGTTGTGAAATGTTTGATAGTTTGCTTGACTTTCGCGGTTCGCGGCAAACTAAGTACGAGTTAATACTTGTTTATCCTTTAATTTAATTGTGAATTAGTGCATATCGAGACTGACTGTAGAAATTCGAGTTGTTTATAAAGACTGATTGAACTAAATTGCAAATACGAGTATAGTTAAATTAAATTGTGAAAAGTGTACCTAAATAATAGTTTCGTTGTGGCAATATTGTGATAATGTATCAGTGCTGGTGAGTAATCGCTTTTTTACGGACTATTGGTGACTTTAACTTGATTGACCTATTTAAAAAAAATGGCTATAAACGAACTACTTTACGGAGACAGAACCAAAGCGAGCAAAATGTACACATTGTTATAGAATACTCGCCATATCGGGAAGCTCCATAGGCAATTATCTACCTCCGAAACTTACATACATATTACATAATTACATTATTTTATAATTTATAAGAACTAACAAAAAATCTTTCACATAAAGGTGACAAAACGCAACGCGTAATAAATAGATCGATCGCCGATACGGATCCGAGACGCCCTAGAATCACTAGAGTGCTGTATGCGCTGTAAGAGATAGCTGTAATATGGCCATCTCGCGCGCGCCCGAGCGCTGTTTCACGTTCGGGTCATGTTTCGAGTAGTGTCCGACCGAAGGTTCGGTTTCGGTTTCGGTTTCGGCCAGTTTCGGCCAAAAAATCATGTTTCGGCTGGAGTTTCGGTTTCGGCCAAAAAACGGCCGAACCTTTCGGCCGGGCCGAAACTTACGAAATGGTACTTCGGAATAAGACCAAAAGTTGGGGAATAAGTAGGACAACAATATTAATACCTACATATTATACTGATTCATGTATAGGTACAGAAATTAACTGGTTTATTTATTATAAAACACAATTCCACTAATGAGGGCGCCACTGGACGGTCGACGCAGTTTTAAGAGGCTGTCAATACCTATAACGCACACACTGTCTAATTGTTTCGGAGTGAATGAGTGATTTTACCTCAATTTACTATTGGTTTGTGTTCCTCATGTCCTCTACTTCAGCTTAGCCTTTGGCCTCGCTGCGCCATGCTCGGCCTCCGGTCTCGCTTTTTAATACAATGGACATTGGTTGGAGTCTGTGCTCAACTACTTATCCTGAAGCCTGAAGCACGGCTTTGACTCCGCATGAAAGTTCGCCTCACTGGGGCACTTCGGACTTTTAGGCCTAGGTGAAGATTGGTACCCGGACTTGCAATATTGTCAACAAAAAATTTCGCGCTCGCGTTTTTGGTTGGTTTTTTGGTTGACCCTGTGTCTACATGTTAGCTTGACTGGTGAATGAATAGAGTTAGACCAAGAAAATTCTGCAATGATTTTGATAGCATACGCAGTGCAACTAGGGCAAATGTTATTTATACGTCATAATTTCGTAGAAGTTTTGACGTTTAAAATAACACTTGCACTGCGTGTGTTATCAAAATCTTTGCAGAATTATCTTGGTCTTAAAAAGCTGCTGGAAAAGGTCTCAAGGATATTGGGTGTTGACAGCCCCATAATATGAGTATAAAAGGGGTTTTATGACATTTTTTCAACGATTTTAACAAATCTACAAAAGTTTCGGTTTCGGTTTCGGTTTCTGCCGAAACTAGAGCCAAAGCCGAACATTCGGTTTCGGTTTCGGTTTCGGCAAAAAACATGTTTCGGTCGGACACTAGTTTCGAGTGATGAGTGATGTGATATCTCAGTGTACCATTACGTGTTCGGAAAAGTGATGTGATATAGCATCACTTTTCGAAGCACTGTTTCGCGCATGTCTACCGCGTTACTTCCGTCTCGCGTTCATTTCACATTCGAACGTTAAGGTGGAAACAGTTCCTATTTGTCGATAAAATGGAAACGGAACTTATTCAGGACGCTGCGGTAATACATTCAGTTTGTTTTTTGTACAATCGAGTCATAAAACGCAGAAGACACTGCATGGGTACATCCCTATTTACAAACTAGACCTATAAATGGGTCTTTTGCTAGAGATTACCAAGATTTAAGGCAACACGAAGAAAAAAATATTTTATGCACCCGTATCTCAACCTCGTCATTTGATTATTTGCTAAGCAAAATATTCGTCGCAATTTAATATTCCAAATTGCTGGACGGCTTTCAATTTCAAAAATAAACCTATCGACGTCGATATACTCGATATCCATTGCATCTACGTCCTTCTTGCACTAAAATCCGTACGGCACTGCGGAGCTCGGTGTGACATACCCTGCGGCACGCACCGCGTCTCCGTCCGAGCGCGCGAGTCGCCGTGCGTCTCGCTCCTCCGTGCGTCGACGCGGAGCCAGTGTGTCGTACCATGCGTTTTTTCTATACAAAATCAAGATTCTACATACAAAGTTAAAAAACGCATCAACGGACGCCGCTGCGAGATGCGGAGCAGTGTGACGACCGCCTTAGGGGTCAAGCAACAACTTGCCCCCTTGTAAAACAAATAACTATTATTCCTATACGATCAGAGGTACAGTACAGAATGATAAGAAATAAACTTATCAAGTATTATCACTTTCACACAACCTTCAGGTACAGTCGCCATCAGATATATCGGAGCGGCCAAGGTGTTCACAATATCTGAACGCGCACTCTAATGCCTTGACAATAGAGGCGTGTTCAGATATTTGTGAACACCTTGGCTGCTCCGATATATCTGATGGCGAGTGTACAATGACATGTACCAACATAACAACAATTAGCCTTTCCACAATGTTATGTTACGAGAAACGTTATTGGTATGAACCAGGGCTCGAATTTGCGATGTTTGATTTGAAACCCACTACACTACCTACTTCTCTCTCTCTTCCTAGCTATCCATCCCACATGGTGGTGGGGTCACTTTCCTGCTTAACCTTCTCCACTTCGCCCTGTCCACACTACCTACTTAAGAAATTATATTTATTTGGTAAAACTAAAAAAAGGATACAAATTAGAAATTTAATTACAACTAAAACTTACAAATTTAATTACAACTAAAACTTACAAATTTAATTACAACTAAAACTTACAAATTGAAATTTAAACTATAAATTTTAAAAGACAAACCGCTCCCTGCCGTTCTCGGTGCAAAGGTGGCCATGATGCTCACATTTCCACGCTGGATTACCACGGACAGCCTTTGCACAAGGAATGGAGCAGGGTCATTCCCCGTTCTGTCTGTGTCGACATCCTAAATCGCATGTGAAGCGCTTCACATCGGCTTCCCAGCAACCCGCTGTCTTGAAAGAGAAAGACGATTAATAAATGACGATTATGTAACCTTAAGTATTTACTTTTCAGATTGGAATGGAAGCCACTCATCGAGTCCAATGTCGCACTAGGAGTAAACTCAGGGAAATGGTCCAGAGAGGAACAGCTGTTATGGGAGCGTCAACGTGTAGCGGCCTGCGGTATCGCCTCCTACGAGCTCCATTCTAGCGGGCGGGTGCTGTTCCCTTGCTCTTCGTCGCTTTTTGTTTGTGATGAAGGGGAAGGAAACCAGGTCAGTCTCAGTTTTGTAAGAAAATACCCCAGGATAGCGTGCCATATTTGGGTGAAACGTAAATGTGTTTACAGTAACTTTAACCTCAAGTAGTTTTGTAAGGTAATACCCCAAAGTAGCGTGCCGTATCGTGATGTAAGGTGAAGGACTGCAGAGTAGGAGTTTACATGTAAAACTGGTAAATAGTTTATTGTGTCACATAAAATCGCCTCTTAAGAGTCCTAGTTAAGAACTTGACCAAATGGTCTAGAGAAGAACAGCTATTGTGGGAGCGGCAACGTGTAGCGGCCTGGGGTATCGCCTCCTACGAGCTCCATTCTAGCGGGCGGGTGCTGTTCCCCTGCTCCTCATCACTGTTTGTGTGTGATGAAGGCGAGGGTAACCAGGTCAGTCTCGGTTTTGTAAGAAAATACCCCAGAATAGGGTGCCATTGCGTGCGTAGTTTTCTTTTCAATTTTATGTGTTAGGTATAGTTCTAGTTTTTAATTAAAGCATAACTGTCTCGTCGTCGAACGGCGTACGCCTGGGTCACAACGGAAGAACATGCTGAGTTGTGACCCTTTTATGGCATTTTGCACTAAATGTTATACATTGTATATTTGTCAACATGTTTTTGTCATCTGTCTTTGTTTGTCATAAATAAATGTTTTTCTATTCTATTCCATATTCGGGTGAAACGTAAAAGTGTTTACAGTAATTTTATCCTCAAGTAGTTTTGTAAGGAAATACCCCAAAGTAGCGTGCCGTATCGCGATGCAAGGTGAATAAGTGCAGAGTAGTCGTCTAAAATACCCCAGTTAAATTTTATTGAGATCGCTACATCTTAATTTTTTTAAATAAGGTCCCCTCCACGTCTGTATGTTCCCGATAAACTCAAGAACTATTGGACGGATTTTCATGCGGTTTCAGCTATCAGTAGAGGGATTCTTGAGGAAGGTTTAGGTGTATTATTTGTTAAGGTTTTGTGCAAATTCGTTTAAGCACCCGAGCGAAGGTGGGGCGGGTCGCTAATTGCTAGTAATATCTTATGGCCTTTTTATACCTCGCTGGCCCAATATTACAGGGTTCTATGTTACATTGAAAATAGTAGTAGATAGTTTAAATTCGACTTAACCCCTCAACTGCCTTGTCCCGTATACGTCCCAGACAATTTGGACTGTAATAAAATTAATAATTTGGTTATTAATTCAGTAGCAAATTTTTGACACTGGTGTTCGAGGGGTTAATGTCACTATGACAATATTCAAATTTCAATTCGATAAAAGTGAAACATAGAACCCTGTAATATTGGGCCAGCGACCTGTCAAATAAAGCTAAAACCTCGTGTGTTTCCAGACGCCTCCACTGGTACCTCGGGCGCTCCACCTCGGCAGCGGAGCCCCTCTCACCCCGGCCATGTGCCCGCGCAGCCCGGCGCTCGTGGCGCACGCCGCGCGCGGTGATATCTGGCTCGCGGGCCCTGGTCTCCGCCCACAAAGACTCACCTACGCTAGCACCGACAGCGCTAGGTAGGACCTTACTTCAGTCCTTGATTGCATTTTTGAGCACATTTTGACGTGTAAAATCTACTTGGATACAACTCAATTAAAATCTAAACAATAATAAGAGTTTCGTTTGTAAACTTTCTTATTAACAGTTTAAATTTTGATTTTTTTTAACGTACACACATATACACACACATATCATGTGCTATTGAAATATTAATGTTTATTTAAAAAACCAACGGGTTGCACTCCGGGAGTGCCGGCAGAAGTGAAAACTCAATGACATTGTAACAGTTTTTCGATCAGGTCACGTGTACGTCTTACGAATCTTACGGTCACGTGACCTGTCGCGAGTTTAACATTTTTTCCCCATCACAAAAAGTGCACAGCGCCGCTAAAGGAGTTTTCACTTCAAAAATCCAACCATGTTATTAATTATTTATATGTTCACAGGTTAAGCGACGACCCTAGGCAAGCCGGAGTGCCGTGCTACGTGACTCAGGAGGAGTTCTCCCGGTATACAGGATTCTGGTGGCAACCATGCTCAGACGGTGAGCACAGATTTATATAACATGTATGTTGGTCACGGCACCAATTTGAAAAGTCATTCGTGGAACACTTTTGTTTTGATTCGTTCAATTCTAAAAGGATACAAATTCAATTATATTATCTGATGCTATTGATTTTTTTTCTTGTATGGTGGGCCGCTAAAGCTTTTACTATTACGTCCATAAGCTACGGTAATCGCTTTCCATCAGTCGGGTCGTATGATTATCTGTCAACGTTGTGGTTTCAAAAATACTCCAGTTTTGTGGCTGCCTTATTATTACAAGCTTTTATTTAGTTTCACCTGACCGTTGTCTGTCTGTCTGTCTGTCTGTAATCAAATCTTGCAAGTTAAATTTGATCCACTTCCCGGTGTCCGATTGAGCTGAAATTTTGCATACATACGTAAGTCGGGTGACAATGCAATATTATGGTGTCATCGAGCTGATCTGATGATGGAGACCGGAGGTGGCCATAGGAACTCTGTGATAAAACAACGAAACCTAATTGTGTTTGGGGTTTTTAGAATTGTCTCGATGAGTATTAGTTGCCTGTGGAGAAAAAAAGTACAGTCGGCGATAAAAGCTTGTACAAAAATGAAATTTTTGCATAAAACTTATTTATTTGTATTATTTAACGCATTTTGGTAATCCATGGTAACTAATTTTACAGTACATAAGGTCCTATTTTCTCGCACTAGTGCATAAAATAGCACTTTCCGTGCGATGTCAAAAGTTTAAAGGGCCATATGTACTGTAAAACGTTGTACGATACAGGCGCCAATAGGTAATTCGCAACTCGTGTCGAATTTCCTCTTTTCCGCACTTTTATCGTAAATAACTATATTTCATTTTGTTTCAGATGACGTGTTCAGGATAGTGTATGAAGAGGTAGATGAGAGTAATGTGAAGATATTCAGTTTCCCTTCGTCCCAGTCCAGTAGCGGGGATGTAGAAGAATTCAGGTAAGATACAAAGCTGCAAATACAGGGTGTTTGGGTAGATCGTTTGCCAAATTAAAACGGCAGATAGGTTGAGTCATTTGCTATCTTCTCAAGCCTAGAAATTTTTAATTTCTTACAAATTTTTTTTTTACTTCTATGTCAGTTTTTTATAAATTTCTAATTTTTACTTGCGTAGTATTAAAAAAACCATGGCCAATTTTGTTTTTCTAGGCATGAGAAGATAGCAAATGACTCAAGCTACCTGCCGTTTTAATTTGGAAAACGATGTACCAAACATCCTGTATGTATTAGGTATTCTCCAATTTAGGAAATATACCTGGTTTATATATTATATAATATCTTACCGTCTAGCATGAGTTGCTTTCTCGCGCGCCAGTCCATACTTGAAGTCGTGCTAGATGTATGGAGTCGCGCGCGAGAACTCAACTCATGCTAGCTGGTCAGGTGTAACAAAAACAGTGATAATCTGTCGGTATTGTATTCCGTATCGATATTGTATTCTAAAAAATAGATTTTTTTATATGGCTGGTCGCTCAAATAGGCGTACCGTTTCAGACATTATTTCGGGTCAATTTTTTTCTTTCTATGCCTAATTAAATCAAACTACGATACCGATTATGGCTTAAAGCAAATCATCACTATTTTTACAAGCTTTTATTTAACTTGCCCTGTTGGTATGTAAGTTTGTTAGAGTGGGCCAAATCTTGGAAGCTAAAGACCTACTTCCCGAACTGAAAATTTGCCTAGGTGATCTGATGATTGGAGGTGGCCATAGGAACTCTGTGATGAAACAACGCAACCTAATTGTGTTTGGGGTTTTTAGAATTGTCCTCGATGATTGAGTGACGATGATTAGTTGCCTGCAGAAAGAAAAGTTCAGTCAGTGATAAAAACTTGTACCTGAATTGAAATTTTTGCCAAAAACTTATTTCACCTTTGTGTATCTGTCATACATGTCAATATAGGCTAGACGACTAATTTTCATTTATGGTATAAATCGATCAGGCTTGTTTTTATGATGAAAAGTCTATATGGGACCTATTGCATTAAAGCAATACAAGTCAGAAATGATAGTCAAAGTCACACAGTCGTACTTCACTCGCGAAACGCTCCTAGCAAAACTATAAGTGAACGTGACGTCACGGTCACTGAGACTCCATCTTGAAGTATGAACAAAACATGAAAATTGCGTTTTTGTCGGTGGAATATTGCGTTTATGCATATAGTTGCCATACAATATTTTTTTGTATAAAATGTAAGGAATCGAATGGTATCCTTATTAATTTCCTTATTGGAAGTTAAAAAAAAACCCATATTTTTGTATTATTTCCATATTTTAATTTAATATCCATTTTAATTTAATATTGTGATAAATTACTCATTTGCTATCTATTTTACTAGATTTTGTTATAAAATTCAACATGTGTCATCATCCCTATTGTATGGTATTTTATCAGGTTCCCAAGAGCGGGCACGCCAAACGCCAAGTCAATATTGCGCCTGGTGACGTTCAAGCTGCAGAAGGCTTCTCCCACCGTCCTCGATTATTACTACGAGGGAAACTCTGATTCTCAATGTAAGTATAACTGAAATGATGATGATGCTCTCCTGACCGATTTCGGCCCCAGCGACTGTGTGCCCTGGACTAGGCAATTTTTAGCTCGTGTTATTAGAGTGTAGCTGATCCACTCTCTGATGCGCTCTTAGGTGGCTCACGTACCCTATCTTCTTGCTAAATACTCGAGCGCGTTTTGGGCACGTCAGCACACCACCTACATAGTTGTAGGAAATTGAGGTTGGAAGTATAACTGGTGGCCCTATGATTGTAGATGTCGCGAAGCCCCCAGCACAGAATAAATAATAGTACTAGGTACAGAAGACTCACTCTCTAAAACGCGTCTGTCACGATCAGCACAGATATGGCCGCTAGGTGGCGACAGCGCCACGCGCGGCTTATGGCAAACCCCCAAAATTGGGGTCGAACGGATGGAGTTTTAGTTACCTGTAGCAAAGTACGCTGAAATCGCGGAGTGAGCCACGCCTGCCCCCAGTTCCGACATTTTGAAAAAAGAAATTAAAACTACTGGGGTAAATAAGTGCAAAAAGTATGCGTTTTTTTCTCAGGCGATGCTGTTGGGCACGATTGTTCCTTAGGTCAAAAAAAGCTGATTAGCTCGGAAAACATGTAAAAACTCAAAAAAATCCGCGTTTTCCCAGAGATAAGACCTAGCTAAATCGATTTTTCGCCCCCGAGCCGTTGCCGAGATACCCAAAATATATAAATATGTAACTCCTTGTTTAAAGGTATAAGATACTGTTATCATCAATAGGCAACTTCTTCTTCTTCCTCGCGTTATTCGTCTTCTGCATCGCATTTTGCCACGGCTCATGGGAGCCTGGGGTCCGCTTGACAACTAATCCCATGATTTGACGTAGGCACTAGTGTTTACGAAAGCGACTGCTATCTGACCTTCCAACCCAGAGGGGAAACTAGGCCTTATTGGGATTAGTCCGGTTACCTCACGATGTTTTCCT
Organism: Cydia fagiglandana; assembly: GCF_963556715.1. Taxonomy (NCBI): domain Eukaryota; kingdom Metazoa; phylum Arthropoda; class Insecta; order Lepidoptera; family Tortricidae; genus Cydia; species Cydia fagiglandana. The sequence goes on from NC_085955.1 coordinate 5,342,058, forward strand.
TCACCGTAAACCGACTAGTAAATATCAAATGATATTTCGTACATAAGTTCCGAAAAACTCATTGGTACGAGCCGGGGTTTGAACCCGCGACCTCCGGATTGCAAGTCGCACGCTCTTACCGCTAGGCCACCAGCGCTTCATCATTATTAGGCAACTTATTCATACAAAACTTTTTTTACAGCGTCAGAAAACACGAACGATGCGGTAGAGGTGACGGATATCCGGTGGTTCGATCTCCGGCAGTCGTTGAAGGAGACCTTCCCCTGGTTCGAATATTTGGCTCGCGTCGGCTGGACCCCCTGTGGAAACTAGTAAGTTAAGGGGCTACCTATAGGGGGTCATCCATTAATTACGTCACACGAATTTCTAGGTTTTTTGACCCCTCCCCCCCTCCTTGTCACACTTGGTCACATTTGGCAAACCCCTCCCCCCTAGTGTGACGTCACATTTTTTCTACGAAATCGCGAAATCGAATTAAGTAAGTACCTAAGTATTATTAATATTTTATCAAAATATTTTTGACGATATAAATATTAGTAATTTTATAATCCAAAACTGCTTAGGAAAGAAAATTAAACGAATAAAAACGATTATCGTTTTAAAAACTTGTTGTTTCAATGTACAGCGAATAAAATAATTTAAATAAATTTTCGGTTACTGATGAAGTTAAAGTGACGTCACAAAGTTTGTGTCTCCCCCCTCCCCCATGTCACAATATGTCACATTTTCTTGACCCCCTCCCTACCCCTAAACGTGTGATGTAATTAATGGATGACCCCTAGTTCATTTTTTTAGCATTAGAAAGAACTTGAAAGAAGATAAGCGATCTTGACATGTCTTTTAATTGAAAAACGCTTTTTAAAAATCGGTAACTATTACTTATGAAAGCAGGAGAATATAAATGATCGAATCACATTCATAATTGTTACATATTTGCCGTAACTTATTTTTAAAATGGGTTTTTCAATTAAAAGACACATCAGGATTGTTTACCTTATTTCTAATGCTAAAAAAAACGAACTATAGGTCATTGGCGTACCTTCTATCAGAATCCCTTTGTTTTCTAATATTTTTTGTAGCTTATTATATTAACAGCAACGGCTTTAAGCAATATAGTATCCCAAGTTTACTTCAAAGTTCATTGTCTTCGAGATATTTGGCATCAAAGTTGAACAATTGTAGGCTAATGAACTGTTTACCTTGCCATAACTTTTGTGTTAATTAGTTTAAAATTAAAACCCTGGACACGTTTTACGAGACGTCAAAGACGAACCCAAATATGTAGATTTTGTACATGTAAGATTCTTCACAGCAAACTAAATACAAGAAAATTGTTTTTTTAGACAATGTTTAGGAACTCATAAAAACATATGTATTCATTTCTTTCAAAATCCGGTGGACAAAACTGGAGATAAAAGATTGAAGAACCGATAACCGTTTGTCTTATAATTCTATCTGTAGTGCAAAAAAAAGGAGATACGATTCAAAACTTGTCAAAAATCGATGAAAACCTAGACCCTTAACCGAATCGGGGCTGATGACACGCCTGCCGTGTTCATCAATGTTTTTTACGTGTGGCGTATGACACGGGAGGAGTGTCATCATATTCTATGGCGCATGGCATGGCTGCCGTGTCCTGAAATGATTGCTCCGCGCCACAGCCAAAAGTTTTCGAAAATGGAACACGGTACGAATCGGTTAAGGCCCACTTACATGGTGCGAGTTTCTCGCACGTTTTGGGGTGAGAAATTGTATGCAATAGTCAGGCGGCCTAGCCAAGGCGACGATCGCTTGCGCTTCGCCATAAGCCTCCTCCACACTCGTGCGCGAATCGCGGCGCGAAGCCGCGAACGCAAGTGTGGCGCCGATTTTCGCAGACAGCGAAATCGACTCCACACTCGCGTTCGCGGCTTCGCCCGCGATTCACGCGCATAGTCTGGAGGGGGCTATAGAATCGCTTTGTGTCTCTTTACCACTCTTCCATATTAATGTGACAGTGACAGTTGCGTTTCGTTCGCTACGAAGCGTTAGCGATTGGCATGTTGTCTACGGGGCCAGGCGAGTATCGTATAATTTTTTTTAAATTCATGCTAGAATAAACTCGCCTACGATTACGTCATTCGATACTCGTACGGAGATTATCGCCAGGCGAAATAGTTTACGCGAGGAGTAGCATTCTAAACTGCAAAACGTAATTCAAGACCAAAAAAATGAAGACAATGTTGCCACTGCAATAATTTGTTTGTAAAATAGTAAATTCCTTTTGATAAATAATCACGCTAAGATAATTTATTTATTAGTAATTTTACACCTACGATTTGAAAAAGTACTTTTATTAAAATTATTTTTACATAAATACAAGACGCGCTAGTAAAAAGTGGCAACATTGTCTTACTTTTTTTCGTCTTGAATTACGTTTTGCAGTATAGGAAGAAATTTGCTTACGATTTCTCGACTCGTCAAACTCGCTCTCGTATGACATTTTTTCACGTACGTGTAAGTATCGCACGAAGCGATTTTCATACGAGTTTTCTATCATTACCAATATACTGTCAATATTTGTAATTATATACCTTGTTTCTCACATTATTTTTTATTTTAATGTAATTTAAGTTGCGTTTATTTTAATATTGGCTCATACATAAAACGTCACACAGTTTAAATGTATGAATAAAGTAAAGCACCTGGGAGACCGAACTTTGCTCGAAAAACATGGGGCATTATTTATGAAAAGGGACCTTATTGTCGATGGCGCTTACGTGTCGATAACGTCACATATAATAGTACATTGTGCAACATGGGGCGTAAGTTAAATATTGCAAACGAGAGTAAGTTAAATCGCGACGGCTTGCTGGAGCGATTTATAGACTCGAGTTTGAAATATTATTACGCCCCGAGTTACACACAATGTTTTTCATCACACTTGCGATACAAAAAATTTGTATAAAGAAGACAAAAAACTGTTAATTACGGCACTAGAAACTTACTTCATAACTCCCTAGGGAGAACGCTTTTTACCGCCGGACGGTAAGCAGTCACCGTAGTCTATGGACGCCTGCAACTCCAGAGGTGTTTTTCTATAACTCCCGCTAAATCTGCGTGCAATTCCACATTTACTGAGCGAGTGTAATGAAAAATATTTAACAATTTATGAATAAATTTGTCTCTACAGTGTATGGGTGCAGCTCCTGGACCGCAAGCAGCAGCGCCTGGAGCTAGCGCTGCTGCCCTCGCGCGAGTTGTGCGCGCCCGCGCACTACCCCGCCGCGCCCGCGCGCGCGCCGCACAACGCCCCCGACCACCCCGAACAGGTACTCTAAATGGCTGACATTTCTGTTAGACCTACTTAGGAGTCGTTTTCTAGGTTTCCGGGGTTGCATTTCAAAGAGCGGTGAATGTTCACGCCGTAATCAAAGAGAATTTAGACTAAAGGAATATTTTCAAAGTAAATTATGTAGTCAGTACATTTATTGCCTTCTTTCGACACAAATGATTATAACTTTTAGAACGCCATTAACGCTTATTCTTTCACTGATATGTGTTAAATTTGTTAAATGTCTAAAAGTATCGCCATCTACTCGAGGATAGATCAAAGGTATGCCATCTTTTCAAGCAATGGCGCCATACCTTTGGCCTATTTATTTATTTATTCTTAGTCGAAAACTTTTAAAGTATTTGAAGGAATGGTGAAGGACCGTGAATGTCAGTTGCCGCTCCGTTTGTCGGTTAGAAAAGTACGTATACCGCAACTCTTAGACCGAAAATTACTGCTTATTACAGAAATTAATGCCCTTACCGGAATTCAGAGCCATCGGCTTAATAGATAGGGTCACTACCCACTAGACCAGACTGGTCATTACATCACTACACCTTGTAAAATAAAGTCCCCCGCCGCGTCTGTCTGTTAGTATGTTTGTTCGCGATAAACTCAAAATCTACTAAAAGGATTTTCATGCGGTTTTCACCTATCAATAGAGTCATTTTTGAGAAAGGTTTAGGTGTATAATAATTTGTTAACCCGTGCGAAGCCGGGGCGGCTCGCTAGTATTTATTAAATTACACATGATCTTCATAACCTTATTTGTTACAGCCAATACAAATCCTAGTCCAAGAGACAGCGCCGGACGTGTGGATAAACGTTCACGATATACTACACTTCCTACCCTCGTTAGAACCGGGCACCATCCGGTTCATATGGGGCTCCGAGCAGACCGGGCACTTGCACCTTTACCTCATCACGTGTAGGATAGCGAGAGGACCGCCGGAGAGAATGAGAAGTAAGTCCTCTGTCCCTGTCAGTCATCTAGCAGTAACAGTGACGTATGGATATACCACACTTCCTACCGTCGTTAGAACCGGGCACCATCCGGTTTATATGGGGCTCCGAGCAGACCGGGCACTTGCACCTTTACCTCATCACGTGTAGGATAGCGAGAGGACCGCCGGAGAGAATGAGAAGTAAGTCCTCTGTCCCTGTCAGTCATCTAGCAGTAACAGTGACGTATGGATATACCACACTTCCTACCGTCGTTAGAACCGGGCACCATCCGGTTCATATGGGGCTCCGAGCAGACCGGGCACTTGCACCTTTACCTCATCACGTGTAGGATAGCGAGAGGACCGCCGGAGAGAATGAGAAGTAAGTCCTCTGTCCCTGTCAGTCATCTAGCAGTCACAGTGACGTATGGATATTCCACACTTCCTACCCTCGTTAGAACCGGCACCATCCGGTTCATATGGGGCTCTGAGCAGACCGGGCACTTGCACCTTTACCTCATCACATGTAGGATAGCGAGAGGACCGCCGGAGAGAATGAGAAGTCCTCTGTCCCTGTCACTCATCTAGCAGTAACAATGACATATGGATATACTACACTTCCTACCGTCGTTAGAACCGGGCACCATCCGGTTCATATGGGGCTCCGAGCAGACCGGGCACTTGCACCTTTTCCTCATCACGTGTAGGATAGCGAGAGGACCGCCGGAGAGAATGAGAAGTCCTCTGTCCCTGTCACTCATCTAGCAGTAACAATAACATATGTATATACTACACTTCCTACCGTCGTTAGAACCGGGCACCATCCGGTTTATATGGGGCTCCGAGCAGACCGGGCACTTGCACCTTTACCTCATCACGTGTAGGATAGCGAGAGGACCGCCGGAGAGAATGAGAAGTAAGTCCTCTGTCCCTGTCAGTCATCTAGCAGTAACAGTGACGTATGGATATACCACACTTCCTACCCTCGTTAGAACCCGGCTCCATCCGGTTCATATGGGGCTCTGAGCAGACCGGGCACTTGCACCTTTACCTCATCACGTGTAGGATAGCGAGAGGACCGCCGGAGAGAATGAGAAGTAAGTCCTCTGTCCCTGTCAGTCATCTAGCAGTAACAGTGACTTATGGATATACTACACTTCCTACCCTCGTTAGAACCGGGCACCATCCGGTTCATATGGGGCTCTGAGCAGACCGGGCACTTGCACCTTTACCTCATCACGTGTAGGATAGCGAGAGGACCGCCGGAGAGAATGAGAAGTAAGTCCTCTGTCCCTGTCAGTCATCTAGCAGTAACAGTGACGTATGGATATACTACACTTCCTACCCTCGTTAGAACCGGGCACCATCCGGTTCATATGGGGCTCTGAGCAGACCGGGCACTTGCACCTTTACCTCATCACGTGTAGGATAGCGAGAGGACCGCCGGAGAGAATGAGAAGTAAGTCCTCTGTCCCTGTCAGTCATCTAGCAGTAACAGTGACGTATGGATATACCACACTTCCTACCGTCGTTAGAACCGGGCACCATCCGGTTTATATGGGGCTCCGAGCAGACCGGGCACTTGCACCTTTACCTCATCACGTGTAGGATAGCGAGAGGACCGCCGGAGAGAATGAGAAGTAAGTCCTCTGTCCCTGTCAGTCATCTAGCAGTAACAGTGACGTATGGATATACCACACTTCCTACCGTCGTTAGAACCGGGCACCATCCGGTTTATATGGGGCTCCGAGCAGACCGGGCACTTGCACCTTTACCTCATCACGTGTAGGATAGCGAGAGGACCGCCGGAGAGAATGAGAAGTAAGTCCTCTGTCCCTGTCAGTCATCTAGCAGTAACAGTGACGTATGGATATACCACACTTCCTACCGTCGTTAGAACCGGGCACCATCCGGTTTATATGGGGCTCCGAGCAGACCGGGCACTTGCACCTTTACCTCATCACGTGTAGGATAGCGAGAGGACCGCCGGAGAGAATGAGAAGTAAGTCCTCTGTCCCTGTCAGTCATCTAGCAGTAACAGTGACGTATGGATATACCACACTTCCTACCGTCGTTAGAACCGGGCACCATCCGGTTTATATGGGGCTCCGAGCAGACCGGGCACTTGCACCTTTACCTCATCACGTGTAGGATAGCGAGAGGACCGCCGGAGAGAATGAGAAGTAAGTCCTCTGTCCCTGTCAGTCATCTAGCAGTAACAGTGACGTATGGATATACCACACTTCCTACCGTCGTTAGAACCGGGCACCATCCGGTTTATATGGGGCTCCGAGCAGACCGGGCACTTGCACCTTTACCTCATCACGTGTAGGATAGCGAGAGGACCGCCGGAGAGAATGAGAAGTAAGTATAAGTATAAAAAATATTTATTACCACGTTATAAAGTATACACGGTGGCTAAAAAACATACACTAGGAATCCTCTAGACGGAGTTTAGAGCAATTATTTCATGAAACGGATGCTGCCAAAAATGCGGGGGTGGGGGGGACGAGGTGAGCGAGTCCCGTGCCGTGATTGGTCCGTTCAAAGACACGGGCGTCACACAAAGACACTTTGACTCGAAAATGGAGTAAAACTACCGTATATTTGTGGCAGAGGGGGTAGCGTTTCTATGCTCAGTCTGGAGGATGTCTGTGCTAAAAAACAACTGTATTCCTGTTGGCAGGGAGGTTTTGGGATTATACTTAGCAACTATTACTGTGTTGGCCGAAATGTTAATGCAATTGAATATTCTTGACCATTAACCAGTACAAATTGAACCGTCAACTGTAACCGTCCGTTACCGATTACGGTTCAATTTGTACTGGTTAATCATCATCATCATCATTTCAGCCTATATACGTCCCACTCCTGAGCACAGGCCTCCTCTCATGCGCGAGAGGGCTAGGGCTACAGTCCCCACGCAAGCCCAATGCGGATTGGGGACTTCACATACACCTTTGAATTTCTTCGCAGATGTCTGCAGGTTTCCTCACGATGTTTTCCTTCACCGAAAAGCTAGTGGTAAATATCAAATAATATTTCGTACATAAGTTCCGAAAAACTCTTGGTACGAGCCAGGATTTGAACCCGCGACCTCCGGATTGAAAGTCAGACGTCATATCCACTCGGCCACCACTGCGTACTGGTTAATGGTCAATTGCAATTAACGTTTGGCCAACACTGCTATGGGACCAACACCGAAACGATTTCATCTTTCCAGGCGTGATGGAGATGATAACGGAGGAGGAGAACCTAGCGATCGGACCGAATATTGTTAGTAAGGAACCCATCACCGCTGGCGAGTGGGAAGTCCTAGGGAGAAAAATATGGGTGAGTACTTGCTGCGAGGTTCCTAATGTTCCTAGCTTAAAATAAATAATTATTACAGTACATATGGTCCTATTTTTCCGCACTCGTGCGAGAAATAGCACTTTTCGTGCGATGTCAAAAGTTTAAAGGGCCATATGTACTGTAAAACGTTTTACGATACACGTGCGAATAAGTAATTCGCAACTTTATCGCCACTCGTTTCGAATTTTCTCTTTTCCGCACACAAGTCTAATCGTAAATAATTATTTCATCACACTTGCTCGAAAAAGACCTTATTTCATGCAGGTGTACTGAAGGACAAAGGCCTATATTGCTCCCGAGGGAGTTATGGATTCTGAAAGTAAAGCTATAACTCCCTAGCTGTTTAAACACTTATAATTTGGATCGATATGATCGAAATGTCAATCTAGAATTACTGAGGAATGAAGTAGATGCTGATGCTGATGGTGGGCCTTAGTTACCTGATCTTCTTCTTCCTCGCGTTATGCCGGCATTCTACCACGGCTCATGGGAGCCTGGGGTCCGCTTGACAACTAATCCCATGATTTGACGTAGGCACCAGTTTTACGAAAGCGACTGCCATCTGACCTTCCAACCCAGAGGGTAAACTAGGCCTTATTGGGATTAGTCCGGTTTCCTCACGATGTTTTCCTTCACCGAAAAGCGACTGCCTTAGTTACCTGATAATAAATGATATTTGATTTATTTAATTACTCTTGTCTATGTATTGAATATTAAATGTATCACATACATGGTGTTCACGAGGAATGCGAAAGATTTTAACCACGCATTTCTGAGGTCAAAAGAAGGAAAAAATGTAATATGAGTTTAGACCAATTTCGCCAAAAAAAATTTTTTTTTAAATGTATTTAGTACATATAAAGTAAATGTTATTGGTAAACATGTCACTTAAAATGGATTTTTACTTTTTTTTTTTTACTTTTACAAAGTGTTACTTATCACTTTTTGACATCTATCAATAAGGATATTTAGACTACATCCCATAGTAGCAACATCGCCATCAAAAAGGCATTTTGCATTATGTAAGAATAAAAACTAGATTTTTTTTAAATTGGTATTAACTCTGAAACTAGGCGAATTTCAAAAAAGTTTACAGTACATTTTTGTCTCTAAATATGATCAGGAATACGCTGTTAAAATTATTCGGTTTCCTCATGTTACACCGTGTATACCGGTCGATGTCTATACTCTGTATCTTTAGGTATTTAAATAAAAGTAAACAAAATCTACCCTCAAATGACTTCTTAAGCCAGTTGAGGGTAGATGAAAACATTACATGATCGAATAGTATAGGTTAAAGTCTGGTCGTTCAGTGACTGATCCAGGCGGTTTTGTAATTGGTCGGTTAACCAATAAATGTTATAACTACCCGAAAATTTACAAATTGTTTGTTTACTTTTATTCAAATACCTAAAAATACAGACTATATATGTAATCGTTTTCACAGGTAGACGAAACCCGCAACTTGGTATATTTTGTCGGTCTTCGCGAGACGCCTTTAGAAAGGCACCTGTACGCTGCGCCACTAGCGCCCCCCCGGCCACACCAAGTCACTCTGCTCACCACAGTTGGACACTCTTGTGCTGTAGACATGGACGATGTAAGTGCCACACAGCCTAGTATACTTTGAGAGACGCCTCTAGAGAGACACCTGTACGCCGCGCCACTAGCCCCCCCCCCCGGCCACACCAAGTCACTCTGCTCACCACAGTTGGACACTCTTGTGCTGTAGACATGGACGAGTAAGTGCCACACAGCCTAGTATACTTCGAGCGACGCCTCTAGAGAGACACCTGTACGCCGCACCACTAGCGCCCCCGCGGCCACACCAAGTCACTCTGCTCACCACAGTTGGACACTCTTGTGCTGTGGATATGGACGATGTAAGTGCCACACAGCCTAGTATACTTCGAGAGACGCCTCTAGAGAGACACCTGTACGCCGCGCCACTAGCGCCCCCTCGGCCACACCAAGTCACTCTGCTCACCACAGTGGGACACTCTTGTGCTGTGGATATGGACGATGTAAGTGCCACACAGCCTAGTATACTTCGAGAGACGCTTCTAGAGAGACACCTGTACGCCGCGCCACTAGCGCCCGGACACACCAAGTCACTGCTCACCACAGTTGGACACTCTTGTGCTGTAGACATGGACGATGTAAGTGTCACACAGCCTAGTATACTTCGAGAGACGCCTCTAGAGAGACACCTGTACGCCGCGCCACTAGCGCCCCCCCGGCCACACCAAGTCACTCTGCTCACCACAGTGGGACACTCTTGTGCTGTAGATATGGACGATGTAAGTGCCACACAGCCTAGTATACTTCGAGAGACGCCTCTAGAGAGACACCTGTACGCCGCGCCACTAGCGCCCCCCCGGCCACACCAAGTCACTCTGCTCACCACAGTTGGACACTCTTGTGCTGTAGACATGGACGATGTAAGTGCCACACAGCCTAGTACTTCGAGAGTTGCCTCTATAGTTCGTTTTTTTTAGCATTAGAAAGAAGCACAAAGAAGGTAAGCGATCTTGACATGTATTTTAATTGAAAAACGCTTTTTAAAAATCAGTAATCGTATTAGATTCATAATTGTTACATGTGCGACCCGGGTATGTCCTTAAACTACGTCCAAGACCACCGGTGGACGGGCAGCAGCGTCTCTCAAATTCGGTGTACTCGACTGCGATCGCCAACCCGCCTGCCAAGCGTGGCGATTATGGCATTCGAATATAGAGAAACCTGTATATTTAATATAACGTAAATGATAGTACCTGCTGGTATATTATCAATCTTCTCAAATGATTTTTACGCCTCACACCCTAATATGCTAAACAAAAGCTTTTGCATGTGCCAAAACATTTGCAAATTTTATTTTAGGCGGTTCAAAGTTGATCGGTTGTTTTTCTATAAGATGAATAATTGATAACTGTTGTTGGGTTATCTGTAAGCTAACGCAAAATCTTGTGTTATTGTTCAAATTTGCTTGTTTATTTTGTACAGGAATGCACCCTAGCAGTGATAACATCAAGTAACATCAGTACAGCGCCCTCTACACGCGCGTACCGCATAGCGCACACTCCGACGCCCGCCTTGGTCGCGCAAGGCCTCCTCATGGACCGAGCGCCGAGCGGTAAGTAGATAAACCGATGGTTTATTCATCGATTGTAGCAGATTACAGATATTTGTACAGGAATGCTCCCTAGCAGTGATAACGTCAAGTAACTTCAGTACAGCGCCCTCTACACGCGCGTACCGCATAGCGCACACTCCGACGCCCGCCTTGGTCGCGCAAGGCCTCCTCATGGACCGAGCGCCGAGCGGTAAGTAGATAAACCGATGGTTTATTCATCGATTATAGCAGATTACAGATATTTGTACAGGAATGCTCCCTAGCAGTGATAACGTCAAGTAACATCAGTACAGCGCCCGCCACACGCGCGTACCGCATAGCGCACACACCGACGCCCGCCTTGGTCGCGCAAGGCCTTCTCATGGACCGAGCGCCGAGCGGTAAGCAGATAAACCGATGGTTTATTCATCGATTATAGCAGACTACAGACATTTGTACATGAATGCACCCTAGCGGTGATAACATCAAGTAACATCAGTACAGCGCCCTCTACACGCGCGTACCGCATAGCGCACACACCGACGCCCGCCTTGGTCGCGCAAGGCCTCCTCATGGACCGAGCGCCAAGCGGTAAGTAGATAGACCGATGGTTTATCCATCGATTATAGCAGATTACAGATATTTGTACAGGAATGCACCCTAGCAGTGATAACGTCAAGTAACATCAGTACAGCGCCCTCTACACGCGCGTACCGCATAGCGCACACACCGACGCCCGCCTTGGTCTCGCAAGGCCTCCTCATGGACCGAGCGCCGAGCGGTAAGTAGATAAACCGATGGTTTATTCATCGATTATAGCAGACTACAGACATTTGTACAGGGATGCACCCTAGCGGTGATAACGTCAAGTAACATCAGTACAGCGGCCTCTACACGCGCGTACCGCATAGCGCACTCATCGACGCCCGCCTTGGTCGCGCAAGGCCTCCTCATGGACCGAGCGCCGAGCGGTGAGTAGATAAACCGATGGTTTATTCATCGATTATAGCAGACTACAGACATTTGTACAGGAATGCTCCCTAGCGGTGATAACGTCAAGTAACATCAGTACAGCGCCCTCTACACGCGCGTACAGCATAGCGCACTCATCGACGCCCGCCTTGGTCGCGCAAGGCCTCCTCATGGACCGAGCGCCGAGCGGTGAGTAGATAAACCGATGGTTTATTCATCGATTATAGCAGACTACAGACATTTGTACAGGAATGCTCCCTAGCGGTGATAACGTCAAGTAACATCAGTACAGCGCCCTCTACACGCGCGTACAGCATAGCGCACACTCCGACGCCCGCCTTGATCGCGCAAGACCTTCTCATGGACCGAGCGCCGAGCGGTGAGTAGATAAACCGATGGTTTATTCATCGATTATAGCAGACTACAGACATTTGTACAGGAATGCTCCCTAGCGGTGATAACATCAAGTAACATCAGTACAGCGCCCTCTACACGCGCGTACAGCATAGCGCACTCATCGACGCCCGCCTTGGTCGCGCAAGGCCTCCTCATGGACCGAGCGCCGAGCGGTGAGTAGATAAACCGATGGTTTATTCATCGATTATAGCAGACTACAGACATTTGTACAGGAATGCTCCCTAGCGGTGATAACGTCAAGTAACATCAGTACAGCGCCCTCTACACGCGCGTACAGCATAGCGCACACACCGACGCCCGCCTTGGTCGCGCAAGGCCTCCTCATGGACCGAGCGCCGAGCGGTAAGTAGATAAACCGATGGTTTATTCATCGATTATAGCAGACTACAGACATTTGTACAGGGATGCACCCTAGCGGTGATAACGTCAAGTAACATCAGTACAGCGGCCTCTACACGCGCGTACCGCATAGCGCACTCATCGACGCCCGCCTTGGTCGCGCAAGGCCTCCTCATGGACCGAGCGCCGAGCGGTGAGTAGATAAACCGATGGTTTATTCATCGATTATAGCAGACTACAGACATTTGTACAGGAATGCTCCCTAGCGGTGATAACATCAAGTAACATCAGTACAGCGCCCTCTACACGCGCGTACAGCATAGCGCACTCATCGACGCCCGCCTTGGTCGCGCAAGGCCTCCTCATGGACCGAGCGCCGAGCGGTGAGTAGATAAACCGATGGTTTATTCATCGATTATAGCAGACTACAGACATTTGTACAGGAATGCTCCCTAGCGGTGATAACGTCAAGTAACATCAGTACAGCGCCCTCTACACGCGCGTACAGCATAGCGCACACACCGACGCCCGCCTTGGTCGCGCAAGGCCTCCTCATGGACCGAGCGCCGAGCGGTAAGTAGATAAACCGATGGTTTATTCATCGATTATAGCAGACTACAGACATTTGTACAGGGATGCACCCTAGCGGTGATAACGTCAAGTAACATCAGTACAGCGGCCTCTACACGCGCGTACCGCATAGCGCACTCATCGACGCCCGCCTTGGTCGCGCAAGGCCTCCTCATGGACCGAGCGCCGAGCGGTGAGTAGATAAACCGATGGTTTATTCATCGATTATAGCAGACTACAGACATTTGTACAGGAATGCTCCCTAGCGGTGATAACGTCAAGTAACATCAGTACAGCGCCCTCTACACGCGCGTACAGCATAGCGCACACTCCGACGCCCGCCTTGATCGCGCAAGACCTTCTCATGGACCGAGCGCCGAGCGGTGAGTAGATAAACCGATGGTTTATTCATCGATTATAGCAGACTACAGACATTTGTACAGGAATGCTCCCTAGCGGTGATAACGTCAAGTAACATCAGTACAGCGCCCTCTACACGCGCGTACAGCATAGCGCACTCATCGACGCCCGCCTTGGTCGCGCAAGGCCTCCTCATGGACCGAGCGCCGAGCGGTGAGTAGATAAACCGATGGTTTATTCATCGATTATAGCAGACTACAGACATTTGTACAGGAATGCACCCTAGCAGTGATAACGTCAAGTAACATCAGTACAGCGCCCTCTACACGCGCGTACCGCATAGCGCACACACCGACGCCCGCCTTGGTCGCGCAAGGCCTCCTCATGGACCGAGCGCTGAGCGGTAAGTAGATAAACCGATGGTTTATCCATCGATTATAGCAGATTACAGACATTTGTACAGGAATGCACCCTAGCAGTGATAACGTCAAGTAACATCAGTACAGCGCCCTCTACACGCGCGTACCGCATAGCGCACACACCGACGCCCGCCTTGGTCGCGCAAGGCCTCCTCATGGACCGAGCGCCGAGCGGTAAGTAGATAAACCGATGGTTTATCCATCGATTATAGCAGATTACAGATATTTGTACAGGAATGCACCCTAGCGGTGATAACGTCAAGTAACATCAGTACAGCGCCCTCTACACGCGCGTACCGCATAGCGCACACACCGACGCCCGCCTTGGTCGCGCAAGGCCTCCTCATGGACCGAGCGCCGAGCGGTAAGTAGATAAACCGATGGTTTATCCATCGATTATAGCAGATTACAGATATTTGTACAGGAATGCACCCTAGCAGTGATAACGTCAAGTAACATCAGTACAGCGCCCTCTACACGCGCGTACCGCATAGCGCACACACCGACGCCCGCCTTGGTCGCGCAAGGCCTCCTCATGGACCGAGCGCCGAGCGGTGAGTAGATAAACCGATGGTTTATTCATCGATTATAGCAGACTATAGATATTTGTACAAAGGAATGCACCCTAGCGGTGATAACGTCAAGTAACATCAGTACAGCGCCCTCTACACGCGCGTACCGCATAGCGCACACACCGACGCCCGCCTTGGTCGCGCAAGGCCTCCTCATGGACCGAGCGCCGAGCGGTAAGTAGATAAACCGATGGTTTATCCATCGATTATAGCAGATTACAGATATTTGTACAGGAATGCACCCTAGCAGTGATAACGTCAAGTAACATCAGTACAGCGCCCTCTACACGCGCGTACCGCATAGCGCACACACCGACGCCCGCCTTGGTCGCGCAAGGCCTCCTCATGGACCGAGCGCCGAGCGGTGAGTAGATAAACCGATGGTTTATTCATCGATTATAGCAGACTACAGACATTTGTACAAAGGAATGCAGCCTAGCAGTGATAACATCATTACAGCACCGTTTGTAGTCGTTCAATTTGTATCAGGCCCCGAACAGCTAATCCTTTGTCTATTGTTAAGTAAAACCGCGCGTGCTACCACCTGCATAAAATGTTCGGTCACTTTAACCGGTTATTGAATTAAAACTACCATGGAAATTGCAATAAGATTCAAAATGAACTAATGGAATAATATTTTGCGTGGCTGTGTGTGATACCTCTACGATTACAGAGTGCCGGCGAGTCGAACGCTACAGAACCAGTCTAAAGATGTGTCATCGAGATGCGTAACAAAGGCGTGTTATCGGAGAGCGCACCTACACTGGTTTTTTTTGCGTCGGACTAGCCAGCGCTCAGGTGCCAAATATAATTCATACGACCCTGTTTTGCCGGTAGTAGCACGTGTGGTTTTACTTAACAATGCAGCTAGTGCGGTTTAACTTAACAATAAACAAAGGATTACCCGTCGGGGCCAGCTACAAATCGAACGTCTACACACGCGCGTACGGTATAGCGCGACATTCGGCGATTTTTTTTGAAGCGGTTCACATTAAACTATAGTATCATTACACAGAAAAAATTGATAAGTTGTTCTCTCTTATGTTGTGTGTTGCTGTGTCCGAGCGTCGACACTTTTCATTCAAGTAAATTTGAATGTACAATCTGTAGCTACATGTGTGATCCTGTAATTGGCTTTCCATCTCTTATTAATGTGGCATACTCTGTATAGATAGCTGTTGGATCTCCATAACATAAATAAATAAATAAATAAAAACTTTTATGTCAAAGTGGAACTAAATTCTTATTTATGATGTAGTAGCTTTAATTATATTCTGTTAAAATAATAGGCGCAACGTCAGTATTCGGTATTTCTCTAAGATTCCCACGATACAGGCTGAGCCTAGTGTGGGGATCACTGTACTGCTTTTATTGAAATTTATGTATTTCTTGAAATAAGTATATTTTGAATTACAAATGTATATAAAGAACAAACCAAAATACCAGAAGAAGTAAAAGCTTAGACAAAGAAAATATTTGCAGAAACGTCGTCCGATAGCCGGAGTTACAACGGGTCGTGGGACAGTCGCTCCGGAGACGGCGACAACGACGACAATGACTCCAGCGAAGCCTCTATACTCGTCAAAGGTACATCTTACACCTTATAAAACACTAGCGACATTCTTATGTACTTTCATAGGTTAATGTTTAGGTTTACATAATTTAATTAAGGAAACTGTAAGTCTACAATATTACTAAATGCAATTGTATCCAATGTAGCAATACGAGACTGTTTGTTTCTAAATAAAATAAAAAAAAAAACCTTAACAAACTATACACATAAACCTTTCTCAAGAACCACACTATTGATAGGTGAAAACCGCATGAAAATCCGTTCAGTCGTTTTTGAGTTTATAGCGAACATACATACACACAAACAGACAGACGCGGCGGGGGACTTTGTTTTATAAGGTAAAAACATAATCTCCCGCCGCGTCTGTCTGTCTGTATGTTCGCGATAAACTCAAAAACCACTCAACGGATTCTCATGCAGTTTTCACCTATCAATAGTGTGGTTCTTGAGGAAGGTTTATGTGTATAGTATGAATTTTATGAAATGACTTTTTCGGTCTCGGACCCTAAACTGTTAAACAAAAGGTATTGTTTCCTTTGTGCAGTGAGTACTTCGGCTACTGCTAAAAACGCCGTCATAAGTAAATGGTAACAAGCCGTTTAAACATAAATTTTACCATCCTATTACTTACTAAACAAAGCTTTTTTTTCAGAGCACGCCCTAAGCACAAGTGTATGCGTGCCTCCACCGCAAATCTTCACGACGCGGCTCTCGTGCGGCCTGCCCGCCTACTGCACGCTGTGGCGCGGCGCGCGCGCAGGCCGCGGGCCCACCGTGCTGCACGTGTACGGCGGGCCCGAGGTGCAGACCGTCACCAACAGCTACAAGGTGAGCCACGTCACTCACCGGTGAGGGATCGTCCACACTTGACGACGCGGCACGCGTGCGGCCTGCTCGCCTACTGCACGCTGTGGCGCGGCGCGCGCGCAGGCCGCGGGCCCACCGTGCTGCACGTGTACGGCGGGCCCGAGGTGCAGACCGTCACCAACAGCTACAAGGTGAGCCACGTCACTCACCGGTGAGGGATCGTCCACACTTGACGACGCGGCTTTCGTGCGGCCTGCCCGCCTACTGCACGCTGTGGCGCGGCGCGCGCGCAGGCCGCGGGCCCACCGTGCTGCACGTGTACGGCGGGCCCGAGGTGCAGACCGTCACCAACAGCTACAAGGTGAGCCACGTCACTCACCGGTGAGGGATCGTCCACACTTGACGACGCGGCTCTCGTGCGGCCTGCCCGCCTACTGCACGCTGTGGCGCGGCGCGCGCGCAGGCCGCGGGCCCACCGTGCTGCACGTGTACGGCGGGCCCGAGGTGCAGACCGTCACCAACAGCTACAAGGTGAGCCACGTCACTCACCGGTGAGGGATCGTCCACACTTGACGACGCGGCTTTCGTGCGGCCTGCCCGCCTACTGCACGCTGTGGCGCGGCGCGCGCGCAGGCCGCGGGCCCACCGTGCTGCACGTGTACGGCGGGCCCGAGGTGCAGACCGTCACCAACAGCTACAAGGTGAGCCACGTCACTCACCGGTGAGGGATCGTCCACACTTGACGACGCGGCTCTCGTGCGGCCTGCCCGCCTACTGCACGCTGTGGCGCGGCGCGCGCGCAGGCCGCGGGCCCACCGTGCTGCACGTGTACGGCGGGCCCGAGGTGCAGACCGTCACCAACAGCTACAAGGTGAGCCACGTCACTCACCGGTGAGGGATCGTCCACACTTGACGACGCGGCACGCGTGCGGCCTGCTCGCCTACTGCACGCTGTGGCGCGGCGCGCGCGCAGGCCGCGGGCCCACCGTGCTGCACGTGTACGGCGGGCCCGAGGTGCAGACCGTCACCAACAGCTACAAGGTGAGCCACGTCACTCACCCGTGAGGGATCGTCCACACTTGACGACGCGGCACGCGTGTGGCCTGCCCGCCTACTGCACGCTGTGGCGCGGCGCGCGCGCAGGCCGCGGGCCCACCGTGCTGCACGTGTACGGCGGGCCCGAGGTGCAGACCGTCACCAACAGCTACAAGGTGAGCCACGTCACTCACCGGTGAGGGATCGTCCACACTTGACGACGCGGCACGCGTGCGGCCTGCTCGCCTACTGCACGCTGTGGCGCGGCGCGCGCGCAGGCCGCGGGCCCACCGTGCTGCACGTGTACGGCGGGCCCGAGGTGCAGACCGTCACCAACAGCTACAAGGTGAGCCACGTCACTCACCCGTGAGGGATCGTCCACACTTGACGACGCGGCACGCGTGTGGCCTGCCCGCCTACTGCACGCTGTGGCGCGGCGCGCGCGCAGGCCGCGGGCCCACCGTGCTGCACGTGTACATACCACCCTTAAGTAGGTCCTTATTCATTCTAAATATTTGTTCAAATTGAAATTGTGTATTGCAGGGCATCAGACAACTCCGCATGCATATGCTAGCGGCGCGCGGGTTCAACGTGGTCGCGATAGACTCGCGGGGCTCCAAGCACCGCGGCCGCGCATGGGAAGGGGCGATCCGGGGCAAGATGGGGCAGGTGGAGTTAGACGATCAGGTAACTGTCTTTAGTGCCCGTCTCCTCATGCCTAATTGGTGAATTCTAATCGTATTTCAACGGTGTAAGGCAGCGGTCGGCAACCAGCGGCCCGCGGGCCACATGCGGCCCGTCAACCTCTCGCTTGCGGCCCGCGAACCTCCCTGGCTATTTTGTATGTAATACCGAAGAACGACAATGTTTGCTAAAGTCATAAATATTACCAAAGTGCGGCCCGCGTCAGCTTCGTTAACTTTTATGTGGCCCTTGGCTGCTAAAAGGTTGCCGACCGCTGGTGTAAGGCATGGTACTCTTAAACCTACGCCTGCCTGCCGATTCGTTCCTCGAAAAGAATAAATTCTACAGAATCATTCTTCTCTACTTCTTTCTCGCGTTATCCCGACATTTTGCCACAGCTCATGGGAGCCTGGGTTCCGCTTGACTAATCCCAAGAATTAGCATAGGCACTAGTTTTTACGAAAGCCACTGCCATCTGCCCTTCCAACCCTGAGGATAAATTAGGCCTTATCGGGATTAGTTCGGTTTCTTTTGCGAAAAGCGACTACCACATGAAAATACTCATAGATAAAAACCAACGTGCGACGACGAGTGAAGCGAGGAGTGAGTAGGCATGATTTAAAAAATGCTCCAATTATCTATGTAGAAGGCTATTCGCCACGAGTTCATCATCTCGGCCATAAGACGTCCACTGCTGCATAGGCCTCCCCCTTGGACCTCCATTCGTACCGGTTGGAAGCGACCCGCATCCAGCGTCTTCCGGCGGCCTTAACAAGGTCGTCCGTCCATCTTGTGGGTGGACGTCCTACGCTGCGCACGATCAGTGATCTGATCAGTGCTGTCACGAGTTAGCATTTTATTATTTTTATTATTTAATAAAATATAATTTCTGTTCAGGTGGAGGTATTACAGTGGCTGGCGAAAGAGACAGACTGCATAGACATGGAGCGGGTGGCTATACATGGCTGGAGTTACGGTAAGTGATTTTAAACTGCAAAACGTAATTCAAGACCAAAAAAAGTGAGACAATGTTGCCATTGCAATAATTTGTTTCTAAAATTGTAAATTCCTTTTGATAAATAATCAAGCTAAGATAATTTATTCATTAGTAATTTTACTCCTACTATTTAAAAAAGTACTTTTATTTATTTATTTGTACATAAATACAAGACGCGCTAGTAAAAAAGTGGCAACATTTCTTACTTTTTTTTTTGGTCTTGAATTACGTTTTGCAGTATAGTAGTAGTAGTAAACTCTTTATTGTACAAAAAGACATATTAAAAATAACATACAATTAGTAAGAAGTACAAAGGCGAACTTATCCCTTTGAGGGATCTCTTCCAGTTAACCTTTGAGTAGATGAGAGGAGAGAGTGAAAAGAGGGTGACAAATGCAGCAAAATGTACAACAAGGTACTAGAAAGATAAAGGATATAAATACATACAAAATTTATAGTATAAACATACATATAGTACACAAAAAGGAATAGGGAAAATACACTAAAAATTGCAATGAATTAGAACGATATAAAGCAACTATACAATAGAAATATAGACAAATTAATCAGTCAGATCAGATAACCATAGCTTTTTTAACCTCTCCTTGAACGACGCAACCGATTGTGCCTGCTTGTGATTGTGTTGTGATTATCTTCACTTCACAAAAAAAAATCGTTTGATTAAGGAGATAAGCGCCACAGTCGGCCATGGCTGACTAAGGTTATGGTATAAAATGAACCTTAACACATTGTAATAAAGTTTACTAGCGTGTAATATAAAATAATTGTGGCGGTCAAAACATTAACTACCCATTTCCTGTGCTTCGTGTTGAGCACGATGGTCGTTTTTTCAACGTTATCAACTAGTTTTCGTTTGTAGTCTATGGTTAATCTTTTTGCTACTTTTAACCTATATTTTAAGTTAACTCTTTACCGCATACGCTACCGTATATTTCAGTCATAAATGCTATAATATTCAACTCTATTGACAGGTATTAAAGTTCAAATTTAAACAATTTATTTACCTTCAGTAGGGGGTTAAAATTATCATTAGTAAAATTTGCAATATTATTACAGACTTGCAGCAGCGTTAAAAAAAATACAAGCTGTTTTTTTGCAATTATATTCAAATTGACAAGACATTTCGTAAGGGACCGTGCGCGTTGGAGGGTCTGCCATCTTGTGGCCTGAATCGGAAACATATGTGCACATGTACATTGCCAAAGCAAGTGCTAGTATCTACCGTTCTCGTCGGTACGTTTCCTTGTGCATAGTAGGTACTGCCATTTTGTGGGTTACAACGGGAGCATAAACGACGCTTACGCCTCGCGCTAATAATCTGACGGCTCCTATGCTGCCCTTTATAGTTGATGCACCCTATACGGTTCGATTTATCGTAGCTAAATTAAATATGACTTTTTATCCTTTTTAGGGTTCCGTACCCAAAGGGACGGGACGGTACTTGGATGGGTGACCGTTTTCTTTTTGCATTTTTTCCTTTTTTTTTTGCTTTATGGTACGGAACCCTTCGTGCGCGAGTCAGACTCGCACTTGCCCGGTTTTTATAATATAGGGATATAGGGACACAGGGCGGAGGGAATAAATGCGGGATGGATGAAATGGCGACAGGTCTCTGGAACAACTTGCGATCCACGAAAGCCCATTAAACTTAAGGGGAAGATATACAGAACGATCGTGAGACCTGTTGTAATGTATGGATCAGAATGCTGGGCGACGAAAGTAGCGGATGAAAGAAGAGTGCACGCAGCGGAAATGAGAATCCTGAGATGGATGTGAGGAGTGACGAGAAAGGATCGGATTAAGAATGAGTATATAAGAGGAAGTTTGAAAGTAGCTCTAGTAACTAAGAAAATGAGGAGTGTTAGGTTATCGTGGTATGGGCATGTAATGAGGGATGAATGCCATATAGGCAAAATAATGTAGGGATGAATGTTGATGGACGGAGAGCGTATGGTAGACCCAAAAAACGATGGATGGATTGTGTGAAAGAGGATATGAGAAAGAAAGGAGTGAGTGCTGAGGACACGAAAGACAGAGGAGAATGGGAGAGAAAAACATGTTGTGCCGACCCCACATAACGTGGGATAAGGGCAGGGGAGAGAAGAGGCACAGGGCGGACACGCCATATATGAAAATCATTTGCGTTTATATGTGTGCGCGGCTCGTTTGTACACGCGTCATTGACGTCATTGTGTATGTGTGGGTAAGTCGCTTCACTGAGAGGACGCCAGAAGTCCGCCAGATTCATGTCGCGGCCAGTCGCGGGGTGAGGTAATGCGAGTCGGGGCGGGGCGGTGCGTGGCCGTTCTGTATGATAATACCATTACTTATTCTGTGCTACAGGTTCCCTGTTTGATTTTTGCATCTTCATTGTTTTTTTGTTCAGGTGGTTATTTATCGCTGCTCGGTCTGGCGACGCGGCCGAACATCTTCCGCGTGTGCGTGGCGGGTGCTCCTGTGACGTGCTGGCGGCTGTACGACACGGCCTACACGGAGCGCTACATGGGGCTGCCCGCGCGCGCGCCGCACGCCTACACGCGCGCCTCCGTGCTCGCGCACGCGCCCTTCTTCCCCGACCAGTGAGTACTGTTTAACATTATAAACAGTACCACAGAATAAAAAAAAACAACGGGTTGCACTCCGGGAGTGCCGGCAGAAGTGAAAACTCAATGACATTGTAACAGTTTTTCGATCAGGTCACGTGTCCGTCTTACGAAGCGTCTTACGTTTTACGCTCTCGCGAGTTTAACATTTTTTCCCATCACAAAAAGTGCACAGCGCCGCTAAAGAAGTTTTCGCTTCAATAATAGTACTAGGTACAGAAGACTCAGTCTCTAACAAAACGCGTCTGTTACGATCAGGACAGATATGGCCGCTAGGTGGTGACAGCGCTACGCACCGCTTATGGCTAGCCACCAAAATTGGTGTAAAACGGATGTACCTGTAGCTGTTGCAAAGCGACGAAATCGCGGAGTGAGCCACGCCTGACAAGTACCTACACTATGGTTAAGGGTGTCACCACTGTCACCTGTCCAATTTTTTTGTCCAGTGAGTATTTGCGTCTCATGTTTTGCATAGTGGGAGAATGAGACACAATGCACATTGGACTAACAAATTAGCAAGGTGGAATACCAAGCCCGGAGACCTATAAAAAGGTCTCCTGTTCCATTCTAATTTGAATCTAATTTAATTGAATTAATAATAGTACATGTTGAATGAATAATAAATCTGTGAATTAATACAACAAAAAAATTATATAAGATAATTATTCTCTATTAATTTTAAAGATTTGAATCTTTGTTTTAACAAATCAAAATCGCATTTTTCTTGGCAAGTTTTGACGTTTGGGCTGCTATAGTCCGTTTTTTTTAGCATTAGAAAGAACTTCGCAGAAGTTCGCTTGTGGTTCTAAATCTGGCACTTTTAGCGGTAACAATTTGAAGTAAATTATATGTATTGACCATGCTACATTAGATAATTCAATAATTATGAACAATTAACGAGCCTGATAAAAACTGCACGCTTGCTTCTGCGGAGTTCTTTCTAATGCTAAAAAAAACGAACTATAGAGGGTATAAATTACACAGGTTGTTTACTCAAAGACGACTCGAGAATAGTATTCTGACTCTAAGGGCCAGTTGCACCAACCACATGTGACAGACTGATCAACATCAGCCGGCGCACCCCGGTGCTTTACTATGAAACTTTCCATACATAAAAATTTAGCGAACTCTTTAAGGATACGAACAGTTTGGTGCAACCGACCCTAACTATTGTCATGTAAATAGGTGCCTTTCTAAATACTTTTGTTCACAATCTACTAATTTGTACAGGGAGGGCCGCCTACTAATCATCCACGGGCTGGCCGACGAAAACGTCCATTTCTGCCACACGGCGGCGCTGCTGTCCGAGCTGGTTCGGCTCGGCAAACCGCACCGGGTCCAGGTAAGATGAAAATTTACACATAAGTAAAAGAAATGTCACAGTTTTTTTTCTATAGGGAATCTTTCAAAATAGTAACCGGTTTTATTTCATGGAAAATAGTTCAGAAGGCACCAGTACACCAATTGGTGTAGGCACCAATTTTTACGAAAGCGACTGCCGTCTGACTTTCCAACCCAGAGGGGAAACTAGGCCTTCTTGGCAATAGTCCGGTTTCCTCACGATGTTTTGCTTCACCGAAAAGCGACTGGCAAATATCAAATGATATTTCGTACCTAAGCAACCTAAAGTCCGGAAAACTCTTTGGTACAAGCCAGGGTTTGAACCCGCGACCTCCGGATTGAAAGTCGCACGCTCTTACCGCTACACCACCAGCGCTTTCTATCATACCACCAAAGATAACTCCGTCTAAGATAAATAAAGTCTAAGAAAAAAAATGACTCCGAAAATCAATAAAAAAATATGCTCGAACAGTTGGCGCTATACCTTTGGCCTATACTTGTGTAGATGGCGACACCGTTTGATATTTAACAATTTAAACACATCAGTGAATGAACAAGGATAAAAGTCATATTCATATGGCGTTCTAAAAGTTTTAATCCTGTGTCAAAAGATGGCAGTAAATTTACTGTGACTACAAAATTTACTTTGACATTACGTCTCTATACTAAATTCTCTATAATACCATCTTATTTTTAGGGTTCCGTACCCAAAGGGTAAAACGGGACCCTATTACTAAGACTCCGCTGTCCGTCCGTCCGTCTATCACCAGGCTGTATCTCACGAACCGTGATAGCTAGGCAGTTGACATTCTCACAGATGATGTATTTCTGTTGCCGCTATAACAACAAATACTAAAAACAGAATAAAATTAAGATTTAAGTGGGGCTCCCATACAACAAACGTGATTTTTGACCGAAGTTAAGCAACGTCGGGCGGGGTCAGTACTTGGGTGGGTGACCGTTTTTTTTGCCGGATTTTGCATTATGGCACGGAACCCTTCGTGCGCGAGTCCGACTCGCACTTGCCCGGTTTTTTTTATTTTATTATTTGTATATTGATTATTTGTTCTCAGGTATACCCAGGGGAACGGCACTCCCTGCGCGCGATGCACGCCGCCAAGCACTACGAAGCCACCCTGCTTCACTTCTTACACGAAAACTTGTAAAATGTATTATAAACCTTAGGTTAACTAGCGTAAGTCATTGTCGCTTAGACGCGTAGCGCCATCTAGTTGTAACGGACATTAAACTTTGAAGAATCGATATGTCAAGTGTCACGGGATTTACAACTCTGTTGTATTTGTAGGAAGGTTGAAAATCAAGTGCGTGGGTTTTTTTTACTGTTATCCAAGAATTAACTAAAATACACGCTATGTAGACGCGTAGCGCCATCTAGTTGTAACGGACATTAAACTGATGGAATTAAACATTGATGAATCGATACGTCAAGTGTCACGGGATTTACAACTCTGTTGTATTTGAAGGAAAGTTTAAAATCAAGTGCTTGGTTTTTTTTTTACTGGTATCCAAGTATAAACTAAAATAGACTTTGTTTCGTTTGGCATAAGGTTTTAAATCAAATGCTTTGATTTCGATAGTTAATTTTGGACTCAACATGAAACTAAAAAAATATATTTTATTATTGAAGGAGGAAACTGTCAATCGGAATTCGAAGTTCTTAGGTATATTGATGAGAAAGTTCACTTTCCTCTTATAGTTGTGTCAAGCGCTCGCTGCACTCGAATACGTACGTAGTGTGCTCTCTGTCGCACCTACCTGCGCCAGGTGGCGTCCTGTCTCTGTTTTAATCAGTTTTAACCGGTATCGAAATACCTCTTAATATCGATGCAAAACCGTTATTTCGTTAATTAAAAACCGGATAATTGATGGAACGCGAACTAAACATTTTCGTTCTCTTTTCTAACCGGTAAGAAGAGGGTAAGGAATTTTATGGTTCGCAGGGCACGATACAGTACCGGTTACTCTTGCCTTTCGGAGACTCGTTGTCATACGTGAAAGATATAGTAATACTCTTTCTTTCTTGCTTCGGTATTTTCAATTTAACCGGTTAATTTCGTTCCACAAAAACGGAAACTGAACGAATTTGGCATAAATCAGTAACTCAATAGAACAGTACTTTAACCGGTAACCGCAAACGGAAACGAAATCCTTTTCGTTCCCGGGTGAATAAACGAAACCGGTTTGAAATTTCGTTCCCGGGTGAATGAACGAAACCGGTTTGAATAATAAACCGGTTTCCGTGCCTTGGTTTTAATAGTTTCGCGTGCAGCGAGTGTTTAACACAGCTATAGTAAGTTTGTGATACTGTACTGTATCAATCACTGCCTTCTATAGTCAGACCAAGAAAAGTCTGCAACGATTTTGATAGCATACGCAGTGCAAGTGTTATTTATACGGCATAATTTCATAGACGTTGAGTAAGTATTTACAACGGCTATACAAACACAATCTTTTTTATAACTATGATTAAATGAATTATGTAATTTTTCCAGCGGGCGCAGCATGGTTCCATTTTTATCGCCTGTCACTATGCCCGTCACTTTCGCACTTACATACTTATTATAACGTGACAGGCATGGTGACAAGATATAAAATGCGGCCGTGTTACCGCCGCAGAACATATTTATGGCTTGAATAAAACGAATGAAATGCCTTCTTGTTTCGTATGAATTAATTATTAAGTAAAGAATTTAGACATTGTTCCGTGGGACTCTTTGTGGCAGTTGTACAGAAATTAATTGGTTTATTAACACAATCCGGCGGATTGTTAATTACTGAGCCCCTTAACGGCGCCACTGGACGGTCGACGCAGTCTTAAGGGGTCCACTGATTAACAGTCCGCCGGACGGTATCGGATCGGCCTGTCAGTTAGAACAATATTTTGACAGTTCCGAACAACTGACAGGCCGATACCGTCCAGGGACTGTTAATCAGTGGGCCCCTTTAACCCATCGCTGCATCATAACATCGCTGAACTGAGATTTGGAAAGGAACTCGATTGACTTGAATAATTGTGTCGCTTAGCTTCAGACTCGGGTAAAACCATTCGACCCTCAGAAAATATCTACCATTATTACCTATTCTTAATACCAAAATCGCGTAATCTGAAGGTGATGGAGATGGATTTACCCGAGTTTCAAGTTAAGCTCAAATCTCGGAACCGGTTTTTCTTCATACAAAAAATACCGGTATTATTACGTTTTGGTTTATTATTTCATTTTTAATAGGGCAATCTAATAATACGAAGTTGTTAACTAAATACATGATTCAGTCCCACGTAAAGAGCATAAAATAATTAAAATATTGGGCTATTTTGGGATAAAAATACCGGTACCGAGCCCTGGTTAAGCTACTCAATTATTATAAATGGCGAATATAAATGGATTATAGCACTGCTTATAATATTAAATTAGGTGTGAGTTTTATATTGTGGTATTATCAGAGAATAGGGTTATAATACTTGTAATATATTACACAAAAAAGCGAAGCAAAAATATCTGACACAAAACTTATCTTTAGAGCCAAAAGGGTCTGTCCAATATTCTTACGTGCTTCGTTGTATGAATAAAATCGTTTTGATCGCCACTTCTATTCTATATAACATGCAATAGTAGTTTATTTGAATGTATTAAGGTTTCATTTATACTGTATACTTTGTCGGCTATAGCCGACTATGGCGGTCATAGATATATATTTATAGAGCATAAAATTTTAACAGCTATTTCTCTTTACCTTTACTCCATATGCCTATATGTTTTTAAAAATAAAGACCAATTCAAAACAGCCAGACAGAATGTTCGCAGTAATTTTAGAAATAGAGATGACATGTTAGTAATTAAAAGTAATTTTCGATATTTTGACAAGAGTTTAAACAACACCGCAGTAAGGGTGTATAATAAATTAGATAGGGATATAAAGGAATGCCAGGATTTTAAAACATTTGAAAGAAAACTGAAACAATATTTTATTAGTAAGCCCTATTATTCCATTAAAGAATACTTTGCTAGAGCTTTAGATTAAATTAATATTTGTTTTTATATTTTTACTCTGATTATGTATTCTCTTTTTGTACTTCTTCTGTTTTAACTTATTTTCTTAATTTTATTGGTAAACTAATTAACTGACATTTAATATATATATAATTTATTTGTTATTATGATTTTAATTGTAATGGATTTTAATTCTTTTGATTTTTGTAATTAATTTTAATTTTGACATTACCGGTGATGTAATGTTAATATAATTGTATTTGCATGCATTGTACCTACCATGTTTTATCTGCAAATAAATAAATGATTGATTGATTGATTGATTGAAAAAATTATTAAAAAAAAAACTATTAGTTGTTCGAGTCTTAGCCTCTTAACCTTTCTGCCGACGTGATATCACGTCCTCGCGACTTGAGGGGTTAAAAAAAAATAAACACCAATGTGTATGCAATATGCAGCATGGCTCCGAATTTGGTACGTCTTGGTTTAAAATTAATACAGGGTGGCTAAAAAATAACTAAATTCCCGTTGCTAGGCAGCTTTTGGGATTATACTGAGCAATTTTTACTATGGGACCTACCTTGAAAACGCGAAAAAAAATTGTCTGTTTCATTCATTTTGGCTGGTCCATTTTCTGTGAGAGGGTTAAATTTTTTTTCGCGGGTTCGGGGTTGGTCACAGAGTAAAAGTTGCTCAGTATAATCCCAAAACCTGCCTGGCAACAGTAATGAAGTTTGTTTTTAGCCACCGTATTTACACACCTATTTTATAATTGTATTCTCTGATATTACGGTGTTGTGTTGTTCGTTTAGTGACAATGTAATATTACAAATATATCTAGCGCAAAATATACTAGCTTAAATATTAAATGTATTGTAAATACTTATACAGATATATAAAATCACGTCCAAAGCCGTATTCGGAAATATGTTGCGTCTCTTTCGTTATACAAGGAAAACGAAAAAATGCAACATATTTTTGCTAATATTACGCCATCCATTCATATACCGTTATGTACAAAATTGAACACTTATTTAATTATGTTTTGTTTTAACCTTTTGTCTGCAATAAATCACACACATGCCAACATCATTACTAGCTAGTATAGTTCGTAGGTTCGTAACTGAGCCCGAGCTAATCCTATTGTCTATTGTTAAGTAAAACCGCTCGTGCCACGTGCCACCACCACCTGCATAAAAACCTGCGTACTTCGGTTACTGAGTGCCGGCGAGTCGAACGCTACAGAACCAGTCTAAAATGTGTCATCGAGATGCGTAACAAAGGCGCGTTATCGGAGAGCACAAGTACACTGGTTTTTTGAGCGTTGGACTAGCCCGCGCTCAGCTGCCAAATAGAATAAGGATGACCCTTTTTTGCAGGTAAGTAAATAGCACGTGCGGTTTTACTTAACAATAGACAATAGGATTAGCCGCCGGGCTCAGTTACGAATCTACGAACTATAATTATAAATGAACTTTACTTGCACGGTTAATTTCTACACGACTCAAGATGCCATTAAGTTTCTTGACATTGAAAGGGTTAAAATAAAACAAAGGTAAAAGGTACTCTGTTGTTATTGAAAATAAATATAATTATGTGACGTTATCTATGAAAAGGGACCTTATTGTCCATGGCGCTTATGCCATTATTAACGATGCTCCGATATGAATACAATAAGCAATGCTGTGCGTATAATGCCATCGACAATAAGGTCCCTTTTCATAGATAATGCCACATATTTGATTGAAATCTTATGATTTGTACGAATTTAGGTCTCAGGCCTTTCTTAAAAGGATTAAAGATATTGGCAGAGATTTTCGGCTTTCTAAATTACTCTGAAATAATAACTAGACAATAACGACACTTAGTGAATTCGCATTGGCCTACACTATTATTATATCCCTAGTTACGCTCAGGGTTCTATCTGGGGTCCCTCGCTTTGCTCTATATGTAAAATTCGGCCTTTGCCCTAAGAAGCCAATAATCTCTGTCATTTCGGAGTCCTTGAATCAAATCCGTCATCGACTCGACAGGTAGACATTTGTGACGTCCCACGGGTAAAGGTACCTTATGGCGGTTGGCGCTTACGCTATTGTTAACGCCGCTCCAATATTATTGCGGCGCAATGCGACGTAAGCGCCAGCCGCCATAAGGTACCTTGTGCCGTGGACCGTCACATTTGTTAATGTTATTAAATTGTATAATCAACTGTAAAAATATGGGTGTAGGTAGACAACTTACTCAAAAATAGTATGTCCCATATGATTCGGTCAAGTTGTGTTCTAATGTATGGGGAAGACAAACAAATTATAGCCAGCATTCAATGAATGTAGTATGATACCTTTGGGAATGGTGCTTTACGTACACTAGTGTCCCATGCCCTCTCCCTGACTCAACCCCCCTTGAGCATGAAATATGTCCCGGGTGACGGTTTTTTTTAAATGTAATTCATCATATGCGGGCTATAATTTGTTTTTCAAAAAACGCAATTTGACCGATTCAATAGTTCTCAATTCACTGACATAAGAGTTATGGGACATATTTTTGAGATAATTTGTACACCCATATTTTTACAGTACAGTACAGCGGGACTTAATCGCGTATTGAATCGTCGGAGGTAAATCTTAACCTCTAGCCGCCCATACGTCAAACCTTGCCAAGTAAAATGAAATTTTATTTTGTCGACACAAATTTCAAATTAGAATGGAACAGGGGACCTTTTTATAGGTAGGGTTGCCAGTTGGTCGGGATTTGGCGGGATTCTCCCGATTTTTAGCATGTGTTCCTGATTCCCGACAAAGTGTAAACTGTCCCGAAAAACAGCTTCACGTTTTAAAACAATAATTTCAGGCTCCGAACTGTCGTCGAGCGAACGAGTTGACGTAGTGTCAATAATGTAAAATATTTTTTTTTTTTTTTAATTATGAATGGGCTTACTCATGGCCACAGACTAGCCGAGGCGTAGACGTGGCCTACGATGGAGCGAGCTCGCCCAGAAGGTGCCTGTTCACTCTTGATTTGAAGGTTGCCGGGTTATAAGAACACGGAAATATAGACGCCGGCAAGGAATTCCATTCCATTATAGTTATTCCATTATAGTTGTTTTAATACAATTACTTTAATTTGAATGTTTTTTTTTCCCGACTTAAGTCCCAAAATCCCGAAAAATATCTATTCTTTCCCGATAATAGCGCCTTTCGATCTGGCAACCCTATTTATAGGTCTCTGGACGGCTAGTGGTTACAAACTTATATACGCGATTAAGTTCCGTTGTACGATTTATTAATATGTGAAAATCGTGAAAGTTTAAATCAGTCATTTGTTAATGTGTCGTTTCCAGAAAAGGGACTTACTTAATGTGGCACCTTTTTGCCCAGAAACAGCACATATGTGACGTCCCACGGGTAAAGGTACCTTATGGCTGTTGGCGCTTACGCTCTTATTAACGCCGCTCCAATATTATTGCTATGCGACGTAAGTGCCGGCCGCCATAAGGTACCTTTCCCGTGGAACTGCACATATAAATATTGTAATATATATATATATACATATGGAATCGTTTACCTTCAAGATATAATAATTAGTCCATTTACGTTTCCATGCATTTTGTGTATTCTATACACGTTATATAAGTGTTAATATAACTATAAGGTATGTAGGTATATTTAAAATGTATTTTGTTTGGTCATGCGCTTATTTTTATATTATTTCACGTAGGTATATAATATATAATGTACCTACGGTTTTGACCGCCACAATTATTTTATATAGCACGCAATAGTAAACTATTGGGAGGTATTAAGGTTTATTTTATACAGTAGGGGAGACCGCAGTGAGTTGTGACAGAGGAGAGTTGTGACATTGTCAATTTTTTGGAATATATTAACTAAAAACTAGGTCACAATAGCGCGCGTTTGTTAGTTCAATTTGCGAGCTAACAAACGCACACTGTTGCGAGCTCACAGTTATTAGATTCCAAAAAATCGACGATGTTACAACTCTCCTCTGTCACAACTCACCTCGGTCTCCCCTAACCTTCGTCGGCTATAGCCGACTGTGGCAGTCGAAGGGTTAATGAATTATTGAAATTATAAGTGTGCTATAGTATTAATACCTTGAAGGTACATGTTTCCGTAACAACTAGTATTGATTTGCTTTTTAAAATAGGTGTTTGTAAAAAATATATGAGAAAATATTAAAAATCCACATGTAATTTTTTTGAATTATCGTTTTCATACCTCTTCGTTTAGTCGTCTCATCACTTTTAGAATCCCTTTTCGCTTGGGATTCTTACTTCACTGATGCCTAGCCTTTTTATTGGATGACAGTTCAAATCAATCTTATTCATTGGCCAGTCAGCAGCAGAAGTCGCTATACACTCCAGGTGCTCAAAGAGAGGTAAACGTTTAAACTGTCAAAAAGTTGTTGACTGTCATGGTAGTATTTACTTGTGAGCGCTCAACGTGTCACAAATATGTTAACAGTCGCTATTCATTAATTTCTACACTTACAACAAGTCATTGATACCTTAGCTGTCAAAAAACCAATGGTATCTAAGCGGTCAACGTGTCAAATATATCTGAACAATATGGAAAAATAGACTTTAAAGCATACAAGTATGGTCGAATATTGAATAAAAGATAGCCATGCTAATTTCAGGTAAAGCGTTTTGACAATCATCGAAAGCAGTACAGTCTTGTCATCACATACATCTATCTCACGTTTTGCCCTTCAACCATTTGACAGGAGCCTCTCGGTCAACTTACTGCAAACTATTTCTTTTAACAGAATCGTCAAGACGAATGACACGTAGCAAAAGCTAACTGAAGCCGAATTTAGAGCCAATTGTCAAGGCACGTCGTGGTCTCAGTAACAGGCGTTTGCTTTTCAAAGCAGAGACCGCGGGTTCAAATCTCAGTCGCACGCACCTAGAAATTACAGCTTTTTGTTTTTTTTTTGGATTTCATTTCTATTATTAATTTGTGTCTTCTGGTTTTATGTTAATTTCGCATTAGTTTATATAATTTTTGAAGATAATGTCACATGTAGCGTATGTACGGTTTTCTATCAGGACGTTGTAGGTTTGAACCCGCAGTGGGCGTTACTTAGATTACTCCTGTGCGGAATGCCATTTGATATTTACTACTCAAAAATCACGTTTGTTGTATGGGAGCCCCACTTAAATCTTTATTTTATTCTGTTTTTAGTATTTCTTGTTACTTCTAATAGCGTCAACAGAAATACATCATTTGTGAAAATTTGAACTGTCTAGCTATCACGGTTCCTGAGATACAGCCTGGTGACAGACGGACGGACGGACGGATGTCGATGGACAGACGGACGAACAGCAGAGTCTTAGTAATAGGGTCCCGTTTTACCCTTTGGGTACGGAACCCTAAAAATGGCTGGTCTCTTCGATATGAAAACAATGCATTTTATTAATTTCAGACATCATGTTTCATAGTAACATTTATTGCTTAAGACCTTACACAATCGATATCTAAATAGAAATAGTCTTAGTTTTATTTTTCAAAACGTTCGGGGTTCGATTCCCGAGCTGAGCACACATTTTTTTTAATGTATGAATGCAGTTTTTCGTGTTACTAAAATCGATAACATGATTCCTAAGAAGAGATCGGTGTATATCGTATAGTATCCGATTTTCCCATACTGGCCGATCTAAATGGGCTACCCTGTATAGTATATTTTACTACAATAACTAAGTGGGCTAAATAAATATATTAACATGGGTATATAATATGATCAACGGTTTGGAAGAACAGCTGCATATGACAGTTAAAATAAAAAAACCGATCATTCTAGTAGAACCTACTTATTTATTGTATAAGTTTGACACTTAACGATAAAATACTTATTTAAGAAAGGAGGTGTCAATTCGTAGTGCTACAGTATTTATTTTAAAGTTAAACAGATAAAATGTTGATGCTTAGTTACCATTGAAATAACAACTGCTTAGCAACTGGTGGCACCCTGGCTGCTGACGTACGTGATTGGCAGTGCGTGTAGGTATTAATGACAGCAGCTTGAATTTGATTGCTTAGTTACCACTGACTTTTTAACCGTTATTGTCATTGTGATTAAATAAGGGTGTATGTGTTAAAGAAAAACTCAGAAGTTAAGGTATTTGTGACGAACTGGAAGCCTACGTGAAAATGACATCTTAGATGTCCTTATTTTTGTGACGATTGAAGTGTATATGTTTTCTTGGACACCTTGCCCGCTCAGGTATATCTGCTGCTGACTGGCCATAGAATATATTTAGGTACAGTCAAGGAATTTAAATTCCGACCCATTTCGTACTTTGTCACAGTGACAATCAATATGAAAGCCGCTAGAGACCTCATACGGTTGTCACTGTGACAAAGTACGAAATGGGTCGGAATTTAAATTCCTTGACTGTACCTACTCGCTAAATTGTATCTGCCTTGATAATGGCTAAACTATGTCTGTATCTTTAGATATTAAACCGATTCGTTGCGTGTTCCATTTTCGAAAACTTTTGGCTGTGGCGCGGAACAATCATTTCATGTGACACGGCAGCCATGCCATGCGCCGTAAAGAATAACCGTAGTAGAATGTGATGACACGCCTACCGTGTCATACGCCACACGTAAAAAATCGGGCAAGTGCGAGTCGGACTCGCGCTCGAAGGGTTCCGTACCATAAAGCAAAAAAAAAACGGAAAAAAATGCAAAAAGAAAACGGTCACCCATCCAAGTACTGACCACGCCCGACGTTGCTTAACTTTGGTCAAAAATCACGTTTGCTGTATGGGAGCCCCACTTAAAACTTTGTTTTATTTTGTTTTTAGTATTTGTTGTTATAGCGGCAACAGAAATACATCATCTGTGAAAATTTCAACTGTCTAGTTATCACGATTCGTGAGATACAGCCTGGTGACAGACAGACGGATGGACGGACGGACAGCGAAGTCTTAGTAATAGGGTCCCGTTTTACCCTTTGGGTACGGAACCCTACGTACGTACGTACGCCAACGTCTACGTGTTTTACTTTCTATGCATCTCGCTCGTACGGATTTAAGTGTAATTAAGTTACGTTCACGCTAACGTTTATGTCAGTGTCAAACTGCTGGTAGCCGCACTGGAGTATTAACTAAAAGATCAGACCTAGCTAGATCGATTTGTCGCCCCCGAGAACCCCCATATAGCAAATTTCACCGAAATCTTTAGAGCCGTTTCCGAGATCCCCGAAATATACATATAGGTATAAATAAACAAGAATTGCTCGTTGAAAGGTATTAGATAGATGATTATTAGGATACACTAAATCTATGCAATACACAGTGTAGGTACTATTTTTGAACGTGGGCTTGTAAAGATGTTGGTGAACTATAATCAGTGGTCAGTTAATGTTGTTTGTTATTAGTTAGTGCCTACCGTTTCATTAATTTCATTATAAACACTTATCCTTAAAAAATATTAGTCTCAAAATAACCTATGACTATGAAGCAGCTATGAAGTCTATGAATAAGTGGGTTCACATACAAATAAAAACAATTAATGAGAACTTTAAATAAATAATTCACACAAAAAACCTTGTTACTTAAAAGTAAATCGCGATGTTACGTAGCGGGCAAAACCGGGTTTCATAAATACATGAACACACAAAGTCGTCTATCTGACATCATCAGTCCATCTCCCGCCGCGTGGAGGGTCACTCGCTCATTAAAAACATATCAACTAATAATTAAGAATAAGGAAATAAATGTAGGAAATAGGAAAAAAGTTGTGTGGTTTTGAAGTGTTTTATAATTGTGGTTTTTAAGTGAGGAGTGTATAAGTTTTAAAAAAGAAGACTTTTGTTTATCTTATCGGTGAGTTTGAGCTTTTAATGACTTATTTGATAACCAGTGCCCTTTTTTTGTTTACAAAAAGTCATCCTTGGATGACGTGTAAGTACACTCAAGTGTAAAAATATGGTGTACAAATCATATTCAAAAAATAAATATGTACCATTAGCTCTTATGTCAGCGAATTTATTAAGAACTATGGGACATAAGTATTTTTGAGTAAGTTGTGTTGTGTACACCCATATCTTTACACTTCACTGTACCTGACTGTACCTATGAATAGTGTGTTTCCAACTAAAGTGGCTATTTGGTCGCATGAGAGAAAATGTGGGGGTTCACTGCAAACATCGCAATTAAATGCGTCCATCTCCAACTCATTTCGGTTAGAAATAGAGAGATCCACAAATTTCGAATTTCGCAGTAGGCCCCACGTTTAAAAACATATAAAGCACAAATAAATACTTACCTACCTACTTAATTAGCAAATACCTACCTACTAATTGAAGTAAGCAAAATACTAGTCATTTTATTTTTTATTTCCTGCGTCATAAGAAGTATTTTCGTACGACCAAATCAAGATCACGATCCGACTTAAATCGTTAAGCAATTAAGATTAAATTCTGTTTTGTATTTTAGAGTCAAAACGTTAAAAAACGACATAATTGCAGCTAAATTACGTGATATTTAAACTCGACAAACATACCTACAATGGTAAACATCAAAAATATACATGCAAGTAACTAAATTTTCAGAGTCTGGTAACAAGATCCGAGTATTTGGTAGGTTACCACGGTTATTGCAAGTTATACTAATCAAACATCACATCTAATCTACCTAGTTTTAACTTTTATAATTGGGGCATTAATGGCGCTTACGCCACACAACGTCGCGCGGCATTGTATTTATATCGGAGCATCGTTAATAATAGCGTAAGCGCCATCGACAATAGGGTCCCTTTTCATGGATAACGTCACAATTCGACCTCTGTCCCACCATGTACTTATAACAACCCTATAAAAACTACCTACTTAAAAAACTACTTTGAAAACTAGTACAAAATGTACTTATATTAAATACTTGTGTTAAAAGTATGTAGGTATGTAAGTTATTGACAGATTTTCGTAAATGTACGACGCAACACAAGGGTGTTTTTCATGGTGGGGCGTGTATATACACGTTTTTCTAAAAGTAATGACACTATAAAACAACCTTGTTTTTTGCTAGCCTTCGGACCGTAGGTTATCATGTAATTGCTCATGGAGCTAGTTGCAGCCTCCATCAAGCCAGTTTTATGGTATTTATGGGCTCTACAAACGACACCATCTCATTCTATTTGCAATACATTACGTTTGCATTGCATTTGATCGATCGACTGAATTCGTTGCTTCTACTTAGCCGGCAATTATATTATACAATACTATTGGAAGGTCAGATGGCAGTCGCTTTCGTAAAAACTAGTGCCTACGCCAATTCTCGGGATTAGTTGTCAAGCCGTGGCAAAATGCTGGGATAACGCGAGGAAAATGATGATGATGTATTGGGGCCAGAATATGATGGTCACCTAACTCCGCGCATAGTAATAACAACTAAGACACGGCCGGCATTGTAATTAGGTTCAAGTTCAGTCAACCGGTCCGAGAGGTCGTCTTCAATGTTCGCGATAACATGTGCATTTATTATACCAAGATAACATTACTAAATAGTCTGGCTTCAAACATATTCATAGACAAACAGCTAAGGCTGTGTTATTATCCCATGTTAGATTAAAATATCTGGGAGACCGAGCTTTGCTCGGAAAAAAAAAACCAAAGATAATGGAAACAAAAAGCTTTCCCAGAGATTTTTTGAAATTGTAGAGAGAAAAAGTGTAATTTTAATCACTACACCTTATAAAACAAAATTCCCCGCCGCGTCTGTCTGTTTGTGTTTGTTTGTCCCTTATGTTCGCGATAAACTCAAAAAACCGGGCAAGTGCGAGTCGGACTCGCGCACGAAGGGTTCCGTACCATAATGCAAAAAAAAAAAGCAAAAAGAAAACGGTCACCCATCCAAGTACTGACCACTCCCGACGTTGCTTAACTTTGGTCAAAAATCAAGTTTGTTGTATGGGAGCCCCATTTAAATCTTTATTTTATTCTGTTTTTAGTATTTGTTGTTATAGCGGCAACAGAAATACATCATCTGTGAAAATTTCAACTGTCTAGCTATCACGGTTCGTGAGATGCCTGGTGACAGACAGACGGACGGACGGACGGACCGACGGACGGACGGACGGACGGACGGACAGCGAAGTCTTAGTAATAGGGTCCCGTTTTACCCTTTGGGTACGGAACCCTAAAAACTACCTGCTGAACGGATTTTCATGCGGCTTCACCTATCAATAGAATAATTTATGAGGAAGGTTTGTGTATAATTTCTTAACCCGTGCGAAGCCGGGGCGGGTCGCTAGTACAACATAAGATTAGATTTTCTTTAAAAACTATATACGACACAAAACAAGGGTGTTTTTCGCGGTGGGGCGCGTAGAATACACGTTTTTCTAAAAGTAATGACACTATAAAACAATTTTGTAATGGCCGGCCATACTCTTCGGTCATTTCCGGCATTTCCCCCATCCCTCATGACTGATCCAGTTATACTAGATTCATGCAATAAATACCCGTGACTTCCGGTATCGAAGCCGCATGCCTTTTCCCACTTGGATATGAATTTCCTTCAGTTGTAGGTATACCTATGCGAATAAATAAAATAAATAAAAAAGCCTTTAATTTCTCAACATCG
The DNA here is from genome assembly GCF_963556715.1 of Cydia fagiglandana. Taxonomy (NCBI): domain Eukaryota; kingdom Metazoa; phylum Arthropoda; class Insecta; order Lepidoptera; family Tortricidae; genus Cydia; species Cydia fagiglandana. The sequence goes on from NC_085955.1 coordinate 5,380,113, forward strand.
TTACACAAAAAAAATATGATCATTTACAAAATAAATAAAGATTAAAAAAATGTATGAGAACCTCTTTTTTTATAGTGTATAGGCCTCCTCTAAGGTTTTCCAGAGCTCTCTGTCTGAAGCTGTCGTTATCCAGTTTGAGTCGTCTGACCAGCGCGTGCGCGGCTTGCTTCAGTTGCTTCTGCCGCGCTTTCCTGTGGGTCCGGGCCACACCGTAGCTGCTTTGGTCCAACGACCATCCTGCAGTCTTGCCAGATGGCCTGCCCATCTCCATTTTAGCTTCGGTGCCTATACTAAAAAGTCTATGAATTTGGTTTTTTCCTTAATTATGACCTATGCGAATATCGCAAATAAAATTAAAAACCTTGTATAGTCCGATAAGATGGCAATGATGCCATGTTTAATATGTCATGAGGTCAAGATGTTTCGCAAGCAACAATCTCGTTCGTTGCTAAAGGAAAATATGTCAAGAAACACAAATGCGTCTCTCGCCGAAGGGCACAGATTTATGCAAAAACCGGACAAGTGCGAGTCGGACTCGCGCACGTAGGGTTCCGTACCATATGCAAAAAAAAATAGCGGAAAAAAATGCAAAAAAAACGGTCACCCATCCAAGTACTGACCACGCCCGACGTTGCTTAACTTTGGTCATAAATCACGTTTGTTGTATGGGAGCCCCACTTAAATCTTTATTTTATTCTGTTTTTAGTATTTGTTGTTATAGCGGCAACAGAAATACATCATCTGTGATAATGTCAACTGTCTAGCTATCACGGTTCATGAGACACAGCCTGGTGACAGACAGACGGACAGTGGAGTCTTAGTAATAGGGTCCCGCTTTTACCCTTTGGGTACGGAACCCTAAAAACTATTAAATCACTAAACCTAAATGGGGCATTATCTATGAAAAGGGACCTTATTGTCGATGGCACTTACGCCGCACAGCGTCGCGCGGCATTGTGTTTATATCGGAGCATCGTTAAAATAATGGCGTAAGCGCAGAATGAGGTCGCTTTTCATAGATAACATCACAAATGTATTTTAAATTGTGTTGCAGAAATGTACCTGCTGCTGTTGACGGTGGCGTCTGCGCTCGCGCATCCCCAAACAATGACGGACGAGAATGCGATACTATTGGAGATCTTCGGCACCCCTCCCCCCCAGCAGGGGTCCACCACACTTGGCCTTGAAGACGTAAGTTTAAAATATCTGGGAGACCGAGCTTTGGTCGGAAAAAATATAAAAACTCAAAAATGCGCGTTTTCCCAGAGATAAGACCTAGCTGATAAATAGTTCAAAATATATTGCTTGTTTTCATTGTTCTTCATAGATAGAGATATATTACTTTGAAATAATTGTTGTTCTTAATGTCGATCGCCGCATGATGCGCTATTAGTCTGGTAACCTAAGCCGCCGTCTTAACCTATGCTGGGGCCCTGGGGCACATAAGAAATTGGGGCCCTTTTGTAAAGTAAAGAAAGCGAATTAAAGAATTTTTTTTCTACTATGATCTTTATGGGTAATCTAATATTCTGTTACTGTCTTTCGGCCCCCCCCTAGGCTGGGGGCCCTGGGCACGGGCCCCGTGTGCCCTTATGATAAAGACGGTACTGACCTTAGCTCTGTAGTGGCGTCCGAATTTAAGTTGAACTAAGTAGGAACGAAGGTGGTCATTCGTTTCCCAACTAGATTTTTTTTCTGTTTATAGTACACAGTCCGCTCGACCGACGCGACGTCTACATTCACAGATGGCGCTGGGGAGTCGTGCCAATGCGTTCCATACTACCTGTGCGATGATCAACTAAATGGAGTGGACGCTAACAACGCCTCTGTTACTGGATGGGGGTCTCTAGATATCAGGTAAGGTCCTAAATACCCTACTTACTTGGTTGGCGCGATGACCCAAAATGAGTCTTGGCCTCTATCACAAGAGCACGCCACTTTGCTCGGTCCAGAGAACATTTTTCCGTGAGCTCGGCCTATTTAGGTAGATACATATGAAAGTATTTCTTGACGGCAATTTATTTTAGTTAAAATGTTACTCCAAGAGCAAAAAAAACAAGTCCATTTCTGTTTCCATTCAGGGGGCCGATTTTCGAATTTCGTCTACTCGATTTCACGTATTTCATTAAATAATATCTCCACTATTAGGCATTTAAATTCTACTAATAGAATTGAAATCGAGTGGTCAATACTTACCAATAGATTCTAAATTTCGATCGCTCGTATTTCACTTTGCGTGCCGGACCACATATAATATTAATAACTTGAATTTTAACAACCCTAAATAGCCGAAAGGAATAGTGCTAATTAGAAACGGACAGCACGATTCGACCCTGAACCGCTGTCAAACTTCGGTTTTGTAGGAAGTTTCCTTTCTGTACGGTAGTACTATTTATCCTCGTGCCGCCCAATGTGCATTAGGATGTACATTCCGATTCGATTGAATGTCAACCTTAATAATGAAAAAAATAGGTAGCATTTCATTTGTCTCGTAAACTTTTCGAACAAATGAAATTCAACCTAATTGAGAATACAACAAGATTCTAAATTCCTTGGCTATAATTTTATATGGTGGGCGGCACGAGGTTATTCTGTGATTCCAAGTAACTGAGATGTATTTATGGTATCGTCTTGGGTAGTCCCATTCGTTCGTCAAGTTCTTAAATTAGTCCTATTCTACTTTCGTCACCCATTCTAAATTCGTCACAATCGTCGGTGGCTTTCAATGTAGAATGAGTGACGAAAGCAGAATAGGACTCATTTCAGAACTTGACGAAAAACGAATGGGACGACCCAAGACGATACCGTATTTATGATTTTAAATGTAATAATTTATGGTAAACATACTCGTAATGAGTCACCATTATTTTAAGTTTAATATTTGTACGCCAATAGGCAAAACACAGAGCTCTATTTATTATTTTATATATAAGACCTTAACTGTACCTGTGTTCCACAAATAAATTTTTACTTTACTTTACTTTACTTTACTCAGGTTCGGCAAGGACGACTGCCAAGAAAGCGTGGAGAGGTGTTGTAAGATACCGCGCACCGGGCCGGTTCCGACACCGCCGCCCACGCCGGCCCGGCCTGCCGGATGCGGCCACCGGAACCGGAAGGGGATAGACTTCAACGTCATTGGGGGCAGCGTGAGTTCAGCTGCAAGTACTATTATGACGACCGGTCTGGCCTAGTGGGTAGTGACCCTGCCTATGAAGCCGATGGTCCCGGGTTCGAATCCTGGTAAGGGCATTTATTTGTATTATGATACAGATATTTGTTCCTGAGTCATGGTTGTTTTCTATGTATTTAAGTATTTATATATTATATATATCGTTGTCTGAGTACCCACAACAAGCCTTTTTGAGCTTACCGTGGGGCTTAGTCAATTTGTGTAAAAATGTCCTATAATATTTATTTATTTCTTATTTATTTATAGGGGGCAGCATAAGAGCAGAGCCTATAGCGAGGAGTCTATTGTCTCCTCGCAGATGATAGCATAATAGTTTCTTAAAAGAGCTGCTGTACCATGTTCTACAAACGAGTCGGACTCGCGCACGAAGGGTTCCGTACCATAATGCAAAAAAAAGGCAAAATAACGGTCCCCCATCCAAGTACTCACCCCGCCCGACGTTGCAAATCTTCGATCAAAAATCACGTTTGTTGTATGGGAGCCCCACTTAAATCTTTATTTTATTCTGTTTTTAGTATTTGTTGTTATAGCGGCAACATAAATACATCATCTGTGAAAATTTCAACTGTCTATCTATCACGGTTCGTGAGATAGGTACAGCCTGGTGACAGATGGACGGAGACGGACGGACGGACAGCAAAGTGTTAGTAATAGGGTCCCGTTTTACCCTTTGGGTACGGAACCCTAAAAATCAAGGTTTGGTTCATTTAAATACGGAATAACTAGTATTTTAAGAGTGACCGTAACCATGGCAACTAGTGACAAGAAAAAGTTGCTTCACCCATTTGTTTCTTGTCTGTAGGGAGCGGAGGCCCAGTTTGGCGAGTTCCCGTGGGTGGTGGCGCTGATGGGCCCCAATGGATACATCGGCGTGGGATCTCTTATACACCCACAAGTGGTCATCACGGCAGCCCACGTTGTTGCGGGGTGAGTAAGATTTGAAACCGATGAGGAACAGGAGTTGCGTAAAGTGTCAACCAAAAATATAAAAGTTAATTTCCGTCCATCATCGAAAATAGAGGAACACTGTGTAAGACACCAGGCCGTCTTCCTATAGAACTTAAAAGAATATCATAAAGTAATATCCTTAAACACAAATTAAAACTGTTTTTATTGAGAGGGTGTTTTTATACTGTAGATGAAGTGTTCGATATTGTTTAGTCTCAAGTGTTGATTTACTTGTTTTTGTTTAGTTTTAAGTGTATGTGTAAAATGTATTTTCAAACACAATCCTCCAGGTAGCTCCAGGTTTAACCGGTTAACTCCGGGTTAGTTAATGGTGCAAGTGGCCTTAGGACTAGTTCACTAGATATTTGGTTTATTTTCGTCTCAATTTTGAATTCGTCTTCAGCCAAGCACCGGGGTCGCTGCGTATCCGCGCTGGCGAATGGGACACACAAACGGCCAAGGAGCGTCTTCCTCATCAAGAACGGGACGTGGCTGAAATATACATACACTCAGGTATTTCACGATTTGGGTACCCACATTTTTATCATATAGCTTTCGTAAAAACTAGTGCCTACGTCAATTCTTGGGAATTTGTCAAGCGGACTCTACTCACATGAGCCGTGGCAAAATGCCGGGATAACGCGAGAAAGATAATGATTTTTAGGGTTCCGTACCCAAAGGGTAAAACGGGACCCTACTATTACTACCTAAGACTCCGCTGTCCGTCCGTCCGTCCATCTGTCACCAGACTGTATCTCACGAACCGTGATTGCTAATATACAGTTGAAATTTTCACAGATGATGTATTTCTGTAGCCGCTATAACAAAAAATACTAAAAAGTACGGAACCCTCGGTGGGCGATTCCAACTCGCATTTGTCCGGTTTTTAACATATAGCTTTGATCAAGGTTAAAACCTTGCTTGCTTATTCCAGCAAGAAAAATAAGTATTTGACCGAGAAAGACGTCAACTGAACCGCGGCTGGCGTTCAAAGAGTTAAAATCATACTTACTTAAAGATTTTAAGACGAAACAGGAGCTGAGTTTTAAATGTTTTAGGTAAATATACCCGTCTCGCTAACCGAAGCGGCTCCTAAAACTAGTGCGATAAGGACATGGCGAAAAATCCTGCGTAAAAATCTCAAAAATCGAGGTTTCATACTCGACTGTTCCCTCCTCCAAAACTTATGGTCCTTGCCTCTATACATGAAAATAAAATTGATCCTAATAATAATTTTCTCATTTCAGATTTCCAAAGCAAGAATTTAAAGAATGACATGGCTCTGCTGCGGCTGGCGGAGCCCGTGGAGCTGGCTGAGCATATAGGGCTCCTCTGTCTGCCGGAACAGGGCGAGAGCTTCGAGAGTGGCCGGGAGTGCGTGGCCAATGGGTGGGGCAAGGATGTCTTTGGTAAGCATCATTCGTTTGAAACACCACAGAACTAAACATACCCTCTCTGATATTGGTTGGCTGGTAGAGAATAGTCTAAATCGCATAGTTTTAATTTTAAAAATTCTAATTGTGCAGGTCAGAAAGGCCGATACGCTGTGATTCTGAAGAAAGTCGAACTGCCCATGGTGCCGCACGGCATCTGCAACCAGCTGCTGCAGCGGACCCGGCTTGGCCACCGCTTCCGACTGCATCAGAGCTTCGTGTGCGCCGGGGGCGAGGAGGGACAGGACACTTGCAAGGTGGGTGGTAGGTTCGGGCAGTGGGGAGACACTCCTGACTTCGGACAAACTCGACTCCGTTCGGCTCAGCATTGCTCCGAGCAATTATTAGGGTTGACACTTTGACGTCCTTTTGCGTGCACGACCACAGATAAGATAATTACTTGAATTTTGACAACCCTAAATAGTCGAAGGGATTATTCCATACGTTAGAAAGGGGTATTCATGATTCGACCCTGAATCGCTGTGACACTTCGGTTTTGTAGGAAGTGTCCTTTCTGTACACTTTCTGTGTGTAGTAAGTACTCTATTAGTTATTCTGTGGTTCGGGCAAGAAGTGAGAGGGAATCCGAGACAAGTTGCGTTATTTAATCGGTTGGGCGTATTAATGTGACCTCGATGTAACTAAAATCGTATACGAGTTCGCGCGCCGTCAAATGAGCCCTAAGGGGTCATCCATTAATTACGTCACACGTTTAGGGGGAGGAAGGGGGTCAAGAACATGTGACATATTGTGACATGGGGGAGGGGGGGAGACACAAACTTTGTGACGTCACTTTAACTTCATCAATAAACGAAAATTTATTTAAATTATTTTATTCGCTGTACATTTAAATAACAAGTTTTTAAAACGAAAATAGTTTTTAATCGTTTCATTTTCTTTCCTAAGCAGTTTTGGGTTATAAAATTACTAATATTTATATCGTCAAAAATATTTTGATAAAATATTAATAATACATAGGTACTAACTTAATTCGATTTGGCGATTTCGTAGAAAAAATGTGACGTCACACTAGGGGGGGAGGGGTTTGCCAAATGTGACCAAGTGTGACAAGGAGGGGTCAAAAAACCTAGAAATTGGTGACGTAATTAATGGATGACCCCTAAGAGGGCTAACATCTTGCTTTTCCCCCCAGGGCGACGGTGGCGCTCCCCTAGCGTGTCCAATCGGCAACGACCGCTACAAGCTGACCGGGCTGGTCGCGTGGGGCATCGGGTGCGGCGCGCGTGACGTGCCGGCCGTGTACGCGGCCGCCGCCATGTTCCGCCGCTGGGTCGACGACAAAATGGCCGCCTGGGGCTTTGACACTACCGCTTATTCAGCTTGAGTCGGGTTAAAGATCCATGACTATTTACAATGTTTTTGTAATTTTATAATACTAATAAAAATCAAAAGTTAGTGCAAGGTTTTTATTTTTTTTTATTCTGAAGATATGGTACCCAACACCACCAAAGAAGCATATAATCACCCCTTAAAGCCTCCTACGAGCGCTTTTACAACGCGCGTTAATAAAGCGATTGAAACCGTCATCACGCTAAATTCGATTTAACGACCAACGCTTAAAGTCGAAAATCCAATAACGCTTCATAAAAATCGCCACCGCCATCGTGTGAATATCCATATCGATTTATGTCATTCAAACGCCTCTTTAACGCGCATTGTAAAAGCGCTCGTGCGAATGAGGCCTTAAAAATGTCGAACTGAATCGAATAGAATCATTTATTGCATATCACAAACCAGTTATAAAGGTGGTACATATTATCGGGTTAGTTTAAGTGACGCCAACTGAGAAACGCTAAATCGGGATTACTGAATAATCCTCATACAATAGGCCAAAGGTATGGTGCAATCTTTTCGAGCGATGGCGCCATAACCTTTGGCCTTCTCGAGTAGATGGCATTCATTTCAATATTTAACGAATTAACACATATCAGTGAAAGAATAAGGATCAAAGCCAAATGGCGTTCTAACAGTTTTAATATTCTGTCGAAAGATGGCAGTAGATGTACAGTCAGCAGCAGAAGTTGCTAAGCGGGCCAGGTGTTCAAAATGATCTTGAAGCGACTTTATTGTTAAGCGAATAAGAGCGTGTCAAGGTAATTTTGAATGCCTCGCCCGCTTAGCAACTTCTGCTGCTGAATTTACTGTGGCTACCTAATTTACCATGACAGTAACTCTCTATATACTCTATTCTCTTTGGTAGTACTATTATTTATTCCGATTTACATTTATTTAATCCTAACAGTGGGTAAAGCGCTGCTGCAGTGCGCGTTTTCTAGCTCCGTATGTATTTGCTTGAGCCGCGCCCGCGCCAGCGTCAGGTTAGCGTTAGTAGCGCGCATACTTTCCTGAAAGTTAAATATAGATGGTCAAGCAAAACTTGTCAGTAGAAAAAGGCGCCAAATTCATATTTTATATGAGACGATATCCCTTCGCGCCTACATTTTTCAAAATTGCCGCCTTTTTCTACTGACAAGATCTGCTTGACCAAGTATACATTGTTATATGTGACGTTCCACGGCAAAAGGTACCTTATGGCGGCTGGCGGTTACGTCGCATAGTGCCGCAATAATATTGGAGCGTATAATAGCGTAAGCGCCAACCGCCATAAGGTATTCGATTTGCTGATTTCGTGGAAAATTTTGAAAAACCTGTCTTTACACCAGGGACGGAGGGGTTTGCCAAATGTGACAATGAGGGGGGAGGGGGTAAAAAAACCTAGAAATTCGTGTGATATAATTAATGGATGACCCATATACACCAACTACAAAAAATAGCAGGAATAATTACAGGACATTAATGGCCCCAAACTTTATGGAACAACCAGTTTTTTGCACACTTGTGGGTAAGCTGATAGTACCAGTCCAACAACAACAAGGAAAACATCGTGAGGAAACCTGCATACATCTGCGAAGAAATTCAAAAGGTGTATGTGAAGTCCCCAATCCGCATTGGGCTAGCGTGGGGACTATAGCCCAAGCCCTCTCGCGCATGAGAGGAGGCCTGTGCTCAGCAGTGGGACGTATATAGGCTGAAATGATGATGATTGAGATAGTACCTGTCCATTGAGCAGCATCTTGTCAGCTCTGGTGAGCTTCTCCACAGCGATGTCGGTGGTATGCTTAACCAGACCCTCCAGGGTCGCTCGGAGGGACACGTTGCATTCCCCTGGAAAAATAAGGTAAGGTGTTATAAAATGAATATTTTTTTTATTTTTTTTTTATTATGAATGGGCTTACTCATGGCCACAGACTAGCAGCGTAGACGTGGCCTACGATGGAGCGAGCTCGCCCAGAAGGTGCCTGTTCACTCTTGATATAAAACTAAAATTAACTACAACTAAAAACTAAAGCTAAAATATTAAAAATACCTATAGTCGCACCAATAAAAGTCTACAGCGGATTTGATAGCCCACGCAGTGTAAGTGTTATGTAAACGTCATAATTTCATAGAAGTTTGACGTTTAAAATGACACTTGCACTGTGTGGGCTATCAAAATCGCTGCAGACTTTTTACGGTCTGACTATATCAAAATTTTGTGCCCTTGGTAAGGTGCTATTTATTCATTTTATAACACTTAGGGTTGGTTGCACCAAACTGTTCGTATCGTTAAAGAGTTCGCTAAATTTTTATGTATGGAAAGTTTCATAGTAAAGCGCCGGGGCGCGCCGGCTGACGTTGATCAGTCTGTCAAATGTGGTTGGTTGGTTGGCAACTGGCCCTTATTATACAATAAATGGTAGACTTTAACAGGTAAGGTGTTATGAATACTAAGGGCCAGTTGCACCAACCACATTTAACAGAGTGATCAACGTCAGCCGGCGCGCCCCGGCGCTTTACTGTGAAACTTTCCATACATAAAAATTTAGTGAACTCTTTAACGATTCGAACAGTTTGGTGCAACCGACCCTAAAAGTCACAGAAATTCATTTGTCACTTGCTTGTAAAGTGTTTAAGTTGCGTATAAGCGGCAAAAGTTGATTTTTATGCTCTAGTGCATAAAGTATAATGTATCTATGATCATCTATTTCGACCTTTATAAGTTCAATAATCTGCCATATAAACTGCCACTGGCGGCCGGCTTGCCCCACAAAAGGATTATCTTCTTCTTCCTCGCGTTATCCCGGCATTCTGCCACGGCTCAAGGGAGCCTGGGGTCCGCTAGACAACTAATCCCATGATTTGACGTAGGCACTAGTTTTACGAAAGCGGCTGCCATCTGACCTTCCAACCCAGAGGGTAAACTAGGCCTTATTGGGATTAGTCCGGTTTCCTCACCATGTTTTCCTTCACCGAAAAGCTACTGGTAAGGTACGAGCCGGGGTTTGAATCCGCGACCTCCAGATTGCGAGTCGCACGCTCCTATCGCTAGGCCACCAGCGCTTCCCACAAAAGGATTATACTAAAGCTAATTTAAATGATTTCTTTCTGGTACCTTATTGTACATTTTGCTGCATGTGTCATCCTCTTTTCACCCTCTCCTCTCACCTACTCAAAGGTTAACTGGAAGAAATCCCTCAAAGGGATAAGTTCGCCGTTGTACTTCTTACTAATTGTATGTTATTTTTAATGTCTTTTTGTACAATAAAGAGTTTACTACTACTACTTCTTTAACCTACGGTGTAAGGTCTAAGTACAGCAATACCTGACCAGTCGCTACGCTTTAAAACAAGGTTTAAAATTGAGATGTTCAAAATATGAGATCCTCTGTGAAATTGCCTGTTATATAACATACTCACACAACTTCTGATGCAGCAGGGAGCCAGGCAGTTTGTTCTGGTGCTGGAACGGCACATGCAGCGGCACGTCCAGGTCTGCCAGCACTATGGGCGTCGGCAGCCTGCCCTCTGGCAAGCAATAATAGTTTGTATTACAAGGGGAGAAAGTTCTTTCTTGTTTAACATCTCGCGTTCAAGCAGGGGTAGGAAACTAGAGCATTCAGGCCTTCTCCGTTCAGCTTAGCATTGCCCCGAGCAATTATTAGGGTTGGCATAACTTGATGCCCCTTTGCGTGCACGAACACAGATAATTACTTGAATTTTGACAACACTAATTAACCGAATGAGATAGTGCCATACATTAGAAAGGGGAGTCCGCTGGATGCGGGTGGCGCAAGACCGGTCATTGTGGCACTCTTTGGGAGAGGCCTATGTCCAGCAGTGGACGTCCTCTGGCTGATATGATGATGATGATTAGAAAGGGACAGCTTGATTCGTCCCTGACCGGTTGTCAAACTTCCATTTGGACGTAGTTTAGCGTAAAAGATCCATCCTCTAAAATTTGTCGTTTAAATGAATGACTTTTCCCTTTGACAGAAAGTTCAAATTTTACTAACAGATTTTTGTGGATTGGATCTTTTACCCTAAACTACGTCCATTTGTGGGAAGTTTCCTTTCTGTATGGTAGTACTGTTACTTATTCTGTGGTTAAAGTAAGATTTTTATTTATTTATTTATTATTTATTATTTCGTTTTAGACAGGCAGCTGATGCTGGTGCGTCTAAATCATAGACACATAGATAGATAGTTAGTTTAGTATAGATAGATAGTTTTTAGCACAAATAATTTAGTACATTGACTTGCTTGTTCTAATAAATTTAGTTTTCCTTTAAATCTAGGATGTATTTGGGTAACCTAAACAACTGGCAGTCTTACCATCATCGGACTCTGGGGCTTCTCCGGCAACAACAAATGCCTCCGCTGATTGCAGGTCCAAGGACTGAAAAAAAATGTAAGTAATATTTGAATTTTAACACCAAAATGGGCATTTCTAAGCCACTGTGTTTCTACTGTTGCACTTTTAATTCAGAAATTATGAGTAAAATCAAAAATTCATTCATATTCAAAAACAAAAGCAACTCTGTTCCAATTTTTATAATAATTTAATTTTCATTCGATATAATTTGTAAGTATGCTATAAGGACCATGGGACGCCAGAGGTTACAAAACCTTCATTCCTAACAGACAGTATAATTATGTGATCTGATCTTCAAACTGTATGAGTATGTACAGTTACTATCACCAAAAAATGGCAATAACTGTATTGATAGATATTGTTTGTAGTGTAGAACATAAATATACTTTCTATTAATATTAGTTACTGTGAGATTTACAAAAAAACATTTGTTTCCTCCAAACTATTACTACCTACGTCAGCAAATACGTAAACTTACCGGCGATTTACCAATTTCTATCTCGGAATCCGATTCCGAAGCTTCGCCATCGACTACGTGAACTGATTTAGACATAATTCTGCCTTGAATTTACAGAAATTTAATTAAAATTCTCATAAAACAAGAAATTACACTGCAGTGTTTCTGTTTACAATGCAAAGACGTTTTTTGACGTTTCGTTAAACGCAATCATGCTTTTTTAAGATGTGTTATTTTTTTTTTCTCTTTATTTTTAGAGCTTGTCACCGAGGTGAACATGTCGCTCCATAAAAAACCACAAATTAATATATTCTTACAACTAACTTATTCTACATACTAAAGCTTTTCGTACAAGCTGCAATAGCGCCATGGCGGCGTCCGACAGAGGAGCAGCCAGGACGCTATTGCAGCCCCCAACATCAAACATATTATTATGGCTTGAAAAAGCCAGTTGTATCCGAGCAGCTTCATTCCGGACACATTCCATTATAACATGGTACACGTCTTCTAATACATCACATTCATCACAATTAGGAGAAGGAACTTTCTTCATTAAATAACCGAATTTATTCAATGGGATATGTCCAGAACGTAGTCTCATCCAAAGAGCATATAATCACTACGTTTTAAGAGTCGGCACTCTCGAACAATCCTCGAACCGAATTATGAACGTACATATCCCAACACACCAAATACAGGCTTAAAGATCTCGCATCCAGACCATAATTGTTAAAAAAAGAAAAACCACACAATACTAACACAAAAAAAACAACGCTAGGGCTCGACACTTCCAGTACCTACTGTTTATCGATATCGATAAATGTGCGATACGTGCTGCTGTATTTACCTACTGTACTACCTATTAATAAAATAAAAGAACATTATATATATATAAACAATTTTATTTTACATGATAAAAATAACATAGTTTATTATTCAAGTAGGCATATTACAATATGCTGAATTCGCGCGCATTCTTTTTTAATCTGGTCCCTTTTTATTGAAGGCACTGGATGGAGAATGATTTCCACAAATGAACTTGTTTCCATTCAGCTTTTGAATAGGTAAATAAATACGCCAAATCCTCATTTCCTTTTCCTCAGCTTTGCCCATAATCGACATCTGAAATAAAGAGATTATCGATAAAATTGGTCGTACACTATTCGTGTCATAGGTTACTTAGTTTTTTACTTAAAAATACTTTATTCACAAAATATTTTCGTTTTAATCATGGATTGTACACGACTAAAACTAATTAAATTAGTAACTGTTAACGACTCAAAGTAAAAAATGAAAATATTGCATACAAACATCAGTTTACCGACCTGTTCGGATCAAGTTGGAAATTTGGCCAAAAATGCGTCAGTAGTTAGTCTTCTTACACACCCACTACAAACTTCACATTTCCTTAAAGATTTGGCCCCCATTTAAATAACAGCTAAAGTTATTTTACCAATTACAATAAAAAATAACCACGTATTTTCACGTTCACGACAATTCAAATGACGTTTGACGTTTTATTACCAATCATACCAACCTAAAGAAAAGTAAGTATAATACGTCTATGTTAAAAGCAAGTATGGTATGTGCCACCAAAATGCAACAGCAGTCATTTTAATTCGATAAGATTATTTCTATGCCTCAATGTTGGTAACAAGGGCTTTCATAATTTATCAAAGTATGGGGTGTCGATGGGCAGTGGCCTATTTTATAAAGCTACAACTTACAATTTACAAGCGGAAGTCTCGTTCTAACACATAGGGTTAGAAAGAGACTTCCGCTTGTAAATTGTAACTTGTAGCTTTATAAAATGGGCCACTGGTCTCATCATCAATACAATGTCACGTCTATTAAGCAAACAATCAATCCACGGTGTCATTAAAGGATGAGGTTGGATCGTCTTGTACCAAATACCCTTCTCTGTTGATCTCTTATCAAAGTATTCTTTCCATAAAGTATAGGTTCTCTGTTTGGCTAAAATTATACAATCCGTATAAAAAGGCAAGGTATTACATTCTACTCCACCATGACAAGCCAGCCTGGCTATGGAATCCACTACTTCATTACCGGCTATACCTACATGAGATGGAATCCATTGCAGAATTATGGTCTTATCTTGCGATTGCAATTTATCAATGATATTTAAAATGGAATAGGCAACCGGGAGACATCGATTTTTCGTGGTACACCGAGCAATATGCTGCAGAGCACTTTTAGAATCTGACAGAATGACTATATGATTGCAATCTAGGGATTGAATGTAGGATAAGGCCTCAGCAATGGCAACCAACTCAGCGTGCATTATTGACATATCATATTTTATATGTAATTTAACCGATACTTTCGATTGAGGGTCATAAATCGCAGCACCTAATGAGTTTTTTTCCTTAGAACCGTCGGTATATATGCAATAAAATCCAGAGTAATTGGTACGTAAAAAATTGTTAACAAAAGTTCTTAGGGAAATTTTGTCATACTCGCGCTTAGATTTGTTAATAGAAGTAATGTTTAACTTAATAGATTTAGAAATATCTATATGATTTACCCATTGGTCCAAAGTAAACATTTCTAATACCTTACTGGAATACATATTTGTTAACTTATACATATTATGAATGGTAAGAAGAAGAGGTTTTTTAATTCGCAAAGTGTCTCGAACTTGTAAGTCATTATTTAATCCATCTAAGAGTTTGATAGTTGTGTTATCTTCAAAAGATCTAGATTTTAGCCAAAACTTGGATGCCAAATAGATGCGACGAATGTACAACGGTTGTACACACAATTCGCATTCCATTGCGTGTATAGGAGTAGACTTAATAAAACCGCCGATAGTCCTCAATGACTGATTTTGAATTTTATCGAGTTTGTACAAATGAGAATCGCAACTATCGTCGTAAAGAAAAGACGCATAATCTATTCGACTACGAATTACAGCAAAGTATAATCTTCGGAGATGTTTTGGATGGACACCCCATCCCGGTCCAACTAGAACTTTTAAAACATTGGAATATTTCTGAATCTTTTGAGCTAATTCGTTAATATGTTTTTCCCACCTAAGAGATCGATCCAACCACATTCCTAGATACTTAACACACTCGACTAACTCTATTTTTTTATCATTAATTTTGATGCTTACAGGTTTTCTATTAATACCTTTTTTAAATACACATAACTTAGTTTTAGATATAGATATTTCAAGACCGAGATTATTCAGACATTTGTTAAAAACATTAAGGGACTTTTGTAATACATCCTCGGCCTCCTCTATAGATTTCTTTGTAACATATAAAATATAATCATCTGCATACTGTGAAAAGTAAACACTTGTAATTGATTTTTGAATATGCAAAGTATAAACATTAAAAAGCAATGGCGAAGTAGGATCTCCCTGAGCCAACCCGCGACCAGTTGATCTTCTTAACATAGATGCATCAGTTTGTATTGTGAGGTATCTTTCCTTTAAGAAATTCCATAGATATCGACAAATATGATGTCCGACTCGTAGCCTGTCAAGTATTTCAATTAAAGTGGGAACATTTACATTATTATATGCATTCTCAATATCTATGAAACACCCCAAAGTGATCATATTTTTTGAAAATCCGGTCTGAATCCGACTAACTAAGCTACTTAAATTATCCAAAGATGATCGACACTTTCTAAAACCAACAGTTTCTTCGGCAAACATACATCTTTTTTCTATGAACCATTCCACCCTCCTAATTATCATAGAATGAAATATTTTACACACACATGAAATTAAAGAGATTGGTCGAAGAGCAGAGTCAGAGGAGGGGTCTCTTCCGGGTTTAGGTATCGGGACTACACTAATTTCTCTCCATTGAGTAGGGACAAAACCTATGGAGTAGAAATTATTGTACAATGATAATAGTAAGAGTTTTCCTTTCTCAGGAAGATTTTTAATCATAGAAAAAGCTATCCCATCATGACCCGGAGCTGTATCTTTTGGTTTAATGCAAGAATCTAGTTCATGTAATGTAAATGGTTCGTCTATAACCGTGCCACTACCCGACTCAATCACTGGCGTCGGCGGTGATACATAATCTGGCGTGAGAGAACAAAGAAGATTATGAGCTTTTTCTGCACTAACATGAGGCCGAGAAGACCTATAGCCCTTTACCCATTTCATCCGAGACCAAACTTCAGAGGCTGATGAGGACTCGCTTATGGAGTTGCAAAATTGTTGCCAACTTTCATTTCTACGCGTTCTAATAAGTCTCTGAGTGTCTCTTATCTTAGCCTGAAGTTCCTCAAGATTTTGTGGTGTAGGATTTCGTCTGAACAATGAGAGAGCTAAACGTCTTTCGGCAACGGCTTTGGATAAAGCCTGGTTCCAGTATGGTTTTGGTTGGAATTTTTTTGCTGGATTTGTTAATTTTAATATATGGTATGAAAAGATCAGCAGCTTCATTTATAATACTTAAAAAACAATTATATGATTCTTGAGGAGCTTCAGGCAAAGACAAATCAGCAAACTTATTTTCTAAATACATTCTGTACTCATTCCATTGAGCCTCTTTATAGTTTCTCTTTGGTACAGCAGAGTTAACACAAGAATTTAAATATGTAGAAATCTTTATAATTAGGTGATCGCTTCCTAGTGATTCTTTCATAACGTTCCAATTAAATGCAAAATAAAGATCAGTAGATACTATAGAAATATCTGGAGACGACTCCTGTAACATTCCATTCACTAGGCGCACTCTTGTGTGGCTGTGATCATTAAGAGAAACTAGATTACAGTCCACAAGAGAATCATATATTTGAGTGCCGCGAGTATCCGTTTTATATGACCAGTTGGTGTGATGGCCATTAAAGTCACCCATGATAATCACGTTATGTTGCACGATTGAAAAAATAAAATCCCAATCACTCTGCTGAGTCACTACAGAAGACGGACAGTAAACTGAAATCACGTTTTTAATTTGATCACAATTAAACACTTTAACGTAAACAACTTCTACACCAGGATTAGGGTGTTGAACACGACAATGCTCAGACTTAATCGATTTATGCGTAAGGATTGCAACACCACCATATCCATCCGATCTGTCCGCCCTATATATATTATAATTACTAATGCGAAAATAACAGTCGGAATCTAACCATGTTTCACTAAGTGCTGCTATATGGATCTTCTCCTGAATAAGTAGATTTTCAAACGATACTAACTTTGGTCTAACACTCTGTGCGTTCCATTGCAACATGTTAAGTCTGCACTGGTTTAAGTTACTAGCCATCTGTGGCGTTAAAAAAGGATTTTAAGCAGGACATGTCAAGTATATTCTTCATAACAAAAGATAAAAGCCATTCTAATCCAGTTTGAACCCCTAATTTTATTTTTTCAACTATCGTCAAGTTTTTCATGAATATGATATCTTTTAACTTATCAATTAGTGAACTAAATTTAAGTTTATTTTCACTTACTTCCTTGGGTTTGCTCGTTATTTCTGGTAGAACGTCATTATCATCAGTTTCCATACTTGATAAGTTATTATCAGATATAACTGTCATCTTTTTCTCTCACTTCGGCCTTCCTGCGTTTAGGTTTAGTACGGCTTGCCTTTTTAGATGGAGTTAACGATATATTTTTTTTACCTGGGGCATCACTATGAACTTCAGCTTGGGTCACCACTACTTTTGCATATGCTGGTTCGATTACCGCAGGCTCCACTGTTGATTTTTCAGCCACTGAAGTCGTCTCAGTTGTCCTAAGCGTAGGGGGAAAGTTTTCCTGATACATTGATGCCGCCGGGGCTGGCGGGCTACTAGAACCTGGTTCATATTTATTCAACGCCTTTTTATATGTACAATTAAATTCAGCCATAATCTTCCTTATGTTTCTTTCTTTTTGGTAGAGTGGACAAATTTTGTCTAAAGCCATGTGATTTCCTGAGCAATTACGACATGTGAATACAGTTGTCTCGCAATTTGAATGTTGGCCTCCACACTTAGGACAAGTAGATTTTTTGGAACACGTTTTCTTTGTATGACCATACCGCCAGCAATTGGCACAAAGTGATACTGGAAATAAGTATGGTTCAACCTTAACTCGCATTTCATGTATATAAACGTAAGGTGGTAATATGGGGCCTTTGAAACATACACGTACGGTCTCACTGTCCTTCCATCCTGATTCATCTGAACTTTTTCTACTTAATCTTTTTACTGAAACTATTTCTACTCCACATGTCATACTCTCTATCATATCTTTTTCACTTAAATCTAAATCCACATCCTTAATAATGCCATAAGAAACACCAACCTCGTATGTTTTTTGGCACCGCCAGCCCAACTCCTCATGCATAGCAACCTTGGACATAAGCCGCTCAGCGCTGGTTTCATTATCAAATTGGACAAGCACTTTATATGAATTAACGTACCTGACTCTAATGATACCTAGAATATCATGACTTTTTAGCAGCTTCGCTAGCGCAAATTGTTTTGGCAGCATATCTTTGCAAGTAATGCTTAATTCTGTGCCCACGGATAATTCTGGGTTAAACACATAACGGCGCTTTGGATTTTTGGTAACTAATGTCCATTCAGCGTCGTCCTTCCTCTTGGTTGCATAGGAATGTTCTGTCGTAATAACTGTCTCAGTACTAACCTTGGGAAACTGTCTTGCCTTAAGCTTACCCTTGACCTTAGGTGAACTTAGGTCAACTGATGGATTCGGTTCACCATTATCAGTCGTCATTTCCTGTAACTCGAAGTCCATATCACGTTGTGTTAAGTCCATGGAATCGTTTTGTAGGATTGTCTCGGAGCTATTTACGTGATTTGTAGTTTCATTTGCGCCATCACCTTTATTGTGGGACATTGGTTTCGGATCCCGACTGTAACAGTCGGGACCGCTTCAAATTTATGAAAAACCAGAAAGTTAATTATTTAAGAGTATCTTAAAACACAAATAACTGAAAGACACGCGTTAATTGAATATAAAATTAATAATTTTACACAAGAGTTTTCAAAACACGTCTTGCCGCCATAAAAGTTTTTTTTTTTTGAAGATGTGTTATTGCAATATTAAAATGAATGAATTTTCCTGCATCCTAGTTAAATTCATGATATTTTTATAAATTTGTACAATTAAACTAGATATAAACTTGTATATTTAATTATGTACTTACTAAAATTATTCTATCTTCAAGATTAGTAGGTATAATAAAAATGCCTCTTCGTGGCAGTAACGGCGTTTAGATGAAACTAGTTCTTTTCGCAACGACATAAGGTTGTAATTTCGATGTCTTGATCAATATACTTGCTACTCGCATCATCATCATGATATGGGCATTTCCATTTAAAGTTGTACCATGACTCACTTGACGAGTTGAAAATAAAATTTGGATTATTTGGTACTTTTTTATGTGATTTTATGAGTAAATATATTCTAGTTTACGAAACATAAAAGAGAATCGTCATATTTTTAGCATAAACCAGTTAAAATTAATATTTAATAGGATGAGGGAGGTTTTTTGCGGTCCGTTTGGTTACAAATGGTTTTTGAAATAGTCAATAAAAGACATACTTGAAGCAAATGTTTTTATGTTTAAAGCATAATAATGTTAATAAACAACCTAAAAACAATCATCATTGTCCAATTTAGAACAAACATTTGTCATAAAAGGGAATTTTAGGTGGTTTGGTTACGAGGTGGCCCCAAATCGTACGATATTTTTAGGTTTATTACATAGTTATTGGCATTACTGCCATGTGACGAATAACAATAGTTAGAATTACCAAGACTAGTTATTATTGTCAAAAAAAATAAATATTTTAGTTTATAAACTTTGAAAAAACAATAATAAATACTTTTGAAATCAAGGGGACATTTCCAAATGGACACCTATGTAACTTAATGGACAAAGTAAAGACGAGATCACAATAATCAAAAATTTACACAAATACTCAGTGAATAAAAAAAGGACTACAAAATATGTACCAAAATCAGTACATAGAGTTCTAAACATAAGAAACTCAATATTACTTAATAAAATATGACTTATTGATTGCATATGAATTAAATAAGTATAGACAAAGTCACGGTAAAAACTATACATACTCAATGTGCGTGCGACTTTACCGTGTCCGTTTGGTTACATTTTTCTAGTCCGGCTATATGTTACGCTTCAAATTGTAACCAAAAGGACGTAACGATTTGTCTGATCCAGAATTAAATCTATTCAAAATAATACAAAACTAACCGCAATATTCAACTTATGTGCTTGATAAATAACTATATGAAACATGGTTTTATTTAATATTAACAGTGTTTTAGTTACTTAAGGTTCAAGCTGCATAAACATGTGAACAAAACGGACAAAACATTGAGTAAAATTACCGGTCACACACCAGTACGCCTTGGAGGTTGCGTTTTGACTGTTATAAATCAAATTTGACGCTTAAACAAGCTTTATCTATGGTCACAGGGTTTCCAGGATGAAAAAAAACCTAAAATATTGGTAAAAAGTATTTCGCTAAGTAGCGAAAACTGCGTAACCAACCTGGACTATGTCCGTTTCACTATTTCGCCGGGACAACGTTTTTATCGAAATTAAACCCTATTATTGATGTTTTTAAAGCTCTTTTTCATCAATAACACATTTCCCAACATTTAAACTATGCCCGGAATGCATTACTTGGTGTTGCCTTCATAGAAAAAATATGTGTAAAAGTCCATCAAAAATTGAAGTCGGTGAAGGGGACAGTACTACAGAGTGATTTTATCATATTTAAAAACCTGATTTTAAGTAAGAAAAAAGTGATTTATTGTGCATTAAACTTAATAAATGATGTGTCTATATAATATATTTCAATAAAAATCATCATTTGCCTAGTTAAAAAATTCGTCTTAAGAGTAAAACGCAAAAAATGTAAGGGGACATGCGAAAAACTCGAGGGTACAACTTTAAATGGAAATGCCCATATACCGTATTTAACGTTTAACAAAGTTACATATGTACAAAAAACCGTAGGGAATGGCCAAAAGGCCATCTTCCAGGCATTTAGATACCTTGGTACTTCGAGCAACACCGGCTTCCGACACGTCGGAAGCCTTGGTAAGTCTTTTTCTTAGGAAGGAAATGTGTAATTAGTTTGTCCGACTGATTTTACATTTTAGTACAAAAACAGGAAGACTGGGTAGTAAATTGTGGCTTTCCTTTAGAAAAGGATTCTTATTGTAATACGTTAGATTGAATTGTTAGTTTTATTTTATAAAATTGTTGATGTTATTATTTTTGCTTTTATGTAAATTCAATGTTGACGTGTAAAAGTGCCCTTGTGGCCTGTTTGCTGAATAAATGTTGATATTTGATATTTGAAGGACCTTTCTATGAGAATTTCTGTTGGAATCTCTGATAAAATGGACGTTATTGCACTTGAAGCATACGGACCCTTCTGTGATGGAAAGCCACAGTTGGTTGAAATGAAACACTCGTGAAACATGAAGAACTGTTTACTATCAGAGTAACGTGGACGTCTCGACACAGTGACAAATTTATAAGTAATTATTTACAGTAAGTAGGTACTTATACTCTGTCAAGCCATTTCAGTCAGTGAAAAAAGCGGCAAATTTAAAAAATGTATGCGCCAAGGGTTAATGTACCAATGTACCATATAAAATTTGAATTTCGCGCCTTTTTCTACTGACAGACTTGCTTGACCGGATATCCCGGCGGACACTGTAAGATTCATTCCATTCTCACTCTATAAAAGGCATTAAAACTTTCATTTAAAATTTTCCAAATCACTCTAGAAAACATTATTTTTTTAATATTATTGTTTGAGAGACGAAAGAACTATACTTATTAGACATACACATTTGAAGAGTAATCTTCACGATTCTTCAACTGTGAAAACAAACATTGGAATTTTGTTATCTGCCTCTCTATCGCTCTTGAATATTTAAGCGAGAGCGGGGCAGATAACGTTTCTCGATTTTTCGATGTTGTCGGTCGACCCTCAGGTATCGGCAGCGGCACTAGAGTTGAGGTCACGCACATAACATGTTAAAGACCGTCTTACCTCAGTATAATCACGGACCACAACTTCCCTGCCGATAACTATACCTACGTCACGTCTAAGTATAATATATTCATCCAAGATCAAAGAGCATTCGATTCCCATGGAATTTATACAAAACATATAGGTACAACCAGTTCGAGTTAGGTAATAACATTAAAAACAATTTAATGATGATTTACGTGATGGCTTGGGGTAATTGCGACTTTTTAAATTGCTCTTTTACTATTGACGCTTTTTGAAAACACGGGCAAGGAAATAGTTCCCATCATAGACCATCATGAGTCGCTCTAACTTTTAATATCTCGTTGTAATTCGAGAAAAGTCGCACTTACCCCACACTAACAAATATTTATGAAACAATAGTAAAGGTAAATAAAATTTAAAAGCATTACTTTAACATTAACTCATACTTATATTTTTTAGCAATTCTATAGCTATTCGTATTTCAAATCAAAATGGACCCTAAAAGTCCTACATTACGCGCTATGCTATAAGTAAATAATACTTATATATGTGAATAGAACAAAATCACTATACTATTGAGTAAAATCATGTGAAATGTGTGTAATATTTCAATAATAAATAGAAATAACAATCCGATTGTTTCATTCATAAATTACATAGGTAAATAATACTAAATAATAAATAATAGTAAATAATTCTCTTATAAATTGTTTATTCTGAAAGGTTTTACGCGGCAAAGGAGCATTCCTAATTATGCCATGGGGCAAAAACGACAAAAATTCATTCTCAACTCTATGGAAATCCATCGACACACATAATTTTGACACGGTAATAAATTTAAATATAAACTATATAATAATTTTCACTAAAACTGTACCCCAATCGGCCTCTCAGTTCACAAGGTCAAATAATTTTTAAATATTTCATCCTCTCCGAAGTTGCCTTGCCCCAAACCTAACATTTTCAAAAAAATATAAGCTAAAATTTCAAAATTCACAGCTTCTGGCGTGACTCGAGCTCGCGACCAATCAACCGAGCTACCGAGGCCTGCCAGAAGCGTGTGAATCTTTCCATTCCTTCAATTTTCTAAAATGCATATAACACACACTTTTCACATCATATCACGCTACTCATACATTACCAATGTCGTCAACACTGATAGTAATGAAAACTGTCGTCTAAATATATACTTATTTAATTAATTTAATTATTACTACAGAAGGTACGACTTTTCGGTAACTCTCAGATTATTTAATTCCCAAATGTAAGGTAAGTGGGGGCAAGTGTAACGAATGAGGTAATTCCTCTGAAGATAAGGTGCTGTGGGGTAACTTCGAAAGTGGGATAATTTCGAAAATCGCTAATATCTTTAACTAGAAGAACTTTCTACTATTGCAAGCAATTACAAGCGTTGTAGTAGCGTGAGTATTGCCAATGAAGTGCTTCTATTTAAGGAGAATTTAGCGAAATTCAAAATTACCGCATTGCCGAAGTTATCCCTATGCACCTTGCACTTTTTTATCTGCCCCGAATGTATTTTTACTGATTATTTTCCATAGCCGCGACTACCCTGCCTGATATTATCATGCCGCGATCAGAAAGGGATTAGAAATAACAGATTTCCATACACTTACGTCAAAATCAATATGGATTGACAGCTATCTCAATCCCTTTCTAATCGCGATTCAGTAATATATGCTTTGTCTTTCATTCCCAATACAAATCTAACCAAATCGGAAGACTTTTGCGTTCAGACATTGAACACTGATCTTTAGAAGAGACAATAATAGTTTTGAATATACATATTACTTACATACCAACGCTGGTACAGGTACAGTCGTCATCGATATATATATGAACGGCCAAGACGCTTACATCCACAATATAAAACAAACATGCTATATATAGTTACCGAAAAGCCGAACCGAAAATCATATTGTCCTATAGAAACTGTTCACATCTACAAATTGTCAAATCAGTCAACAATTCTTGATTTATTAATAATACCAATAGATCAATTTCAACTATTCATAAGATAATTTGTAACTCTACTACACTAAAGATATCAGAAATGCTTTTAATGTAAGAAAAGATACGTCGTTCTGTGACTTCGTGACATGTGAAAATACAGAAAAATAATTGCAAAGATACATTTTTATATTGAAATATAAAATGCTTACATAGACTTACGAGCACCAGTTATCGGCATTATAAAATATAATTATTAGATTTCTTCGAACAGCACAGTTCGGTCGATATCATAAGTGCACATTGCATGATACCCGTAAGGTGACCTCTATGTTTTAACTATGCATTTGCACCGATTGACTTTACCGATTATACTTTTCATGCCCGTAAGTCTGTAAGATGCTCAAAAAGTCATAAATTAGTGTAAAACAAACTATACCTTAAGTTATATTTAACTTAGGAACTTCTGCGCTAAAATATTCAAAATGCAATACAGAATATGAATTGCTTCTAATTCTTATGTGTGTAGGTAAAGCCTGACCAGGAATATATGATCACGCGCCATGTTGCGGAATTTCACTGGAACTATTTTTTTCACACTATACAGTGAGAATAACAGCGCCCTCTTGACAATGATGATATATTACTGGCTTTATTTATATATATGATCGAAAGTTTTTGCGGATACAATATTTGTGTCGGTCATTAAGGTCGATATAACAATTCCTAATAAACTTCTGTCACAATTAAATTCCCAAATCAATTCCATAGTTATGTTTATAACAAGGTTAGCAAGTATATGGGTTAATTTCAACTATGGGATTACCTATTGAGTCTATTTCGTTTTTCTCGAAAACGACTAGTCTGAACGCCCTTAATCTTACGTGTTATTTCCAAGTAACTCATGACGGGAGCTCTTGTAATTCCGCTGTTTAAATATGTTTCAAATAGACGCAATAACCCCACAGTCGCACTTATCCCGATTGTTGTAAATAATATCAATTTTTTTAAGTGTAAATACGTATAAATGCAAATTATAATTCTTAAAACGTATCAATTATTTAGATAACATTGTCAATCGTAAACTAATTATTCATCATTTTGTATATGATTATTCGTCATCATGTGCTAGTTTTGAGCTCCCGAGGCATACTTTTTAGAATCCTACCAGTCATACCCATTTATTCCACCATAAAACATGTTAAAATACACCTAAAAAGCCAAAATACGACTGATATGATTAAATTTGCATATTATTACTTTACGATTGCTTGATGTTTAAAATTATTATTGATATTTAGTAAATAATAGTCTTGATACACTTGTTTAGACTTTTACATGGCAATATCAACATATATTAAAATTTTAAAACTTATATAATTATAGGTACTATTATGTCAGTTAGAGAAAGAATAACATGGTTTATTATTTCTAAACTGAAAATCATAATTAGATTGCAAAAAATGTTGCCACTTTTTACTAGCGCGTCTCGTATTTATGTAAAAATAAGTAAGATAAAGTACTTTTTTTTAAATAATAGGAGTAAAATTACCAATAAATAAATTATCTTAGCGTGTTTATTCATAAAAAGGAATTTACTATTTTACAAACAAATTATTGCAGTGGCAACATTATCTTAGTTTTTTTGGAATCTAATTACGATTTACAGTTTAGGATAAAATAAGCATTTAATTTCGTAACATTTTAGAAAACGATTAGAAATATTTATTCGCAACTTACAAGTTGTTTTATTAAAAATTGCAATAGGTACTTATTTTTTTCTAAATCATTATTTCTCTTAAGCGGGCATTACATTATACAATTTGCAGAGCGCTAATTAAGTGTTGCTCGGCGAGATAAAAAAGAGCTTGTTCATTACACTACACTAGCTAGCGACGCTAGTTAGTGTCTTATTTTCATTTCAGCAGTGATCATCGTTCGAATCGAACGTCGCGTTTCGGTCGAAGGTCGCGTTTCAGTCGAATTCTTTGTACATTTCGAGAAGCACTTTGTTACCATAATTTCTAATGTCTTTGTATTTGTAATCTTTATGTTTTTTATCCCATAAAAATGGCATGTCTTTATAAAGTTCATGATTGAAGAAGAAGATTTTAGCAGTAGGTACTTCCTATTCCCTAGTCTGCGGCTGCGTCATTTTGAACTGAAATGCAATAACTAAAACAATAAAACATCCATCATACGCGTGTTCGAGTGCGTCGGTGGCGTGCCGACAACTGACCTTACACAGTAAGCGCTGAGCGCGCTAAAACCATTTACACTATGCGATCTAGTGCGCTAGATAGCGTTAGTGCGGCAGAGCACATGCGATTGCACTAGATTGGGTCTCTAACTGGCTAACTGTCTTTACACTATACTAAATTAGTGCGCTAACTCAGCTAGCGCACTACAAATTGTATAATGTAATGCCCGCTTTACCCTAACTAACTTCAGAGGCCCCGCAACAAATAACTTGCGATTTTAGATAATCGCTGACTAAGAAGGAGTGACGAATTCAATCGACCAATCAAATGCTGCAATGTATCAAAAATCGCATGCGTTTATCGGCGACGTTTGTAGAACCCATAAACAACAGAATATTGAAATATACTAGGGTTAGGTAGACCATGAAAAGTCGGAGCGATTTTGATAGCCCACGCGGTGCAACTTCTGTTATTTTCAACGTCAAACTTCTGTGAAATTATGACGTATATATAAATAACACTTACACTGCGTGGGCTATCGAAATCGCTGCAGACATTTCATGGTCTAACTCTAATTTTGTGATTTCTTTTGTAATTCCTTCATAGGCACTTACAATGCATGTTTTGAGATTATTCATAAAAAGGATAAAAAGTCATATTTTATTTAGCTACGACAAATCCAACCGTTTAATGACGGTGATTAATAAGAATGTGTCATGTGAAATGAAATTTCAAAGACAAGATACAATACAATAACATTATATAATACAATATATATTTTTAAATAGTTAATTTTAGTTAAAAACATCGGTGTGTCAGTGTATATTTAAGTAGTTGCAGTAAGTCACTAATAATATCATTAATTCATTTAAAATACAAGAGGCAGTGCTCCCATTTTAATTCAACTGTTAAAAACTCTTATGAAATTGGACAGAAGCCTGAACGCAATTTAAAATGATTCACTTTTCAAAAATATAGTTCTCGTGGTAAGCACATCCAAAAATTTTGTAAATTTTAGTAAAATATAGTCTGGCAAACCAATTTCTCAGTAAAATGAAAAGGCGCAAATAAAAATTTAATAAAAGCTTTCACCTTTTAAGTTTGATTACCAACTTTTTTATTTGTCTACTCATGGTATAATAATATACTCCGCCTGGTACTCTCTTCCCGTCTTTTCTAGGTCACCTGACTGACACAAGACTACGTCATCATGCGACAGCGCTATATGATAATATGCGATAGCGCTATATATAGCGGCCATGTTAGTGTGACGTAGGCCTGTGTCACTCTGGGAAGAGAAGACCATGTTTTATTAGACTATGTGTCTACTTTAAAATGACATCTTTTCAAAATGGCGTCCATTTTTGATGACGGCCAATTCTAAAATGCTCGTTGAGAAAGTTGTTCGGTATGTTTGTTTAAAATTGCTTTTAGTAAAGTGACAGCTGGATTTTACAAAAAGCCACTATGGGTTGCCGGGTGTTTACCACAGAAATAAACGCCTTTCAAGATTACTTCGCCATTTTGAAGTTCAACCGACTGGAATTTCGACTATTCGCGCCAACATTTTACTTTGTCGCCTTTAACCTCTAGCCGCCCAGAGACCTATAAAAAGGTCTCCTGTTCCATTCTAATTTGAACTTTGTGTTGACTAAATAAAAATTCATTTTGCTTGGCAAGGTTTGACGTATGGGCGGCTAGAAGTTAAAAAACTGTTAAAATTGGTTTGCTAGACTATAAGCGGTACCCAGTTGCTCTTTGGAGCTCTACCCTGTTGCTGGTGGCTCGGCGGCCGTCGGCTGGCCGAGATGGACGCAGTTACAAGTGAGAGTGAGACGGGATATGTCCCAAAAACAGCCCCCATCTCGCCATAAACTCGTCTATCTCTTTCGAAAGCGAGGTAAATATAGATGGTCAAGCAAATCTTGTCAGTAGAAAAAGGCGCGAAATTCAAATTTTCTATGAAGCGATTTCCCTTCGTGCCTACATTTTTCAAATTTGCCACCTTTATCTACTGACAAGATCTGCTTGACCAAGTATAGTTGAGTTACTTACGCCCTCTCTCGGTCGCGGCTCCGAAACTCGATTACTTTAATTTTGGGGTAAACGTAACATGTTGTAATTCCTATAAAAATAAAATATCATTCCTACTGAAATAATAAATTAATCCAAGTATTAATTTTATGCCTACTTCGATTAAGTTTCACTAGTCCCTAAATACTAAGGATTCTGTACTATGTTATTAACTAGTATGGCATTTATGTTTGACTAAAATATATCGCGGTCAGTTTTTCAACATATTTCTATGGGTATTCGAATTATCTATAAAATACTCAATATTGCTAATCCAACTCACTAATACTTGTCACTATTAATTTCAAACTAAATATAAAACATTTCGGATAAATAAATATTAACGACTTAAAAAATAATAATTCAATAAACCTTAATATTACTATTTTACGCGCGCTTTCCTAAAATTAATATTTTTAAACCCCCAAACATGAGGCATTACTCTGTTTTTTCTGCTTAGTAAGAATGCTGTACTATTTTGGTCAGACAAGAAATGAAAATAGGTTGAAAATAAGGACTAGAATGTCTTATAGTTCGTTTTTTTTAGCATTAGAAAGAACTCCACAGAAGCAAGCGTGCAGTTTTTATCAGGCTCTTTAATTGTTAATAGTTATTGAATTATCTAATGTAGCATGGTAAATACTTATAATTTACTTCAAATTATTACCGCTATAATTGTCGGATTAGGAACCACAACCTTACTTCTGCGAAGTTCTTTCTAGTGCTAAAAAAACAAACTATACATAACAGTGAGATACGAGATTTTTTCAAAGTAGTGTCGAATTGTTGAGTTGTTTTTTATTAACCTCACTAAAAGTATGTTCTGGTTTTGACACAACCTTGCCTATCGTTTTGGTGATTGTCGCGTATCTCTCGCATGACTTTCACTTCTTTTCGCATGCACTAGCGTGAGCCCTCTTAAAAGTCGAATCAGAATACAATACACAAAAAAGTAGATCAAAACTATAACAAGTTGTTGAACAGAATCGGACGCACGTTTTTCTGCAGCAAGCTACAGATGTAGTGCATAAATGTTTTCCATCGTATTTTCTCGGAAACGTTCGTGTTTGTCGTGCTACTTCAGTCAACCTCGGTACTTTCTGTACGGAGACTGGCTGATAGCAAGGCACGTTCGTAAGTTTCCGTGAAAATACGATGGAAAATAATTATGCACTACAATTAGTAGACTGACTGGTCATTTTAGTATCTGAGATAGATAGAATCAGAATGTAGGTAAAAACAAAAATAGTAGCAATGTAACAGCATGCTAAACCGTTTATTTGTGGACACGAAAGAAGCGACGTAACTTAGAAAAGTGGCCTCAAGGCGAGCGTAGCGGAGCGTCAAGCGTCAGAGCAGCGTGCACTGATGTGTACGTTTGCATTTGTTGAACCGCGTAAGACCACGTACGTTGTACACTCCGTGTATATTGACCGTGTATATAATTATATTGAATTTGAATCTTTCATAAACCAAATAAAGCAGCAAGACAAGGCAACAAACTGCTTGGTATTAAGCCTGGCCGCGTAGTCAACATGCCAATCGCTTACGCTACGTAGCGATCGAAACGGAACTGTCACTGTCCCACTAATATGGAAGAGTGATAGAGAGATACAAAACGTTTCGTCGTTGAAGCGATAGCGATTGCCACCTTGGCTAAGCCAGCTGGATCGCTAAACGCTGCACCGCACGCTCCGCTCGAGCGACAACTCCACCCTTATAAGGACAGAAATAGTTTAATATGGGTTTTAAACTTTCGTGGTATAAGTGCTGCAGCGCAGTGAGGGAGCGACCGCTTAGAAGGCCAGAAACAGCTTGGCGTTAATCCTGGGTCGCCAGACGTGGTACAGGTGCTGGAGTGCAGCCAGGTGGCGCGCGAGCGCGCGTGCGCGCGACCAGCACGCCGCGGCGGCCGCGTGCAGCGGCGCGCGCGTGCAGCGGCACACGTGCCGGGCCAGCGGACGCTTGGATTCCGTCCTGGAACATGGTGTTTCCAGGTTAAACTACTGTCTCCAGTAGATTTTATATTATGGGGCGTTTATTATCTATAGAGTTGTAGACCATTGTCTTGACAAATTCAAAGGTATTCTCCAAGTCAAGAAGTCAAGACTTGAAGTCGGAGCGCGCGTGCGTGTCGGTCTGCCGTCATAGCGCCGTGTCGAACATCTGCAGTGACCACATGATTACATCGTCATTGAGACAGGACGTGGAAGTCCTGGAACTGACCTGAAGTCGGAGCGCGCGTACGTGTCGGTCTGTCGTCATAGCGCCGTGTCGAACATCTGCAGTGACCACATGATCACATCGTCCTTGAGACAGGACGTGGAAGTCCTGGAACTGACCTGAAGTCGGAGCACGCGTACGTGTCGGTCTGTCGTCATAGCGCCGTGTCGAACATCTGCAGTGACCACATGATCACATCGTCCTTGAGACAGGACGTGGAAGTCCTGGAACTGACCTGAAGTCGGAGCACGCGTACGTGTCGGTCTGTCGTCATAGCGCCGTGTCGAACATCTGCAGTGACCACATGATCACATCGTCCTTGAGACAGGACGTGGAAGTCCTGGAACTGACCTGAAGTCGGAGCACGCGTACGTGTCGGTCTGTCGTCATAGCGCCGTGTCGAACATCTGCAGTGACCACATGATCACATCGTCCTTGAGACAGGACGTGGAAGTCCTGGAACTGACCTGAAGTCGGAGCGCGCGTACGTGTCGGTCTGTCGTCATAGCGCCATGTCGAACATCTGCAGTGACCACATGATCACATCGTCCTTGAGACAGGACGTGGAAGTCCTGGAACTGACCTGAAGTCGGAGCGCGCGTGCGTGTCGGTCTGCCGTCATAGCACCGTGTCGAACATCTGCAGTGACCACATGATCACATCGTCCTTGAGACAGGACGTGGAAGTCCTGGAACTGACCTGAAGTCGGAGCGCGCGTGCGTGTCGGTCTGCCGTCATAGCGCCGTGTCGAACATCTGCAGTGACCGCATGATCACGTCGTCCTTGACACAGGAAGTGGAAGTCCTGGAACTGACCTGAAGTCGGAGCGCGCGTGCGTGTCGGTCTGCCGCCATAGCGCCGTGTCGAACATCTGCAGTGACCGCATGATCACGTCGTCCTTGAGGCAGGACGTGGAAGTCCTGGAACTGACCTGAAGTCGGAGCGCGCGTACGTGTCGGTCTGCCGTCATAGCGCCGTGTCGAACATCTGCAGTGACCGCATGATCACGTCGTCCTTGAGACAGGACGTGGAAGTCCTGGAACTGACCTGAAGTCGGAGCGCGCGTGCGTGTCGGTCTGCCGTCATAGCGCCGTGTCGAACATCTGCAGTGACCGCATGATCACATCGTCCTTGAGACAGGACGTGGAAGTCCTGGAACTGACCTGAAGTCGGAGCGCGCGTGCGTGTCGGTCTGCCGTCATAGCGCCGTGTCGAACATCTGCAGTGACCGCATGATCACGTCGTCCTTGAGGCAGGACTCGAGGAACTCCTCGATGGTGATCACGCCGTCCTGATTCAAGTCTAGCTTGTGGAACACTCGGTCGACCTGGAAAAGGTATAAAGGGTTTTGTAAATTCCGTTATTTTACAAATTCTAGGTCAAAAATGTGTGACTGAAAACTTTGTCATAGATGCGTAAGGGTTTCCCCACATGTCGACGCGGAATCGGCAAAATCCGATAGGAAAAAGCTTTATGTCAACGCAATAAGAGCGAAAATGTCGTCGTTTGGCTCGGTTTGCATCGGCCGGCGCCTGCCGACACGTCGTCGACGGGTTTTTCGCTCTTATTGCGTGGACAAAAAGCGTTTTCCTATCGGCTTTTGCCGAATGCGCGTCGATATATCTGGGGAGACCCTAAGGGCGTATATATAGATAGATATAATATAAGCCCCCTCTAATACTATAAAGAAATTTTAGTTGAGCTTCGCTAATCCAGAACACACAGGAAATCAACTGTTATTTGTGTATTTTATTATATTTTGCATTTTCAATATTACCTCACTTCCAAAGTTACCCCAATACACCTTGTTATTTCTAAAAGAAGATAAGTAAAATCAGGGTAGGTACACCGACATGCTACCATCGAGAAATTACCACTAGGTAATATTAATATTATTGTAATCTGTTAGCCAATGTGAAGACATCAAAAATTACTTAGGTATTAGTTACTTAACTATCCTCAAGTTTACATAAAGAATGCCCAGCCCAGTCAAGCGCGAATATAAAGTCCGCCATTTTCCAGTCGGCTGCTTTCTTCAAGCTACATAGTTTAACGTTAGTTTACTATGCTCTTAGCAAGACAGTTTATTGTGAGATCAGCTTAAATTGTTATATATAAGAGTCAACAAGTTTATTAGGTACATTTTTAACTAGATATTCAAAGTAAAATTAATTAATTAAATAATTACGTCATTAAATCAGACAACTTGTTACCGGTGCTATTGTTACTTACTCTCGCATGAGGTGATAATACCTCTTCATTAGCCTTAGATGTCGTCCAGTCTCGCATGAGGTGATAGTACCTGTTCATTAGCCTTAGCGTCGTCCAGTCTCGCATAAGGCGACACCGGCGGCGCCCGACGCTCCAGCAACTCATGCGCGCACGGTTACCACGACTTCAGCTAGCTCCCCGCGTGTGATGGTACTAATAGCACCATACCTGTTCATTACCCTTAGCATCGTCCAGTCTCGCATAAGGCGACCCGGGCGTTGCCCGACGCCCCAGCAACTCATGCGCGCACGGCTACCACGGCTTCAGCTAGCTCCCCGCGTGTGATGGCACTAATATCACCATACTTGTTCATTAGCCTTAACGTCGTCCAGTCTCGCATGAGGCGACCCCGGTGGCGCCCGACGCCCCAGCAACTCATGAAACACTACCACGGCCTCAGCTAGCTCCCCGCGCGTGATGGCATTATACCTGTTCATTAGCCTTAGCGTCGTCCAGTCTCGCATGAGGCGACCCGGGCGGCGCCTGACGCCCCAGCAACTCATGCACGGCTACCACGACTTTAGCCAGCTCGCCGCGCGTGATGGCACCATCATTATAATACCTGTTCATTAGCCTTAGCGTCGTCCAGTCTCGCATGAGGCGACCCGGGCGGCGCCCGACGCCCCAGCAACTCATGCACGGCTACCACGACTTCAGCCAGCTCGCCGCGAGTGATGGCGCCATCGCCGTCCACGTCGTACAGACGGAAGGCCCAGCGGAGCCGCTCGTAGACGGAGCCCCGGAGGAGCGTCGATAGGGTTACTAGGAGCTCCTGTGGACAATAATGGATAAGTTACTGTGGCAATTAAAAGTTGGGTAATAATTAGTTTTGTCCTCTCGTTGAAATCTATCACGTGAACCTACGCCCACGACAGGCTATGCGATGTGCGAAATACGGGAACTGATAACGAAGATCACGATCGAGCGTAAACATTTGAACTCTCGTTTGCACGAATATGTAGGCTGTATAATAACTAATGCGCTCTGGCTGGACCTCACTTTCGCGCACAAAACCATGTAGGTACCTAAAACAATTTTTTCCTCATAAAAAATTCTAAGCCGTTCCTTGGCTGATTAATTCTAAACTAAGTAGTATAATGATTTCATGAAACAGAGTTAGTAGAGACCTGATTCATGAAACTAAATCTGAAGTTGAATAGGTATCTGATGTCAGGATTAATTTATGCACCTACTATATTTTCTTATTAATTAAAAAAGTAGTTAATTACTTTAGATTAGGTAATTGAATACCGTGCCGAACGGTGCCACAGTGCAATAAATATGAAATTCCTAACAGGCTGCAACTCGAAACTTGCAGCTAGTCACAATTAGACATTGTGCAGTTTCATAGTTTGGAGCGGAGTTTGTCGGCTTTTTAACTCAGTTCTGAGTTTTAAACTAACTAGCCTAGTTTAGTTATTTATGGGTACAGCGGGTCACATAATATGTTTGTGAATGTTATCAATAGTAAAGCTTGGTAAAGCCTAATTAATAGTTGTAAAAATAGTAATAGTAAGCGTAAAAATAGTAAACACACATTGTCGTAAATAGCTATTAGGGTCATGCATGTGTTAAATTAGTCTTTACGTTTAGGTTACTATTTTTACTTTTGTATATCATGTTTTACTTTGTGCTCACATATTATGTCAAATGAATTGCGTGGAATGTTTTATATCTAGTTATAAGTCTAGGATTCATGCTCCTTTCATACGTGCTTAATATTGTATCTATTTATAAGTCTAGGATTCGTGCTCCTTTCATACGTGCTTATAATTAACGAGATTGGCAGAAATAAATAAAATTCACTCTGCATATAATACCCACTAGTTCAGAGATACAAATCGCCCGGCCATTCCTATATAAACCCGCGCCATTTGTAGCATATTCAGAGAACTCAGAGAGCTTAACTCTATCACTTGCCTGAACACTCTCCAGTAAATAAACTCAGATATATGTGTTTTTATTTCACACAACACATATTCCGGTAAATGGAGGTATAGCGGACTTCGAGACAGCACGACGGCCAGCGCGTTCCAGCGGCGAGTTTCTACGCTTCACCCAACGAACCCCTCATCACGAAAAGTTACAGTCTACACTCCACAGTTTGGTCCTTTTGAAGCCGGATGAAGATAGAAAAACGTACGCGCTGAGTTTCAAGCGACATAGCTTAATTCAGAATCAAGAAAGAAACACGTACGCGCTGAGTTTCAAGCGACATTGCTTAACTCAGACGGCAAAAAAGAAACAAGTACGCGCTGAGTTTTAAGCGACATTGCTTGACTCAGACGGCAAGACTGAATAAAGAACGCGCTGGGCCTAGAGGTTCGCTTCGGCTCAGACCCAACCCCAATACCTTTCCGTACCCATTTACCGGCTTGCCGGTCGGACCGTGCAGCGTGTAGGTCGTCCTCCGCTCACGTGTCCTGGCAACTTTCGTTGCATGTGTCACATGGTTGATACCCACACACTGCTTTCGAACGTTCTAGGCATTGCACTTTGCCATTGCGGGAGATTCAGTGCCACGAGGGATCCACGCTACGCTTAGGGCCTGACGTTGCGCTCAGTAACGGTCAGTCATAGATATAGGCAGGTCAAGTTAGGGACCCCCGCGTGTGTTAAGTGAAGTGAAGTGGTTCCAGCCAGAAAGATGTCCGAAAAGGAAGCAAGGAGCCTACGACCACGCACCAAGGGCCCGCCTGCGCCCGCAGCCAGCATGGACACCCCTACCCCCTCGTCCGGTA
Organism: Cydia fagiglandana; assembly: GCF_963556715.1. Lineage (NCBI taxonomy): Eukaryota > Metazoa > Arthropoda > Insecta > Lepidoptera > Tortricidae > Cydia > Cydia fagiglandana. Next base: position 5,415,347 of record NC_085955.1, read on the forward strand.
AGACTACGTCCGGCGAGACAAATACGTGGAGCAAGGGCACCAGTGGCAACCCGAATACTACCGGTGGAAACGAGTCGGTACACTCGGAAACGTTAGATGCCACGGTAGTAAATCGTAGTAGGTCAGGTACGCTAGTGAATAAAGACGCCGATGCGCCGCCGTCGCCGTCGCGGGCGCCGTCTAATCGCGATTCACATAAAAGTCGCAAATCGGTTAGGGAACGCGATAAACAATTGGCCGTGCTAATGGCCGAGCTCGAGGTTCATAAAGCCCGTCTGGTCGTTGCTAAGACAGAGTCCGACACTGCAAATTTACGGCTGCAGGTTGCGCAACTGAAGGCGCAGTCTGACGGCAGCAGTGACGCGACCGTCGAAGAACGTACCAGAAGTTGGGTAGAACGACAAGCGAGGTTACAGCACGAGATCGCACAGGAAAACGTTAAAATCCCGCCGCCGAAACAGACCGCGCCACCGCCGCCGCGGGCAGCCGTCGAACGTACTAGCAAACCAACCCCGCGCACTTTAGAGGTACCGCACGGTACCTACGCGCCAATGTACCATAAACCGCCGGAATTACCTGCATTCGGCGGAGATATCTCCGAATGGATATCATTTAGGGCAGAGTTCGAAGATACGTCGCCCATGTTTAGTGCCGTCAATAACGTCAGTCGGATTAGGCGCGCACTTAAGGGCGAAGCTCGGACGGCCGTAAAATCAATAATGTACACGGTTCAGGATCCGTACGAGATAATGGAAGCGCTGGAACGGCAGTTCGGCGACCCTGAGGAGATTGTTCTTACGGAAATTCATAACGTTAAACGCATGCCGCGTTTATCCGAAGACAATTCTAATATAACCTCATTCGCGGCGCATGTAGCGAATGCCGTCGCCACCATTAGATCCTTGCGTCAAGAGAAATACTTGCACGCGCCTGAGCTCGTGAATAAAATCGTGGATAAATTGAATCTGATAGTGCGCTGTGAATGGGCCAAATACAGGCAGTCTAACGTAGAATCACCCGGGTTAGTTGCGATTTCCGAGTTTCTTAACGAAATTAGCACTGCGGCCAAGCGCATAAACCGACATAAGCCGTCTAACAGGTCACGGAATGCAGTGAACGCGGTTTCCTCTGTGCGCGAACCGAGGAGATCGAGCCAAGCTCTCTCTGGGTCTCCCGCCCCCGCGTTCTACCGTGACACGTCTGACGAATCACGGAGTGTAGTGAGTGCGGTTTCTTCTGTGCGCGAACCTAGAAGATCGAGCCAAGCTCTCTCTGGGTCTCGCGCCCCCGCATTCTACCGTGATACGTCTGGTGGATCGCGAAGTGAACGAAGCGCGGTTTCCTCTGTGCGCGAGCCCAGTCGATCGAGCAGCGCTCTCACTGGGTCCCGCGCCCCCGCGTCCTTTCGCGACTATAGTTCGGATTCGGAGTCAGATTCCCGCGAATTATACACACGTGATACGAGAAATAGATCGCGTTCTAATAAATCGACTATAGCTCAAGTAAAGCACCGCGATAGTAATTTAAAAAAAAAGCCAGCGTCAACCAGAGCTCAGCCCAGGCAGCAGACATCGTCTGTCTCTGTCTCGCGCGATGCGTGCGCCATATGTAAGAACGGCAAAGAACACAAAGTTAGTGAGTGTTCGAAATTTCTAGCCGCGACTATATCTGAGCGATGGGACTTGGCAAAGGGTGCTAAATTGTGCTGTAGATGTTTAGGCGCGAGTCACCCTAAGCCTTATGGGTGCCAATATGTCGCGTGTGGCATGAATCAGTGCGAAGCCGGACATAATAAACTATTACACGGTCGAAACGCGGCCGCGTCCGCGAACGGTAATAGAGTCCCGGCAGCACCTGCAGTACTCAATGTTAGACTGCCGCAGACGTGTCACAAAGTCATGCCTGTAGAGGTGTCGGAACCGTTAGGTACCGTCCAAACCCTCGCGCCACTTGACGAAGGCGCGACAATGACTTTGACGCTACACGAAACTGCGGACAGAATCGCGCCCGCGGTACAATTGGTTGGGCACGCAAAGCCTAATACCGCGGACGACGAGGCCTTACAACTTGTGAAACGGCATTCTGAGGTAGAATCATTAGGCGTTTCGCAAAAGTTGCCTCGGGTCGACCCCGACCAACGTGCGCTAGATTTACTAGAAGCCACCTGCGAAAAGATACCGGGGGAGCAAAGGCTTACTTTGGCGGTCAAATGACGAGAAACTCCCCAATAACCAAGCGCAAGCATTGCAACGGCCGTACAGTCTAGAACGAAAGCTAGACCACGATGCGAAACTTAAAGCCGAATATGCAAAGTGTATGTTGCTTGACAAAGGTTACGCGGAGAAAATAGACTCGCCACCGCCCCCCGAGGCACCCCGGACGTGGCCTCTGGCGCATTTCCCAACTTTTCACCCGCAACGCGGCAAAATGCGATTAGTTTGGGACACGGCCACCACAGCTTGCGAACGTTCGCTTAACAGCGCGCTGTTGGCTGGCCGCGACCTGTTAAAGTCACTTTTTGGCGTATTAATGCGCTTCCGCGAAAGTAAAATCGCGGTGTTAGCCGACGTCAAACAGATGTTTTTACAGATCGAAATAATAGAGCAAGATCGCGATACGTTACGTTTCGTTTGGCGGACAGGGATCGATTGGGACAGGCCTATATCCGTCTCCCTCGCACCCGCGTGGCGATCGTTCATTAATAACGTACGGTTAGTTCGCGCCACCGCTGGTAGTCTGGTTGCCGCCGAGGTTTTCAAAGCCGTATTGCTCGCTAAGAAAACGTAAAGAAACTGCATGAAGGTGACGTAGTAACGAGGAACGTGGCCCAGAGGCGTAATCGCCCAGCTATATCCTGGCCTGGATGGCCATTGTTCGCACACGCGCAGGTGACGTCCGCCGCCCAGTTTCTAGACTCATCCCCATTTACTCCGCGCATGAAGACGGTGTTAACACACGTGGGGGAGACTGTCGTAAATAGCTATTAGGGTCATGCATGTGTTAAATTAGTCTTTACGTTTAGGTTACTATTTTTACTTTTGTATATCATGTTTTACTTTGTGCTCACATATTATGTCAAATGAATTGCGTGGAATGTTTTATATCTAGTTATAAGTCTAGGATTCATGCTCCTTTCATACGTGCTTAATATTGTATCTATTTATAAGTCTAGGATTCGTGCTCCTTTCATACGTGCTTATAATTAACGAGATTGGCAGAAATAAATAAAATTCACTCTGCATATAATACCCACTAGTTCAGAGATACAAATCGCCCGGCCATTCCTATATAAACCCGCGCCATTTGTAGCATATTCAGAGAACTCAGAGAGCTTAACTCTATCACTTGCCTGAACACTCTCCAGTAAATAAACTCAGATATATGTGTTTTTATTTCACACAACACATATTCCGGTAAATGGAGGTATAGCGGACTTCGAGACAGCACGACGGCCAGCGCGTTCCAGCGGCGAGTTTCTACGCTTCACCCAACGAACCCCTCATCACGAAAAGTTACAGTCTACACTCCACAACACATAGTAATATAAGAAAAAATAAATAAGTGTCTCTAGAATTTTATTTCAATTCAGTTATAATTTTTCAGACTTAGGACGATGATCCAAAATTCGCGTTTAAAAATCTAGTTACCACACAACATAAAGCTTAGTATAGCGCCATCTATTTCAGCTGCCAACGGTGGTTCGATTATTAATTCAACAAAGACTCTTTGTCTCAAGTATTATTTAGATAAGTAGGTATAGGTATGTAACAAATATATTATGACACCTACTTGTCGAAGTTTTAAGATTCTAAGAAGTCTTAAGATTTAAGAAGCCCTACATATTGAACTTTAACATCGAAATAACCTTTCAAAATGTCACCGCAGGCTTTAAGAACACCCTTTGTGAGACATTACGTAAATTCAGAACACGCTCTATCGTAACGATCAAAACAGCCACATTAACCTATATACCTACGATATATATTTACGTATTCAAAGATGTTATTTATTACCATTGCTACAGAACTAACAGAACATTGACCTAAAAACTTCAAGGCACTACTTTCAATATAGTCTGTCAAGCCATTTCCGTCAGTAAAAACCGGCCAAGTGCGAGTGGGACTCGCGTTCCAAGGGTTCCGTACATTAAGTACGACTCACGCTTGACTGCACATTTCTAATAGGGTTTCCTGTCATCTATAGGTAAAGAACTATTTTGTGTATTTTTTTCATAATTTTAGACCCAGTAGTGTCGGAGATAAAGGGGGGGAATGGTAATTTTTTGCCTATTTTCTTGAATTACTTCTAAACGGTTTATCCTAAAAGTATATAAAAAATATATATTTGAAATTCTTACAATGAGCTCTTTCATTTGATATGTAACACGATATAGTTTGCAAAACTTTATTTTTTAATTTTCTCATTTACCCCCCAAAAGTGGTCTCCATATTTAAAATTCATTTGTTTACGTTAGATGTCCGTCTTTGGGTCACAAACTTACATGTGTGTACCAAATTTCAACTTAATTGGTCCAGTAGTTTCGGAGAAAATAGGCTGTGACAGACGGACAGACAGACAGACGCACGAGTGATCCTATAAATAAGGGTTCCGTTTTTTCCTTTTGAGGTACGGAACCCTAAAAAAGCTGAAAATTCAAAAACGCTAACGCAAACGGTTATTGTTCCATAGATAATTTGAATTTCGCATCTTATTCTACTGACAAATTTATTTGACAGACTATAAGTTGGTCCGTCATTTTGTAGGTATCGGGGGGCTACCGCGAAAACCGAAATTCGCAAATTGCGGGGAACATTCTCTTTTACTCGAATGAAGGCTTAATTAGACTGACAGAGAAACTTCGATTTTCGCGGTTATAGCCTTTAGCCCAGTTACGTCTGTGGTCAAACTTAAGCCCCGCATTCACACTCCTACCTATGGGGGTTGCGGACTACGAGCCGTCCGAGCCGTTTAGCCGTTTGTAGGACGGCTCGTAGTCCGCAACCCCCATACTCAATCCTACCCAACGAGGCGGACTACGAGGCGGCCTACAAGGTAGGAGTGTGAATGCGGGGCTTTAGGTACTTGACCTAGGGTTGCCATACATCAGGATTTATTTAAATAAGTGCCATTAAGGCCCCATTCGCACGACAAAGCGTTTGAATGACACAAATGGATAACCATGTATGTATTCACACGACAGCGGTGGCGCTTTTTATCAAGCGTTGTTGGATTTTTGACTTTAAGCCTTGGTCGTTAAATTAAATCGAATTTAGAGTGCGGACGGATTCAAGCGCTTTTTTAACGGGCGTTGAAAAAGCTGTCGTGCGAATGGGGGCTAAGGGTATAATTACAAAATTCCAGCTCAATCAGACATTAGGACAGGTTTAATTTTTTTTTAATCTTATCTTTATTTTATATTCATTCGAGCGAATCTACCGTATACACCGTGACCCCAAATTGCACTGAAACCCGTCATTACAAATCTGATCTGGCACCGATTCAAGCTGGAAACTTAACCGTTTGCTACAGGAGTGCGTGCAAAGCTACAGTTTCAAACTAGGAACATTGCCAGCGGGTTTATTCTTCATTTAGAAGATAATTGAAATTAAATTGACGGATAGTAGGGTGGATGACACTGATTTAAACTTTCACGATTATTTAACACTAGCTGTGCCCGCGGCTCCGCCCGCGTGGAATTCAGTCTGTGTCAGTAAGCGGCTTTGGTAGGCGTACACTGCGTACAGCGTGGCACGTACCGTACGTCGGTCTATACCCGACTCTTTTAGTATGGCGCCCGGCTTTGGAACGCGTACAGCGAGCCACGTACGTCGGATTACGCCCAACGCTTTGAGTATGAGGGCGCCGAGACTTTGGTAGACGTTCAGCGTGGCACGTACGTCGGTCTACGCCCGACTCTTTTAGTATGAGGGCGCCGAAGGCGCCCCGCTTTGGAACGCGTACAGCGAGCCACGTACGTCGGATTACGCCCGACGCTTTGAGTATGAGGGCGCCGAAGGCGCCCGGCTTTGGTAGGCGTTCAGAGTGGCACGTACGTCGGTCTACTCCCGACTCTTTTAGTATGAGGGCGCCGAAGGCGCCCGGCTTTGGAAAGCGAACAGCGCGCCACGTACGTCGGGCTACGACTGCCTCTCTGAGTATGAGGGCGCCGAAGGCGCCCGGCTTTGGAACACGTACAGCGAGCCACGTACGTCGGATTACGCCTGACGCTTTGAGTATGAGGGCACCGAAGGCCCCCGGCTTTGGTAAGCGTACAGCGTGGCACGTACGTCGGTCTACGTCCGACTCTTTTAGTATGAGGGCGCCGAAGGCGCCCGGCTTTGGAAAGCGTACAGCGCGCCACGTACGTCGGGCTACGCCTTACGCTTTGGGTATGAGGGCGCCGAAGGCGCCTGGCTTTGGGACGCGTACAGCGCGCCACGTACGTCGGGCTACGACCGCCGCTTTGAGTATGAGGGCGCCGAAGGCGCCCGGCTTTGGTAGGCGTACAGCGTGGCACGTACGTCGGTCTACGCCCGACTCTTTTAGTATGAGGGCGCCGAAGGCGCCCGGCTTTGGAAAGCGTACAGCGCGCCACGTACGTCGGGCTACGACCGCCGCTTTGTGTATAAGGGTGCCGAAGGCGCCCGGCTTTTATAAGCGTACAGCGTGACACGTACGTCGGGCTACGCCTGACACTTTTAGTATGAGAAAGTCGTAGTCGCTTGGCTTTGGTCCGCTTCCAGCGCGCCACATACATCGGGCCACGCCCGACTCATTTAGTATGAGGGCACTTAAGGCGCCCGTCTTTGGAACTGGTACAACGCGCCACGTGCGTCGAGTTACGCCCGATGCTTTGAGTATGAGGGCGCCGACGACGCCCAGATTTGGTAAGCGTACAGCGTGGCACGTACGTCGGTCTACGCCCGACTCTTTTAGTATGAGGGCGCCGAAGGCGCCCGGCTATGGAACGCGTACAGTGCGCCACGTACGTCAGGCTACGCCCGCCGCTTTGAGTATGAGTGCATCGGGCTACGCCCGACTCTTTTAGTATGAGGGCTCCGAAGGCTCCCAGCTTTGAAACTGGTACAGCGCGCCACGTGCGTCGGGTCACGCCCGATGCTTTGAGTATGAGGGCACCGGAGGCGCCCGGATTAGGTAAGCGTACTTATAGCGTGGCACGTACGTCGGTCTACGCCCGACTCTTTGAGTATGAGTGCATCGGGCTATGCCCGACTCTCTTAGTATGAGGGCGCCGAAGGCGCCCCGCTTTGGAATTGGCACAGCGCGCCGCGTGCTTCGGGTTACGCCCGATGCTTTGAGTATGAGGGCGCCGAAGGCGCCCGGCTTTGGTAAGCGTACAGCGTGACACGTACGTCGGGCTACGCCTGACACTTTTAGTATGAGGGCGCCTAAGGCGCCCGGCTTTGGAACTGGTACAGCGCGCCACGTGCGTCGGGTTACGCCCGATGCTTCGAGTATGAGGGCGCTGAAGGCGTAACGGCGGACGTAAGTACTCTTATGATGTATCGTACGTCTAAATCGGTTAAGGCATTCAGAAGTTAAGGCGGAATAAAGAAACTCACATAAATAAATATATACCTACATACACTCGTCTTTCTTTTGGGCAGTCGTGAAGTGTAAAAAGACGGCACTGTGCAATTAGGGGCAATTAATTTGTTTAATTTTGTTGTATTATTAAATCAACATAATTATTCAATTAAATTTGTTGATACCCGGTCTTCTAAACATAAAGTTAATTTGGCAAAATCATTCCTCGGTGGCTTATTCGTGTCACTACGTATTAAATTCAGCGCCATCTGTTAGTTTTCCAGGGTACTCAATAGTGGTAGCACATATTTGAAAAAAGTTTGCCCCTCCTTCCTAAGTAGCGCCATAAGATTCAGGGGCAAACTTAAATCAAGCGGGTGTTGTGGCTACCCCCCCCTTTTAGGGGTTGAATTTTTATAGCCTATAACCTGGCCGGAGATTTTCTCGACAGATTAGTAAAGTTTGCATCAGAATCCGTTCAGCCGTTTTCACGTGATGCGCGTTCAAATAAACAGACAAACAAATAAACAGACAAACAGACAAACAGACAAAAATTCTAAAAACTGTTGGAACGTGTTCTGTTATCGATTCTAAGTATTCCCAGCCAACTTTTTTTCAAATATCTTCCATGTACAGACTTTCGAGTCTTTCGACCCTCTACAGCTTTATTATATGTATAGATAGATTATGAAACTGCACAACGGGACTTAATCGCGTATTTAAGTTTTAAGATTTACCTCCGACACTTCGAGGACGGCGTTGTCCCCGTGGTCTCGGAGAAGACCACGCGTAAAACTTAAATACGCGATTAAGTCCCGTTGTGCAGTTTCATAAGGGTGGATGACATTCGGAAAATCGCGGGGCACTTTTGGATGAGATTAGCCCGGGACCGGGATAAGTGGCGTACACGAAGAGATGCCTATACTCAGCAAAGGGCGACTGAAGGCTAGAATGATGATGAAATTGATCAATTTAGATCAATTTAGACTTGTGAATATAATGGTACAAAATAAATACTTAGTACAGTGTCGGATTGAAAAAATAAGATAGAATAATGCATTCTTAGACCTATCTTGTGACAATCAAAATATCAGACCCTAAGTTGTAAGTAGCCGTGGCGGAAAAAAGTTTTTAGAGTAGGACGAGTAGGTACCTACCTCATGTATTCAAGAGACATAGGGTCAATGCGCTAGTTTTCGTCTGGTGTCAATTTCCGTCCACTTGACGAAATTTTAATATAAACCTTCATTGCTGCATAAATTTGGACTTATTGCAATCCTTAATATCTAAACAATTTATCTATCTACATAAAAATCATATTTCACGGGAAGCAAATTACATATGAAATGTATTATTTGCTAATCCGTCAAGTGGACGGAAACTGACACCGGACGGTAAACTGACGCAATTACCCTATATATTTTCTAATAGCGACGCCGTTGTTGCATAATACAATATTAAAAGGCGGATACAATATTTAAGGCAAGTGAGTTCAAGTCAATATTCTAGTAAAATTCCGAAAATTATTATTAAAAGTAGGTAAGTAGTTAAAAGAAATTGCATTGATATTATATTAGTTGTAGCTGAATGTAGGCTCGAGAGACAGCTTTATTACTGAACCATTATCGATGAAACTGAAATAACGGCGATGTAATGAACTGCGTCCGTTATTCGTCCTGGAACTGTAATTCACGAACACGTTACAATGGGATGGAGATAAAATTTAGTGGTTTTTAGTTCGAGCACAGAATAAATAATAGTACTAGCAGGTACTAGGTACAGAAGACTCACTCTCTAACAAAACGCGTCAGTTACGATCAGTACAGATATGGCCGCTAGGGGCGACAGCGCCACGCGCGGCTTATGGCTTTCCCCAAAATTGGGGTGGAACGGATGTACTTTTATAGCAAAGCGACGAAATCGCGGAGTGAGCCACGCCTGGTTCGAGTTAAAATAATACAAAAAGCTTGTATAATGGTGTTGGCCGGTCGAAGTATTTAGCAGATGGCGCCAGCATAGCTTGCCCTGTCAATCCCTAGAAATGTGTCAAATTTTTTCGGAAATGAAATGTGTCAAAAAGTCATTGCGTCTCACTCTCGCATTAAGCAAAATGTGAGACGTAATACACATTGGACAAAGAAATCGGACAGGTGGAATACCACCTTAAATACCTCTAGGTCTGGAAGTCTAAAAAACACCGGACAAATGTGAGTCGCGAGTCGGACTCGCCCACCGAGGGTTCCGTACTTTTTAGTATTTGTTGTTATAGCGGCAACATATATATGATCTGTGAAAATTTCAACTGTCTAGCTATTACGGTTCATGAGATACAGCCTGGTAACAGACGGACAGTGGAGTCAGTAATAGGTCCCGTTTACCCTTTAGGTATGTACGGAACCCTAAAAAGCGAAGTCGCTCCAAGAGATATATCTCAAGTAGACTTCCGATCAAACTCCAAACGCTCGAGATACCGATCTCGCCGAGTGCAGTATACACAGTGGGCTCGGGTAAGCCGATAAACTATGAAATTCGATGCCTTTATAGTTCGTTTTTAGCATTAGAAATAAGGTAAACAATCTTGATGTGTCTTTTAATTGAAAAACACATTTTAAAAATAAGTTACGGCGAATATCTAACAATTATGAATCGAATACGATCATTTATATTCTTCTGCTTTCATAAGTAATAGTTTTTGATTTTTATTAAAGCGTTTTTTAATTAAAAGACGTGTCAAGATCGCTTACCTTGTTGCAAGTTCTTTCTAATGCTAAAAAAAACGAACTTTAGGTTGACTTACGCTAGATCAGGCCGGAGCTTCCGGCGCTTCGTTTTCTATGGAAAGCATAGAAAATGACATATCGGACGCCTCGCCCCGGGCACGGCCTAGTCTAGCGTGAGTCACCTTTCTGGTGATAGTAAAAGATTGCAAGTAAGTAAAAAACCGGGCAAGTGCGAGTTGGACTCGCGCACGAAGGGTTCCGTACCATAATGCAAAAAAAAAACAAAAAAAAGGGAAAAAGAAAACGGTCACCCATCCAAGTACTAACCACTCCCGACTAGGGTGACCAGACGTCAGGAATTTTCCTGACATGTCAGGAATTTTAGGCATATGTCAGGAATGCGGCCGGAAAAGGGAAATGTCAGGAATTTTGGCATTTCCGTTTCCCGAAGGACAAATAAACAAAACAATAAAATGGTATACACAGTAAAAATAATATGTTTAATCAAAATAACAAAAAAAATAGTAAAACAGTTTACTGACATAAGTATTTCCCTTTACGAGCTTAGAACTTCACTTCTTTCATTTAAAAAATCACCTTTTAACTTAACATTAATTGAGATCAGCTTTTATTCACATTATTAATACAAATAGTTTACTACCAATAACGTAAATCCGTAAAAGTACATAGTCTCGGGCGTTTGCTACTAGACGCCATGTTAAGGACACGACACGCGCACTGTTATAACGTAGAAACTGGACTAACGGTGCGCCGCGCGGCATGCCAATGCACCCCCCCTCCCCCCCGGCACCTCGCCACCCGCCGCGACAGCTCATGTCAGGAATTTCGGCCGAAAATCAGGAATTTTGTCAGGACTTTTGAAATTTGTATCTGGTCACCCTACTCCCGACGTTGCTTAACTTTTGTCAAAAATCACGTTTGTTGTATGGGAGCCCCATTTAAATCTTTATTTTATTCTGTTTTTAGTATTTGTTGTTATAGCGGCAACACAAATACATCATCTGTGAAAATTTCAACTGTCTAGCTGTCACGGTTCGTGAGATACAGCCTGGTGACAGACGGACGGACGGACAGCGAAGTCTTAGTAATAGGGTCCCGTTTTACCCTTTGGGTACGGAACCCTAAAAATCAGCATTAATAGTTGCAAAAGAAACAAACCACCAAAGAAAACCAATGTTAACGGCTGCGACGTAGCGCTACGCGCGTAGCTTATAATTTATATTAGACTAGCTGTGCCCGCGGCTCCGCCCGCGTGGAATTCAGTCTGTGTCAATAAGCGGCTTTGGTAGGCGTACACTACGTACAGCGTGGCACGTACGTACCGTACGTCGGTCTATACCCGACTCTTTTAGTATATGAGGGCGCCGAAGGCGCCCGGCTTTGGAACGCGTACAGCGAGCCACGTACGTCGGATTACGCCCGACGCTTTGAGTATGAGGGCGCCGAAGTCGCCCGGCTTTGGTAGACGTTCAGCGTGGTACGTACGCCGGTCTACGCCCGACTCTTTTAGTATGAGAGCGCCGAAGGCGCCCGGCTTTGGAACGCGTACAGCGAGCCACGTACGTCGGATTACGCCCGACGCTTTGAGTATGAGGGTGCCGACGACGCCCGGATTTGGTAAGCGTACAGCGAGGCACGTACGTCGGTCTACGCCCGACTCTTTTAATTTAATTTTTAATTATCATTTATTTAAGGACCAACTGAGATCATTTTTGTTAGTACTTACGACTATGACTTATAAACTATTGTTAGTATTATGCTCTATATGCTATACAATGTCATTTGGTTACACATGTTATAGAGATAAATAGAGATAAATTTTAGTATGAGGGCGCCGAAGGCGCCCGGCTATGGAACGCGTACAGTGCGCCACGTACGTCAGGCTACGCCCGCCGCTTTGAGTATGAGTGCATCGGGCTACGCCCGACTCTTTTAGTATGAGGGCTCCGAAGGCTCCCAGCTTTGAAACTGGTACAGCGCGCCACGTGCGTCGGGTCACGCCCGATGCTTTGTGTATGAGGGCGCCGAAGGCGCCCGGATTAGGTAAGCGTATAGCGTGGCACGTACGTCGGTCTACGCCCGACTCTTTGAGTATGAGTGCATCGGGCTATGCCCGACTCTCTTAGTATGAGGGCGCCGAAGGCGCCCGGCTTTGGAACTGGCACAGCGCGCCGCGTGCTTCGGGTTACGCCCGATGCTTTGAGTATGAGGGGGCCGAAGGCGCCCGGCTTTGGTAAGCGTACAGCGTGACACGTACGTCGGGCTACGCCTGACACTTTTAGTATGAGGGCGCCTAAGGCGCCCGGCTTTGGAACTGGTACAGTGCGCCACGTGCATCGGGTTACGCCCGATGCTTCGAGTATGAGGGCGCTGAAGGCGTAACGGCGGACGTAAGTACTCTTATGATGTATCGTACGTCTAAATCGGTTAAGGCATTCAGAAGTTAAGGCGGAATAAAGAAACTCACGTAAACAAATATATACCTACACTCGTCTTTCTTTTGGGCAGTCGTGAAGTGTAAAAAGACGGCACTGTGCAATTAAGGGCAATTAATTTGTTTAATTTTGTTGTATTATTAAATCAACATAATTATTCAATTAAATTTGTTGATACCCGCGGTCTTCTAAACATAAAGTTAATTTGGCAAAATCCTTCCTCGGTGGCTTATTCGTGTCACTACGTATTACGTATTAAATTCAGCGCCATCTATTAGTTTTCCAGGGTACTCAATAGTGGTAGCACATATTTGAAAAAAGTTTGCCCCTCCTTCCTAAGTAGCGCCATAAGATTCAGGGGCAAACTTAAATCAAGCGGGTGTTGTGGCTACCCCCCCTTTTAGGGGTTGAATTTTTATAGCCTATAACCTGGCCGGAGATTTTCTCGACAGATTAGTAAAGTTTGCATCAGAATCCGTTCAGCCGTTTTCACGTGATGCGCGTTCAAATAAACAGACAAACAGATAAACAGATAAACAGACAAAAATTCTAAAAACTGTTGGAACGTGTTCTGTTATCGATTCTAAGTATCCCCAGCCAACTTTTTTTCAAATATCTTCCATGTACAGATTTTCGACCCTCTACAGCTTTATTATATGTATAGATAGATATACCCACTCTATTTGTCTATGACTTAGTGGTAGAGAGCTTCAGGCTTCAGGAAAGGCTACAGTACAAACGACCATATTCAGGTATTAGACCAGATCATAGAAAAATATGTAGAGTTTAGAAAGCCATTATACATCGCCTTTATTGATTATAAAAAAGCGTTTGACTGTATATCACACCAAAGCATATGGGAAGCACTGGAAAATCAAAATATTAACAGCAAGTACATACGAATAATAAAAAACATATACTTAAATAGTACAAGCATAGTCAAGCTCGACCGAACTGGCAACAAAATAAATATTCTAAGAGGAGTAAGACAAGGAGACCCACTCTCTCCAAAACTATTTATATCAGTCCTCCAAAACATAATGAAAGAGCTGCCGTGGTGTAATGAAGGCAGTGCCGGATTTACCACTAGGCTGAGTAGGCTGAAGCCTAGGGCGGCAGATTTTAGGGGGCGGCAAAATTGGGTCAAAAAATATTTTATGTGCTGTTCAGATAAATAGGGTAGACCAGAATTTTAAGAAAGCATAATTTGTCGATTTTGCCGCCCTCTGTCATGTCAAGACCTTCTTGAAGAACGGAACCCTATAAATGTACCTACCATTTTCTCGAAAAATTTCGCGCTCGCTACGCTCGCGTTTTCATTTAAGTACCTACATTGTTTGTGACCCATGACCCATCTGACTACATTATAAATTTGGGATGGTCGTCGATTCTTGTATCTTCGTGGTATTATGGGTTCCGTTTTTCCTTTTGAAGTACGGAACCCTAAAAATTTACCTACGTACTATTTTCTCGAAAAAATTTCGCGCTCGCTACGCTCGCGTTTTCGTTTAACTAACTACATTTTATTGTGACCCATCTGACCATATCATTGAATGATATCACAGAACCTAGTAGAACGCCAGCTGTAATGTCCACGCTATCGGAGCAGCTTCCGTCTACTATACGGCTCATATGCGTCTACCGGATAAAAAGCTAGCGATCCATTTGTATGGCATAGTCTTTCGAGCAGACTCAATGCCAGACCCGACCGAACTCCTTAGCTATATCCAGCCTGACTGCCAATGCCTCACCTTGATTCTCAATGGCCAAAACCCAGCGGTACCCACCGGTCACCGATCAGATCAGGCAAATATAAAGAGGTTGCATCGTCATTGAGTGACAAAAACGGCCTATATAAATCTGTATGTAGAATGTGACATTTGTGACGTCACCTTATATGCATTTTAATATGGCTATGGTGTGTTGTACTATAAAATTAAACGCCTCTGACAGGAAAGTACTTTAAAAAACCTATAAGCGAGGCGGATAGGGGCGGCAAAATCGGCATAGCCTACGGGCGGCAAATGTCTAAATCCGGCACTGAATGAAGGCGTCTACATAGACGGCAAATATCTCAGCCACCTTCGCTTCGCGGACGATATCGTCTTGTTCGCAGAAAACGCCATACAGCTAGAAAACATGATGGCGGAACTTCAAGCTGTCAGTAGCAACATCGGATTGGAGCTCAACGTAAACAAAACGAAAGTTATGACAAACCACACCCAAGACCCAATCCACGTAGCTGGATCCTCAATCAACTACGTCAACGACTACATATACCTCGGCAAGCAAGTGTCATTCCATAAGGACAGAAACGAAATAGAAGTCGATAGACGAATCGCTCTGACTTGGAAGAAATATTGGAGCTTTAAAGAGGTAATGAAGTCCAACATACACCCATCTGTAAAGAAAAAAATCATGAATACTTGCCTACTACCATGTCTTACGTAGGAAACATGGGTATTTGATGCAAAAACCAGAAATAAAATACTAACTACTCAGAGAGCACTAGAAAGAAGCATGTTAAAAATAAAATTAAAAGATAAGATCAGACACAGCAAAATTAGACAACAAACAAAAGTACTCGACGCTCTATCCTACGCCCAAGGCCTTAAATGGAAGTGGGCAGGTCACGTGGCTAGGTACCAAGATGGCAGGTGGACAAAGAGAGCGACTACATGGAAAGGACCAGACGGAGACCGCAGACCTGGAAGACCAAAAGGGAGATGGAAAGACGAGATCGTAGAGATTTCCGGAGAAAATTGGACAGAAATAGCATCCGATAGAGACAATTGGAAATGCCTGGAGGAGGCCTTTACCCGCCGAGGGGTCCACACCTAAATAATGTGTTCAAATTTAAATTTTAAAAGATGACATTTTATTCTTACTGCTAAATCAATATAATTTTCAATTAAATGGACAAATTCTAAATATGTAATTATAATATAAGAACAAGAATTGACTTAAACAATAATTTTAGAACACTTTAAATTTAAAACTATTCTTAAATGCATGCTAGTTGGAAAAAATATTATAATGTAATAAGTAAAATAACTACAACTAAATAATGCATGTTATGTATGAATTTGGAATAATAAAGGCTTTTTTATTTTTATTTTATTTATTTTATTTAGTGGTAGAGATGCAACGGATAGTTGTTTGGCCGGATACCGGATATTCGGCCTGACCATCGACCGAATATCCGGTATCCGGCCGCCGAATTATCGGCCAGCGGAACTACACCTACATTTCGGTTTTTCAGGTGCGCATTCTGTAGGTTTGCCTGTTTCCTAGCATACGTTCGCGCGGACTAATTTCTAGGTTCGAAATAAGTGCGCGTTCAGTGCAAGTCAGTGGAATGATTAAATAGTTTTAAAATAATAAACAAGTACGATTATGACCGTGTCTGTTTCTTAAATCCAATTTGTTTACTCCGAAATCAAGCAATGTTACTATCCGGTATCCGGCCGGATAGTAGGTCACTATCTGGTATCCGTATATCACTGTATGGAATCCGGCCGGATAGTAACATAATGGCCGGATAGGCCCGATACCAGATAGTAACCGGATATCCGGTGCATCTCTACTTAGTGGTGTTGATTATAATGTTAAATAACGACCGGCCCCGGCTTCGCACGGGTTAGCAAATTATACACCTAACCTTCCTCGAATCACTCTATATAGGTGAAAAACCTCATGAAAATCCGTTCAGTAGTTTTTGACTTTATCACGAACATACAAACACACAGGCAGACGCGGCGGGGCCTGCGGGGACTTTGTTTTACAAGGCGTAGTGATATAGAATAACATGTGGTTAAATCTCTGTGTTTATTGTTCCCCACGGTGTACAGTGTTGCCTACTCGGATTTTGAAAAAATGCTAGAATAATGTCCAGATTATGCCAAAGTTTTTGAAATACCTATATTAAAAACATGCTAAAATATATCACTTGAAACTAGACACTTAAAACACATACATTTTTCAAATTTGTCGCCTTCTTCTACTGACAAGATCTGCTTGACCAACTTTATATAGCCCGTCGACGTCCATCCGTCCACTAAAGTCAAAATTCATATATTGAAAATATGAACCACATAAGGCGATGGCGCATATTGTTGCTGCCAAGTTGGTGCAAACTTGGCTAAGACTAAATTATGCTAAAAAATATGCCAGATGCTGAATGGAAAATTTTGGTGCCAAAGCGAATGAAAATATACCAGATCTGGCATCATTTATGCCAAGTTGGCAACAAAGACGGTGTTGGCAAAAATAACACATGACAGCAATCGTAGCACTTACCCTAAAACTGATGGCTCCACTGCAGTTCACGTCGAAGGCCTTGAACACGTAGTGGGCGTACAGAGCTGAATCTGTAACAATGTAGCCAGATAATCATTTAAGGATTAACCTTAATTAGGATTGTTCATTTTTTGACCCCCATATTTATATATGATGACTTTACATTCAGCCACAAGAAAGGTAAATAAAACATTTAAAAAAATGAACAATCCTAATTTACTTCCTTTCTAATTTGTGTGTGACTTGTGACGAATGAATTCTATTCACCTAACAGAATTCATTTTAGTTTTGGTGGGTATTTATTGGAGTCTGGCCAATTATTGACACTTATACTAAAATGAATTCTGTTTATAGGTTTGTTAATTATACAAAATTAATTTTTAGTTTAGGGTGGCCAGTTATTAACCGGTGGCCAGTAATTGACGATTTACCGTATAAAGGTTAGGTCGATACTCGCTTGGTATTCTTGAATCTAACATCACAAATAACTATTTTCTGTACTTACTGCCGTGAGGGAAAAACTTGGCGTAAATATCCTTGAAGGAGTCCTCGTGTACTACGCCTTCCGGACATTCCTGTGGAAGAAAGAAAACATGTTTTATATCTAACTCATTTTAACTTAGGTTAGGTACTAGCACAGAATAAATAATAGTACTTGGTACAGAAGATTCACTCTCTAACAAAATGCGTCTGTTACGATTAGGACAGATATGACCGCTAGGTGGCGCAAGCGCCGCGCGCGGCATGTGGCTAGCCACCAAAATTGGTGTGGAACGGATGTATATGTACTTGTAGCTACTTGTTGCGACGCGACGAAATCGGAACAATAAAAAATTACCCTACAGCACAAAATCAGTTCAATACAGTTTCACTCTGTGTGTCAAAACACGGAGAAATCGGCCTGTTTTGAAATCACAGTTGTTGTGTTCAGCTCGTTAGTATTATCAAATTGACACGTTTTTAACCCTCTCATTGCTATAGCTGCAGTAATTACTAAATTATAACTATATACGTGATTGGAATCGAGAAATCATTGCCCGTGACCCTAACGACCTCATTAGTGCTCAAACGTGGGGTTATTATCGACTTCACACGCTAGCGTGTTACTACCATTGATACTCGAAAAGTTTTTTCATTTCTCATGCTCTGAAAGAAGGCTATTGTGGTGTAAAGGTGTGCAGAAAATGATACGTTTCTGCACTAGAGCATTTTAGGGCTCTAGTACGATTTTTTTTTATGATAAACAATTGAAATTTGGGTATAAATTAATATTATTTATTGATAAAGGCCGGAATAAACAAACATAATAAAACTTGGGTATATATGGATTTGTTATACAATTACTATTCTGATATTTGACTCCCCATTCCATAAATAAATTGTTAATTAAAAGTACCCCCAAAAATACTATAAAAAGTAATAAGTACTTAGTCATTAAAAAAAAGATATTTTCATTTTACTTTCCTCGTATTCGAAGTGAGAAGTAGAGAGTTTAACTCGGGTGAAAGGCATCAAGCCTCGGACTATTGGCGCTCTCACCTAATCTACTATAAATTATTGATCATACAATTTCATTCAGGATTTATGCGTGGCGTCGATACTAAGTGCTACATACCGGCTTGATATTTTCAGAACTTGAGCGATATAACTTCGAGATATTGTCGAAAAGTAAAATAGTCACTGAGTGGTATGGCATGCCAGTCTTTCTTTCAGATCACGGGGACAATGCCATTCTCGAAACGTCGGAGGTAATTTTTTACTCTGGTTAGCATTCAATGTGTGGTTTGAGTTAGTCGCAATATCTTACATGGCGTTTTTAAAATTTAAGACGGTATTAGGGTAATTTGCCAGTAACAGGCCACCTGTTAGTAACTGGCCACACTAAACTAAAATTGAATCCTATTCACTTATAAACAGAATTAATTTTAGTATAAGGTGGCTAGTTATTAAAACTTTATAAGTACTAAAATGAATTCTGTTTATAAGTGAATATAACTCATTTTTAGTTTAGGGTGGCCAGTTATTGGCTGGTGGCCAGTTACTGGCGAATTACCCTAACTCCCGTAACAATGGTTAAACATAAATCGGTGTTTTTCAGAGTAGAAAGCCATTATCTAAGTACAATATTTATTACGCTTCAATAATGGTAAAGGAACATAATTGACCGTAGTCAGGCGTGGCTCACTCCGCGATTTCATCGCTTTGCTACAGGTAAGTAGCTAAAACCCATACAACCATTTCCAGTCGCCGTTACGACACGGTGTAGACACATCTTGTGTCGACACCGTCTGTTTCGGTCACAATTCCAGTCGCAGAGTCGTCGCCGTGTCGACACAGTTACCAGAAATGGGGAAGGGTCGACACATGACACAAAGTGACATAAAGTGTGGTCGCCGTGTGCACACATTGTTACGAGTTTGCGACTACTTTATGACAAAATCATTCGTTCATTCGTTCATTTTGTTCCTGTCAAATGGAAACTGTCAGATGGAAAAATAGTTAAATAAAAATAAGTGACATTAATACGCCATCTCTAAAACGGATTGCAAGACGTAATTATATATTGTTTGCATTTATATTACAATAGGACTTAAATTATTATGGGGAATTAAACTGCTCGAGTGATTTGATAAACTAAGTGTAATATAATCAACGCGCCACCACATTGTTTTAGTTTAGCCGGAAATTAAATTGTTTACTTCTCAGTGCCTGTGTTCATAAATATATTATTTGATGCATTTTTAGTACTTCGATGCGTATACTATACTTAAATAACAGAAATAACGCTTTAAATATGGTTTAAGGCTGAGAAATATTGCAGTCAGAAAGTAGTCGCAAATGTTTCGACTTTGTGTCGACTCTGTGTAGACACATGACACGCGCTGTCAAAAGTAATAACAAAGTTACTGGATTTGCAAAATGGCTCCTTGTGTTCATTTGTTTTCAGATATTCTCAAAGTGTAAAAATGCCGTGGTCAGAGATGGGACTTAATAGATTAACTGTTTATTCGACTAATTAATGGAATAAAAAAAGTTAATCCTCAAATTTTAATCGCGATTAGTTTAGTCGACCTAACATAGATTGAAATTGAATTAATCTGAATATTAATCGAATAAATTAATCGATTAAATCTCGGTTGGAAGTTGACAGGGGGCCATTTTTGTACGTAAAAATAATAGAAATGTCTTGCATGCAGATGGTAGCCAAACACTTTGTCATAAAAGTCGAGATGGGTGGGTGTTTTAGGGAGTGCCAGTAGTGTGTTTGTACCGGTTTTGGACCAGAACTTTTCCGCCAGAGGGCGCCAGTATGTATGCGCAAGGTAGTGACAATTTAGTTCACCCTACTCCCCGCTAGATGGCGCCACTGTCTATGCGCAACGTTAGTTCCAAAGGTCTCCGCTAGATGGCGCCACTGGTTAGTTCACTCTAGTCCCCGCTAGAGGCGCCACTGTCTATGCGCAACGTTAGTTCCGAAAATATCCGCCAGCCCCGCCGGAGGGTGACAGTATGTATGCGCCGCTGGTTAGTTCACTCTACTCCCCGCTAGAGGCGCCACTGTGTATGCGTAAAGTTAGTTCCAAAAATCCCCACCAGCCCTGCCTGGGGCCGACAGTATGTATGCGCAAGGTTAGTTCTAAAAATCCCCACCAGCCCTGCCTGGGGGCGACAGTATGTATGCGCAACGTTAGTTCCAAAAATCCCCACCAGCCCTGCCTGGGGGCGACAGTATGTATGCGCAACGTTAGTTCCAAAATTATCCGTCAGCCCTGCCTGGGGGCGACAGTATGTATGCGCAACGTTAGTTCCTAAAATTTCCGCCAGCCCCGCTGGAGGGCGACAGTATGTATGCGCAAGGTTAGTTCTAAAAATCCCCCGCCAGAGGGCGACAGTATGTATGCGCAACGTTAGTTCTAAAAATCCTCACCAGCCCTGCCTGGGGGCGACAGTATGTATGCGCAACGTTAGTTCCAAAAATCCCCACCAGCCCTGCCTGAGGGCGACAGTATGTATGCGCAACGTTAGTTCCAAAAATCCCCGCCAGCCCTGCCTGGGGGCGACAGTATGTATGCGCAACGTTAGTTCTAAAAATCTCCACCAGCCCTGCCTGGGGGCGACAGTATGTATGCACAACGTTAGTTCCAAAAATCCCCGCCAGCCCTGCCTGAGGGCGACAGTATGTATGCGCAACGTTAGTTCCAAAAATCCCCACCAGCCCTGCGTGGGGGCGACAGTATGTATGCGTAACATTAGTTCCAAAATTATCCGCCAGCCCTGCCTGGGGGCGACAGTATGTATGCGCAACGTTAGTTCTAAAAATCCCCACCAGCCCCGCCTGGGGGCGACAGTATGTATGCGCAACGTTAGTTCCTAAAATCCCCACCAGCCCTGCCTGGGGGCGACAGTATGTATGCGCAACGTTAGTTCCTAAAATTTCCGCCAGCCCCGCTGGAGGGCGACAGTATGTATGCGCAAGGTTAGTTCTAAAAAGCCCCCGCCAGAGGGCGACAGTATGTATGCGCAACGTTAGTTCCAAAAATCCCCACCAGCCCTGCCTGAGGGCGACAGTATGTATGCGCAACGTTAGTTCTAAAATTCTCCCGCCAGAGGGCGACAGTATGTATGCGCAAGGTTAGTTCTAAAAATCCCCCGCCAGAGGGCGACAGTATGTATGCGCAACGTTAGTTCCAAAAATCCCCGCCAGCCCTGCCTGAGGGCGACAGTATGTATGCGTAACGTTAGTTCCAAAATTATCCGCCAGCCCTGCCTGGGGGCGACAGTATGTATGCGCAACGTTAGTTCTAAAAATCCCCACCAGCCCTGCCTGAGGGCGACAGTATGTATGTGCAACGTTAGTTCCAAAAATCCCCACCAGCCCTGCCTGGGGGCGACAGTATGTATGCGTAACGTTAGTTCTAAAATTCTCCTGCCAGAGGGCGACAGTATGTATGCGCAACGTTAGTTCTAAAAATCCCCACCAGCCCTGCCTGGGGGCGACAGTATGTATGCGCAACGTTAGTTCCTAAAATTTCCGCCAGCCCCGCTGGAGGGCGACAGTATGTATGCGCAAGGTTAGTTCTAAAAATCCCCCGCCAGAGGGCGACAGTATGTATGCGCAACGTTAGTTCCAAAACCATCCGCTATGAAATGTTTAGATGTCTCCACTTTGTATGTGAGTTGTTGAATCGCTTAAATGAATAGATATCCCTAGTGGCGCCTTCGTCGGTGGACACCGCTAGTTAATTCCAAAAATCCCCGCCAGCCCCGCCCAAGGGCGACAGTATGTATGCGCAACGTTAGTTCTAAACTTTCCCCGCCAGAGGGCGACTGTATGTATGCGCAACGTTAGTTCTAAAACCATCCGCTATGATATGTATAGATGAGCAGCCGTCTGAGTATTTCTAAAAAAGTCCGCAGAGTCAGAGGGGGTTCAAGGTAAGTTAATTAATCTTGGTCAAGCAAATCTAGTCAGTAGAAAAAGGCGGCAAATTTGAAAAATCGTGGGCTAGCAACACTACGTTTGAATAGTTCGAAAATCGTGTGTCATTTATATCTCATCTGTGGAACTGTTTTGTTTACATTTCATCGCTGTTCGATGTACATTCCTGCCTTTTGTTCGTTTCCTAGGGATACCATACTTTAGTTTGCTTTACATTGCTTCTGACATATCCGGCTTGACAGACTATCGATTCGCTTAACAATATAGATGTCGCTAGTGGCGCCTCGTCAGTGGACACCGCTAGTTATTTCCAAAAACATCCGCTATGAAATTGCAAAAAGGCCCATAATGTTTGTTTTAAAATATGAGACATATATCGGCGTTTTTTTTTAATACCACGTCAGTGGCAAACAAGCAGACGACCCCGCCTGGCAGTAAGCAGTCACCGTAGCCTATGAACGCCTGCGAATTCTATAGTTTACACGGATGCACTTTTATTTGCGGTTGGTTTTGTCGCTTGTGCTTATCAAATGTATGGAGTTTGTAGTTTACCAACCGTAAAGGGGTTTTTCTTTTATTATACCACATTGGTGGCAAATAAGCATACAGTCCGTCTGATGGTAAGTTGTTACCGTAGCCTTTGGACGCCTGCAACTCCAGGGTGGATACAAGCGCGCTGCCGACTGCCCAAAGATTCAATAACTTTGTTTTAAAATATGACGCTTATATCGGCGTTTTTTTTAATACCACGTCGGTGGCAAATAAGCAGACGACCTCGCCTGACAGTAAGCAGTCACCGTAGCCCATGGACGCCTGCGAATTCTATTGTTACCACGGATGCATTTTTATTTGCGGTTGGTTTTGTCGCTTGTGCTTATCAAATGTATGGAGTTTGTAGTTTACCGACCGCAAAAAGATCCAGATTTTTTTTTATATACTACGTCGGTGGCAAACAAGCATCCGGCTCACCTGATGGTAAGCAGCCACCGTAGCCTTTGGACGCTTGCAAGTTCAGACTTTTGAAACCTATACATCATCATCATCATTATTATCATTAGACCCTCAGGAAAACCTCGACAGGGGACACCTCCGGTCCCCCTGCTCATGTAGTATTTAGGGTTTCTAGCACACTTATTTACGGTTGATTTTGTCTCTTTTGGTTATCAAATGTAGTTTGTAGTTTGCAGACTGCAAAAAGGCCCAGATTTTTTTTTTTTTTATAATACGTCGGTGGCAAACAAGCATCCGGCTCACATGATGGTAAGCAGTCAACGTAGCCTATGGATGCCTGCAACTTTAGAGTTGTTACATGCGCGTTGCCGACTGCAAAAAGGTTCAATAAGTTTTTTTCTTTTTTTATATACCACGTCGGTGGCAAACAAGCACACGGCCCGTCTGGTAGTGAGCAGTCACCGTAGCCTATGGACGCCTGCAATGTCGAGATGTTACATGCGCGTTGCCGATCGTTGAGATGTAGACCGTGACGTTCGAAAACAAAAAGTCGTATGTGACTGTAAACTTCCATTCACCGTAGAATTTGACAGATAGAGAGAGTTTGATGTATTTGTATGAAATTATAAGCAAATATCAGCCGTCATGAATTAAGTATTGTAACCTTAGTCAGATAATGAAGCTTATTTGAAAGATTATTAACTCTAAGTACTAGAAATAAAGTAGATTTTACTAATGCTGTAATTCTGTAATGCGACATGGTCATGAAACTCGTGCGATGTTGGGGGTATACTCTTCAATCTTTTCAATCGGAATGGTCAGAGGTCAGAGTTCAGAGGTCAGAAAGTCCGTGAGGGACAGAACATACGCAAAGTGACGAAATTGAAAACACGTTTTAATATACCTGACAACATATCAAGCATAACCTACGTAACTTGGTCGGGTTATTTGTTACCTAACATAAACCATACTAAATTCACTGTGGGGAATTAAAAAAAAATGTGAGAATGTGACAAGGACAAACAATAATAACGCTTTCTCTGCTACTCCTACTGAAAGATTACATAAGACTATCTCGTTTGGTCATTTCCATGCGGAGGGGCTTTTGCTGGAGGTGCTAAGAAAACACAACATTAGATCATTCCTCTCCGTGCCTCTTAAACAGAAAACTTTAATCTGGAAAGACGCGGGGGTGTGGTTCGTAGAGGTGACCAACCCGAAAATCATCAAGAGAACTTATGTGTTTTTTGACTTCGAATAAGTGTACGTCTGTGTATGTCTGAAATAAAAAAATGTTTAAAAGTGAATGACTATTTATTTATTTACCAATCATTTAGGTATTTTATAATGTTCCCAATGCGAGTACAAAAAAAATGCAAAAGCTGGTTTTTCAAAATTCGTTGTTAAGGGGCTCCTTGGCGCTAATGACATTCGATCTGAATCCTTTAGTTTTCTAATGTTTTTAAAGTGAGAACTTCTTTAGCGGCGTTGGGCACTTTCTGAGACAGCGATCACGTGATCGTAACGTTTAGATGGCCACTCAAATAGATGGCAATTAAATCAATAAAGAAAAACTCAATGACATTACATGAAAAAGGTTCTAATCTTGTACGGGTTGAAATACGAGGATCTCACAGTTACATTCAAACTTTATATCACTCAAATATAATTCAATAAAGCTACATCTTGATGAAATCGCTAATAAAAGTGAACTCTAGTAATGGTGAATAAAACTCAAAATATCATGATCAAATATATTTAGATGCGAGATCTGCAAGGTAAATTTACAATTTCTATTCGAATTTTAAAGAATTAACTGTACAAATTTGAATTTTAAACAAGCTCACTGACCAGCAATTTCGGACTAAAGTTTTTCAATAGAAAGGAGGATACATAGTGCTGCAGACATTTTGGCCTAGTCATTGAGTTTTCACTTCTGTCGGCACTCCCGGAGTGCAATCCGTTGTTTTTTTGTAGCTATAATAGCAACGACTTTTAGCAATATAGTATGCCATATTTACTTCAAAGTTCATTGTCTTCGAGATATTCGACATCAAGTGAACAATTTTAGGCCAACAACCTGGTTTTCAGGCCATAGCTTTTGTGTTAATTATTTTAAAATTTACATCTCTGACCAGTTTTTAGAGACGTCAAAGACAAACCCAAATATGCAGATTTCGTACATGTAAGATCCTTCACAGCAATCCAGCTACGAAAAAAGTGTTATTTTTAGACAATGTTTAAAAAAATCATAAAAAAATAAGTATTCATTAGTTTCAAAATCCGGTAGACAAGAATGGAGATTAAAGATTGAAGAATCGGTAGCCATTTGTCTTATAATTCTATCTGAAGTGTAAATGTAGAAGTAACGGCTCAAACCTTGTCAAATATCGATGAAAACCGCGGGGAGCCCCTTAAGGTGAGGTTGTGTAGAGCAATGTTTCAGAGTTACTAAGCGTGTGTCATCATCGTCGTTAAAAATATATCAAGTTCGATTTCAAACAAAAACAAGACCTAACCTAATCAAAGCAAGTGCTATACCATCTACATATTATGCATAGTAGGTTCTGCCATCTTGTGGGTCCCATTGGAAGTATAAACGTCACATTTACGTCTCGCGCCAAAAATCAGATGGCTCCTATGCTGTATAGTTCATGCATGCTCCCTATTGTCAGTTCAGTACGGTGGCGCTTAAGCAATGTCAATGTGAAAACAAATCCGTTTAAAATTACAAGGAGGGATTTCATATCATCGCTAAGTAGGCGAAAGTGTGTCTGTCTGTCTGTTTGTCTGTTACCTCTTCACGCTTAAGCCGCTGAACCGATTTAGTTGAAATTTGGTATAGAGATAGTTCGAGTCCTGGGGAAAATCAGGGATATCATTCCTGAAGAGAGTGCAAAGGCGGGTGGAATTGAAAGGGTTAATGGCATTGCCTAATAATTGAAGTAAGCAATGAGCATATTGAATGATTGCTATTAGCATTATCCAGGCGCTATACCTACTTTAGCTGCTGTCACTAATTCCACGCAGACGAAGTCGCGGGCAAAAGCTAGTATTTCAATATTTTCGCTAGGATTTTTTGATTGTTTAGTACAAAAATCAACTTTACTTAAATGTAATAAGGTTGACATCTGTTGCGGGGTAGCAGAACTTCTGTGATTGTAGCTCAACTATGCGACGCTAGATGGGCTACTCGTATCTTCAAAAATAAAAATCGTAGATGCAATTTCGACATAATTTCCTTTACTTTAAAGTTCAAATTATTGTAATGGGCTAGGGCTCATAGGATAATCTCTTTCGAAATAAGAAAATATGGTCAATCATCCTTTAGATAGCGTTGCGTTTGTAGTAGTGTGCATGTTGACGACATAGGTTTCCAGACCGCAGGGAAGCATCATATATTTGTTAATGCCTGGAAGATTGAGACCTGTCTGCCCATGCTGATGCTAGCTCTGAGCTTATTGAATTGCCTTTCTTGGAACTCTTCAACGTACTTTCGGTCATTGGTTCATTTGTCTTAGAGTTTGGTAAAATGACATTCGGTGTATATGTTCAGTGGGCATGCTAAGGGTTATATTTGCAAAAACCCAGGTGTTGAGTTTGGTTAATGCTTGAGAGCTCCATGTGCATTTGGCCTGTTTAGTGTCCATATTATGCAGACGCACTGCTTGCCACCATTTGAATATTGTCTTTAGAGCTCTTTGCATTAGGTTGGATATCGTGTGGAAGAAGAAGTTTTGGGTAGAAACGATGTTAGACTAATAATGGACTGACGGATATAGGCTGTCAGTAGTCCTTTTTCCCTGCTTTTGCTATGAAGTTTACCTTGACCCGAGTCCAATTATCTGGTACGATTCACCACGCGAAACTTGCTCTGAATATTATGGCCAGATGCAGATTGCTGTAAAAGCGCCGCTGATTTAAATCAAAAAGTTTGGTCTAAAGATGTTTCTTGCTATATTCCAGTCGATATTGCGTGCCACTGTGGATTCGAGGATTCCTATGGGCGCAAAGCTGTGTTTATTACTGGTTGAGTATGAACCGGGGAAGTGGGTGTCTCTGAGCAAGTTCCTCTTCCGTGTTCATAAATGTGCCATCTAGTGTTTAAGGAGACCGAGATAGTTGGTTGGTGTCTTGGAGAGTATTATGTAAGTTCATGCTCCTTTATGAGTTTGGGCAATATCAGGAGGCACCCCGTACGATTGCCCTGTCTAGACGGAACCACAGTATAAAAAGTAACAGTGAACCGACGCCTTTGATATATGCGTTAATGCAGACACCGCATAAGAACACAGTAGGGTTGTGACAGACTTTAACACAACTGCCCATAAGACAAAGAACATTTCAAATAAGACCCGCTAGCCCTGTAAGTGGTACTGAGCTACTAACAATGGCAATGTATGCAACTCGGGTGCGCGCGGCAACAGAACAAGTCACAACAGAACAGGTCACAACAGAACAGATCATAACAGATCAGGTTAGAACAGAACAGATCACAACAGAACAGCTCTCAACAGAACAGGTTAGAACAGAAAAAGATAGAACAGAACAGAACAAGATAGAACAGAACAGAACAAGATAGAATAGAACAGATCACAACAGAACAGGTTTTGGAATTGATCTGTTTTAATTGTTAACAGAATGGGTATGGTACTACGCGTATCATAGAGCATTGACTGAATATAATAAACAAATATGGGAGGCAAAAATAAGATAATGGAGAAGGTTCCGTCTAGACAGGGCAATCGTACGGGGTGCCTCCTGATATTGCCCAAACTCATAAAGGAGCATGAACTTACATAATACTCTCCAAGACACCAACCAACTATCTCGGTCTCCTTAAACACTAGATGGCACATTTATGAACACGGAAGAGGAACTTGCTCAGAGACACCCACTTCCCCGGTTCATACTCAACCAGTAATAAACACAGCTTTGCGCCCATAGGAATCCTCGAATCCACAGTGGCACGCAATATCGACTGGAATATAGCAAGAAACATCTTTAGACCAAACTTTTTGATTTAAATCAGCGGCGCTTTTACAGCAATCTGCATCTGGCCATAATATTCAGAGCAAGTTTCGCGTGGTGAATCGTACCAGATAATTGGACTCGGGTCAAGGTAAACTTCATAGCAAAAGCAGGGAAAAAGGACTACTGACAGCCTATATCCGTCAGTCCATTATTAGTCTAACATCGTTTCTACCCAAAACTTCTTCTTCCACACGATATCCAACCTAATGCAAAGAGCTCTAAAGACAATATTCAAATGGTGGCAAGCAGTGCGTCTGCATAATATGGACACTAAACAGGCCAAATGCACATGGAGCTCTCAAGCATTAACCAAACTCAACACCTGGGTTTTTGCAAATATAACCCTTAGCATGCCCACTGAACATATACACCGAATGTCATTTTACCAAACTCTAAGACAAATGAACCAATGACCGAAAGTACGTTGAAGAGTTCCAAGAAAGGCAATTCAATAAGCTCAGAGCTAGCATCAGCATGGGCAGACAGGCCTCAATCTTCCAGGCATTAACAAATATATGATGCTTCCCTGCGGTCTGGAAACCTATGTCGTCAACATGCACACTACTACAAACGCAACGCTATCTAAAGGATGATTGACCATATTTTCTTATTTCGAAAGAGATTATCCTATGAGCCCTAGCCCATTACAATAATTTGAACTTTACAGTAAAGGAAATTATGTCGAAATTGCATCTACGATTTTTATTTTTGAAGATACGAGTAGCCCATCTAGCGTCGCATAGTTGAGCTACAATCACAGAAGTTCTGCTACCCCGCAACAGATGTCAACCTTATTACATTTAAGTAAAGTTGATTTTTGTACTAAACAATCAAAAAATCCTAGCGAAAATATTGAAATACTAGCTTTTGCCCGCGACTTCGTCTGCGTGGAATTAGTGACAGCAGCTAAAGTAGGTATAGCGCCTGGATAATGCTAATAGCAATCATTCAATATGCTCATTGCTTACTTCAATTATTAGGCAATGCCATTAACCCTTTCAATTCCACCCGCCTTTGCACTCTCTTCAGGAATGATATCCCTGATTTTCCCCAGGACTCGAACTATCTCTATACCAAATTTCAACTAAATCGGTTCAGCGGCTTAAGCGTGAAGAGGTAACAGACAAACAGACAGACAGACACACTTTCGCCTACTTAGCGATGATATGAAATCCCTCCTTGTAATTTTAAACGGATTTGTTTTCACATTGACATTGCTTAAGCGCCACCGTACTGAACTGACAATAGGGAGCATGCATGAACTATACAGCATAGGAGCCATCTGATTTTTGGCGCGAGACGTAAATGTGACGTTTATACTTCCAATGGGACCCACAAGATGGCAGAACCTACTATGCATAATATGTAGATGGTATAGCACTTGCTTTGATTAGGTTAGGTCTTGTTTTTGTTTGAAATCGAACTTGATATATTTTTAACGACGATGATGACACACGCTTAGTAACTCTGAAACATTGCTCTACACAACCTCACCTTAAGGGGCTCCCCGCGGTTTTCATCGATATTTGACAAGGTTTGAGCCGTTACTTCTACATTTACACTTCAGATAGAATTATAAGACAAATGGCTACCGATTCTTCAATCTTTAATCTCCATTCTTGTCTACCGGATTTTGAAACTAATGAATACTTATTTTTTTATGATTTTTTTAAACATTGTCTAAAAATAACACTTTTTTCGTAGCTGGATTGCTGTGAAGGATCTTACATGTACGAAATCTGCATATTTGGGTTTGTCTTTGACGTCTCTAAAAACTGGTCAGAGATGTAAATTTTAAAATAATTAACACAAAAGCTATGGCCTGAAAACCAGGTTGTTGGCCTAAAATTGTTCAACTTGATGTCGAATATCTCGAAGACAATGAACTTTGAAGTAAATATGGCATACTATATTGCTAAAAGTCGTTGCTATTATAGCTACAAAAAAACAACGGATTGCACTCCGGGAGTGCCGACAGAAGTGAAAACTCAATGACTAGGCCAAAATGTCTGCAGCACTATGTATCCTCCTTTCTATTGAAAAACTTTAGTCCGAAATTGCTGGTCAGTGAGCTTGTTTAAAATTCAAATTTGTACAGTTAATTCTTTAAAATTCGAATAGAAATTGTAAATTTACCTTGCAGATCTCGCATCTAAATATATTTGATCATGATATTTTGAGTTTTATTCACCATTACTAGAGTTCACTTTTATTAGCGATTTCATCAAGATGTAGCTTTATTGAATTATATTTGAGTGATATAAAGTTTGAATGTAACTGTGAGATCCTCGTATTTCAACCCGTACAAGATTAGAACCTTTTTCATGTAATGTCATTGAGTTTTTCTTTATTGATTTAATTGCCATCTATTTGAGTGGCCATCTAAACGTTACGATCACGTGATCGCTGTCTCAGAAAGTGCCCAACGCCGCTAAAGAAGTTCTCACTTTAAAAACATTAGAAAACTAAAGGATTCAGATCGAATGTCATTAGCGCCAAGGAGCCCCTTAACAACGAATTTTGAAAAACCAGCTTTTGCATTTTTTTTGTACTCGCATTGGGAACATTATAAAATACCTAAATGATTGGTAAATAAATAAATAGTCATTCACTTTTAAACATTTTTTTATTTCAGACATACACAGACGTACACTTATTCGAAGTCAAAAAACACATAAGTTCTCTTGATGATTTTCGGGTTGGTCACCTCTACGAACCACACCCCCGCGTCTTTCCAGATTAAAGTTTTCTGTTTAAGAGGCACGGAGAGGAATGATCTAATGTTGTGTTTTCTTAGCACCTCCAGCAAAAGCCCCTCCGCATGGAAATGACCAAACGAGATAGTCTTATGTAATCTTTCAGTAGGAGTAGCAGAGAAAGCGTTATTATTGTTTGTCCTTGTCACATTCTCACATTTTTTTTTAATTCCCCACAGTGAATTTAGTATGGTTTATGTTAGGTAACAAATAACCCGACCAAGTTACGTAGGTTATGCTTGATATGTTGTCAGGTATATTAAAACGTGTTTTCAATTTCGTCACTTTGCGTATGTTCTGTCCCTCACGGACTTTCTGACCTCTGAACTCTGACCTCTGACCATTCCGATTGAAAAGATTGAAGAGTATACCCCCAACATCGCACGAGTTTCATGACCATGTCGCATTACAGAATTACAGCATTAGTAAAATCTACTTTATTTCTAGTACTTAGAGTTAATAATCTTTCAAATAAGCTTCATTATCTGACTAAGGTTACAATACTTAATTCATGACGGCTGATATTTGCTTATAATTTCATACAAATACATCAAACTCTCTCTATCTGTCAAATTCTACGGTGAATGGAAGTTTACAGTCACATACGACTTTTTGTTTTCGAACGTCACGGTCTACATCTCAACGATCGGCAACGCGCATGTAACATCTCGAAATTGCAGGCGTCCATAGGCTACGGTGACTGCTCACTACCAGACGGGCCGTGTGCTTGTTTGCCACCGACGTGGTATATAAAAAAAGAAAAAAACTTATTGAACCTTTTTGCAGTCGGCAACGCGCATGTAACAACTAAAGTTGCAGGCATCCATAGGCTACGTTGACTGCTTACCATCATGTGAGCCGGATGCTTGTTTGCCACCGACGTATTATAAAAAAAAAAAAATCTGGGCCTTTTTGCAGTCTGCAAACTACAAACTACATTTGATAACCAAAAGAGACAAAATCAACCGTAAATAAGTGTGCTAGAAACCCTAAATACTACATGAGCAGGGGGACCGGAGGTGTCCCCTGTCGAGGTTTTCCTGAGGGTCTAATGATAATAATGATGATGATGATGTATAGGTTTCAAAAGTCTGAACTTGCAAGCGTCCAAAGGCTACGGTGGCTGCTTACCATCAGGTGAGCCGGATGCTTGTTTGCCACCGACGTAGTATATAAAAAAAAATCTGGATCTTTTTGCGGTCGGTAAACTACAAACTCCATACATTTGATAAGCACAAGCGACAAAACCAACCGCAAATAAAAATGCATCCGTGGTAACAATAGAATTCGCAGGCGTCCATGGGCTACGGTGACTGCTTACTGTCAGGCGAGGTCGTCTGCTTATTTGCCACCGACGTGGTATTAAAAAAAACGCCGATATAAGCGTCATATTTTAAAACAAAGTTATTGAATCTTTGGGCAGTCGGCAGCGCGCTTGTATCCACCCTGGAGTTGCAGGCGTCCAAAGGCTACGGTAACAACTTACCATCAGACGGACTGTATGCTTATTTGCCACCAATGTGGTATAATAAAAGAAAAACCCCTTTACGGTTGGTAAACTACAAACTCCATACATTTGATAAGCACAAGCGACAAAACCAACCGCAAATAAAAGTGCATCCGTGTAAACTATAGAATTCGCAGGCGTTCATAGGCTACGGTGACTGCTTACTGCCAGGCGGGGTCGTCTGCTTGTTTGCCACTGACGTGGTATTAAAAAAAAACGCCGATATATGTCTCATATTTTAAAACAAACATTATGGGCCTTTTTGCAATTTCATAGCGGATGTTTTTGGAAATAACTAGCGGTGTCCACTGACGAGGCGCCACTAGCGACATCTATATTGTTAAGCGAATCGATAGTCTGTCAAGCCGGATATGTCAGAAGCAATGTAAAGCAAACTAAAGTATGGTATCCCTAGGAAACGAACAAAAGGCAGGAATGTACATCGAACAGCGATGAAATGTAAACAAAACAGTTCCACAGATGAGATATAAATGACACACGATTTTCGAACTATTCAAACGTAGTGTTGCTAGCCCACGATTTTTCAAATTTGCCGCCTTTTTCTACTGACTAGATTTGCTTGACCAAGATTAATTAACTTACCTTGAACCCCCTCTGACTCTGCGGACTTTTTTAGAAATACTCAGACGGCTGCTCATCTATACATATCATAGCGGATGGTTTTAGAACTAACGTTGCGCATACATACAGTCGCCCTCTGGCGGGGAAAGTTTAGAACTAACGTTGCGCATACATACTGTCGCCCTTGGGCGGGGCTGGCGGGGATTTTTGGAATTAACTAGCGGTGTCCACCGACGAAGGCGCCACTAGGGATATCTATTCATTTAAGCGATTCAACAACTCACATACAAAGTGGAGACATCTAAACATTTCATAGCGGATGGTTTTGGAACTAACGTTGCGCATACATACTGTCGCCCTCTGGCGGGGGATTTTTAGAACTAACCTTGCGCATACATACTGTCGCCCTCCAGCGGGGCTGGCGGAAATTTTAGGAACTAACGTTGCGCATACATACTGTCGCCCCCAGGCAGGGCTGGTGGGGATTTTTAGAACTAACGTTGCGCATACATACTGTCGCCCTCTGGCAGGAGAATTTTAGAACTAACGTTACGCATACATACTGTCGCCCCCAGGCAGGGCTGGTGGGGATTTTTGGAACTAACGTTGCACATACATACTGTCGCCCTCAGGCAGGGCTGGTGGGGATTTTTAGAACTAACGTTGCGCATACATACTGTCGCCCCCAGGCAGGGCTGGCGGATAATTTTGGAACTAACGTTACGCATACATACTGTCGCCCTCAGGCAGGGCTGGCGGGGATTTTTGGAACTAACGTTGCGCATACATACTGTCGCCCTCTGGCGGGGGATTTTTAGAACTAACCTTGCGCATACATACTGTCGCCCTCTGGCGGGAGAATTTTAGAACTAACGTTGCGCATACATACTGTCGCCCTCAGGCAGGGCTGGTGGGGATTTTTGGAACTAACGTTGCGCATACATACTGTCGCCCTCTGGCGGGGGCTTTTTAGAACTAACCTTGCGCATACATACTGTCGCCCTCCAGCGGGGCTGGCGGAAATTTTAGGAACTAACGTTGCGCATACATACTGTCGCCCCCAGGCAGGGCTGGTGGGGATTTTAGGAACTAACGTTGCGCATACATACTGTCGCCCCCAGGCGGGGCTGGTGGGGATTTTTAGAACTAACGTTGCGCATACATACTGTCGCCCCCAGGCAGGGCTGGCGGATAATTTTGGAACTAACGTTACGCATACATACTGTCGCCCCCACGCAGGGCTGGTGGGGATTTTTGGAACTAACGTTGCGCATACATACTGTCGCCCTCAGGCAGGGCTGGCGGGGATTTTTGGAACTAACGTTGTGCATACATACTGTCGCCCCCAGGCAGGGCTGGTGGAGATTTTTAGAACTAACGTTGCGCATACATACTGTCGCCCCCAGGCAGGGCTGGCGGGGATTTTTGGAACTAACGTTGCGCATACATACTGTCGCCCTCAGGCAGGGCTGGTGGGGATTTTTGGAACTAACGTTGCGCATACATACTGTCGCCCCCAGGCAGGGCTGGTGAGGATTTTTAGAACTAACGTTGCGCATACATACTGTCGCCCTCTGGCGGGGGATTTTTAGAACTAACCTTGCGCATACATACTGTCGCCCTCCAGCGGGGCTGGCGGAAATTTTAGGAACTAACGTTGCGCATACATACTGTCGCCCCCAGGCAGGGCTGACGGATAATTTTGGAACTAACGTTGCGCATACATACTGTCGCCCCCAGGCAGGGCTGGTGGGGATTTTTGGAACTAACGTTGCGCATACATACTGTCGCCCCCAGGCAGGGCTGGTGGGGATTTTTAGAACTAACCTTGCGCATACATACTGTCGGCCCCAGGCAGGGCTGGTGGGGATTTTTGGAACTAACTTTACGCATACACAGTGGCGCCTCTAGCGGGGAGTAGAGTGAACTAACCAGCGGCGCATACATACTGTCACCCTCCGGCGGGGCTGGCGGATATTTTCGGAACTAACGTTGCGCATAGACAGTGGCGCCTCTAGCGGGGACTAGAGTGAACTAACCAGTGGCGCCATCTAGCGGAGACCTTTGGAACTAACGTTGCGCATAGACAGTGGCGCCATCTAGCGGGGAGTAGGGTGAACTAAATTGTCACTACCTTGCGCATACATACTGGCGCCCTCTGGCGGAAAAGTTCTGGTCCAAAACCGGTACAAACACACTACTAGTGCCGATTTCGAAAATGATGACCATTTTGGAATCCAAAATGGCGGCCATGCACTGTGTCATAAAAGTCGTCATGGATGTCGTTTTATACGTTTCAGGGGGCCCCAATTTTGAAAATGATGACCATTTTGGAATCCAAAATGGCGGCCATGCACTATGCCATAAAAGTCGTCATGGGTGTGGTTTTATAGGTTTTAGGAGGCGCAGATTTCAAAAATGATGACCATTTTGGATTCCAAGATGGCGGCCATGCACTATGTCATAAAAGTCGTCATGGATGTCGTTTTATAGGTTTTAGGGGGCCCCGATTTAGAAAATGATGACCATTTTGAAATCCAAAATGGCGGCCATGCACTATGTCATAAAAGTCGTCATGGGTGTCGTTTTATAGGTTTTAGGAGGCGCAGATTTCAAAAATGATGACCATTTTGGATTCCAAGATGGCGGCCATGCACTATGTCATAAAAGTCGTCATGGATGTCGACTTATAGGTTTTAGGGGGCCCCGATTTAGAAAATGATGACCATTTTGAAATCCAAAATGGCGGCCATGCACTATGTCATAAAAGTCGTCATGGGTGTCGTTTTATAGGTTTTGGGGGGCGCAGATTTAGAAAATGATGACCATTTTGGATTCCAAAATGGTGGCCATGCACTATGTCATAAAAGTCGTCATGGGTGTCGTTTTATAGGTTTTAGGGGGCGCATATTTCGAACACGATGACCATTTTGGATTCCAAGATGGCGGCCATGCACTATGTCATAAAAGTCGTCATGGATGTCGTTTTATAGGTTTTAGGGGGGCCCCGCTTTCGAAAATGATGACCATTTTGGAATCCAGAATGGCGGCCATGCACTATGTCATAAAAGTCGTCATGGGTGTCGTTTTATAGGTTTTGGGGGGGGCGCAGATTTCGAAAACGATGACCATTTTGGATTCCAAGATGGCGGCCATGCACTATGTCATAAAAGTCGTCACGGATGTCGTTTTATAGGTTTTAGGGGACGCAGATTTCGAAAATGATGACCATTTTGGATTCCAAGATGTCTGCCGTAGTGATGGGTAGGACATCAATTTAAAATGAGTTTGTATGAGTACCTCATTTTCTAAAATGAGGTGTTACAATGTCTTACTTCAAATGAGGTACTAGCATATTTTCAGCGTCGACTATTCCATTAACTCCAACGGCGACAAAAAATATTTAATGTATATACATATTTATGTATTCATCACTTCCTTTATAAATAAATAAGTAGTAGTAATATTTAATTGGAGTGCAATTCTGGAGGTTAAGAATAGAATAATACGAAGAAATAGAGATAAAACGATATCCATGACGACTTTTATGACAAAGTGCACGGCACACATCTTGGATTCCAAACTGGTCATCATTTTCGAAATCGGCAGTTCCTAAAACCTATAAAACGATATTCATGACGACTTTTATGACAAAATACGTAGCCGCCATCTTGGATTATAAAATGATCATCGTTTTCGAATTCTGCACTCCCTAAAACCTATAAATCGACATCTGTGACGACGCAAGTTATCTTTATTTTCAGATCTAACAAATTGCTACAGAATACAAAGGACAAAAAAAGAAGCGAGGAGGTAATGAAACAAGCAAAAATACAGATGATTCCTTGACGCAATTGGATGCTTCTTAAATTGTGTCCAGATTTTTTTGGCATAAAAGTTTTTATTTTTCACATATTACTCTGACAAGTTCCGTGACATTTCGAGCTTGTAATTTTTTAAGTAAATGTTTTTGTTTATCTATGTCGATCTCACTAGAATAATATAATCAAGGTATGTTTATATTTGATGATTGAAATAGTAACGCAAAAAAAAATATATTTGTGTCTTATATTCCTGCCGAAGACTTTTATTTTTCCTTTTCCTTCTACACAAGTTTGGCCAAGTAATAAGAATTTAGGGCTCTCAATTTTATTTTGACTTCTACTACAACAGTAAAGCTACGAGGCCATGTTTGGTATCGTTTTCGTATAAATTCGCGGTACCAAATTTAGTTATGGTGTCACATTGACACCATTCCAAAGTAAAAACATATAAACTTATTAAAATACTTTCTTTTAAACTCCTCTTCACGCTTAAACTGCTGAACAGTTTTAATTTAAATTTAGTACACATATATTTTGAGTCCCGAGACAGGACATAATAAGTTATCTCAAAAATCATCCTTTAAAGGTGTGAAATGAGGTGTAGGGGGGAATTCAGAATTGACTTCTTGAAGTTAATACTGTTTAAGTTTAGGTTTGAAGTCATGTTTTTTTAGAAGATGTAGACCATCTCAAATTCAATAATAAATCGGTTCAGCGGTTATTGATTTCCCGTACAAATTTCCACGCCATTTTTCACACCTTCAAAAGATGATTTTGGTTATAAGATCTATCCTATGTCCTGTTCCGGGACGCAAACTATTTCTATACCAAATTTCAACGAAATCGGTTCAGCGGTTAAGCGTCAAGAGGAGTTTAAAAAAAACCGGCCAAGTGCGAGTCGGACTCGCGTATTAAGGGTTCCGTACATTAAGTCCGACTCGCGCTTGACTGCACATTTCTAATAGGTTTTCCTGTCATCTATAGGTAAAGAACTATTTTGTGTATTCAGACGGACAGACATACATACGCACGAGTGATCCTATAAGGATTCCGTTTTTTGCTTTTGAGGCACGGAACCCTAAAAATATTTTTTTTAATTTTGTGGAATGGTGTCAATGTGATACCTTAAATGGATTCACATTCAGCAACCCAGATTTATACGAAAACGATACCATACACGACCTAGCACCTTCACTGATGTAGATATATCAAGATAAAATTGAGAGCCCTAAATAAACTTTCAAGAGCGGATATCTCAAAAACTATTCAACATATCGAAAAAATTGACTGAATAAACTTGTAACAAATTAAATTAACTTTCAGTTTGTATTTATAAGTGGCCATGTCGCTAAGATGCATAGTTTCCGAGATATAATCGAAAAACCGGAAAATGGGACCTTCAAAGCCCCCTCTCTTCCCCCCGCTTAAGGGCTACGGCCGGGGACTTTTGATATGTTCACCTCCTAACTTGTCCAAACCAAGTTACAGAGTCAAAAATTGTGTTCCGAGCATTTCCCTCTACAACTTTTTGGAGCATTCGTTGGCTGACCTAAGTAGCTTATTGCATTTCTTTAAAAACTTTTCTGTAAAAGGTTGACGGGTGTTGGGTGTTTATATGGTTTTGGTCGATTATTATCATTTGCATCGCCCATGACGACTTACTAGAATTACTTACGAGCACACGAGACACTAACAGTAGTTTGACAAACCTTGGTTTTCCAGAGGTATTTTATATTGACATTTGCTGTCACAAATTTGCTGTCAGATTTAGTCGCAAACCGCACGCAAAGTGCACACAAATGTGTCGACACCTTGTTACGGAAAAGTGTACACACGGCGACGACACTTTGTTTCGAAACAATTCTAGACACATTGTGTGGACTCTGTTACGACACATCTGACATTTAGTTACCACTTTGATGATTCTGCGACTGGAATGGTTATATGGGAAGTACATCCGCCCCACACCAATTTTGGTGGCTAGCCATAAGCCGCGCGTGGCGCTGTCGCCACCTAGCGGCCATATCTGTCCTGATCGTAACAGACGCGTTTTGTTAGAAAGTGAGTCTTCTGTACCTGGTACTATTATTTATTCTGTGCCGTAGTACAGGCGTCGCGTGCGGCCCACGCCGTCAACATATCGCCCTTCCGGTATCACTCACTAAATATGTTACACTGACATTTTAATAACACCTATTTACTGTAAAGTTTTGCAATTTTCTTACCACGTAATAGTACAATATCTGGGAGAGTTGGGAGACCGAGCTTTGCTCGGTGAATATATAAAAACTCAAATATGCGCGTTATCCCAGAGATCAGACCTAGCTAGATTTTTCGCCCGCTAAAACCCGCATATAGCAAATTGCATCGAAACCGTTAGAGCAGCTTCCGAGATCCCCGAAATATATAAATAAAGAAATATTCTAGAATTGCTCGTTTAAAGGAATTAGATTGTGCAACGAGGGGGGTAAGCGAGATTTTGTAAACGAGGTCTATAATTCTCGACAGCCGCAGGTAAGGCTTTGGGATTATTTTGAATATGTATATAGCCCCCTCCAGACTATGCGCGTGAATCGCGGGCGAAGCCGCGAACGCGAGTGTGGAGTCGATTTCGCTGTCTGCGAAAATCGACGCCACACTCACGTTCGCGGCTTCGCGCCGCGATTAGGCGCACGAGTATGGAGGAGGCTTATTAGCTATATATGTCATTGGTTGTTGAATTTCATAGTCAATAATTCACTTGTAAAGAGCGCGCTATACAATATGCTTCCTCGACCTAGCCAAGGTGACAATCGCTTGCGCTTCACCATCGAATCGCTTTGTCTCTCTCGGTTCCATAGTGTGACAGTGACAGTTGCGTTTCGTTCGT
Source organism: Cydia fagiglandana (assembly GCF_963556715.1). Lineage (NCBI taxonomy): Eukaryota > Metazoa > Arthropoda > Insecta > Lepidoptera > Tortricidae > Cydia > Cydia fagiglandana. The sequence goes on from NC_085955.1 coordinate 5,455,333, forward strand.
TACGTAGCGTTAGCGATTGGCATGTTGTTTAGGGGCTATTCATAAATTAAGTCATTTCAAATTAGGGGGGGGGGGGTCTGGACATCGGATGATGGTAGCATGACGTAGGAGGAAACGGGGTCATTCGAAGCATGATTTTTTGATGATTTTAGGGGGGGCGGGTCAAAACACGTCAAAAATCGATGACATAATTTATGGACAGCCCCTTACGGCTCCTGAAAACTCAATTACGAGTTAAGCAAACATGTAATAAATTCTGACGTTAAAGTATTTATGTCGCTGCGATTATGTTTACAGACTAGTAATGGGATTGAAATGAGCTGTCAAACGTCGTGGTTGTGACTGCATTTTTAGAAGGCAACATGCTGATAACTCTACAGATTTGCAGATTTGTAGACTTTCGGAGTTTTGTTGGAAAAAGTCAGTACCTACCTAAAGTTAAATAAAATAAAATCAAATCAAGAAAAAAAAATCAAGAGTGAACAGGCACCTTCTGGGCGAGCTCGCTCCATCGTAGGCCACGTCTACGCCTCGGCTAGTCTGTGGCCATGAGTAAGCCCATTCATAATAAAATAATAATAAAGAGACGAAATTTTTATAAGTGTCTTGTAACTAACAATCTATGGATCTGAGGAATCTGAAAATATCTATAATATAATATTTATTATAGATAAATGCAATGAAGATTTACCGCCCTTTTAAGGATTGTAGACAACCCCTAACCCTAAAGTAACTCTATCTGTGTGTCTGTACTCGTATGATTATCTCTGCACACACCGCTAAACCGTTTACATAACATTTGGTATGGAGATACTTTCAAGTATGTTTTCTTATTAATCATCATCATCACCATCCACGCAGACGAAGTTGTGGGTAGGACAAATAAAATCTAGTACGGGTAAATCGTCAATTGCTGGCCACCGGCTATTAACTGGCCACCATAAACTAAAAATGAAATCTATTCACCTATAAACAGAATTCATTTTAGTATAAGGTTCCAATAAGGCCTGCCTTTAATAACTAGCCACCTTATACTAAAATAAATAACTGTTTATAGGTTGTTTATAGGCGGATAGAATTCATTTTTATTTTACGGTGGCCACAGTTACTAAACAGTGGCCAGTTATTGACGAATTACCCTATGTACAAATCCCGTGTTTACACTGTTTATCATGTCATACGATTCTAATAGGCTCAGAAGCCTTGTAAACAATGTAAACCAAGCCAATTTGAAATGTCACATGTACACACAAATGTCAATTGATTTTACAACATTCTGCTTTAGATCGGGAATTATTGATTTAAATTGTCTTTGCTCGCCCCAATTTTGCGTAATGACGACCGCTTTGTTTTGTATTTATTTACACGACGATTGGTTTAAAATATATAGTTTAATACGACTTTGCTTGTAATGTGGCATTAGATGTTTTCATATTTTTTACGGTTAATACGAGCGTATTGGGAGTGTTTTATATCTTGTATATGTAAATAGTCTGCCGTTTTTTGCGGGGGAGGGGCACATCAAATGTATAGGTACGTCATGTCAGATAAACGTCAGTCCATACATATGGTTGACGTGAGGTTGACCATTGGCCGCCTATTTTCGACAGAGGGGAACGCCTGTTAATGGCGGCTCCATTGTTAATTACTCCGAGGTTTTATATATATCGTCACAAGTTTTTTTTTTTTCAGCCTTATGGGCACCCTTCCGCAGGGGACAGATCTGGGGGACCTAAGGTAGGTGGGTAAGTTTTATTTATTTATTTTATTAGTTTTAGTTTAAATTTATTTAGTTTTATACTTAATTTTAATAATAGTTTGTATAAGTTTTGTTATTGAATAAACTATATTTTACCTCAAGTTTGTTTGAAAATATTATCAAATCGTTTTGACAGTTCAAAAATAGAAGCTGATTTGACTAGTAGGAGAATACCCTATTGCATAAAATTTCAAACGATCCTCTGCTTTAAAATGATAACTTTGGAGAGCTTTTAGCTGGAACGTTCGAACGACGTCCATGGAAAAGTATAAAAGTGCCCATATTTGCGAAAAATTCCGCGAAGCTATTAATGTAACTAGTTTTATATTCAGAGTATTCAGACGTCATTGCGAACGCGAAACAGTTCAACTGCCGACTATAAGTATATAAATATTTAATCAAAGCAAATTGCAACAGCGCACAAAGCAAAAATTCTATAAAAATAATTCCTGCAATTTCAGCATTTCACACAACAAAACGTTTACGCCGAAATAAAACAGCTCATTTGAACGATGGAACAATCTCGAAATAACACAATCATAAAAGCTACTAGGCTAATGAATTAGAAAGAGACCAGTAGAGTTTTAAACAGCCTGTTAGAACGTGACAGGTGTACGTTCTCATTTCTGCTTGAACTAAAAGGTCAGTAGGTGAAGATGTCGTCGACCGTTCGCGCCAAAAATAGGAGTCGTGTCATCTTGACAGTTCGCGGCAAAGAAAGTCCGAACGTTATGCAAGTTGTATTTATAGCTTGAGAATTTCAAGTTCTTTTCGCAAATGAGGCTCGCTTGTGAATGTTGAGAGTTGTTCTGTGTAGATAAATAGTGTTTCATCTGTTACACATTTTTTTTTCTCTCCGACTTTTAATTTATTAAATGTCGGATATAAAGCAAATTTTAAGGAACCAGCAGACAAAACGACTACAATTTTTTAAGATCTACAATAACATGCACGTACTAAATTACATAAATTTATACAAAATTGTATGAAAAATCAATGGCATATTTTTTTTTAAATACAACATTTTTCTATTGACTTCTTAGTTATTATTATATTAAAATTAATTATTTTATGCATACAGTTGTGGCAAAACGTCTGAAAAGCGTAAGTACTCGAGACTCGAGTCTTCTAACCTAAATTAAAATAATTACATTTTACAGCTATTAATATTAGGGTGTCGCCTCTCATCAATCAGTCGCTGTCGTGTCGCGGCTTTCTTTGATGAATGCAATGCTAAACAAAATGGCCACCAAAGGGTAAAAATAACGTACTTAAAAAAGAGTAGCTTTGCGAAGAGGTTTCCATCCATAGAAAATTTAAATTTCGCGCCTTTTTCTACTAAGAAAGTGAGTTTGCCAGACTAATAAACCGGCCGGTCAAACAACTCTGTCAGTAGAAAAAGGCGTGAAATTCAAATTTTCTATGGGGCGATTACCCTTCGCGCCTACATTTTATTAAATTTGCCGCTTTTTTCTACTGTACGGAATTTAGCGCCTTTTTCTACTAAGAAAGTGAGTTTTCCAGACTAAGGCCGGTCAAACAACTTCGTCAGTAGAAAAAGGCGTGAAATTAAAATGTTCTATGGGGCGATTACCCTTCGCACCTACATTTTTTAAAATTGCCGCCTTTTCTACTGACGGAAATGGCTTGACAAACTTTAACACCGACTAATAGGGAGTTTAAAAACTATGCTGGCAACACTGGCGTCTGGGGCGCACCCTGACGGACTAACGCGAAAATCGAAATTTTATTATCTGCCTCTTTATCACTCTTGCATATTCGAGCGAAAGGGAGGCAGATTACGTAATTTGGATTTACGTTATTCGCCGTAGGCTCTCTGTACATCTATCTACACCACCTGGCAGCGCCGAGCAGCCGAGTACAAAAGCCAGACAGGTTGATTTGAAAAATGAACTCCCGTTTAGGAAATATGGATTCATTTTTGATGTATCGTTGTAGTTTGTTACCTGTCAGCTGCGCTCGCTGTAACGTGCCAAGATAAATAATAGCAGAGTTGAAAGAATTACTATAGGCAGAGACTAGTAAATATGCAAAACTAATAATCATAATACAAAACTGCGTTGCTTTTACTTTTCGAAACAAAAATTCTATTGTAACAAATTGTATTGCTTTTTACTCTAGGCCCGCCCGCCGTACAGACTGTAGGTACATATACTTGGTCAAGCATATCTTGTCAGTAGAAAAAGGCGGCAAGTTTGAAAAATGTAGGCGCGAAGGGATATTGACTCATAGAAAATTTAAATTTCGCGCCTTTTTTTACTGACAAGATTTACTTGACCATTTATACATACATATAATCACGCCTATTTCCCGGAGAGGTAGGCAGATACCACGGATTTCCACTTGCTACGATCCCGACATACCTACCTCTTTCGCTTCCTTCACTTTCATAACATTCCTCATACACGCTCGCCTCGCCGGTTAAGGGTGCTCTTGACCTGGCCTTTCTTCAGGATTTCCCCGATCAGAGAAAGCCCGCCGAGGTCTACCCCTTCCAACTCCCACTTCTACTTCTCCCTTCTACACTCCCTTTGTTAGCTTTCATTTTCTTCTTTGTTAGACTGTAGGTATTTTGATTTTTATTTTACTGATAGAGATACGGTTTATAGTTTTCGGTCACGTTCGATCGTGTGTAAGGTGGTCCTCCGTACGTCCGTTAAGGACGCAGCTATAAAATAGAGCGAAAAAGAGGTATTTTAACCACACCAAGGTCGCGGTCCGGTACGCCCGTCTATAACGGTTTTTAGATCGCACATATCCCAGAGATAGCACATAAACCCGCGGTAAATGGCCGTAACCGCGGCTCAAATGCGTTTGCAATTTATATTAATAGTAAACTGCGTCCGTACTATGCAGTCAACATTAATAGAACAATAGACCTTTGTTATGTTCGACTATTCAATAGAATATTGAAGCGCTGGTGGCCTAGCGGTAAGAGCGTGCGACTTGCAATCTGGAGGTCGCGGGTTCAAACCCCGTACCAATGAGTTTTTCGCAACTTATGTACGAAATATCATTTGATAAGTATTTACTAGTCGCTTTTCGGTGAAGGAAAACATCGTGAGGAAACCGGACTAATCCCAATAAGACCTAGTTTCCTCTCTGGGTTGGAAGGTCAGATGGCAGTCGCTTTCGTAAAAAACTAGTGCCTACGTCAAATCATGGGATTAGTTGTCAAGCGGACCCCAGGCTTCCATGAGCCGTGGCAAAAATGCCGGGATAACGCGAGGAAGAAGACTATTGAATAGAATATTAAACCACTCAGAACAGGGCGTACAGTTAGTATCAGAGGGCCTACCGCGAATCACGTTCGACGTGTTGTCTATGTCACACTTACGTACAAATTTACAAGTGGAACAGAGAGGCAACACGTCGAACTTGGTTCGCGGTAGGCCCTCAGTAGTAACGGATTAAACAACGCGCCGAAAGTATCTGGGCTATAACCGCGAAAATCGAAGTTCGCAAATTGCGGGCATTTTTCTCTGTCACTCTAATTACGCCTTCATTGGAGTAAAAGAGAAAGGTCCCCGCAATTTACGAATTTCGGTTTTCGCGGTACCCGCTCTGCAAATCTGTATATAGAGTTGCCAGTCTAAAAATGCAGTCACAACCACGACGTTTGACAGCTCATTTCAATCCCATTACTAGTCAGTAAACATAATCGCAGCGACATAAATACTTTAACGTCAGAATTTATTACATGTTTGGTTAACTCGTAATTGAGTTTTCAGGAGCCGTAAGGGGCTGTCCATAAATTATGTCATCGACGTGTTTTGACCCGCCCCCCCTAAAATTATCAAAAAATCATGCTTCGAATGACCCCGTTTCCTCCTACGTCATGCTACCATCATCCGATGTCCAGACCCCCCCCCCCAATTTGAAATGACTTAATTTATGAATAACCCCTAAACAACATGCCAATCGCTAACGCTCCGTAACGAACGAAACGCAACTGTCGCTGTCACACTATGGAAGACCGAGAGTGACAAAAAAAAATCCAACTCATGTTCTTTAAAAATTATGGTCACTTTAAAAATTTACTTAAAAATCCACACCCTGTAATGGTTCTTTAACTCTTGTTCCAACTTCTTCCAAATTCCATAACCCCTCGTCAGTGGCGACAAAAATGGCGAAAAGTCGTTGTCTGTGGATCCCGAATCGGGCCTTGTCACAGATAAGGAACGTCAGGTCACCTACTGCTACTAAACTGTAATTTCTATCGTGATTATTGTTTTGCGGGTGGCTGTTTAGCAGAAAACTGTATCTTTATTAGTTTTGCTATCTAATAATAATCATCATCATACAGTTAATCTATTCCTTGTGGTTCACAAGGACGAGCAAACCAAAGACATCAAAATCTTAACGGGTATTTTTAGTGTTTTAAATTAAATAGACAAGTATAATTATTCAAATTAGCTTTATTTACATGCCTTTACCACTAAGTATTGCTAAACATTAGCCTTTTTAATACCCTGCAATAGAAAAAAAATACAAAAAAACAGTTTTAAGTGACATACCATAATGGGTATGTCTTTAGAACTACCTTAAGTAGATGGTACTTTACATGCTTATAATTCAAAGAATGACTCTTATTTGTATATTATTTCTTTTTTAAACAGTAAAAATGATCCAGTAGCTCAGTTTCACAGACAAACGAAGCTGTTAGATTTAGTAAATTTTTTCCAGTACATGGTTTAAAAAAGTCTATTTCAGTCTTTCAAAATTAACACCTTTACATATTTTATTATAGCAGACTAATCATTATGTTCTGGTGAGAGAAACGATATGTTTCGATAATTTCGATATACTTACAACAAGATAAAGTTAATAAAAGTACTACATTCTAACAGAAGCATAGAAATATTTTAATTATAAACCCAACAAAAACGCTACTGTTGTAAGCAACCAACAGCGTTGAATAATATGGATACGACTAATTGTCAAAAAGCTACTTACCCTCGTCAGTGACGAGGCCCGATTTTAACATTTTGCCCACCGCCAGCTTCTGTGGTGAAGCCCGATGTTAACTTCGTTGGCGACATTACGAATTTGTGTAATTAGAAAATTTCCATGCGGGTGACAACCAAACCAATGAAAAAACAATGAGTGTCCGTTAAAAATCATAATATGTCTATTAAGATTTTTAATATAGTTATTCAATTTAAGAACCGCTGTTTTTAAACAATTATGTAAAATTATAAAAAAGCGACTTAGAAACATTTGTTATTAAGTGTTAAATAAATCGGATCAAAAAAATATAATTAATAATGTATTGAATATGCTGCTCTCAGCGTATCCATACTATGCAAACTGCATGGTCGGCCATTTTACTAACTCTAGTTGCTGTCTGTTCTGCGGCCCGATCCGGGCCGCCCAGTATCTGTGCGGCGGCCACAATCGGGCCGCAAATATACCTGTTGCTAGTTTTCTTTAGATAAATGAGGACTTCACTAAAGATTCATCTATGTAGCAAGCTGTTATAAATCTTAATAACATTGTCAACCGATACAGAAGTTTACGCAACGCATTTAATAGACAAAAAGATTTGGAACAGACAAAACAATTTTGAATGAATGATACGGCATAGGTTAGGCTGCTATTTTGATTAGTGTTTCTGTTGGATAAACATAACCTACACATATACTATGGATGAAATATGTATGAGTCTTACATTTTAATATGCAGAAGGCTCCAAATAAATACACAACTTCCTTGTACTATTAAAAATACAGTTAAAACGCCAAAACATCCACCTGTTGCAACGCTTGTAAGAACACTGGCGATTTCGCGGGTTTTTTACTTAGGGACACTGGTCAAGGTCAAGCTTACTGTCTGTCCTATTTCACTGGCAATACACGTCAATGAGTGTAAAAGAGTTAGATGCACGTTTGTCTGCTTTATTACATAAATTCGTAACGTCGCCAACGAAGTTAACATCGGGCTTCACCACAGAAGCTGGCGGTGGGCAAAATGTTAAAATCGGGCCTAGTCACTGACGAGGGGATAATTTATTCTGATTTTTTTTATTATTGTGTTAGCTTGAATAATTACAGGGTGTGGATTTTTAAGTGAATTTTTAAAGTGACCATAATTTTTAAAGAACATGAGTTGGATTTTTTTTTGTATTTTTATGATAACTGTTATGACTTGGTCTATCATCCGTTTACGGCTTGACGTCGAATTCTGGGACACCCTGTATATGTACCCACTTTGTACCTGAAAAACTCAAATCGAACTCCAGTCGCATTATAACCTGCCTTCAGGTATGATATAGTACATTATTGTCGAGGCTCGGAAGTAGCTACTTGCAGGCTGAGGATTCGTTTTAAACGGACGACCTTGGGAGTCCGTTTAATTGAATCCGAAGCCAGCAAGTAGCCTTCCAGCCGAGTCATATATAGTGCTTTTCTCAAAAATGGTGCAAGAAATATAAATATCATAGAAATATTTTACAAAAGCAACGTTCTTACATATATATTTTGACAGAAAAAAGCCCTTGCCGCCTTTTTATTTTTTTTAATAAAAAAATAGAAGTGTATTTTTCTGCCAAAAATACGCCAACCTATTTGAGACATCTAAATAGTCGCGGTACTAATCATCTGTTTGGCTGTTTAATGGGCCTGTGCCTTCATTTGATATGGTCATTTCAACTTTTAAAAAGTTTGGAACTCGACAAATAATGGAATTTGTATGCAACATTGCAGTCCCAAAATCGAGACTGCAATGTTTTTAAGTTTTTAATTTTTGACTGACCATAAACTACGCGCTTCGCGACCTATTTTTTAGACGGCAAAGTCGACTTTGCCGTCCATTTTTGAGAAAATACTATTACTTATTCTGTGCTTCAGGCACAGAATAAATAATAGTACTAGGTACAGAAGACTCACTCTCTAACAAAACGCGTCTGTTACGATCAACACAGATATGGCCGCTATAGTTCGTTTTTTTAGCATTAGAAAGAACTTCGCAGAAGTAAGCTTGTGGTTCCAAATCCGGCACTTTTAGCGGTAATAATTTGAAGTCAATTATATGTATTGACCATGCTACATTAGATAATTCAATAATTATTAACAATTAAAGAGCCTGATAAAAACTGTACGCTTACTTCTGTGGAGTTCTTTCTAATGCTAAAAAAAACGAACTATAGGTGGCGACAGCGCCACGCGCGGCTTATGGCAAACCCCAAAATTGGGGCCGAACGGATGCACTTTTAGCTACCTGTAGCAAAGCGACGAAATCGCGGAGTGAGTCACGCCTGCTTCAGGAAACGCGGCAGTATAAAGAACCTTTCGTTAGCAAACGAACGCTATATAAAGAACCTTTTAAAACAACATGTGGAGTGACAGCTGACGTGCTTCCGCCGGAACAGGATGTGCTACTAATGGTTCTCGACAGGGAATCGGGAGACAACATGTTTTGGCGATTTAATGTCGATCGATCCTGCGCAAATGGTGTAAGTAGTCTTTGGATGTTATAGGTCTGACTCGTCTGATTTTCACTATTTTTACAATTTTTTTTTCTTTTTCGACGGTTTGTCACTTTCACACTGCTGCTTACCAAGCCGGTGCAAAAATAGCTTGTACCGACTACTTGGTCAAGCAAATCTTGTCAGTAAAAAAAGGCAGCAAATTTAAAAAATGTAGGCGCGAAGGGTTATCGTCTCATAGAAAATTAGAATTTCGCGCCTTTTTCTACTGACAAGATTTGCTTGACCGTCTATAACGGGTATGGCCTGTAATATGAACAAAAAATTAAACTGTAGGCTGTACTCATACTGACCAACTTTTATTCAGCGACTTTGAAAAATAACTTGTGGTTTGATTTTTAATACACTTTAAAGTTTATTCTAAGACGCAATGTATTGCGAATTTTGTTATGTTTAAAGGCGTGACAAGCAACGTCAATCACAATGATATGGCGTGGCGATGGCGTCCATTGAAGATAATATTTATTTTGCATGAAAAATAGCGAGTCTAAATACTTCATAATTTTTAAAAGTTGTTGATTAAAAGTGTCACCGTTTGAGGAGTACAATCTATGTTTTAATTATATGCTCGTGTTACAGGTCTCACCCGGTATAAGTTTGTTTTTCAACAATTAATTAGCATCAACTCACCGTTTTAAACCCCCGATACATGACACGTATCTCCTGCTTGGAGAACTTGGTCTGCCGACACAACTCCTCAAGCGCCACGGGTATCGGCTTCGGCGTCCGCGTCGGCTCCAACTCGTACGCATGCTCCTCCACGGGAGACTCGGGAGGCGTCGCCATTTTGGATTTCAATTAATCGCACATAAAACTTTTAGAAGCGGAAAAGTCTTGGCTTGACTTAAGGACTTTTTTGAAGTATTTTTTTAATAAATAGCGCTTGATACAATGGTAAATATAAGCGGAAAATACACACTGAAATTGTGTGATAAAAATGTGTATGTATTTAAAAATCTCATAAAATAAGCTCAACAAGGACAATAGTTTCTATTGGCTGGTTTTAATGTAAATTTAAAACATTTTGAGAGTAAAGTGAGAATAGAGCGAGGTACCGTGGTAACGCGTTAGGTATTTTATACGGTAAAGTCTAAATACATTTTGGCGATGAATTGACAGTTTTGAGGTTACGCTGGATGGTTGCAGGGCAGGAACGTTCTGAAACAAGTGAAGGTTTAATTAAATAAGTTTTTAGCAAAAATTTCATTTTTGGTACAAGCTTTTATCGCTGACTGTACTTTTCTTACGCCAGACAACGAATACTCATCGAGACAATTCTAAAAACCCCTAACACAATTAGGTTGCGTTGTTTCATCACAGAGTTCCTATGGCCACCTCCTGTCTCCATCATCAGATCAGTTCGATGGCACCATAATATTGCATTGTCATCCGATTTATACATGCATGCAAAATTTCAGCTCAACCGGACACCGGGAAGTGGATCAAATTTAACATGCAAGATTTGATTACAGATAGACAACGGTCAGGTGAAACTAAATAAAAGCTTGTAATAAATATAATCTTGCAAACTTTAGGTAAGGTAAACATACTGGTGCTCGACGCGGTCCCAGTACATGTCATCTTGAAACTTAAGTCACTGTGAATAGAGGTGACAGCAAGGTGTCATCTATTGGGCGTTAGCATGTCGAGCACTATTGTAGTACGTTAATTACATTTTGGTAGAGAATGCCTTCTGGCATTAAGTTCGCCTTTTGTACAATTTTTTACTGTGCAATAAAGTTTAAATAAATAAATAAGTTTAAATAAATTTTGCACCTTTTTCTGCTGTCAGAGTTGCTTACCAAGGCAACCCAGAGCAAGCAAAGCCAAGCCAAGCCACTCTCTCTCTCGCTCTGCTCTGGCAAGCCAGAGTATACGTATATAAATGTAGCTTTCTATCACAGAAGAGTCTTTAGGCCGGAGCCCCACTGCTGCGCACGCTACATCCACGGCCCACGTTTTAATACAAACCGTGGGCAAGCCCACGAAATTTTGTATGGGAACGTGGGTCGTGTACATAGCGTGCGCAGCAGTGGAGCTCCGGCCTTATGCTTCATGACCATTCTATCCGAATTTCTGGTGGAATATCAGTTAAAAATGTCCTTATTGCACTTGAAGCATAAGGATCCTTCTGTGATGGAAAGCCAAATTTTTTTTAAATATGTGTATCAAATTCCATAGTCTGGCACAACCAATTTTTCTATGGGAAATGGAAACAAGTGCCTAGGTATTTTTTTCAAATCTACTGACAAGGTTTGTCAGACTAGAATCCTAATCTAACATCCACACATTGCATATTCATTATTAAAAGATGTATATTTCAACCATCACCAACTCTGCGGTGTAACAAATAGCTACCAAAACTAATTTAATTGAAAACTATTACGATTTCTTGCGGAATTTGGCCGGACGCCATTTTTGCCCGCCCGCTAAAAGTTGTGAGTTATGGTTATGACGGGGTTGCCATTGTGAAAAACTTTCATTATTAAACACATGATTTTTTTTAGTCAGTAGGTATTGATAGAGTCAGACCAAGAATAGTCTGCAGCGGATTTGATAGCCCACACGCAGTGAAAGTGTTATTTTAAACGTCAAACTTCAATCAAATTCTGACGTATCATCATCGTCATCTCAGCCTATATACGTCCCACTGCTGGGCACTGGCCTCCTCTCATGCACGAGAGGGCTTGGGCTATAGTCCCCACGCTAGCCCAATGCGGATTGGGGACTTCACATACACCTTTGAATTTCTTCGCAGATGTATACAGGTTTTCTCTCTGACGTATAAATAACATTTACTCTGCGTGAGCTATCAAAATTGCTGCAGACTTTTCTAGGTCTGACTCTAGCTTGATTTAAAAATCCTTTCTCAGGAAAATATTTCTAGATTCGTGTCTAAATACCTATGTATAGATAGACAGTTACACCATTTCAAGCTGCAGGCCAAAAATTTGGCTTCATTCGCTTTACTCATTCATTTATTAGCTTATACACGGTGTAACATGAGGAAACCGAATAATTTTAACCACGCATTTCTGAGGTCAAAAGAAGGAAAAAATGTAATATGAGTTTAGATCAATTTCGCAAAAAAAAACTTTCTTTTTTGTTTTGTTTTTTCAATTTTTTGAATGTATTTGTACATAAAAAAATAAATGTTATTGGTAAACTTGTTACTTAAAATAGATTTTTACATTTTTTATTCCTAAAACCTTTTTTTTGCAAAGTGTTACTTGTCACTTTTTGACATCTATCAATAAGGATATTTAGACTACGTCCCATAGCAGCAACATTACCATCAAAAACGCCTTTTACATTATGTAACAACAAAAACTTGTTTATTTTTAAATTATTTTTATCTCTGAAACTAGGCGCTTTTAAAAAAAAGTTTATAGGACATTTTTGTCTCTAAATATGATCAGGAATACGCTGTTAAAATTATTCGGTTTACTCATGTTACACCGTGTATACGAGGTTGCTTTTCATATAGTGCATGAGGAAAAATGGGCCGTGTAGTTTTCAGGAAGGTCCTATCTTAAAGAAAATTTGTATTCATTGTTAGATAGAGCTAAGAAAAGTAATGATAAAAATTTACATATGTAGATATGTTTACAGTTTTTGAGTTTATAGGCACTTTTGGTATATAAGCACAATATACATTCGAGTCAATGGTAGAATAAGAAGAATGCTAAAATATAGGCTAATAATTTAGCAGGTTAATATACTGACACAGGCGAGAGATCCATCCTATGAGGTTAGTAGTGGCATTACCTACATCTAATGAATGTGCGACACTTCATGTTTTTCGTCACGTTTCATCCACTTGTTTTCACATTTCCTCAATGCTACAGGCGTAACAAAAGGGCAGCCTCTATTGTTTTCGAGGAGAAAAGCAAATTGTGTTGCCAGACGAAAAAAAGGCATTTTTTCGCTGTAAAACGCTATAATATCACGATAAGAATCAAACCGTTTCTCGTCACAAAGTTATTTAGTCACGGACGAACATAAATACACGTATAACTTTATATAACTTAATTGTTGTTTAACGTATTCATGACACGAAGGGTGAAAGCTGGTTGGGGAAATAGTTTTGACGTTTGCGTTTAGTTTTCGAGCATTGATTTAACGAGGTTCATTTTTAGGGTTCCGTACCCAAAGGGTAAAACGGGACCCTATTACTAAGACTCTGCTGTCCGTCCGTCCATCCGTCCATCCGTCCATCCGTCCGTCCGTCCGTCCGTCCGTCTGTCACCAGGCTGTATCACACGAACCGTGATAGCTAGACAGTTGAAATTTTCACAAATGATGTATTTCTGTTGCCGCTAAACAAACGTGATTTTTGACCAATGTTAAGCAACGTCGGGAGTGGTCAGTACTTGGATGGGTGACCGTTTTTTTTGTTTTTTTTTTGCATTATGGTACGGAACCCTTCGTGCGCGAGTCCGACTCGCACTTGCCCGGTTTTTGTTTTAAATGTTTTAATCGTAGGTATGTTTGTTTTATTTAGCTGTAAGTCACTTAAGAGGGGGCGTAAAGCCAGGAAATTAGAAAGGAACAAAAATATATGCGCGTATGGCGAAACTTGCGACGAAAGATATCGCGGGTTTTGACATTTTTAGTCAATAGTCAATATCTCTGAAAGTATACTTTTGTTTAAAATGTCGCTAGTCAAATGCCTCGGCTATTTATATCATTAGCTATTTAATTGCTATCGTATGTAGTCTTATTTTCTTGAAAAATAATGAACGGTGAATTAGTTTTAAGGATGACTCACGCTAGACCGGGCCGGGGCAGGGCCGGAGCTTCCGGCGCTTCGTTTTCTATTGAAATCGCCACGTAATCACCGATCAGTCGTCATAAAAAATGACATGTCCGACGCATCGGCCCGGTCTAACGTGAGTGATCCTTTATTTTAGTTTAATCAGTTTTTTTCCAAAAATATTCAAATTGATTAACTATTATTTCTTGACCGAGTAACAGAAATAACACTTAAAACCGGGCAAGTGCGAGTCGGACTCGCGCACGAAGGGTTCCGTACCATAATGCAAAAAAAAAAACAAAAAAAAACGGTCACCCATCCAAGTACTGACCCCTCCCGACGTTGCTTAACTTTGGTCAAAAATCACGTTTGTTGTATGGGAGCCCCATTTAAATCTTTATTTTATTCTGTTTTTAGTATTTGTTGTTATAGCGGCAACAGAAATACATCATCTGTGAAAATTTCAACTGTCTAGCTATCACGGTTCGTGAGATACAGCCTGGTGACGGACGGACGGACGGACGGACGGACGGACAGCGAAGTCTTAGTAATAGGGTCCCGTTTTACCCTTTGGGTACGGAACCCTAAAAATCCATTCCACCAAATCTTCTAATTTGTTTTTCATGCCATCCCCAGGGCAGGCGCCATTTTGCGCTCGCCATTAAACTTCATTTTATCTGTGGTTAAAAAACATTACGACTTTTTCGGTTACGATTTAGATATGATTTATGGTTTGTTTGGCGCCAACGCGGGTTTTTTGGCATTTTATAAGCGGAAAGATATTTTTAAAGTATTTTTTAAGTAAAGTTCCTTGCTCTTCCTTTTTAGTCGACTGGGAATCCTTATACTTTCACCATGTCCGTCTGTCTGTCTATCCGTCCGAAGCTTTACTTAATTATTGTACTATATATAATTTATATAAATCAGTTAAATTGTAGGTACTTTTGGGCAAAGAAACCATAAAAACCGTAGGTGATAGATTATATTTTTTTTTATTTATTATATGCGTACCACTTTGTATTATACGCATATAAAGATAAAACTAAAAAAAATATAAATAAAAGGGCCATGTGGAATAGGATGTTGTAAGAAAGTTGTTCGTCTTGAATAATTACTAGTCTCTGGCTATTCCAAACAAAATACAATCTAAAATGTCGTCCCTAAAGTACAATACGATGTTGCAAAATAAATAAACACATTTCTCGCTATTTTATTTACAAAAGACGACACGAGCGACATAAACTGTCCCTTGCCAACAAATTTATACGGTTTAAACTTAAATAAAGCCGGAAACGGATAAGGAGCGCGAACACGCGATCGTTAGGCCTCGTTTCCATGGGCATTTTTACAAGCTTTTATTTAAGGTGGTTCGCTTTCCATACAAAAACCAATTGCGTTATATTAAGTAATTACACACTATTACTACATAAATATGTGGGCATCTATCTACTTTCGAATGTTTATTTGCGCTAAATTGAGAGTAAAACTTTGTTTTATACAGAAATAACGGAAAAAACGTTATTTTGGTATTGCAATGATAAAAAATAAAAGTTTTTTTGCAAGCTATATAGGCTCACTTTTCATTGGGATTACATCTAAATTGTACATATGTGAACATCATAAGTTTCAAAACGTTATTCTTGACTTCCTGAACTCATAAAATCTTTCACAACTCATAAAAGTTAACGACATTACCTCGTTACATTTTTATAGCAATAATCTTATATTTACATCTTATTAACAATGTAGCTTGTATGCAAGTATGCTAAGTTTACATCGTAAAACATGCGAGTTGTGAGAAATTTCATGAATTTTCAGTTTATGAACTAATATGAATGTAAAGACTGTATTAAAAACGGTTATTAAAAATTATGTTTACAGTTTTATGAAATGGTGCTTTGATGTTTGTTATAAATAAAACATAAACGTTATATTTATCTTAGTTATTACTGTTTCTAAACTTGCCTGGCTTATGCCGGCTACACACGTTAACGATAAACGATTAAACGGTGCAGTCCGATTTGCGCAGTTTTATCTACCGTGTGTATGACAAATCGTTGTCGATTATCGTAACGATTTGTCATACACACGGTAGATAATAATAAACAATATTTATTTGGTAGCATACAATGTTTAGGTAATGGGCTAGTATCTCTTTTTAAGTATTGTAAATACTTGTATTAAGAGAATACCGCTCTTCCACTATAGGTAATTTACAGTTTCTTTTAATGCTATTATCATTAGTTAGGTTAGGGTAGAAATTTACAATTACTATTACAATTTAACATTAAACTTAAAATTACAATATCATGCAATATAAATATTAGACTAAAAACTAATGTTAGAAGAAAATTTTATACAAGCAATACCAGTTTATTTTCTGAACAGTAGTCCAGCGACTAGTGTACGAAATAGGTAGGTAACAATAATGATAAAACAATTTGATATAATTAAATTATTAATTAATATGAGAATAAGTATGTGCACGCGCACTCGGACGTGTGTGTGTGTGTGTGTGTGTGTAGCCGGGGTTATACTATACATAATTATTAACATCTGGGAGACCAAGCTTTGTCCGGATAACATATAAAAAAACTCAAAAATGGGCGTTTTCCCACAGATAAGACCTAGTTAGATCGACCCCGAAAACACTCATATAGCAAATTTCATCGAAATCGTTAGAGCTGTTTCCGAGATCGCCGAAATATACAGGGTGTTGGTACATCGTTTGCCAAATTAAAACGGCAGATAGCTTGAATCATTTGCTATCTTCTCATGCCTAGAAAAACAAAATTGGCCATGGTTTTTTTTACTACTACGCAAGTAAAAATTATAATTTTCGAAAAACTGTCATAGAGTGAAAATTTTTTTTTGCACCGAATTAAAAATTTCTAGGGTCGAGAAGATAGCAAATGACTCAACCTATCTGCCGTTTTAATTTGGCAAACGATGTACCAAACACCCTGTATATATAACTAAACAAGAATAGCTCTTGAAATGTAGGTATTACATACAGGGTGAAATTTTAACCACCAGCCATACTCTGCGTAGTGATTTTATAGGTCATACTGAACAATTTTTATTAAGGAACCAATGCCGAAATAGCGAAAAAAATTTTGCCGTCCCATAGAAATCAGCGTCATCACATCAGCCGGAATGTGTGAATCAGATTTTTTTTTTCGGAACTATTAAAAATCATACTTTTTATTTATTAAATCAACAAAACCTCACTACTTTACACGTATATAAATGTAACTCCAATAAAATATATACGTAGGAAGTAATAAACAGTATAAACACAGATGTTTCTGGCACTCAGCGTTATTTTTAAAACCATAGACACAGCATTATCTTTTATGCCTACTTGAGATCGTTTCCGCATTTTTGGCGCCAAGCACGTCAAGTGCAGGAAATCAGCTGTCAAATTCTACTTTTTTATTGTAAAACAGAATAGAATTACTAATTAATCAATTTATTATAACAAAAGGTTAATGGTATATAAATAATCATACAAAAGTAACTTAAATACATCTAATTATTAAAATATTTTAAACTAAAAAACCTCCGCGGGCTGTACCGGGTGCAAAGGTGCCCATGATACTTGCCACGTTACCACCGCGCGACCCGCGCGAGCATCAGAGGACCTCTCCCTGATTCTATCTCCCACCTCAAATTGGATAAGTTATTTACGATATAAGTGCGGAAAGCTCGTGTCGATTTAAAACACTCCCTTCGTACGTGTTTTAATTTATCGCCACTCGTTTCGAATTACCTATTCGCACGTGTATCGTACAACGTTTTACAGTACATATGGCCCTTTAAACTTTTGACATACGCACGAAAAGTGCTATTTTTTCACTAGTGCGTGCGGGAAAATAGGACCATATATATATATACTGTAAATGTATTCTACAGTACATATGGTCCTATTTTCCCTCCCTTCGACCGTGTTTTAATTTATCGCCACTCGTTTCGAATTTCCTCTTTTCCGCACTT
This sequence comes from Cydia fagiglandana, assembly GCF_963556715.1. Classification (NCBI taxonomy): domain Eukaryota; kingdom Metazoa; phylum Arthropoda; class Insecta; order Lepidoptera; family Tortricidae; genus Cydia; species Cydia fagiglandana. Next base: position 5,473,351 of record NC_085955.1, read on the forward strand.
GTATCGTAAATAGGTAACTATTTTGTTACCTAGTTATTTCTAATGGAACACCAATATCTAATGATTAATTTACTACCTAATTTTTATAATGTAGGTATGTAATTCTTTTCTGCAACTCAGTTCGAGATACATACGTATCTAAATCTCATGTCACTATACAGTATGTGTCTGACCACCAAAATGCCAGGTTAAAAAAGGTGAACAAATTTTAAAATTACGGACAGACACATAGTTTTTACCACACGATTTTTTTTAGCTGTCCAAAAGCTAATTTACAAAAATAATGGCGCCTTATTCTTTGGGAAACAATCGGTAGCAGTAGAAGAGTCGTGATTACATGCATAGATTCGATTTCAACCCACTCTTTTGCGGTTCGGCGTTAGGTCTTATGCGAGGCCTTCTGCCTTACGGCAAAGTTGATCTTCTGTCTTAATTACACTTGGGCGTGGATCCAAATCCAAGCTTTCCTCTTTCGCAGCTGGGCCTACTGCCTTTCTCACACTTCGCCAATTCCAAGCGAAAAATCGGCATTTCGGGGTTGGTGCCATAATAAAAGTAGCACAGTTTAGCGAGTAGAATCGAGCCCTGGATTTAAAGCCCGATGGTCAGTAACACCCTGTAGTTTACGTATTTGAGCTGAACCTAAATAAAATATATAAATATAAATAAGGACATTTTTTACACAAATTGACTAAGCCCCTGACTAAGCCCCACGGTAAGCTCAAGAAGGCTTGTGTTGTGGGTACTCAGACACCGATATATATAATATATAAATACTTAAATACATAGACACAAACAATAACTCAGGAACAAATGTCTGTATCACCATTCAAATAAATGCCCTTACCAGGATTCGAACCCGGGACCTCCTGCTTCGTAGGCAGGGTCTCTAGTAGAGACTCTCTACCGACTAGGCTAGAAGGCCGAAATGGTTGATAAATATAGCGTACTACAAATAGTACCCACAAATTCAACTGACCTACTATCTAAAACTGACGGCTCAGCGGCTGCGCTTCATTTGGCTTCATTGACCGAGCGTTAGCAAGTCTCCGGTTCACAAATGCTTTCGTATGTCCGGAGATTCCCCTCTGCAGCAGGTCGCATTTCTCAAGGTTCGATTATTATGTCAGCTCCACACTCGTGCCCGAAGACGCGATTCGTACACGAGTGTGGAACGGGTTATGAAATATTTTCTGTCGGTTCGTTTATTAGAAAATGTAAAAAATTAGAGAAAATTGCATAAAAGACTAAGCGCTAGTAGGGTCTATGGCACTTAAGACTATATTGTGAGTCGCTGTAATAATTAATCAAAGAAGTATTTTTTTAATCATTTAAGCTTATAGCGAGGTCTTCAGCTCACAGAGCCACAATACCGGGTGTGGAATGTTGTTGTGTTGGATGTTTAATTATTTGCTCGTGTTACAGGCCATACCCGGTATACAGGGTGTTTGGTATATCGTTTGCCAAATTAAAACTGCAGATAGGTTGAGTCATTTGCTATCTTCTCATGCCTAGAAAAACAAAATTGGCCATGGTTTTTTTTATTACTGCGCAAGTAAAAATTTGAATTTTACGAAAAACTGGCATAGAAGTGAAAAAAAAATGTGCGCCAAATTAAAAATTTCTAGGCTTGAGAAGGTAGCAAATGACTCAACCTATCTGCAGTTTTAATTTGGCAAACGATGTACCAAATACCCTGTAGTAATAGAGACGTTATTTTTTAAATGGAGTAACGATATTTATAAGTATGTACCTACATATATGCATAATATATGGTCTGAATCTTGAAATTACTTCTTTAACATGGACCTACATTCTACAATAGGCATAGAAAGTAAAAGTACTACTTTCCGCACATGTGCAAATAAGTAAGTGTTCACTACGATTTGCGCAACTTGCGAGAGATATTCTTCGGAAAGTCAATGCGGATCTCGTGTTGTAAAGTATTATTTGAAGTTGCTTATTTTCCGCACTTGTATGACAAATAACTACCTATTTAATCCATACTAATATTATATATATATATATATATATATATATATAAATATTATAAATGCGAAAGTGTGTCTGTCTGTCCGTCTGTCTGTCTGTCTGTCTGTCTGTCTGTTACCTCTTCACGCTTAAACCGCTGAACCGATTTAGCTGAAATTAGGTATGAAGATAGTTTGAGTTCTGGGGAAGGACATAGGATACTTTTTATCACAGAACTCACCCTTTAAGGGGGTGAAAAGGGGGGTGTAAATTTGTATAGGCAATCGATAACCGCTGAACCGATTTAGTTGAAATTTGGTATGGAGATAGTTTGAATCCCGGGGAAGGACATAGGGTAGTTTTTATACCAAAAATCACCCTTTAAGGGGTTGATAAGGGGGGTAGAAGTATGTATGGGGAATCGTCAAAAAGCAGATTGGGTAAAAATAAGCTACCCAAATTACTACTAACTCCACGCAGACGAAGTCGCGGGCAAAAGCTAGTTGTTTAATAAATTCACGTGAGAATATATTACATGTTTAATACTTTAAACTTTAAGTCAGGTGTGCTAAAATAGAATAAAATGAATTATAACATCTCTACAGGTTTTCCCGTTGCCACTTGTTTGAAACTTTGCCAAGAATGCCACACTTGTGAAGTTAATTACTATGACAATCTAATTATGCACATATTATAAATGTCAACCATATAACCTACTACCCCACATTATGACTGTTATGCTGTACAGATGTATATAGTGCATAATTATTTTCCTTTATGTTTTCACGGATTCGTACGAACTTGTCTTGCTACTTCAGTCAGTCTCGGCAGGCGTGGCTCACTCCGCGATTTCGTCGCTTTGCTACAGGTAGCTAAAAGTACATCCGTTCCGCCCCAATTTTGGGGTTTGCCATAAGCCGCGCGTGTCGCTGTCGCCATTTAGCGGCCATATCTGTGCTGATCGTGATAGACGCGTTTTGTTAGAGAGTGAGTCTTCTGTACCTTGTACTATTATTTATTCTGTGGTCTCGGTACAATAAGTACTGAGGACTGAAGTACATAGCATGACAAATACGAACGTTTCCGAGAAAATACGATGGAAAACATTATGCACTACATAGGTAATTTTATCACAAGAAAGAGCGTATTCGCGTCGATCCTTAAAGAAAAGCAGCTGGTAGAATATCTATAGAATTACGATATTCAAATAAAGTGGAGTCCAGACGGGATGATCCGACTCCAGATGATGATATGATCAGAATATTTGAATGAAATTGGCGTCAATCTCCTATTTAATCACCAATTTTAGATTTATGTGGTGATATGTAAACCCTCTACATAAAAAATGCCCCCAATCGAAAATACTGCGTAACAAATTGTATTGTATTGGTGCGTCGACGTCAGAAGATTGCGTTAAAATAACGCCAGGGATAACCGCGAAAATCGAAGTTCGCAAATTGCGGGGATTTTTCTGTCACTCTAATTACGCCTTCATTGGAGTAAAAGAGAAAGATCCTCGCAATTTGCGAATTTCGGTTTTCGCGGTAGCCGCTCTGTATGGAATCACGAATGTAGTAAACTGCTGTTGGGTCTAATAGTACATTGCAAACGAGAGTAAGTTAAATCACGACGGCTTGCCGGAGCGATTTATAGACACGAGTTTGCAATATTATTACGCCCCGAGTTACACACAATGTTTTTCATCACACTTGCGACACAAAAATTAAGTATAAAGACAAAAAAACTGTTAATTATGGCACTAAAAACTTCATAACTCCCTAGGGAGATCGCTTTTTATATAACTCCCGCTAAACCTGCGTGCAATTCCACATTTACTCAGCGAGTGTGGTGAAAAAAATATTGTATAGAATCGCGAATAGGAAGAATTGCGTCTGTGTTATCGATCGCATAATCCGTTTTAAATGTATTAATTTTTTAACCCGTGCGAACTCTGGGCAGGTCGCTAGTCGTATTTAAGTACAACAACACACATTTTTTCTCTTTTTTAGTAAGGATGACGTCGCGGTCAAAAGATTATAATTAAATCGGAAACAAGACAATGCCACGGTGCATACGATCCGCACTGTAGAGAGTTCTATCTAGAAAGGTCGACCCCAAAATAAAATAGAACAAGGTCAGACACAAGAAATCTTATCATTGTGCAAAAACAAACTGATCTCGCGCCACAACTAATCTATATTTAGAGCCACTTGCACCATCCCACCCGGGGTTAACCGACTAAATCGTTAAGCCAGTGTCTAATTGTACTGGTAACCATGGTAACTCCAGATTTAACCGGCTATTCCCGGGTTAGTGAACGGTGCAAGTGGCCCTTAGTACGCATATAGGCCAGTCAAAGTAGATTTTTTCCAGGTATTAATTCCCAGCAAGCTGGAAATCATCTTAATACCTTCATTTGGTTCTAAATTAGCTTATTCCGAGTTTGCTCCATTCCAGGAGTTATAAAAATTTTGATCTTCTTCTTTTTTTTGGTTGTAGTTCAAAAAATGGTACGTCCGACGGAAAATTTGCCCTAATCATGATAAAAATTTACATCTGAGGATCCGAATGTCAAAGATTGTAAAAAATGTGTGATTGTATAATGTGTGATCCACAACAACCTTGCTGGTAGGATTTGGGCGGTAGGTGTCAGTTTCGACATAAACCAGTTGAGATTTTGGACAAAATCTGAATAAGTCTGACTCTAACATTGCCAGTTTCTCATTATTTACAGTTCTTAGTAAGTATGAATCTAGCTACGTCATTTTTTAATTTAATCAAGTTCTTAAAACATCAAATTCTTTATAATCCAAAATCTGTGTAATTGAGATTCCGATAAAATCAAATTCTGAGTACGTCAGATTACTATATCAGTTTTGTCTAATTGTGAGTACGACAGATTCTGGATGAATTGGGTTCCATATAGGTTGTATTGCTAGTAGGATAAATAATTTGTCAATCGATTTACGGGTAAGTAAAGTGAAAGTACAGTCAGTAAGAAAAAAATGTGTAGGTATATTGAAATATTGTTTAAATAAAAAAAATCAAACTCAACTAAATTACGCTTTTTCTATTTTTTTTTTCGAATTTTCTATTTTAAAAGTTAAAATATCTCACTAGGGTTATTCTTAATCACTAGTAGCAGTGGTTTAGAATATTTCAAAATCAACTCTATTAAAATCTGACCAAATGAGAAATCTCATTTTTTCGTATCAAACTTAATGGTCATCTGATTTGATACTATAATGACCGTAACCTGCTAAGAATCTGACCTACTCAGAAATTGAATTGAAAAAAAAGTGACTTAAACTTCATACGTTTTTTTCCGAAACCGTCTCATTCAGAAACCGAACTATAGGTAATCTGAAGTAACCAGAATCTAAATTATAGAGATTTTGTCCAAAATCTCAACTGGTTTCTGTCGAAACTGACACCTACCGCCCAAATCGCTGGTAGTTACATCGTGATTGACGGTGGGATCGAGTAGCTTTATCAATCCAAGGTAAATGTATCTCCCATCCACACCTCCTGGGATGGAGCAAACTCGGATTATACGAATTTAGGACCTAATGAAGGTATTAAAATGATTTCTAGCTTGCTGGGAATTAATTCCTCAAAACGCTTTTCTTAGGTTTAATTTGATTGGCCCTTCGAGCAACACGGAAGGGAGGCGTCATTCGCACTATTTCCCCTCTGCCGAGGTACAAGATTAGCGCGTCAAAATAATCTAGCGCGGGTAATAAAACTAGTTGCACTTGGATTTTTCACTAGACCGAGTCCAGACACGCGCGTGAACACTGCTGCACAAAAATGCCTATTTGCTCGGTTTTTTGTTATAAAAAGAGGTCGGAGACATCAAATTTACAAAAAGAAAGTGTTACATTTCACATGTAATTTTTTTTTTTACATATCATACGTTAAATTACATTGAAATACAATTATTATATTTTAGTCTCAAGTAATTGTTGGATTTATCGATTTTGCTCGCACAGTACAAATTGCGGATCGGTCGAGCGACAAATCCGACTTCTCATCTCTCAGAATACAATGACATACTTCAACGAAAATGTGTTAGTGTGCGTGTTGTGACACTAGTCACTCGTCCGTACACAAAAAGAGATCGAGGTTTGCAAGATTTGTCTTTGACGTGTGTTATTTTCTATGTATTTGTGTCGTCATTACAGATTGGATTTTGTATGTAATTGTGTGAGAAATGCGACTGTGTGCACCTTTCCCCCCGCGAAAAATGGCAGAAAGATTTGTACGGCGAGATATCGCTTGGGCCCCTCCCTCCCGACGTGTCGGAAGCCGGTGTTGCTCGAAGGATTGGCCCATGATTGGCCTGAATATAAAATCATAATTTATGAGTTCAATTTTCCTCTTCATTGCAAGAGCCATAATTTTCTACTTCGAACTATACCTAAGTGTATCCCATAAAAATGTTCACCGGAACAACACCACCCAATGCATACACGTGTTCTCGGAGTAAATATCTATGGAGCGGCCATTAACAGGCGTTCCCCTCTGCAAAAAGATCGCGGCCGCCGGTCAAGGAGGTTATATAAAACTAGTTGCCACACGTCATACGCCATTCAGCAAACGTCAGTCTAAGCGGAATGATAGGAGCCGAAAATGCCGAATTGCAGCGTTTTCTCGTGCAAAATGAGATCGGAAACGTCTAGTTTACAAAAAGAACATGTTTCTTATCATATGTAAGTACTATTACATCTAAATATTATCAAATAGTGCATTAACTGTCTTAATGTCTTAGAATTAAGTTAAAAACATAATTAACTAGTAATTCTGTATAATCACCTACTTTTCTTATGTATAATTAAAACAATAAAATAAAAAATTGTACTACTTATAAACCTAGGGAAGAGCGGTGTCTCCCAACACAAGCATAAGCTTACCGGGCGGCTCCATCCCCTGTATCACAAAAGATGTATATTATTATGAAATAAAGAATTTTGAATTTTTTGAATTTTGAATTAACTTTGCAAATAACTTAAAAACATTGTCAATCTGACAGTGATACCAGTTATATGATATTAGATCTAATTTAGGGTAATTCTAAAGAAGACTTTCTAAATATTAATTAGGTACGAGTAGAATTTCTAATAGGAAATATTATGCGAAACTCTGCGTAGGGGGCGCGACTATCACAATCCATCACAATCTGGGGGTCCGCCGCGGAACAAGAAAATTTAAATTTCGTTATCTAACCTCTCTATCACTATTGCATATTTGAGCGATAAAGAGAAAAGAGAAAATTTACTAGCTAGCTTAGTGCTACACTCTGGCGGCAGATCATTGCAGTTATATGCCCTATTTGCGTTGCTTTTTGTTATTATAATTTATGTAACACATTATTTTTATATAACACCTTAGTTTCATATCAACCTAATCTATTTAATCAAATAAATAGATCTATAATAATAAAGAAAAGGAGGACGGGGGATCAAAAAGTAGTCGAAAACATCTCGCGTGATTTGTGCACAACCCCTAAATAACGTAAAATTACCGATAGACTATTTTTTGAAAATTATTTTTTCTTTAGTTTCTACATATAGCTGGTCAAGCAGATCTTGTCAGTAGAAAAGGCGGCAAATTTGAAAAATGTATGCGGGAAGGGATATCGTCCCATAGAAATATCGAATTTCGCGCCTTTTTTACTGACAAGATTTGCTTGACCAGCTATATATTTTTATTTAACATGGCAAATATTTTATTTATTTAAGGTATTTACGGCTGTCACTTTCCATAAATAGGCACTTTTAATTTATTACTCTGGTATCACCGTACCAATATTAGTGATGGGACACCATAAGAACCAATATCGGTAAAATCGATATAAACAATGAATAATATACAGATGGTCATGATGCCTAGCGAACACCAGCCATATCGTACAAACCTCAAGGAGTGATATTCCTAGGCAGATGATGATCTGCCTAGTGACCACCAGCCATATCGTGCTAACTTCAAGGTGTGATATTCCTAAGCAGATCATGAAACGCCGGCATGTCATGATCTAACTAGTGACCACCTGCCATACTGTGCAAACTTCAACATTTAGGCATATCGAATAAGTAGGATGTCCTAAATTTTAGCAAATGATAACCATTGAAATGGCTTAACAGCCTACTTATAGTACGTGTTTGGGTAGCGTATGATTTTAGTACCTACCTAGTACCTACGCATTCTGCTCCAAATGCCACATAGAATGCAGCACTAGCAGTGGCAAAAAATGCAAAAGGCAGATTATTAAATGGCGGCGTTTCATGATATGCCTAGGAATATCTCGATATGCCCGATTTTACGATCTACCGCCGATATATATACTAACTATCCCCTACTCAATATCCCTTAAATGACATCCTATGGCCGCGTTCCATCTCTGTCATCAGATCTGCATGCTCGATAGTATATTGCATTGCTTTCAGAAGTAAACCAACATGTAAAATATTAACTAATGAACTGATAACAAAAAATCATTCTATATCAGCTTGCAAGATTCGCCCTAAACAAATTGACAAACTATTAGAAATAACATCTAAACAATACAACAATTGAAAGTTAGTAAAATGCTCGTACGAAGACTTGATATTGTATTATTATTATAATTGATAATAAGCAGAAATTAAAATTCATTGTCAATTTTATCGACAATATTATCGGCGCGTCCCTCGCACTATCTAGGTTTACTTAGAATTGACGTCATCTCGTTCACGGACAGGGTTGTCTGTGTTTGTTCTTGTACTTGTGTGAATATAGTTTTTGCTAGTGTTTGATAATTTTGTCGTGTGCGTGTGTAGCGACGCATGCTAAAAATGCATTAGTGTTAACATTATTTGTGTGCGTTACCTCGTCCCCGCGCCAAAAACGACAGAATTTTTCAGATAGAAATTAGTGCGCGTCTCTACTCCATAGATATTTACTCCGAGCACGTGTTATTTAAAATAATGACAGTGCAAGTGAGATTTGGGCAATAAATGGCATTCAGCCAACAGTTTTAAGAGACGATTCACGGGGTTCCGGTTGCGGTTTTAATGTTATTGAGATATTTATGAGCACGTTTATTTATGTTATAACTATCTGTTTCTTTGAGCTATAAATTAGTTTTGGAACGCTTGGAAAGTTTCGAGTACTCACTGTCATAGGTAGGTACATGTAGAAATACAAGGTCATCAAGGACGCAACTGTATGTTAATAAAACTGGCCAAGAGCATGTCGGGCCATGCTCAGTGTATTAGGGTTCCGTAGTTACCCTTCCGTCACAATAGGCTAAACTGGAGCTATAAGTATAGAAGATTGTTAACAAAGGGATGAAATGATGCTTGGTGCCTTTCACCCGAGTTAATCAATCTACTTCTAAGATAAGGCAAATTTGCATAATCAGTACTTATAATAAAGTAATAGACCATCATTATCACCATTTCATGATTTTTTCCTTAGAACTTACTTTCAATTGGAGACTGGCAGGACGGGTCACTCACGTGACCCCCCCCTGAATAAGTGAGTGACCCGTTCTTAATATATTTAATATGTCTTATAAATTTTATTGTTGTTTCTACAGAAGAGACCTTTTTCTAAAATGTGTTTGACCCAGCTCGTAACATTTTGTCTCAAAGTTATCCGTGTAAATTATGCAAAGTTTACCCAAATGTGGAATCTAAATTCCATGTTATCAAACCGCCTAAAATGTTGGCGGGACGCCACGAACTATGCAAATTATCACGATTCGTACGTACTGCCAACTTAACCGACTATCGGTGGGCCAGATTCCTTTGTAATGAGGTTTACGGATGGCCAATTTCAATTTGTCTTACATACTGACAATTTAAGAAAGGCGTACAGCCAGGTAATGCGCAGAAAACAAAAATATATGGCTCGTCTCGCGCCACGCGAGACTTGCGATAGGACATTTGGCCGTAGCGCGGTTTTTATGCTCACCCAACCTCCAACCACTAAGTCCAACGTGTAGAGAGGGTAGTGGTGATGGCTTATGGCGAGACGGGATGGCGATGGGATACCATCCTAAGCTAACTTGTATCATAGAGTCATTATAAACGGCATATTACCATAGAAAGTTGACACTAATGATGACATTGTCATTGCTAATGCCACGCAGAGTTAGGTTGGTCTGACTCTAGTTTCATATTTATCACTCTGTCTGTGTGTCTACCGAATGCCAATATAATTTTACTCAAAAATCTGAGGTACATATTTAGATTTGACAAATATACCTACTCAGCCAGACCCAAAGTTGATTTGGCAGAGTAGGTATGTCAGAAGAAAAAGGCGCGAAGTTCAAATTCTCTATGGGAGGACCACCCTTTGCGCCAATTTTTTAAAATGGCGGTAATATACTTGGTCAAGCAGATCTTGTCAGTAGGCAAAGGCGGCAAATTTGAAAAAAGTAGAAAATTTGAATTTCGCGCCTTTTTTTACTGACAAGATTTGCTTGGCCAGCTTGCCAAACTATAGCGATGCAAGTCTATGGTATTCTTTAGTCTGCTCAATATGCAACGTTTCATTCCACGCGTTGAAATCCAGAGTCAACATGTTTATTGTTTACCAACCGCTAAATCAAGACAACGATGAAATTTCAATTCGAATTTGGAACGCGCCGACAAAGTCGTTGATGACGTCAGCATCAGCATCTCTGGTAACAAGTATGGTGGAAGTACCTCTTGTTTTACGAGCAATTATAGTACATATTGCTATAGATTTAAACCATAGAATGGCTAACGCATTAAAAATAACGCATTTGGAATGAAGGTCCTACGATGCGTCTGAGTCTGAGGTGATAGGTATATTATGAATATTAAGGGTTATCCAGACGGGACTGACGAAATCAGTCGATTTGTTCAGGAAAATAATTGGTCAATCTCATCTAGCGTCCACACGTACACAAATTAAATCACCAATTTGCATTCTACTATGAAAATTGGCATTTTTGTGTCCGCACCTGCTGATGTGATCGGGGAATCAAATTGGTATTTGCGTCCGCACGGCCCTGTTCGATCGGAGAATTTCATCAGATTGGCGAAAAATTGTCTCGTCTGGATACAACTTTATGATGCTTTTAGGGCCCCCCCACATCTGGCGTCTTTCGAGCGTCGGCGTCTGTCGGCGTCGGTCCAGCGCTATGGAAAATGACGTCGCTGCGCAGTTGCGTCGACGCTGCGTCGACGTTGCGTCGACGTCGGCCATAGAATTGTAGACGCCGACGCTCGAAAGACGCCAGATGTGGGGGGGCCCTAAATTTAGACGTAGGTAGGTACTTGTATAAAATTGTAAAAAGCTTTGTCAATTTTCTTTACAGTGCATACGGTGCTACTTTACCTCCCTAGGGCGGGATTACAGACAATACGTGCTTATGTCAAACATTTAAAGGGCCATAAGTACTGTAAAACGTTGTACAATACAAGTGCGAAAAGGTAATTCGCAACTCGTGTCGTTTCAAAACACTCCCTTAGGTCGTATTTTAATTTATCGCCACTCGTGCGAATTTTCTACTTTTCGCACATGTATCGTAATGTACTATGAGGTATCATTAGTATAAATAAACCAAGAGGAGGAAAAGAAAATATGCCAGAGGAAGAGTTTAAAAAAAGCTCCGCTTATTCGAGTTCAACTTTTGTGCAAAAATTATTTTAAGAGCCCTTCAACGTGCACACTAGCGCCACAGCTAAATAATCGTGATTATTTAAATTTGAGGAAAGGTATTGAAAAAAGGGGGCCGCTACGTACTGTATTGTGTATTTAAGTACCTTTTGAATACATCAGACTAGTTTTTATGTTGCTGGATTCGTCAATCTATGCGTCCAAAGTTAAAACGGCCGTTTTTGTTTTGAGTTCTTAGATCGACGAAACCAGCAACATAAAAACTAGTTTGATGTATTCAAAAGGTACTTAAATGCACAATAGAGTACGTAGTGGCCCCCTTTTTTCAATATATTTAGTTAAATTTAAATAATCACGTTTATTTAGCTGTGGCGCTAGTGTGCACGTTGAAGGGCTCTTAAAAATTTAAGGCACCTACGTTAATTAGATCTACGAGTATGTTCGTGATTTTTTTCTATCGAGCGAAAGTAAAAAACGGGTCTCTAATCAAGCGGTGGCTGCGTGATGGGCCCATAACCTAATGAAACAAATATTCCTCTAGGACAAGTTTACGAGTAATGACGTCTGTCAAATAGGTATACATTTGAAAAACAGCCTGGTGACAGACAGAAAGACAGACAGATGTACAGTGGAATCTTAGTTATAGGACCCGTTTTTACCCTTTGGGTACGGAACCCTAAACAGCGCTACGATTTCTAAAACTCTGCTGACGAATCCACTGCAACTTAAGGCAAATGCCCATTAATTATATTTTTATCGACCGTCGACCACCTGTCTTTCTCGATGGGAACTAACCCCTGCACAGCGCATGAAAAATGCATTAACCTTCGTTGCATTGCATTGCACATTGGGAACTAAGTGTGCGTGTATATATATCTAAGTATATAGCGACCCGCCTAGCAATTAATGCACGCACGAGAACTTTCCAAAGTTGCGAAACTTTCCACATGAGAAATTCTCGGTAACTTCTGAGAATGTTCTCGAGAACGAGAATTTATTTATTTATCGTAGTTTATACCATGAATATTCACGATAGTTTAGGTGTAGTCCTTACCCCTAGAAAATTCCGACTTTTGGTCGTCCGCTTCCGGTCAGAAAAATGTATGACGGCCCGGCCAAACGGTCAGACTTAGGTGGGGGGTGCTCGACCAAATATCAAAGACCCTGGCAGTTTTTGACGCTGCCATTTTTTTTCAATATGGCCGACTTTTTTTTTAAACTTTTTGAATTTTGTCCTAGCGCGCTGAAATTTTGGTCACGGAATCTCGGGGTCCCCTAGATACCTATGATTAATTTTTTTTTGAAAAATGCTACAATTGCGGGAAAACTGGCCACTTTTATTTTGTATGGCAACTTTTAAACGGTGCGTGATAGGTGGGGGATGCTCGACCAAATGTCATAAAGGGCCCCGAGACAAAACAAACTGCATTAAAAAAAATCAAAATAGCCGACTTTTTTTTTTAATTTTTTCAAAATGGTCCGAGCGCGCTGAGATTTGGCATGGCGGGAGATAGAGGCCTCTAGATTCTAATGAAACAAAATAAACATTTTGGAAAAAAATTGTCGAAAGTCGAAATGTTCTCTGATATACAGTGAGAATTTAAGCAACTTATTGCTAAATTTATCACATCAACAAAATAGCTAACTGTAATAGACAATAATATATGCATAATAACATTTAGTTTTAAGTTATGCCTATTTAAACTTTATTTCAAGTATATTCTCTTGTTTAAACAATAATTTCCATGTTGCAGGAATGTTCTGAGAACATTCTCGAGAACGTTTCCGCTTTTTGGGAATGTTCTGCAATTTGTACATTGCTACCCGCCCCGACTTTGCATGATGGGTTACAGAAAACCTTAACAAAATATAATCTAAACCTTCCTCAAGAATCACTCTATTGATAGGTGAAAACCGCATGAAAATCCGTTCAATAGTTTTTAAGTTTATCGCGAACATACATGCACACAAACAGACAGACGCGGCAAGGATATTGTTTTATAAGATGTAGCGATTTAGTTGGAATCTATACTCTCCCTAATCGGTGCTGGATCCATTTTCTACCCATAGGTAAGGCGTTTATTGACCTGGTGGTCTAACATCGAGAGAGACCTTAAGAAAGCCCAATTGCCAAAACCCATTGACGTATAATATCTAAGGACGGGCTAACGGGGCAATAAAAATGGTACTAATTCCAGCAGTGTTACGAATTCCAGCCAATCGTGCAGTCTAACGCAACTAGTTAATTGCACCCATCGCGCGCGTAATGCGAACTCGTCAACCAATCGCGCGCGTGATGCGAACTCGTCAACCAATCGCGCGCGTAATGCGAACTCGTCAACCAATCGCGCGCGTAATGCGAACTCGTCAACCAATCGCGCGCGTGATGCGAACTCATCAACCAATCGCGTTGTAGTGTTTTCACACCGCTCTAGCCCCTGTCATGCCTCTTTATTATTGCCCGTAAAGAGCCACCAGGAGTGGTCATATCTCCATACAAACGTACTCGACTGTTTCCTCCGTGGGTTTTGAAGCTAGAGCAATGATTTTTTCAACACAGATTAATATTGTCAATATCTGTGTCGGACCGTTTAGCTTTTTTTGATATTTTTGTTTTTTAAGGCGCTAGAGCCCTTCAAAAATGGCCAAAATGGCCTCATTGTCTATGCCGCAATGAGAGGCGTAGTATTCAAAACTGATATCAATTAGCCAAAAAAGCAAAACGGTCGGACACAGATAATTTCATAATAATTTAGATTTCCAAATTTGGTTACGATTGGTTATTAAGTTTTAGAGGAGGAAACAGTCGAGTACGAAACCTCAATTTTTGAGATTTTTACGCAGGATTTTTCGCCTTGTCGTTATCGCACTAGTTTTAGGAGCCGCTTCCGTTAGCGAGACCGGTATATTTACCTAAAATATTTAAATCTCAGCTCCTGTTTCGTCTAAAGCCAGACCCTATCTATGTCAATGCCAAAATCGACAATCCGGGACCAACGGGCCTGGCGCAGAAGTGTGAGGCCCGACCCCAGATAAAGGGAGTGCAGCAGGGACGGACAAAGAAAAAGAAAAAGAAGAAGAGAATAATTTTAAGAGCGTTTCCATATTTTCCGATCCGATTTCAGATGTGCGTAGAACCGTGCAGTAGTGCAGTAGCTACCTGCTGTCAGGATTAGAGTTCAACCTTCATTATGCTGTCCCTACTGCCCTAATACTTAATTACCTAAACACTGCAAAATGCTAACCACCCCTGCGTGTGGCACGCACGGGACATTCTCTCGCACAAGGTCACTAAACAAGTGCGAGTCGGACTCGCGCACTAAGGGTTCCGTACCATAATGCAAAACAAAAACAAAAAAAAAACAAAAAAAAAAGCGGTCACCCAACAAGTACTGACCACTCCCGAAGTCCCGACGTTGCTTAACTTTGGTCAAAAATCACGTTTGTTGTATGGGAGCCCCATTTAAATCTTTATTTTATTCTGTTTTTAGTATTTGTTGTTATAGCGGCAACAGAAATACATCATCTGTGAAAATTTCAACTGTCTAGCTATAACGGTTCGTGAGATACAGCCTGGTGACAGACGGACGGACGGACGGACGGACAGCAAAGTCTTAGTAATAGGGTCCCGTTTTACCCTTTTGGTACGGAACCCTAAAAATGAACACATGGACGTATCGCGGCTCACATTTACACGCACGCAATGCTAATGCATAGATATAGATACAGTCACCTGCAATAATACAGGGTGATTCATGAGACGTGAGCAGGACTAATCCTGCACACTCAGTAACTGTATTTTTACAGTTTTGTGAGAGTAAATTGAATTCTCCACAATCATGGTTACCCTAATTAATAAACATAAAACCTTTTTAACCGTAATGACAGCATTTTGATTACGAAGAAAATAAACTGTCAAACTTGAGTGAAATACGAGTTTTCAAAAGTAACCAGACCGTGATGACAGTGATGACATTCAATTTGACACAGAATATCGGTAGTTTAGTATTCTAATTTTAGGGTGACAATGCATGACGTAAATAAATTAATAACTTTTTTTTTCAACACGGCTAGAAAAATAACGTTAGCTTCACTAATACTGGTACGAACGAAACAGTTGCTTATAATTTACGAAATGCGCTGTGTTGGTCCTGCTCACGTCTCCTGCATCACCCTGTATATTACTCTTCGAAGGCCGCAAAAATATCTGACACGACCTCATTTGTAGAGCCATAAGAGTATTATCACAGAATATTAATTTAAGTAATAGGTAGTATTATCGTATTATGCCAAAATAGTGTACCTAAATGAGATCGCACACTGGCGTCTCCCGAGCGCTGAGCGGCTACCGCGAAAACCGAAATTCGCAAATTGCGGGGATCTTTCTCTTTTACTCCAATGAAGGCGTAATAAGAGTGACAGAGAAAAATCCCCGCAATTGACGATTTTCGGTATTGGCGGTAGCCCTACTGGCATCTAAGTAGTCAGCTCTTGGTATGTTTGGACTGCGACAGAAATTGTGACACAATTGTGTTTTAAAGATATGAATATGAAACTCTCTACCTGGCAAAAATGGAACCGTGCTGCGCCCGCAGCTTTTACTCTATTTTTATAATGGTTAGATAAAAATCACTGTAGATGCTAAACCGGTGAGTAGCGATGACAGAATTATTTATTTGCGGGCGAGGGTCTCATAAGGGGGTTTGGACTATAATAGTACCTACACACGCTAGTCCAATGATCCCTTCAAATACGTTTGAAACCTTACAATTTACGAATCGTACGAATAAGGGTTATATTCGACCTAAACCCGTGCCCAGTGCGCGACCTAAACCGTTGGCGGGCAGCCAAGGGTAGCGATGTAACTGTTGACTGCGAGGATTAAATACGACCCCGCTGTAAAGACGGACTTACTGTCTTACAAGAAATTGTAGAATCGGATCTAGCAAGAGGACATACTTCAATAGACTTAAAATAATACACAAAACACGGTAAGGTGTATTCGGGTAATACCGAATGTCGGATAATTCCGAAATTCAGATGAAAATCACCCTTAATTCCATTATAATAAAAGTCTCTTTTCGGAATTATCCGACAGTTTTCGACATTCGGAATTACCCGAGTAAACCTTACCATCTTTAAACTCTACCCTAATATACGGTGTAGCCGTCAGCAGTTTCACATTTCAGCGCTGTCAAGGGTCTGTTTTAAATAAATAAAACATTAATTTTCTATCCGCAATCCACCTAAGTCCTTAACACACGAGGCAATCTACATATATAGCTATTAAAATAGTTAGTCTTAAAAAAAACAACGGGTTGCACTCCGGGAGTGCCGGCAGAAGTGAAAACTCAATGACATTGTAAGTTTTTCGATCAGGTCACGTGTCCGTCTTACGAATTTTCAATCTGTCGAATCTGTCGGTCACGTGACCTGTCGAGAGTTTAACATTTTTCCCCATCACAAAAGCACAGCGCCGCTAAAGAAGTTTTCACTTCAAAAAAGGTTTCTAATATATTTTACAGTAAGTCCTCCTCGCGTCGTGTTCTTCATTACTGAGGGTCGTGAAATCCCGGTGGAATCCGCTTCTCTTTGACTGACATTATAAATGCGAAAGTATGTCTGTCTGTCTGTTACCTGTTCACGCTTAAACCGCTGAACCGATTTAGTTGAAATTTTGTATTGAGATAGTTTGAGTCCCGAGGAAGGACGTAGGAGTTTTTATGCCGGAAATCATCCCTGAAGAGAGTGCTAAGGAGGGTGGAATTGAAAGAGTTAATGAATTGCCTAATGTTTGAAGTACGCAATGCGCGAATTGAATGATTGCTATTAGCATTATCCAGGAGCTATACCTACTTTAGCTGCTGTCACTAATTCCACGCAGACGAAGTGGCGGGCAAAAGCTAGTGCCCTAATAAAGCACACGTTACTTGACATCTTCTCGCAAAAAAGTGTAAAAAAAGTGCAAAAGTCGCGAAAGGCCGTGTAAGAACAACCGAAATGAATAGAAAATGAGCATCGGGAGGAAAGAAGAGCGCTTTTTAGCGAATAGAATTCCCATCCATGTTTTTATAACATGACAAAAATGTAAAACCTAACTTTATGACCGTCGACCGGTCTGGCCTAGCGGGTAGTGACCCTGCCTGCGAAGCGGTTCTGGGCTCGAATCCCGGTACTTAAGGGCATTTATTTGTGTGATGACGATATTTGTTCCTGAGTCATGGATGTTTTCTATGAATTTAAGTATTTGTATATTATATATATCGTTGTCTGAGTAGTACCTACCCACAACACAAGCCTTCTTGAGCTTACCGTGGGACTTAGTCAATTTGTGTAAAAATGTCCCTATAATATTTATTTATATATATATATATATATATATATATATATATATATATATGGTAAGCTTTCGGTAGCTGCTCTGGACCGGTGTTCCAAAAGGTCGCAGATTCGAATCTTGCCCGAAGTGATTTTCCTGACCTATATATCTGGCTAAAAATAGAGTAAATCTCAAACCAACATAACCTGACAATTTCCCATTGATGGATTCGGAAATAGGCCTGTCCCTGTCCCACAGATCACTTGCTCATTAGAGTCTGTCTGTGAAGTTAGTTGTGCCGTTCTTCAGAACTTTTTGCCTTTTTTATGGGAAATGTTCTCGATTCAGAATATTTCCCATAGGTAGTAAATTGAGAACGTTCTCGAGATCGGCACAACTATAATGTGATTTTTGAAAAATCTGACTATGTACCACAGAATCCACAGATCTACAATACAATGTACGACGTTGTACCATCGCCCACACTGCTAACTGTACATCGGTGGACCTTATGCTTTTTGTAATAAGGTCCACTGATGTACAGTTAGGAGTGTTGCTGTTTGTATGTCAAAAAGTCCAACCAAAATCGGAACTACGTTAAATATCATTGGAAGTATTGAATTCAGAATTCATGTGATTGTGTTAATTATTTGTTTTTTACCAGTATATATGGGGCGGTTGCGTATGTAGATATTCCAACCGTCACTCCTTTGATGTTTGACAGGCAATCTTGTACATTCTAGGTCTGCCTTAGCATTATATTTTAACTAGCTCCATAGGTACATAGACTTAGTTTTAGTAATAGGTTATAAAAGTACTGCTTCTTATGTATTTCCCTTGTTAAACTGTAATTTTGTGTAATTAGTTTAGTTTAATTTAATTGTATACCTAAGTACATTATGTTACATAGGGAAGAACGGTGTTACCCAATACGGGCATATTTTTGCTTTCAGGGTAGCTCAACCCCTTGCATCATATTTTATGTGTATTTTCTGAAATAAAGAATTTTGTATTTTTTGCATTTGTGATCCGGAGTCCATGGGAGATGGTCTACGCCTCGCATACATTAATTGCCGCCATCGCCGGCAGATTCGCGATTCCCGGCCCGGCTGGATTGCCAATAAACGTCGGATTGGTTCGAGGGCCTTTCACGATTCCTTATGAATATTCTGTAACTTTTAAAGTAATGGGTCAATAACTATTCAATTAAAAATTTAAGAAAACCCCATGGGTTATTCTCCGAGAATATGTTTGCGGTCGGTTGCGTCTAATTGCCACGACCTATAGTCTGTATCTTTAGGTATTTAAATAAAAGTAAACAAAATGTACCCTCAAATGGCTCCTTAAGCCAGTTGAGGGTAGATGAAAACATTACACGATCAAATAATGTAGGTTAAAGTCAGTGACTGATCCAGGCGGTTTTGTATTTGGTTAGTTAACCAATAAATGTTATAACTAGGTACCCGAAAATTTACAAATTGTTTACTTTTATTTAAATACCTGATGATACAGACTATAAATGCGTATGGGTCGCGGCAGTTAGACTTCAGACATATTTTTTGAAAATGACCCCCCTAGGGGCTATTCATAAATTACGTCATTTCAAATTAGGGGGGGGGTCTGGACATCGGATGATGGTAGCATGACAGGAGGAAACGGGGTCATTCGAAGCATGATTTTTGGATGATTTCAGGGGGGGGGGGGGTCAAAAATCGTCAAAAATCGATGACGTAATTTATGGACAGCCCCCTACGATGCCACAGACAGACAAATATTGGCGTCAAACACATGTAGCGTTGAGGGTTATAAATGAACCAATAATCGACACTTGTGAATGGAAACACATTGGTAGCGTTCAGTGTAAGATTAGTTTTATTTTATCGCGGGTGTACGTGACCTCCCGTTCGGGGGTCAAATTCGACACGTACAACTGTCAGATTTCGCATCCACGTCAAATCAACAGTTGATTTTATCGCATACTGAGTTATGATTCCATCAACGGTGGATAGTATCATTTGGTACAACCAATGGCCTATTTTATAAAGCTACAAGTTACAATTTACAAGCGGAAGTCTCGTTCTAACACATAGGGTTAGAAAGAGACTTCCGCTTGTAAATTGCAACTTGTAGCTTTATAAAATAGGCCACAAAACTCCACTCTAAACTAAGGATGGTTCGGTTTAGTTTGCTTGTCACCCTAACTGTGGATTGTTAATGTCAAATTTTGACATTGTACGTATTCGAGAACTTATGATTTTTCCCACATCAACGGGATATCAACACGATACGTCAAACGTCGCTTGTCGAATAGGGGTCCGGGCTACCTGAGGGACGTGCTGTCTCTCTGTCGCACTTGTAAATTCGTACTTGAGTGTGACAGCGAGGCAACACGTCGAACGTTCGCGGTAGGCCCTCTGGCAGGGCTGCCAATGTAAGAAATAATCCTGTATTTTGGGATAATGGCGGATTTTCATATAGCGTTTTTTTCGTCTGATTTTGATTAACTTTGGCAAGTTTATTAATCAAATGTCATGTGTGTGGTGGTTAAAGATATTTAGTTGTGCTATATAGAGCAGAAAAAAATCATTCTGGAAAAAAATGCAAAAATAATGACTAGGAATTCGTCAGCTTTCTTACATTAAGCCCCCTCCACCCTTATGCGCGAATCGCGGCGCCAGATCTGCGAAATAGACTCCACACTCGAGTTCGCGGCTTCGCGCCGTGATTGGCGCACGAGTGTGGAGTGGGTTTTACACAAGTAAAAACAAAAAAAAATGGACGAGGAACCAACAATGTTACAGACAGACAGTGAAGTCTTAGTAATAGGGTCCCGATTTTTCCCTTTGGGTACGGAACCCTGAAAAGAGTACAAATATTAACGACTTTCTAGAGCTAAGCCACGAAAAGTTTGCAGCGATTTTGATAGCCCTCCCAGTGTTATTTATACGTCACAATTTCATAGAAGATTGACGTTTAAAATAATACTTGCACTGCACTGCATATGCGTGGGCTATCAAATCCGCTGCAGACTTTTCTTGTTATGACGCTATGTGTACGAGCAGGTGCTGTTAACCAGGGATGTTGCGGATATTCGCATCCGCATCCGCGGAACATCCGCATCTGCATCCGCATCCGCATAAAATCGCTGCGGAGCATCCGCATGATGCGGATGTCGACCAAGTCGGTAACAAGAACGTATAGCGGCGGCGCCGGCGGCGTAAGTACTAGGTAATGTCGTCATTATATATAAACGAAATCGTCTACATCCCGAAAAGTCAGCCAAGTTACTGTTTATTAAATAGAACGCACAATTGTAATATTTGCTATGCTAAAAACGTAATATTTGACGTTTTTTAAGTACCAAATCTTGACATCCGCATCCGCGGATGTGAGGCTTTAAAATCCTCATCCGTATCCGCATCCGCGGATGTCAAAAAATCTGCATCCGCAACATCCCTGCTGTTAACCCTAGTTGCACGTAGCTACAGGCCGATTTATTTCGTATGCTGCAAATATTTGTTTCCCCCACTGGCGGGAGTTCGGGGCCAAAGCTCCTGCGAATCCCGGACTTAGCAGCAAATCCCGCGAATTGGAACTTATACCGCGGTTCACACCTGTGGGTATGGGTGGGTATACTTTTAAATGGGAATAAAATGTTTGCAATTTTTTAAATTTTAAATACAGAGTTGGCAGTTTTTCATAGAGTCAGACCAATAAAAATTTGCAGCGGATTTGATAGCCCACGCAGTCGATGTAGGTATTATTTTAAACGTCAAACTTCTATGAAATTATGATGTATAAATAAAATAACACTGGCACTGCGAGACCTATCAAAATCGCTGTAGACTTTTCGTGGCTTAACTCTGATTTTTTTTTCGCTGTTATTCAAACCAGCGAGCAGGGAAAATCATGCCTGAGAGCCTAGCCAAGATGCCAATAGTTTCCACCGTAGCGAACGAAATACTGTCTTTCTATCGCTTACATAAAGAGGGATAGAGACTCATTACCGTTTCGTTCGCTATGGTGTAAACTATTGGCATCTTGGCTAGGCTCTCAGGTCTGCTTTGCCCTGCTCACTGGTTCGGATAACATCGGGAAAAATATTATGAAAACGTTTGCAACTTATCTACCTACCTGAGAGGAAATCCGTTCTGCTTCTGCAATCATTTCAAGCCCGACGAGTTTAAACAACTTTTTGTTTCTGCATTTTGTATCTAATAATTATTAG
This sequence comes from Cydia fagiglandana, assembly GCF_963556715.1. Classification (NCBI taxonomy): domain Eukaryota; kingdom Metazoa; phylum Arthropoda; class Insecta; order Lepidoptera; family Tortricidae; genus Cydia; species Cydia fagiglandana. Next base: position 5,495,502 of record NC_085955.1, read on the forward strand.
AGGTCTTGTTATAATATTCAATCTGCCGACGTATTATGGATAGCTTTATCCATCTTTATCCACGTGATATAACAACTGTCACTTTTTAACACCATGGGATAGAAAGTGATGGACACCGTTTTATCACGCTGTCACGTAGACAAGAACGACCATCATATCCGCGAATCCTCCCTTCGGGCAATCTCGGTTCCATTCGGTCACAGAATGAGTAATAGTACTACCGTACAGAAAGGACACTTCCTACAAAACCGAAGTTTGACAGCGATTCAGGGTCGAATCATGATATCCCTTTCTAACTTATGGCACTGACCCTTTAGGATTTAGGGTTGTCAAAATTCAAGTCATTATCTTACCTGTAGTCGTGCACGCAAAGGGACGTCAAGTTGTGTCAACCCTAATAATGGATGGGAGAAATACTGAGCCGAACGGAGCCGAGTTTGCCCGAAGTCAGGAGTGTCTCCCCACTGCTGTCGGGACGCCATTGCGTAACTGGGAGTAAATAAACGTGACAGAGTAACAGCACGGCTATAGTCCGTCATATTATATGACGGACTATAGCCGTGCTATGACTCATATAACAGACAGACAGGCAGAGTTACTTTGGCATTTATACCCTACCCTATATTTATTGGGATCCTACCGACTGCGCCATGTAAAAGTATAGGGAACACTTCAATAGAAATATAGTCTGTCAAGCAAAGCAATCGAGGTTTGTAGCGCGTTTATGAATAAGCGGGTACATATACCGGATATTGCCTGTAGGTCAAGAAATGAATGCTCAAAAAACGTTGTAGAGGTAAATGCTAGGAACACAATTTTTGACTCCGTAACTTTGTTTGGACTAGTTAGGAGGTGAACATATCAAAAGTCCCCGGCTGTAGCCCCGCTGCTGGGGGGTAGAGGGGGGTAAGAAGGTCGAATTTTTCGGTTTTTCATTGATATCTTGGAAACTTTGCGTCTTAGCGACATGACTACTAAGACAAACCGAAAGCTGATAAAATTAGTTACAAGTTTTATCCTGTCAAGTTTTTCGATATCATGAATAGTTTTTGAGATACCCGCTCTTGAAAGTTTATTTAGGGATTTTAATTTTATCTTGATATCTACGTCAGTGAAGCTGTTAGGCCATATTTGGTATCATTTTCGTATAAATCGGGGGTGCTGAATTCATTTATGGTATCACATTGACACCATTTCAAATTTTATCACTTTGTCGGTTTGATTGATTTATATAGCCATTAATACCAAATTGTAGCTTTCTAGCATTAGCAGTCACGGAACAAAGCCTCGGACAGAGAGACAGACAGACATGGCGAAACTATAAGGGCTCCTCGTTGACTACTGAACCCTAAAAAACCGGTCAAGTGCGAGTCGGACTGGCGCACGAAGGATTCCGTACCATTACGCAAGAAACTGCAAAAAAATCACGTATGTTGCATAGGAGCCCCACTTAAATATTTATTATATTCTGTTTTCAATATTTGTAGTTACAGCGGCAATAGAAATACATCATCTGTGAAAATTTCAGCTGTCTAGCTATCACGGTTCATGAGATACAGCCTGTTGACAGACAGGCGGACAGATAAGACGGACGGACAGTAGTCTTAGTAATAGGGTCCCGTTTTTACCCTTTGGGTACGGAACCCTAATAAAACTGATTTGACTAGTCACAGTTTCAGTCATTTATAAGCAAGTCGGTCATCAATCATCATTCAGTTATTCAACCGTTCTGCGTCTGACGATTGGGCAGACCACCGGCAGACTATAGTTTGAAAATAGAATGCATTATTTTCAACAGCGATTCGAATTAGGAACGTATCAATGCCACTGGAGATATTTTTAACGGTCTTCAAAACAAGGAAGAGGAACTGAATTCGGTTGATTATTTTTTTATTTTAACGTGCGAATTCGGTTGGCTGTTAGGGTTAGGGTTATGTACACAAAGGGTCTAAATTTTTTTTCTTGTGTTATATAAATAATAAATAAATAATTTGATAGTGTCCCAGACAGAATATAGACTGAAGATCATGCCCATGCCTGAATTAATTCAGATTTATTGAACAGTAAATTCAACCATTAATTCCCCGGACACGTAAAAATGGTCCTCCTGAGAAATGCCCAATTAGGAACAGGAACGTAGGTATCAATGCCACTGGAGATATGTTTAACGGTCTTCAAATCAAGGAAGAAAACCGAATTTAGTTGATTTTTTTTATTAAAGTGCGAATTCGGTTGGCTGTTTTTAGGGTTCCGTACACAAAGGGGCTATTTTTTTTCCTATTTGTCCTATAACACGAAGCGAATATACCCTTAAACGGATCTCCACTATTTTTACAACATGTAAAATAAGCAATAGTTAAACTAGGTTACTAGACATACCTGTAGTTAAAATTTTACACTGAATGTTTCGCTAACGTTTTCATATTTATTACGCTACCTATTTATTACAAGCTTTTATTTAGTTTCACCTGACCGTTGTCTGTCTGTGTGCAATATTATGACAATGCAATATTATGGTGTCATCGAGCTGATCTGATGATGGAGACCGGAGGTGGCCATAGGAACTATGTGATAAAACATCGAAACCTAATTGTGTTTGGGGTTTTTAGAATTGTCTCGATGAGCATTAGTTGCATGTGGAAAGAAAAGTACAGTCAGCGATAAAAGCTTGTACTTACCAAAAATTAAAATTTTTGCCAAAAACTTATGTACCTATGTATGTCTTCACATAATGACAAAATAGTCACGTATAAAAATCCGTTACAGAAAAAACAATTAGCAAAATTTTACACAAATTTTAATAATAAAAAAACATTTGTTAATATTGTTTATGCATGCAAATAATTAAACAAAAACTTAACAAAATAAAATGCTTATTATATTTGTGAATAATAAAGCAAAAAAGCAAAATAAAGAGCAAAACAGAGTTAAAGCCGGAATAAAAAAAAATAGAAAAAAATAAGAAAAAAACATTGATAAATCTTAACCTAAAACAATACTTACAAATATCAAATCGGTATCTCCAAATCACAAACATTTTAACATCAAAACCACAAATATCCACCAGAAAAATCATTAAACAAAACAATATATCTTACAAAGGACTCATTGCAAGTGATCACTTAATAGGTTCCCCTAGTCTTTTATATTTTTAATTATACACTGTATTTACATTTGTACATTTTTCTAGGTTTTTTATTCATGTTTAGGGCTACGGAGCGTCACAGGCGGGACGCGTGTATTTTCAATCGAGGATTTTGCTAATCGATATGGGAGCGTTGAGGCGTCCGCTATGCCCAGGGCGCGGGCAGACACTGGGCCGGTGGTGCCCTCTGCTTTAGATTTATCGATGTTTTCCGAATGACAGCCTGGATTCATTGCTCGTTTGAATTTGACGTTTTATTGGAGTGCGTTTTTTGCTGAATCTTGATAGCGTTTTCTGGAGTAGGTATTTAAAATTTAAATTGTTTTTTTAACGCTTCAATGCTCTTAAAAAATGCATGATATTAAGAATATTATTTAGCGTTAAGAAACTTACATATCAGTATTCAGAATTAACTATTAAAAACAACTAAAACTATAAAATAACTAAAAAACCACAAAAAACACAAAAAATAGTATTTTATACAATCGTGATATAATAGAGAGCTTTTCAGTCGAGTACCGTGTTTAGGCAACGAAGCTTGCTGAGTTGCCTAATTCAGGTACGAGATTGAAAAGCTTGATTATATCACTATTGTATACAATACTTTTTCTACGAGTCAACAAAAATAATACTTTAAACTAGTAGAATCATACAAACAAACCAAACCAAAAGTATGCAGCTAAGATGGTACGCGAGCAGCCGCGATACCTTAATCATACTACGCGCCCCGGCCGCCGCGCCCGGCGCGTTGGTCAACGACACCTTCTCGTAACTCATGAGGCCCTGGTACTTGCTCCGCGCTAAATTAAATTTTTAGACAGTTGTTTTCTCGATTTTGGCCACCGTAGCCTATGGAGACTAACAAGCAACACTAAGTGGTTTTCGTAGTCTATGGATGTTGCTATATTAAGGGTGTCACATGCGCGTTTCTGACTTATGAACCAATTGTTTCTACCTAAAATAAATAATTAATTTGAGCTATGGTTTGTTTCGTCCTCTTGATCGCGGCGAGCTGTGATTGGTCAATTTCATTATAGTTGACTAAACTGTATCGATATGAATATTATAGTTGAGTTGGGAGCCCATACATTAAAAATACCCAATTGAAGTTGGGTATAAGAAATCTTAATTCAAGAATTATAGTCGACGAGTAGAAAAAAACTATTATTATTGTTATTGTAAAATAACTATTTTCTAGACGTGTATTAAAGCGTTTTATGAATGACCCCTGTATCACATGCGCCTGATTTATGAAAATAAAAAACCGACCAAGTCGCGGTTCATGAGATACAGCCAGGTGACGGACAGACAGACGGACAGTGGAAACTTAGTGATAAGGTTTTTACCCTTAAGGTACGGAACTCTAAAAGGAACATTAGGTATTTATTTATTTTAAAAAGGTGTTTTATTGATGTTGAATTATTTTAAACAGGCATTTATCAATATTGTTTAATAAATAGTCTCAGGACGTTTACATTTTTAATATTTAGGTACCTACAGCTAATAAATTCAATTTAAAATGTAATGTATCCGTTCGTTCTAAAAAAAACTGTACATTGTTATTAAAGGTAGGTACAGTCGTCATCAGATATATCGGAGCGGCCGAGGTGTTCACAATATCTGAACACGCACTCTAACGCCTTGACAATAGAGGCGTGTTCAGATATTTTTGATCGCTTTGACCGCTCCGATACCTGATGGCGAATGTACCTTCTACTTCTGTGTTAGATTAAATTCGATAAATCTGAAAAGCTCCTCATTCAAACACATGAAGTGCCATATTGGGACAAAAAAATAGGAGTAAAAACCCTTTTCCGAATAGGTGATGTAAAAAGTGCTATTTACAATACTTTACGGCATATGACGTGCACGTTGACAGCCTAGGCAGGCGTGGCTCACTCCGCGATTTCGTCGCTTTGCTACAGGTAGCTAAAAGTACATCCGTTCGACCCCATTTTTGGGGTTTGCCATAAGCCGCGCGTGGCGCTGTCGCCACCTAGCGGCCATATCTGTGCTGATCGTGACAGACGCGTTTTGTTAGAGAGTGAGTCTTCTGTACCTAGTACTATTATTTATTCTGTGGCCTAGGCCAGCATGATGTATGAAAATACGCGACTACATTTACGCCGCCGTTTGAAAGCACAATAACTTTTCCGTCGTTAACTTTATTAGTTAATTACAAATTTACGGCCTAAGATTTAATAAGCCTTGTAAAACATTATTGTGCATACACGACATGGCCACTTTAATAAGGAAATTGGCTGCACGTTTAGCGAATGTGCAGCGAGAGTGCAGCTATTCGCACGACATCTGACGAAGTCGACTGTACCTGGCAATTTGCCACATCCAGTCGACTTTTTAACACGTTTTATGATAATCTATCTATAGTTTTTTTTTTTTAGCATTACGAGTAGAAATAAGGTAAACAATCTTGATGTGTCTTTAAATTGAAAAACACATTTTAATAATAAATTACGGCAAATATGTAACAATTATGAATTAATACGATCGTTTATATTCTCGTGATTTCATAAGTAATTGTTTTTGATTTATAAAAAGCGTTTTTCAATTAAATGACATGTAAGATCGTTTACCTTCTTGCAAGTTCTTTCTAATGCTAAAAAACACGAACTATTATCTATCTAGTCTAATACCATATATATTTCGGGGATCTCGGAAACGGCTCTAGGCAAGGGTAGGCAAGGCTAGGTCGATGAAATTTGCTATCTGGGGGTTTTCGGGAGCAATAAATCGATCTAGCCAGGTCTTCAATTATCTCTGGGAAAACGCGCATTTATTAGTGTTTGTATGTTTTCTGATCAAAGCTCGGTCTCCCAGATATTGATAATTTTTTTGCATTAAATATGGTAACATAAACAGGTCTTAATGATTAATCTGATAATTAGATTAAGATTAATTACGATTCATAAGAGCTTGTTGCTAGGCCTAAGTATATTTTGGAATAAATCAAAATATACTTAAATAGGAATTAAGTATATTTTGATTTGATTAATTGTAACAAATCAAGGGCAAATGGCATGAAAACATTCACACGGAAATTAGACTATATTTTCAAGCACAATACTAACAAAATAAAAACCTTAAATGACTTATACCTAGGTTAAATACATAGGTTAGCAGTTATTTAAGAAAATATACGGAAAAAAATTACCATTACTACTATCCATAGGGTTGCCATACGTCCGGATTTGTCCGGACATGTCCGGAGTTTTGACCCTTTGTCCGGATTGCGGCCGGACTTGGCATGTGTCCGGATTTTTAGGAATAACCTTATAAAAATAAAATACGCGTCCGGGGACGGGGCTACGGGATCGGGCGAAAGGAAAGGGAAAAGTAGATCCACGATACAGTACACCACAGAGACCAGCGCGCCGCCGGGGCGACGTTCAAGTTACGCCAAATCTCTGCTACAAGAAATGTCCGGATTTTTAGGGTGATGTCCGGATTTTTAACAGGACATTTAATTCTTCCATATGGCAACCCTAGTCGAAAGATAAGTAACAACGGCCAGATTTCGACCAGAGATGTGCCAGGTTGCGTAGCCAGGGATGTGTTGGTTAAGAACCAATAGCACAGTCTATAAAATAATACAGACGACTGACGACGACGCCTAGACAGGGCAATCGTGCGGGGTGCGAGGGGTGGGTGGAGCGCACCCGAACTGCAGACATCACCGTTGTTAGTGGCTCGGTACTACTTAAATGTGCAGTTTTTGACGACCGGTCTGGCCTAGTGGGTAGTGACCCTGCCTATGAAGCCGATGGTCCCGGGTTCGAATCCTGGTAAGGGCATTTATTTGTATGATGATACAGATATTTGTTCCTGAGTCATGGTTGTTTTCTATGTATTTAAGTATTTATATATTATATATATCGTTGTCTGAGTACCCACAACACAAGCTTTCTTGAGCTTACCGTGGGGCTTAGTCAATTTGTGTAAAAATGTCCTATAATATTTATTTTTGGGCAGTTGTGTAGAAGTCTGTGACAGCCCTACTGTGTTCTTATGCGGTGTCGGCATTTACGCAAAAATTAAAGGCGTCGGTTCACTATTACTTTTTACACTGTGCCACAGAATAAATAATAGTACTAAGTCCAGAAGACTCACTCTCTAACAAAACGCGTCTGTCACGATCAGCACAGATATGGCCGCTAGGTGGCGACAGCACCACGCGCGGCTTATGGCAAACCTCGCAAACCTCAAAATTGGGGTCGAACGGATGTAGTTTTAGCTACCTGTAGCCAGGGTTGGGCAGTATTTCAATTACATGTATTTGAAATACGTATTTGAAATACATTATAGTATTTTGTATTTGTATTTCAAATACTACCTGGAAAAGTATTTTGTATTTGGTATTTCAAATACTGCACTCACATGTATTTTGTATTTTGTATTTCAAATACTTCAAGCTTCAAAATACATTTCTACAAAATACATTTTATTAAATTCTATGATCCTAAAATGGGACGTTTTTTTTTTAAATATAATGTACGACTTGTACGAGGGCAAATAGGTACAATGCGCGAGTTATTCTGCGCGGAACTTTTCGTCAACCGCCAGGGGACAAGACGGAAAAACGTTACGGCGCGTTACATGGGGGGGGAGGGGGGTCAAAAATGTCCAAAAATTGCGTTACGTAATACTTGAACGCTCCCATAGGCAAATAATATATTTCATTTTTAATTTACTATTTGCAGCAATGTAGGTTTATATTCAAATTTCGTCAAGTGGATGAAAACTAGAGCTGGACAAAAACAAGCGCAATGACCCTATACGGTTTTAGGAAAGGATATTCGTTAAAAAACTAAATGATTAAACAAAAAAAATGAAAAGTATTTTGTATTTGAAATACATTATTTTAAACACTGTAATTTGTATTTTGTATTTCAAATACCAGTCACCAAAGTAGTTTGTATTTGGTATTTCAAATACTTTTAAAAATGTATTTTGTAATTTGTATTTGAAATACGTGGAAGCCAGTATTTTGCCCAACCCTGCCTGTAGCAAAGCGACGAAATCGCGGAGTGAGCCACGCCTGACTGTGCCAATAGAAACACTTCATTTGTTTTCCTCGCTTTGCGTGCAGTGATTCTATTGGTTCTTAACATATGTACCTAGCTACGCATCGCACATCTCTGGTGGAAACGCAGCCGAATACTCGGCGAGACAATTCTAACAACCCCAAACACAATTAGTTTGCGTTGTTTTATCACAGAGTTCCCATCTCCACCTCCTGTGTCCATCATCAGATCAGCTCCATGTCATCATATTATTGCATTGTCATCCGATTCACATATCAATACCTAGGGGCTATTCATAAATGACGTCATTTCAAATTAAGGGGGGGGTCTGGACATCGGATGATGGTAGCATGAAGTAGGAGGAAACGGGAAAAAATTGAAGCATGATTATTGGATGATTTTAGGGGGGGGGTCCAAAATCGTCAAAAATCGATGACGTAATTATGGACAGCCCCCTATGCAAATTTCAGCTCGATCGGCAATCGGGAAGTGGGTCTTTAGCTTCCAAGATTTGACCCACACTAACAGGGTTAAATAAATACTTGTAAAAATAATAAGATGTTTTTAAATGCAAAATAATTTATTCATTTTGATTTTATTGTCTTTATCAGGAATGTTTTTAGGGTTTTTCTTCTTTGTCGATTAGGGGTTATAGGGTTCATCCTGAAAAGAAATACATACAATAATAGCAGAATGTTTTGTATATAAATAAAGTAAAAACACATTTTTATTATCTATATATAGCATAATTTAAAAAATATATTCTTATGTTTACGATTCAAATCAAGATGTATAAATACATTTTGATTATGAATTAATAATAATTAATAATATTTATTCTAAAAATTTAAATCAGGCCACAACCCATCCCATACGATTTATTAAAACAGATATTAAATAACAAAATAAATAAATCATAAATCTAGCCCTAAATTAGCCTGAGGCATTGTTCCCAGGACGCTGGCCGCGTTCCCCCTCTGCACAGCGAGGCTGAGTTTTTGTGCAAAAAAAGGGGCAGCTCGTAGGTCGCCAGACACCCAGACTACTTTGGTAGAAATTTCTTTTATCCATATTACAAATACCTCACAGACTAACATAGATATATCTATAGGTATGCATTTTATAAACTTAAAAACTAAACACTATTTAGACGACAAAAAGGCTTCGCTCCGTTGAATCGTCTGGTCTTGTATCCTAATACATACCTGGGATAACTCGGGGCAAGTTCTAGGGATTTGATATCGATAAAAAACCGGGCAAGTGCGAGTCGGACTCGCGCACGAAGGGTTCCGTACCATAATGCAAAAAAAAAACAAAATAAAAAACGGTCACCCATCCAAGTACTGACCACTCCCGACGTTGCTTAACTTTGGTCAAAAATCACGTTTGTTGTATGGGAGCCCCATTTAAATCTTTATTTTATTCTGTTTTTAGTATTTGTTGTTATAGCGGCAACAGAAATGCATCATCTGTGAAAATTTCAACTGTCTAGCTATCACGGTTCGTGAGATACAGCCTGATGGTGACAGACGGACGGACGGACGGACGGACAGACGGACGGACGGACGGACAGACGGACGGACGGACGGATGGACGGACGGACGGACGGACGGACGGACAGTGAAGTCTTAGTAATAGGGTCCCGTTTTACCCTTTGGGTACGGAACCCTAAAAATGATGTCGATATAATTAAATTCATGTGCTTATCGTCGCTGTGCCTCCAAAAGTCGCTATGTGATTTATGACGATTTTTAGGTTTTAATGCCATTTTGAACCTTATTTCTATACGCATATGCTCCAAAATCAGCGTTGAGCTTTTTTCAATATTTAAGGATTTAACAAATGTAGGTATGTGATGCCCATACAATGAATGCTCTCAATATAATCGCTAACTGGAATAAATCACATAACTACATTAGTTTATTTGAACAGCAATTACTAGACGTACGCTCGCTATGTCATTCTTGACACATAGCGATATTTTCTACAAGTTTATTGAAAAATTATTAGATGCGCTTGCGCCCGATATGTAGTTTCTCGCACACAGCAATAATTTTTGTACAAGTTGGAGTCGATGCTATGTTCCCAGACCGTGCCTGTTACGACACATGGCGGAATTTTCGTATAACAATCCAGTATCCAGTCTACCGTATGTTATTACGTGTGTGTACAAATAATTGAGTTTTCGTTACAAGTTGTTGGCAGTTTTAAAGGTAACAACAGTGAATGAAAATTTGCATAAAAAATAGAAATAATATATGTATTGCCTATTTATATGTTGTATATTTAATTATTTAAGTACTGCGGAATGGAATATCGAGACAAACCATTCTGGTTTACCGATGCTTTTGGATAAAAATATTACGTAATTGTGATCTAAATATCTCTGATAAAAAAAATTAATAAAGTTAGCGCAATGTACTTTATAACATGAACATGTAGTGCATTTATGCATTACTAAAGAAACATTTTTTTTCATATTATATTATTTAGGACATTCTTACACAGATTGACTAAGTCCAACAGTAAGCTCAAGAAGGCTTGTGTTGTGAGTACTCAGACAACGATATATACAGGCCGTCCCACAGCTATGCCACATGGAGGGTAAGTACCCTGAATATTGTAGATAGAACATTTTGCTGAAAGAAGACATTATTTTAATTTAAAAAACAATTTAAACTGCATTCATAGATTTTTAAATAATAACATGGTTGAACCGGGAATCGAACCCGCTACACGAAAAAAAAAAAACACCCTGTAGCTTTTTCATACCGATCGAAAGGCTTCATCATAAGGATTATTTTTTGCTAGACATGTGTAAGTAATGCTCGTAATATCACAAATGAGATATCTCTCGAACACGTAATATGCCATTACGTATCTCTCCGCGAAATCAACCAGTACTTCAAACATCACGCATCACGCGAGCCGCACCGAGCGCGCGAGCGCAAACGACCGGCCGAAGCGCGCGAAATGGATTCAATTCCAAATACATTGACTCGCCGATATGAACGGTCAGTTCAAGTCTACGCACGGAGCGCGTAATGTGTAATGTCACTTGTGATAGTGTCATGTTTGTTCGCCATTTCATGCCATCATTGCTTTGTTATCTCGCTCGCACTCGCACTCAGTGCTCGCTCGCTCTCGCTCTGCGATGCTTTCGGCTATCTTCGGAACCATTCGGATAGGTCCGCTCGGCCGATAGCCGCGGTTTAAGTTGTCACTTACTAATATTTTTACGAATATGATTTTCTGCAATAGATTTAAAACTCTAATGCGTCCGCGTAGAGCTTAAAATGTTTTCTTATAATACAAGAAGGACGCGGTCAAATGGAGTAATTTATTTGCGATTTTGAATTTGACGAAAAGAAAACCGCTTATTATTATTGTTGTGAAATGTTTGATAGTTTGCTTGACTTTCGCGGTTCGCGGCAAACTAAGTACGAGTTAATGCTTGTTTATCCTTTAATTTAATTGTGAATTAGTGCATATCGAGACTGACTGTAGAAATTCGAGTTGTTTATAAAGACTGATTGAACTAAATTGCAAATACGAGTATAGTTAAATTAAATTGTGAAAAGTGTAAATAATAGTTTCGTTATGGCAATATTCTGATAATGTATTAGTGGTGGTGAGTAATCGCTTTTTTACGGACTATTGGTGACTTTAACTTGATTGACCTATTTAAAAAAAATGGTTACAAACGAACTACTTTACGGAGAGAACCAAAGCGAGCAAAATGTACGCATTGTTATAGAATACTCGCCATATCGGGAACCTCCATAGGCAATTATCTACCTCCGAAACTTACATACATATTACATAATTACATTATTTTATAATTTATAAGAACTAACAAAAAATCTTTCACATAAAGGTGACAAAACGCAACGCGTAATAAATAGATCGATCGCCGATACGGATACGAGACGCCCTAGAATCACTAGTGCTGTGATTAGTGTAGAGTGCTGTATGCGCTGTAAGAGATAGCTGTAATGTGGCCATCTCGCGCGCCTGTGCGCTGTTTCACGGTCGGGTCATGTTTCGAGTGATGAGTGATGTGATATCTCAGTGTACCATTACGTGTTCGGAAAAGTGATGTGATATAGCATCACTTTTCGAAGCACTGTTTCGCGCATGTCTATTTTTTGCTAAATAACATAGTGTCGGTAATAAAAAGAAACCCATGAATTTTAACATTTTTAATTCAAATTAACCAATTTAATTTATCAAATGCTCAAAATGAGTGTCATTCTGTTGAATACAAAGCCGCTCTCTTTTGATTATTTCGCTAAATTTCACATCAAATGTTAAAATTCATGGTCTTCCTTTAGTTTCTGACACTATGTTATTTTGCAAAAAATAATCCTTATGATCAAGCCTTTCGATCGGGATGAAAAAGCTACAGGATGTTTTTTTTTTCTCGTGTAGCGGGTTCGATTCCCGGTTCAACCATGTAATTATTTAAAAATCATGAATGCAGTTTAAATTGTTTTTAAAATTAAAATAATGTCTTCTTTCAGTAAAATGTTCCATCTACAATATTCAGGGTACTTTCCCTCCATGTGGCATAGCTGTGGGATGCCCTGTATAATAAATACATAGAAAACAACCATGACCAAGCCATGACTCAGAAACAAATATCTGTGTCATTGCACAAATAAATGCCGTTACTGGGATTCGAACCCAGGACCATCGCCTTCACAGGTAGGGTCAATATTTTAAAGACAATTGTTTATTTTCAACTCAGCTAGGCAATATCGTGTCGTGTTTAATATTGTAACATAAACTTAGATAATAAATGAAAAAAAAAGTAGTAAACATTAGACAAATACATTATTATATTATTCATGTCTTTTCAAAGGAAAATAATAAGTACCAGAATATATAGTAACAGCACCAGTCATGGGACATTTAAGAGGAAATTTGGAGTATTTATGATATTTCCCTTATACATGTAAATGGTCTACCGCTTAGCGTGTTAAAAGATGAAAGTCCTATCCGTCTTTCATGTTTTTGGCATGTTGTATCAAAGATACTGCAATTAGTTTCCACATATTTAACAAATTAAAACTATGCTTTTTTTCTCCAGTTATGGACACCAAAGTTCCAGTAATGGGCCCCCGGTAATGGACGTGGATCCAGTAATGGGCCCCCTATAATGGACATTGCTCTATCAGTATAAAATATTGAAATGGGGAATAAATTACGGCAAAATAAAACAATTTTTGGTATAAGCTTTTATCGCTGAATGTATTTTTCTTTCCACAGCCAATTATTATTGTATTAGATCCATCGAGACAATTCTAATTATACCCTAACACAATTAGTTAGGGTTTAATGCGATAAAGTTCCCATGGCCACCTCCTGTCTCCATCATCAGATCAGGTCCATGTTATCATAATATTGCATTATCATTCGATTTGCATACTTAATTACATACTTACACAAAATTTCAACTGAATCGGAAATCGAAAAGTGGCTCAAATTCAGCTACCAAGATTGGACCCACACTAACTAACAGGGGAAGTTAAATAAAAGTTTGGAAAAACGATATTAATTTATCTGAGGTCCGAGAATACCTCCCGATTGACATATTTCTTAACTACATTTTATTTCTGTATTGTTTAAACATGAAATTATGGCATAGCAAGCATCATTCTGTCATTTGTCCCATCATAGGAGGTACGCAGTTTTACAGCTCCTATAATGGGATTGGGCCAAATACCACTATTTTTTTATATCTGTGGAGTCACAACATAGTGTGTTGTGTACCTTATCTCATGGTAAATGCAATTAACAAAACACATTCTAGTTTTCATCAAGTATTAATTAATTAAAATTTAATAAATTAACTCACCTCTCTTAGCGAAGTTGTTAAGAATTCGTAGTGGTATTTTTTTTCAGTGACACGACAACTTTTAGGTTGACGCCAATTTCTTAAAAAACAACCAAATTTAATAAAACTTCAAACTGAAACAGCTCTAGGACTCTTATTTATGATAATATACAGCCAGTGTTTATAAACTACTTTTAGATACTTATTTTAGAGGAATTATGTTTTTTTGTCCCATTACTGGTTCCACGTCCATTATAGGGTCCACTACTATATGTAGAAGAATCGTTTGAATTCTTTATTCGTATGCTGTTGGGAGAAAGAAGTTTAAAGAAATATTAGAAGACAGCAAAATTTCAATTTACAAGCCATGTAAATACTGCACTGACCCTTGTGTTGCCTACAAGCAAGGAAATATTAATATTAAATTTAGTAATATCTAGTTATAATAAAAAAGTACGTAGACTATTCAATCATAATTAAATTTCCATTAACTATATCAACTTAAAAGTTTTTTTTCTGTTTTATTGAACACCCCCATCATTTTATTAAATAACCATGTGACGATAAAGCACACAAATTGTATAAGGTTCTTAATAATTAAATCTAGCTATGTACAGGTTAAGACACTTAGCGGTTTTTACGACTCAAACAAAAATCGCTATGTAACATATTTATAAAAAAATATTTTTTTCACACTATTCAAACTAAAAATTCATTTCAGGCAATTCCGTAATATATGTTAAATTACAAATACTTTTATCATAAAAATTATGATTTGTATATGTTCAATAGTTATCGAAATAAACAGTTTTTTCTACTCGGGTACTTTTATCTGTCATTTACATAGTCACGAACGAACATATAAGGGCATACATTATTAATACTCCTTAAAAGTCTACAGTCTATTGCCCAAAAAAGCACTTGTGTCGTTTTAGAGACATTACGATACGGTAAGCTAGTGCAGGGTAGCAGGTGCCACATACCGGTACATTGCTACCAACGTGACAAACGATTGAATGAATACGGTTTTTATTTAAAAAGTAACAAATTTGTACTGAGTTCATTGCTACCAACATAATAAAAAATACTTTTATACCCTACAGCACCACGACCCTGGTGCGGTGCGGTAGTGTGTAACGGCTTTAAAAAAAACATAACCATAGACATTATTCGTTTGTTTCTCGTTTCCCGGTAATTTCTTGTTCTTTGAGTACTTTGCGTTACTATTTGTTTTGCGTTCATAAAAAGTGTTGAAAATGGACAAAGAGGACTACATTGTTTCTACACCTGAAGAAATATCCGCTGCAGCACAAGCAGCGACCGAAAATTTGTTGCCTAAGTATTAAATCTCAGCACCTATACGACAAATCTTATGGGAAGTGCATGGCGTGGAGATTGGAGCACAAAACTTCGTCATTCTCTGAAAACGTCTTTGGTGTATGTTCAAAGACTAATTGGAAGCACCGGATCAGATCTATCTTTTAAGCAAGGTTGGTATATGTTATAAAATTTTTTGATACTCACTCATTTTTAGGGTACACAGTACAACGAGCTATATTTATGTACATTTTATATTTTTGCATTGAAACTGAATATTATTTAATTCTCCTTTTTCTTGTTACAGGTTGCAGTATTATTTGGTATTATGGGTGCTTGTCGCAGACAAGAGCTACATACATATAGTAATACCTACTATCCAAAATTTACATTGACATTTTCATAAATAAAATTTTGTTTATAATTTTTTGTATTTTATTTAATATTGCTTAGTCATAGAAAAAGCATTGTATGCAACGTTGTATAAGTAGTTAAAAAATGCTCATGGCGTATTTATTAACAATGTTCGCCTTCGGCTCACATTGTTACCCACGCCACTCACATTTTTTGACCCCTCTTATAAAACTGTTGCATAAAATACTATTTTGTGTCTCCTGTAAAGTAGGTTAAAAACACATGGCGACTTTTGCACGCACAGCGACGTTATGAAAATTCTCGATTACTATAAAAAGGTTTAGATTTTTATCTAGACGGCAATCATTAATACCGACGAATATGGAAAAAATATTGATTGTAACATATGTATTTTCAAAACTATTTTAAAATGAACATTTACCTACACGTTTTAATTTGATTCGTTTTTTATTTAAAAATGAGAAAAAATAAGTACATAATATTTATTTATGTCGAATAACATTTAGATGCTGACAGTAATATCGATATATTTTTTGTCGATAAAATATTTTGCTACATCACTTTCGTATAGATACCCCGAGTTATCCCAGGTATTAGTAATTAGTATTTATTAGTAATAAATGCCAGCGCTAATCACAACTGATTTTCGTCACGCCTCAAAGAAGCACTTTCGCTATACAGTGCACAGTGTGGAAAGATAAGTCGGGCCCTGGAGGGAAACTACCTTACAAAACTGCATTTACAGATTTTTCTTTTTTTTTTCTTCAATTTGGCTTGTCTAAAAAAGTCTTGAGTACTAAATATTAAATTTTATGGATATTTTATACGACAGACGAATGAAAGACCTAATGTTTCTTGGAGAAATGTTATCATTAACATTAACTGTATCGACTAGTAGAATAAAATTGCGAGTGTTTATTAGGGAATGCAAATCGGTTATTTTTTGTATGGAAATAATCGGTTTTTAACCGAAACCGCGGTTATTTCCATACAAAAAATAACCAATTTGCATTCCCTAGTGTTTATTTTTTGGATTTTTTAGTCGGTTCGAGTCCCGGGCGAGGCAAGCGAGTTTTAGAAAATCTTTGAATGCAGTTTTGTTACTTTTAAAAAATAAAGGAATGTCTCCTTCAAGTAAAATGAGCCAGCTTAAGGATTTAAGGTAGTTTCTCTCCAGGGCCCGACTTATCTTTCCACACTGTATACCAGGAAATCGATTCCAATTCAACAATTTGTTATGGTTTTGGCGCTTGATGATTGGCGCGCATCTGACGCACGACTCTCACTTCATATCGCATGCACCAATCAGAGTCAGCGATCGTCAAAGCATATCAAAATGATATCAAAACCGTAAAAAGTTTCTTCTTCCTCGCGTTATCCCGGCATTTTGCCACGGCTCACATAGGAGCCTGGGGTCCGCTTGACAACTAATCCCATGATTTGACGTAGGGACTAGTTTTTACGAAAGCGAATGCCATCTGACCTTCCAACCCAGAGGGGAAACTAGGCCTTATTGGGATTATTCCGGTTTCCTCACGATGTTTTCCTTCACCGAAAAGAGACTAGTAAATATCAAATGATATTTCGTACATAAGTTCCGAAAAACTCATTGGTACGAGCCGGGGTTTGAACCCGCGACCTCCGGATTGCAAGTCGCACGCTCTTACAGCTAGGCCACCAGCGCTTAACCGTAAAAAGTTTAAAAATCTAAATTTTATTACGCATTAAAGAAGCATTTTCGCTGTATTCCTACCGGGAAATGAAACCGTAACGCTACGAGCGAGGTTAATTCCTTCCGACTCGCGTAACTGTGCTACGAGTGCTACGCCGTAGCTCTTAACCGCTGTATAACGAAAGTTCGTAGCCGTGTGTTGCTGGCCTACGACTTTGGCGCTTATCACGGCGATAACGGCAAAACATCAACTTTAATGAGTCTGCTCTGTCGACTGACTCTGATGATGATGATGGTCTAAATGACTTTAGACCAGGGCTCTCCAAACCCCGGCTCGCGGGCCAAATCCGGCCCGCGGGAGCCAGGCTCCAGATGTTCAGCCCAGATAAAGCAGCAACCAGATACACCATTGGGCGCCGACGGTGGCCCACGCGAAAATTCTCAGGCGCAATATGTTTCTCAGAAAAAAAAGTTTTGAGACCCCTGCTCTAGACCATCATCATCATCATAAGTAATTATAGGCCTGGATTCTTCTCTTGTCTTTTCAATCCTGCCTTCCAGGATGTTTAGGAAAAAGTTGACTACAGACGTCAAGTAACGAAATCATTTGAGTTCCATAATGGTGGCGGCACCAGTCATGCACAAAGCCAATTAGATTTATTACTGCAGTATAACAAACTATATAAAAGCGACCATTTTCATGTCAAGGCCTCTAATAAATTGTTAGAAATGCTATCTAGGTATTGCATGCAAATAAAAGCCATATTTTGTAGGACAATTATATTATTTAAAAGGTTACCTAGAATTATGACTAAAATAATATTCACAATACCTATTCCATGGCCAAAGAGGATTTTAAAAGTATATTTACATTTATAAAAATATCTAGTAAAAAGTCAATCATACATTTTATAAAGAAGATAAGTAATAGGGCGTTTTAAAAATTTAGTTTTTATTTTATAATCACGTTGAATTTTTATTATTACTTTAAGTTTCTAATGGAAAAAAATAATATATTACTATGATTTAGTAATGCCACGTTCTTAACTTAAATTATGTATACAGGGTGTTTGGTACATCGTTTGCCAAATTAAAACGGCAGATAGCTTGAGTCATTTGCTATCTTCTCATGCGTAGAAAAACCAAATTGGCCATGTTTTTTACTACTACGAAAGTAAACATTAGAACTTTACGTAAAACTAAAAAAAACGTAAACTTAGAAGTGAAAATTTTTTTTTGCACTAAATTAAAAATATCTAGGCCTGAGAAGATAGCACGTGACTCAACCTATCTGCCGTTTTAATTTGGCAAACGATGTACCAAACACCCTGTATAACAAAAATAAACTTTACTCTTAATTTAGATGAAAAAAAAAGAACACTAACCGTTATTCTTTTAAACATACAAACAAACCATAACCATTTTCTACATTTTAAAAAGAAAAAATCCCAATGAAATTTGATATACTGAGTGTAATATGTATAACTTGTATCAGGTTTTAACTGTGTTTGCACCCAAAATAAACATAATCGAACGATTGAAGATTATTCGTTGGATTCGGTAGGTACTTTCAAAACCCGGTAATGTATAAATATATACACAAATATATAGCAAAGCTAGCTTCTCTAGCGAACCAAAAACTATGGGTTCTTCCAATTAAGAGATTATACCTTTGCGAATATTCAAATCTACAGCATAAATTCAAGATTTGCGCCAGAATATGAAAATATTGGTTAAAAATAACATATTTTCTCAATTCTAACGAATTCATATCTGAATGATTGTTACAACATGTTATATACATATTAGGACTAAATATATGGAAATAATTTATAATATTATCATACCAATATTTTAAATAAGATAGTTGACATTACTGACGATATTGTAATAACTACCAAAACTAGTACAGCTTGGCAAAAATGAGTAAAAATTAAAAAGTGGCAACACTGTAGTGTCGTCCCGTTTTCTTATACATATAGGTTTGAAAGGGACGACACTACAGTGTTGCCACTTATTAATTTCTACTCTTTTTTGCCAAGGGGTTGTGCACAAATCACGCGAGGTATTTTCGGCTATTTTTTGACGTGAAGATTTATGTTTAACGAAACCGAGAAAAGGTATTTACTCATGTGGTTGGTTTTTTTTTCTAGTTTCGTTTACTGTAGAAAAATACACGTGAGGTATCCTTATACCCCCCTCCCCCAACGTGATCTATCGTGACCCCCCTCCCCCCATCGAACCTCGCGTGATTTGTGCACAAGCCCCAAGCTGTACGTCGTACTCGTAAAGTGACTGGATATTAAGCATCTGTTCTATACCACACAGTAGTATCAGAACCGGGCCATAAAAATAATCGGTTAATTTGTATTTCACACGATAACAGTACTTTTATACCTTCAAGCGGCGGAATGCGATCTTTTTAATATTTTTATCGCAGTGGATAACGCTTTTGCCACTTTTACTGAATACATTATTTCTAAAACGTGAATGATGTTTTATTCACAGATCAGACGTAAAAACGATACTATCAAAGCGAGTAGTACACAATAATATCGCGATTCATTATCGACTATTTCACAAGGAATTGATTTCATACATACCTAACACCTATTTTATAGTATTTTAACACCACATATAAATTTGCATTATAATTTTATATTTAGAATCAAATCCCACTGACACATCCATAACCGAAACCGAATAATGTAACAAAATTAAAAGGAAAATGGTACAATAATAAATTTAAGAACGTTTCTTTAAGTATCCTGGTCACGGGCACCAAAATGTAACCAGCCCCCGGTCACGGTCTCGGTCTTGAATGATCAGAAGCCGTTGCCAAGATGAGAATCCTTTATAGAAAACCGCCAGTCGGAAAAAAAATCTGGATGACAGATGCAGGTGAAAAGTCACTTGAGCATTATTAGCCGGATCCACACAGAACGAGCCGCCTCGTGAGGAAATTGCCGCGTAAGAGCTCGGTCTGTGTAGTGCCTCGGGCTAAGTAATCGCACTCGCGACCAAAATGGCTCGGGCGAGGCACGTCTCCGCCGACTGAGCTGCTTCGCGCGGCAATTTCCTCGCGAGGCGGCTCGTGGGCCTGCCTATTTTGCCGATTGGCGTTTTCTATAAGATTGTCACATTGTCATATATATCCGCACACCCATATGTACAGTCCGACACTAGCAGTCTTTGGTAACACACTATCATACCATGTTTCGCCCGTTGTCGCCCGCTATCCGGTTGACGACCTGTAAGAAAAGTGGTGTAATAAATACGTTGGTGGCCAATTAAGTACGTACGTTCCTAGTACACGACTACCGAAGCCTATGGACATTTACAAATAAAGTTGCAGACAAAGTATATGCGGTATTTTCATTAAAACAATTAAATTAATACAGAGCGTCGTTAACTTGGTATGGGTTGAAAAAAGAAGAGAGTGAGTGAACCGGTGAATGGATAAACTAATAGAAACATTCGGTCAATTAAGGATGCGTTCAGAAACAGACAATGTGAAAACGCTGGGGTAGGGAGCAGGGCAGTATCCCGGGGCCTCAGTCTTGCCATAGAGAAATAAAAGTAACCATAGAGTGCTTACTCCATACATCAGTTTTGTTACCATAAGGCCTATTATTTTCGTAGTCGACATCTAGCGTCAAATGGCGGAATTATCAGTACTGCTACTCGACACTAGATGGCAAGTGTGTCGCGACTGACGAAAAGCGTATTGCTCAACAATTTACAACCAATATTACAAGCAGAAGGAGTTGAAAATCGACGAACGGAAAGTCTAATGCTCAACACAACAAAAAGTTGTTGATGTAAATACAATTAAAATGATTTTAACACTTACCCCACTTATGATAGGCAGGTTGAGCAGCAGACCAAACCCGGGCACCATGCGGAGGAAGTTGATGGCAGCTGGCAGGAAACCTCTGGAAATAACATAAACCACTATATATAGTTGAGCTACTTTAGACATCATGAAACAACATTGTGAATAGCCGGGTCCATACAGAGCGAGCATACGCGCGAGGCAATTTCCTTTGCCTCGCGCACAATACGGCCAGCGTAGACGTGCCTCGGCCGACAATGAAAAGTAATCCTTGTGTTTATCTTTCCTTCCTTCCTTGTTGTATCCTGATGGCCGAGGGACATGACGAGTATAGACACTCTTCACCAGTGTCCTTGTGTTTATATCTCATACCAAAGTAAATAAGTGTTCCGTAAACAAAGTTTTGTACGGAACACTAAAAACAGGTACAAAAACTTTTGTATTAGGGATATAAAAATAAAAACACAGAACAAAATATAGATAGATTTAGCGAGGCAATTATCTCGCGCACAAAACGGCCAGTATAGACGTGCCTCGCGCGCGCCGCCTTGGCCGAGGGGAGGAAAATTGCCTCGCACGTATATTCGCTCTTAGAACTACTAGTTAGAACACAACAATATTTTTCCTTTAACCATTACATCACTAACCTGAACAGTAGTAGGAACCCATAGATCTCAGCGATCATGCCCACCATAGGCCAGCCCAGCAGCACTATAGTGATGCCTCCGAAGAATGCCACAGAGGCCTTGATCTTGTGCCGTTGGAAGAAAAAGAAGAATGTCCGCTGGAGCCCGATCACACAGGCCAGACCACTGATGAATAGGATCTGGAATATGAAAGTTGTACTTGAGTAATTTGAATAGGGTATTATACTGTATTTAAAATAAATTATTTTATACCATGCATGAAATAGAAAAACACAGATAGGAGTTATTTTTAAACACAACTATTTAATAAATCTGATAGAAATATAAAAAGTAGGTGAGTTGACCGTGACATCACGATGTAATGTTTCATATAAATTCCATATTAGCAAATCGTTTTGACAGTTCAAAAAAGTAACTTATTTGACTAATAGGAAAATACCCTATTATGATACATACCAAAATATTGAAAATATGACAATGGTTTGCGCTTTGCTTCATAACCCTTATAGTTTAAGTTTAGCCCAGAAATAGTAAAGGACAAAAAGACAGAAGCTGATTTATAGTATTACATAGATGGAGAGAGTTTCTTACATTTCCTATAGCCAGTAGGCCCTTATCAAAGAGCAGTAGAACTCCTAGGAACAGGAAGGCCATGCCAAACCCCGCCAGCCCCACACCGATCTCTGGAAATTTGTAAAATCACATTTTTGTACTATTACTGGAGCATTCCATGAAATTGTCTACCGTTGTCCCGTACAGACGCGAAGTTTCTGAAGATTTAAAGGTATAAGAGTTTCCTTTTCTATGACAAATGGTCAAAAATATGCACAGAATAATAATTGCCTGCTTTAAATGCCAAGAAAAAAGTCGCAACACAGGAAATACAATGCGTTTGTATGGGACAGCCCATGGAATGCTCCTACTATGTATTTCTTGTATTCTATTAAACCATTTAGTCAGATGACAACCAAAACACACTCATTACTATCATAAGTTCAGAGCTACAGCATTACACCTAGGTTGATTTTTATTTGTTTCTGCAATTAGTGAGTTTTGGTCAACTGACGATTTTTTCCTGAGTTATGGGTATTTCATGCAGATTGTCACCTAGTACCCATAAAAAAAATTACTTTATTTTCTAAAAACATATATTTATTAATTTAGGACGTCTTTATTTAGAATATGTAATGTTTAGACAAATAAGACACCTACAATCTTGCTATAGTGTATAAGTTTTCAGTGCAACATGCCTTGTATAGATTTCTTTTGAATTCAATACCAGCTAATACCCATAGCATACTGTCAGGGGTGCAAAACTCCTGAGATCGGCCAAACTCTGCTCCGCTCGGCTCAGCATTGCTCCGAGCAATTATTAGGGTTGGCACCACTTGACTTCCTTTTGCATGCACGACCACAGGTAAGATAATCACTTGAATTTTGACAACCCTAAATAGTCGAAAGGGATAGTGCCATATTCGACCCTGAACCGCTGTCAAACTTCGGTTTCGTAGGAAGTTGCCTTCCTGTACAATAGTACTATTATTTATTCTGTGATACTGTTTTCTATTATAGGTTGCATTGCAACAATTATAACTTGGTATATATTCATGAGCTGACAATAAAGTAAGGTTTTTATTAGGATTAGATATATTTCGTGAAAAGCTAGCGTGATGACGAGGAAAATAAGAAGTTACCCCTATAATGTCTAGTCATCAATGTTTTAGGCAACTAGGTACAAGTAAAACTATTATTCATGGTTAATACGAATAAAATTAACGAATATTTCTGTAGGGCAATATTTATTCATTAACAATAATACAATTAAAAATACACTATATTTCTTGTAACAGATGAAAGGCATTTACTGAAGCTTAATTAGCATTGATAATATGTCACGATTACAACATAATAATTGGTAATAACTTAAATTGATTTCAAAACTGGAGCAATTCCTAACGTTGAATGTTAGTGTATATTAGGGTACTATTACTTACTTTGTACATCGCTTATCTCAATCATCGTGATTAATACTTAATTGTTATTACGTTAATTATTGAAGTAGGTTCCTAATTAACTATTAAATTAGTTAATTTATCGACAACAAACTTATAACCTATCTCTCCACGTCATTTTTGCTATCGAATATTTGGGCTGTCAAAAAAAGGTGCATTCAAATATCGAATCACTATTGTTTACATTTTGTTAATTTACGAAACAGTAGCTACCCTATATATTAAAATAAAGTTAACTTAGTATATTTTGTTATCATTTTGTAACTAATTTGAAAAATACTTTCATCAGTATTTAGTAATGATAACATTTTCTAACACCATATTTATGAACGCGTTCATAATGATTTTGCCACTGGCAACATTCAGGTATAAATAAATGTTGCCAGCTCAAATATCATAATTTACCCATTTGTCGGGGTGTAACTAATGTACAATTTCCAAAATTACATTTAAATATTATGTTTACTATGGTTTTTTATGTCATGTCGGAAAATTTAAGTTTTATATTACAATGCAGGCTAATAGTAGTAATAAAGGCTATCTATCCACTGTATTTTACTCTTTACAAATAGAAACGTGGTAATTTTTTTTAATAACCGGCAACATCGCTCCTAACCTCCGTTCAATCAATGTAAGACCGCGTCTCTTTTAGCAATTTAGGATTTTAGCCTGATTCCTGTGTAAACTTTAATAATTGACGAAATATTGTGTTATAAAGTACATTAGTACTGTCCAATACACTCGTCGCAACCTACATATTTGAGTAAAATCATTTACTGACAGTATTATCGTGTGATTTATTGAGCGGTCGTGTCGGGGCCGTACTCTCACTAGTTTTCGTTTGTTTTTCGCGTATCAGTGAAAAATGGTTCGTGGTACGGGTAGAGGAGGCCGTGGTATGCCAGGGCGCGGCGGTATGGGTCGCCCGCCGTTCAACAGGCCGAGGGTGCTGCTGTTGCGCCCTCCTTTTGATCTGATAATGGCCGAGCCTGCTTTTCCTAGATGTAAACCTGCCCCTGATGACTCTGCGCTTACACAGGTAAAGTAACAACCATATTTAGGTACTGTTGATTGACCATATTCATTCATATTGCTTTACATGTAGTTCAGGTTTTATAAAATATTCCTTTTTTTGCAAATACTAAATAGTACTAAACTCATAATTAAGTTTAGTATTTTTTAGTCTGATGGGATGGGAGTTGTATAGTTTAAATGTTCATTAACTCTAGTCATTAATTTTCAAGCCTAAGAATAACTGTAAATTTAATACATATAAACATCAAAAAATACATTGCAGTTCTGTTTACGTAAATGGTTTCTTCAGCCTATATTCTGTACCTTTAGGTATTTAAATAAAACATTTTGTACATTTTCAGGCAGTTCTAAGATTTATTGGTGAACTGACCAAATACAAAACCGCCTGGATCACCTACCTACATTATTTGATCATGTAACGTTTTCTTCTACCCTCAACTGGCTTAAGGAGCCATTTGAGGGTAGATTTTGTTTACTTTTATTTAAATACCTAAAGATACAGAGTATAGTCAGAAGAAGCAGTGTAATGCGTGGCAATAGGGCAATAATTTGTTGCCATTCATTTTATAAATGATGTTAATTGTCACCTACAAGCTTTAATTAGGGTGGTATTCCTGCCCAATGTCATTGCGTCTCACTCTCTCATCAAGAAAAAGGTGAGACGCAATACACATTAAACAAATATACAGATGGAATACCACCCTTAGTTGGAGGCTTTGTCCCGTTGCAGGCCCTGTTAAAGAGGCATGCAGAGCTGTGCCCGACCCCGGCGGAGCAGTCGGCTGTTCTCAGCCTGGTCACCAAGCTGCAGACGGTGCTTGACAACCTGGTGGTGGCTCCGGGAGACTTTGCTGCTTGTGTGAGTAAAAAGATTTAGTTAGGTATTACCAGGCGTGGCTCACTACGCGATTTCGTCGCTTTGCTACAGGTAGCTAAAAGTACATCCGTTCCACCCCAATTTTGGGGAAAGCCATAAGCCGCGCGTGGCGCTGTCGCCACCTGGCGGCCATATCTGTGCTGATCGTAACAGACGCGTTTTGTTAGAGAGTGAGTGTTCGGTACCGAGTACTATTATTTATTCTGTGGTATTACATAATTTTCAATCAAAAGACAACATAATTTTTACAGTCAATGTGGAGCAGATTTTCATATTTGATTGTAAAAAGAAAGCAAAACCCCTGAAGACAGTATTGACAAGTATGGTGAAAAATTATACTTCATTGGATTTGAATGAGGTCTAGAAAATGTATTCAAAGCATTTATTAGCATATAAAAATTTAAAGGTATAAACAATTGTGATGCTATGCTTATGATATTATTTCTTACATGATCTTAAGCTACATTTAAAAATAGGCCCTAAAAAATACATGAAAATGGAATAGAAAGTATAAACAATCGAGACAATACATAATAAAAAAATAATAATAAGATTAAAGTGCCACGAAATGGCCCCATCTCAGCATGTTGCTGGTGGCTTCCAGCACTGATCTTCCGATGAGATTATGTCTATTAGAAGCAATAAGTGTAAGCCTTATGATTGTTGTAGCAACTGGAGGAAGTGAGGCAGGTGGGCTCCTACAAGAAGGGCACTATGATGGCGGGCAAGAACGTGGCCGATATTGTGGTCATCATGAAGACCCTGCCCACCAAGGAGGCTGTTGAGGGGCTCTCCAATAAGGTATTATATGTAGCTTAGTTTTATTTCTACGGAGTACATTACTTGCTCACACTTAAAAAAACTTAAGATTGTTATAATAGCAGTATAATGCACTCGTGGCCTAGCGATAAGAGCGCGAACTTTCAATCCTGAGGTGGCGGGTTCAAACCCCGGCTTGTACCAATGAGTCTTTTGGAAATTATGTACGAAATATCATTTGATATTTACTAGTTGCTTTTCGGTGAAGGAAAGCATTGTGAGGAAACCGGACTAATCCCATTAAAGCCTATACTTCGTTTTTTTTAGCATTAGAAATTAGGTAAACAATCTTGATGTGACTTTTAATTGAATAACACATTTTAAAAATAAGTTACGGTAAATATGTAACAATTATGAATCTAATACAATCATTTATATTCTTCTGCTTTCATAAGTAATAGTTATTGATTTTTAAAAAGTGTTTTTTCCATTAAAAGACATGCCAAGATCGCTTACCTTCTTTCAAGTTCTTTCTAATGCTAAAAAAACGAACTATAGTTTACCCTCTGGGTTGGAAGGTCAGATGGCAGTCACTTTCGTAAAAACTAGTGCCAACGCCTATTCTCAGGATTAGTTGCCAAGCAGACCCCAGGCTCTCATGAGCCGTGGCAAAATGCCGGGACAACGCGAGGAAGATGATGATAATAGCAGTTTAATATTATTTTCACCACACCAGCTCGGAAAGGCTTACTTCGCACTTCGAAAACGAATAGCAAAGTTGCATTTTGGAATTTTGATCTTAGTCGTCAATGAGATCGGACGTGTTTATTTAAATAATTAATTATTCGCGTGCACAATTCGCGACTGTCTGCATTTCGAATCGTGCATTATCTGGGTCATTAGTCATCTATCGCGACCTACGGCTATAGTATAATGTATAAGTGGAGTAAACAACTGTAATCGAAAAATGTCGGGGAATAGTCCATTTAACCGGAGTGGACTAACACGCCGCAGCCCGCCCTCAACGCCCACGCCGCAGCCCGGCCCGCCCGGGCCCGCACCAGCAAACATGCAGCAGGAAGAAGAGCCCCCGAAGGTAATTCCCACAAGTGACATCCAAACATGGCTCAAAAAGATTGAACTGAACCTGCAAGACGTCTGCTCTACATCTGCTGAAGGTAAACTTAACACTGACCAGAAGATCAGGATTAACAACATGTGTCGCAGCGTGGGCCACTTAGCCTCACAAATGGCTATCGAATACCAATCCCTAAAAAATCACGCAATCCAAGCATATCAGGCCCGCCAAGCTCACCAAGAAAAAATGGACCTCGTACAACGTATCCAAGACCTAAAGCAGTCGATTGAGGAATCCAGCCGACAAGTTACCGGACCTTCGTTTGCCGACGCCCTTAAGAATAATGGAACGAGGTACGTCCAGCCCTCTAACATTAGCTCAGTCGCAATCTACCCGGTCGACAAGTTGAAATCGAGTGAGGAGACCAAATCTCTCGTTCAAAAGATTATCCGGCCCGACGAAATGAAGCTACACGTGAGAGGGTTACGCAAGATCAAAAATGGCGGTGTTGTGATAAGCACTGACTCAAAAGAAGACGTAATAAAACTCAAGCAATCAGAACAGCTTACGACCTCTGGACTCACCGTTGACGAGCCACAAAAACGCAAGCCCAGAATTGTAGTCATCGGAGTTCCCGCGGACATGCAGGAACCTGAAGTCCTGAAGTGCATATACCATCAAAACTTAGCCGATAAATTACAAGATTGGTCGCTCGAAAAATTTATGGCTTCCACTAAGCTAAGTCACAAATCCGGAAAAAAGGACGCCGAGACCTGTAATTATATAATTGAAGTTTCTGGAGTAATACGCAAGGCCCTAATTACGAACGACAGAGTTTTTGTGAATTGGTCATCGTGTCCTGTTAGGGATTTCACCTTGGTTACGCGCTGTTTCAAATGTCAGCTATACAATCATGCAGCGAAGACCTGCAAAATGGATATCAACATCTGCGGCCACTGCGGCGAAGCGGGTCACTCATTCAAGGAATGCACAAAAAAGGACGAAGCCCCAAAATGTGCAACATGCTCGCACTACAAAAAACAATGCAACCACCAAACCGGCGACGCCGCATGCCCAGCTAGACAAATGGCCGAAAAAAGGTATCTAAACTCCATAGATTACGAAGGCGCCTAGGAGCGCCAACTTTTCACATATTTTTTATAGCACTTCTTGTTTCATTAGTTTAACTACTTATGAATAATAGCATATTCTCTGACCTAATAGACAGTTTCCCTGTATCAGAGTTTAAAGCATACCACAGAGCTGCCCTACTAACCCTCTATCGTAAATCACGTAATACATGCACGCACACGTAATTTGTCAATAAATTAAATATAAACAAACTTGGAGATGATTTACGCAATATTGACTTTGGCCCCGTTTATATTTCTGCTGATGCAGAAAATACTACCTATGCTGTACTTGATTAAAAATGCCCAACAAGCAATCTTACTTAACACCAATAAGACACGTCTAAATAGTAAGAATTACATGTATTCAAACAGTACACAGTATTTGTCCTTTTGGGCCCTTTTTTTTTTTTTTTTTTGTACAAAAAAAATTAAATGCAA
This sequence comes from Cydia fagiglandana, assembly GCF_963556715.1. NCBI lineage: Eukaryota > Metazoa > Arthropoda > Insecta > Lepidoptera > Tortricidae > Cydia > Cydia fagiglandana. Next base: position 5,524,706 of record NC_085955.1, read on the forward strand.
TACTAGACTTATACCCTCTTAGCTATCTTTGTTGTAAGAACACTCTGCGACGCGCCCGTCAAAAAATGACGTACGATAATACAGAGAACCTACTAATAGTCGTAAAATGATTACCTACTGCACTGTGATATTTAATACTTAAGAACCTACTTCTTTGTTAAGGTGATTACAGTTATATTATGTAACACATGTAGTTTATAAGTGAATAATTAAAAATTGATTAATATTGTCCTTCACTGCCTGAAACACAGGGAATCCTAGTTCAGGCATTTGTAAACCACTTGTCTCTATATAAACTCTTAGTCTTTAAGAACAACCACTGTACTATACTCTTCTCAATAAATTATTTGTAATTGTATTTGTATTTTATCCACATGTGAGGCAAAGTAATCAAATGCAAATTTTGAGTTGTTTTCTTATGTTTGCTGGTAGAATTGACTTTTAAATGATGATTTTGGATGATAAATATTTAATAACATTCATTTGGATTTGATTACATTTGATTTTGTTTGATATTTTACATTTAATATTTGCTTCGGGTTGGTGTGGTGAAAAATTTTGTGTTTCACTCGGGTGCAAATTTTGTTTAACCCTCGTGCTTTGAAACCCTCGCAACGCTCATGATTCCATTTTTCGAACCACTCGCTATGCTCGTGGTTCAATTTTGTAATTTTTCGCTTGCTCGGGTATCAATATTAGCACGAGCGGTTGAACAACAACTTTGCCCCCGAGTGAAACAAATAACTATTAGTTATGATCCCTTCTCACGATAAGAAGAAGAATAATAGCAGTGTGTTGCCTGAATCGCAGTTCAAGTGGGTGGGACAAAAATTGCTGTAATAATTAACAATTGGCACTAATTTTCTGGTTCAACACTTTGTTCGTAGGTGACAGAGGAGCTAAACAAGCTGCTTGCGGCCGAGGGCGGGGGCTCCGTGACGTGCTCCTGCCACGAGCGCGGCTTCACCGCGCAGGGCGCCGCCGCCGCCGTGCGCGTGCTCGTCACCACGCTGCACCACAACCTGAGGAAGCTGGAGCCCGAGGTTAGTAGCCAGGAGCCCTGGCCCCTATTTCACCACGGCGACAGGTGCGACAATTGTCGACATCACTGTTACTGACGGTTACGGTTACCGCTTACCATAGAGCGGGCCTTGTTCCTGTTTGCCACCATTATTGTATTATTTAAAAAAACTTTATTATATCAGCAAAAAACAGGATTTTCTCTTGCGAAGTTTATGGTGATGATGATGACAGTTGTCACAAGATTTAAAAGAACTTTCGGTAATTCTTGACCGGAAATGAGTTCTGTGTCGGAATTTCGTAACAATTGTAGCGTTTCTTGAGACATCTGTCATTAGCTTCGCAAAATAAATACTTATTTAATGGAGTTTTTTTAATTTAAATGTTGGTGGCAAACAAGCACACCACCCGTCCGATGGTAAGCGATTACCTTATCCTATGGAGGCCTGTGACGTCAGTAACAGTGACGTCGACAATTGTCGCACCTGTCACCGTGGTGAAATAGGGGCCTGGTTGTTACCGAGGGAACCTAATCCCAGTAAGGTAAAAAGTTGTGTCAAACTTGAAAACTATCCTGAAGTCCCAATACAAGTCTGCAGGTGATTTAATTAAGGAAGTCATTATTGTTCCCACAAATTCTCATATGCCTTAGCTACAATATCATTTGAGATCTATCAAAGGCCTTTGATATTTCTTTTACACAAGATTTGTGTCAAAATTGGAAAAAGATTAACTGGAGATGCAACGGATAGTTGTTTGGCCGGATACCTGATATTCGGCCTAACCATCGGCCGAATATCCGGTATCCGGCCGCCGAATATTCGCCCAGCGGAACTAACCCTACATTTCGGTTTTTCAGGTGCGCATTCTGCAGGTTTGACCTGTTTCCTATACTTCGTTTTTTTTAGCATTAGAAATTAGGTAAACAATCTTGATGTGTCTTTTAATTGAAAAACACGTTTTAAAAATAAGTCACGGCAAATATGTAACAATTATGAATCTAATACGATCATTTATATTCTTCCGCTTTCATAATAAATAAATAAAATAAATAAAAAAATAAAATAACTTTATTTAGCTAAATTATAGCTCACAACTGCTTACAAGTAATGAATGATACAAGGTGAATTTAACATTGTAAATAACTTGTACACTTAAGTTTTTTAAGGTAAATGCAATGAAACATTGAGTAAGCGTCATCTGATCCCCGTACTAGTAAAAACTGTATCACGGTGGAACAGGATTCCCCTTGTCCTTGTTTACATTAATTATCTAATTATTATAACATGCTTTTCTTATAGTTAGATATGTGGGTAAGTTAAACACAATAGAAATAAAACTGTTGGAAGTAACAAACAAGTAATCCGGTCGCAACAGTCGAGACGGGGCAGAAGGGCGCATGTCACTAAGGACTAGCACTAACATACGACTCTCCGCCGCAACGCGGCAGTGCGCATAACTAGTAAACAAAACAATAAGTAATAGTGTTTGATTTTTAAAAAGCGTTTTTCAATTAAAAGACATGTCAAGATCGCTTACCTTCTTGCAAGTTCTTTCTAATGCTAAAAAAAACGAACTACAGTAAACGTTCGCGCGGACATGAGTCCGCCGGATACCGGATAGTAACTTTGCTTGATTTCGGAGTAAACAAATTGGATTTAAGAAACAGACACGGTCAGAATCGTACTTGTTTATTATTTTAAAACAATTTAATCATTCCACTGACTTGCACGCGCACTCATTTCGAACCCAGAATCATTTCTAGAAATCAATCATCTACTCCGAAATCAAGCAATGTTACTATCCGGTATTCAGCCGGATAGTAAAATAATGGCCGGATAGGCCGGATACCGGATAGTAACCTAAAATTAACCCAATGTGTAATCATCCGAAATGTTTGATGATTACTTGTCAAATTGTTTCCAACACGTTAAAATTGGGTGTTATTTTGGTGGCCACTTATTTCCTCCGGAGTTCCCCAAGGATCTCACCTAGTTCAAATTCTCTTTCTTGTATCACATAAGAAGGAACATGCTAAATAAATAAAAAAGAACGAAACGAAAGAAGAGTGTCAAGGAGTAAATATAAATGAAATCTAAGTGTTAACATGTAAGGTTTATCTGTTAATGCTAATATTACATTATAAAATAAATGAAATGAAATGCTTTGTAGTCTTTTCATAATATGAAGCAGAAAAAAGCAAGCTTCAGCTCTAAACCAATTTAGTTCTAAAGTTGTTGCAGGCGGCTCACTCCGCGATTTCGTCGCTTTGCTACAGGTAGCTAAAAGTACATCCGTTCCACACCAATTTTGGTGGCTAGCCACAAGCCGCGCGTGGCGCTGTCGCCACCTAGCGGCCATATCTGTCCTGATCGTAACAGACGCGTTTTGTTAGAGAGTGAGTCTTCTGTACCTAGTACTATTATTTATTCTGTGGTTTTTGTGGTTCAGGTTCACTTGGAGTACAAGGTGATCAGTAGCCACCTGGCCGCCATCCGCCACAGCCGCTGGTTCGAGGAGAACGCGCACCACTCCTCCATTAAGGTATACATAATTTTATATATAATTTTTGGGAAACCCCCCACATCTAGCGTCTTTCGAGCGTCGGCGTCTGGTCAGCGCTATGGAAAATGACGTCGCTGCGCAGTTGCGTCGACGTTGCGTCGAGCAGCGGCCATAGAGCTATAGTTGCCGACGCTCGAAAGACGCTAGATGTGGGGGGCCCCTAAAAATGATTTAGGGTTCCGTACCCAAAGGGTAAAACGTCCGTCTGTCACCAGGTTGTATCTCACGAACCGTGATAGCTAGACAGTTGAAATATTCACAGATGATGTATTTCTGCTGCCGCTATAACAACAAATATTAAAAAGTACGGAACCCTCGGTGGGCGAGTCCGACTCACACTTGTCCGGTTTTTTTACTAATTCTAGCATATTTTCAGATAAAAACATTACGTTTAAGACCCAACAGGAGTGGTCATTTCTCCATACAAACGTACTCGACTGTTTCCTCCGTGGGTTTGATGCTAGAGCAATGATTTTTTCAACACATTAATATTGTCAATATCTGTGTCGGACCGTTTTGCTTTTTTTGATATTTTTGTTTTTTAAGGCGCTAGAGCTCTTCAAAAATGGCCAAAATGGCTTCAATGACTATGCCACAATGAGAGGCGTAGTATTCAAAACTGATATCAATTAGCCAAAAAAGCAAAACGGTCCGACACAGATAATTTCATAATCATTTAGATTTCCAAATTTGGTTACGATTGGTTGAGTTTTGTAAACAGTCGAGTACGAAACCTCGATCTTTGAGATTTTCACGCAGGATTTTTCGCCATGTCCTTATCGCACTAGTTTTAGGAGCCGCTTCCGTTAGCGAGACGGGTATATTTACCTAAAATGTTTAAAACACAGCTCCTGTTTCGTCTTAAAGAACAACTTTGCAATCTTACGTACTTTCTACGACAGTGCCTGTTATTGTTAACACATTCATTACCACTAAGTGCTACGGGTTACGCTCGTAGCGCGTAGCCACGGTTTCGCCGTATGTAGCGCGTAGTCGCTACGAACAGTGTACCCGACAGTCGGGTTCTTGGTGTTGAATGTGTTAACATCCCAATTTTCCTTTTCACTTATTAGGTGCTGATCCGGCTGCTCCGCGATATGTGCGCGCGCCACGCCGGTCTCGAACCCCTCACCCCGTGGATGATCGACCTGCTGGCGCACCACTGCATCATGAACAACCCGCAGCGGCAGGCGCTGCCCATCGCCCAGGCGTTCAGGTACGTGCACTTAAAAGCTAATATATATACACAAGGGAGATTTGGGCCTAGGATGCTTCCTTGCGGAACTCCAGATTGACGGCCCAATTAGAACAATTCTTATAAGATGTCACAGCGATACGACATTGACAGGCGTGTCTCACTCCGCGATTTCGTCGCTTTGCTACAGGTAGCTAAAAGTACATCCGTTCGATCAGAATTTTGGGGTTTGCCATAAGCCGCGCGTGGCGCTGTCGCCACCTAGCGGCCATATCTGTGCTGATCGTAACAAAGGCGTTTTGTTAGAGAGTGAGTCTTCTGTACCTAGTACTATTATTTATTCTGTGACATTGATCTGTTAGTGTGACATTTTATTAACATTGTTAAAATTGGGCCGTCAGTCTCTTGTTAGTATACACAAGAAAGAGATTTGGAACTAGAATGTTTCCTTGTGGGACTTCAAAGATTGAGTCTCCTGTCAATATAGACAAGAAAGAGATTTGGGCCTAGGATGGTTCCCTGTCGGACTCTAAATGATCGGTCACGTATATTAATACCCATAAGACTTGGGCCTTGTTTCCGCGTGGGACTAGAATCCATATGAGTCGCTACTAGGCTGTCCATAAATTACGTCATAGATTTTTGACCCCCCCCCCCCCTCCTAAAATCATCCAAAAATCATGCTTCGAATGACCCCGTTTCCTCCTACGTCATGCTACCATCATCCGATGTGTCCAGACCCCCCCCCCCCCTAATTTGAAATTACGTAATTTATGAATAGCCCCTTGTGCGCGCCATCCGATTTTTATTCCGGTTGATATTCTGCAATGTAAATCGTAAATGACAATGATATACACATATTTAATTACACAAACGGGTCTACCGCTATATAATTTCATTGTTTTTACCTTTAATTCCGACGTTTAACGACGACAACACAACGACTTTAACATTTTTATAAACTAATTTCGGATAGTATAGTGGTGTGTTATATATCTCCGTTGACATTTGTTGGGACGTCAGTCTTTCCGCGACCACAGCTGGTGCAACTCAGCTGAAACGTCGGAATTAAAGGTAAAAACAATGAAATTATATAGCGGTAGACCCGTTTGTGTAATTAAATATGTGTACAAAACGCGCGAGTTTAAAGTGAATATGACAATGATCTAATTCCTGTGTAATTTTGTTTAGACGCGCCTTGTCCCTGCTGGCCGGAGGCCTATTCCTGCCGGGCTGCGCCGGCCTCTCGGACCCGTGCGAGGCCGCGCACGCGCGCGCGCACACCGCGCTCGACCTGCAGGCGCAGGACAACGCCGCTGCCACTGCGCAGACGTGAGTATCTCTCCGTCTCTGTCTCTCACATAGTAACCCAGTCTATAGGGAATATTAGGCAAAGCTCTGCGTAGGTGGCACCTTTGTGGCACATACAGTAAACAAACCACATTGACACATTACACGTCACGTCAATCACATGGCCTACCGCGAAACAAGAAAATCGAAATTTCGTTATCTAATCTCTCTATCACTCTTGCATATTCGAGCGATAAAGAGGCAGATAACTAAATTTTGAGTTTCGCGTTTACCGGTAGGCCCTTGTTAACAATCAGATGACACATGCTACATGACACCCCGTTAGGGCACTGAAACATTCTTAAGTCTACATTTTTACATTTCTAGTACTAACCGTAATACACAATTAAAATTAATATCATTGCAGACTCCTGCGTGTGGTGGCTCGCGGCGGTCACCGCTACGTCCTAGGCCTGCAGCTCTTCGAGGGTGGCAAGGACATCTCCGGCGAGATCACCGTCTGGGACGGAGTGGTTGTCTCCCCCCTGGCCCCCGCTTACAGCGACGCCCCCGAGCCGATGGATACTGACGACAAAGGTACACACTAAGCCACGGGTACACTGTGAACCACTAAAAATAACCGTGTGGAGAGTGGTGGTCACTAGCGAGGCGTGCCCCGCTTATAGCAACGCGCGTGAGCCCATGGATACTGACGACAAAGGTACACACTAAGCCACGCGTACACTGTGAACCACTAAATGTGGTTCACAGTGTAATAACCGTGTGGGGTAGTCTCTAGCGAGGGGTGCCCCGCTTATAGCAACACGCGTGAGCCCATGGATACTGATGACAAAGGTACACTCTTAGCCACTCGTACACAGTGAACCAATTGAGGTCACCTTCTGGGACGCAGTCATCTCCCCACTAATCCCACCCTGCGACGACGCCCCCGAGCCTATGGACTCTGATGACAAAGGTACCAAGCCACGCCACGCCAACACTGAACCACCGAACTGGACGGTGTCACCATTAACAGCACCGTTTATTACTTCATGTCTTGAAACGTAAGAAAAATACAGTGTTTTCCTCGAAAACAGCTTAATCCTACGCGAAACCAATGTTTCCAAAATAAAATCCTGAGCGCAGTGAAGATTTCTAATGAAATCTACTTACATCTTTATACCTCTTATGTTACAAGCCTCATTGAGCTTACTGTGGGACTTGAGTCAATTTGTGTAATAATGTTCTATAATATTTATTTATTTTTATTGTTTCGTACCTCAAAAGGAAAAACCGGAACCCTTATAGGATCACTCGTGCGTCTGTCCGACCATCCCCCCCCCCTTTATGTCTGAAACAACTGGGTCTAAAATTTTGAAATAAATCCACAAAATAATACTTTACCTATAAAGGAACACTTATTAGAAATGTGCAGTCCAGCGTAAGTTGGACTTATGTACGGAACCCTTGGAACGCGAGTCCGACTCGCACTTGACCGGGTTTTTTTATTTATTTATGTTTCTATTCTCTAACTATTATATTTTGTTCCAGAAGAAGAGCAAGACGGTGTGGCGGCTTGAACCAACACTTTAAGCAATACTTTAATTTTAGTATGAGATCTTTAAATAAGTATGACATGAGACCTTACTTTAAGATTGTATGAGATCTTTAATAAATTCTTCTTTAACTTTATTCTTGTTTTACTTGTTTTTAGTTTCATCCAAAGAACCCCACAGCAAACATAGGGACAAACATAGGCAGTGAAGCTAAATAAGTGTAAAAACAGGATTGTTGGGTACAGTCGGACAAAACTCATGACAAAGTGAGTAAATGTCATCATTGATATCAAAGGACCCTGCAGCAAACACAGGCAATAAGTGGTATTAGTCAAATCCCACGAAATTTTTGTATTATGCGTCCAAAGTTAAAACGACCGTTTTGTTTTGAGTTCATAAATCAACGAATCCAGCATCATAAAAACTAGTCTGATGTATTCAAAAGGTACTTAAATACATATAGTCTGTTCGAGATCCTAAAAACGGTAATACAGTGAAACCTGGATAAGTGAGAAACCTCTATAGCTGGGACTCATGGTGCGGTCCCGAAACTTTAGCACTGAATTACCTCTGTTACTGAGAAAAAACGAACCTCTATAACTGGGATTCGTTGTTGTGATTTTATAGTCACATTTACCTCTATAATTGAGACAGAGAGTGTCTTTTACCTCTTTTACTGAGAATATATTTATAAGATTACATTTTCCTAATTGTTTTATAGGGAATTGACTTCTGTATCTGAGATAACGTCAATCTATGACCTCTCTAACTTGGACTTCATTGAACAATTTCCGTATTCTTAACTCTTAGTCTATCCACAAATTCCGCATTTGCCTATTTGTGTCTAAACAACTTCAAGTTTGATTTAGTTAATTTATGTAAGTAGTTAAAACTATCGAAACGAAAGCTGAAATTTTGATAAGTAACACGAAAAAATAAATTTTCATTTATTAAATTTCTAATACACAATGAAGTCCGTATCAAATTTAATTTAATTTTGAAATATCTGTCCTTTGGAGAATCATTCAAAATAAATTCAAACAAATATTTAACAGACTTAAAAAATATTTAGGGACAAGGATTATTTTACCTTATTTATTTTTAAAGATAATTACTAAAGACCTTATTAACCACCTCTATAACTGAAATATACTCTATTCTAACCTCTATTAATGGAACCCTCTGTAAATGAGACAGAAATTTATTTGTACCTGGGTAAGTGGAAAACCTCTTTAAGTGAGACAAATTTGCTCGTCCCTTGAGATCCCACTTATCCAGGTTTCACTGTAAATAGAGATAATACTCCTATAAATACGTGTGATACCTCATTAGATTCGTCATGATGCCTAGAAAAATGTATCCGAGGCGTGTATTAGCACACAAAAAATATCAAAAGTTATAAACAATAAAAAATAAGTTCAAAAACTAAAACCCGACTACTGCAAATCGCGCTCTAAAAAGTATGAAACAAGATAGAATTCTTATCTGGAATTATCAAGCAGGAAATATTATAAATGTTACCATTTTTTTATATAAAAAATACAACGTAATATAATTTACTAAATTTTTTATATATTTACAGAGGTTCAGAGGATAGCCGTGGTCGTATGCCATATTACTTTTAAGTTTATAATCGTGGCATACGACCATACGATTTGGGGTCATGATTTCGTTACTAACTTTTTGAAGTCACTTTATATTACTTTTGCGAGGGCGTCCTCAGTACAGAAATGCACGCAGTAGTATGAGGGCGCCGAAGGCGCCCGGCTTTGGAACGCGTACGTCGGGCTACGCTCGACTCTTTTAGTATGAGGGCGCCGAAGGCGCCCGGCTTCGGAACGCGTACGTCGGGCTCCGCCCGGCTCTTTTAGTATGAGGGTGCCGAAGGCGCCCGGCATTGGAAAGCGTACGTCGGGCTACGCCCGACTCTTTTAGTATGAGGGCGTCGAAGGCGCCCGACATTGGAACGCGTACGTCGGGCGTAGCCCGACACTTTTAGTATGAGGGCGCCGAAGGCGCCCGACTTTGGAACGCGTACGTCGGGCTACGCCCGACACTTTTAGTATGAGGGCGCCTTCGGCGCCCGGCTTTGGAACGCGTACGTCGGGCTCCGCCCGACTCTTTTAGTATGAGGGCGCCGAAGGCGCCCGGCATTGGAACGCGTACGTCAAGCTACGCCCGACACTTTTAAGATGAGGGATTGGAACGCGTACGTCGGGCTCTGCCCGACTCTTTTAGTATGAGGGCGCCGAATGCGCCCGGCATTGGAACGCGTACGTCGGGCTCTGCCCGACTCTTTTAGTATGAAGGCGTCGGAGGCGCCCGGCTTTGGAAGCGTACGTCGGGCCCCGCCCGACTCTTTTAGTATGAGGGCGCCGAAGGCGCCCGGCATTGGAACGCGTACGTCAAGCTACGCCCGACACTTTTAAGATGAGGGATTGGAACGCGTACGTCGGGCTCTGCCCGACTCTTTTAGTATGAGGGCGCCGAATGCGCCCGGCATTGGAACGCGTACGTCGGGCTCTGCCCGACTCTTTTAGTATGAGGGCGCCGAAGGCGCCCGGCATTGGAACGCGTACGTCGGGCTACGCCCGACTCTTTTAGTATGAGGGCGCCGTCGGCGCCCGACTTTGGAACGCGTACGTCGGGCTACGCCCGACACTTTTAGTACGAGGGCGCCGTAGGCACCCGTCTTCGGAACGCGTACGTATCTTGTAAAAAAATTGACTGTTTCATACATTTTGGCTGATCAGGACTTCTATACCTATTCACGTTATAAAATGTTGCAAGACATTAAAAAAACACCATGTATAGCGGCCAAACAAATTTCTTTTGCAAAAACCTTCTTGTATCGCCGTAGTCGCGTAACACGCGGATAGAATCCAGAGCGCTTGTAGATTCATAGTTCGAATTACCTAACCGATAAATTAATGTTTTATATGGCGCATGCAAGCAAAGCCGGGTGCAAAAGCTAACAATATTTATATATTTGAAATGTGCTAATTGAGCTCTTTCAAATGATGTATAACACGACATCATTACTTAATTTTATTTTTTTGGTTCGTGACTTTATGACCTCTAGAGGGCGCCGTGTTCATTTTTTTGTGACGCCATATAGCCTATAACCAGCGGACAATTAAGACGATTCGAATGACACATCGCTTGTTAAATTATAATAAGTACTTTAGAAGTTATGAGGGAACAGATGAACATACATACATACATACATACCCACATACATACCGGTCAAAATCATAACCCTCCTTTTGCGTTGCCGTAGTCGGGTAAAAAAGGGGGAAAAGAGTAGATATCTTTTCAAGTTATTGTCGCAATATACTGCTGCAGGCTACAAAACGCGTTGATCATGCTTTCCAACGTCCAACGTTCAGTAATCGAGTGACCGCTAGCAACATGCGCTGTGTTGTGTGTGACTGCGCGGGCGTGATCAAAGCGGGTAGCGCGCGCGGCGCGCCGGCGGGCCGCTGCGTCCAAGCGCAGATCGCGCTCGCGTACGCTCGCAACGCGCCCCGCTCACGCCGCACTTTGAAAACGCTCATGTGTGACGGAGTCTTTACTCCCCACGCAGCCAGACTTTTCTCGCTAGAGACCTAAAAAGGACAAAGCTATATAAATACTGCTGGACAAATCATGGAAGAATTTACCTGCGGAAAAGTGATAACTCGCGGATAATATTGATAACGAGCGAAGCCCAGTTTGACCGCCTCCGGAACGAAACCCGCGAATGCAGGAAGATAACGCGCAAAATAACATGGACTGTGAACGCCCAGGAGCCGGACCCTCTACACAAATGTGACTATACCTATTATTATTACTACTCCTAGTTCAAAATGTGTTAAGTGTTAAGTACACTCGAAAGTAAGTATAATCGAACCCAATTATTACTGTAACAAATAACTCAGGACAGAAGAAACTAGACATAAACTACAATACCAATTCACCACCTAGAAACTCATGGCACCCTAGTATCCAGCTATACTGGAATCAGTTATGTAACGCTGCCATACATGACCCAAAAATTTTTTATTAAGCTATGAGCTTCATCACATCTGATATTTGAGTAATTCTAAGCATTTCTAGCCAAAAGAAGCGTGCGTCTAGTTGGGGAGGGTGGGCATCTTTAAAAAAAATCTATTCTGATCCTGGTGGCTACAAGGGCAAGTTTGGTATCATTTTCGTATAAACCAAAGACGTATAATTCATTGCTGATATTTTTTTTTTCAGTTTCATACAAATTTTACAAGAAAATCTTAAAAAGGTGAAAAATTTAGTTGGAGATTTTTGCTACGCGGAGTCGAAACTACAAAAGATAGAAAGTTGAAATTTGCACACTAGATTACATTTATAAAGTGTACAAGAGATAAGAAGCGATTTTGAGAAATTCAACCCCTAAGGGGGTTAAAAAGGGGATGAAAGTTTGTATGGGGTTCAAGATTTATTTTAAGCTAGGAATTTGAAACTTCGTAAAACGATATATTATTAAAATACAAGTAAACTTATTTCAGCGTTTTTGAAAATTCATCCCCTAAGGTGGTGAAAAAGGGGTTGAAAGTTTGTATGGATATCAAAAAAAAATTCGATCGCGTGACTTGAATCTTTGTATTTGGGGATATTATTAAAAGACATGAAAAGTAATTTCAGTGTTTTGTAAAATTCATCCCCTAACAGGGTTAAAAAGGGGTTGAAAGTTTGAATCCATTACAAATTCGAGTAGACGCACATTTCTTATTGTCTCCCGGCCAGGCTTGAAATGCTTAAAATTACTCAAGGAACATATGTGATGAAGCTCATAGCTTAATAAAAAATTTTTGGGTCAACTTTATAACTGCCTCCGCTACTATGCGCGACTCTGTTCAAAATATGTAAAATATCTTTGCTTATCGCTCACGGATAATTTTATGGATCCCTGGTAATTTTTATAACTTAAACACAATCTTAAAATCAAATTCAATAAAATACGTGAAAAACCAACCAACAATGATGAACCATGCGCCCCTAGTAATCTGTTTCCATATATCAAATGTCATATTCAAAACAACTCAAGACAGAAACTACACTTAAGGTGGTTCGCCTAGGTTACTCAAAACTTAACTCTCGCTAGATGGCACCACTTTTGCAAAATTTCGGATTTTATTTTTTTGTGAAATGGTCTTGGTATTTGTATACTTAAAAGTATGTTTCGCGCACTCTTTAAGTAAATATTGAACTATTAAAATAAACACTGAATACTTCATTGTGCAAAAACCACCTTTTTAATTCGACGGAGTGTTGCTGTCACGCTTTTTCCTACTATTACTCACACATGCAAACAGTGTTTCCGTGATCCTTGTAGTAGACAATTTCACACAACGTAAGTATGTTGCAATAGCGTAACGGTATGTTCGTGGAAATACGTGCAAGAGGATTGGGGTTCAAGACTGGTGCGAGTAGGTAATTTCTTTTTGTTTCTCCTTTGTGTTATCTTACCTTTAAACGAGCAATTATTAGATATATAATTATTTATTTATATATTTGGATGGTATCAGAAACGGCTCTAACGATTTCGATGAAATTTGCTATAAGGGGTTTGATCTCTTAGCTAGGTCTATGAGAAAACGCGCATTTTTGAGTTTTTATGTTTTGTAAGCTTTGGTCGGTCTCCCAGATATTCAATCTCCGCTTGGCAACTAATCCCAGAATTGGCATGCGCACTAGTTTTTACGAAAGCGACTGCCCTGACCATCCAAGTTCCAACCCAGAGAGTAAACTTATTTAGATTAGTCCGGTTTCCTCACATTGTTTTCTTTCACCGAAAAATAGGTATCGGTGTATAAATAGGTAGGTATCAAATGCTATTTCGTACAAAAGTTCGAAAAATCATTGGTACGAGCCGGGGTTAGAACCCGCGACCTCCGAATTGCTTTCCGCTAGGCCAGCAGCGCTTCCCCCACATACTCAGTGTTATCAGGTTTTTTAAAAATCAAAAACGATTAGTTATGAAAGCAGAAGAATATAAATGATCGTATTAGATTTATAATTGTTACATATTTGCCGTAACTTATTTTTAAAATGTGTTTTTCAATTAAAAGACACGTCAAGATTGTTTACCTTATTTCTAAGCCTAAAAAAAAACTAGTAATAATTGTGTTTTTCATTCATAGAGAAAATCCAATATTTTTAACCACAGGAAATTTTATACACTTCTTTTTAGGGTTCCGTACCCAAAGGGTAAAACGGGACCCTATTACTAAGACTTCGCTGTCGGTCCGTCCGTCCGTCCGTCCGTCCGTCCGTCTGTCACCAGGCTGTATCTCACGAACCGTAATATTTTTGACCAAAGTTAAGCAACGTCGGGAGGGGTCAGTACTTGGATGGGTGACCGTTTTCTTTTTGCTTTTTTTTGTTTTTTTTTATTTTGCATTATGGTACGGAACCCTTCGTGCGCGAGTCCGACTCGCACTTGCCCGGTTTTTTTTTCTTTTTGCCTTTGAAGGCAAATAAAAAAAACCGGGCAAGTGCGAGTCGGACAAAAAAAAACTGTCACCCATTCAAGTACTGACCACTCCCGACGTTGCTTAACTTTGGTCAATAATCACGTTTGTTGTATGGGAGCCCCATTTAAATCTTTATTTTATTCTGTTTTTAGTATTTGTTGTTATAGCGGCCACAGAAATACATCATCTGTGAAAATTTCAACTGTCTAGCTATCACGGTTCGTGAGATACAGCCTGGTGACAGACGGACGGACGGACGGACGGGCGGACGGACGGACAGCGAAGTCTTAGTAATAGGGTCCCGTTTTACCCTTTAGGTGCGGAACCCTTAAAACGATTATATCTGGAAATGTAGCCACTCCAGAGAAAATACCAAGAGGCCCTGGGTACCTGTCCTATATGCTTTCAAGAGTTCAGTTCAGTGGTATCTACATCCGCGGAAGCTACAAGATCAGGCCAATACAAGACAAAGTCACAGAATCGCGCTTACGCTGGTACGGCCATGTCATGAAAAGACCAGATGATCACATGACAAAAAGCGCGTTAAGCCTCATATCGGGACCATATCCTCGTGGCAGTGGCAGACCCCTTACTACATGGATGTCAGTTATTAAAAAGGATCTCTCCAGTAACAATTTAGATCCAGCAACGACCCAGAAACGATATCTCTGGAGAAGGAGGATTAGGAGAGCCGACCCCAATTAGAAATGGGACAAGGCCGGAAGAAGAAGAAGAAGAAGAAGTTCAGTTCAGTGGTCAAGCTCTTACTTCAACGAAGTGTGGATATGTATTTTGTTTGGAATGTCTCAAACGCGCCCTCAACTCTAAGCCCCACTGCCCAACATATTGTACCCCATTGAGAGGGAAAGCAAATTACCATCCTTATACAAAAGGAATGCTGTATGCGTCGCAGCAAAACAAAAGGGTTCTGGCTCAGTATTACCACAGAATAAATAATAGTACTGCCGTACAGAAAGGAAACTTCCTACAAAACCGAAGTTTGACAGCGGTTCAGGGTCGAATCATGCTATCCCTATCTAATATATGGCACTATCCCTTTCGGTTATTTAGGGTTCTCAAAATTCAGGCGATTATCTTATCTGTGGTCGTGCACGCAAAGGGACGACAAGTGGTGCCAACCCTAATAATTGCTCGGAGCAATGCTGAGCCGAGCGGAGCCGAGTTTGGCCGAAGTCAGGAGTTTCGCACCCCTGGTATTACGCTTCACCTTATGGGAGAGGCACTGATATTCTGCCAGGACCAGATCACGTCAATAAAAATCAGTGAAATATATGAAATAGTTAAAAGTTATATACTTAATAGTCTTGAAATTATACAGGGTGTTTGGTACATCGTTTGACAAATTAAAACAGCAGATAGGTTGAGTCATTTACTATCTACTCATGCCTAGAAAAACAAAATTGGCCATGTTTTTTTTTACTACTATGGAAGTAAAAATTTGTAATATACGAAAAACTGGCATAGAAGTGAAAAAAAAATTTACGCCAAATTAAAAATTTCTAGGCCTGAGAAGATAGCAAATGACTCGACCTATCTGCCGTTTTAATTTGGCAAACGATGTACCAAACATCCTGTATATGTTACTGTAAAAGCCCGAAGTACGGTAAAATTGCAGGAACCTTTGGTTATAAGACGTCCTTTCGGGCAGAGATGGGCATTTCGTAATTGATTCCTGATACCACGATTACTCGAAATTACTTTGTAATCAGATTACCGATTCCCAGATTACTTTGTAATCTACAATACCAAATTACTAAGTACAATTCCATTTGAGGAATCAGGAATCAGTTTTTCTAATATTACAATTCCTAGTAATTGGAATCAATGTCGATTCCTCATTACAGGAATGCATTACTTGATTCCTTTCAGATTACATTTCGTACTTCTACTATCAAAAGTACATTTCGATAGTAGATATGTATAGATATTGTTGATGTTGGCTGACTAGATATAAATGCACCTTATTTGAATCAGGTGAGCAGATTTCGAAAATGATGACAGTTTTGGAATCCAACATGCCTGCCGTGCACTTTGACATAAAAGACGTCATGGGTGTCGTTTTATAGGTTTCAGGGAGTGCAGAATTCGAAAATGATGACAGTTTTGGAATCCGACATGTCTGCCGTGCACTTTGACATAAAAGTCGTCATAGTTGTCGTTTTATAGGTTTCAGGGAGTGCAGAATTCGAAAATGATGACAGTTTTGGAATCTGACATGTCTGCCATGCACTTTGACATAAAAGTCGTCATGGGTGTCGTTTTATAGGTTTCAAGGAGTGCAAAATTGGAAAATGATGACAGTTTTGGAAACCGACATATCTGTCGTGCACTTTGACATAAAAGTCGTCATGGGTGTCGTTTTATAGGTTTCAGGGAGAGCCGGTTTCGAAAATGATGACAGTTTTGGAATCCGACATGTCTGCCGTGCACTTTGACATAAAAGTCGTCATGGGTGTCGTTTTATAGGTTTCAGGGAGTGCCGGTTTCGAAAATGATGACAGTTTTGGAATCCGACATGTCTGCCATGCACTTTGACATAAAAGTCGTCATGGGTGTCGTTTTATAGGTTTCAGGGAGTGCAGAATTCGAAAATGATGATAGTTTTGGAATCCGACATGTCTGCCGTGCACTTTGACATAAAAGTCGTCATGGGTGTCGTTTTATAGGTTTTAGGGAGTGCAGAATTCGAAAATGATGACAGTTTTGGAATCCGACATGTCTGCCGTGCACTTTGACATAAAAGTCGTCATGGGTGTCGTTTTATAGGTTTCAGGGAGTGCCGGTTTCGAAAATGATGACAGTTTTGGAATCCGACATGTCTGCCGTGCACTTTGACATAAAAGTCGTCTTGGATGTCGTTTTATAGGTTTCAGGGAGTGCCGGTTTCGAAAATGATGACAAATTTGGAATCCGACATGCCTGCCGTGCATTTTGACATAAAAGTCGTCATGGGTATCGTTTTATAGGTTTCAGGGAGTGCCGGTTTCGAAAATGATGACAGTTTTGGAATCCGACATGTCTGCCGTGCACTTTGACATAAAAGTCGTCATGGGTGTCGTTTTATAGGTTTCAGGGAGTGCCGGTGTCGAAAATGATGTCAGTTTTGGAATCCGACATGTCTGCCATGCACTTTGACATAAAAGTCGTCATGGGTGTCGTTTTATAGGTTTCTGGGAGTGCCGGTTTCGAAAATGATAACAGTTTTGGAATCCGACATGTCTGCCATGCACTTTGACATAAAAGTCGTAATGGGTGTCGTTTTATAGGTTTCAGGGAGTGCAGATATCGAAAATGATGACAGTTTTAGAATTTTACATGTCTGCCATGCACTTTGACATAAAAGTTGTTATGGGTATCCGTTTATAAGTCAACTGCATTACTTTTATGTCAAAGTGCATGGCAGATATGTCGGATTCCAAAACTGTCATCATTTTCGAAACCGGCACTCCCTGAAACCTATAAAACGACACCCATGACAACTTTTATGTCAAAGTGCACGGCAGACATGTCGGATTCCAAAACTGTCATCATTTTCGAAACCGGCACTCCCTGAAACCTATAAAACGACATCCATGACGACTTTTATGTCAAAGTGCACGGCAGACATGTCGGATTCCAAAACTGTCATCATTTTCGAAACCGGCACTCCCTGAAACCTATAAAACGACACCCATGACGACTTTTATGTCAAAGTGCACGGCAGACATGTCGGATTCCAAAACTGTCATCATTTTCGAATTCTGCACTCCCTGAAACCTATAAAACGGCACCCATGACGACTTTTATGTCAAAGTGCACGGCAGACATGTCGGATTCCAAAACTGTCATCATTTTCGAAACCGGCACTCCCTGAAACCTATAAAACGACACCCATGACGACTTTTATGTCAAAGTGCATGGCAGACATGTTGGATTCCAAAACTGTCATCATTTTCGAAACCGGCACTCCCTGAAACCTATAAAACGACACCCATGACGACTTTTATGTCAAAGTGCATGGCAGACATGTTGGATTCCAAAACTGTCATCATTTTCGAAACCGGCACTCCCTGAAACCTATAAAACGACACCCATGACGACTTTTATGTAAAAGTGCACGGCAGACATGTCGGATTCCAAAACTGTCATCATTTTCGAAACCGGCACTCCCTGAAACCTATAAAACGACACCCATGACGACTTTTATGTAAAAGTGCACGGCAGACATGTCGGATTCCAAAACTGTCGTCATTTTCGAAACCGGCACTCCCTGAAACCTATAAAACGACACCCATGACGACTTTTATGTCAAAGTGCACGGCAGACATGTCGGATTCCAAAACTGTCATCATTTTCGAATTCTGCACTCCCTGAAACCTATAAAACGGCACCCATGACGACTTTTATGTCAAAGTGCACGGCAGACATGTCGGATTCCAAAACTGTCATCATTTCCGAAATCTGCTCCTCCGAAAACATATATGATACAGTTTCACACAAAAAGTGTATTTATGGCTGGAAGAAGAACGATCAAAGGTATATTGACACCGAGTAATGTAATTTAGTCTGAACAATATTACGTAATCAGATTACTGGAGTAATTGATTACGAAGGAATCACGATTACACTTGTACTTAGATATATTCAATTCCAAAGGAATCAATTACGCAAGTAATCAGCGGATTTGATTCCAGTAATTTCGATTACCAAAGGAATCGATTACTAAGGAATCATGATTACTGTAATGTAATGTGTAATTTAATTCCAAAAGGAATTGATTACGCCCAACTCTGCTTTCGGGTACCTCCACGTGATTAAGGGCTCATTTAGACGATGCGAGAACTCGCATGCAAGTTTCATTACATTGCGGGTTTTGATCGGTCGGTTGAATTGAACGTAACCAACAGTCCGCAATGTAACTTAAATCGCATGCGAGTTTGCGCGCCATCTAAATCAGCGAATGTGTATTTGAAATTTGAACCTTTTTTTACAGTAAATAGGGAGTATTACTCCAATGTTCTGCCGCTAGAGTGCAGCACTAATTTGTTTAGTAAACCATATACTTACTATACTAGGCCTTAAAAAAATTTTTGACAATTTTTTACTATGACATTGATGCATCAAGGCGGTTTGTTTACAGGTGGCCTACCGCAAAACGCGACAATCGAAATTTCGTTATCTGCCTCTCTATCGATCGAATAAGCAGAGTGATAGAGAGGCAGAAACCGAACTTTCGTCTGTCGTGTTTCACGTCGGTCATGTGATTGAGTTAGTGACGCCCTCTACGCAAAGTTTTGTGTAATATTCCATATTGGAATAAATTTCGCTCGTTTGAAATACCAAAAAAACTATCTGTAAAAAAACTGTGTCTGTGTGTGTTGTGTGTGTATCTGTGTCTGTGTTTTTTCTAATTTTGTTAACGAATTGTGTAATTTTAGTCTGTCAATTAAAATATGTAAATAAAAAGCCTGGAGATCTGTAAAAAAGGTTCTAATTACATTGAAACGGAGTGTACATTATAATGCACATTGGGCCTCACGAGGTTATAAGGCGTCCAGTTTCTTCTGTGCCTCGCGATTGTGAGTCTTAGCGTGTGTGATCAAGGTGCATTTTTGCAGGAACTTCTTGCCGCAGAGCTCGCAATGGAACCGCCGCTCGTCGCGATGGCCCCGCATGTGGACGTCCAGCGCTTTCTTGCGAGGATAACTGGAATTAATATGTTGATGTTAAATTGTGTCGCTTAACTTCAAACTCGGGTAAATCCATTGGACCCTCTCAGCAAATATCTACCCTATTACGTTTTCTTAATACCAAAATCGCATAATCTGACAGATGGATTTACCCGAGTTTGAAGTTAAGCGACTCAATTGCTTTTATTATAGCGACTTCGTATGCGTGGAATCAGTAACAGCAGCTAGTGTAAGCATAGCGCCTGAATGGTGTAATAGCAACGTCCAGCCAGCGCCTCTTAGGCTTACCGCGGCCGCGTGATCAGTGGCGGATTTGCAGTCTTTGCCGCCCTAGGCCCCAGGCCCTGTAGCCGCCCCTTTCAAGGCACCCATAATATTGAATACATTTTGAGTTATTTCTTGTTGCCATCAGCGAATTTTTTGTCACATTTTGCCGCCCCTAAATATCTTGCCGCCCTAGGCCCGGGCCTACTGTGCCTTAGGGCAAATCCGCCACTGCGCGTGATGCGATGACAGTGATGTAGAGTAATCGCCACTCATTTCTACTCATTCTCATTTCAATTTCTTCTATTACCCAACTATCGATATCGATAAAAAAATGTTTCTAACTCTAACAAGATTGCGACAGTGTTTTGTTTTGTCGTGAAAATTCCGGTCTCTGACCATAAATACTGTAAATGTATACAAGCACCTTTTATCGCAGAGCGCGCAGTGGTGGTCGTTGGCGCCGGTGTGCGCCGCCACGTGCCCGCGCAGCTCCTGCTTCTGGAAGAAGCCGGCGCCGCACTCCGCGCAGAAGTGCCGCTTCTCCCTGAAGTGCTTGTTGCGCATGTGTGTAGACAGGTTTCCTGAAAAAAAGGTGCGAAATTCTTGTGATTAGGTTCCCGAGCGGATCCTCTCTAAGTGACAACGCTAGAAAGAGGATGATGGTTTTTTGTGTGAACAAGAAATACGAATGGTCCTAATATAGATCCCTGGGGTACACCCTTCTTAGCCATCGCTTTCGACGAAAAGGGACCGTTTATTGAATTATTTGTTTTTGCTTTATTATATAAACGTATAGGTATATGTACTATACATATGTAATGTATGTATCACGCCAAGTCATACACATTAATTATATTACTACTAATATTATGGTCTACACCACACCTACAGAATCAAACGCTTTGGCTTAATCTGTATGTTGATTGTTGTCACACCAACTACTGCTAGCGAGAAATTGTATTTTTATTTTCTCTGCATTGTTTTTATTTTCTTTGTGTACACTAACCTTGAATGTTACTAACATTCCTATGGACTTTGTTGGTCTGCAATAAACGATTTTTATGTTTTTTTTTTTTACTGCTCACGAAAGGTGTTACCTATGCAAATACTGTGCTTCCCTCGTTATTCCGGCATTTTGCGGGGTCCACTTGACAACTAATCCTAAGCTGACGTAAGCGACTGCCATCTGACCTTCGAACCCAGAGGGGAAACTATGCCTTATTGGGATTAGTCTGGTTTCCTCACGATGTTTTCCTTCACCGAAAATGGAAGCGAGTGTTATGCAAATACTATTGTAATATGAACCTGCGAGCAAGAAATCCTTGGAGCATATGGAGCAGGTGTGGGGCGCCCTTGCGCCGTGCCGCGCGGCGAGGTGGCGCGCGCGCCGCGTGAGCGTGGCGAAGCGACAAGGGCAGTGCGGGCACGCGTACAGCTCCACGGTTTTGTGCTTGCGTTGTCTGTCACAAACAAATATGTGACGTTATCTAAAAACCGGCCAAGTGCGAGTCGGAGTCACGATATACATTTTTTTGATAATTTTATACGTTTTCATTTTGAGTTTTAGTCGTGTGTCGATAGATGGCAGTAAATTTACTGTGACTACAAAATTCACCATGACAGGACCACTCTATACTATCGATTCTTTTTGCTTGTAGTATCTACGATAATAAATAAATAATGTTACCTGTGTGAATTCAAAGAGTTGTAGTTGTGGAACTCCGTGTCGCACTGGTCGCATTTGAACGGGCCCTTGCTGTGGGACGGCATGTGGCGTTTGAGCCTCTTCTTCGTCAGGAAACCTAAAGGTACTATTTGTTAGTAAGGTGTAGTGTGCGCGCAACGGCACACTCACACTCTCTTAGCGTAGCCTTATATATATATATAGTTTTTAATAGCAACATCACAACTATAAGACGTATTCTGACAGACAAATTATTTAAGTGAGCGAGTCGTATGCGTTAGCATATTACTGTATCGATAGATGTATATTATTAATAAGTTTTGTTTTCCTAGTTCAGTATGTACCATAAAGAGTATTGCTTTGTATTGTAGAATAATATAATAAGTATACGTATTTTAGAATATTAGTGGTAACACGTTGTAAAATTTAGTGCTAACCACCATTTGTTTGTTAACCTGTTGCTATTGGCGGGAACCTATAATTGGCTTTCTGTTATCTATATACATAACTATTGTACAATTGATAGCTGTTGGTTCTCCGAATAATAAATAAATATATACGAGTGATATATCATATTATGATATTATTAATTCTGGATATTATTAATATCCAGAATAAACCTATATTTCGCACATTAGAGTTCTCCTTTACCTCCCACCTCACATGGCGACCCTGACAGGATTCGAACCTGGAATCTTCTGATAAAGTCATTTATACTACATACCCCCATTTATATTATAAATACGAGAGCTATTTCAACGCGCGTTAAAAAAGCCCTTGAATCCGTCCACACGCTAAATTCGATTTAACGACCAACGCTTAAAGTCGAAAATCCAACAATGCTTGATAAAAAGCGCCACCGCCATCGTGTGATTAAATACACATGTATACATTTGTGTCATTCAAACGCTTTTTTAAAGCGCGTTGAAAAATTGGGGCCTAAATATCGTGTTCTTTTATAAAATATATTATATATAAAGATATAGTGAGGGGAAGGAAGGAAACTAGGGCGTTCGGGCTTTCTCCGCTCCGTTCGGCTCAGCATTGCTCCGAGCAATCATTAGGGTTGACAAAACTTGACGTCCTTTTGCGTGCACGACCATAGATAAGATAATTATGTACTTGAATTTTGACCCTAAATAGCCGAATGGATAGGGATAGTGCAGTACATTAGAAAAGGGCAGCATGATTCGTCCCTGAATCGCTGTCAAACTTCGGTTTTGTAGGAAGTTTCTTTTCTGTACGGTAGTACTATTCTTCTTCTTTGCCACGGCTCATGGGAACCTGGGGTCCGCTTGGCAACTAATCCCAAAAATTGACATAGGCACTAGTTTTTACGAA
The DNA here is from genome assembly GCF_963556715.1 of Cydia fagiglandana. Lineage (NCBI taxonomy): Eukaryota > Metazoa > Arthropoda > Insecta > Lepidoptera > Tortricidae > Cydia > Cydia fagiglandana. Next base: position 5,547,805 of record NC_085955.1, read on the forward strand.
AGCGACTGCCATCTCACCTTCCAAACCCAGAGAGGAAACTAGGCCTTATTGAGGTTAGTACTGTTACTTATTCTGTGGTAAAGTGTTCAAATAAATATTAAATAAATAAATAAACTATGAAATGGAAGTTGGTTAATAAATAAATACTACAGGACATTTTTACACAAATTGACCGAGCCCCACGGTAAGCTCAAGAAAGCTTGTGTTGTGGGTACTCGGACAATGATATATATAATATATAAATACTTAAATACATAGAAAACAACCATGACTCAGGAACAAATATCTGTATCATCATACAAATAAATGCCCTTACCAGGTTTCGAACCCGGGACCATTGGCTTCATAGGCAGGGTCACTACCCACTAGGCCAGACCGGTCGTCAAATAAAAGTTTGAAGTTAGGTTTATGTCTATTTCCCCTCTTACCTTTCCCGCACGTCTCACAAATATGATTCGGGAAGTGTTTATTCATATGCGCATGGTACACATACGCATTGGCCAGCACCATCCCACACTCAACACACTTGAAGTCATCCGTGACCTGATATTGGACCTCGTTCTTGACAGTAGGCTCTCTCTTTCTTTTCCGGGCTACTGTGATGCGTTTCTCTCTTTCTAGTTCTATGCTGGGTTTTTTATCTTTTTCTGGAGACTCTGGATGGTTTAGGTCTGAAAATTCAGTATAACCATGTCTGTTTACCAAATAAAAAAAAACCTATTATAGATCTGTGAGTGTGAGGTATACTTTCATACAAAGTTTTATGCCATGGTACCAGTCAGATTTGAAACATTACAAGGCGTTGCTCACTCCGCGATTTCGTACATGCGGTCCACACCAATTTTGGTGCTTAGCGCCTAGTCATAGTAGTTGCCGCGCACCGCTACGGATTGGACGCCTGCTCGCGCTTGCGCCACCTAGCGGTCAAATCTGTCGTAATAGACGCGTTTTGTTAGAGTGAATATCTACATCTACATCTAGAGGGAATCTTGTGTACTATTAACTATTATTTATTCTGTGTTACCATCAGGGTGAAACTTGAACATGATATTATATTCAATAGTATTTACCTTGTTTATCATCTTCAGTCATTTTTTTTTCCTCAACATTATATTTGACATCTGCTTCTAAAACAAATTCTCCGGAGACCTTCCTTACTAGTGTACAATTTTCTGATTTATCCAGTTCAATTACTGAAAATAAAATAGATTACATATATTATGTAGTACTGTATGTTCAGTATGTATCTTCCTACCTTTTCCCAGATTTTTTTAGTTCAGAGGCAATCTGGAGTTCATATTGGTCAGGTTTAAGTGTTTTTTTTTAATACTTGCTTTTACTCTCTGCAATTTTGCACAGGGTGAACTTGGCAATATCGTTGATGTTTCTAGAATATAGGTCATTTTTATGTCAAAGCAGATCTATTATATCAACAAATACTCGTAATTCATCTTAAAAGGAATATTCCACAAAACATGAGAAAATATGTGTCTGTACACAAGTTATAGAATATGTCATCCACAGTACCATCTTTACCATAAGGGCACGCGGGCCCGAGCCCAAGGCTCCCATCCTCATTTAATTGCTCATAATAAATAGAAGATCATAGTAATAAAATGTTTTTTTTAATTCACTCTCTTTAGCTTTCCAAAAGGGCTCCAAGTTCTTATGTGTCCAAGGGTCCCAGCATAGTTTAAGACTGCCCTGGTTATGGCGAATCTACTCATGCAGATAGCGAACAGAGAAACGACCCTTACATCCATTAACCTGCAGAGCGTTGAGGGTTCCAAGAACTTGACGCCGGAACTTGCGTGCCTCCTGCAGCGCCCGGGCACACTCCTCACACACGAAACTGTCGTCTTCGTAATCTTCTTGTAAAGGCTAGAATTATTACAGCATCACTTTGAAATGAGATTACATGTTCATTCTTGTATTTTGCGGCAAAGAAAATTTAATGAATAGTTTACTCATTTTTTTTACCAACATAAATACTAAGAAACATGAAGAAAAAATCATTTAGAAAAACTTACTTGAATAGAATGAAGATCTTTGAGCATTTGGGCATAGTTTGTATCGGATTTATCGCTGTATAAATTTATTAAATCATTGGTTGATAAACAGCAAAAACAAAAATAAGCATCAATTGACATTTTGATACAGTTAAATAAATTATAACAGTGGAATTTCCAGTATATCAATGATATTTTCACATTCACGGATGTAAACATTAATAGTTTTTAGGTTATGTTTACCAGATGTCAACTGTAACTAAGACGGTCAAGATTCGTTCAGAAATCTTTTTTTTATCGTTTATTTACAAACAATAAGCCCCCATACACACGGGAGCTTTTTCAACGTGCGTTAAAAAAGCGTTTTAATGACACAAATGGATAACCATGTATAATAACTGGGTCAAGCAAATCTTGTCAGTAGCAAACGGCGGCAAATTTGAAAAATCGCGGGTTTGCAACACTGTGTTCGAATAATTCGAAATACGCGTGTCATCTGTGTTTTATCTGTGGAATGTGGATCGGGAATGACAGCCATCATCTTCTTTGTTTACATTCTTAATCGATTCTATTTCCAGAGATATTTTTGCTGTGTCACCATTAAATAACAAAATATTAAATAAGATTGTGCTTAATCAAAGCTAAGGTGCCTACAATGCCTACAGTGCCAACTGAGAAATCTAATAAAATATTAAAATCCTGTAGGACATCTACCTGCGGAAGCAATGATTTTATTCATACATTCTTGTTTAACGGCATAGTCCACTTCTAATTTTATTTTAAGATCTTCAAATTAGTTAATCATTTTTACCAACATCACACATCATCATCATCATCATCAGGCTATAGTAGTCCACTGCTGGACATAGCCCTCCCCTAAAGAGCGCCATAGCGCCCTGTCCTCAGCTTGCCGCATCCAGCATCTGCCTGCAGTCTTTCGCAGATCGTCAACATCACACACCGCTTTTAAATTATCCGTCCATACCTATTAATAACAATTTCAAACATTTTCAATAAAGAATCCGCCAGTGACAATTTGAATTGACGTACGTAATAGGGCGCGCTCAGCGGAAAAAAAGTTTTGGTTCGATGTACATTGTACATTGCTGCTTTTCTTAGCGCAATATTACTCTTTGAGTGTTGCCCTACTTTAGTTTGCTTTACATTGCTACTGACAAGATTTGCTTGACGCACTACATGTACGTGACAGCGGTGGCGTTTTTATCAGGCGTTGTTGGATTTTCGATTTTAAGCCTTGGTCGTTAAATCGAATTTAGAGTGCGGACAGTCTCAAGCGTTTTTTTAACGCGCGTTGGAAAAGCTCCCGTGCGTATGGGGGCTAACTTTATTACTCAAAGAAATCTTTTCATTTTTAAGTTATCTTATTGTTTTCGGGGGCCCTTGCGGATACACTTCGACCCATAGGGATTTTTTGTACAATTACCCCCATTTCATTTTTAAGTTAAAATCCATAAGGTTAAGAAGAAATAACCCTATCTCTGTCTCACTTATGGGTGCGGTGCGGTAGTCTGTTACGGCTTTAAGGCCAGTGGGCCTTTCCTTTCTTTATACATTGAAGAGTTTTAGTTCACTGGGCGTAACCGCATTTTAGAGTTAGACACCAAGAAAAGTCTGCAGCGATTTTGACAGCATACGCAGTAAAAGTGTTATTTATACGTCATAATTTCATAGAAGTTTTAAAATAACACACAGCGTGTGCTAGTATCTTCTTAGTAGTTTGTAGTGTAACTATCAAATTCGTTGTAGACTTTTCTTGGTCTAACTTAGCACTCAAGACGAAAGGAGCTGAGTTTTAAATATTTTAGGTAAATATACCCGTCTCGCTAACGGAAGCGGATCCTAAGTCCTAAAACTAGTGCGATAAGGATAAGGCGAAAAATCTCAAAAATCGAGGTTTCGTACTCGACTGTTTCCTCCTCCAAAACTTAACCAATCTTAACCAAACTAAATTATCTGTCGGACCGTTTCGCTTTTTTGGCTAATTGATATCAGTTTTGAATACCTACTACGCCTCTCATTGCAGCATAGTCAATGAGGCCATTTTGGCCATTTTTGAAGGGCTCTAGCGCCTTAAAAAACAAATATATCAAAAAAGCAAAACTGCCCGACACATATATTGACAATATTAATCTGTGTTGAAAAAATCATTGCTCTAGCATCAAAACCCACGGAGGAAACAGTTGAGTAGGTTTGTATGAAGAAATGACCACTCCTGTTGGCTCTTAACATCAAACTCGGATAAATCCATTCGACCTGACTGCAATTACTAGGAACAGTTTTTTAGGATCCTAGTTACCTAGTTAGGACTATCGGAAGCTCGTCTTGGTTACCGTGTAGCATGGTTTTAACAATAAGTCTTTAAAATTGCGAATTTGGTGTAATGAGGCCAGTCGTGATTAAGATCAAAATAAAGTCACATTAGAAATAAAACTCATTTAATGCACCATAAATAAATCTTAGGGGATGTTGGCGAGGTAGTCCTTGACGTGGGCCGGCTCCAGGCGGCGGAACCCGGCCGCATCGCAGATCCCCACCTGCACACAATACATCAATAGGAAATATTAGGCAAAGCTCTGCGTAGGTGGCACCACTAGCACAGGGTCTCCCCAGATATATCGACGCGCATTCGGCAAAAGCCGATAGGAAAAAGCTTTATGTCCACGCAATAAAAGCGAAGAAGCCGACGACTCGTTGGCCAGCGCCGGCCGATGCGAGCCGAGCCGAACGACGACTTTTTCGCTCTTATTGCGCAGACATAAAGCTTTTTTCCATCGGATTTTGCCGATTCGGCGTTGACATATTTGGGGGAACCCTAAACAAACCTCATTGAGATCATCAATGACACATCATGCGTCACTAGGTCAATCACATGGTCTACCCTGAAATACGACAGTCGAAAGTTGGGTTTCCGCCTCTCTATCCTTGCATATTCGAGCGATAAAGAAGCAGATAACTAAATTTCAATTTTCAGGTTTCCCGGTATAGTCAGACCGTTAAAAAGTCTGCAGCGATTTTGATAGCCCACGCAGTACAAGTGTCAATTTAAACGTCAAACTTCTATGAAATTGTGACGTATACATAACACTTACACTGCGTGGGCTATCAAATCCGCTGCAGACTTTGTTTGGTGCAACTTTGGCCCTTGTTAACAAGCCGCCTTGATGCATGAATGTCATATTTTATTGTCTGTGTAAGCTTGTCAAAAAACAGTTTAAGGCACAGTATGTATAAGTTAGTCTATGAATTTACTAGAGTCGGTAGTGCTGCACTCTGGCGGCATAACATTGCAGTAATATCCCCTATTATTTGCGGCTTCATTAAGCACTTTATGTTCGTTTTTTTTTAGCATTAGAAATAAGGTAAACAATTGATGTGGCTTTTTATAGAAAAACACGTTTTAAAAATAAGTCACGGCGAATATGTAACAATTAGGAATCTAATACGATCATTTCTGCTTTCATAAGGAATAGTTCATCATCATCATCATCATCTCAGCCATAAGACGTCCACTGCTGAACATAGTCCTCCCCCTTGATGGGGGGTGAATGCCATAATCGCCACGCTTGGCAGGCGGGTTGGCGATCGCAGTCGAGTACACCGAGTTTGAGGGACGCTGCTTCCCGTCCACCGGTGGTCTTGGACGTAGTTTAAGGACATACCCGGGTCCAAGTAATAGTTACTGATTTTTAAACAGCGTTTTCCAATTGAAAGGCATGTCAAGATCGCTTACCTTTTTTCTAATGCTAAACTGAACTATATCTACACTCGTAAATTTTACACTCGAAAACAAAAAAAAGATATAATTGGTTGTGTAAGATGTGAATGGTCTGAAAAAAATTAAAAAAGTATGGTCAACTGGATTGTGGAACATGAACGGCGCAACATTTTTGTGGAAATGTATTATCATCAAACAGTAACTTTAGAGTTTAGACTAGACCGTATAATGTAGTCTGAGGGCCTACCCCGAACCACGTTCGACGTGTTACCTCCCTTTCACACTTACGTACGAGTTTACAAGTGCGACAGAGAGGCAACACGTCGAACGCGGTTCGCGGTAGCCCCTCTGTTTGAAAAGAGAAGAGTAGAGTCATAAAATCCTCGACTCTTCTCTTTCCGCACAGACTCTAAAGGGCGTACATGATTTCCAGATGTATTCGTTTTTAGGGTTCCGTACCCAAAGGGTAAAACGGGACCCTATTACTAAGACTTCGCTGTCCGTCCGTCCGTCCGTCTGTCACCAGGCTGTATCTCACGAACCGTGATAGCTAGACAGTTGAAATTTTCACAGATGATGTATTTCTGTTGCCGCTTTAACAACAAATACTAAAAACAAAATAAAGATTTAAATGGGGCTCCCATACAACAAACGTGATTTTTGACCAAAGTTAAGCAACGTCGGGAGCAGTACTTGGATGGGTGGCCGTTTTTTTTTTTGCATTATGGTACGGAACCCTTCGTGCGCGAGTCCGACTCGCACTTGGCCGTTTTTTTTTCCTTTTTGCCTTTCAAGGCAAGTAAAACTCAAGAGCTACACTTTAGCATAGCGATGGGCGAGTCGAGTTATCTGATTCGAATAATCCGAATCAACCTACAGATGAGTTGATTCGAATCAAGACTATTGGCAATCCGAATCAACTCGGCCACTAAACTGACTGGTAACTTGGTATCCGATCCGCAAACTCGGCGAATGAATCGCCAATTCACCAACTCTCCGAGCCGAGTCAACGCTACGCTAAGGCCATTCAAAAATAAACCTTAATTCGATAGCCCGAAGGTTCTTTTTACAACAACTGCCGCTTGATTCCCTGTCTCAATCCGAGTTGACTGGTACTATGACCATTCAAAAATAAACCTTAATTCCGTAGCTCGAAGGTTCTTTTTACAACAACTGCCGCTTGATTCGCCATCCCGAGTCGAGTTCATTGCTAGTATGGCCATTGAAAAATAAACCTTAATTCGGTGCCCTGAAGGTTCTGTTTACAACAACTGCCGCTTGACTCGTTTGCGGCTCCGCGGCCACCTTGTCGCGAACCACGCAAACCGTCGAGTCGAGTCAGTTCGAATTTCAAGTCGGATCAGTGGCCGAATCGATTCGAATCGAAAAAAAGTGGACTCGTCACATCGCTACTTTAGCACTTCCTAGGCTAAAAGCTTCTCAGCAACTTAGTCATAATCATTATAATATAATAAGCTCCTGTGGTTGCTGTTCTATTATCAAGTTAGTACCGGCCAGACTACTAGAGGTGTGCGCCGATGGCAAAATCATCGGCGGCGGCGTCCGATGATTTTTTGACCGGCGGCGGCGGCGTAATCGGCGTGAAATCGGCGTGGCATAATTTTTGATACTGCATGAGAATGTGGCTGCAGAAACTCTACATTAAAGCCTTCTGAGTATTTACTAGGCTATCCAAAACATATTAAGTATCCCATCAAAAACATAAATGTAAAAAAGGAGAGCCAAGTTCAATACAAAAATTATGCTTGGCTGTGGGGTTCGCCGCAAAAAGAATGGAGATTTAAATGAGTGCCAAGTTCTATGCAAAATCCAAATATGTATTTATAGGAACAAAATAACATTATAAACAAGTATTAAACTCTATTTCTTTGCTTTATTGGATACCTATAACCATACGTCGGACTATAGGGGGCAGTTTGAGGGCAAGGTAAGGTTAACAAAAAAATCTTAACTTACGAGTATCATAATGTACCTAGTATTTGTAACATAGCCGTGTTCATAGAACTTGACATGCCCAGTTAACTCATTTGTTTTGTTCCTTTCTCACAGCTGCAATAGGCATGTTGACAAGTTTTTAGAACTGTATTAATTTTATAGATAGACACGTAATTATTACAAAAAAATATATTTAAAATTTTTATTCATTAATTTTAAATACTAAATAGAGCTTAATTAGTTTAGTGTTTAAAGTTTGAGCCTAAACGCTCTAAGCTGTCACGTGACGTCACGAACAGATAAATAAACAAACTGCTGCCAAAATGTCAGTCCTAGCGTAGAACAAAAGCTGTAGTATTTAATTTATCTCTCTTTCTAAAAGATCAGTATTACGTAAATATATAAGCTAAAATAATGAATAACAAGTTTTACATGTCTTATGCAGTGCCTATCTGTAAAAGAACAACAATCAAGACCCTAGAGTATAAAAAAATATATTTGTTACATGATACTTACGTTGCAGTTACGAATTTTGACTTGAATGATATTGTTACTTGCGAACTATATGTATACATATTACGTTCAGCGATGATAAAACCATTTCAAAAATGAATCACAATAACTAATTTCACACAAAAATACTTACAGTTACAATTTAAGATGAATTATTATGATACAACTAAAATTGTGAGTGCAAATATAGTGGCGCAGATATAACTTTTTAATTTATTTATTTTTTGTTTCCGACAGCCAACATGGCAATGATAGTTCCATTCAGCCAAATTATTAAAAAGATTTTGGTGAAATATCGTATTATATAACATTTTATTTATTTAATAACTAATAAATATATATTTTATATCATGTCATAATATTTTTTGTACGTAATAAATGTCTATTGTCGAAATAAAAAATACATACACTGTTTGAACATCCAAACTCTTTGGCGGTGTCCTATGGATTACGGTCAGGTTTGACGACTAGTCTGTGGTGTTTCTCATGTCATGACGTCACGCGCTCCGATTGGCGTTTGCAGTCACGTGATACTGGGCATTATTTTAAATACTTTTGACTATTTTTAATTAATTAATTACGCATATTTACACTTACACAATATGATTTTCAGCATTCTAATATTCCCTGCTATGGTAAAAACATAACATGTTATATATTTGCGATTCATGTCAACATGCCTATTGTCTGAGTGACGGATAAAGCCAAACGAACTTTTTCGCCATTTTGACTTATGTGTAGTTCAAGTACGTTTACAAATAACGCAGTTAGTTGCTATGATATTTGGAATTTCACATTATAAATACTAGCACCAAATACTACCACCAAAATACCAAATACTAAGTACAAATACTCGAAAGTGAATTGATTGATTTGCGAACCTTACCTATCATTCTGACATGCCACGAAAATGCCCGCTGGAGTCCGACGTATGCCTATAACAATTGCTGTTATTTAAAAAAAATGTGAGATCTTAAAGCAGGTTAGATTTGACTTGGCCAGTTTTCATTACATCAGTCATTTTATAAAGTTATTCAACATATATATTTTGTAATTCTGATAAAAACTGGCCAAGCCAACCTACCTACTTTAAGATCTCACATTTTTTTTAAATAACAGCAATTGTTATAGGTATCCAATAAAGCAAAGAAATAGAGTTTAATACTTGTTTATAATGTTATTTTGTTCCTATAAATACATATTTGGATTTTGCATAGAACTTGGCACTCATTTAAATCTCCATTCTTTTTGCGGCGAACCCCACAGCCAAGCATAATTTTTGTATTGAACTTGGCTCTCCTTTTTTACATTTATGTTTTTGATGGGATATCAATACTTTTTGTAAAGAAAACTAGGCAGGTATTGAGATTTAATGTTTTTTCTTGTGTTTCCGCTGCATGTTTTTTACTTCTGTTCTTTGTATTAATTATGTGGTGCCGCGCGCCGCCAACGACACACCGTTGGCCGGTTGTTTAGCGCGTATTACAGGTTTTTTGTATGGGGACCCCCCCTATTTTTTAACTTTTTTTATTTTTAGATTTTTTCCTACGCTTACACACAATTACCGAGCTGGATTCCAAATTTCATCCTTCTAGGTCATCTGGAAGTAGGTTAGGTTTAGGTACTATGTCAGTCACAATAAAAAAGAAATTTGTATGGGAACCCCCCCTATTTATTAACTTTTTTTTGTTTTTAGATTTTTTCCTACGCTTACACACAATAACCGAGCTGGATTCCAAATTTCATCCTTCTAGGTCATCTGGAAGTAGGTTAGGTTTAGGTACTTATATGTCAGTCACAATAAAAAATGGTTTTTTTGTATGGGGACCCCCCCTATTTTATAACTTTTTTTAATTTTTAGATTTTTTCCTACGCTTTCACACAATAACTGAGCTGGATTCCAAATTTCATCCTTCTAGGTCATCTGGAAGTAGGTTAGGTTTAGGTACTTATATGTCAGTCACAATAAAAAATGGTTTTTTTGTATGGGGACCCCCCCTATTTTATAACTTTTTTTAATTTTTAGATTTTTTCCTACGCTTTCACACAATAACTGAGCTGGATTCCAAATTTCATCCTTCTAGGTCATCTGGAAGTAGGTTAGGTTTAGGTACTATAGGTATGTCAGTCAGTCTTAAAATTTACGACTTTTTGACCTTCATATCTTTATAACCGTTTGAGCTAGCTTCATGAAATTTGGGCTTCTAGATGTCCTTATGGATATAATTAAACACACGTAGTTTTATGTGTTTACGTTAAAGATGTTTTGAGTTATAGAAGGGTCAAAAATGGCACCAAGTGGTTCGTGTAATATTACACTTGGCGCTGGCTAGCCAGTTCCTTTGCTTGAACTTGGCTTGACACGCTGCCGCGTGTCTAGATGTGTGTTTTCTTAATTATTGCCGAAAATTATATCCCATCATGTCACTTGGCAACCATTTATTACCAATACCAACCTAACGGTTACTAACGGCATGTTTAAATATTAAAACAAAGATATTTTAAAACGCTACATTTTAGGCAATATTTTTACTTACTTTATAGACGGAATACAAATAAAGCACAAACAAAATTCTTTATAAGTCTTAAATCTATAGATCACTTTTCCCAGCCGCTGGTGAGGCGTCACCTAGGATTTGTTACGAAGTTATGATGAACTACATACTTTATATTTGTCTGAACTGAAGTTTAACACAAATGTATGTTAGAATAAAGATGTCATCGTTTTCGAAAGTAAACGTCTCTGACAGGTTGATTCAGATTCGCTCAACAGAATGTATACTTGGTCAAGCAGACCATGTCAGAAAAAGGTGGCAAATTTGAAAAATGTAGGCGCGAAGGGTTATCGTCCCATAGAAAATTTGAATTTTCTACTGATAAGTTTTGCTTGACCATCTATACTTTGTTTTCTTTACTGCTAGCTTAGTGATGATACTTGGTGATTTAAGTTCCTATAAGTACCTAGGTATAATTGTTTAGGTATAGCTTATTACGAAGCTTTAACCTGAATTTCATAATTTTGATTTGATGAAATTTATATGTATTGTTAAGTAAAGGAAGCTGATAATCGCCATAAAATGACTAAGAATTGATCGTATGAAGGTAATTTTGAATGAAATTTTATAATATTTGGCAAATAAATCAAATCATAAATAATTCCTTATACGTGTCACCAGCATCACACGAGAAATCATAAAATCAGCAATTATAACCGTGGTGACAACTTGCTGGAGATTCTAAGAAGAAAATAGCATGTTTATGTCCTAGGATATGAACTTGCTATTTTCTTGACTTCACTGATTAAATAGACAATCACGAGATTATTGACGTAATACAAAATGCGCTCTACAAAAAAGCTGTGCGATAAAATATCAAATAATAACCTGAGATCCAGAAACTAGATCTAGTTTAAATTAACGCTAAATCGATATCACAGCTAAAGGCTTGGCCACATACAGAGCGCGACGCAGCGCCGCGTCCGCGCCGCGTCCACGCCGCGCGACCGCGGCACATGCTAAGGCCCGGGTCTCCTATTTTATGCTGTACGCGGCGTCTGGCGTCAGCGTCAACGTTTTTGAACAAAAAAGACGCTGACGTCGACGTCTAAAACAGACCACAACAGTACATCTCTATAGTAAGCATCGTGACGCAGACGCTGTAAGCGGCCGATGGCGTTTATAGGAGACCCGGGCCCAACAGGTTACCGACGTCAAACAGACTGCATCCCGCCGGTATCACGCCCCGCTTCTGTCGCGCCCCGCGCCGCGCGGCCCCTTGCGTCCGCGCGGCGCGTGCGCAGCGCTGCGCCGAGCGAACGCGGCGGCCCGCCGCGTCGCGCAAGGTCACATCAGTAGGATCGGACGTTAGGCAGCGAGCGGTGCGCCGCGTTCCCGCGCGGCCGCGCTGCGTTCACGCGCGCCTTGAGGGCGTGTTGAGAGCGTGAGGCCGGCGCGCGCGACCAGGCTTCGCGTCGGCATCACGCGGCGCGGACGCGGCGCTGCGTCGCGCTCTGTGTGTGGCCAAGCCTTAACACCGCAACGACAAAAATGATGCTAATTTGGTTCACTGGCAAATAATAAGCGTAAAAGCATAAGGATCTTTAAATTTATACCTCTGACACTATCTATTCACTACGCAACATGGAAAAAAGGACACGATAGGTATCAAAATTTCCCACGCCGATTATACGCCGGTCAAATTTATCGGCGGCGGCGGCGTGGAAAAATCGTCGGCGGCGGCGGCGCGGCGCACATGTCTAGGCCAGACGTCATGTTTCTCGGAAAAATCTTAACACCGCGAACTAGGATTTTCAACACACGGTACAGCGACATCTAGCAGGCAATTTGACAACTAAAATTAACTTCCTGCAAATAAAGCTAAGAACTATGAAATACATAGAGGTTAGACCAGGGGTGCGAAACTCCTGACTTCAGCCAAACTCGGCTCAGCATTGCTCCGAGCAATTATTAAGGTTGACACAACTTGACGTCCCTTTGCGTGCACGACCACAGATTTTACATCTACTTTAAGAATTTCCGCTAAACCCTACACGCAAGAACTTGCACGCAATATTTGCTACAATGCTAACAACAGAGTACAATGCATGCAATCGCTCGACCTTAAGAAAGAAAGAAAGAAAGTCTCATGCAAGTTCTAGATCCGTCTAAATGGGGCTTCACAGTCCCCTCGACTCGTCACTCCTGCCGGGCTAGCACATGATCGGCGCGACAGTATCTCGCACCGAGAAGAAGGGTAATCTATCTCGCCGCGAGATACTGTCACGCCAATCATGTGCTAGGCCTACTGTACTCGTTAGCTCATTACAATATTTCTTATATTTCAGTGCATTTTGAGTAAAATATATTTCTAAGATGCATTAGCACAGAATAAATAATAGTACTAGTTACAGAAGATTCACTCTCTAACAAAACGCGTCTCTTACGATCAGACCAGATATGTCCGCTAGGTGGCGACAGCGCCACGTGCGGCTTATGGCTAGCCACCAAAATTGGTGTGGAACGGATGTACTTGTAGCTACCTGTTGCAAAGCGACGAAATCGCGGAGTGAGCCACGCCTGGCATTAATCAAGCTATTATCTTTGGTACAATTACCTCAATATTGTCGGCAGTCATCTGACCCTCGAAGCCCTCCTTCAGCGTGAGGATGGCGGTGTGGACGGCGTCATCCAGCTCCAAGTCTTCAGTATACCTGTGCCAGAAACAAACAGCTTTTACAGTCGTTTTTATAACTTTTTATTTATTGATTTTAATCTTTATTGCACAGTACATTAAAGTACAAATGGCGGACTTAATGCCTTAAGGCATTCTCTGCCAGTCAACCAATGGGTCAAACCAGAAAGATTAAGTAGGTGCAGTGTCTTTAAAGTATTTTTTTTATGGCATGTCAAAACTATTTGTCTGCTAATTTGAATTCTCCCCTCGTGTCGAAGGTTAGCTGGAACTGCTGGAAGAGATCCTTCATAGGGATAAGTTCGCCTTTGTACCTCTATTTCTGTAAATTTTATGTAAACCTGTGTTGTGTACAATACAGTGATTACTACTACTAAATACTATTTTTCGCGACCTATTTTAGCGTGAACATTTCTTTCACAACCTTGTTTTATAACCAATATATTTTTCGTCACTTGGGATGTGAGAGTCACTCAGACATCCTTCTAACAACTTACCCCCTTATTCATAAAAGTTTACAGGTCTGATTTAGTTAAATTGTGTTTTATCCCTTTCTTTCAAAAACATAAGTCAAAATGACAGATAAAGACAAACGATTTATAATTAAGGCCAGTAACGCGTTTATGAATGCTTTAATATTATAAAAGTACCGTTACACTTTCATATCTACCTTCGGCAAACTCTTTTTAACAGCTACTACTTTTAATATGACTAACAAAAAACCATAAACCCCCTTTTTGCACTACTATTATATTTATGATAAACTACTCGTATGCTTGTGTTCATATTCACATAGTTATACTTGAAACGTGTTAAATTTTTATTATGTTAAGTTCTAGTGTAAGTATAGTATAAGTCTGTTTGTTTAGTTCTGATCACAATGCTATCCAAAAACTATTGTCGTACATCCTAGTGGGAATTGTCTTAGGATGTAGGCTATACCTAAACTTTGTAATTTTGCCTGTAAATATTATTGGCCTGTATCTGTTTTTTTCCCCAATAAAGAAAAAAATATAATAATAATAATACTGCAGTCAGATAAATAATAATAAATGGTTCAAGCTGTCACCTCTTCTCCAAGAACGTCTTCCCGTTGTTGAAGTTCTTGCCCATGGCCGTGGCCTTCCACGCGAAGTAGGCGCCCGAGGGGTCGCACTGGAACAGGTACGGCCGCCCGCCCTCCCACCCGCAGATCAGCAGCGACACTCCGAACGGCCGCACACCACTGCAAATATTGACTAATTAGTAATTACTATCACATAGTAGTCTCCTCCTTGCCGTATCCGGCAATGGCGACTCCATCAAGAATTCCGGATTATGAAATGCCTTAATGTGGCTCGCAAAACCAAAGAAGTTGTCTTGAAGATGCGGTCACACGAAGCGCAATGGAGTTGTCCAGTCGAGTTGCGGGTGTACGTGTTATACGTGTAGGAGGGCTTAGGTCGCGTCATGCGGATAACGTCTTAAACGGCGATCATTCGAAGCATGATTTTTTGATGACTTTAGGGGGGGTCAAAAATCGACAAAAATATATGACGTAATTTATGAACAGCCCCCTTGATGGTTTTCACACATCTGACCATGTAATCTTTTCGTCACTTGCACCATTCCAATAACCCGTGGTTAACCCGTTAAACCTGCAGTTACCATGGTTACCAGTACAATTTGACACTGAGTTAACGGCTTAACCGCTCAACCCGGGCTTAGTGGTATGGTGCAAGTGGCCCTTATACTTCATATTAAGTCCTTCCTTGTCGTAACCTCATGGCAGAGGGAGGCATATTAAGTTACAAGTTACCAAAGAAAAAATCAATCAATAGAGTTTCTGCGGAAAGAGAAGTCATAGAATGTATTGGATTACATACATTTCATGACTCTTCTCTTTCCGCACAGACTATCTTGATTGGTCACATAACATAATGCCGTATTAAAAATTCATAAATCTTACCCTGACTGTGTGTACTCCTGCATAACGGTGGCGACTCTCTGGACGAGCTGAGCCGTCGGGATAGGCTCATGGTACATGAGGTAGTACTGCTGGGCCATCTTGCGCGCCTGGGTCACCAGCAGCCGGTAGTCGGGGCCCATCCCAGAGTAGACCATGCCTGAACAAAAGTTGTAGTATAGACCAGGGATGTTGCGAATATTCGCATCCGCATTCGCATCCGCGGAACATCCGCATTATTTTCAACATCCACACACGGCGCTGGCGGCGTTGTTGCTAGGTAATTTCGTCATTGTATATAACGAAATCGTCTAGATCCCGAAAAGTCGGCCAAGTTACTGTTTATTAAATAAAATAATAATTTAATAAATAGGTGTAATAACAAAGAAAGTGTAAAAATAACAAAAACGCATGAAATAAAGGCTATTACTATTACAAATAAAACGCACCTGATATTCTTGCTCAAATACTAACCCCCTTATTCATAAATGTTTACTAAAGTTGACAAGCCGATAATAATTGTTTGTCCCTTTCCATCATACCGGAAAGGGACAAACGATTATTATCGGCTTGTCAACTTTAGTAAACGTTTATGAATAAGGGGGTAAATGTTTCGTTTTTTTAAAATAAAATTTGCTAAAAATGTAAATTTTTTTAGTACCAAATCTCCGCATCCGGATGTGAGGCTTTGAATATATGCATCCGATGTCAAAAAATGTGGTATAGACCTTTTGACTAATTTTGAAAGAGGTATTTAAGTATTGTTTTATGTGTGACAGCGAAAAGACGAGTTTATTTACCTACTGCATATTAATTTTCATCATTCTAATCATTACCTAAGTCTACAAAATAATAGTCAAGGCCAAGATGTTGAAATTGTGTTAACAAATTTTATGTACTACTGTAAATGTAGGTGTTATTTTTGCCATTATTATAAAATCTGAGTGTGTCCAAGAATTAATAGATATAAAATAAACTATTAGCCTCACCCAACCTTGCTTCTTTTTCAGTATTCTTGACTTGAAAGACATTGCAAAAATAATAGTCTAATTGCATTTACTATCAATACCTGCAACCAAGTACTGCATTGAAACGTTTCAGTGACTTACCAATATGGCCTGTGATCATTTCCACCTTGTTAACACTGTGTTCATCATAAAGGATGCTCTTGTGTTTGTTCTCTGTCGCTATTACCACGCCATTGGACGCTGAAATGAACACAAACAAATTATATTACTATCTTCCCAAACTTTGTTTAATGATGAGATGACATGACAAAATTTGATCAATGCAATTAAGATTTATTAAATACAACCTTATTTCAATGATCTAAGTAAAAGCATAAATTAGTAAGACAAAATCAGTCATGTGTATTAACTTTTACAATTTCTAAATGTGGTAAATATGACGAACAAAATAATTATGGATTATCATAGACGCTAACATAACCTCAAACGCAAGAAAAATCTTACCTTTAATACCGACGGACGTGCCGCCGGCAGCTACAGCGGCTAAAGCATATTCAATTTGCACTAATTTTCCTGAAGGGCTGAAAGGGAAATAAGATAATTATAAACTTTTTGTAAAAGTTACGCGATGAATTGAACACTTATAACTTTGAAAATTACAGGTATAGACACTTATTTATACACAAATGCGATGACGCCTACATTGAAAAATAAGATCACAGGGTTATTCGTAGAGAAATATGCGTAAATAAATAGAAAATTACCTAAAAGTTGTAAGAGAAAAGCTGTAACGTTCTGACGCCATGATTACAAAGCAGATTGTCAAATTTATTTACTACTGTATGTTGGCAGCATTGAAATATGACAGTCATGATTTCCACAGATTAGGCAAATTTGTACCGATTATTCGTTCGTTTTCCTCAATCGATTGTACGATTTATTTGATATTTTGGCGATTCCTAGAATCCAAACAAGCGCACTTTTTAGTGATTGGTCAAAACATCAACCAATAGAAAGCGTGCATCTTCGCTCGATATTTGATTGTCAAATTTAGGGAAACATTAGTCTATTTATAAATTTAATGTTTCGGGTGTATTTCCTTTAAAACAGACAGTCGCTATGTTGAGCAATCTGCGCGGCGTCTCGCCTTTATCCGACGCTATGTCCGACAGTACTTTAGAGAGAAATCGTGCTGAAAAGGCGTTAATCACTAAAACGCCCGCCCAAAGTCAGGTTTTTGGGAATAAAAGCAATGTTATTGGGACAAAGAATTACTCCGATAAAAACGGTAATGATGTTACTAAGTCGGTGCATAAAGGGCGGAAGACTATTGCGTTTTGGACGCTGGTGTGTTTGCTGTTCATCCTCGCCATCGGGAACCTGATTCTCACATTCACCATTCTAGCCGTTTTGAGGCTTGGACAAGGTACGTTACCTTTCTCGTAATAGTTTCGTTTACAGTTAAATTCACATGTTTTGATACACTGGGCCTTTCATGTAAGAAAGGAGGCATTTTCAAACTTAGATTCCTAGCTAATCAGGCCGCGTAGCCAAGATGGCAATTGCTTACGCTCCGTAGCGATCGAAACGCAACTGCCACTATCGCACTAATATGGAAGAGTGATAGAGAGACATAAAGCTTTTCGTTGTCGAAGCGATAGCGATTGTAACCTTGGCTAGGCCGGCAGGCCCGAAAAGCATAGGAACCTCTACATTCTACATGTATAGGTATTTATTTTTATAAGAGGCAGTGACCTACATTTAAGCTAATTATGATGTTGATTTATTTATACCATCGTCCCAATAATTTCAAATAGTGCATTGGGGTAACTGCGAAGGCGGGTTAGTTCCGAAACTGGCAAATATCTACTAAACTATAATAGAAACAGTTCATACTTTAGCAACACTTACGCCGCTGCAACGCTTACATGGCATCTTGCGTACTGTTGCTACAGTAGAAAGTGTGTCTAGTTTAGTAGATATTTTCCAGTTTCGGAATTACCCCGCCTTCGCATTTATCCCAATGCACCCCATAGATATATTTACATTGCTGCAGTTAGTTATTGATTAAAGTACCTATAATAGATATAGTTAACTTTGCTAGCTATATACAGGGTGTTTGGTACATCGTTTGCCAAATTAAAACGGCAGATAGGTTGAGTCATTTGCTATCTTCTCAGGCCTAGAAATTTTTAATTTGGCGCCCTTTTTTCACTTTTATGCCAGTTATTCGTAAATTTCAATTATTTACTTGCGTAGTAGTAAAAAAAACCGTGGCCAATTTTGTTTTTCTAGGCATGAGAAGATAGCAAATGACTCAACCTATCAGCCGTTTTAATTTGGTAAACGATGTACCAAACACCCTGTATATCGTAAGTAGTTCATACTGCAAGTTACAATACGTGGGGGAAATAAAATGACAAAGAATAAAATAGTTATTTACGATACAAGTGCGGAAAAGAGGAAATTCGAAACGAGTGGCTCTCGAAACTCGTTTCGAATTTCCTCTTTTCCGCACTTGTATCGTAAATAACTATTTCATCACACTTGCTTCAATTCACCCAAAAACGAGACCTAATTAATCTTAATAATCTTGATAATTACAGGCATGGAAAGTATGGAGCTCCTCCCAGAGCATAACGCGGTCAAACTGCTTGGCGACACTGGACTGGAACACGTTTACAAGCGAGACGGGCTGCTCGAGGGCTTCAGGGATAAGCCTGTCGAAATATCCAGCGAGAACGGCACCGTGCGAGTCACTTTGCAGACCAGGTCAGTTATAATAGCACGTTTCGCAAGCATACGGTTTTGTCACGTAGGTATGCTAGCGTGACGGGCCGCTAGAAGGCTTCAGGGACAAGCCTGTCAAAATATCCAGCAAAAACCGGGCAAGTGCGAGTCGGACTCGCGCACGAAGGGTTCCGTACCATAATGCAAAAAAAAACTAAAAAAAAAGCAAAAAAATAAAAGGTCACCCATCCAAGTACTGACCACTCCCGACGTTGCTTAACTTTGGTCAAAAATCACGTTTGTTGTATGGGAGCCCCATTTAAATCTTTATTTTATTCTGTTTTTAGCATTTGTTGTTATAGCGGCAACAGAAATACATCTGTGAAAATTTCAACTGTCTAGCTATCACGGTGCGTGAGATACAGCCTGGTGACAGACGGACGGACGGACGGACGGACGGACGGACGGACGGACAGCGAAGTCTTAGTAATAGGGTCCCGTTTTACCCTTTGGGTACGGAACCCTAAAAACGGCATCGTGCGAGTCACTTTGCAGACCAGGTCAGTTGTAATAGCACATTTCGCAAGCATACGGTTTTGTCACGTAGGTATGCTAGCGTGATGGACTGCTAGAAGGCTTCAGGGACAAGCCTGTCAAAATATCCAGCGAGAACGGCACCGTGAGAGTCACTTTGCAGACCAGCCGGCCTAGCCAAGGTTACAATCGCCATCGCTTCGATAACGAAAAGCATTATGTCTCTCTATCACTCTTACATATTAATGCGACAGTGACAGTTGCGTTTCGATCGCTACGGAGCGTAAGCGATCGGCATCTTGGCTACGCGGCCAGGTCAGTTATAATAGCACGTTTCGCAAGCATACGGTTTTGTCAGGTAGGTATGATAGCGTGATGGACTGCTAGAAGGCTTCAGGGACAAGCTTGTCGAAATATCCAGCGAGAACGGCACCGTGAGAGTCACTTTGCAGACCAGGTCAGTTATAAATGACATATTTCGCACGCATAAGGTTTCGCAATTCCCCTGAACCCCTGTTCACAAACTTTTTCATGCCGCGGCGCACTTACAAGTTGAAAATTTAATCTCGGCGTCCTAACATAGGTGCCCCGCGCTCCGCGCTCACAGTTTAGGTAGCTCTGGTCTAATCAATTCACCCAGTACCAACTATTCGTCGTTTTTTCAACCACGAATTTTGACGCTAAAGGCTTTCCAGTAAAAGTTCATTGTGAATCGCTTGTGCTCATAATATTAATACCTACATAAAAACTTATCTTTTTGCAAAATTTACTTCGTTTTTTTTAATGCGTTAAGGGGCCCACAGATTACCAGTTCACCGAGCCATATCTGCCTGTCAGTTAAACGCAAAAGGTGACAGTTCGAACAACTGACAGGCTGATATTGTCCGGCGAACTGGTAATAAATATGTGGACCCCTTTAAATCTCCTGTATGTTGGCAGGTTATCTCGCACGGAAACGAAGTTGGCGCTGAACTCATCCGGCGTGTTCGTACGCGGCGTCGGCGCGATGCGGCTGCTGGACCCTGTGTCCGGGGAAACTGTCTTCAGCACAGCATCCCAGGAGATGAACATACCTGATGGCGTAAACAACCTTAACGCTAAGGTAAGACTTAAGATAATTTGTGAATTCACTTAGATAACGATTCAATGAACTAAGTGTATTCGCTTTTACATTTTCTAAGCTTGTCACAAGGTCTACAGAGAGATCGAGCCACTATGGTCTGTACCTTTAGGTATTTAAATAAAAGTGAACAAGATCTACCCTCAAATATGTAGCTCCTTTAAGCCAGTTGAGGGTAGATGAAAACATTACATGATTAAATAATGTATGTTAAGTCAGGTCGGTCAGTGACAGATCGAGGTGGTTTTCTATTTGGTTGGTTAATCAATAAAAGTTAAACTACCCGAAAATGTACAAATTATTTGTTTACCTTTATTTAAATACCTAAAGATACAGACTATAATATTTAGTATCATTACGGATCTTAATAGCGTCACCTATGTCCCCGATCTTTGAATCAATACCTACCTAATAAATACCAATAATATAAAAACATATTTCTCTTCCAGCAAATATCAACCAAACGCATATCCTCACCCACCGACCAAGACTTGAAACTCAAATCCGACTCCTCGGCTCACCTGCGCGGCTCCGAAGGCACCCGAATGGAGTCCAAGGAACTCTTCTGGTCCGCCGACCAAGACATCTACCTTAAATCCATCAACGGTTCTGTAGTACTCAGCGGTAAGGAAGGAGTATACGTACCGGTAAGGAATTTACCCATAGCCTTACCGCTAAACCGTACGGAACCCAGTACGGGACAGTTTAAAGTTTGTGTTTGTATGCCGCAAGGGAAATTGTTCCGTATCGCTGTGCCCAGTGGGCAGAAAGTCACGTGCTCGCATATAAATATGACGGGGGATTTGAATCCTTGTATTTAGATATGTATTGTAAATTATTATGACGCTTGATTTGAATTTGAGAACATTTTAGATGGTACAATATTTAAAGGCGTAATACACTACACGATCTGTCGTGCCCGATTTATCAGAGTACCCCCTAAGTTTTGTTACATTTCCCTTAATGCTATAACACACGGGTCTGTTCAATACAGAAGGCAGTCCGCCGTACGTCTGTTAAGCCTTTATAAGGCAGAGGGAATATATTTCCCACCTGATTTTGAACTTTATTTCAAAGTGATAGAGTTCAATTTTGCATAATTCCTGACACACTTATGCCTTATAAAGGGTTAAGGACGTAGCTATAGTATATGTGAGAGCGAGAAAGCGATATGCTGGCCGAACTAAGGTAGCGGTTGGGTAGGTACGCCCGTCTGTTACAGCTTCAAGTTAGGTTAAGGCCTCATTAACACGAGCGCTATATCAACGCGCGTTTGAATGACACAAATGGATAACCATGTATGTATTCACACGACAGCGGTGGCGCTTTTTATCAAAAGCGTTGTTGGATTTTCAACTTTAAGCCTTTGTCGTTAAGTCGAATTTAAAGTGTGGATAGATTCAAGCGCTTTTTTAACGCGCGTTGAAAAAGCTTACGTGCGAATGGGGGCTTAAAGTGTAATACGTTTTTTACGATATGTATACGTTTATCCGTTGAGTGTTCTAGTCATTATACTATATGCATACAGTAGGAGTTAGTAACCGTAGCGATTCAAAAACCCGTTAGGGATTGAAGGAGTTTGTCAATTGTAATGTTTATACTAAAATATTATAGGCAAGAAGTTAAAATCGTTACAGCTTTCATACTTTAAATCTAGATTGTATTTTGTTGTATTTTATATCAGCCTACAATTGTGGAAAAATTTCCTGTTTTACAATATTTATTTACGATACAAGTGCGGAAAAGAAGAAATTCGAAATGAGTGGCGATTAATAAAATCGACACGAGTTGCGAATTACCTATTCGCACGTGTATCGTACAACGTTTTACAGTACATATGGCCCTTTAAACTTTTGACATACGCACGAAAAGTGCTAGTTTACGCACTAGTGCGGGAAAATAGGACCATATGTACTGTAAAATATTTTATTATTATATCAGTTATTAGTTTTAGAGTCATAATAAAACACCTTTTTATATTCATATGAATACTTTAAAAACTTTCTCTTCTCGGTTTGTTTTGATTGTTTTTTTTACACAAATTTAATTTGAACGAATCAAAATTAAATTTTAATTTAAATTTTGATTTTACACAAAGATTTTAAGGTTAATGCATTCATATAGAAAGCAACGAGTAACTGCCTCTGTAATAAGTAATTTAAGTATAACATATCGTCATGTATAATTGTTTATTGGATATTGAAAATAAAACCACATGTTAAAATAAAAATTCAAAATGTATTTTTCCATCCCTTACCTCCTAAATTGCTACACTATGAACGCGTATATACACATATCGATAAATTACCAAAACAACGCTTTACTATATGCAATTTCTCGCAAATAGCCAAAATAGGTGTCCCTTTGTTTGACATAGTTTTAAGTCAAATGTATTGTTTGTCATATTATCATTAGTCGTAAAACTGAAACCGTTAACTTTTCAGGATTTTCGTAAGGTTATCCTATAGATAGGTTAGGTTAGGTTTGTTTTATGGCAATCCTGAAAAGTTAATCGTTTCCGAACCAAACAAATTATGACTAACGAAAATGCGGATGATTTAAAACTTTTTGGGAAACAATAGAGATTCAGCCAAAATAAGGTTGCAATTTTTTTTTCAATAAGCCAAGCGAAGTTCCCAATCCGCATTGGACTAGCGTGGGGACTATAGCCCAAGCTTTCTCGCACATGAGAGTTCTGTGTCCAGCAGTGGGACGTATATAGGCTAAATTATTATATTATTATTAATTAAAAACCTAACGCAGATGGCGCTGCAATCATAAAAGCCAGAGCATACCCGCTGCGTGCGTAGACGTGCACGTGCGCTAAAATGTTGGAACCGTGCACGCACACGACACGCAAGCGGTGTGCCGTCTCTCATAAGGATCTGTATATTACAACGCGCACGTGCAGTCTACGCGCCATCCGGTGTGCGCAGGTCTTTTAAGTCGCCACTTCTAGGTTGGTTTGGAGTTAAAAACAACTAACCAAATTATTTTTTTATGTAATTAAGAACTGGAACAAAAAGTGCTTCAATATTTGTTTATTTATTTAAACTTTATTGCACAAACAGGAAAAATGTACAAATGGCGGACTTAATGCCTAAAGGCATTCTCTACCAGTCAACCATTATGTTTATTTTTTATCACTGCTGTATACTTTATACTTTTTGTGAATTTAACTAATAATAAGAATATATAAACCATTACAGACTTGATAACAATTGGCAGATTTTAATCCCAATAACAAATACATAATAATATAATGTTTGGCCAAGTCGTGACAGTCGGAACTGTATAATATATTTCTTACGCTTAGCATAAAGAAATGTATGTATATTTTCAACTACTTTCTATATAGAGGATATATATAGATAGAGACAGAGTCCTATTTAAAGAGAGTCCTTTTTTAATCTGGGAAAAATGAATGCGATTAATTGCATATAATAAATAACTTTAAAAATAATGCGTTTCGAAGAAAAACCGATCTTACAATTTCAAATACAACAATGAAAACAACGGTGCAACATCATTGTTAATATTATGCAAGATATTCCTTCCATACTATGGAAATTTTGAATAGTACAATATTTTTTTGACTTCTTATTTAAATTTTTTTCTGGATAGTAATTTGATACTATCGATCTTTCTCCTCAACAAAGTTCGAGACATGTTCGTTTTAGTTTTACAAATGCATTGTAAATGTTCAAATTTTTGAATTCTTGCTCCTTCGATCTGCTTAGAGCGAACTCGAAATTTAAGAGCCAACAGGAGTGGTCATTTCTCCATACAAACGTAATCGACTGTTTCCTCCGTGGGTTTTGATGCTAGAGCAATGATTTTTTCAACACAGATTAATATTGGCAATATCTGCGTCGGACCGTTTTGCTTTTTTTGATATTTTTGTTTTTTAAGGCGCTAGAGCCCTTCAAAAATGGCCTCATTGACTATGCCGCAATGAGAGGCGTAGTATTCAAAACTGCATGATATCAATTAGCCAAAAAAGCCAAAACGGTCCGACATAATCATTTAGATTTCCAAATTTGGTTACGATTGGTTAAGTTTTGGAGGACGAAACAGTCGAGTACGAAACCTCGATTTTTGGGATTTTTCGCCTTGTCCTTATCGCACTAGTTTTAGGAGCCGCTTCCGTTAGCGAGACGGGTATATTTCTTATTTACAAAAAATATTTAAAACTCAGCTCCTGTTTCGTCTTAAAGGCCAGACCACACCGGTTGCGTGTGCGTAGACGTGGTGCACGTGCGCTAAAATGTTGGAGCCGTGCACGCAAGCGGTGTGCCATCTCTCACAAGGCTCTGTAGATTACAACGATTACGTGCACGTTTATGCACACGCATCCAGTGTGCACAGGACTTAGACCACCCGTGATATTACCACCATCAAAGAATTATTGTGAATTGTAAAATATTTATACAAAACATGTGTGGGCAGATTTTGAGTAACGATTACAATTTTAACATTTTATTTTACAACTGATATATTATTCAGTTAAAAATAAACAGAATAAAATGTTATATTTCGTTTTGAAAAATAAAATTGACACATTTAATTATGTTTTTGGACTCGATAGTCTAAAAAAAGAACAAAGCCAATAGACTTGAAAAAGTAATTTTTAATATTAACTGTAACGAAATACGGTAACACCGAAGTGGTATATATATTTTACAAATAGGCTAGTTTATTATAGATACATTAGATTGTTTACAGCAGCCATTAAATCATTACGGAGAAACAAGGGCTAACATGCTTTAAAATAAGCCCTTTTGAAAAGATGCCATACCTCATGTGTATGTAAGTCACAGACAAAACATCCACCAGACTCAGCATAGTCGCGCTACCCCCTAAATAATTGCTCTAAACTCGGTCTAGAGGATTCCTAGTCTATGATGTAAGTTCTTGCCATGACGATCTTTCTAGCAATAGATTTTATATGCAGGACATCCCCATATCCTTAGAGTCCTTAGACTTATTTTGTTAGTAACAATTTAATAGCGTATCGGCGTTTCGTTTAATGACCATAAATTTTAATTAGTTGGTACAGTACTGGTAATTCGAAGTCAGACCGTATAAAGTCTGCAGCGATTTTGATAGCCCACGCAGTGCAAGTGTCATTTCCAACGTCAAACTTCTATGAAATTATGACGTATAAATAACACTTACACTGCGTGGGCTATCAAATCCGCTGCAGAATTTTATTGGTGCGACTATACCTGATTTTCTCAATATATACAATTAATAACAATATACACAACCTTATAAAGAGGAAAATCCAGATTTGGAAACACTACAAGATGAGTACAGATGTGGTGCATAATTGTTTTCTATCGTATTTTCTCGGAAACGTTCGTATTTGTCATGCTAGTTTAGTCAAAGTCAGTCAGTCAGACACCTGAAACGATTAACAATGTTCTTAAAAAAGTGTCAACCGCTCTAAGCAGTTAGGTTGTTTTTATAAATGTCGCAGTCAAAAGTGTGAACTGGTCAAAAGAACTTTTAACCGACAAAAACAGGCAAAACTGCTTTTGACTGAGCATGTTGGTCAAAAGTAGTTTTACCTGAAAATCATTGGTTCATAGTAATTGTGACTGTTACTATCAGTCAAAAGTACTCGCAGAGATAGGTAGGTTAGGGTTATTTTTTTTTTGCTACGCACAAAAAACGAAACTGTTCCCAGAGATAGGTAGGTTAGGGTAATTTTTTTTTGCTACGCCCTAAAAACGAAACTGCTGCCAGAAATAGGTATGATTTTCAGGTAAAACTACTTTGACCAACATGCTCAGTCAAAAGCAGTTTTGCCTGTTTTTGTCGGTTAAAAGTTCTTTTGACCAGTTCACACTTTTGACTGCAACATAAACATCCCTTCAATTATGCACTACATCAGTAAAGCGCTAGGTAATCAAGGCTTTACCTTTTTAATAACAGTTTCGTTATGTTATGCCCGAATAAGTATATTCAGAACTAAATAAGCCAATAATACGCCATCTGTACTACGATATCTTTGTAGCGCGTTTATGAATAAGGGGGTTAGATTCGAACATGATTATTTTGTTGACAACATAGGGTTAAAGCCGAATTTCAAAGTCGTTCGAACAGTCAAATGGTTATGTGGCGTTCCATGCCTAAAGGGTCGTTATGCTCCAACTGCATAAGGACCGTTCTCTGATGGAAAGCCACGTATCTATCCGTACTCTACAGGTTGGCTAAAAATAACTGCATTCCCGTTGCTATGGAGGTTTCGGGATTATACTGAGCAACTTTTACTATGGGACCAACCCCGAATTCGCGAAAAAAAAATTGCCTGTTATATACATTTTGGCTGGCCCATTTTCTATGGGAGCATACAATTTTTTTCCGATTTCGGGGTTGGCATAGAATATTAATAGTACTAGGTACAGAAGACTCACTATCTAACAAAACGCGTCTGTCACGATCAGCACAGATATGGCCGCTAGGTGGCGACAGCGCCACGCGTGGCTTATGGCAAACCCCAAAATTGGGGTCGAACGGATGTACTTTTAGCTACCTGTGGTAAAGCGGCGAAATCGCGGAGTGAGCCACGCCTGGGGTTGGTCCCATAGTCAAAGTTGCTCAGTATAATCCCAAAACCTCCCTGGCAACGGGAATGCACTTATTTTTTGCCACCCTGTATATCTTTTGTCCAACAGTTGGACAAATGAAGACAATAATTCGCGAAGTTTTTTTTGGCAAAAAGGCATCACAGTTGTCAAGAAGATTTTTAATTGCATATTGACAACCTAAAAAACTGGTACCTTTTGTTTGAAAACGACACATTAGTCCATTTCTAATCTAAACAGTTTCAACTAAACAATATTCAAAAATATTTTCATTTATAGTCCGTATCTTTAGGTATTTAAAAAAAGAGTAAACAAAATCTACCCTCAAATGGCTTCTTAAGCCAGTTGAGGGTAGATTTTAAACATTACATGATTAAATAATGTAGGTTGTTCAGTGAAAGATCCAAGTGATTTTGTATTTGATTGGTTAATCAATAAGGGCCACTTGCACCATTCTACTAATCTAGGGTTGACCGGTTAAACCTGGAGTTGCCATGGTTACCAGTACAATTTGACATTAGGTTAACGGTTTAAGCGCTTAACCCCGGGTTTGTCGGTTGGTGCAAGTGTGCCTTAATGTTATAACTACCCGAAAGTGTACAAATGATTTGTTTACTTTTATTTAAGTACCTAAAGATACAGACTATAGGTATACTAGGTCGCACTAGGTACTTGGTACCAGGTAGAAATACTTGGTATTTACACTGCGCCCGTGTTGCCCTCGCCGCCGACTATTTGATACGTTATTAGGTATTCTGGGTAAGCCTGGAACAAGTTAAAAAAACATTTCAATAGGTCAGTTTTATGAGCAGAACTCAAAGGATACACAATGGAGACTAACCTACAGTTAGCTTTTTGTGTCTTTTTCGCTATATAACACAGTAGTACAGTACATATTATTTTTCGCTATATATAGTTCGTGTTTATAGCATTAGAAAAAAGGTATAGTATAAACAACATTATTTGCGGTATTTGACATATTATGACTGACGTATATAGAGATGTAGGTAACTAACGCAAATCGATTGTCACAGCAAGCGATTACGATTGGATGGCACGTAGACTGAGGTATCGAATTGTGACGTATAATGAATTTTTATTTGAGATTTAAATAAAGCTAGAATTATATGGTTTTCCCGCAAGCTAAATGCATTTAATACACCGACCGAGTAGGTCGCACCCACTGTCAAAATTGAAAATAACTGGGGATCTATTTTAAAGTTTATTTATGTTATTTCTGTGTCAAATTTGTTGTCTGTTAAGTGACGATAAATATATCCATATTTACAGTTAATTATCCACCTTTTCCTTATTTTTATTAAAAGAAAAATGAAAAATTCATATCGATTTATTTAGACGACTACCGATTCATGACGGTGGTGTCCGGCCAACCCTAAAATTAAAAAAAAAAAGACGTAGAACGTAAACGTTCGCAGTGCAGTTGTTTTCCTTTGTGATTTCGATGTGCAAGACATTTTACGTAGTATTGCTGTTGTGAGTGACAGACGTCAAATACCGCAAATAATGTTGTTTACACTATAAACAATCTTGACGTGTATTTTTATTGAAAAACAGATGAAAAATAAGTCACGGCAAATATGTAACAATTATGAATCATATAATTTACATTCTTTTGCTTTCATAAGTAATAGTTAATAGGCGTTTTTCAATTAAGAAGCTCGTCAAAATTGCGTAGTCTTTTTCTAATGTTAAAAAAAATCAAACTATAACTTAATACAGGTCTGGGCAGATTAATTTTGTGGCTATTTTAACCTCTAGCGGCCCACCATACAAGGAAAATTGGCAATCGAATTTGAATCAACCGTATTAGAAAATAGAGTTGAATTTGTTTTGTTTTAAAATCGAATGAAACAAAATAAAAGCAACTCTATTGCATTTCATTAAGATTTAATTTTCATTGGAGGTAATTTGTACTAGTATTAGGACATCAAACCCCAAGAGGTTAAACTACCTGTTCCCCCCGGTACACCACGTGCTCGGGGTAGCAGAGGCCGCCCTGCGTGGGGCGGCCCGACACGGCGTGGTGGCCGGGCGGCGCGTGCGCCATCTTCAGCGCCGCTGACAGCTGGAACGCCCGCCCGAGCGTCACGCGGCACAGGAGGAGTTGTCTGCAAATATGGAATAAGTGGTATGTCAAAGAAGTGAAGAAATAAAAAATGGAATAGGGTAATTCGCGAGTAAGTGGCCACTTTTAGTAACTGGCCGCCCTAAACTAAAAATGAATTCTATTCACCTATAAACAGAATTCATTTTAGTATAAGGTTTCAATTAGAGATGTCACGAATATTCGGCAACTATTCGGCCAAATGTAGCCTACTATTCGGCCGAATACCGAGTATCTGTTGCACCTACCTAAAAAGAAAAATTCAAAAAAAAAAAAACTAGGTATATTTAATATTCGGTATTCGGTCGAGAGAGGGGCCGAATATTCGGTATTCGGCCAAATTCACTATTCGGGGCATCTCTAGTTTCAATACCTGGCCAGCTTTCAATAACTGGCCACCTTATTCACCCTAACTCACTGTCTGTCTGTCTCGGGCGAGGTTCAAACTCGCGACTATGGATTACTAATACTTTTTTTGTCCCATTCAATAGTACTCATGATTCTCAGTAGAAATAACCTAAAATTGATGTATTTTCGAAAAAAAAGTAAACTTTTAAGTGAAAACGCCCTGGTATAATACTAGGTATAAATACCTGTGACACAGGTAACAGCTGCGGTCCTTGTGCGCGGGACACCCGGAGCCGCCGCCGAAACCGTACACGTATTGGTTGCTTTTGGAAGAGTGCTCCGCGAAGTATATGCCCGCGCCGAACATGCCACCTGCAAATAAATTAAAACAGATAAGAATTTACTTAGATTTAGGATCGGAAAGACCAATAAAGCAAAAAGTGAAAATGGCGCCCACGTTTCTTACCTTGTATCGTCATATTGCTGATAGTATATCCACATTATTCTGGCTAGGTGATCTAGTAAACTAGAGTCCTAACCTGACTGCACCCATTTTTTTACTCCCACATAGATTAACAATACGATCGGACTGAAAATACAAAATTAAAAATGGCGCCGGTCATCATTTCTAGTACTAGTTTGTAGTTCATGTCATCATATGTGTCGTAAATAGCTATTAGGGTCATGCATGTGTTAGATTAGTCTTTACGTTTAGGTTACTATTTTTACTTTTTATATCATGTTTTACTTTGTGCTCACATATTATGTTCAATGAATTGCGTGGAATGTTTTATATCTAGTTATAAGTCTAGGATTCATGCTCCTTTCATACGTGCTTAATATTGTACCTATTTATAAGTCTAGGATTCGTGCTCCTTTCATACGTGCTTATAATTAACGAGATTGACAGAAATAAATAAAACTCACTCTGCATATAATGCCCACTAGTTCAGAGATACAAATCGCCCGGCCATTCCTATATAAACCCGCGCCATTTGTAGCATATTCAGAGAACTCAGAGAGCTTAACTCTATCACTTGCCTGAACACTCTCCAGTAAATAAACTCAGATATATGTGTTTTTATTTCACACAACACATATTCCGGTAAATGGAGGTATAGCGGACTTCGAGACAGCACGACGGCCAGCGCGTTCCAGCGGCGAGTTTCTACGCTTCACCCAACGAACCCCTCATCACGAAAAGTTACAGTCTACACTCCACAGTTTGGTCCTTCGAGCCGGATGAAGATAGAAAAACGTACGCGCTGAGTTTCAAGCGACATAGCTTAATTCAGAATCAAGAAAGAAACACGTACGCGCTGAGTTTCAAGCGACATTGCTTAACTCAGACGGCAAAAAAGAAACAAGTACGCGCTGAGTTTTAAGCGACATTGCTTGACTCAGACGGCAAGACTGAATAAAGAACGCGCTGGGCCTAGAGGTTCGCTTCGGCTCAGACCCAACCCCAATACCTTTCCGTACCCATTTACCGGCTTGCCGGTCGGACCGTGCAGCGTGTAGGTCGTCCTCCGCTCACGTGTCCTGGCAACTTTCGTTGCATGTGTCACATGGTTGATACCCACACACTGCTTTCGAACGTTCTAGGCATTGCACTTTGCCATTGCGGGAGATTCAGTGCCACGAGGGATCCACGCTACGCCTAGGGCCTGACGTTACGCTCGGTAACGGTCAGTCATAGATATAGGCAGGTCAAGTTAGGGACCCCCGCGTGTGTTAAGTGAAGTGAAGTGGTTCCAGCCAGAAAGATGTCCGAAAAGGAAGCAAGGAGCCTACGACCACGCACCAAGGGCCCGCCTGCGCCCGCAGCCAGCATGGACACCCCTACCCCCTCGTCCGGTAAGACTACGTCCGGCGAGACAAATACGTGGAGCAAGGGCACCAGTGGCAACCCGAATACTACCGGTGGAAACGAGTCGGTACACTCGGAAACGTTAGATGCCACGGTAGTAAATCGTAGTAGGTCAGGTACGCTAGTGAATAAAGACGCCGATGCGCCGCCGTCGCCGTCGCGGGCGCCGTCTAATCGCGATTCACATAAAAGTCGCAAATCGGTTAGGGAACGCGATAAACAATTGGCCGTGCTAATGGCCGAGCTCGAGGTTCATAAAGCCCGTCTGGTCGTTGCTAAGACAGAGTCCGAAACTGCAAATTTACGGCTGCAGGTTGCGCAACTGAAGGCGCAGTCTGTCGGCAGCAGTGACGCGACCGTCGAAGAACGTACCAGAAGTTGGGTAGAACGACAAGCGAGGTTACAGCACGAGATCGCACAGGAAAACGTTAAAATCCCGCCGCCGAAACAGACCGCGCCACCGCCGCCGCGGGCAGCCGTCGAACGTACTAGCAAACCAACCCCGCGCACTTTAGAGGTACCGCACGGTACCTACGCGCCAATGTACCATAAACCGCCGGAATTACCTGCATTCGGCGGAGATATCTCCGAATGGATATCATTTAGGGCAGAGTTCGAAGATACGTCGCCCATGTTTAGTGCCGTCAATAACGTCAGTCGGATTAGGCGCGCACTTAAGGGCGAAGCTCGGACGGCCGTAAAATCAATAATGTACACGGTTCAGGATCCGTACGAGATAATGGAAGCGTTGGAACGGCAGTTCGGCGACCCTGAGGAGATTGTTCTTACGGAAATTCATAACGTTAAACGCATGCCGCGTTTATCCGAAGACAATTCGAATATAACCTCATTCGCCGCGCATGTAGCGAATGCCGTCGCCACCATTAGATCCTTGCGTCAAGAGAAATACTTGCACGCGCCTGAGCTCGTGAATAAAATCGTGGATAAATTGAATCTGATAGTGCGCTATGAATGGGCCAAATACAGGCAGTCTAACGTAGAATCACCCGGGTTAGTAGCAATTTCCGAGTTTCTAAACGAAATTAGCACTGCGGCCAAGCGCATAAACCGACTTAAGCCGTCCAACCGATCACGGAATGCAGTGAACGCGGTTTCCTCTGCGCGCGAACCCGAAAGATCGAGCCAAGCTCTCTCTAGATCTCGCGACCCCGCGTTCTACCGTGATACGTATGATAGTTCGCGAAATGAACGAAATGCGGTTTCCTCTGTGCGCGAGCCCAGTCGATCGAGCCGCGCTCTCGCTGGCCCCCGCGCCCCCGCGTCCCTTCGCGATTATAGTTCGGAATCGGAATCAGATTACCACGAGTCATACACACGTGATACGGGAAATAGATCGCGTTCTAATAAATCGACCGTAGCTCAAGTAAAGCACCGCGATGGCAATTTGAAGAAAAAGCCAGCGTCCACCGGAGCTAAGCCCAAGCGACAGATATCGTCTGTCTCTTTCTCGCGCGAAGCGTGCGCCATATGCAACAACGGCAAAGAACACGAAGTTAAGGAGTGTTCGAAATTTCTAGCCGCGACTGTATCTGAGCGCTGGGACTTGGCAAAGGGAGCTAAATTGTGCTTTAGGTGTCTAGGCGCGAATCACCGTAAATTTTTTGGATGTAAATATGTCGCGTGTGGCATGAATCAGTGCGAAGCCGGGCATAATAGGCTATTACACGGTTTAAGCGCGGCCGGGTCCGCGAACGGTAATAGTGCGCCGGCAGCTCGCAAAGCAGTACTCAATGTTAAACTGCCGCAGACGTATCTCAAAATCATGCCAGTAGAGGTTTCGGGACCGTTAGGTACCGTCCAAACCCTCGCGCTACTCGATGAGGGCGCGGCAATGACGTTGATGTTACATGAAACTGCGGATAAAATCGCACCTCGTGTGCGCGGTGAAACATTAGAGATAGAAGGCATAGGCGGTGTAGTACGGGACCCAGATTCGTATGCGTTACGAGTCGCAATACGGGGTTTTTGTAGCCGACATATGGAATTAATGGAGACTTACACGGTTTGCGATATAGGTTTAGGAGCGCAGGGCGTACCGCGAGACTTGGTAGATAAATGCGATCATTTATCTAAAATCGCGGACGAATTAAGTTACCCCCCCGCAGTACCTACTATCGTGATAGGCCAAGATAACTGGCATCTCATCATTAGTCGGCAAATTATAGACGGTCCGCCCAACCTCCCAGTCGCGAGTTTAACCAGGCTAGGATGGGTTTTGCATGGACCAGACCGTACGCGTCGCGCCGCGGTACAATTTGTTGGGCACGCAAGGCCTAATACCGCGGATGACGAGGCCTTACAATTGATGAAACGGCATTTTGATATAGAGTCATTAGGCGTTTCGCAAAAATTACCTCGGGCCGATCCCGACCAACGTGCGCTAGATTTGTTAGAAGCCACCTGCGAAAAGATACCGGGGGAGCAAAGGTATCGCTCGGGCTTACTTTGGCGGTCAGATGACGAGAAACTCCCCGATAACCGAGAGCAAGCATTGAAACGGCTGTACAGTCTAGAACGAAAGCTAGACCGCGATGCGAAACTTAAGGCCGAATATGCGAAGCATATGAACAACTTGCTCGACAAAGGTTACGCGGAGAAAATGGACTCGCGACCGCCCCCTGAGGCACCCCGGACTTGGTATCTAGCCCACTTCCCAACTTTCCACCCGCAACGCGGGAAAATGCGATTAGTTTGGGACGCGGCCGCCACAGCTTACGGACGTTCGCTCAATAGCGCGCTGTTGGCTGGCCCCGACCTGTTAGAATCACTTTTCGGCGTGCTAGTGCGTTTCCGCGAGGGTAAAATCGCGGTAATAGCGGACGTCAAAGAGATGTTTTTACAGATCGAAATAATTGAGCAAGACCGCGATGCGTTACGTTTCGTTTGGAGGGGAGAGGACCGTACCTCCCAACCGCAAGAATATAGGATGAAGCGGCTAATATTTGGTTCGGCAGCGTCGCCGACAACCGCGCTATACGTCAAAAACGAAAACGCAAAATCGCATAGTAAAGAATTTCCGATCGCAGCGGAAAAAACGATAAAGAATACGTACATGGACGACATGTTGATCGCCCTCGATACGTCTGAAGAGGACGCGAGACGCGTAGTAAACGAGGTTTACGAGCTAAATATGCGCGCGTCATTCGAACTTCGCGGGTTCGCATCGAACCATCCTGCGGTAATTGCTGACGTAGTTAATAGCAATCAGGAAACGTCGCTGTTAGGCGCGAACGAGAGCGAGCGTACCTTAGGTTTGAAATGGAATCACAAACGTGACACCTTAGGTTTTAACGTAAACTTTCGTAATACGCCCGAAGACGTACTTAACGGTCAGAAATTACCTACGAAACGACAGGTAACAAGTAGCGCGATGTCGATATTTGATCCGATCGGTTATGTGAGCCCCATATCCGTCTTAGGTAAGGCGTTAATGCAAGAGATATGGAGGACAGGAATCGATTGGGACTCGCCTATACCCGTCTCACTCGCACCCGCGTGGCGATCGTTCATTGATAACGTACAACAATTACGAGACTTGGAAATTCCGCGACACGTGCCCGCATTTAATAGGGAGGCATATATGCATGTTTTTTGCGACGCGAGCGAAAAAATATATGCCGCGGCCGTGTATTTAGTTAGCATCAACCCCGAGGGGACTAGAACCTCCGCGTTAGTGGCCGCTAAGGCCCGCGTTTCGCCTCTCCGGGTAGTTAGCATTCCGAGAATGGAATTACAGAGCTGCGTACTAGCTACTAGATTAGCGGAAACCATCGTCAAGGAGTCAGATTACGTAATAAAGGAAAGATTTTTTTGGTCTGACTCTAAAACGGCGCTCACGTGGATACGTGCGGACCCACGTAGGTATAAAACGTTCGTAGCACATAGGTTAGCAGAAATTGAGAACACTACCACCCCCGCCAACTGGCGCTGGGTGCCTAGTGCGGCTAACGTGGCGGACGACGCGACCCGCGGAATACCTGCGCAATTTGGAGTGAACCACCGATGGTTCGTAGGGCCCGATTTTATACGTAAATCTAGTGAGCATTGGCCGATCGAAAAAGTGCCTACGCCCGTTGCCGATACGGGCGAGGAACGCGTCAATAAACTTGTATGTTCGGTAGGCGTTGCGGAGAATAGGTTTGAGTACCTGCCGGAGGTCTGTAGGTTCTCAAAATTCGTGCGATTAGTTCGCGCCACCGCTAGTATTCTAGTTGCCGCCGAGGTTTTCAAAGCCGCATTGTTCGCTAAGAAAACAGATACAGAGATTAACAAGGGGCATGTAGATTTAGCCGAGATGTTGCTAATCCGAAGGAGCCAACATGCTGCATTTCCGGAAGAAATGAAGCTTCTGGAAGCTGGGCGGCCACTCCTGAAGAAATCTCCGCTATACAAAATCGCTGTACAACTTGACAAAAACGGAATCATCGTACTGAACACGAGAATCGATAAAAACACGCACATGCCTGTTTTACATGCGAAAGAAGATTTCGTCAAGTTGTTGATACAGCATTTTCATGCACTCTACAATCACGGCAACCACGCGACCGTCATCAACGAGTTGAAACAAAGGTACTACATTATCGGGCTGCGCGGTAGCATTCGCTACATAACGAATAAATGCCAATGGTGCAGAACCTATAGGGGAATGCCAATCAAAGTTCCCATAGGTGACTTGCCGCCAGAAAGGCTAAAAGCGAATCAGCCGCCGTTTACCGCTGCAGCCGTAGACCTGTTTGGCCCCATGCAGATAACTATAGGCCGCCGCCGCGAGAAAAGGTGGGGTGTACTATACACATGCCTCACGACTCGCGCTGTACATCTGGAGCTTGCCGCCTCACTTTCGGCATCCTCCATGATACTGTCGCTACGCCGAATGATAGCGCGACGCGGCACGCCTACAGTTCTCTATTCAGACAACGCCACCAACTTCTGCGGCGCTGAAAGAGAACTGGCAGAGGCCAAAAACACGCTGCCCGACAGTCTCAAGCCCTTCTTGACTGAGCGAGCCATAAAATGGAAAAAAATTCCACCCGGCAACCCCTCCGCTGGCGGTGCCTGGGAACGGCTCGTAGGCAGCGTTAAAACGGCATTAAAAGTAGTACTGAAAGAAAGAGCACCCCACGAAGAGGTTCTACATACTTTACTGCTAGAATCAGAGCACATAGTCAATTCCAGACCGCTGACACCAGTGAATCCAGATTTAGACATCGAAGCCTTGACGCCGAACCACTTTTTAATCGGTCGATCAAGTGCTATGTCGCCACTGGGTGTCTTCACAGACGCAACTATGTCGCTCTCCTCGTGGAGAACAGCGCAAACGCTGGCCGACCAATTTTGGAGGCGCTGGCAGCGGGAATACCGACCCAGCCTCCTCCCCAGGCCCGGTGCTCATCAAAACGTGAAGAGACTGCATGAAGGTGACGTAGTCATTATTGCGGATAGCTCCATGCCACGAGGAACGTGGCCCAGAGGCGTAATCGCCCAGCTATTTCCTGGCCCAGATGGTCATGTGAGAGTGGCCATTGTTCGCACACGCGCAGGTGACGTCCGCCGCCCAGTTTCCAGACTCATCCTCATTTACTCCGCGCATGAAGACGGTGTTAACACACGTGGGGGAGACTGTCGTAAATAGCTATTAGGGTCATGCATGTGTTAGATTAGTCTTTACGTTTAGGTTACTATTTTTACTTTTTATATCATGTTTTACTTTGTGCTCACATATTATGTTCAATGAATTGCGTGGAATGTTTTATATCTAGTTATAAGTCTAGGATTCATGCTCCTTTCATACGTGCTTAATATTGTACCTATTTATAAGTCTAGGATTCGTGCTCCTTTCATACGTGCTTATAATTAACGAGATTGACAGAAATAAATAAAACTCACTCTGCATATAATGCCCACTAGTTCAGAGATACAAATCGCCCGGCCATTCCTATATAAACCCGCGCCATTTGTAGCATATTCAGAGAACTCAGAGAGCTTAACTCTATCACTTGCCTGAACACTCTCCAGTAAATAAACTCAGATATATGTGTTTTTATTTCACACAACACATATTCCGGTAAATGGAGGTATAGCGGACTTCGAGACAGCACGACGGCCAGCGCGTTCCAGCGGCGAGTTTCTACGCTTCACCCAACGAACCCCTCATCACGAAAAGTTACAGTCTACACTCCACAATATGACATTTGTATATATGTATTCCTTTTTAATTTAGTGTGGGTTATGTATTTCTAATTTTATTGTGTACCTATTGTATATTCTTGACATGTGTTTTTGACATTAAAGGTATTGAATTGAATATAGTTTTTCGGAACTTATGTACGAAATATCATTTGATATTTGCCAGTCGCTTTTCGGTGAAGGAAAACATCGTGAGGAAACCGGACTAATCCCAATAAGGCCTAGTTTACCCTCTGGGTTGGAAGGTCAGATGGCTGTCGCTTTCGGAAAAACTAGTGCCTACGTCAAATCATGGGATTAGTTGTCAAGCGGACCCCAGGCTCCCATGAGCCGTGGCAAAATGCCGGGATAACGCCAGGAAGAAGAGAATTGAATTACTTTAAGTACTATTTAGTTAGTACTCACCGATGTAGGCGTGTCTCTCGTCGAAGCCTTTCTGTACAATGGCGTTGATGAAGGGCGACCCGTGGAACAGCATGCGCTCGTTGGCGCCACCTGCTTCAGCGGCCACCTCTCGCCGCCGGTGCTGGTAGCGCTCCCATAGCCGGCCGTTCACTATCTTTTGTATCTGAAAATATTTAAACAGTTTTATAACACGAAAACCTGAAGGCGTTTAAGAAACCAGTAGTTTAGAGCAATTATTTCATGCAACCGATGATGCCAAAAATGCGGGGGTGCGCGGGACGATGTGAGCGAAGTCCCGTGCCGTGATTGGTCCGTTCAAAGATACGGACGTCACACAAAGACACTTTCGACTCGAACATGGAGTAAAACTACTGTATGCGTGGCAGAGGGGGTAGCGCGACTATGCTCAGTCTGGCCTCCATTTCACCAACGTGACAGGTCCGACAATTGTCTACATCACTGTTACTGACGTCACAGGCCTCCATAGGCTACGGTAACCGCTTACCATCAGACGGGCGGTGTGGTTGTTTGCCACCAACATGTTCATTAAAAAAAACTCCACTATATCGCCAGTAAATAAGAACTTATTTTGCGAAGCTAATGACAAATGTCAGAAGAAATACGACAATTGTCACGAAATTCCGACACAGAACTCATTTGCTGTCAAGAATTACCGAAAGTTCTTTGAAATCTTGTGACAATTGTCATCATTATCATCATTAACATCGCGAGAGAAATACCTGTGTTTGCCAATATAATAAAGTATTTTTTAAATAATAAAATGATGGTGACAAACAGGTATACGGCCCGCCCGATGGTAAGCGATAACCGATAGATAGCGATTTTCATTTGTCTACTCTCAATTGCTCAAAGGTTAACTGGAAGAGATCCCTTTTAGGGATAAGTTCGCCTTTGTACATTGTATACTTTCTTTTAATTGTATCTTAACCTGTCTTATGTACAATAAAGTGTTTACATACATACATACATAACTGTAGCCCATGGATGCCTGTGACGTCAGCAACAATGAGACTTGTCGAATTGTCGCACTGTCACGTTGGTGATATAGGGGCCTGGGAGGATGTTTTGTCTGTGAGTGGCATTTACCCTGGCTGAGGAAGGTCGCCCATGAGGTGGACGGACCAAATAAAGGCAGCAATGGACGGCCCCTTGCACGAATGCGCTAAACGGGCGTTTTCAGAAATAAATATTGAAAACCTAATTCTTTCACATCTGGACGTTCTTGGGCTCATTCTACTCAGAATCGACAGCATTCTCCAACCCACCATTAAAAAAAACTGGGCAAGTGCGAGTCGGACTCGCGCACGTAGGGTTCCGTACCACAATGCAAAAAAAAAACAAAAAGAAGAAAAAAAAACGGTCACCCATCCAAGTACTGACCACTCCCGACGGGTCTTAACTTTGGTCAAAAATCACGTTTGTTGTATGGGAGCCCCATTTAAATCTTTATTTTATTCTGTTTTTAGTATTTGTTGTTATAGCGGCAACAGAAATACATCATCTGTGAAAATTTCAACTGTCTAGCTATCACGGTTCGTGAGATACAGCCTGGTGACAGTCGGACGGACGGACGGACGGACGGACGGACGGACAGCGAAGTCTTAGTAATAGGGTCCCGTTTTACCCTTTGGGTACGGAACCCTAAAAAGATGTCCCAAAATGTCCATTCCATTACGTCACGTTTTAGTATGAAAAAATGTTTCACTTGTATGTGTGTGACGTAGTGGAATGTACAATTTTCATACAATTTTTTGGGACATTTTATTTTATCATCAGAATTGAATATGCTAGTGAATCTGAGTTGAAAGAACCCAAAAACACGGGGATCTGTGAGAATCGGGTTTTCGATATTTATTTCTGAAAACGCCCAACGCGCAGCCGTCAGGGAGGAGTGGAGGCGAGCCGTCAAACGTGTCACAAAGGGAGACTTCCAATGATGACCACGACCGCTCTGTCAAGAGTGTCCCGATCAAGAGAAGAGAGAGGCATTTACCCTGACTACATTATAGTGTGAGTAGTTCCCGCCCGCCTGGTCTCGGTGCTCTCGCACGGAAGCCTGCATCTCCCTCTCGACTATCGCGTGCTCGCTCTCGCCGCACTCGTCGCTCGAAGTCGGCGTCACGTCGACTAGCGTCGTGCCGCCGTACCATTCTGTAAAAAAAATCCGAATTGATTTTTTTTTTAAAGTTTAATTTCTTCTCATTTCTTATGGTTGACTGAAGTAACCTATAGTCTGTTAGGTATTTAAATAAAAATAAACAATTATTACGGTTTCGGTTTTTCGTTGTACGTTTTCGGTATTTAAATAAATAAAAAGTAAACAAACAATTTTTGCGCCTACAACATCTACGTTCTACGTAGCATATCTCTTTATAACGTGTACTTAAATACCTTGTTTTCCTTTCAAATATTGAACAAGCATTCATATTGGTAATTTGGGGTCCCTTAAAGATCGGTTTTCCTAGGATAACGATGCCGTCATATAGCGGTCGAATCCATACAAAATAATAACGACTAAATATGGATGTCGTCGTATTTGTATGGAGACGGCCGCTATATGACGGCACCGCTATCCTTGGAAACCAGAGCATAAGTAAAGATTTGCAACCCGATTGGACCAAAAATGCAAAAATTCAAGATGGCGCTAACCTTTCATCACATCTCGTAACATTTAAAACAGTGATGAATATAATGTGTTCTCACCTGACGCCGCCTGCGCAGACTGTCGCGCCGCCTTCAGCAGCCTATGTCTATGCCCGTAGGCCGCTACGCCCACGGCTCTGAGATCTTCGTGACACATTTCAGATAAAATATCTACTGTGATTTGCTCCCGTTCTAACACTGGAGCTAGCTGCTCCAGGCCGATACTGAAACAAGTTTTTTGAAGTGAAAACTTCTTTAGCGGCGCTAGGCACTTTTTGAGGTGGGGAAAAAATGATACTCGAGACAGCGTAACGCGACCACGTGACCGTAACGTTTAGATGGCCACTCATTTAGATGGCATTTAAATCAATAAAGAAAAACTCATTGACATTACATGAAAAAGGTTCTAATCTTGTACGGGTTGAAATACGAGGTTCTCACAGTTACATTATAACGTTATATCACTCAAATATAATTCAATAAAGCTACATCTTGCTTTTAACTGCAGACGAGCGTAAAACTGCTGTCACTGTAGACGTAAAAAGTTTATGATTTGGGTACATCTTTGATTTTATTATGCTTTTAACATGTAAGAGTAATATGCACCAAACAACAACGCCCATAGTTTTTATTTTATTACGTTAAATATGAATTTGTTTTGTCTATCCTCGTGCCGCCCAATGTACATTAGGATGTACAATCAGTTTCGATGGAATGTCAACCTTAATAAAAAACGAATTAGGCAGCATTTCATTTGTCTTGTAAAATTTTCGAACAAATGAAATTCAACCCAATTGAATATACAATAAGATTCTAATTTCCTTGGCAATAATTTTGTATGGTGGGCGGCACGAGGCTATGGTACCAGCGGTCATAGACTCAAAATTTGAACTCATCACACTTATGAAAGTATGAAATTTTGGAAGTTATGACGTTTAGAAGTAAGGTTAAGAACCGGGCCTTATTTGGCGCAGGTTAGTTTTTAAGTTTTAGGGTTAAACATGGCTCTATAGGCCGTTATGGCCAGTCGTTATAGGCACAGCAAGAAAACTAGGATTATAAGACCAAGATATGTGTGATACCATTAGGAAAAACGTATAACTTTGTTAGTAACTATATATTGTCTTTGGTAACCATAAACTTTTTGACTCGTAAATCTACGTAAGTAAGTAAAAAAAAGCTAAATGTGGTGTTCCACGGCAAAAGGTACCTTATCCTCTAGCGGCCCACCATACAAGGAAAATTGGCAATCGAATTTGAATCAACGGTATTAGAAAATAGAGTTGAATTTGTTTTGTTTTAAAATCGAACGAAACAAAATAAAAGAAACTCTATTCCATTTCTTTAAGATTTAAATTTCATTGGAGGTAATTTGTACTAGTATTAGGACATTGAACCCCAAGAGGTTATGGCGGTTGGCGCTTACGTCGCATAACGCCGCAATAATATTGGAGCGGCGTTAATGATAGCGTAAGCGCCAACCGCCATAAGGTACCTTTACCCGTGGGACGTCACAAATAGTAGATATTTTTTCTCGTTTTTAGCAT
This sequence comes from Cydia fagiglandana, assembly GCF_963556715.1. Lineage (NCBI taxonomy): Eukaryota > Metazoa > Arthropoda > Insecta > Lepidoptera > Tortricidae > Cydia > Cydia fagiglandana. Next base: position 5,590,265 of record NC_085955.1, read on the forward strand.
ACAATTCCGTATACATACCTCGACAGGAAAGTTTGTAAAGATTCCGACGTAGACAGAGCCGAGGCAGGTCGGCCTGCCGCGTCCTCTAAACTGCCTCGGGAGCCCTCCGCCCAGTAGTTGCTTGGCACCACCTGCACAAGGCAAAATAATTAGAAAAAAACATTAGCCTAGCGATAATGCTCTAGTATCTCCATACAAATACTACGACATCCATATTTAGCCGTATTATCTAGTATGGAGATGGCCGCTATATGACGGCACCACTATCCTAGGAAAAACGATTTTAAGAGCGTGCGACTTTGAATCCGGAGGTAGTACGAACCGGTACTAATGAGTTATTCGGAATGTGTGTACGAAATATCATTTCATATTTACTAGCCGCTTTTCGGTGAAGGAAAACATTGTGAGGAAACCGGACTAATCCCAATAAGGTCTGGTTTACCCTCCGGGTTGGAAGGTCAGATGGCGGTCGCTTTCGTAAAACTAGGGCCTACGCCAATTCTCGAGATTAGTTGCCATGTGGAACCCAGGCTCCCCTGAGCCGTGTCAAAAAGCCGGGACAACGCGAGGAAGATGCAGGGAGGGGAAGCGGAACTACGTCAGGGCGTGGGGCAGAGCGACTACATAGACGCTAGCGGCATCTGTCGGTCACCAGAGGTGTTACTCTCTCAATGAAGATATCGGACGTAGAGTACAGAACACATAATATAAAGTATTTCTCCGTCCCTGAGGCACTGGTCCCACCGCGAGCTAGTAAGCTATGAGCTATCGGCTATAAACACGAACAAAAGATAAGCACTCCCGTGTAAATAAAAGAGACACGGCGATATTTATAGTTACTCGCCCAGCGGTGAGCTAGTTTGCAGCGTGTTTATAGCCGATAACTCATAGCTTACTAGCTCGCGGTGGGACCAGTGCCTGAGAAAAGTGCCGAAGAGCGAATGCGTGGTCAGGCCTTAATTTTTGTTTTTTGAGGTACTGTTTTGCGCCACGAGCGAAATATTAGACACTATCTAAGGGTGGTATTGGTATTCCACCTGTCCAATGTGTATTTTGTCTCACATTTTGTTTAATGAGAGAGAGAGACGCAATGGAGCAAGATATTGGACAGATGAAATACTACCCTACTACGGCAGGCGTGGCTCACTCCGCGATTTCGTCGCTTTGCAACAGGCAGCTACAACTACATCCGTCCCACACCAATTTTGGTGGCCAGCCATAAGCCGCGCGTGGCGCTGTCGCCACCTAGCGGCCATATCCGTCCTAATCGTAACAGACGCGTTTTGTTAGAGAGTGAGTCTTCTGTACCTAGTACCAGGCGTGTCTCACTCCGCGATTTCGTCGCTTTGCTACAGGTAGCTAAAAGTGCATCCGTTCGGCCCCAATTTTGGGGTTTGCCATAAGCCGCGCGTGGCGCTGTCGCCACCTAGCGGCCATATCTGTCCTAATCGTAACAGACGCGTTTTGTTAGACAGTGAGTCTTCTGTACCTAGTACTATTATTTATTCTGTGGCCATGAGCGAAATGTTAAACACTTTATAGTTCGTTTTTTTAGCATTAGAAAGAACTTGAAAGAAGATAAGCAATCTCGACATGTCTTTTAATTGAAAAACGCTTTTAAAAAATCAGTAACTATGACTTATGAAAGCAGAAGAATATATAGTTGGTCATGCAGATCTTGTCAATAGAAAAAGGCGGCAAATTTGAAAAATGTAGGCGCGAAGGGATATCGTCTCATAGAAAATTTGAATTTCGCGCCTTTTTCTACTGACAAGATTTGCTTGACCATCTATAAATGATCGTATTAGATTCATAATTGTTACATATTTGACAATTAAAAGACACATCAAGATTGTTTACCTTTTTTCTAATGCTAAAAAAAACGAACTATAAGGATGGTATTCCACCTGTCCTATGAGTACTTTGTCCCACATTTTGCTTAACGAGAGAGTGAGACGTAATGGCATTGGAGCAAGATATTGGACAGATTTCCATCTGTCCAATATCTTGTCTTGTCTTGTCCAATATCTACTACGGTACGTACAGGTAGCGGCAGCGGCACGGTATCCCCACTAGGCAGCAGGACGGGCAGCTGCGGCGGCGGCAGCGGCGCGGCGGGCGGCGCGGCCGGCGGAGCCCGTGTGGCGGACGTCATGGCGTCCTGCAGTAGGGAGCGGACATCCTCGGCCCCGGCCAGGTCGAGGGCCGTCTGCCCTTCTTGGTTCTTGAGATACGGGTCGGCGCCGTGGGCCAGCTGAGAACAAAGTTAAAGATGAAATGTTGAGTTAAAAGTGCGCGATGAATGAAGGGGTTACATATTGGAACCTCTTATAACTCATGAGGCCCTGGTACTTGCTACTTGCTTAATTAAGTTTTTGGATAGTTTTTTCTCGATTTTGGCCACAGTAGCCTATAGAGATTAGCAAGCAACGCTAAGCGGTCTTCGTAGTCTATGGATATTGCTATAACGGTGTCACATGCGCGTGACCTATATTAAATAGATACTCACCAGTAACGCACATAGTTGCGTACGAGCCTTATCCGCTGCTTCATGTAATGGTGTAAAGCCCCATCTATCGGCGGCGTTCGGCGGCGTACCGGCCCGTAGTCACAACGCAGCCAACTCCAAGTGTCCATAGGAGGCGGCGTTGTGGGGTGGTACTAGGCCTCCCTTGTCGCGCGCTGATACAGCCGGGCCAACCTTAACAACCTTGGCGTCAACGACACCTTCTCATAACTCATGAGACCCTGGTACTTGCTCCTTGCTAAATTCAGTTTTTGGACTGTTTTTCCTCGATTTTGGCCACAGTCGCCTATGGAGACTAGCAAGCAACACTAAGCGGTCTTCGTAGTCTATGAATATTGCTATAAGGGTGTCACATGCGTGTTTCTGACCTATATTAAATAGATACTTACCAGTAACGCGCACAGCTGTGTGCGCGCCTTATGCGCCGCCTCATGTAGCGGAGTAAAGCCCCATCTATCGGCGGCGTTCGGCGGCGTACCGGCCCGTAGTAACAACGCAGCCAACTCCAAGTGTCCATAGGAGGCGGCGTTGTGGAGTGGTACTAGGCCTCCCTTGTCACGCGCTGAGACTGCCGCGCCGGCCTCCAGGAGCGCCTCGGCGACTTCTAAGTTGTTGTAGCCGGCTGAAAGTAAAGGTAGGCATGAGAATCTGAATCACTTAGTGAGGCATATCAAAGGTATTGCTTTTCACATTTTGCTTAATGAGAGAGTGAGACGCATTGCACATTGGTCAGGTGGAATACCACCCTTTTAGGATTTAAAAAAATGACTTTGATTCATGGGTGGCATGGAAAAGGCGCAAGTCGATTTTAGTTACTGAATAACCCGCTAGATGTCGCTGTCAAGTCCACGAAGATTCCTACTTCGCGGTGTTAAGATTTTTCTGCGAAACATGGGGTAGCGCGGTCTGCACTGTTTAATTACTCTGGTTTCCCTTCAAAACGAATAAATCTTTCGCCTTTTACTAAAGATTTCCGTGGAGGGGAACACTCAAATGAGTCTATAATAATTTGTTGACGCCCTGCGCAAGCGGGGCTTATAAAAGTAAAAAACCGGACAAATGCGAGTCGGACTCGCCCACCGAGGGTTCCGTACTTTTTAGTGTTCGTTATAGCGGCAACAGAATAAATCTATGAAAATGTCAACTGTCTAGTATCACGGTTCATGAGATACAGCCTGGTGACAGACGCACAGTGGAGTCTTAGTAATAGGGTCCCGTTTTTACCTTTTGGGTAAGGAAACCTAAACAGGTAACTAATAATACATGACATGTTTCTTTGATTTTTTCCCCATCATAGCGTAATAATTACTAAGCCAATTTGATGAAAGTGGATTGATTTACCGCCCTTATCAAAGCAGCAGAGAGTTGTTTCTTCAAAATATATTTTAATATTCAATTATCTCTCTTGAAATATCTTATTGTACTCGAAACACGTTGTTTTCCTTTGGAGATTGACTCAAGGTCATTTAAAGCAACGGTCGGGAACCTTTTAGGAGCCAAGGGCCACCCGCCACATAGAGTCTGTGCGGAAAGAGAAGAGTCGTGGGATTTGAGGGCGCGCCAGTGCTATTTTAGGGTTTTTGCTATGCTGACAACACTGGTCACGTGATTATAGTACGACACTAAAGGTCATGATACTTGAATCCCTTTTGTTCCGGTTTTTTACCACAGCTTACTAAACGGAGCCTGGTGGTGGTGTCGGCTCGTCAACTCAATCCTCTGATTTAGCGCAGGCACTAGTTTTCTTTTTAAAACACACTTGTTTTTATATCTCAGATACTAAAACGTGACTGCGATTGACAAAACTGCTAAAACTATTTAAGAATCTGTCCAAAACAACTGTGATTTTAGTACCAAACAAGATACGAGTCTCATTTATGTACTGCCTAATCTGTGCAGTCCAACAGTTATTAAAACCGGGTAGATCGGGTAGAAATTGGGCAATAGAACTGTAATTTTATCTGGGATATATTTCACCCATTGTAAACTTGACTTGTAATGTATGTGTACATTATTAATAATAAATATGAATATGAATAAAAATAGTGCATAAGTAGGTAGGCCTTATTGGGATCTGTCCGGTTCTCTCATCGCACCATATTTTACTTCGCCGAAAAGTCACTGCTAAATATGGAATATAATTTCGTAACTAACAGAACCTACAAATAAAGAAATATGTTATTAGAAAAAGTTTTATTCTTTGTAATCGAAGTCTGAATTAAAATATTCAATGTCACTTATGTTTGAGCTAGCTTCAAAACAACCAGGGACACTCATAGAACTATTTTCATCTGAACTGGATGTGCTTGAATCCGGCACGTAGATTACGAATTCTTGCATATCACCTACTTCATCATCATCATCATCATCTCAGCCACAAGACGTCCACTGCTGAACATAGGCCTCCCCCATCTGCATGATGGGGGGTGAATGCCATAATCGCCACGCTTGGCAGGCGGGTTGGCGATCGCAGTCGAGTACACCGAATTTGAGGGACGCTGCTGCCCGTCCACCGGTGGTCTTGGACGTAGTTTAAGGACATACCCGGGTCCTATATCACCTACTTAGCGGTCTTTTATTCGAGATACCGTAGGTAGTTTTACACAATCCTGAAAAAGAAATTACATATAAATATGCATAAAATGGCAAGTATCAAGACTATTTGTCAGTTATTTTAAATATCACGAATGACCTGCATATTTATGAAAATTAATATATTTTGAATGAATATACTTACCGATTATGTACCGGAGACAAGTTACTTAGGGGGCTTATTAAATAGGTAATTATTTAATATTAAATACAACATCAATACCCGCGAATAGCGGAAACACGTTCCGCGACTTTTTGTAAGTCGATAGTCGGCTTTTAGCCGTTTTCTTCCCGCTGACAAAACCGAACAATGTTAAATATAATTTTCCTTGTGGTTTTATGTACGGTTTTATCGTGTTTTGAATATTTTTTATACATAAAACTTGCGGTTTTTGTTAATAAAAATATACATTGACAGAAGTTTGTTTACTTTTTACAAGACAGGTGTCAAAGGTTTGATTGCCATATAAAATTTAAAATGTTAGTTCCCGTTTCTGCCACGACTCTTCTCTTTCCGCACAGACTCTAGTAGTAACGAAGTTGACGCAGGCCGCACTTTGTTAATATTTATGACTTTATCAGACATTGTCGTTTGTCAATATTACATACAAAATAGCCAGGGAGGCTCGCGGGCCGCAAGTGAGAGGTTCGCGGGCCGCCAGTTGCCTACCGCTGATTTAAAGGATATCATTAATATTTAGTTTACTATTATATGTAGGTATATATCTAATAATATCATACCGGCAAGGTGTAGTGGTGTGGAATTCCTTCCATGAGCGTCTCTACAATTCACGTTCTGTGGTGTTATTAATTTCCTGCAAAAAAACATGATTAGAGTTTATAATTGTTATTTGTGCAAAAGCACGCTTTCTTTAATCTCTGTTTTCTGCATAGAGAAATATTGTAAGAAAGAGTGCTCACTCCATACTCCAGTTTTGGTACCAGAACGACTATTATTTTCGTATTTAATGAAAACATTTATTTATTTTCAGGCAACTATTGGCCCATAGATAAATACCTTAAAACTAGCATACATATTATTACAAAATATATTTCAAAACTAAAAACACAATTATGGCTGCGATGCAGTTCGCAACCCCGCAGTGTCAGGGAGCCGGCCGCGGAACCGCCGGAACTTGACACCCTTCGGCCAAAACTCCTCCTTGGTGAAGGTCGTTAGATGTTCAGTCGGAACGCTCAACACAAAAGAATTAAAATTCACATTGTGTCGAGATTCCAACTTCACGACCCTCAGGATGAATCCGGACTTGGCTCGTACATACTTCACGATCTCCTCGACCTCTAGCATTTAGTATTTGACATCTAGCATCGAGTAGCGGAATTATCAGTACCGGTATTCAATACTAGATGTCTCTCATGTGGCGACTCACGAAAATTGTACTGAACTAAAATTTACAAAAATATTAGACGCAGAAGGAGTTGAAAATAGAGTTGCGGTTAATCCGGTTATAATATTAGCTGAAAATTGTTGAACACTTTTCGGTCGCCGGAACATCTATTGTCAAGTAACAGTACTGATAATTTCGCTACTCGATGCTAGATGTCGACTACGAAAATAATAGTCGTTTTGGTACCAAAACTGGTGTATGGAGTGAGCACTCTATGTACTTTTTTCTCTATGATTCTCTATGCAGTATCAATGTACCGTACATAAGTGTCGAGTTAAGCGTTCCTACAATTTTATACTAGATGTCGCTAGTAGTAGTTGCCACAACGAGAATGGAATGCATTATATGAAACATATTTATAACCACCTAGCTCTCGCCAGCTCGCCGCGCTTGGCCGCGTCGAGCAGCGCCGCGTCGCCGCGCAGCGCGTCGGCCGTGTCGGAGTCTCCACTCCGGACTAGTTGTAGGGGCGTCAGTCCGTCTCGATTCCGTCGCGTCGGGTCCGCGCCGTGCTGCAAACGAAACGGAATTAAGAAAAAATTAGTACGTTGAAGTAACAATGGGCTGGCCAGATATGTCGCAGAACCAAAAAACCGGCCAAGTGCGAGTCGGACTCGCGTTGCTGGGGTTCCGTACGTAAGCCCGACTCACGCTTGACTGCACATTTTTAATAGATTTTCCTGTTATCTATAGGTAAAGAACTACTTTGTATATTTTTTAGACCCAGTAGTTTCGGAGATAAAGCGGGGCTGGATGCATAAAACGGCAGACCGGGCTCTGTGGCGCATCTTGGGAGAGGCCTATGTCCAGCAGTGGACTGCAACGGGCCGATTATGAAATAAATGTCCTTACTGGGATTCGAACCCAGGACCATCGGCTTCACAGGCAGGGTTACTACCCACTAGGCCAGACCGTTTGTCAAAGTAGAAGTCAAGTTGGAAGTAGATGATACTTTGAGTAGCAGCCGCACGATGTCCGCCTTGCCCTTGGCCGCGGCCTCGTGTAGCGGCGTGAACCGCCACAGATCCGCCGCGTTCACTCCGGCGCCGCCCGACACCAGTAGCTCGGTCACTTCGTAGTGCCCGTATGAACACGCGTTACACAGTATTGTATATGACACGCTCAGTACAGAAGTGATACCTTGAGCAGCAGCCGCACGATGTCCGCCTTGCCCTTGGCCGCGGCCTCGTGTAGCGGCGTGAACCGCCACAGATCCGCCGCGTTCACTCCGGCGCCGCACGACACCAGTAGCTCGGTCACTTCGTAGTGCCCGTGTGAACACGCGTTACACAGTATTGTATACGACAGGCTCAGTACAGAAGTGACACCTTGAGCAGCAGCCGCACGATGTCCGCCTTGCCCTTGGCCGCGGCCTCGTGTAGCGGCGTGAACCGCCACAGATCCGCCGCGTTCACTCCGGCGCCGCACGACACCAGTAGCTCGGTCACTTCGTAGTGCCCGTGTGAACACGCGTTACACAGTATTGTATACGACAGGCTCAGTACAGAAGTGATACCTTGAGCAGCAGCCGCACGATGTCCGCCTTGCCCTTGGCCGCGGCCTCGTGTAGCGGCGTGAACCGCCACAGATCCGCCGCGTTCACTCCGGCGCCGCACGACACCAGTAGCTCGGTCACTTCGTAGTGCCCGTGTGAACACGCGTTATACAGTATTGTATATGACACGCTCAGTACAGAAGTGATACCTTGAGCAGCAGCCGCACGATGTCCGCCTTGCCCTTGGCCGCGGCCTCGTGTAGCGGCGTGAACCGCCACAGATCCGCCGCGTTCACTCCGACGCCGCACGACACCAGTAGCTCGGTCACTTCGCAGTGCCCGTGTGAACACGCGTTATACAGTATTGTATATGACAGGCTCAGTACAGAAGTGATACCTTGAGCAGCAGCCGCACGATGTCCGCCTTGCCCTTGGCCGCGGCCTCGTGTAGCGGCGTGAACCGCCACAGATCCGCCGCGTTCACTCCGGCGCCGCACGACACCAGTAGCTCGGTCACTTCGTAGTGCCCGTATGAACACGCATTGTGGAGGGGGACGAGGCCGCTGAAATAGATGGTTTAGTTTATTTTTCGGTCCGCTAGATGACACTGTTATAAACATTTAATTTTCCCTCTAGTTCCCAGCTTTGAAGGCCAGTAAGGAGACAAGAGTATACCTCTTGTCTCCTTTAATGTTCCCAATTAATGTCAAAATGTAATTTTTACATAACGGTGAGTGATCCTTAAGACCATCATCCCACTTGCGTTGTGGCTTGTGTTGTCTAAGTACCCACAACACAAGCCTTATACATATATGTAACTAGCGACCCTTTCCGGCATCGCACGGGTTAACAAATCGTCGGGTGACAAGCAAAAGTCACTAAGTACTATCAAAAAATTAAAGTAACAATGCATTTTATTACACTTGTAACACGGTTTATTGTCCAATAATTTCAATGGTGTTAGTTAGTGACTTTTGCTTGTCACCCGACGAAATACACCTAAACGTTCCTCAAGAATCACTCTATCGATATGTGAAAACCGCATGTAAATCCGTTCAGTAGTTTTTTAAGTTTATCGCGAACATACATACACACAAACAGACAGACGCGGCGGGAGACTTTGTTTTATAAGGTGTTGTGAAAACTTCCTATATTATTTATTCATTTATCATCACGAGAACTTATCACCCTTATGGGTGATTTAGACGGCGCGCGAACTCGTATGCAATTTTAGTTACATTGAGGACTATTGTTACATCCAATTTAACCGACCAATCAAATACCGCAATGTAATGAAACTCGCATGCGAGTTCTCGCACCGTCTAAATGAACTTTATACGACTTTTTACAAGCTTTTATTTAGTTTCACTTGACCGTTGTCTGTCTGTCTGTCTGTCTGTGTGTAGTCAAATCTTGCAAGTTAAATTTGATCCACTTCCCGGTTTCCGAAAGAGCTGAAATTTTGCATGCATGTATAAATCGGATGCCAATGCAATATTATGGTACCATCGAACTGATCTGATGATGGAGACAGGAGGTGGCCATAGGAACTCTGTGATGAAACAACGCAGCAACCTAATTGTGTTTGGGGTTTTTAGGATTGTCTCGATGAGTATTAGTTGTCTGTCGTAAGAAAAGTACAGTCACCGATAAAAACTTATTGAACATTCACTCACCCTTTGTCCTTCGCATGGACATCGGCGCCTCTTTGTAATAGTAGTTGAGCAAGTGGTAACCTATTGTACCTGTAAGGAAATAAGTTAATTGATTAACAAAATACACAGTATCAGCAAAGAGAATACTGTAAATTTACTGCCATCTATCGACACACGACTAAAACTCAAAATAAACACGTATAAAATTATCAGAATAGTGTATATAAATGGATAAATGATTTTATTATTTTTATATCATTTTGACCCATGTTCAATCTCTGATATCTAATAATGACTTTTTCTTGATTTCCGAGGCACGTTTTTTCCTTAGACTTTATTCATCTTATACGAAGTTACATCAGTCTTTGGTATCAGGCATAGCCGTAAAATAAACAAGACAAATTTATTCCGTAATTTAGAATGAGTTTTGTTGCAAAATAGACTGGTAATTAAATTTTAAAATAAGTAATATTATGTTATACGGCGAGGTATATTGTTATCTGTCTGTAGCGGTTGCCTCACAGACAAGACATCCTCCAAACTGAGCATAGTCGCGCTACCCCCTCTGCCACGCATACGGTAATTTTACTCCATGTTCGAGTCGAAAGTGTCTTTGTGTGACGTCTGTGTCTTTGAACGGACCAATCACGGCACGGGACTCGCTCACCTCGTCCCCCGCACTCCAGTATTTTTGGCAGCATCGGTTTCATGAAATAGTTGCTCTAAACTCGGTCTAGAGGATTCCTAGGGTCGGTTGCACCAAACTGTTCGTATCGTTAAAGAGTTCGCGGGCGCGCCGGCTGACGTTGATCAGTGTGTCAAATGTGGTTGGTGCAACTGGCCCCTAGTCTATGGTCGGTACATACCCGGCCGCGAAGTGTAGCGGGGTGGAGTGGCGGCCGTCGACGTCTCTGCAGTTGACGAGTCGCGGCCGCGCGTCCAGAGCCGCTCGCGCCGCCTCCACGTCGCCCGTCCGAGCCGCTTCTAGCAGACGTAGGGCCGCCGCGTTCGCGCATGCGTCTGCAAATAGTTACTTGTTTTACAAGGGGGCAAAGTTTAACCTCTCCCAATACCCAATGCCCTATGTTTGACTGGTAGAGAATGCCTATACCGGCATTAAGTTCGCCTGTTGTACTTTTTTGTATGTGCAATAAAGTTTAAAATAAATAAATAAATAAATAAATAAATATCCCAATACCAATACCCCGGCCCGTATCAATGAGTTTTTCGGAACTTATGTACGAAATATCATTTGATATTTACTAGTCGCTTTTCGATGAAGGAAAACATCGTGAGGAAACCGGACTAATCCCAATAAGGCCAAGTTTACCCTCTGGGTTGGAAGGTCAGATGGCAGTCGCTTTCGTAAAAACTAGTGCCTACGTCATATCATGGGATTAGTTGTCAAGCGGACCCCAGGCTCCTATGGGAGCCGTGGCAAAATGCCGGGATAACACGAGGAAGAAAGTTTAACCTCTCGTGCTGATATTGATAACCGAGCAAGCGAAAGTTTCCAAAACTGTTCGGTTCGAAAAATGAAATGTTGAGCGTTGCGAGCGTTTCCAAGGGTTAAACAAATCGGCTCACCCATGGGCGCGGGGTAGCTGGGTTCCTGCGCGTGCGCGCCGCACGCCAGCAGCAGCCGGCACGCCGCCGCCGCGTCCGCGCGCGCCGCCAGCGACAGCGCGCTCATACCGCGCCCGTCCATCGCGTTCACCTTCGCACCTGCACAAGAACATCTCATAACTATATTCCACCCAAGTTTAAACCATAGACCAGGACTCTTTCCATTTTTCTATAATAGCTCCCAATGGCTGCTGAAACCGGTTTACGGGTATCTATTTATGTACCCGTGAATGGGTTTCAGCAGGCGTTCTATATGACATCAAAGCTCTCCAAACGGCCTCTACGTGTTGGATCTATATCCCCACGCACGCCTTATAAATGACCGGGCTTAAAAACCCGATGTTTTAAGCAGCATCCCGGTAACGACACTTGCGTTCGTGGCTGTATAGCCCTGTGCGGGAGAGGAACTAACTTCACATAACTATACTATGAAAACAATTCAACTATCTTAGGTTGGTATTCCATATGTCCAATTCCTTTGTCCAATGCACAGACAAGACATCCTCCAGACTGAGCATAGTAGCGCCACGTCCACAAATATACAGTAGTTTTACTGCATTTTCGAGTCAGTGTCTTTGTGTGGCGGCCGGGGCGTGTACCAGTACGAAGGTATCGCGGCTGCTCGCATATCTTAGCTATATACTTTTGGTTTGGTTTGTTTGTACGATTTTACTAGTTTAAAATATTATTTTTTTTGACTCGTAAAAAAAGTATTGTATACAATACTGATATAATCAAGCTTTTCAAACTCGCACCTCACTTAGGCAACTCAGCAAACTTCGTTGCCTAAACACGGTACTCGACTGAAAAGCTCTCTATTATATCACGATTATATAAAGTACAATTAAAAACAGTCAAATACCTTATTATGGCGTGTAGAGACCCTTACCGTGTCGTAACAAAAGGTCCATGGCGTCCAGGTGCGAATGCTCTGTGGCTATGTGTAGAGGCGTCTGTCCCTCCTTGTTCTTCTCATTGACTCGGGCGCCCTTTCTTATTAACATCTCCATCACCTGTTAAAATATTAAATATAAATTTCATCAAATTATGAAAAAAATATTTTCCGTTATGTCAATATCCAGAGAGGAAAATGAGGAGTACGAAGCGGTCCCCTTTCCTCTTAATACAGTGAAACATGGTTAATTGGCACCTGGATAAATGGAAAACCTCAATAATTGCAACCAAAAGTCCGGTCCCGGTCTCTTGAGACCAAAAGGCCTCTATAATTGAAATTTTGGAACCTCTATAATTGCAATTTAGATTTTAGTGCTTTTCGTAATTTTGCCTCTGTAATTGACCACATCGCAACTTAAGACCTCTATAATTGACACTGTGCTAAAAAATCAGTTATTTTGGCTCTTGTTTTTACCTCTATTATTGAAACGAGTCTTACTTATTACCTCTGTAATTGAAATAATGTAGTTGTAGACAGCAGAAACAATATTTTAATAGCAATGATCATTTTATTTATATCTCCATCCAGAATTTAATTTATTTATTGCGTATCTATCACAGCCTGTAGTAGGTGAAATCGTTTTTATCAATAAAAAACAAAGTATGCTTTTACTTTCTAATAAAACTTTCTTCTACAATTCAAGGGAATTTATTAAACTCAAATGATAAGAAAATATAGTGGTAATTAATGTAGTGTAAAAGTGCAAGTATAGACAGAAGTAATATACACGGTGTAACATGAGGAAACCGAATAATTTTAACCACACATTTCTGAGGTCAAAAGAAGTAAACAATGTAATATGACTTTAGGTCAATTTCGCCAAAAAAAAAATTTTTTTTGTTTTGTTTTTTCCATTTTTTTAATGTATTTGTACATAAAAAATAAATTTTATTGGTAAACTTGTCACTTAAAATTGATTTTTACATTTTTTTTCGTAGAACCTACTTTTTGCAAAGTGTTACTTGTCACTTTTTGACATCTATCAATAAGGATATTTAGACTACGTCCCATAGCAGCAACATCACCATCAAAAAGGCCTTTCATACTATGTAACAATAAATCTTGTTTTTTTTTTAATTAATAATAACTCTGAAACTAGGCGAATTTCAAAAAAGTTTATAGGACATTTTTGTCTCTAAATATGATTAGGAATACGCTGTTTAAATTATTCGGTTTACTCATGTTACACCGTGTAGGTATAGACCAGAAACCCAGAACGTAAGCGTGTAATTATACTTTAAATGGTCATTTGCGCCTCCATAAAAGAAATTTGTCAGAACGCTACCTCTATTAATGAAAACCTTTATAATTGACACAACGATTTTTTGAACCTCGTTAATTGACATGACCTGCTTAAATGAAAAACCTGGTTAAGGTGGTTCGCCTTGGTTACTCAAAACTTAATTCTCGCTAGATGGCACCACTTTTGCAAAATTTCAGATTTTTTTTTTTCGGAAATGGTCTTGGTATTTGTATACTTAAAAGTATGTTTCGCGCACTCTTTAAGTAAATATTGAACTATTAAAATAAACATTGAATACTTCATTGTGCAAAAACCACCTTTTTAATTCGACGGAGTGTTGCTGTCACGCTTTTTCCTACTATTACTCACACATGCAAACAGTGTTTCCGTGATCCTTGTAGTAGACAATTTCACACAACGTAAGTATGTTGCAATAGCGTAACGGTATGTTCGTGGAAATACGTGCAAGAGGATTGGGGTTCAAGACTGGTGCGAATAGGTAATTTGTTTTTGTTTCTCCTTTGTGTTATCTTACCTTTAAACGAGCAATTATTAGATATATAATTATTTATTTATATATTTGGATGGTATCAGAAACGGCTCTAACGATTTCGATGAAATTTGCTATAAGGGGTTTGATCTCTTAGCTAGGTCTATGAGAAAACGCGCATTTTTGAGTTTTTATGTTTTGTAAGCTTTGGTCGGTCTCCCAGATATTCAATCTCCGCTTGGCAACTAATCCCAGAATTAGGATTGTTCATTTTTTTTAGACCCCCATTTTTATTTTATTTTCTGAAAATATAGGTTAATTTAAGATACCAATTTGAATGATTTAGTAATTCGTGGCTCGGTTGAATATTTATAATTTATTGAAAATATGAGATACGACTTCTCGTAAATTACATGTCGTCGGCTGATTAGGATAATGCACAAGCAACAACAAGCATTAAAAAAAATAGTTGTCATTGTCAATTGATTGTAATGGCACCTGTCGACAATGTCAGTGTCACGAGTTTCTATAAATAACAATCGTCTGGAATGGAAACCTCGTTTATTTTGAATCATTAATTTCAAAATACCTACGCTATAAATTTGAGAAAGCTGATTCCAGAAATCTGCCTAAGTTATATAATATAACTTAGTTTTATTGGAGTATGTATCCATATAGCATCCAACTCCAACCATAACTTGGCTGAAATCAAGAGAGCAAAAATACAAATGTAAGTTACCTACATCATATATATTTTAACTGATTCGATTTGTAAGAAGATTGGATTCATAAAATCGTTACAAGCGTCCATTGCTAAAGGTAGCTTTGCACCCAGTGGGTGCTTTCTGCCGGCTTGTCACCATTGTTTGGATATTGTACTACATACTTATACTACTATATTAGGAACATGCCAATTTTGCTAATTATATCCTATTATTTCAGGTCATCGTGATTCCTATTTAGATACAGCTGTGAGATATGTAACTGCACTTGGGCCCAGAACAAAGTTGAGCATTTTGTATTGAAACGAACGTCATATTAATTAATCGTCGTAATACTTTACGACCGTAAATAATGCCTGGGAACAGAGTAAATAACAAACCATACACTTCTCTTCTGGATGGTCAACAAGAAGCCATCATTGTCAGATGCTCGTGCAGAATATGATAAACATACATTTAATGTAAAGTTACTATTTTTTTTGGAAACATATATAACATATTTCCCAAATTAATAAAAAAGTAGGTAAACAAAAACATGTTTTATTATTCACAACTCTTTATTAAGTCTTGTCCACCATGATATCAGCAGCTTGAACTGCAACATGTACCTGGAAATTAGAAATTATATCTTTTTAAAGCAGTTTCAGGCTGAATTTGGAGTATGGCTATGTATTCTGGTATATTCCTTCTTTCTAGTAGGCACCATCTCTGTTTAACGGTTTGCCTTTAGATACTCTGGCTACATTACCACAGAAAATAAATAGATACCACGACCCTACCAATAAAGTGAGCTTTTAAATACTTAATTGTAGTAAATTAATATTAATTTTATACTTACATCAACGTGATTCTCACAGCAATACTGTGTGTAACACGTGAAGTAGGTAGGTATTCCAAGTTTAATTCACGGCACCATCTTTCACGTCGTAGGTCTTCGTGGATTCGAACTATTATTTTTGTGAATCATTCCCACACATAGGAACAAGGTTTTTGATATATTATTAAGCAATGAAATCTACTGTTTAGGTATTAATTATAAATCAAATTGTAACAAACAAGCGCAGCGGTTTAACTGAAAAATTTTGTTATGACAATCGATGACAATGATAACTTTGACAATACGTGAGTGACGGATTTATTTACTATGGTTCGATAACTTTTATTATGCAATGACTTTACATTCAGCCCACGAGAAGGTCAAACTAAGGTCATAAGGATATTTGTTGAAATATCTTCAATCCTCAATTATTATATCGCAGCAAATGTCGGAAACTATTTAAAAACCTTATATCTCGAAATGGTTTTCGAAATAGAACATTTGAAAAAAAATGAACAATCCTAATTGGCATGCGCACTAGTTTTTACGAAAGCGACTGCCCTGACCTTCCAACCCAGAGAGTAAACTTATTTGGATTAGTCCGGTTTCCTCACATTGTTTTCTTTCACCGAAAAATAGGTATCGGTGTATAAATAGGTAGGTATCAAATGCTATTTCGTACAAAAGTTCGAAAAATCATTGGTACGAGCCGGGGTTAGAACCCGCGACCTCCGAATTGCTTTCCGCTAGGCCAGCAGCGCTTCCCCCACATACTCAGTGTTATCAGGTTTTTTAAAAATCAAAAACGATTACTTATGAAAGCAGAAGAATATAAATGATCGTATTAGATTTATAATTGTTACATATTTGCCGTAACTTATTTTTTAAATATGTTTTTCAATTAAAAGACACGTCAAGATTGTTTACCTTATTTCTAATGCTAAAAAAAACAAACTATAGTAATAATTGTGTTTTTCTTTCATAAACAAAATCCATTATTTTTAACGACAGGAAATTTTATACATTTCTTTTTAGGGTTCCGTACCCAAAGGGTAAAACGGGACCCTATTACTAAGACTTCGCTGTCCGTCCGTCCGTCCGTCCGTCCGTCTGTCACCAGGCTGTATCTCACGAACCGTAATAGCTAGACAGTTGAAATTTTCACAGATGATGTATTTCTGTTGCCGCTATAACAACAAATACTAAAAACAGAATAAAATAAAGATTTGAATGGGGCTCCCATACAACAAACGTGATTTTTGACCAAAGTTAAGCAACGTCGGGAGTGGTCAGTACTTGGATGGGTGACCGTTTCTTTTTGCTTTTTTTTTGTTTTTTTATTGCATTATGGCACGGAACACTTCGTGCGCGAGTCCGACTCGCACTTGCCCGGTTTTTATTGCAGTGAGGATGTCCTGATTGTAAAAATCAGAAAGATTAGGAAGAGTATAATTTCTAATTATCTTTGTAAAAATAA
This sequence comes from Cydia fagiglandana, assembly GCF_963556715.1. Taxonomy (NCBI): domain Eukaryota; kingdom Metazoa; phylum Arthropoda; class Insecta; order Lepidoptera; family Tortricidae; genus Cydia; species Cydia fagiglandana. Next base: position 5,607,273 of record NC_085955.1, read on the forward strand.
AATAATACGTGTAGCCCATACTTAATAATCGATTTATGATAATAAGAAAAATTTAATAAAAATAAAAAAACAATACGAAATTTAGGTGTAACAAAAATACAAAAAGTTATGTTCCAGCATACAATGACTGGGGATCGAACCGGGAATCATCCGTTTGCAAGCAAAAAAGCCGACTGTTTGCATAACACGCCATGATAGTTCTTAGCTAAGCTGACGAACTACTCGCTTAGGTCAATTAACTACCTGTCAAATATCAGTGTCAACAAAATTGCACTAAACATGACGGCACTCCAAATTCGAGCCGTGGTCAGCCCGGCAACGTCGGAAATGGTATGGCAACGTCGCAAATGTATCTGTACACGACATTTGTGACACACACATACGTAAAATTGATGAAAAGTTAACTATGATTTTTGCATGATTTCTGTATGAAACATTGTTTTCCTGTTAATTTCGCGCAAACGAATATTCGAAAGAAGATAAATGCGGAAATATTTGTGTACTAATAGTGTGTAGTTACTTAATGAGCTTTGATTGAATTTTGTATGAAAAGCGAACCACCTTAATTGACAGAAACTGGCCGGTCCCTTGAGATTGCAATTATCCAGGTTCCACTGTATAATATCAGAGATATATATAACTCCGTATAAGATAAATAAAGTTTAAGAAAAAAACGTGCCTCGGAAATCAAGAAAAAGTCATTCTCGAATAGATGGCGCACACACCTTTGGCCTATTCTCGGCTAGATGGCGTTGACACCGTTTGATATTTAACAATTTTAACACATATCAGTGAAAAACATGGGTCAGTATGGAACAATAAAAATTAAAAATCATTTATCCGTAAACATATTTTGATTAATTTATACATTTTCAATTTTATTTTAAGTTTTAATCGTGTGTCGATAGACGGCAGTAAATGTACCGTGACTACAAAATTTTCTTTGGCAATAGCCCTCTATACTATCTATTCCCTTTGATAATATTATTGTGGTTGGGAATGCAGGCTGACTCCGTTTAAACTTTATATTAATATACGAAAATGGTTCAAAATGATCCCTTTTCCTCTTGTCGGACGAGCGAGCGAAGCGAAGTTTTTACATTCGACATGAAAACATTCGGCTGGCTAGGGCACGCCCCGGCATTTCGATGTTTTTAAGCTGAACTATCAGAGTATAGTTTGATACACAATAACTTAAGTAAATTTGTTCTAATTTAAATGAAATTGGGTAAACGTGTAGTTGAGGGCATTATATTTTAGTCATTAAATTATTAACAGTTTCGATCACGGGGTTATGGAGCTAGAAGAGCCTAGTAAGCCCAAAAGCTTCATATGAGGGGTCTTGCTATTCTGGTCAACTCCTTTGCAAGAAAGTATGAGTGGCCATAATGTAGACATATTGTGTAGTAATAATAAATACTCTTTTCACCTCAGCAGCCCGAACAAGGGTACTTTGCTTCTTAAAAACAGTGAGCAAAATGCGATTTTGCTCACTGAGTCATTTTGTCTCACTAAGTGAGCAAAATCGCATTTTGCTCACTTAGTGAGACATTATGAGTGAGCAAAATCGCATTTTGCAATAAATACTCTTTTCACCTCAGCAGCCCGAACAAGGGTACTTTGCTTCTTAAAAACAGTGAGCAAAATGCGATTTTGCTCACTGAGTCATTTTGTCTCACTAAGTGAGCAAAATCGCATTTTGCTCACTTAGTGAGACATTATGAGTGAGCAAAATCGCATTTTGCTCACTGAGTGAGACAAAATGTCATTCAAGTGACTTTTATAGTCAAATGTCATTTCAACATGCGGGGTCTAATACAAGTTCGATATACTTGGGTTCTATTATCTCTGTCCCTCTAGGTATGTTCTCACTGCTTAGGGTGAAAAATTTTGTGTACTACACGAGATCAAAGTTATTTACATCTTGTGCGCGTTTGAATCCCTTACTACGCTCAAGATTCTAAATTATTATAGAATCTTTCGCTTGCACGGGACTCAAAATAAGCACTCGAAGAAATATCAAACTTTGATCTCTTGTTGTACAGTCACCTGCAATAATATGTTACTCTTCGAAGGCCGCAAAAATATGTGACATGCTCTTATGGCTCTACAAATAAGATCGTGTCAAATATTTTTGCGGCCTTCGTTGTGTAACATATATATTGCAGGTGACTGTACAAATAACTATTGTTTATGAATAGATTTAATTAGTCTATGACCGTTTGTGACAGTTGTTGTGATTTTTTTTTTTTTTTTATGCATGGGTTTACTCATGGCCACAGACTAGCCGAGGCGTAGACGTGGCCTACGATGGAGCGAGCTCGCCCAGAAGGTGCCTGTTCACTCTTGATTTGAAGGTTGCCGGGTTATAAGAACACGGAAATATAGACGCCGGCAAGGAATTCCATTCCTTGGCAGTGCGCATAAGGAAAGTAGAAGCAAAGCGCTTAGTGCGAATTGGCGGAATATCTACCAAGTAAGGATGGAAACCGGCCGTGCGTCTAAAAGTCCGATGGTAGAATGGGGACGGTGGAATGAGCTCGTGTAGCTCTTGGGCACACTCCCCGAAGTGCAACCTGTAGAATACCGACAGGCTGGCGACTTTCCGCCGATGGGCCAAAGTCTGAAGCTTAGCCGTTAGCTTCTTGTCGCCAATCATCCTCCTGGCTCTGCGCTCCACTGAGTCCAAAGCGGCGAGTTGGTATTTAGCTGAGCCATCCCACAGGTGGCTGCAATACTCCATACACGACCGGACTTGAGCTTTGTAAAGTGTTAGAAGCTGTCCAGGTGTGAAGTATCGCCTCACCTTATTTAGGGCGCCCAGCTTTCTGGCCGCAGTTTGTGCTTTAGACTCAATGAAGCTGCCGAAGCCGAGGACTGAACTCAGCTCCATGCCGAGGAGTTCCAGGCTGTCGGTAATAGGTACAGATGCACCCCGGAAAGAAGGAGTCAGGTCGAATGGACTCCGTTTAGCGGAAAAAGACACGCCTGCGTTTTGGAGGCATTGAACGTGACCAGATTGATTTGAAGTTTTTCAGTTGAGTTGTATGATTTTCCTCCTATTGGCACTGGTCCCACCGCGAGCTAGTAAGCTATGAGCTATCGGCTATAAACACGAACAAAAGATAAGCACTCCCGTGTAAATAAAAGAGACACGGCGATATTTATAGCTCACCGCTGGGCGAGTAACTATAAATATCGCCGTGTCTCTTTTATTTACACGGGAGTTCATAATGGTGTATTAATTAATTACATCCATAAAAGTGCAAATATAACACATTGGAAGGCTAAGTGGACTGTTGTCTGGTCAATTGTGGTGGGTACGCGAGAAAATAGGCGTATCAGCCATCTTGAATGTTCATTAGGGTTCCGTACCTCAAAAGGAAAAAACGGAACCCTTATAGGATCACTCGTGCGTCTGTCTGTCTGTCCGTCTGTCACAGCCTATTTTCTCGGAAACTACTGGGCCAATTAAGTTGAAATTTGGTACACATATGTAAATTAGTGACCCAAAGATGGACATATTATTTTAATAATTTTAAAATACATAGATTCGAAGTTATTTAAGGAAATAGCCAAAAAATGACCATTCTCCCTGTGGAGTGTAGACTGTAACTTTTCGTGATGAGGGGTTCGTTGGGTGAAGCGTAGAAACTCGCCGCTGGAACGCGCTGGCCGTCGTGCTGTCTCGAAGTCCGCTATACCTCCATTTACCGGAATATGTGTTGTGTGAAATAAAAACACATATATCTGAGTTTATTTACTGGAGAGTGTTCAGGCAAGTGATAGAGTTAAGCTCTCTGAGTTCTCTCAATATGCTACAAATGGCGCGGGTTTATATAGGAATGGCCGGGCGATTTGTATCTCTGAACTAGTGGGTATTATATGCAGAGTGAATTTTATTTATTTCTGCCAATCTCGTTAATTATAAGCACGTATGAAAGGAGCACGAATCCTAGACTTATAAATAGATACAATATTAAGCACGTATGAAAGGAGCATGAATCCTAGACTTATAACTAGATATAAAACATTCCACGCAATTCATTTGACATAATATGTGAGCACAAAGTGAAACATGATATACAAAAGTAAAAATAGTAACCTAAACGTAAAGACTAATTTAACACATGCATGACCCTAATAGCTATTTACGACAGTCTCCCCCACGTGTGTTAACACCGTCTTCATGCGCGGAGTAAATGGGGATGAGTCTAGAAACTGGGCGGCGGACGTCACCTGCGCGTGTGCGAACAATGGCCATCCAGGCCAGGATATAGCTGGGCGATTACGCCTCTGGGCCACGTTCCTCGTTACTACGTCACCTTCATGCAGTTTCTTTACGTTTTCTTAGCGAGCAATACGGCTTTGAAAACCTCGGCGGCAACCAGACTACCAGCGGTGGCGCGAACTAACCGTACATTATCAATGAACGATCGCCACGCGGGTGCGAGTGAGACGGATATAGGCCTGTCCCAATCGATCCCTGTCCGCCAAACGAAACGTAACATATCGCGATCTTGCTCTGTTATTTCGATCTGTAAAAACATCTGTTTGACGTCGGCTAACACCGCGATTTTACTTTCGCGGAAGCGCATTAATACGCCAAAAAGTGACTTTAACAGGTCGGGGCCAGCCAACAGCGCGCTGTTAAGCGAACGTTCGCAAGCTGTGGCGGCCGTGTCCCAAACTAATCGCATTTTGCCGCGTTGCGGGTGAAAAGTTGGGAAATGCGCCAGAGGCCACGTCCGGGGTGCCTCGGGGGGCGGTGGCGAGTCTATTTTCTCCGCGTAACCTTTGTCAAGCAATTTCGCATCGTGGTCTAGCTTTCGTTCTAGACTGTACGGCCGTTGCAATGCTTGCGCTTGGTTATTGGGGAGTTTCTCGTCATTTGACCGCCAAAGTAAGCCCGAGCGATACCTTTGCTCCCCCGGTATCTTTTCGCAGGTGGCTTCTAGTAAATCTAGCGCACGTTGGTGGGGGTCGGCCCTAGGTAACTTCTGCGAAACGCTTAATGATTCTACCTCAGAATGCCGTTTCACAAGTTGTAAGGCCTCGTCGTCCGCGGTATTAGGCTTTGCGTGCCCAACCAATTGTACCGCGGGCGCGATTCTGTCCGCAGTTTCGTGTAGCGTCAAAGTCATTGTCGCGCCTTCGTCAAGTGGCGCGAGGGTTTGGACGGTACCTAACGGTTCCGACACCTCTACAGGCATGACTTTGTGACACGTCTGCGGCAGTCTAACATTGAGTACTGCAGGTGCTGCCGGGACTCTATTACCGCTCGCGGACGCGGCCGCGTTTCGACCGTGTAATAGTTTATTATGTCCGGCTTCGCACTGATTCATGCCACACGCGACATATTGGCACCCATAAGGCTTAGGGTGACTCGCGCCTAAACATCTACAGCACAATTTAGCACCCTTTGCCAAGTCCCATCGCTTAGATATAGTCGCGGCTAGAAATTTCAAACACTCACTAACTTTGTGTTCTTTGCCGTTCTTACATATGGCGCACGCATCGCGCGAGACAGAGACAGACGATGTCTGCTGCTTGGGCTGAGCTCTGGTTGACGCTGGCTTTTTCTTTAAATTACCATCGCGGTGCTTTACTTGAGCTATAGTCGATTTACTAGTACGCGATCTATTTCTCGTATCACGTGTGTATGATTCGTGGGAATCTGACTCCGAATCCGAACTATAGTCGCGAAAGGACGCGGGGGCGCGGGACCCAGTGAGAGCGCTGCTCGATCGACTGGGCCCGCGCACAGAGAAAACCGCGCTTCGTTCACTTCGCGATCCACTAGACGTATCACGGTAGAATGCGGGGGCGCGAGACCCAGAGAGAGCTTGGCTCGATCTTATAGGTTCGCGCACAGAGGAAACCGCACTCACTACACTCCGTGATTCGTCAGACGTGTCACGGTAGAACGCGAGGGCGCGAGACCCAGAGAGAGCTTGGCTCGATCTTCTCGGTTCGCGCGCAGAGGAAACCGCGTTCACTGCATTCCGTGATCTGTTGGACGGCTTATGTCGGTTTATGCGCTTGGCCGCAGTGCTAATTTCGTTAAGAAACTCGGAAATCGCAACTAACCCGGGTGATTCTACGTTAGACTGCCTGTATTTGGCCCATTCATAGCGCACTATCAAATTCAACTTATCCACGATTTTATTCACGAGCTCAGGCGCGTGCAAGTATTTCTCTTGACGCAAGGATCTAATGGTGGCGACGGCATTCGCTACATGCGCGGCGAATGAGGTTATATTAGAATTGTCTTCGGATAAACGCGGCATGCGTTTAACGTTATGAATTTCCGTAAGAACAATCTCCTCAGGGTCGCCGAACTGCCGTTCCAGCGCTTCCATTATCTCGTACGGATCCTGAACCGTGTACATTATTGATTTTACGGCCGTCCGAGCTTCGCCCTTAAGTGCGCGCCTAATCCGACTGACGTTATTGACGGCACTAAACATGGGCGACGTATCTTCGAACTCTGCCCTAAATGATATCCACTCGGTGATATCTCCGCCGAATGTAGGCAATTCCGGCGGTTTATGGTACATTGGCGCGTAGGTACCGTGCGGTACCTCTACAATGCGCGGGGGTGGTCTGCTAGCCCGATCGACGGCTGCACGCGGCGGCGGTTGCGTTTGCGCGGTCTCTTTCGGCGGCGGGATTTTAACGTTTTCCTTTGCGATCTCGTGCTGTAACCTAGCTTGTCGTTCTACCCAACTTCTAGTCCGTTCTTCGACGGTCGCGTCACTGCTGCCGACAGACTGCGCCTTCAGTTGCGCAACCTGCAGCCGTAAATTTGCAGTGTCGGACTTTGTCTTAGTAGCTTCGACGGTCGCGTCACTGCTGCCGACAGACTGCGCCTTCAATTGCGCAATCTGCAGCCGTACATTTGCAGTGTCGGACTCTGTCTTAGCAACGGCTAGACGGGCTTTACGAACCTCGAGCTCGGCCATTAGCACGGCCAATTGTTTATCGCGTTCCCTAACCGATTTGCGACTTTTATGTGAATCGCGATTAGACGGCGCCCGCGACGGCGATGGCGGCGCATCGATGTCTTTATTCACTAGCGTACCTAATCTACTACGATTTACTACCGAGGCATCTAACGTTTGCGAGTGTACCGACTCGCTTCCACCGGTAGTATTCGGGTTGCCACTGGTGCCCTTGCTCCACGTATTAGTCTCGCCGGACGTAGTCTTACCGGACGAGGGGGTAGGGGTGTCCATGTTGGCTGCGGGCGCAGGCGGGCCCTTGGTGCGTGGTCGTAGGCTCCTTGCTTCCTTTTCGGACATCTTTCTGGCTGGAACCACTTCACTTCACTTAACACACGCGGGGGTCCCTAACTTGACCTGCCTATATCTATGACTGACCGTTACTGAGCGTAACGTCAGGCCCTAAGCGTAGCGTGGATCCCTCGTGGCACTGAATCTCCCGCAATGGCAAAGTGCTATGCCTAGAACGTTCGAAAGCAGTGTGTGGGTATCAACCATGTGACACATGCAACGAAAGTTGCCAGGACACGTGAGCGGAGGACGACCTACACGCTGCACGGTCCGACCGGCAAGCCGGTAAATGGGTACGGAAAGGTATTGGGGTTGGGTCTGAGCCGAAGCGAACCTCTAGGCCCAGCGCGTTCTTTATTCAGTCTTGCCGTCTGAGTCAAGCAATGTCGCTTAAAACTCAGCGCGTACTTGTTTCTTTTTTGCCGTCTGAGTTAAGCAATGTCGCTTGAAACTCAGCGCGTACGTGTTTCTTTCTTGATTCTGAATTAAGCTATGTCGCTTGAAACTCAGCGCGTACGTTTTTCTATCTTCATCCGGCTTCAAAAGGACCAAACTGTGGAGTGTAGACTGTAACTTTTCGTGATGAGGGGTTCGTTGGGTGAAGCGTAGAAACTCGCCGCTGGAACGCGCTGGCCGTCGTGCTGTCTCGAAGTCCGCTATACCTCCATTTACCGGAATATGTGTTGTGTGAAATAAAAACACATATATCTGAGTTTATTTACTGGAGAGTGTTCAGGCAAGTGATAGAGTTAAGCTCTCTGAGTTCTCTCAATATGCTACAAATGGCGCGGGTTTATATAGGAATGGCCGGGCGATTTGTATCTCTGAACTAGTGGGTATTATATGCAGAGTGAATTTTATTTATTTCTGCCAATCTCGTTAATTATAAGCACGTATGAAAGGAGCACGAATCCTAGACTTATAAATAGATACAATATTAAGCACGTATGAAAGGAGCATGAATCCTAGACTTATAACTAGATATAAAACATTCCACGCAATTCATTTGACATAATATGTGAGCACAAAGTGAAACATGATATACAAAAGTAAAAATAGTAACCTAAACGTAAAGACTAATTTAACACATGCATGACCCTAATAGCTATTTACGACACTCCCCCTTTATCTCCGAAACTACAGGGTCTAAAATTAAAAAAAAAAATACACAAAATATTTCTTTATTAGAAATGTGCAGTCAAGCGTGAGTCGGACTTATGTACGGAACCCTAGAAACGCGAGTCCGACTCGCACTTGGCCTGTTTTTTTTTATTTAATCGTGTCGAAACTGAAATAGATGTTTATGAATTTACACTATACAACAGTTTTTGGTGAACCGCGAGTTCTCAGTTCGGGGTGAACTACTATAGTTCGTTTTATTTAGCATTAGAAATAAGGTAAGCAATCTCGATGTGTCTTTTAATTGAAAAACACATTTTAAAAATAAGTTACGGCAAATATGTAACAATTATGAATCTAATACGATCATTTATATTCTTCTGCTTTCATAAGTAATAGTTTTTGATTTTTAAAAAGCGTGTTTCAATTAAAAGACGTGTCAAGATCGCTTATCTTCTTGCAAGTTCTTTCTAATGCTAAAAAAAACGAATTATAATTACATCCATAAAAGTGCAAATATAAGACATTGGAAGGCTAAGTGGACTGTTGTCTGGTCAATTGTGGTGGGTACGCGAGAAAATAGGGGTATCAGCCATCTTGAATGTTCAATTTTTTTATTAAATCGTTTCGAAACTGAAATAGATATTTATGATTTTACACTATACAACAGTTTTTGGTGAACCGCGAGTTCTCAGTTCGGGGCGAACTACTATAGTTCGTTTTATTTAGCATTAGAAATAAGGTAAACAATCTTGATGTGTCTTTTAATTGAAAAACACATTTTAAAAATAAGTTACGGCAAATATGTAACAATTATGAATCTAATACGATCATTTATATTCTTCTGCTTTCATAAGTAATAGTTATTGATTTTTAAAAGACATGTCAAGATCGCTTATCTTCTTGCAAGTTCTTTCTAATGCTAAAAAAAACGAACTATAATTACATCCATAAAAGTGCAAATATAACACATTGGAAGGCTAAGTGGACTGTTGTCTGGTCAATTGTGGTGGGTAAGCGAGAAAATATGCGTATCAGCCATCTTGAATGTTAAATTTTTTTATTCAATCGTTTCGAAACTGAAATAGATGTTTATGAATTCACACTATACAACAGTTTTTGGTGAACCGCGAGTTCTCAGTTCGGGGCGAACTACTAGTAATAGTGGAGAAGGCATTATTACGAATAAGAAGGTCGGGTTTAAGTTATTGAATAGTTTAGTAGGAGAGCAGAGGATGACCTGTTTCCGCGTGGACTATCAAAATCGCTGCAGACTTTTCTTGGTGTAACTTTAGATCTAAAAAAGTTGGCCAAGTTACTGTTTATTAAATATAACGGACCTACATTATTATTCAAATACCTAACGTTTCGTTTTTTTTAAATAAAAATTACTAGAAATGTAATATTTGACGTTTTTTAAGTACCTAACCTTGACATCCGCATCCGCGGATGTGAGCCTTTAAATATCCGCATCCGCGGATGTCATAAAATCTGCATCCGCAACATCCCTGAATTGTACCTGTTTCCGCTTGGGGTAGACGCTGGCGGCGGCGGCGTGCAGCGGGCGGTCGCCGCTGGCCGCGTGCTGGAAGTTGGCCAGCGCCTCCGCCGCGCCGGCCACGGAGCCCCCGGCCGGGCTCGACGGGGAACTCTCCGGGTTCACCTGAAAAAACACACCCTTTATTATCAAGTTTCTGTCATTTTTAGGGTTCCGTACCAATCAATCAATCAATCATTTATTTATTTGCAGATAAAACATGGTAGGTACAATGCATGCAAATACAATTATATTAACATTACCCAAAGGGTAAAAACGGGATCCTATTACTAAGACTCCGCGGTCCGTCCGTCTGTCTGTCACCAGGCTGTATCTCATGAACCGTATGTATCTATCAGCTAGGCAGTTGAAATTTTCACAGATGATGTATTTGCCATTTTTTGCGTAATGGTACGGAACCCTTCGTGCGCGAGTCCAACTCGCACTTCGCCGGTTTTTTTATTAGGCAAGTATACTTTTTGCCCCAAATCACGCTAATATCAAGTCGCACCGATCTGTCCTTTTCGCGTGACGAGAACATCGCTTACAACTTCTATTTTGTTATTTCTTAAAATAATAAGAATCTGGTTTTTGCTACTATATTTTTCTGCTCGACAAAGGACTCGATTGCTGCCGGAAAGCGGCAACTTCGTTTGGTACAGTGGGCCGAAAGTTGACACTTACGAGCGAGAAAAACAACTTACAGGTGGATTGTTGAGCGATGACAACTGTTTTTTTACTCTGGCCGGCTCCGCCAAACGACACGCCTCTAACAAGCAATGTCCTCGGTATTCAACTGCAAAAATAAAAACATATTATCAGACCACACAAACAAGACATCCTCCAGACTGAGCTTAGTAGCGCTACCCCCTCTACTACAAGTATACGGTATTTTTACTCCATTTTCAAGTCAAAGTGTCTTTGCGTGACGCCCGTGTCTTTGAACGGACCAATCACGGCACGGGACCTCGCTCACCTCGTCCCCCTGTATTTTTGGCAGCATCGGTTCCATGAAATAATTGCTCTAAGCTCCGTCTAGAGGATTCCTAGTCTATGACAGACCATCATTGGTGAATAACTTTTTCGATGACGGAACGTGAATCCGCGTCAGTCCGACTCGCACTTGTCCAGTTTTAATACTTACACGCTAGCCGCTCCTGCAGTTCTCGGGTCGGCGCCACGTCTAGAGCGGACTTGCCGTGGCAGTTTAGAAGTGTGGGGTCCGCGCCTTCGCTTAGCAGGAGAGAACACACCTGCAAACATACTGTGTTTCGGTATCTGTGTTTTTTATATATTATTATTACAGTTTTTTTTTATGTAATTCCATAGAGAAATATAGTAAGACAAGAGTGCACACTCCATACATCAGTTTTGGTACCATAAATATTATTATTTTCATAGTCGACATCTAGCATCGAGTAGCGGAATAATCAGTACCGCTACTCGATACTAGATGTCTCTCAAGTGGTGACCAACGAAAATTGTATTGAACGACAATTTACAACTAATATTAGAAGCAGAAGGAGTTGAAAATAGAGTTCCGGTTTATCCGTGTATAATATTAGCTGAAAATTGTTGAGCATTAGACTTTTCGGTCCCCGCTACATCTATTGTCAAGTAGCAGTACTGATAATTCCGCTACTCAATACTAGATGTCGACTATGAAAATACTAATATTTTTGGTACAAAAACTGATGTATGGAGTGAGCACTCTTGTCTTACTATATTTCTCTATGGTAATTCGACACCATTCGAGATGTATTCTAAGTAAACCACCGGGCCAAAACCGGGCAAGTAGGGTTCCGTAACATAATGCAAAAAAAAACAACAAAAGCAAAAAAAAAACGGTCACCCATCCAAGTACTGACCACTCCCGACGTTGCTTAACTTTGGTCAAAAATCACGTTTGTTGTATGGGAGCCCCATTTAAATCTTTATTTTATTCTGTTTTTATTGTTATAGCGGCAACAGAAATACATCATCTGTGAAAATTTCAACTGTCTAGCTATCACGGTTCGTGAGATACAGCCTGGAGACAGACGGACGGACAGCGAAGTCTTAGTAATAGGGTCCCGTTTTACCCTTTGGGTACGGAACCCTAAAAATGGTGCGAAAGAATGGAAGAGGTTATTTAAAAAAAAGGATTAAAACGATTAATCTGAGTTTACATATTTATTGAAATTTAAAATTGTCAAACTACCGCGTAGTGTATATAACCGCGTTGGCAGGTACAGACCGTGAGTCGCGTAGTGTGTAGCGGCTTTACGAGTATATCACCAATTTTAGTCACAACACTACCCATCATAGACAATTGTAGAATGTAAAAGAAACAAAAACGTCATTACATCAGGGCCTAATAACCTAACTTATGAAACCATTTTAAACTCTTAAGGAAATATCCAAGATACAGTTATGTATTGTTGTATTTTACGGTAACGACCGCTTTAATAGTGTATAGTGTATGTGTTTCAATGGTGTTTGATGAGATGATGTGAAAATTCAAGGAGAAACAGTGACAAAACAAAGTTACGTCTTTTGTTTACAAAGTTTGCAAGTTCTATTGGAATGGACTTTAATTGTAATATGTTAGTTTGAATTGGTAGTTGCAGTTAGTTGTACCTATTTTATAATTGTTGATGTATTGTTATTATTTTTGCTTGTACTCTACGTCTACTCGACACTAGATGTCGCTACTAACCTCTAGCCGCGCCTTGCTCGCGGCCTCATGTAGCGGTGTGAAGGCCCACAGGTCTGTAGCGTTGACGTCGGCACCAGCGCGGACTAGCAGCTCCGTAACTTCATAGTGCCCGTATGAACAGGCGTTGTGAAGAGGCACCAAGCCACTGGAAAGAAAAAAAAAAATAATTATACTATACTCAGACCAACCTAACTACTGTCTTAATGCTTACTGTTAGCCTTTCTCCGCAGACGTTTTGTCTGGTTGCCCTCGGCATAGGCCTCTCCCATTTTCCTCCACGCATCCCTGTCCAGAGCCTGTCTTCGCCACAAGGCTCCAGCCACCTGCCTGAATTCGTCTTCCCATCTCATTTTTTGTCTACCATCATTCCTTTTTCCGTCTCTTGAGTACCATGTTGTGTCTTTTGACCATTTTTCTCTTTTGTTTCGGAGCATGTGGCCGATCCAGTTCCACTTTAGTTTTCTCATAGTGTGGTTTACGTCGATTATTTTTGTTCTCTTTCTAATGTCCTTAAGTTTTATTCTATCTCTAAGTTTAACATTCAACATGCTTCTTTCCATACTGTTTTGGCATACTTGGAGAGCTTTACTTTCCTTGTCAGTTAGGGCTCATGTTAGGGACCATGTTCAACAGGGGCCCTAACTACTGTCTACTACTATAATAATATAATACAGAAATAAACACTAAGGAAGTGTGTGCTAAGTATACCGACACACATACTTACCCCTTGTCTTTAGCGTGCGTGTCCGCACCTCTCTGCAGTAACAACCGCACTGCCCGCGCTCTATTATACCCAGCAGCCAGGTGTAAGGGGGTAGAGCGGCGACCATCACCAGCGTGCACGTTGACGTTCAGAGGGGTTAGAAGCGCCGCGAGCCGCTCGTCGGCGCCTGAACGCGCTGCTTCTAACACTTCTGCTGCGCAGTACTCGCCTGGCATAATAAAATAAATATTATAGGACAATTTTACACAGATCAATCTAGCAGTAAGCCAATTAGGCTTGTGTTGTGGGTACTAGACGATGATATATTATTATTATATTATATTATATTGTTTAATACACTAGCAGCTGAGAGCTGATGCGTGTATATCACTGCACTTGTTTTTTTTTAACGATTAATGTTCATTTTGTTAGTTGTTTTAAGTGTTTGTCAAGTCTGTTTTTAAAACTGTTCACTGAAGGAGCACATATCACTGTTTCTGGTAATTTATTCCACTCGCGTACGACGCGGTTTGATAGAAAGTGCTTCCTAGGATTGCTTGTACTGGGAACTCGGATAATCTTTAAGCTGTGGCCTCTTAGACGATGATTCTTGCTCATAACAAACAGGTCCTTTAGTTCAGGTAAGTCGTAATAATCATGTATGATCTTAAATGTTTCAATGAGGTCTATATATAATATATAAATACTTATATACATAGAAAATATCCATAACTCAGGAACAAATCTAATCGGTCGCATATATTTCCAGAAAAGATTTTACCATTATATAAACAGTTAAATTTTTTCAAACAACAGTTTTCAATGAAGGAAAACGTCGTGAGGAAACCGGACTAATCCCAAAAAGGCCTAGTTTCCTCTGCATTGGAAGTTCAGATGGCAGCCGCTTTTGTAAAAACTAGTGCCTACGTCAATTCTTGGGATTAGTTGTCAAGCGGACCCCAGGCTCCCATGAGCCGTGGCAAAATGCCGGAATAATGCGAGGAAGAAGATACAAGAAGAGGAAGAAGAAGAACAGTTAACACATTCAGGGCCAAGAACCCAACTGTCGGGTACACTGTTCATAGTGACTACGCGCTACATACGGCAAAGACGTGGCTACGCGCTACGAGCGTAACCCGTAGCACTTAGCGGCAATGAATGTGTTAAATTTATTACGTTACCAGTAAGAACAGGCCTGGTGGCAGAATCTGCCAGATCCAAGGGCGTCTTTCCTTCCGTATTTCTGATGTTCGGGTCCGCACCATGTTGTAGCAGTGCTGAAATATAGTTATCAAATATTACTATGATTTTCTTATACAGTTTATAATAACATTTTGAAGACATCCCAAAGCACCTTAGTGATTATTTTTTGTCTATGAAAAAGAAGCGGAAGGCGCAGCGTGTACACCCCACATGGTGGACTAGTGACCTGGTGAAGGTTGCGGGAGTCCGCCGGATGCGTCATTGTGGCACTCTTTGGGGGAGGCCTATGTCCAACAGTGGACGTCCTCTGACTGATATGATGATGATGATATGAAAAAGACACAGATTACTCACCAATACAAACATCAACCTTCCCCTTGGCAGCTGCCTCGTGCAGCGGTGTATATCCCCAATTATCCCTGGCTGCCGGTGCCGCGCCAGCACTCAGCAGTGCCCGGACAACGTCAGCATGACCAAAGGAGCATGCATTGTGTAATGGTTGGAGCCCGCCGTCGTCTCGGGCCTGTAGTGCTGCCCCAGCACCTATTAGGAGCTCTACCACTTCTCGGCGACCATAACCTGAAACATTGTTCAGTGGAACATCATAAATAGGTGAAGAAACATAACAACAAACATTTCTTGTCACTTGTTGCTATGGTTACTTTCTCTTGGGCCACTCTTAAAACCCTGGTTATATGGTATTTAAAATAATCAAACATGTTTTTTGTGGCTAATAATAACCCCTTCCCATAGTGTGTCATTTAACACTTTCGGAGCCAAGTGCCCCGTTTCCAGTACAAAATGAACACACATACATGTTATTGGCAGTGAATTTGTTAATTAGCATATAAGTAAAACATAGTAACTATGTATAACATTTCTGTTATCAAACTATATTACTATTGTCTCCTAGCTGACAGGACAGAAATATAACAAAACAACTGATCAACCCAAATACTAAATATATATCAAATTATGAAATAGATTGTTTTAATTCAAATAAAATAATCAATACATGCCCATTGATATTCTAAGCACATGCTCTATCTCTACAGCACAAAAGTTGATGCCTGACCACAAAAACATGTATACATAAACAAAATAACTACTATCATTCTATAAACACATTCTAGCATTCTCCAACCATATACCAACTTAAAATTTGTGTCAGATATTTCATAACAGCAAGCAGTTACCCTCGATTTACACCCCAACAATAGTTTCGGACCGCATAAAGCACTAAATTCAGTGCAATCACAACCGTAACTAATTATGCAATGGCCAAATTTAACGACTTCCTTACACCTCTCCTTTCACTTATGAATAAACTTGATATTTACGACAATAACACAAACAAACAACATATAATTTATGTGAATACCTGCAGCGAAGTGTAGCGGAGTAGATTTTCTACCAGCTGTGTCCCTGGCATTCACCGTTTGTGGAGTAATTAACTTTTTTACTCGCGCAGCATCACCAGTTTTGCAAGCTTCAAACAATTCGCGAAGTGGATCCGTGGGCGCGGGTAGAGCGTCCAGTGTCGAACCGAGTATCGAACGACGGCTCGACATTATGATTACACGTTGCACATTTAGTTATGCATTCACCGTCGTTTTACACTGCCATTTTCGCTAATTTATCGAATAAAAACACGTATTTCGCTACAGCTGCCAAGTTCTTTGCTTATTTTTTTTTGACAACTACTTTTCAGTGTTGCTCTGTTGTAGACCACATTACCCCGTCTTTAAGACAGTGTTTTTGGGAATCGTTCTTGAATATAAACATACTGTCCTGGAAAATTGCTAACACTACAATTAATTAATCTTATTGCGAGGTGATTATAAATTTTAGAATTAAAATAATTTAAAGATATGACTCAGCATAGTGATAACTGAAATATACCTTAATTTTCCTCGACATTAGATTTTTTTTTAACCGTGGTATCATTTTACCATAAACTGGAAATATTATTTTTGTCTGGAGCAAAAAAATCAACCACAATCTTTGAGTAATCTGCCAATCAAGTATTAATTACGATTGCTATCTATTTGTTGATAAAATTAATAGGAACCAGTAAATTTATTTACTTTTAAAATAAATTGATAAACAGTATTAACGAAACAATAAGCGTGATTTCCGTTAATAGCAATACTGAAATTGGTAAAATTATCTTTAAACTTAAATATAATCTAAAACATTAACAATAACCCCATTATACAAAAATAAATACACTGGGTATCATAGTAAAATAACATAAAAGATTTAGCAACAATTAGTCATTTCTGATGAAATGAAACGTAGATGATCTATCTTGTCTTTGTCAACTTAGTTGACGAAATCAAAATGGCGTCTTTCACGGGATAACGCATATCCGCCGCACACTGGACAGTTTTAATTATCGTGGGTGTGACTAATATCAGTGAAAAGGATTACAAGTGAACAATAATATAGTGCCAAACTATTTAAGTGCCTAAAATATTCTGACTTAAGTTTCATATCGTCGCTATACACGACTATTTGCAAAGGTATGTCTCCTTTCACCTATCATATTTAGTACTTTGCGATTAAATTATCATTATTTGTGCAGGGAAAACATAGAGATAACGTTAATTATATCATTGCTTGGCGGGTATTAATTTAGTGCGTGCCGGAAACGGCGTTCTTTAGTTCAGTAGGTGAATCGGTGGAACAGGTTTTTTGTCGCTCGGCTCTCGAGGACGCAAGACTCGCTAGGCGAGGCCGGGTCGTCATTTTACATGAATGGTTCATTCTGGCAGCGGCCGCTCGTCCGTCCGTTTGCTTAAACTATATTTGCGAAGCCAACATCGGTGGTAAACGTGTGGTTAATTCAATTAGTTGTGAAGCGTCCTCTACGGATTTCTCCGCGTATAATGCTGTGTTTGTGTGCAATTTCACCTTTGGATTGCAGTGTTGTGTGTGATTTGACTACAAATTCGCTCTCTGGATGATTACCTTCACATTCTCTAAGGTAATTTCGAGTAAATGCCATTTTATTCAGGTCCCTCACTTGTAGCCTTGGAGAAGTTTGATAATAATCTTTCAATTTGATTAAATAATCGTTTTTTAACATGACTACCTATGGATTACTTTATAAATTAGAAACAAAAAGGAACAACATTAATCATTCTTAATAAATTCCAAAAGTATCTCATCATCATCATCATCATTTCAGCCTATATGTATACGTCCCACTGCTGAGCACAGGCCTCCTCTCATGCGCGAGAGGGCTTGGGCTATAGTCCCCACGCTAGCCCAATGCGGATTGGGGAAAGTATCTAATCATCAGTTTTCATGAGCCACATATCCACATCCACAACATAAAAAAACCGGGCAAGTGCGAGTCGGACTCGCGCACGAAGGGTTCCGTACCGTAATGCAAAAAAAAAAACTAAAAAAAAGCAAAAAAAAAATGGTCACCCATCCAAGTACTGACCACTCCCGACGTTGCTTAACTTTGGTCAAAAATCACGTTTGTTGTATGGGAGCCCCATTTAAATCTTTATTTTATTCTGTTTTTAGTATTTGTTGTTATAGCGGCAACAGAAATACATCATCTGTGAAAATTTCAACTGTCTAGCTATCACGTTTCGTGAGATACAGCCTGGTGACAAACACACGGACGGACGGATGGACAGACAGCGAAGTCTTAGGGTCCCGTTTTACCCTTTGGGTATGGAACCCTAAAAATACCTTGTGTCAAATAATCATTAAAACACAATCAAAGATTATCTTTATACTTCATCTAAATGGTATTTTGCTACAGTTTTATCTTGCAATATTATGTTAATTACCTACTGAGCTGACATTTAATCTGCTCTTTTCTATTAATCAACATGGTTGACCAGTCCTATTAATATTTGTACATTCAAACATGTTTCTATGTTGGCATGCTTGTTTTAGTGAAATAAATCGGTCATATTATATGACGACCGGTCTGGCCTAGCGGGTAGTGACCCTGCCTATGAAGCCGATGGTCCCGGGTTCGAATCCTGGCAAGGGCATTTATTTGTATGATGATACAGATATTTGTTCCTGAGTCATGGTTGTTTTCTATGTATTTAAGTATTTATATATTATATATATCGTTGCCTGAGTACCCACAACACAAGCTTTCTTGAGCTTACCGTGGGGCTCTGTCTATTTGTGTAAAAAAATGTCCTGGTATATTTATTTATTTATTATTTATAAGTAATTATGACTAAGATCTACTCGAAAACTGTCAATTGTAAGTACTTAAACGCAGGGCCGGATTAACCCTAAGTCAAAGTAGGCAACTGCCTAGGGGCCCCGCCTCGGCTTGGGGGCCCCGCCTCGGCTAGGGGGCCCCGGCGGCACAGCGCGCACAAAATAAAATACTCAAAAAGCTCAGAATTCATGAGTAAATTTTTTTATGTTATAATAATGAATATGCTTTGTTATTGTTTTTTTTTTCCGATCCATTCTTTAAATTAAGGAAATACTGTAATAAAATTGAAGCAATACGTAAAAGTTTACGAAGCGCATTCTGTGTAGGTACCTGTTGTAAAGTTGTAATAATAGAGGTTTTCTTTATTGTGTTCCACATCTCCTCTACTTCAGCTTAGCCTTTGGCGTCGCTGCGCCAAGCTCGGCCTGCGGTCTCACTTTGTAATACAAAGGACATTGTTTCGTGTCTGTGCTGAACTATTTATCCTGAAGCCTGATGAAGCACGGCTTTGACTTCGCATGAAAGCTCGCCTCACTGGGGCACTTCGGACTTTTAGGCCCAGATGAAGATTGATACCCGGCCTTTTAAACACGGTTTCACAATTTGCGATACTGTCAAAAAAATTCGCGCTCGCTGCGCTCGCGTTTATATTTGGTTCTTTAATTGACTCTATATCTGCATGTTAGCTTGACTGGTGAATTAATAGAGATACCTAGACCAAGAAAAGTCTGCAATGATTTTGATAGCATACGCAGTGCAAGTGTTATTTATACGTCATAATTCCATAGAAGTTTTGACGTTTAACATAACACTTGCACTGCGAGTGCTATCAATATTACTGCAGGCTTATGGTCGGACAATGGCTGTTCAGCCTCTCAAAATATTAACTATTGAGAAAATCAACTTTGCGGCACTAGTGAGCTTAGCTTTTAGCCTCGCTTAAAATTGACCATTAGAGGTAGATAAGAAAGTGACGCTGAAGCTCTCATCTTTGGTATTCCACTGGGAATTGGCCTTAAGCCTAAAGGGCTCTCCCCACACTTGACGCGACGCGGAATTGGCAAAAACCGATAGAATAAAGCTTTATGTCCACGCAATAAGAGCGAAAAAGACATCGTTCGATTTGGATCGGCTCGGCCGACGCCTGAAGATTGAAATTAAAAATGCAAACTTTTATTTCCCTGTACTGAATGTGCTGTGTGCAGAATTGACTGTAGGGGGCCCCGAGCTTCGCACTGCCTAGGGGCCCCGACATCCTTAATCCGGCCCTGCTTAAACGTCCACAATGTTAAGGATGCTGTACAGAATTACATACGGGTGGTCCTGTTTATATAAAAATGGACCATTAAAGTTGTAGGCAAGAATCTAATTTTATGCTTCCTTGTCTTCCTTTTCCTTTTACATGAGAAACACAAGAAAAGACAAATGTTTGCATTTAGGCAAATTTCAAACTAGAGATGGCCCGAATATGGACTTTCCCGAATACAAATATTCAGCCGAATATTTATTCACTGGCTATGGATGAGGTCTTGGTGGCTCAGATGGCTCAGCGCTGGAGTGTCGATCCAGAGGCCGTGAGTTCAAGTCTCACCCAAGACAGTAATTTTTCCACTTTAAAATTTTATTCTTAGCTTAGTATTTAATATATATGTCGGCGGCCGATCATCAGATCAGGCAGATCGTAATGTTCCTGTGTAATGTTTTAACGATAGTCACATTAATCCAATATATAGGTAGGATAGGTTCGTTAGGACATTGACATTGAAAAATGCATAAACGTCGATAAAATATAAAATATCAAAATTATGAATATAGATTTTATTGCTATTAGTATAAGATGCATGCATGTACTAAATATTTAATACCTAGACTTAAGATATATTGAATGCCCTTACAGGGTGTCATGTACCTACTATCCACAAATTGTAACACCTAATGTAATTATGAACATGACTGCAATACAATAAAGAATAAAGAATAAAGAATAGGTTGCTTCAGATGCCCGAAGGGCAAACTGTCCAGAAATAGGAACTCAGGGAACGAGTGAAAGATTTTCGCGTTTCACGATATGCCTGATTTTACGATCGGCCGCCGACATATACACTAGTGTGGAATAGTTTCTATGGCTTATAATTGTGAACTATAATATAGCTTCAGTTAGGTCATTGCTAATGTTAAACCACAAATGATAGTGAATCTTAAATAGAAAAGATTTATTGCTAGTCTTTATAAGCTCTGCTGCCAAATTGTTAAGATTGCCAGACAGACATGATATAATTACTATAACAATATCTATGATTTCATACAAGGGGTTTTATTTAACAAAAATAATATTATTAAAAATAATATTCGACGACCGGTCTGGCCTAGTGGGTAGTGACCCTGCCTGCGAAGCCGATGGTCCTGGGTTCGAATCCCAGTAAGGGCATTTATTTGTATGATGATACAGATATATGTTCCTGAGTCATGGGTGTTTTCTATGTATTTAAGTATTTGTATATTATATATATCGTTGTCTGAGTACCCACAACACAAGCCTTCTTGAGCTTACTGTGGGACTTAGTCAATCTGTGTAAGAATGTCCCATAATATTTATTTATTTATTTATTATTATTTAATATAAACTTAATACTTAAGTACCTTATAAAATAAAATATCTAAAACTAAACCTAACAAAAGAATAAAAATCCCCCTCCCCTGGCAAGGTGCCCATCGCGCAGGCAGCATTCCCGCACTGTATAGCGATGGAAATCCTTTGCGCGAGAAAGCTGCCTGTGCGAGGGTCCCCTGTTGCCTCCCTTAACCGCTTACCAAGCTCCTTAAGGAGCCCACGCGCTCCTCTACCCCACGGTCCGAGTGTCTCAACGCCAACTCGTAGTTGGCGCCAAGGCAGCTGTATTTATACACCTATTGCATAAAATAAACTATTCTTATCTATGTGCACAATGATCTTTTTGATTTCCATGAATGTAAAATACTTCTATCATAGTCCAAGTAAATTTTTATAAGTTTAGTTAGAAGGCACACATCATGGACTGAAAATATAAGAGACTGCTTAAAAGTGAAGAGCATAGATGGACTAATTCACATAACTGAACATAGAGAGACATATAGACATATGGTCGCCGACCTCCTGGACGGAGATGGCACTTGAAGAAGAAGAGATATTTACATGATATGTGATCCGCAGTCTATAAGCATCTTAGCCAATGTCATGGTATATAAAAACAAAAAGAACATTATATGCAGTTAATCAGTTAATAAGAATATACTCATTTTTAGGGTTCCGTACCCAAAGGGTAAAACGGGACCCTATTACTAAGACTTCGCTGTCCGTCCGTCCGTCCGTCCGTCTGTCCGTCTGTCACCAGGCTGTATCTCACGAACCGTAATAGCTAGACACTCACATCACAGATGATATATTTCTGTTGCCGCTATAACAACAAATACTAAAAACAGAATAAAATAAAGATTTAAGTGGGGCTCCCATACAACAAACGTGATTTTTGACCGAAGTTAAGCAACGTCGGGCGTGGTCAGTACTTGGATGGGTGACCGTTTTCTTTTTGCATTTTTTCCCGTTTTTTTTGCTTTATGGTACGGATTACGGAACCCTTCGTGCGCGAGTCCGACTCGCACTTGCCCGGTTTTTTTATTCATTACATTCATACACAACAAGAGCAAAGAAACTAAACAATATGTTTCCTCTCTGACACATAGGTAAATAATGTGGTTTATTATTTCCTTCCATAGCTACCTAAACACGTGTACAGTCACCTCCAATAATATGTTACTCTTTGAAGGCTCAGACTCTTAGGGCCCCCCCACATCTGGCGTCTTTCGAGCGTCGGCGTCTGTCGGCATCGGTCCAGCGCTATGGAAAATGACGTCGCTGCGCAGTTGCATCGACGCTGCGTCGACGTCGGCCATAGAATTGTAGACGCTGACGCTCGAAAGACGCCATATGTGGGGGGGCCCTTATGGCTCTACAAATACGATCATGTCAGATATTTTTGCGGCCTTCTTTATGTAACATTATTGCAGGTGACTGTACAGTGTAATATAGGTTATTAGTACTGTCACATCACCAGTGGGGAGACACTCCTGAGATCGGCCAAACTCGGCTCCGCTCGGCTCAGCATTGCTCCGAGCAATTATTAGGGTTGGCACCACTTGACTTCCTTTTGCGTGCACGACCATAGATAAGATAATCACTTGAATTTTGACAACCCTAAATAGCCGAAAGGGATAGTGCCATATATTAGAAAGGGACAGCATGATTCGACCCTGAACCGTTGTCAAACTTCGGTTTTGTAGGAAGTTTCCTTTCTGTACGATAGTACTATTATTTAGGGCCCCCCCACATCTGGCGTCTTTCGAGCGTCGGCGTCTACAATTCTATGGCCGACGTCGACGCAACGTCGACGCAGCGTCGTCGACGCAACTGCGCAGCGACGTCATTTTCCATAGCGCTGGACCGACGCCGACAGACGCCGACGCTCGAAAGACGCCAGATGTGGGGGGGCCCTTATTCTGTGGCTATGCTCGCGAGGTCTACAGCTCACAGAGCCAATTAAATACCTAAAGATACAGAGTATAGGTCATGCCTATTCTCATGTAAGTTGATAATCTTGGGTGTAGGTATAGAAACCGTGCCGCGCTACCGCTTCGGATAGGTGATATGACTGATATATGTCATAGCTGACACCAGCTTAGTCACTTACGAAAATCTTGTAGTCCGTTGCATTACATTTTGCCGCGGTAGGGTAGGGAGCAGAGGGGTCGATCAACTATTTCTTGTTGTTATTCTGTCCCATCAGCCAGGAGACAATAGTAGCATAGTTTCTTAGAAGAGCTGCTGTACCATGTTCTACAAACGTGCTTAGTAGATGACCCATTATGGAAAGGCCTTATAACTACCAAAAAATTCAAGTTTGGTTCATTTAAATACGAAATAACTAGTATTTTAAGAGTGACCCAGGAGACCGTAACCATGGCAACTAGTGACAAGAAAAAGTTGGTTCACCCAAAGACATCATGTAATGTATGCCACTTAGGTAGCCGTCAGAATCGCTTTTTCAAGCGGCAATCAAATATAATAAAAGTAATAATGTAAACTCGCGATGTTGATTGGACTGCTGGAAATAAATGTTATTCAATTGTACGTAATATATTTAAGTAAACAGATATATATCTTGTTTGTAAATCATTGATTCTTGATTCGTAAACAAATATAGGATATTTATTACATTAAATAGCATAATGATAGATATAATTCACCCCAAAGGTCATTCAAATCGCCTATTACTCCCCTATTATCGTCTATTATCAGTGAGTGTGTGGTGAGTGTTAGTAAAATGAGGTTATTCCTAACATAAACGTTTTTTAAACCTTACAAACCGTTCACAATCGTTTCTCTCTGTCATTTTGACATTTCTGTCTGTTGGAAAGAGACAAAATTTAGCAAGAAGTTGCTAAGTTTTGGGAATGCCCACACGGGCATATTCTCACTAAAGGGGCCCACAGATTACCAGTTCGCCGAACGATATCAGCCTGTCAGTTGTTCGGAGCTGTCAAATTTTGCATTTAACTGATAGGCCGATACCGTCCGGCGGACTGGTAATCTGTGGGCCCCTTTAGATCATGCCGCGGCACCTAGCAATCCTATAGTTCTTTTTTTTTTAGCATTAGAAATAAGGTAAACAATCTAAATGTGTCTTTTAATTGAAAAACACATTTTAAAAATAAGTTACGGCATATATGTAACAATTATGAATCTAACACGATCATTTATATTCTTATGCTTTCATAAGTAATCGTTTTTGATTTTTATTAAAAAGCGTTTTTCAATTAAAAGACATGTCAAGATCGCTTACCTTCTTGCAAGTTCTTTCTAATGCTAAAAAAAACGAACTATAGGGTACAATCGTTTTCTTACCCAAGTGACTCCTCTGAGCTAAGCTGCGAGCCTGAGACGCATCTCACGTGACACGATAACACCGTTATCTAGAGTGTGTTATCAGTGATAGCCGCTGCAGCTCCCCAGCTCTGAGCGATGCCCTATTTACGCACTTTCTCGACATCCTAAGATACGAGTTTATGTGTCGTTTTCAAGTAAAAGGTGCTATTTTGTCGTACGTCGGTCGACACTACTAACATGAAGGTGTAATTGCTAATTAGAAATCATCAGTTTTTTCATTTGCGCATTAAGCATCAAATAGATACGGACTAAGCTGACTCTGCAAAGCATTTGCAATGTCAAAGTTTATAAATGTCGTCATCAATGTCAAATCGCTATGAAAACATGACGTTTCTAATGACGCTTCCTCACTTTTCTATCCATGTCGGTGCATAGTTATCTTAGAATAGACTCTATAGTGAGTCTAGTGACGTTCAAAGTCAATGTGGCCTTTTTAATGTTCACCCACACGAAATACAGTTGGTCAAACCAATTTGTCAGTCAGTAAGAACCAGGAAAACTATACTCATCCTTTTCTTTTGGGTGCTAGTACTAGCGTAAGACAAAGATAGTATGATTCTCTCTTCCTATGATTGAAATGAGATATAGTTCGTTTTTTTTTTAGCATTAGTAAGAACTTGCAAGAAGGTAAGCGATTTTGACATGTCTTTTAATTGAAAAACGCTTTTTAAAAATCAAAAACGATTACTTATGAAAGCAGAAGAATATAAATGATCGTATTAGATTCATAATTGTTACATATTTGCCGTAACTTATTTTTAAAATGTGTTCGTCAATTAAAAGACACATCAAGATTGTTTACCTAATTTCTAATGCCAAAAAAACGAAGTTATAGTCCTTTGACAAACTATAAATAACGATAACGTGTCAAATACCGATACCGAGCAACGTCCGTAAAATCAATTTAATAAATACACACCAAAACATCCATTAACCCGTTTATCAGTATTTTTATGAAATATACTAAAAATAAACCGTAATAATACATTATGAGCGACGGAAGCTATTATCACTTTGTATGTGTTATCAACGGGTTTCAGTCGGGTGTGAAATACCCGTGGGGACAAACAGATTACCGCTTTAAAATATACATTTAATTTGGGTATCTAATACCCAAATTAAATTGTATATTTTTACTTAGTTACGTAGTTTTTACCCTTTGGGTAAAGGGTAAAAACTTGACCCTATTACTGAGACTCCACTGTCCGTCTGTCTGTCACCAGGCTGGATCTCATGAACCATGATACCTAGACAGTTGAAATTTTCACTGACGATGTATTTCTGTTTTCTGTTGCCTAAAAGTACGGAACCCTCGGTGGCCGAGTCCGACTCGCACTTGTCCGGTTTTTTTTAGTTCACACGCTGTGCGAGACTATTTAAAAATCTTCTCACCATCAGGCGTGGCTCACTCCGCGATTTCGTCGCTACGCTACAGGTAGCTAAAAGTCCATCCGTTCGACCCCAATTTTGGGGTTTGCCATAAGCCGCGCGTGGCGCTGTCGCCACCTAGCGGCCATATCTGTGCTGATCGTGCGACAGACGCGTTTTGTTAGAGAGTGAGTCTTCTGTACCTAGTACTATTATTTATTCTGTGTCACCATTCTCGTCACGTATAGAGGCGCCAATATTTGACATGTCGTCATCTAATTTCGCTGTTTCCAGTGTTTGTAGGTCGTAAAAGTGCTTAGCTTGGTGTTGCTTTTGTTAGTCTATTTCAAAGTGATGCTATAATCAGAATTTAATGATCTGAACGCCTACGACACGGCGTGAGAGACGTAAATATAGCGCCATTTATAATGATGAACACAGGCCCCGTAGGGGTCATCCATTAATTACGTCACACGTTTAGGGGGAGGGAGGGGGTCAAGAAAATGTGACATATTGTGACATGGGGGAGGGGGGAGACACAAACTTTGTGACGTCACTTTAACTTCATCAGTAACCGAAAATGTATTTAAATTATTTAGTTCGCTGTACATTTAAATAACAAGTTTTTAAAACGAAAATAGTTTATAATCGTTTAATTTTCTTTCCTAAGCAGTTTTGGGTTATAAAATTACTAATATTTATATCGCAAAAATATTTTGATAAAATATTAATAATACTTAGGTAGTTACTTAATTCGATTTGGCGATTTCGTAGAAAAAATGTGACGTCACACTAGGGGGGGAGGGGTTTGCCAAATGTGACCAAGTGTGACAAGGGGGGAGGGGTCAAAAAACCTAGAATTGGTGTGACGTAATTAATGGATGACCCCGTAGACAAAATACGAATCTTTAACGCTACGTAGCGAACGAAATGCAACTGTCACGGTCACACTATTATGGAAGAGTGATAGAGAGTATAGAGACATAAATCGATTCGATGGCGAAGTGCAAGCGATCGTCACCTTGGCTAGGCCGCCAGGTAGAGGTTGACGATAGGGGTTGGAAGGTCAGACGGGAATGGCAAATTGGAATTACTCGCATGAGTTCTTAAAAAAAATTGTATAGTCACCTGCAATAATATGTTACTCTTCAAAGGCCGCAAAAATATGTAACAAGCTCTTATGGCTCTACAAATAAGATAGCATTTTCCTTGTGCAGGTGACTGTAAAGTTTCAAGTGTTAACAGCCCGCATGTAACACATCTGGAGTTGCAGGCGTCCATACCTACGGCCTACGCTTACCGTCAGGCCTTGTGCTTGTTTGCCACCGACGTTGTATAAACATTTACAATATCGAATTAATTAAAATCTGTTTACGTCCGTCCGACCTTCACTCTTGCATAATATCGTTATAATTTTATTACTTTTGCTAATATTTTGAAAACCTTACAATTTGGAGGTCGATGGCAAAGGCAAATTAGATTCTTGTGTGAATATGTAACATTTAAAAGTTTCAACCGACCTCGTAAAGAAGGTTTTTTTTCTAAGTACAGTCGGCAAAACGATTTGATTAGCACCCTTGTATACAAATATGTGTAAATATGTGTACAGGGGTGCTAATAAGTTTTGATGGCTATACCTAAATAGTCCGAAGGTCCCTTTTCTAAGGACACATATTTTATCCATGTAGGTACAGTCGACTATTCATCACTACACCTTATAAAACAAAGTCCCCCGCCGCGTCTGTCTGTTTTTGTGTGTTTGTATGTTTGTTCGCGATAAACTCAAAAACTACTGAAATGATTTTCATGCGGTTTTCATCTATCAATAGAGTGATTCTTGAGGAAGGTTTAGGTGTATAATTTGTTAACCCGTGCGAAGCCGGGGCGGGTCGCTAGTTTAAAATAACTCGAAGTTGTAGTTAATATGTAATTTAAACAACATACATGTCTAATTATTAACAATAACTTACAATGTGGAAATAATAAAATACACGTGTAGATAACGTTTTCACACGGAATCCACGTTTATCTGACAATGCCACAGACATACATATGTAAATAGACGCCCCACGTATCTAGTTCGCGTGCTAACGTTCTTATCCGGTTTTTTTTACTTTTTTTTGTGCATCATCTCATTTGTTAATCTAAAATCGAATTCATTCTATATTAAGAGTAGAATCCAAACCAAAAACTTTGTATGGTGGGGCTTAGGAGCGGCGAAAGCGCCCGTGTTGCGGTTACTATTTACTACATGTCTGCGGCCGATACGATACCGTTTGTTCGAGTATTTGTTTTGCAGATTAGCTTTATGGTCCAGTCGGCGATACTATGGACTCGTAGGTTTAAACTGTACTGCCCTAAATGGGGTCCATAACGTTGACATACATCAATTGTATAGGAAGTTAAAACGTGAAAACGGTTACATTTCACGAGATATTTCTACCATTCGCGATATGATGGATCAAACATCAAACATCAACATTTATTCAGCAAATAGGCCACAAGGGCACTTTTACACGTCAACATTGAATTTACATAAAAGCAAAAATAATAACATCAACAATTTTATAAAATAAAACTAACAATTCAATCTAACGTATTACAATTACTAAGAGATGTATATGGTCTCTTAATGTCGAATTACATACAAAATACAGATAAAAAAACACACGAAAGAAAATCTATAATATTTAGAGGTGTAAATGTCTCTAGGTGTCAGAACTATAAGATTATATAGTTTATCAAGTTATCCTTAGAGATGTATAGGGTCTCCAAGAGTCAATATCCTGTATAATTAATATAGTACAGTCATTATATCCAAAAAACCGACCGTACCCGTGAATAATTAGTTCTTGGATTTTTTTTTCGTAGGTCCCTCGGGGGGGTCACTGAGAGTGTAAATTCAAAAAGTAGGCTTAATCAGGCTCCTGCGTATGTTCGAAAAATGTTTTTTTTCCAAAAAAACGGTTTTTCTTCAATAACCGGGCCATTTTTGATTTTACAGTAAAACCGTAAGGACAAAAATTGTAGGAAATTTGATTCTCTACAAGTTAGTCCAGTCATTATATCCAAAAAACCGACCCTTCCCGTGAATAATCAGTTCTTGGATTTTTTTTCGTACGTCCCTCGGGGGAATCACTGGGAGTGTAAATTAAAAAAGTAGACTGAATCAGGGTCCTGTTTATATTCGAAAAACGGTTTTTCTTGAATAACTCAGTCATTTTTATTTTACAGTAAAACCGTGAGGACAAAAATTGTTCAGAATTTGATTCTCTACAACTTTGTTTCCCTTCATTTATGCCGTAAAGCGTGAAACATAGGAGATAATGATAATATTTTGAATTTGTCGCGTTTTTCAGGTTTAATTTCTAAAATATCGATTTTGGGGGAAAGAAGGTGGGAACCAAAATTGTTCAGAATTTGATTCTCTACAAGTTTAGTCCTCTTCATTTATGTCGTAAAGTTGAAAATAAACGAGATGTTGAAAATATTTTGAATTTGTCGCTTTTTTCAAATTTTATTTCCAAACTATCGATCCTAGAAGAAAAATTGTAAGGACAAAACTTGTAGAATCAAATTTTCTAAAATTTTTGTCCTCACGGTTTTACTGTAAAATCAAAAATGACCGAGTTATTCAAGAAAAACCGTTTTTGAAATATACACAGGACCCTGATTCAGTCTACTTTTTGAATTTACACTCCCAGTGATTCCCCCGAGGGACGTATGAAAAAAAAATCCAAGAACTGATTATTCACGGGAAGGGTCGGTTTTTTGGATATAATGACTGGACTAACTTGTAGAGAATCAAATTTCCTACAGTTTTTGTCCTTACGGTTTTACTGTAAAATCAAAAATGGCCGAGTTATTGAAGAAAAACCGTTTTTTTGGAAAAAAAACATTTTTTGAATATACGCAGGAGCCTGATTAAGCCTACTTTTTGAATTTACACTCCCAGTGACCCACCCGAGGGACCTACGAAAAAAAAATCCAAGAACTAATTATTCACGGGTCAAAATCTATAATGACTGTACTAATACATTCATTAAGAGAAAAGAAACATACGAGAACAGAATGAGGCGTCTCACTGTAATTGGAGATTTTAGAAAATTTGCTATCCTAAATTAAAGTCCTAAAGCAGGCGTGGCTCACTCCGCGATTTCGTCGCTTTGCTACAGGTAGCTAAAAGTACATCCGTACCACACCAATTTTGGTGGCTAGCCCATAAGCCGCGCGTGTATATACCTAGTACTATTATTTATACTGTGCCTAAAGTGTCCAATTATCAAACTTTATGCAAACCTTATATTACTATGTATTTCTGCTAGCCATGTCTACCCAGAATGAATTGTCGTAACACATCGATTCGCACCTAGGGTTGCCAGATGGTCGGGATTTGGCGGGATTCTCCCGATTTTTAGCATGTGTTTCCCGATTCCCGACAAAGTGAAAATTGCCCCGAAAAACAACTTCACGTAATAAAACAATAATTTCAAGTTCCTAATGGCTGATTTAGACGGCGTGCGAACTCGCATGCGAGTTTCATTATATTGCGGTTTTTGATTGGCGAGTTGAATTGGACGTAACCAACAGTCCGCAATGTAGCTAACATCGCATGCGAGCTCGCGCGCCGTCTAAATCAGCCCTAACTGTCGTCGAGCGAGCGAGCATGGCGAGAGACGTGAGCAACTGGCGTAGTGCCAATAATGTAAAATATCGTTGTTTTTAATACAATTACTTTAATTTCAATGTTTTTTTTTCCCGACTCAAGTCCCAAAATCCCGAAAAATTTATATTTTTTCCCGATAATACCGCCTTTAGATCTGGCAACTCTATTCGCACCTCAGTGCCATGCAAAGTAATGGTCGATCACCCTTCTGAATATTAAAACGGACAGTTAAGATAAATAATTTACTGCTACTGAGAAGTGCAAGTCGTGCTCATGTGCTACATGAAGTGTTTAATTAAACCAATACATAGTTGCGTCAGTGGGGAGACACTCCTGACTTCAGTCATGCGTGTCTCACTCCGCCATTTCGTCGCTTTGCTACAGGTAGCTAAAAGTACATCCGTTCGGCCCCAATTTTGGGGTTTGCCATAAGCCGCGCGTGGCGCTGTCGCCACCTAGCGGCCATATTGTGCTGATCGTAACAGACGCGTTTTGTTAGAGAGTGAGTCTTCTGTACTTTGTACTATTATTTAATTTATTCTGTGCTTCGGTCGAACTCGGCTCAGTATTGCTCCTAGCAATTATTATAGTAGACACAAACCAAACTGACGACTGGGATCGTGAAACTTCTCATTCACGCTCGCGTGGTCCAAGGTAGGGTGAGAGAGATAGAGATATGACCCCGGTCGTCCGTTTGGTTTGGGTTTACTATAGGATTGGCACCACTTGACTTCCTTTTGCGTGCAAGACCACAGTTAAGATAATCACTTGATTATTGACAACCCTAAATAGCCGAAAGGGATAGTGCCATATATTAGAAAGGGATAGCGTGATTCGACCCTGAACCGCTGTCAAACTTCGGGTTTGTAGGAAGTGTCCTTTCTGTACGGTAGTACTATTATTTCTTCTGTGGTGGCGTAGAGTCGGGATACTCAAAGAAATTACCAAGCTTCTGAAACTTTAAGGATCTGCGAAAATCTATGCGTCTACAAATGTATACTCTATTGCCTACTGATAGGATTTTGGATTCTCTACAACAGGTAACGATAAGTCTGGAAAATGTACATAATGCATTCCATTTCGCCTAGAGATTGGCCTTAATGGCAAAATCGAACGTCGTATGAAAGAAACGGAAATCGCCACATTTCGATTATGGAACCCTAAAATCAATTGACAATCCCTATAAAGTTTACATTTTTTGCTATGTTTAGTCCATTTTAGCCTTAGACTTTAGTTATAAGATAATGTCTAAAACGTTTAAAACCAAGCGTTTAAATACTATCTAGAGTGAAATTTACGGAATACGCATTCCAATTCGCCTATGGTTTGACCGTAATGGTCAAAACCTTTTTGTCATGTTAATACAGCTCTAAACTTACAAGATCGTGGCTAAAACGTGTAAAGTTAAGCGTTAAAACCATCTAAAGTTTACGAAAACGCGTTTAATACTAACTGGCCTGTGGTATAGAATGCGCATTCCTTTTCGCCTAGGGATAGGCCGTAATGGTCAAAAGCGAACGTTTGAAAGCGTGTCACCGGCTCAGGTGTTTGTACCGTTATTGACCATATGTAGACCTTATTCCTTGGCGATAAGGTTCACGAATACATAGTAAGCGATGGTACGTGCGCGTACACTCGAACACACACGGCACGTGAAAAGGGAAATTTTGGTATGTTCAATAAAATGCACTTTGTAGTGTGTATTGTACTGTCGCCGAGACAAGTACTTGAACAGGGAGTTTTGGTTGTTTATTAAAGACTTCGTTTGGGTTTTTAATATACAATTATTGTTGATGGGAATGGAGGTATTTGCAGGCTGACTCCGTTTAAACTTTAAATTAATGATAATTAAGTTTCTTATGTAGTAGTAGTAGTAAACTCTTTATTGTACAAAAAGACATATTAAAAATAACATACAATTAGCAAGAAGTGCAAAGGCGAACTTATCCCTTTGAGGGATCTCTTCCAGTTAACCTTTGAGTAGATGAGAGGAGAGAGTGAAAAGAGGGATTATGATTGATATTACCTTTTTATTTCAACAAACTTAGTATTTTTAGATACTACTGTTATATCGTCGGGTGACAAGCAAAAGTCACTATTGAAATTATTGGACAATAAACCGTGTTACAAGTGTAATAAAGTGCACTGTTACTTAAATTTTTTGATACTACTTAGTGACTTTTGCTTGTCCCGAGTTGTCCCTAGTTGACCCGACGATATTGCAATGAAATGGGTAACTTAGTACGGAAATTCCGTTCTTCTGTCGACTTTACAAGCCAATGTTCCAAAGTGATACAAGTGCGAAAAGTAAGGAATTCGCAACAAGTGGTGATAAATTGAAATACGACCGAAGGGAGTGTTTTAAATCGACACGGGTAGCGAATTACCTTTTCGCACGTGTATTGTCCTTAATCCCGCCCTAGGGAGGTAAAGTAGCACCATATCTGCTGTAATAGTACATCAGGCGAGTGGCAAGACTCGGGACGAGTGAAGAATGACATTTCCGCACGTGTATCGAACGACGTTTTTTAATACAGTTGCGAAAAAATAAGAAAAAAATTGTTAATCATACACTAAACAAAAGTGGTAACAGTGACAGCTCGGTTAGACGACGTCTTTAAGTATATTATATCTATGGGCGTTTGGCAGCTATTCCGTTCCATTTAGTCAACTTATTAAGAACGGAATTTTCAATATTGAATATTAAAAAATAAACGTGTTATAATGATGAAGAGGTAAGTAATTAAATATGAAATATGTAATATTTTTCGTATTCTTACATTAACGGTAGGTTTTTATGCTGATTACGACGTTTAAAGGAAACTAATATTAACACTCATCAATAAGTAGTCGTGAATTGGAACAAGTATAAATTTAAAAAAATTGGAAAAGTAAAAAGCACTAGTTCGAGATAACCAACTTTCCGCACGCTAAACAGCTACGTAAAGTAGCACTTTTTGAGCAACTGTATTAAAAATATTTTTAAACACCTCTAAGACACTGACAATAAGGTCGTGTAAATATATAAATATATAAATATTATAGGACTTTTTCTTACACAGATTGACTAAGTCCACAGTAAGCTCAAGAAGGCTTGTGTTGTGGGTACATAGACAACGATATATAATATATAAATATGTACTTAAATACACAGAAAACAACCATGACTCGGGAACAAATATCTGTGTCATCACACAAATAAATGCCCTTACTGGGATTCGAACCTAGGACCATCGGCTTCACAGGCAGGGTCACTACCCACTAGGCCAGACTGGTCGTCAAACATACTTGAAACATTGGCTTATAAAGATATTTATGAACTCGAGTGTACTCAGTTCATGGCGGCCATTGCACGAGCTGCGTGCGACCGGCGCGCGCGCACGCACGGTGGTGGAAAGTTAATCGCACACGTAAAGTAACAACTTTACAATATAACACGTAACAAGATGAGCTGTTGTAGCGGCTGAACGGCGCTTACAATGTATTAATGTCGGCGGCCGATCGTAAGATCAGGCAGATCGTAATGTTCCTGTGTAATGTTTTGACGATGGTCACATTGAACCAACATATAGGTTGGATAGGTTAGTTAGGTTGCTTCAGATGCCCGAAGGGCAAACTGTCCAGAAATAGGAGCCTCGCGTAGCTCTCACTCGTTTCTTTCTTGTGCCAGTCTTTTAATTTCCTCATAGGACGCATTATTTTTTATTTGGCAGAGATAAGTAATTCTAGGATTTCTAGGTCTCCCTTCTTCTCTTACCTACCTATCTATAGTCAGACCGTAAAAAGTCTGCAGCGCTTTTGATAGCCCACGCAGTGCAAGTGTCATTTCAAACGTCAAACTTCTATGAAATTATGACGTATACATAACACTTACGCTGCGTGGGCTATCAAATCCGCTGCAGACTTTGTTTGGTGCGACTTTATCTATAAAATGCATTCGAAACAACCTCACTCTCACTACCAGTAACCGGAATAGGTAAACCATAGAACACAGAAACCGGTATTCCATAAAAGTGGTCCCATTGTGATTAGTATAATTTGTGCATCTTTATTTATTTAGAAATCGACATCCGAGACACACATACGAGCCTGTTTTGGCTGGTATAAATATCCAAAATGGTGTTGGACTGATTTGTTAATTTTCTCTGAAAATAGAGGTGTGTATTCTTACACTTTTCGCAATCGGTTATTATACTTGGTCAAGCAAATTTTGCCAGAAGTAAAATGCGGCAAATTTGAAAAATCGCGGGTCAGCAACACTGTTTTCGAATAATTCCAAAATCGCGTGTCAGCTGTGTTTTATCTGTGGAATGTGGATCGTGAATGACAGCCATCTTGTTTGTTTACATTCTGAATCGTCGCTATTTCAAGAGAAATTTCTGCCGTCACAATTCAATACCAATATAATAAATAAGATTGTGCATGTAAGGTAGACATAGACATCATTTATTGGTAATAAGGCATTACAAGTCACAATTTTTAAGCATATTTCTATACATCTTACATCTATTATTAGAATTTAGAAGTAGAAGTACTAGTGCTCGACGCTGCACTATTATTCGACATGGGCACTTCATGTCTAAGGCCCACTTGCACTAAACCGGGATTAAGCGGTTAAACCGTTAACCTAGTATCAAATTGTACTGGTAACCATGGTAACGCCAGGTTTAACCGGCTAACCCTGGGTTACTGGAATGGTGCAAGTGGGCCTAAGTAATATAGGTTAAATTTGAACGGCGAAGATTTTTCTGTATTCAAATTTAATCCTTGTCACTTTGACATAAAGTGCCCATGTTGATTACTAGTGCAGCGTCGAGCACTAGTACTTCTACCTTACTTAAGCAAAGTCAAGGTGCTAGTTGATCGTAAATATCTGTAAAATTTGAGGTTATAATAAAAAAATACATGTTTTGGTTTGATGTACAGTAGGGTGGGCCGATTTTGTATGGAAGAAAATAAATATTCAAAACTCATATCGTAATAGGTATCAAAAGTTGCGTAATAATGCGTAGATTACAGTTCTAGCAAAAATAATCAAAATAGGTATTATTTTTAGCCCTCTACCAGCCGAGGAAGACAAAAAACATAGGGAAAATTTAAAAAAAAATAAAAATATTGGATGGCTCTTATTTATTAAAATTATTATAATAGAACATAAATAGACCATTAACTAACCTAATTCAGTAGTATTTAGCTCTTAATTTTCACTAAAATCATATAATATAACACCCCAACAGTTCATATAAAATACAATTATCACTTTATCGCATGAAATACGAGAAGGGTCGTTAATATATACAATAAATTTTTAGTTTATATTGAATATGAAAGTAGAACTGCTTAAATATGATAAAAACAGTTTTTGGCATTTTTATTATGCATTTTTACAATTATTCCTATTTTTGTAAACTTAGGTAAAAGTTGCGTTTTATGCCAATTCAGGCATATTACGATGTGCTTTTTCTCATTGGTTTGCTATAAACAGTATATATTTTTATGATCTATTTTATTTTATTGTTCACTAATGGGCCTAGAATAGGATTCAAATACAAATTTGGGCGTCTGCCATATATTAAAAAGTTTTTTTCCGAAAAACGCAATTTACGAGTACTTTTTCGACTTCAGAAAAAAATGTTTAGGAGTGTAATTGACGAACGTTAAAATCATGTCGGATGCTTAAGGCATTGCTTTCTTCAAACAAAAAATAAAAATGAAAAAAATTATAATGGAATTTTATTTAAAAAAATATATTTAATTTTTACACTTAGTCGTTGGTAGAGGGCTCAAAGTAAATAGCTAGATTTTTTAAATTATTTTTCTCGTTATCTACATAAAATTACGCATCTTTTAGGTGGTATTACATTGCTTATTTCCAATATTTACTCAAACGGCCCACCCTAATGTACAGTCACCTGCAATAATATGTTACTCTTAGAAGGCCGCAAAAATATGTGACACGCTCTTACGGCTCTACAAATATGATAGTGTCAGATATTTTTGCGGCCTTCGGTGTATAACATATTATTGCAGGTGACTGTACATTGCTGCTTTTCTTAGCGCTACTGCTCTTTGAGTGTTACCCTACTTCACTTTGCTTGACAGACTATCCATACTTTATACACGGTGTAACATGAGGAAACCGAATAATTTTTACCACGCATTTCTGAGGTCAAAAGAAGAAAAAAAAGTAATATGAGTTTAGGCTAAGTTCGCCAAAAAAAAATTTCTTTTTGTTTTGTTTTTTAAATTTTTTGAATGGATTTGTACATAAAAATTAAATGTTATTGGTAAACTTGTCACTTAAAATTGATTTTTTCATTTTTTTTTCTTAAAACCAGCAAAGTGTTACTTGTCACTTTTTGACATCTATCAATAAGGATATTTAGACTACGTCCCATAGCAGCAACATCACCATCAAAAAGGCCTTTTACACTATGTAACACTATTCTTTTTTTGAATTAATATTATCTCTGAAACTTTGAATTTTTGTCTCTAAATATGATCAGGAATACGCTGTTAAAGTTATTCGGTTTCCTCATGTTACACCGTGTATAGGTATAGGATAGGTTCGTTAGGTTGCTTCAGATGCCCGAAAGGGAAACTGCCCAGAAATAGGAGCCCCGCGCGGGGCTCCGTCGACTCTGGGAACGGGTCAAAGATTTTCACGTTTCACGATATGCCTAGGAATTTCACGATATGCCTGACCTTACGATCGGCCGCCGACATATATGTACATACAAATACAATTAATTCACGGTCTCCAGATAAGCCAATTAAGAGTCAAGCCTAGAGGCTTGCTATGAGATACGTCAAATACTAGATATTGAAACGATATGGATTAGATATGTCAGTGTCAAACAAGTGTCAAAATTGACATTTCTTCAAACAAAAACGTCACTTTTGACACTTGTTTGACACTGACATATCTATTCCATATCTTTTCAATATCTAGTATTTGACGTATCTCATTGTTCGAATACGGCTGTAAGTCTCATTTTGGGTCGCTGAGCCAGCGGAGTAAGTAAGCATATGCTTACTACAATGTATATATACATACAAATACAATTAATTCACGGTCTCCAGATAAGCCAATTAAGAGTCAAGCCTCTAGCATCGTGTTTCAATTGGATTAGGCTGCGGATCGGGTGATCGTAGCGACAGCGAGTGTAGCGATCACTCAAGGCCGAACGTACACTATTGACTTGACTGTCTGCTGAGGAGATTAACAGCCATATTCGAACAATGAGATACGTCAAATACTAGATATTGAAACGATATGGATTAGATATGTCAGTGTCAAACAAGTGTCAAAATTGACATTTCTTCAAACAAAAACGTCACTTTTGACACTTGTTTGACACTGACATATCTTTTCAATATCTAGTATTTGACGTATCTCATTGTTCGAATACGGCTGTAAGTCTCATTTTGGGTCGCTGAGCCAGCGGAGTAAGTAAGCTTACTACAATGTATATATACATACAAATACAATTAATTCACGGTCTCCAGATAAGCCAATTAAGAGTCAAGCCTCTAGCATCGTGTTTCAATTGGATTAGGCTGCGGATCGGGTGATCGTAGCGACAGCGAGTGTAGCGATCACTCAAGGCCGAACGTACACTATTGACTTGACTGTCTGCTGAGGAGATTAACAGCCATATTCGAACAATGAGATACGTCAAATACTAGATATTGAAACGATATGGATTAGATATGTCAGTGTCAAACAAGTGTCAAAATTGACATTTCTTCAAACAAAAACGTCACTTTTGACACTTGTTTGACACTGACATATCTTTTCAATATCTAGTATTTGACGTATCTCATTGTTCGAATACGGCTGTAAGTCTCATTTTGGGTCGCTGAGCCAGCGGAGTAAGTAAGCTTACTACAATGTATATATACATACAGATACAATTAATTCACGGTCTCCAGATAAGCCAATTAAGAGTCAAGCCTCTAGCATCGTGCTTCAATTGGATTAGGCTGCGGATCGGGTGATCGTAGCGACAGCGAGTGTAGCGATCACTCAAGGCCGAACGTACACTATTGACTTGACTGTCTGCTGAGGAGATTAACAGCCATATTCGAACAATGAGATACGTCAAATACTAGATATTGAAACGATATGGATTAGATATGTCAGTGTCAAACAAGTGTCAAAATTGACATTTCTTCAAACAAAAACGTCACTTTTGACACTTGTTTGACACTGACATATCTTTTCAATATCTAGTATTTGACGTATCTCATTGTTCGAATACGGCTGTAAGTCTCATTTTGGGTCGCTGAGCCAGCGGAGTAAGTAAGCTTACTACAATGTATATATACATACAGATACAATTAATTCACGGTCTCCAGATAAGCCAATTAAGAGTCAAGCCTCTAGCATCGTGCTTCAATTGGATTAGGCTGCGGATCGGGTGATCGTAGCGACGGCGAGTGTAGCGATCACTCAAGGCCGAACGTACACTATTGACTTGACTGTTTGCTGAGGAGATTAACAGCCATATTCGAACAATGAGATACGTCAAATACTAGATATTGAAACGATATGGATTAGATATGTCAGTGTCAAACAAGTGTCAAAATTGACATTTCTTCAAACAAAAACGTCACTTTTGACACTTGTTTGACGCTGACATATCTATTCCATATCTTTTCAATATCTAGTATTTGACGTATCTCATTGTTCGCATACGGCTGTAAGTCTCATTTTGGGTCGCTGAGCCAGCGGAGTAAGTAAGCATATGCTTACTACAATGTATATATACAGTCAAGGAATTTAAATTCCGACCCATTTCGTACTTTGTCACAGTGACAACCGTATGAGGTCTCTACACTCTAAAAAAAATTTGGTTGGCCCTATCAATATCTTGATGGCCGTAACCAAGCATCTTGATTCCATACGAGCCTAACAAGAACTTAAACACATCAAACAAGGTAATTCTGATTGCTATTACTATTGTTAGGTAACTGAACCAATTGAGATCTTGTTCAATATTTACACGAAAAATAATTATGCTAACTAATTGATCCTAGTAAGATCAACTAAGGGCTTGATAATGAAAACAAACAAGTTAGTTTAACTAAGATGTAAATCAATGTTAACATGAAGAATTACTGTATTAACTATTTGACCCAAATAAGTTCAACTAAGAACATGATTACACCGACTTATGGCGTATTAGCCTGAACTAAGATATTGGTCAATTTGAATCTTAATTGTTTAATCATTTCAACTAAGATGTAAATCAATTTTAACATGAAGAATTACTGTATTAACTATTTGACCTAAATAAGTTCAACTAAGAACATGATTACATCGACTTATGCATCTTATTAGCCTGAACTAAGATATTGTTCAATTTGAATCTTAATTGTTTAATCATTTCAACTATGAAGCTTGTTTAGTACAATACCATTCTTGTTCAATTGGGTAGGTAAAGTTTTTTGAAGATAGGCAAATTATATTTTTTCCCGATAGTATTCATTATAGCGATCACGGAAATGCAGCTCTTTTATTTTTATATCATTTTATTGATTAAATATAATTTTTTAAATGATCGATATGACGTTTGTGAGGTGAAATGGCAGACTCGAGTAATTAATTCCTTGGCGCGTAGTAAATGGGACGAGATAGAAAAAAAATCGATGTCAACTGTCAGTGTCACTTAGCTCTCATTCCCGAAAAATAACGGACAAGCCTCATGTTACCTTGCGAATTGCTATTAATGTTATCATTGAGATTTTCGGCGACCTCAGCACGACCCACGGACTTCTGATTCCCCACGACATCTGCGCGTATTTGGACAAAGATTGAATTTACTTTCGATAACTTGGCACTGCATAAATTATTGGACAACGTTTTCTTCCCCACCCCTACACGACGGCCCCTACGCTGACCCTTGGACAGAGTTTTGCAAGAAAAATAAGCGAGTTCATACGAGATTGCGAGCAGATTCTACAAATTTGAAATTATTATCATAACAGTGATAAGCACAATGCCGTTGAATTAGAGGAGCAATGGCCGTACAGGAGTACGTATCCGTGAAATACATAGGTACAGAAAACTTTCTTCACTTGTGTTTTGATTTTTATTATTAAATTGCCATGAGCTGTTAAGTTCGTAAACAAGAAATCGGTCTAATTTTTTCTAACAATTTCAACCATCTGTTAGTTTTGTGTGGTTATCCTCATTTTATGAATGTTGTTCTTATTTTCAGGTGGATGTAAACATTCATTGGCGGTATTATACTGATGGCTAATTAGAACCATTGAGCCATGACATACTTCCTTGCAGTGTTATTCGGCTAAGCCTCGAGCATCCTGTGAATCTGAAGGATATAATTATTTCCATAAAAAAGAGCAATCGAATTAGGACCAAGATATCCCGAGAATCTAAAGACATTTTATAAAAAATGCAATAAAATGAAAATGGGAGACTCTCTTATTTTAACAATGTTACAAGATCATGACAATGTTATGGTCTATACTTATTAAAATTTTAAAACCAACATGTCTTTATCTTTGACTTGAAAATGTACAAATGATTTGGGTTAAGTTTTATGAAATGCAACTTATGCAAAAAATCTATTATTATTATACTTGGTCAAGCAGATCTTGTCAGTAAAAAAAGGCGGCAAATTTGAAAAATGTAGGCGCGAAGGGATAGCGTCTCATAGAAAATTTGAATTTCGCGCCTTTTTCTACTGACAAGATTTGCTTGACCGTCTATATATGTCAAATTATCGTGAACTCGATGTTGCTTAAGGCGTATCCAAATTAGTCAATTTTTCGCCAATCTGATTAAATTGCCCGATCGAATCGGGACGTACGGACGCAAACGCCAATTTGGCTCGCCGAATTCAACCGCCGATAATGACCAATAAAATGAGGTGCGGACACAAGAACACCAATTTGTGAGGCTAGTATTTTCGTTATGGGGCATTTTTTCAATTTAAATGGGTCTAATATCACCATAAATCTAAAATTGGAGATTGACGCCAATTTCATTTCTGATCAAATCGACCGATTTGATCAGTCCCGTCTGGATACCGCTTTAGCACCGCGAAAGGGCGCTGCGCGGTGCGCGCGGATTGACGCATGCGCGTACCGTATGCTTTGTATCTATGGTAATATAATTTAAAAAAATATGCAAATAAAAGGCGGCAAAGTTTATTCGTTGTGCAATACTCAATAAGTTACCGCTTGTTATTTTAATACTCGTAATAAACAAAATGAGTTCAAGTGACGAAAACGACCTGGAATAGACGGCATGCACCGCCTCATTTTAAAGCAGAAGCAAACTTAATAATGAATAACTAGCTTCCTGCTAAGTCCTGGGACAAATACAACAGGACTTACGACATGCTCATGCTGTGGAAGGACACAAGAAGGACAGCCAAAACGCAAGAAACACCTACTCTGAAAGTGGTTTTTAGCGTATTTCTGTGACCAAGTGAAAACTAAAAAGCCATCTACATTTAATATAAACTAAGAATATGCGTTGTTTTTTTAATTGTATTCGCGTCACTTTACCCCTATTAAATACGCTTTACTAAATTGAATTTGT
Organism: Cydia fagiglandana; assembly: GCF_963556715.1. Taxonomy (NCBI): domain Eukaryota; kingdom Metazoa; phylum Arthropoda; class Insecta; order Lepidoptera; family Tortricidae; genus Cydia; species Cydia fagiglandana. The sequence continues at coordinate 5,649,624 of NC_085955.1, forward strand.
TTTATTTCCTCACATAATTTGAGAATAGTGCTTACTATGTATACCTCAATGGAAGCAAAAATGTAGTATTTTTGCGAGTTGATACACTTGCTACTTGTGTATAGTGGCAAATGTATTAAACCCGCAATCAACACTAATCAATATGTAAACAGGCCCCAACGTGAAGCACATTTACCCTACAGACATACTTATCCATATTGACCATATTTGAACCTCTCAACTCTCTTCAAGGGCACGCCACACAGCGTGATTCTATATACTGTTGTAATGTTAATGCTTAAGGATAATAATTTGTGGATTTTAAAATAAAACGAAACGAAATTTACTGGATTTATATTCTATTATTTTGGATTTATATTATAAATTTTCTAAAGTACAGTCGCCATCAGATATATTGGTGCAGCTAGGGTGCTCATAAATATCTGAACACGCCTCTATTATCAGGGCGTGCGTGTTCAGATATTGTGAACACCTTGCCGAGCCCATATATAATAGCCAATAACGACCTAGTTATTAACACTATTACAATCTTAATCATTATGTATGTATAATACAACAATCACGTTTATATAGTCCTCACAAACGTATAAGTTACCATTTTGGCCAATATATCTTCAAAGCTTGGCACCGAATCGCTGTTAAAGACTTTGGTGTGCTCAAATACGCTGAATTTGGAAAGTAACGTCTGTACTTCCTACAAGACGGTACGACGCACTTTGAGTTCATCTCTGTAATATTCTATTTCCATTCGAACGTTTCCGGGATCGTCTCCATCTATTGTGTTGATACTGAGATCCAAAATGACTCGTGTAGCAGTCCAAGAGTCGTGGTGGAGGTGTTAATGAAAATGTTCTCCAAGAAGCAGTGCCAAGTAGGTAGTCGAAAGCAATCGTTATCATTATCAAAATATCCGTGTTGATCGTGCTAGGGACGTTAAAAATACTTATTCTAGAAATCACACCGACATCCAATTACAAGAAAACACAAATGTTTCGTCCGACCATTATTTTCCAATTATTTGCAAGTTATTTTCCAAGAATGACACTGACAGTTGACATCGATTTTTTTTCTATCTCGTCCCATTTACTACGCGCCAAGGAATTAATTACTCGAGTCTGCCATTTCACCTCACAAACGTCATATCGATCATTTAAAAAATTATATTTAATCAATAAAATGATATAAAAATAAAAGAGCTGCATTTCCGTGATCGCTATAATGAATACTATCGGGAAAAAATATAATTTGCCTATCTTCAAAAAACTTTACCTACCCAATTGTACTATGACTTACTTTGTCGCATTTACTAAAACATTTCTTTCAGATCTCTAGTTTTTATACGCGCCGTGCTGAATAATGCTGGTGGTCCTCGTTATTATTCTCAAGGAATTAGTCTTAAATACTAAAATATACATTATACATTTATTTCAGATCTTTTTGGCGATCGGCTTAGACCGGTTTAGCTTTACGAACACGGGAGGAGGCGTGCTTGTGAAATGTGAAGCCATATCGGCCTAGGCCGATCCTCAAGAAGATCTGAAATAAATCTGTAATCTGTATTACCTACTTAGTATTTAAGACTAATGCCTTGAGTATAATGCGAGTACGAGGACCAGCATTTATTCAGCACGGCGCGTATAAAAACTAGCACAAAGAAAATGTATAAAATTTAAACGAATAAGTAGTAAATAAAATATAACAACAAAGAAAGGGATAAAACATAATTAAACTAAATCAAGCCCGTAGAGTTTTATAAAAAGGGGGTAAATGAATAAAACAAAAAAATATTATAATAAGATGTTATTTATTCATTTAATCATTTTGAAAGTAAACGTTTTGCATTTAAATTCACGCGCACGGATCCGTGTCTAAGTTTACGAGGGGTTAACACTCGTTGGTCCAATCACGTTCACACTTGTTGGTCTATCCAAGCACACTACACTCACAGTGTCACTACGCGAGTTTGATTCGGATGTCACTGGTTGTTTTTTAGCCAAACAAATCACAAGATTCCACACATTTGACAGTTTAAAAACCCATCTTCACGATTGTATTTGTGAATTAAGGCTTCTCTTACCAATCTTGGTATATAGTGGCGTGCTGTCGAAATGACCTTGGGACTATGCAGCTCGATCCATTGACTTATACTCGACTCAAGGTGACACTGAGCAATAGCTGACTTGTGAGCGTCGTTGTTCTTGACCGCAGCGATGTGGTCTTTAATTCTGCAGGCAATAGTGCGTTTGGTATGCCCACTGTACGAACTACCAAAACTGCAATCAACTTTGTACACACCAGGTTTTTCCAGAGGAATAAGTAATTGAATGAGCTTAACGCAACTGCGTGCTACAGAGACTGACTGCTCGGTCGCACGCGCCACGAGAGGGGCGCGGGCGGGGCGGAGAGCGGGTGTACAGGCGATCCCCCTACTTATCTCTTGATTGATCGGATTAACCGATTATTTAATTTAATTATTAAGAAAATCGATTTAACAAATAATTCTTAGTAGAATGGAATATTAGTTTCGTAATCAATACAATAACTTGATCATAATGGAATTGAGTGTTTTATCTTCGTTGTTCTAAATAAATTATATGTTTAGTTGATTCAACTAGCAAATCTTATGTAAATCAATAAAGACAAAATAATCAAAAAAACTATTAAAATGTTCATACCTATTAACATATTTATCTGTTTTAATTAAATTGTTAAGGATTGAATTAACCTACGTTACATAATTATGCCAACAAGTTAATAATAGATGCAAAGTATACACTTGTTAGGATTAATAACATACCTACTTTATTAGTTCAATCACAGATACACTTATTGTTTTAAGTAATCAGCTTTCTTTGATTTATATAAGATCGTTATTGTTGTAATTAACTTAACGTCAACGAAGAGAAAACTGCTCTTAGTTGGTCTTCATTTTTTAGAGTGTAGCGGCTTTCATATTGATTGTCACTGTGACAAAGTACGAAATGGGTCGGAATTTAAATTCCTTGACTGTACATACAAATACAATTAATTCACGGTCTCCAGATAAGCCAATTAAGAGTCAAGCCTCTAGCATCGTGTTTCAATTGGATTAGGCTGCGGATCGGGTGATCGTAGCGACGGCGAGTGTAGCGATCACTCAAGGCCGAACGTACACTATTGACTTGACTGTTTGCTGAGGAGATTAAAGCTGTGTCCAGACGAGACAATTTTTCGCCAATCTGATGAAATTCTCCGATCGAACAGAGCCGTGCGGACGCAAATACCAATTTGATTCCCCGATCACATCAGCAGGTGCGGACACAAAAATGCCAATTTCCATAGTAGAATGCAAATTGGTGATTTAATTTGTGTACGTGTGGACGCTAGATGAAATAGACCAATTATTTTCCTGAACAAATCGACTGATTTCATCAGTCCCGTCTGGATACCCCTTAAGGCGATAGACATAGACTAGATTCAGAAACAAAAGTTCAATAAAATATTCTTTTTTTTTAAATGTCATCTGTAAGAGCGAGGTTTTCCTGCCACAGGTACTTTGTACCTAATAAGAGGACTCGACCCTATGTATTTACCAACTAAGATTGAAATGAAATAAATGATTATCTGAATGGTGTTTAGGAAAAATGTGTCAACCCGCATTAATTTTCCAATAAAATGTCAACTTTAAGCGTCAGTTTTTTGAGTTGACATCTTATTGCAAAACGAATGTGGTTTGACACATGTTTGATAGAACACCATCCTCTATCTATCTCAAAGTTCACTACGAAACAGATCAAATCCTGCACAATGCGCACCTGAAAAACCGAAAAGTAAGTATAGTTCCGCCGGCCGAAGAATCGGCGGCCGGATACCGAATATTCGGCCGATAGTCAGGCCGAACATCCGGTATCCGGCCAAACAACTATCCGTTGCATCTCTACTTTTAGTCCTCCACGTTGTTATATACGAGCAAAGAGAATAGATAGTATAGAGGGGTTCTGTCATAGTAAATTTTGTAGTCACTGTAAATTTACTGCCATCTATCGACACACTACTAAAACTCAAAATTAACACGTATAACATTATAAAAAAAATGTATATATATGGATAAATGATTTTATTATTTTTATATTGTTTTGACCCATGCTCATTCACTGATATCTATGTGTTAAAATTGTGAAATATGAAACGGTGTCATCACGCCATCTAGCAGAGCATAGGCCAAAGGTGTGTGCGCCATCTATGCAAGAATGACCATTTCTTGATTTCCGAGGCACGTTTTTTCCTTAGACTATTCATCTTATACGAAGTTACCAATGTCTTTGATACGAGCGTTATCGTACGTACAAAGTAAGCGTTGTCAGACGTTGTAGCGTAGAAGTAGTATACGTAGTTTTCACGCTTTCCGCTTCGCGCCGCACTGAGCCCCCGCTGGAAGGATGGCATGACATCACCGTGACTAACGTCTCGAGTCATTGGTATTTGCGACCAACCCTCTCTACGTTCGTGGAATCATATACAAATAACTTTAGAGCCAACTTATCATAAATAACCTCCGTTCTACTCATTTTATGTGTTTACAATTAGATTCTCCATTGACAAAACTTTGTGTTATTTATTTAGTAATTTCAAGAGTTCATAAGATATTGTCAGACAGACTACAAAAAATGAAAGGTATGCCATAATTTTATGGGCATCATCAGCAGTTTTACTTCATCAAAATGTCGGCTTCCGATATGAAAAAACATAGGTGACCAACTGACCAGGGGGGCCTATAATAGTTAAAAAGTTCCCCTATATTTCTCCGGGATCCTATCAGATCCTGACATTAGAATGGAATGAACTATGAACTTACAAAAAAACACTTTCTAAAAAGTTCCCGATGCTGAATTGAATTCAGTCCTTCGAAATCTTGCAGCGTGTCAAAACGCGGTAAAATAAATTTGCTCGATTAAAAATCAAATCGAAAATATCATTATTCTGCCTTTGCCTATGGTTAGTTCCCACTTTGACTTAATAATATGCTGCTAGGATCTGTATTATTTTATCTACCATGCCACGCAGTTACGTCACTACCTATGAGGTTACTGAAAAAAAAAAAAATATTAGGGGACATATTTATTACACAGATCAACCTAGCCCCAAACTAAGCAAAGCTTGTACTATGGGTATGGGTGCAAGGCGATCATATACATACCTATATAGATAAACACCCATGACTCAGGAACAAATAATTGTGTTCATCACACAAATAAATGCCCTTACCGGACCCAGGACCATCGCTTACTTACTTGGCTGGCGCGAGTGGCGCGATGATCCAAAATGTGTCTTGACAAGAGCACGCCACTTCGCTCGGTCCAGAGCGGTATCCCGCCAGCTTCCTTACTTAGCTAATTGACTAAACGTCACAGCTATTTACAATAATGAGCCACGACAATGCGTTTACGAGCTCATGCTAACTCGCCACTCGCCCGCCATTGTTTACTCACATGTGTCATAATCATAACATCCTCGTAAAAAATGCCATCGTGTTGGAGAGGAAAACAAATGGAGGAATTATGTACAGTCAACTGCAATAATATGTTACTCGAAGGCCGCACAAATATGTGACACGCTCGGCTCTACAAATACGATCGTGTAAGATATTATTACAGGTGACTGTACACAAATTGGAAAACGCTTTATTGCTCATGATAGTCATGATTTATGGTTATGTTTTACCATTATAGAGAAATCACAAATACAAAAAAAAATTAAAAAACACAGATAGGAGTTACTATTAAACACAAGTTCTATTTAATAAATCGGATAGAAATATAAAAAGTGGGTGAGTTGGCCGTGACGTCGCGATGTAATGTCGGTAGTACTATTAGTTATTCTGTGGTAATGTTTCATATAAATTCCATATTAGCAAATCGCTTTGGCAGTTCTAAAAAAGTAACTGATTTGACTAGTTGAGAAAGACGACTGATTAATACATAATTGACAAAAACGATGATACTCGTATCACTATACATAAACCGGGCAAGTGCGAGTCGGACTCGCGCACGAAGGCTTCCGTACCATAATGCAAAAAAAAAAACAAAAAAAAGCAAAAAGAAAACGGTCACCCATCCAAGTACTGACCCCTCACGACGTTGCTTAACTTTGGTCAAAAATCACGTTTGTTGTATGGGAGCCCCATTTAAATCTTTATTTTATTCTGTTTTAGTATTTGTTGTTATAGCGGCAACAGAAATACATCATCTGTGAAACTTTTAACTGTCTAGCTATCACGGTTCGTGAGATACAGCCTGGTGACAGACAGACGGACGGACGGACAGCGAAGTCTTAGTAATAGGGTCCCGTTTTACCCTTTAGGTACGGAACCCTAAAAAGTAGGTGAGTTGGCCGTGACGTCACGATGTAATGTCGGTAGTACTATTAGTTATTTATTCTGTGGTAATGTTTCATATAAATTACATATTAGCAAATCGTTTTGACAGTTCTAAAAAAGTAACTGATTTGACAAGTTCAGAAAGATTACTGATTAATACATAATTGACAAAAACGATGATACTCGTATCACTATACATAAACCGGGCAAGTGCGAGTCGGACTCGCGCACGAAGGGTTCCGTACCATAATGCAAAAAAAAACAAAAAAAAGCAAAAAGAAAACGGTCACCCATCCAAGTACTGACCCCTCCCGACGTTGCTTAACTTTGGTCAAAAATCACGTTTGTTGTATGGGAGCCCCATTTAAATCTTTATTTTATTCTGTTTTTAGTATTTGTTGTTATAGCGGCAACAGAAATACATCATCTGTGAAAATTTCAACTGTCTAGCTATCACGGTTCGTGAGATACAGCCTGGTGACAGACGGACGGACGGACGGACAGCGAAGTCTTAGTAATAGGGTCCCGTTTTACCCTTTGGGTACGGAACCCTAATAGGTAATTAAGAGTATTATTAATTAGTATCATATCATATAAAGTACAACGTTATCAACGGAAGCATAGTCGGCGCGCTTATCACTAAAAGTGAATCATACTATCACCAACATTATTCTCTTGCTAGTCAAACAAATGTCTAATTTGACTCATTGTTTAACATTTGTCAACATTATACAACCGTTATCTGAATTATAATTAGATTAACTTTATTTAACGTCACACACATTGTATAGCGTGCCGCTATTCTCGGGCTGGTGGTAAAGAAGTTTGGCGTTGATTTACTATTTTTGGCAACGGAGTTTTGGAACTAAGACTAGGTTTTAGGGTCCCGTAGGGTAAAAACGGGACCCTATTACTAAGACTCCTCTGTCCGTCTGTCTGTCCGTCTGTCATCAAGCTGTATGTCATGAACAGTGATAGCTACACAGTTGAAATTTGCACAGATGATGTATTTCTGTTGCCGCTATAACAACAAATACTAAAAACAGAATAAAATAAAGATTTAAGTGGGGCTCCCATACAACAAACCTGATTTTTGACCGAAGTTAAGCAACGTCGGGCGGGGTCAGTAATTGGATGGGTGACCGTTTTTTTTGCCTTTTTTGCATTATGGTACGGAACCCTTCGTGCGCGAGTCCGACTCGCACTTGCCCGGTTTTTTATACCAAATAAGAAAGCATACCCTTCAACATTCGTTTGGTAAAATCGTCTACCGACAGAGACGATTAACGGGGGAAATTTATCGGTACCAATAAAAGTAAATGGCTTCCTACCGGCGGCATCTCGAGGGACCCATAAGCAGTACCCCTGATACTGCTACCCCTCTGATATTTGATATGCCCGCACTCACCCACAAGACGAGACGACGTAAATACTCGTATACTATCAAAAACATAAACGTGAAAAAGGGAGACAAGATCAATACACTTAGAGAACTGATATGAGTGATATGTATGTAATTGGGCACTAAGTTCAGATCTGTAGTCTTTAGTAAAATTATTCAAATATCATGTCGTAATATTAAAGAAATACTTAAATAGGAAGTTATTGAGTCTCGTAAATGGGGTCCTTCCCTTTGAAGATCCTCGGGCTGTTTATTGCTCTCTTGAAATGTAATATAATTCCTATGCGTGAATGAATACCTACTACAGCAGTCGAGGAGTTCAAAATTAAAACAGACCTACTAAAAATCAGTATTATTTGATGTAATTAGAATTAGTCTAGTAGATTTTAAGGAAACTTTGCCCGTTATTTACTAACGTCATCGCGTGTAAATATGCTTTAAAAAGGTAATGAATTAAAAACAATACCTTTAACATTGCGAGCTGGCTAAAAAGTAGACATACCCTTCCTTCACCACGCAAATACAATTTTGATCAAATATTAGACAGGTGGAATACCACCCTATCTTCGTTCATACATGTTCGATTACTTCGTTGCTTGCATAAGTTCTTTGACGCTAACTCTTATACCCAATGACTCTAACAGCGTCGATTGGCATACTATTGTTTATTTTTCTTGATATTAATGTTTATGTACGTTTGTTGCAGAGGAGCGCGCGCGCTTCTACACGATGAGTACAGGCGGTTGAGGCGGCCGCGCGCGCCAATACAGACATGTCGTTCTTTAATAACCTTAAGAAGGTAAGTCCAAATACTCCAGATACACTCAATAAGTCCTTATGCCTTTGCCGCACAATAGCGCAAAGCAACGCCGGGCGAGAGCGTGAGGCGCTCTAACTTGTACTTAAACCTTTGCTATATTGCGGCGCTACGAAACGAGCACGATGCATTTCAAACGGCTTCGGCGCCCTGCACTCTTAGAGCCACCCTACATTAGCGTTTTGAGCGTCGGCGTCTTATCAGCGCTATGAAGTGTCGATGCTAGCTATGAAGCGCTACGATGGCGTCACTACGCAGTTGCACCAACGTTGCATCGAGCAGTAGCGATATAATTGGCTAGACGACGACGCCCTGGACGCCATTGTGGGTGACCTTTAACCTCTATCTAAGGACCCAGAGATAGTTAATCGAATTTTCTACATCTGCCTCTTTCGCTCTTGCATACGATTCTGTGAAAGAAAGCACTGCTTCGGTAGCGTGCGCGGAACGCGTCGCGACGCATGCTCGCGGTTTGAGAGAGACAGAACGCGCACTTTGCTGCTCTAACTTCACCTAGGCCCACCGTGCTATCCCATAGCGCGTGTGGCGAAGGCTTAGTTAACCTTTTGACCGCCAAAAACGCCAACTGACGCGCGCGGCTACAGCCCAATATCAACCTTCGTGCATTACGACAACGTACACGTTGCGTACGATTAGCGTAGCGCTCAGAGGGTTAAATTTACTTGGCTCTTTAATCTTTATACCTTACTAGTTAATATCAGTGGGGACTTGGGGAGACACTCCTGACTTCGGGCAAACTCGGCTCCGTTCGGCTCAGCATTGCTCCGAGCAATTATTACGGTTGACACAACTTGACGCCCCTTTGCGTGTACGACCACATTTGTGACAACCTTAAATAGTCTTAAAGGGATATCATGATTCGACCCTGAATCGCTGTCAAACTTCGGTTTTGTAGGAAGTTTCCTTTCTGTACTTATTCTGGGCTAATATGTGAAATATGACGTGTCCACAGGTGCTCCACCTCGGCGGCGGCAATGACGCGAAGAAGAAGAAGGTGTTCAACAACATCCGTGATAACAGCGACCCCACCGAGATCTGGGACATGGTGGGCGAGCTCGGCGATGGCGCGTTTGGAAAGGTAACTCTTTTTCTTCGACCTATAGTTCCTTTTTTTTAGCATTAGAAATAAGGTAAACAATCTTGATGTGTCTTTTAATTGAAAAACACATTTTAAAAATTAGTTACGGCAAATATGTAACAATTATGAATCTAATACAATCAGTTATATTCTTCTGCTTTCATAAGTAATAGTTTTTGATTTTTAAAAAGCGTTTTTCAATTAAAAGACATCTCAAGATCGCTTACCTTCTTGCAAGTTCTTTCTAATGCTATAAAAAACGAACTATAGCGTCTCCGTCCCTCAAAAGGAAAAAACGGGACCCTTATAGAATCACTCGTGCGTCTGTCTGTCTGCCTGTCTGTCCTCCCCTTTATCTCCGAAACTACTGGGTCTAAAATTAAAAAAAAATACACTAAATAGTTCTTTACTTATAGATGACAGGAAAACTAGAAATGTGCAGTCAAGCGTCAGTCGGACTTAATTACTTAGTTTTTGATATTCAAGTTCCACATAATAAAATACATTGTTAAAAATTGGGTAATGTACAGAACCCTTGAAACGCGAGTCCGACTCGCACTTGACCGGTTTTCGACGAAAAACTTATTACACTGTCTATCTAATAAGAAAATCTAATACGAAGTGTCACTGGTTGGCCATAGCATTATTCCAACGATCCCAAATGGGGTGGCGAAGACCGTTCCACCATAAAAAGATCGCAGCAACCACTAGCGCGAAAACCCGAGGATAGTTCTCCAGTATAAATAGAAAGACATAATTATTCGTAAACACACCAACAATACATTTAGTACATTCATATTCATCTTTAAAATCGAGCTTTAGGTCTGTTTAGTAGATGAATACATAGATAATCACCACCGTTATACCAGTAAAAATGCCTATAAGCTTATGAATCCTTTAAAATATCTTTGACGACCAGTTTGGCCTTGCCTTGACTGCTGCCTTGCCTGTGAAGCCGATGGTCCTGGGTTCGAATCCCAGTAAGGGCATTTATTTGTGTGATGACACAGATATTTGTTCCTGAGTCATGGTTGTTTTCTATGTATCTAAGTACATATTTATATATTATATGTATCGTTGTCTGAGTACCCACAATACAAGCCTTCTTGAGCTTACTGTGGGACTTAGTCAATCTGTGTAAGAATGTCCTATAATATTTATTTATTTATCTTATTCATATTCATTCATATTCATATATTTATTGCATCCATGGTAAGTACACAGGTGTTACATAGGTAATAGTTGTTTCACATGGGCCCTGGTAGGACACGGCAATATTCTTAAATCTAAGGATTGAGTTTGTATGTATGTAGGTACCATTAACAATGTCTAATTTCATTTTAAATTAATAAATAGTTGTAAACATTATGTAATTTTTAGGAACGTCAATAGGAAATTATCAAATTATATGTCAATAAAAATAATAAGATTAAATATTCATGCTTAAAAAAAATGTTAGGTACAGTTTATGTCAAAATATCAATAGGTATATAATGTTAATTTAAAACTAATTTATATAATTCAAAATTGAGTCATGTCTAATAAATATACTAAACTACATAATAATTACATTTCATCTTCCAAAAAGTCATTCAGATTGTAATAGCATTTATTGATTAAGAAGTCCTTCAACTGCCTATTGAATAGCGTGTCTGATGTTTGCATTTTAAGGTCGTCGCTGATTTTATTGTAAATTTTGATTGCCATCATGTTTGGGCTTGATTTATGTAGCTTTAGTACAGAACTTATGGGTGGCGCCAGGTTATTCTTAAATCTACTTTCGAAACGTCGAGGACGGTCGGCAATTTTTGGGAAGAATTCCGGGTATTTCCTGACGAACTTGCAGATTTCTAAAATATAAATTGATGTCAACGTCAAAATTTTGTATTTAATAAAGTAAGGTCTGCAATTGTCGGAGTATGTAGTATTGGCTAGTATTCGTACACACTGTTTTTGGAGGACAAATACATCGTTTATGTCAGTACTGTTTCCCCAAAGAATTATCCCATAATTGAGCCATGAGGAAGCATAGGCGTAGTAGGCAGTCAAAGCGCATTGAAAGTTGGTAGATTTTTTTAGTTCTCTAATGACATATATAAAGCTAGACATTTTGTTTTTGAGCTTATTTAGATGTGATTTCCAGTTAATATGAGAATCTATATCTATTCCAAGAAGGGTAAAAGCGTCTACACACTCTAGGGTTTGTCCATTGAATGATATATTTATATCTAATGCGTCTTTTTGATAAGGCCTGAACTGTATAATTTTTGTTTTTGTAAAATTTATGTCTAAGTTGTGGTCAGTGAGCCAGTCTGTTAGTTTGGTCAATGTATTATGAATGTCACTTTGGAGGTTTTGATCATTTTTGCATGACATTAACACAGAAATATCATCCGCAAAAAGTACGCACAAGTCATTCAGGATCATTGGGAGATTGTTTATATAAATTAAAAATAATAAACAGCCGATACAGCTTCCTTGGGGAATTGAGTGTTCGACTACTTGAACCTCCGATCTTACGTAGCTGATCATACCTGTTTTATTGTCATTGTGTTGTATCTCGACATATTGTTTTCGGTTATCTAAATAAGACGTAAGCCATTTGTGCGCGGTACCCCTAATTCCTATTTCATATAGTTTGTCAAGCAGTATTTTATATTGCACCCTATCGTAAGCCTTCGACATATCTAAAAGAACACCAATTGCATACTTTTTTTCGTTTAAAATATTATACGAATGTGACAGGTTTACAAAGCGCAACACAAGACCACCGGGCAGCTCGCCGCCGCCAAGATGTGCGTGCTCGACAACGAGGACGACCTGGCCGACTTCACCGTCGAGATCGACATCCTCAGCGAGTGCCGCCACCCCAACGTTGTGGAGTTACACGAGGCGTACTTTATAGACAACAAGCTGTGGGTGAGTAATTGTACAGAATACACGTCTCCTCATAATAAGGACATTACTAGGGAATGCAATAACCGGCCAAACTCCATAATCGGCCAAACTCCATAACCGGCCAAACTCCATAACCGGTTTCGGTTACGGTTATGCCCGAAAAATAACCGAATGTCAGTTATAATCGGTTACGGTTATTTTTGACGTAATATTATAAATTTACAATTAAATAATTCAAAAATACTAAAATCTCTGTTTTAGTACCTACAGTATTATAGCCATAGGGAATGTAAAAGTCTACGTTTTTTAATAAAACACACCAAATACCGTAAAAGTAAAATATGATCTTGGACGTGATATTCAATTCAACGGTGGGTGGATATTCAATAAAAATATTTCATAAATAAGGGAAGTTAATTTGGTGTATTTATGTTGTGATGACAAAAATTATAGTCACAGGCGTCACAGCCAAAAATGGCAGGATTTTGTAGTCATTAAGTTTATAAAAACATATAATTTAAGTCATAAATAAATAACCGAAAATAACCGTAACCGGTTATTCGAGTTTCCAATATTCGGTTATGAAATTATGTCAAAATATTCGGTTATAAACGAATATTTCGGTTACGGTTATAACCGATTTGCATTCCCTAGACATTACTTACAGTCGTGCGCACGATGAAAGGCTACAAGGCCGGCTAACGACCGCTATTTTCAAATTCAGCGCTGATGGCGTTCAAAATCGACTTGAGCTCTGACTGGAGGTTCGAGACTCCAAAAATAGAACTGAGTAGAAATAACTATTGAAAAGACCACTTATAGCGGCACGTATTCGATAAATTCAGTTTCAACTGCCGCCGTTGGCAGGTGAGATTAAATGGTCGCTATACACGCCTCATATTAGGGTAAACCAGCGACCTGAGGGACTTCGTTCGTTCGTCTATTTGCCTCTCTATCGATTGAATATGCAAGAGCAATAGAGAGGCAATTAAAGAAATTTCAATTTTCGCCGTAGACCGCCTATAGTCGATCCGCAAGAAACATTTTGTAATATAATTTTCTTTGCTTATATCCAGATGCTACTGGAATACTGCGACGGCGGCGCCCTCGACTCCGTGATGTCCGAGCTCGAGAAAGGCCTCAGCGAGAAGCAGATAGCCTACGTGTGCCGCGAGATGACGCGCGGCCTCGAGTTCCTACACTCGCGGCGCGTCATCCACCGCGACCTCAAGGCCGGCAACGTGCTCGCGACCATGCAGGGCGGCGTCAAGCTGGGTAACACACTACTACATGTCCGCGCTGTAGGGCCTCAGCGAGCAGATAGCCCACGTGTGCCGCGAGTAGACGCGCGGCCTCGAGTTCCTACACTCGCGGCGCGTCATCCACCGCGACCTGAAGGCCGGCAACGTGCTCGTGACCATGCAGGGCGGCGTCAAGCTGGGTAACACACTACTACATGTCGAGCTGTAGGGCCTCAGCGAGCAGATAGCCTACGTGTGCCGCGAGATGACGCGCGGCCTCGAGTTCCTACACTCGCGGCGCGTCATCCACCGCGACCTGAAGGCCGGCAACGTGCTGGCTGCCATGCAGGGCGGCGTCAAGCTGGGTAACACACTACCACATGTCGAGCTGTAGGGCCTCAGCGAGCAGATAGCCCACGTGTGCCGCGAGATGACGCGCGGCCTCGAGTTCCTACACTCGCGGCGCGTCATCCACCGCGACCTGAAGGCCGGCAACGTGCTCGCGACCATGCAGGGCGGCGTCAAGCTGGGTAACACACTACTACATGTCCGAGCTGTAGGGCCTCAGCGAGCAGATAGCCAACGTGTGCCGCGAGATGACGCGCGGCCTCGAGTTCCTACACTCGCGGCGCGTCATCCACCGCGACCTGAAGGCCGGCAACGTGCTCGCGACCATGCAGGGCGGCGTCAAGCTGGGTAACACACTACTACATGTCCGAGCTGTAGGGCCTCAGCGAGCAGATAGCCCACGTGTGCCGCGAGATGACGCGTGGTCTCGAGTTCCTGCACTCGCGGCGCATCCATACTATCTTATAATGTTATTTTATTTATTTATTTATTTAAACTTGGGAACTTATATTAACAAAAGGACATGTTTCACAGCGGACTTCGGCGTCTCTGCGAAGAATAAGTCCACGTTGCAAAAGCACGACACGTTTATCGGCACGCCGTACTGGATGGCGCCCGAGGTGGTGCTGTGTGAGACGTTCCGGGACAACCCTTACGATTTCAAGGTCAGTACCATACACAGTTAACTGTGTAAACCTTATAGGCCTCGTGCATGTATAGGGGGCAGCATAGGAGCCGTCAGATTTTTTGGCGCGAGGCGTAAATGTGTCGTTTATGCTTCCGATGTAGCCCACAAGATGGCAGAACCTCTACTATGCACAAGGAAACGTACCGACGAGAAAGCACTTGCTTTGGCAATGTACATGTGCACATATGTTTCCGATTCAGGCCACAAGATGGCAGACCCTCTGACGCTCACGGTTCCTATTGCAACAAGATAAACCAATGGCCAGTTATAAGTGTTACTATAAAAACCCAGGGATACACTAGGGGACAATTAAATAAATAAATATCATGGGACATTCAGACACACAGATTGACTGAGTCCCAAAGTAAGCTCAAGCAGGCTTGTGTTGTGGGTACTCAGACAACGGTAGGTATATATAATATACAAATACATAAATACATAGAAAACACCCAAGACTCAGGAACAAATATTAGTGTTCATCACACAAATAAATGCCCTTACTGGGATTCGAACCCAGGACCATCGGCTTCACAGGCAGGGTCACTACCCACACCCACTAGGCCAGACCGGTCGTCAAAACAATTGTCTTACGACACGTGTCGCGACGTTGCCGGTGTCGCCAGTGTGTGTCATAAGGCGCGCGATGCCGCCAGACATGTCGAGCGAAGTCCGGCAACGTCGCGCCACTTCAACCTAGGTCGCTGTCCACACGTGTCGTGGGACAATTGTCCCAAGTCTATCTGTGGCTTTATTTAGAGCTCTTTCAACTTCAACCCTGTATACCTGTTGTAACTTCTGTGCTGTTATTGTTTTTACTCATGTTTTATTTATACCCTTAGGTGGACATCTGGTCGCTAGGCATTACCCTGATCGAGTTCGCGCAGATGGAGCCGCCGAACCACGAGATGACGCCGATGCGCGTCCTGCTCAAAATACAGAAAAGCGAGCCCCCCACGCTGGAGCAGCCCAGCAAGTGGAGCCACGCCTTCAACGATTTCATCGCTAAAGCACTAGTCAAGGTGAACTGTTGTTTTCAGATGATGCCATTGCGCATCCTGCAAGATACGGAAGAGCGAGCCGCCGCCCTCCCCCTCCCCGGGGGATTGAATTCTGTTAGATATGGATTTCCAAGGTTGTCTGTTTAAAACTATTACTCAGCTTGCAAGCTAGTTGCAAGTAGCTACATTCCCTGCCTCAATAATAATGTACTATTAATCCAGATGTCGCCACTATGCTATCATTTGAATTACCTTCCATGTTAACACAATGTCTATGATCCCAGGACCCCGAAAAAAGGCCAACCTCCAGCGAGCTGCTCAAGCATGAGTTTGTCTCGGGCAACCTGGACTCGAAGCCTCTCCGGGACCTGCTGCTCGAGTACCGGGCCGAGGTGGTCGAGGAGGAGCTGCTGGATGATGATTCTGAGGTAACTATACACATTTAAAATGACATGGCCTGTGTATAAAAGCATATGTTTAGATGTCGCAATATTGGCCTTCATATAGATCTATCGTCTTTCTGGCATTCAAATGTATAAACGATGTAAAACAATTAATTCAGATACTGTAGTCTGTATCTTTAGGTATTTAAATTAAATTAATCAAACAATTTTTATATTTTCGGGTAGTTATAACATTTATTGGTTAACCAACCAAATACAAAAGCGCCTGGATCTGTCACTATTGCTCTAGTTTCCTAGTATAGCGGTGCCGGTGCTACTACATCCATATTTAGACGTATTATTTAGTATGAAGCCGGCCGCTATATGACGGCACCGCTATCCTAGTAAAACCGATCTTAAACGACCTGACTTTAACCTACCCTCCACTGGCTGGAGCCATTTGAGGCTAAATTTTGTTTACTTTTATTTAAATACCTAAAGATACAGAGTATACTTACCGTAATACAATTATAAGTCATACATAAGTTACAAATAAATAGATTTATGTACAGATGAAATTATGAACGTAATAAAAAAAAATATCGTTATTACAATTTGATTCTTATGTCCTAGACTGCAAGATTGCTATTTGAACTGTTTCCAGGCTTCAGGTTATTTCAATCATAAAATAACGGTTTTCGATTACTTATACATTGTTTGTATTTAGTAACGTTTACTTTAATTCATTACCAGTTCCTTTGCTTGATGGCTTGACACGCTGCCGCGTGTCTAGATATGTAAAAATGTATTTATTTAAATAATTACTTGTATTTCACTAACATACTAACACTGTGTTCTGCTTCTGTCGCACGCTTACTAACATCGGCTTACCTTGACTAAACCGAAATGCGTAAAATTTGACACGCAACAGACTAAGTCGAGGAAGGGCAAGCAAAAGCCGAACAGGGAGCAATACCAGAGAATTGGTTAGTATTTAATTTTGATAACTGCACCATATGACTACATGTATGTAAAATAAAAGATAACTAAAAAATAATGTTGGGTTTCGTACTCAAAGGGTAAAAACGGGACACTATTACCAAGACACCACTGTCTGACTGTCACCAGTCTGTATCCCATGAACTGTCGTAGCTAGATAGTTGAGTGCAACCTCCAATTTTTTAAAAGTTTTTAGTTTCCTCTGATCGTTAAAATATATAGGACCATTATCTATTTATAATTGTCATCTCCTTGTTTTAAAAACTATTCTTATAGTTCGTAGGTTTCTAATAGAGCCCGAGCTAATCCTATTGTCTATTGTTAAGTAAAACCGCTCGTGCCACCTGCATAAGAACCTGCGTACTTCGGTTACCGAGTGCCGGCGAGTCGAACACTACAGGACCAGTCTAAAATGTGTCATCGAGATGCGTAACAAAGGCGCGTTATCGGAGAGCGCGCCTACACTGGTTTTTTGAGTGTTGGACTAGCCCGCGCTCAGGTGCCAAATAGAATAAGTATGACCCTTTTTTGCAGGTAAGTAGCACGTGCGGTTTTACTTAACAATAGACAATAGGATTAGCCGCCGGGCTCTGTTACAAAGCTACGAACTATAACTACTACTAACCAATACTAACTTATCATTTATCAATAATTTACATACAATGATTGTATGTAACGATCATAATAACATTAATGTGATGTTTGTGTGGCAACGTTGCATGCGAACCGGACGCCCAGCCGCGAGAATCTCCGCCTGCGTCGAAGGTACAACCTTATGCCGAAGTACATAAGATTTATATTCGTGTGTGCATCTATACACTAAAAAGTCGTTTTGTATGAAAATGTTTCTTACAAAGTAACTCGTTTACGTTGCTCTTGAAAAAAAAGGAAGATAAGACATTGACGTACATTTGTGGACTGGCCTCACGGGCAATAAGAATGGGGCATGAATGGGGTCAGAAGGCCTACCGCGAACTACGTTCGACGTGTTGCCTCTCTGTCGCACTTGTAAATTCGTACCTAAGTGTAACAGGGAGGCATCAAGTCGAACGTTGTTCGCGTTAAGCCCGCAGTACAGCGGTGTGACCGAACGGAGCCGAGTTTGCCCGAAGGGAGGAGTTTCGCGTCCCTGGTAAATAAATAAATAAATAATAATAAAGCTTTGTATCATTGTTAATTGATTTTTCTATTACAGGAACATCGCAGCTCTCAGATGCATATGGAGATGGAAGATGACTCGACCTCGGTCCGCTCGGCGGAAACGCCGGACGTCAAAAGTTAGTACTAAAATTTGTAATTGGAATAAAATTGTATGTAATTATTTTTCAAGGCATTTGGCCGTTTTGATCTTCGGCGAAAGTGATGGCAGAAAATGGATGGTACATTATATATGTAATTTCTTATAAGAAGTGTCAAACGGCAAAAAAAATTGGGATGTTATTTGACTTTGTTTTAAGCGCGATTTTCAAGGGGTTAAGGTAAAGTTTATAAATTAGTAATTATGAATCGCTAAATTTTTATGTATGGAAAGTTTCATAGTAAAGCGCCGGGGCGCGCCGGCTGACGTCGATCAGTCTGTCAAATGTGGTCGGTGCAACTAGCCCTAAATATTTGAAGTTAGCTATTTAGAAGTTAAGAAATCATTCATTTGAGTTGGGGCTTATGAGTTTCTTTAATGAATGAATCAATGAAATCATTTATTTATTTTCAGGCAACTATTGGCCCATAGATAACCTTAAAACTAGCATACATATTATTACAAAATATATCTTAAAATCTATTTATTTATTTATTTAAATTAGCTTAATGATGACTAGGTTTAAACTTGATGTTCATTGCAGTGTCCGAGCAAGAGCCGGCGGCCGGAGCGACGCCCGTACCCGCCGCCGCGCCCGCGCCGCCCTCCCCCCGCGCCGCCGCGCCCGCTCCCCCCGCGCCCGCGCCGCCCGCCGCCGCCGCCGCCAAGCGGCCCCACACCGACGACCACGTGCCCGCTGACAGGAAACCCGTAAGTAAACTACGAGTATACTCCGTGCATTCTTATTTGCGTTATTTGACACATGTCACTCACAACAGCAATACAACGTAAAATGTCTTGCACATCGAAATTACAAAGGAAGACAATTGCACTGCGAACGTTTACGTTCTACGTCTTTTTTTTTAATTTAGGGTTGACCGGACACCACCGTTATGAATCGGTAGTCGTCTAAGTAAATCGATATGAATTTTTCATTTTGCTTTTAATAAAAATAAGAAAAAGTTGGATAATTAACTGTAAATATGGATATATTTATCGTCACTTAACAGACAACAAATTTGACACAGAAATAACATAAATAAACTTTAAAATAGATCCCCAGTTAGTTTAGTTTGACGATGGTCGGTGTATTAAATGCATTTATTTACCTTACGGGAAAACGATATAAAAATAAAATAAATGTAAATATTATAGGACATTCTTACACAGATTGACCAAGCCCCATAGTAAGCTCAAGAAGCCTTGTGTTAATATAATTCTAACTTTATACTTTATTTGTATATAATTCTAGCTTTATTTAAATCTCAATTAAAAATTCATTCGATACCTCAGTTTACGTGCCATCCAATCATAATCGCTTGCTGTGACAATCGATTTGGGTTAGTTACATCTATATAATACGTCAGTCATAATGTGTCAAATACCGCAAATAAGAATGCACAAAGTAAACCAACCGAAACACCTGAGATGTGTCGGCGTTCTCTGGATTCGAGGGTCTAATATCTTATGCCGGCTACATACGTAACGATAAATCGTTGCGATAAAACTGTGCAGTCCGACTGTGCAGATAAATCGAACCGTGTGAACAAATCGTTGTCGATTATCGATTTATCGTTACGTATGTAGCCGGCATTAATTGCGATCAGGAACGGTTACGTTTTAACAGGAGCTATTCCAGGTTACTTAATCTTCAAATCGCCACAAGTCAAACTCGCACATTCCTTTCCACAAATTTTCAATATTGAGTGGTTTATTCTCCAGGCCCCAAAGAAAGAGAAAGGCCCCGCGCCTCTGCCGCCGGGCGCGTCCCCGCCCGCCTCCCCCGCGCCCGCCGCTACCCCCGCCACCACCACCGCCCCCGCCGCGCCCCGCAAGCCCCCCGCGCCGCCCCCGCCGCAGCAGGCCGCCGGCGAGCTGCTAGTCGAACAGGTAACCTGCTCCTACCTGAAACAGAAACCCCCAATACTTTAATCATCATCATCTCAACCATAAGACGTCCATTGCTGAACATAGGCCTCCCCCTTGGACCCCCATACGTGCCGGTTGAAAGCGACCCGCATCCAGCGTCTTTAATACCGCCACATTATTTGTTTACTTTATACATACCAGTACGGCTGCCACCAGTTTTGACATTGACAGATACGCTCGCGTCTACGTAAATTACTTTTCACCACACCAGCTCGGAAAGAATTACTTTGCACTTCAAAAACGAATAGCAAAGTTGCATTTTATCCACATGTGAGGCAAAGTAATCAAATGCAAATTTTGAGTTGTTTTCTTATGTTTGCTGGTAGAATTGACTTTTAAATGATGATTTTGGATGATAAATATTTAATAACATTCATTTGGATTTGATTTGGTTTGATTTTGTTTGATATTTTACATTTAATATTTGCTTCGGGTTGGTGTGGTGAAAAATTTTGTGTTTCACTCGGGGGCAAATTTTGTTTAACCCTCGTGCTTTGAAACCCTCGCAACGCTCAAGATTCCATTTCTCGAACCACTCGCTACGCTCGTGGTTCAATTTTGGAATCTTTCGCTTGCTCGGGTATCAATATTAGCACGAGCGGTTAAACAACAACTTTGCCCCCTTGTAAAACAAATAACTATTTCATCTCTCCTGTTCGGAAAGTTTACATTTCATAAGCTGATAACCGGGTGGAAAATTGCATTTCCCACCCTAGGGTGGAAAGTATTTTTTTTTTTTTACTTCGAGCAACGGCTAACAGCAATATATGCCATATTATAAACTCTCATATCAGCTTCCGCATAACTGAAATTGGCGCCGTTTACATTTTAAAGTGTTCGAGTGACTTATAGTTATGTGGTTTACTTATATATCTGTTAATACTTTGTTTTAAAGAATTATACTTAACTTACCAATAATAAACCTACATTTCTCGTGTTTAACTTTCATCATAGTCGAAATGAAAAATAGAGTGTTTAACTCGGGTAAAAGTAACCATCTCACCCTCGAACTATTGGCGCTCTCTCTTCGTTCGAGCGCCAAAATATCTCGGATGAAATGGTTCACTTTCCACCCTTGGTTAACAATCTACTATTCTATACACCTCGCTTGCACTAATATGCGAGTACGAGCGAGATGCATAGAAAGTAAGTTAAGTTACGTAGACGCGATAAATAGTGTTGTTAGTAGATATTATTTTCATGTGAACATACTTTTTTTAGACTATGTTTAAAAAAATTGGTATTGATTTCTTTCAAAATGCGGCAGACAAATATTGAGATAAAAGATTATACAACCGATAGCCGTTTATCTTATAATTCTATATGTTATGAAAATGTAGGAGATATGATACAAAACTTGTCAAAAGTCAATGAAAACCGCGGGTAGCCCTTATTATGCTCAACATATTCATCTTTTTAGGTGTGTCGAGAAGCGGAGAAAGTGGTAGAAGAAAAACACAAAACACCAGAGAAAAAAGACACAAAAGAAAAACCGAAGCCCGAGCCGAGCCCAGAAAAAGAACCACCCAGAACAGAACAGCAGAATTCCATCGAAAAAGACGTTAGAGTTAAGAGCAGACCCAGTTCCATAGTCAGCGATTCCAGCACGGAAGGAAAGAAATACATCAGGACAGATTCCAGCGAAGGAAAGAAGTATTCCAGAACGAATTCAGTAGAGAAGGCGGTTGTTGAGATTGAAAATAGAACTAGGGAAGAAAGAGGAGAGAAGAGCAGAGAACGGCAGAGGGAGGAGAGTAAGAGTATAGAGACTAATGCTGTTGAAATTAGGCCCGTTACGGTAAGTTTTATGACGTTTTACTTATTTTTGTATTTGTGAAATACGATTCATAGTTTGTTGAAATCATACATACAACGTCACTCACCGTATTATATATATTAAGTTAGGCTCTAGCACAGAATAAATAATAGTAGTACCGTACAGACAGGATACTTCCTACAAAATTGAAGTTTGAGAGCGATTCAGGGACGAATCATGCCTTTCTAATGTATGGCACTATCCCTTTCGGCTATTTAGGATTGTCAAAAATCTCAGTCATCTTATCTGTGGCCGTGCACGCAAAGGGACGTCAATTGGTGCCAACCTTAATAATTTCTCGGAGCAATGCTGAGCTGGATGGAGCCGAGTTTTCCCGAAAGGAGGAGTGTCTCCCCACTGACTCTAGACCAGTGGTGGGCAAAGTACGGCCCGCGGGCCAGGGCCAGTCGCCAATCTGTGCGGTCCGAAGGTTGATATAGGATTGTAGCCGCTTGCGTCAGTTGTCGTCTTTAGCGTGCAAAGGATTAATTTCTCTAGTCAAAATTTTATGCAAATCGTTTTATGTATTTTATCTTGTGAAAACATTAGAAACAATCTGTTTTTTTTCAGCCGCCACAACCCAAAGAGCCGGTCCACAAGCCTGTGGCGCCGCCGGTGCCCGCCGTCGCCCAGCAGGTGGTGACGGTGGCCACGCCGGTGCTGGTGGCCGTGAGCGAGCGCGTGTCGCTGGTGGTGGAGCCGGTGGAGCCCAACTCGCTGGCCGCCACGCCCGCCGGCCTCGTCACCGTCACCACCACGCACCCGCCCGTGCTGGCCGCCAACGCTCCCGTGAGTATACAGTAGATTTTAGGTTGCCGTACCCAAAGGGTAAAAAGACTCCACTGTCCGTTTGTCCGTCTGTCTGCCACCAGACTGTAACTCATGAACCGTGATAGACTAGACAGTTGATATTTTCAAAGATGATGTAGTTCTGTTGCCGCTATAAAGACAAATACTAAAATGTACGGAACCCTCGGTGAGCGAGTCCGACTCGCACTTGTCCGGTTTTTAACACCACGACATTGCGCGACCGGCGGCGGCGGCAACCATAGGTGGAAACGAAAGGTCTGATCGCTGTGTGGCCGCCGCTCGTCCCTGCCGCCGTAACGCGATGTCGTGGCTGGGCCGTTAAACCACCTCGTTATACGTCATAATGGTGTTTATTATTAACTCTATGATAATTTTTGCTTGATTAATCTCACAATAACGTGTTTTGCAGCTCCCGCCCAACGCGGTGACGATCTCGACGACGCCGCCCATCGCCGACGAGGTGGTGATCGTGGGCGCCGGCTCGTCGTCCGACGACGACTGCTTCGCTCCCTCGTCGCTCGACTCGCTCGACTGCACTAATTCATACACAGGTACAGAAAATAAAAAAAAACAGTAGAAGGGAAATATTCATTTAATTTACTATGGGGTCATCCATTAATTACGTCACACGAATTTCTAGGTTTTTTGACCCCTCCCCCTCCTTGTCACTCTTGGTCACATTTGGCAAACCCCTCCCCCCTAGTGTGACGTCACATTTTTTCTACGAAATCGCCAAATCGAATTAAGTAAGTACCTAAGTATTATTAATATTTTATTAAAATATTTTTGACAATATAAATACATATTAGTAATTTTATAACCCAAAACTGCTTAGGAAAGAAAATTAAACGAATAAAAACGATTATCGTTTTAAAAACTTGTTATTTAAATGTACAGCGAATAAAATAATTTAAATAAATTTTCGGTTACTGACGAAGTTAAAGTGACGTCACAAAGTTTGTGTCTCCCCCCTGCCCCATGTCACAATATGTCACATTTTCTTGACCCCCTCCCTCCCCCTAAACGTGTGATGTAATTAATGGATGACCCCTAACTTCGCTGTTACGGATCGTACAGCGCCTGTGCACAGTCGACGTCAAAGATATGTTTACACTTTTCGCCTTATTACAAAGGAGTAAGGTGCAAAAGTGTAAACATATCTTTGACGTCGACGGTACAAGCTGTAATATTGGGAGCACGAATTTATCTACACAATATTTGCGGAATGGAGGAGGAATGAGGAAAGGTCATAATCAATATCACTCGTGACAATACAATTTTATTTGCAGAGAAAACTCGAGGCCGCCGGTTGGACAGCAGCGAGGTGCTGATACTGAGCCCCGGCGCCGCCGGCGACTCGGGCGTCTTCGACGACAGCGTCAACAATGTCAACATCAACGTGAGTGTTTTGTTGCTAACCCCTTCAGTCCAGGAGGCTTTGACTTGTTAGGGACACTTGCACCATCCCACTAAACTCGAGGCCGCCGGTTGGACAGCAGCGAGGTGCTGATACTGAGCCCCGGCGCCGCCGGCGACTCGGGCGTCTTCGACGACAGCGTCAACAATGTCAACATCAACGTGAGTGTTTTGTTGCTAACCCCTTCAGTCCAGGAGGCTTTGACTTGTTAGGGACACTTGCACCATCCCACTAAACTCGAGGCCGCCGGTTGGACAGCAGCGAGGTGCTGATACTGAGCCCCGGCGCCGCCGGCGACTCGGGCGTCTTCGACGACAGCGTCAACAATGTCAACATCAACGTGAGTGTTTTGTTGCTAACCCCTTCAGTCCAGGAGGCTTTGACTTGTTAGGGACACTTGCACCATCCCACTAAACTCGAGGCCGCCGGTTGGACAGCAGCGAGGTGCTGATACTGAGCCCCGGCGCCGCCGGCGACTCGGGCGTCTTCGACGACAGCGTCAACAATGTCAACATCAACGTGAGTGTTTTGTTGCTAACCCCTTCAGTCCAGGAGGCTTTGACTTGTTAGGGACACTTGCACCATCCCACTAAACTCGAGGCCGCCGGTTGGACAGCAGCGAGGTGCTGATACTGAGCCCCGGCGCCGCCGGCGACTCGGGCGTCTTCGACGACAGCGTCAACAATGTCAACATCAACGTGAGTGTTATGTTGCTAACCCCTTCAGTCCAGGAGGCTTTTACTTGTTAGGGACACTTGCACCATCCCACTAAACTCGAGGCCGCCGGTTGGACAGCAGCGAGGTGCTGATACTGAGCCCCGGCGCCGCCGGCGACTCGGGCGTCTTCGACGACAGCGTCAACAATGTCAACATCAACGTGAGTGTTATGTTGCTAACCCCTTCAGTCCAGGAGGCTTTGACTTGTTAGGAACACTTGCACCATCCCACTAAACTCGCGGCCGCCGGTTGGACAGCAGCGAGGTGCTGATACTGAGCCCCGGCGCCGCCGGCGACTCGGGCGTCTTCGACGACAGCGTCAACAATGTCAACATCAACGTGAGTGTTATGTTGCTAACCCCTTCAGTCCAGGAGGCTTTGACTTGTTAGGAACACTTGCACCATCCCACTAAACTCGCGGCCGCCGGTTGGACAGCAGCGAGGTGCTGATACTGAGCCCCGGCGCCGCCGGCGACTCGGGCGTCTTCGACGACAGCGTCAACAATGTCAACATCAACGTGAGTGTTATGTTGCTAACCCCTTCAGTCCAGGAGGCTTTGACTTGTTAGGAACACTTGCACCATCCCACTAAACTCGAGGCCGCCGGTTGGACAGCAGCGAGGTGCTGATACTGAGCCCCGGCGCCGCCGGCGACTCGGGCGTCTTCGACGACAGCGTCAACAATGTCAATATTAACGTATGTATTATTACATTAAAAATAAAAAAAAGATTTATATTGAATAGTCGAAAAATTATACGTCCCAGAGGCCGTGAGTTCAAGTCTCACCCAAGACAGTAATTTTTCTACTATTCAATTTATTATTATTATTATTATTTATTTTTTCGGCGAGCGTGTATGAGGAATGTTATGAATGTGAAGGAAGCGAAAGAGGTATGTCAGGATCGTAGCAAGTGGAAATCCGTGGTCTCTGCCTACCCCTCCGGGAAATAGGCGTGATTATATGTATGTATGTATGTATGTCAATTTATTCTAAGCTTAATAGCATCGTTCGCAGACGTTTCTGCTTGTTAAATATTAAAAAATATATAAATAAAACGAACCTAGTTCATTTTCCATACATTTTCGACATCCAAATATTGATGTTTTGTTGTTCCTGCAGGACACGTCGCACGTGTCGGTGGTGACGGTGGGCAGCGAGGAGCCGCGCGTGCGCGACTCGGCCGCGCCCGTGTCGCGCGTCGCGCGCCTCAGTCCCGACAGTTTCGAAAGGTAAGCGTTTTCGGGGTTCCGTGCCCAAAGGGTAAAAACGGGACCATATTACCAGGCGTGGCTCACTCCGCGAAATCGTCGCTTTGCTACAGGTAGCTAAAAGTACATTCCGTTCCACACCAATTTTGGGGAAAGCCATAAGCCGCGCGTGGCGCTGTCGCCACCTAGCGGTCATATCTGTGCTGATCGTAACAGACGCGTTTTGTTAGAGAGTGAGTCTTCTGTACCTAGTGCTATTATTTATTCTGTACTATTACTAAGACTCCACTGTCCGTCTGTCACCAGGCTGTATCTCATGAACCGTGACATCTAGACAGTTAAAATTTTCACAGATGACTTATTTCTGTTGTCGCTGTAACAATAAATACTAAAAAGTACATACCCCATTGTTGTCGTTTCATAGCAGGAGATCGCAGTCGGACAGCGGGTCGGTGGCGTCAGAGGGGTCCCGACGGGGCGCCGACGCGGACTCGCTCGCCACCTTGCACTCGCACGACTCGCGCCGATACTCCAACCCCAACAACGGCGTCATGTAAGTATACCCCATTGTTGTCGTGTCGTAGCAGGAGATCGCAGTCGGACAGCGGGTCGGTGGCGTCAGAGGGGTCCCGGCGGGGCGCCGACGCGGACTCGCTCGCCACCTTGCACTCGCACGACTCGCGCCGATACTCCAACCCCAACAACGGCGTCATGTATGTATACCTACAAGTCGCACATATACACTGTGACACCGGAGACTAAAGCAGGCGTGGCTCACTCCGTGATTTCGTTGCGTCGCTACAAGTACATGCGACCCACACCAATTTTGGTATCTAGCAGTAGTAGTTGCCGTGCACCGCTACGGAACGGACGACTGCTCACGCTTGCGCCACCTCACGGTCATATCTGTCGTAATAAACAGGTTTTCTTAGAGAGTGAATCTTCTGTACCTAGATTTATTCTGTGACTAAAGACATGAAATATCATGTAGCGTAATAATAAATAACCGGGTCCACACAAAACGAGCCGCCTCGCGAGAATATTTCCGCGCGAAGCAGCTTGGTGGAACGCGGAGACGCGTGGAGACGTGCTTCGCCCGAGACAATGCGGTCGACGCCGCGAGGCGGCTCGTTCTGTGTGGACCCACTTAATGGCCAAATAAAAATCCTAACTGATATTATGTATTTTACAGAGTGAACCAAGACAGCCAAGTCCTTGAGAATGGCAACCAAGAAGAACAAGTGGTGCTCCGGAGAAAGAACCAGGATGGACAGCCCAACAACAGGATACAAAGGTATGATACCTATTTAGTGTCATTGTTCTTCAAATCTACACTATTAGAATGTTACGGTATTTTCATACATGCCCGTAATGTTAGTGAGTCTCATTCGATTCAGCACAGAAAAATACACGAAAATGACACCTCACTTGCCTAGTTTGTGAAATGTAATTGTTTTTAAATGAACCCCTTGCACATAGCCCCCAGAAAAGGGCATAGGATGCCTAAATTTTTTTAGGACTGCAGATCCTCATTTGTAGTGCCAAGATTTTTGCCGCCAAACGGCCATATTTAGGCTTATTTTACCCATAGTATA
This sequence comes from Cydia fagiglandana, assembly GCF_963556715.1. Classification (NCBI taxonomy): domain Eukaryota; kingdom Metazoa; phylum Arthropoda; class Insecta; order Lepidoptera; family Tortricidae; genus Cydia; species Cydia fagiglandana. Next base: position 5,677,643 of record NC_085955.1, read on the forward strand.
AGGCGGACTTCACATTAGATGCGGATCCGATGAGCGAGCGGGACATCGCTAGATTATACGTGCATAATACTGTCTCACGCACACACTGGTGCGACGTCATCTGTGTGCTAACCGCGTAATTTAGTTCGTGAATGTGTGTTGGTTTTATTATACACAGTAGTCTTATGCAGAAATTGAAATGGATCTTTATGTTGACGTATTTAGAACTATTTTACAGTGAGGTTTGTGTGTTTAGGTCGAAAGAAGACATCCACATGGCTAACCTCAAGAAGAAGACGAGGAAACGCACGAGAAAGTTCGAGATAGATGGCGTGATGGTCACCACCACCACTTCCAAAGTAAGTGAAATTATATATATTGCCTTATCAATCATAAAAGCAGGGTTCAGTCTGTGCTAGAAAGTTTGAGCAATCATAAAAGCAGGGTTCAGTCTGTGCTAGAAAATTTGAGCAATCATAAAAGCAGGGTTCAGTCTGTGCTAGAAAGTTTGAGCAATCATAAAAGCAGGGTTCGGTCTGTGCTAGAAAGTTTGAGCAATCATAAAAGCAGGGTTCAGTCTGTGCTAGAAAGTTTGAGCAATCATAAAAGCAGGGTTCAGTCTGTGCTAGAGAGTTTGAGCAATCATAAAAGCAGGGTTCAGTCTGTGCTAGAAAGTTTGAGCAATCATAAAAGCAGGGTTCAGTCTGTGCTAGAAAGTTTGAGCAATCATAAAAGCAGGGTTCAGTCTGTGCTAGAAAGTTTGAGCAATCATAAAAGCAGGGTTCAGTCTGTGCTAGAAAGTTTGAGCAATCATAAAAGCAGGGTTCAGTCTGTGCTAGAAAGTTTGAGCAATCATAAAAGCAGGGTTTAGTCTGTGCTAGAAAGTTTGAGCAATCATAAAAGCAGGGTTCAGTCTGTGCTAGAAAGTTTGAGCGTACAAACAGCAACACTCCTAACTGTACATCTGTGGACCTTATTACAAAAGGCATAAGGTCCACCAATGCTCAGTTAACAGTGTCGGAGATGGTACACGAGAACATCATTTAGCCGTCGGTTATAAAACTTATTGACAGAACTGCTAGTTAGACTGATATTTAGTAATTTGTCGAACGGCATTTTCAAAACCCTAATTTTCAGGTCATATGGGGCGACGAGGAAAGCGGGCGCACCTGGGACGACCACGCGCTTCGCAAGCAGGAGCTGCGCGAGATCAAGATGCTTCAGAAGCAGGAGCAGAAGCAGTTCCAGGACCTCAGCGCCAAGGAGCAGCAGCTGCGCGAGCAGCAGGACAAGCGGTGAGTGTACCACCTCGCCTGGCTCCAGCACTCGGGCAAGCGCAGGCTCCAGCTGGGAGATCAAGGTGCCACAGGAGCAGGAGCAGAAGCAGCAAAAAAATGTTCTATTTTCTTTATGCCGTTTCACTTTCACTTTTAAAAGCATTCCTGCAGTTTTACTCAGTATTAGAATGTTTAATATTTTGTTTTAGATTCGAAGCGGAGCTGGCGTCTCTAGCGCGAGCGCACGAGACAGACCTGGAGACGCTCGCGCGAGCGCAGCGCGCCGCCGCCGAGCGCGCCGAGCAGCAGCTGGAGGCCGAGCTGCGGCAGGCCGCCAAGAGGCTGCGGGCCGAGCACGAGCGGGACCTCAGGCACTTCCGGGACCAGCTCAAACAGGAGCTGCGGCTGCTCAAACAGGTATACAGTTATTAGAGTTTTGGTACCTACTACCTAGGTAGGTAACCAAAGGTAGGTACCTCCATAGTCTGTATCTTTACGAGACAGACCTAGAAACGCTCGCGCGAATTTTTCGCAATCATTTCATGGTCGTATCATGTGCTTAGTTTTAAATTCCCGAATCGTTTGTCCTCAGGAAGTGGAGCTAGTATCAAAGGACCGTCGTAAAGACGCGTACAGACAGCGGCGCGCGCGGCTCGACGCCGAGCACGCGGAGCGCGAGCGCTCGTTCGTGGCGTCGCTGGCCGAGGCGGGCGACGCGCTGCTGCGCCGCATGCACGAGCACCACCGCGAGCGGCAGGCGCTCACAGACACGCAGTACCTGCAGCAGCGGCAACAGGTGTGTACACGACTTAAGGCTGATTAATACGGCGCGCGAACTCGCGTGCGATTTTAATTACGTTGCGGACTGTTGGTTACGTCAAATTCAACCGACCGATCGAAAACCGCAATGTAATAAAACTCATGCGAGTTCTCGCATCGTCTAAATGAGCCTTTAGACGGCGTGCAGCGTGTCTAAATCAGCACTTAGGGTCGGTTGCACCAAGCCGCCTGTCACCGTTAAAGCGTTCGCTAAATTTTATTGAATGGGAAGTTTCTACACTGCGGATCATAGAGTAATAGATAGAGTATAAGTAAAGAAAGATTCATCAGTTTTCTCAGCAAAACCCGCGTTATTTCGTAGTCGACATCTAACGTCAAGTTGTGGAACTATAAGTACCCCTAAAAAATTACTATCAATATTTTATTTGAATACTAATTTTTTACTAATTTAATTTCCCTCAGATAATGCGAACCCGCGAGGCCGCCCTGTGGGAGTTGGAAGAAAAGCAGATCCACGAGCGGCACCAGCTGGCCAAGCGACAGCTCAAGGAGGAGTTCCTGCTGCGGCGACACCAGATGCTAGTCCGACACGACAAGGAACTAGAACAGATCAAGAGGTAGGCTCACATATAGTGGTACAGTGGCTAGGGTACAGATCCACGAGCGGCACCAGCTGGCCAAGCGACAGCTCAAGGAGGAGTTCCTGCTGCGGCGACACCAGATGCTAGTCCGACACGACAAGGAACTAGAACAGATCAAGAGGTAGGCTCACATATAGTGGTACAGTGGCTAGGGTACAGATCCACGAGCGGCACCAGCTGGCCAAGCGACAGCTCAAGGAGGAGTTCCTGCTGCGGCGACACCAGATGCTAGTCCGACACGACAAGGAACTAGAACAGATCAAGAGGTAGGCTCACATATAGTGGTACAGTGGCTAGGGTACAGATCCACGAGCGGCACCAGCTGGCCAAGCGACAGCTCAAGGAGGAGTTCCTGCTGCGGCGACACCAGATGCTAGTCCGACACGACAAGGAACTAGAACAGATCAAGAGGTAGGCTCACATATAGTGGCACAGTGGCTAGGGTACAGATCCACGAGCGGCACCAGCTGGCCAAGCGACAGCTCAAGGAGGAGTTCCTGCTGCGGCGACACCAGATGCTAGTCCGACACGACAAGGAACTAGAACAGATCAAGAGGTAGGCTCACATATAGTGGTACAGTGGCTAGGGTACAGATCCACGAGCGGCACCAGCTGGCCAAGCGACAGCTCAAGGAGGAGTTCCTGCTGCGGCGACACCAGATGCTAGTCCGACACGACAAGGAACTAGAACAGATCAAGAGGTAGGCTCACATATAGTGGCACAGTGGCTAGGGTACAGATCCACGAGCGGCACCAGCTGGCCAAGCGACAGCTCTAGGAGGAGTTCCTGCTGCGGCGACACCAGATGCTAGTCCGACACGACAAGGAACTAGAACAGATCAAGAGGTAGGCTCACATATAGTGGTACAGTGGCTAGGGTACAGATCCACGAGCGGCACCAGCTGGCCAAGCGACAGCTCAAGGAGGAGTTCCTGCTGCGGCGACACCAGATGCTAGTCCGACACGACAAGGAACTCGAACAGATCAAGAGGTAGGCTCACATATAGTGGTACAGTGGCTAGGGTACAGATCCACGAGCGGCACCAGCTGGCCAAGCGACAGCTCAAGGAGGAGTTCCTGCTGCGGCGACACCAGATGCTAGTCCGACACGACAAGGAACTAGAACAGATCAAGAGGTAGGCTCACATATAGTGGTACAGTGGTTAGGGTACAGATCCACGAGCGGCACCAGCTGGCCAAGCGACAGCTCAAGGAGGAGTTCCTGCTGCGGCGACACCAGATGCTAGTCCGACACGACAAGGAACTAGAACAGATCAAGAGGTAGGCTCACATATAGTGGTACAGTGGCTAGGGTACAGATCCACGAGCGGCACCAGCTGGCCAAGCGGCAGCTCAAGGAGGAGTTCCTGCTGCGGCGACACCAGATGCTAGTCCGACACGACAAGGAACTAGAACAGATCAAGAGGTAGGCTCACATATAGTGGCACAGTGACTAGGGTACAGATCCACGAGCGGCACCAGCTGGCCAAGCGACAGCTCAAGGAGGAGTTCCTGCTGCGGCGACACCAGATGCTAGTCCGACACGACAAGGAACTAGAACAGATCAAGAGGTAGGCTCACATATAGTGGTACAGTGGCTAGGGTACAGATCCACGAGCGGCACCAGCTGGCCAAGCGACAGCTCAAGGAGTTCCAGCTGCGGCGACACCAGATGCTAGTCCGACACGACAAGGAACTAGAACAGATCAAGAGGTAGGCTCACATATAGTGGCACAGTGGCTAGGGTACAGATCCACGAGCGGCACCAGCTGGCCAAGCGACAGCTCAAGGAGTTCCTGCTGCGGCGACACCAGATGCTAGTCCGACACGACAAGGAACTAGAACAGATCAAGAGGTAGGCTCACATATAGTGGCACAGTGGCTAGGGTACAGATCCACGAGCGGCACCAGCTGGCCAAGCGACAGCTCTAGGAGGAGTTCCTGCTGCGGCGACACCAGATGCTAGTCCGACACGACAAGGAACTAGAACAGATCAAGAGGTAGGCTCACATATAGTGGCACAGTGGCTAGGGTACAGATCCACGAGCGGCACCAGCTGGCCAAGCGACAGCTCAAGGAGGAGTTCCTGCTGCGGCGACACCAGATGCTAGTCCGACACGACAAGGAACTAGAACAGATCAAGAGGTAGGCTCACATATAGTGGTACAGTGGCTAGGGTACAGATCCACGAGCGGCACCAGCTGGCCAAGCGACAGCTCAAGGAGGAGTTCCTGCTGCGGCGACACCAGATGCTAGTCCGACACGACAAGGAACTAGAACAGATCAAGAGGTAGGCTCACATATAGTGGCACAGTGGCTAGGGTACAGATCCACGAGCGGCACCAGCTGGCCAAGCGACAGCTCTAGGAGGAGTTCCTGCTGCGGCGACACCAGATGCTAGTCCGACACGACAAGGAACTAGAACAGATCAAGAGGTAGGCTCACATATAGTGGTACAGTGGCTAGGGTACAGATCCACGAGCGGCACCAGCTGGCCAAGCGACAGCTCAAGGAGGAGTTCCTGCTGCGGCGACACCAGATGCTAGTCCGACACGACAAGGAACTCGAACAGATCAAGAGGTAGGCTCACATATAGTGGTACAGTGGCTAGGGTACAGATCCACGAGCGGCACCAGCTGGCCAAGCGACAGCTCAAGGAGGAGTTCCTGCTGCGGCGACACCAGATGCTAGTCCGACACGACAAGGAACTAGAACAGATCAAGAGGTAGGCTCACATATAGTGGTACAGTGGTTAGGGTACAGATCCACGAGCGGCACCAGCTGGCCAAGCGACAGCTCAAGGAGGAGTTCCTGCTGCGGCGACACCAGATGCTAGTCCGACACGACAAGGAACTAGAACAGATCAAGAGGTAGGCTCACATATAGTGGTACAGTGGCTAGGGTACAGATCCACGAGCGGCACCAGCTGGCCAAGCGGCAGCTCAAGGAGGAGTTCCTGCTGCGGCGACACCAGATGCTAGTCCGACACGACAAGGAACTAGAACAGATCAAGAGGTAGGCTCACATATAGTGGTACAGTGGCTAGGGTACAGATCCACGAGCGGCACCAGCTGGCCAAGCGACAGCTCAAGGAGGAGTTCCTGCTGCGGCGACACCAGATGCTAGTCCGACACGACAAGGAACTAGAACAGATCAAGAGGTAGGTACTTCATTTTCTACTTTCATACCATAAAACCCTTTTATTAAATAAAGATTAAAAAAACTTTTCTTACCATCTTTTATAAATAAGGGACGTCAAAAGTGACGATCGTGCTCTATGTGACAGAATTGTAAGCTTTTTTGAGGTCAAATTGTCATGCTGTTTGATAACTGTCAAATAATTAACTTCATCATCATCATCATATCAGCCCTTTATCGCCCACTGCTGAGCATAGGCCTCTCTTCTAGTACGCCACTTGTCCCGGTCCTGAGCTAATCTCATCCAGTAGTGACCCGCAATTTTCCGGATGTCGTCCACCCAACGAGCCAACGGACACCGGACGGAGCGGACGGACGGAATAATTAACTTACCCATAGCTGAGTCGACGTTGCTGTTAAGCACACAACTGCCTATAAGCACAGAATAAATAATAGTACTAAGTACAGAAGACTCACTCTCTAACAAAACGCGTCTGTTACGATCAGAACAGATATGGCCGCTAGGTGGCGACAGCGCCACGCGCGGCTTATGGCAAACCCCAAAATTGGTGTGGAACGGATGCACTTTTAGCTACTTGTAGCAAAGCGACGAAATCGCGGAGTGAGCCACGCCTGCCATAAGTAGAATTTGTGTATTAATAGCTGGTTCGGGGTTTACATGTGAAATTTCAATCAATCAATCAATCAATCAATCAATCAATCATTTATTGTGCCATGGTTACAACAAGAGATGTTACAACATTTATACAAGTAAGTACCTCATGGACCCTAAAAGGGTATGACAAACATTTCCTTAAACTAAGATTTATAATATTTACATATGTCATGCAATACAGCACAATAAGTAGCATCCTATTAAATTATTAAATTATATAAATAAAACTAATAAATTACATATTAAAGCTATCTGCAAAGAAATCATTAATAGAATAATATACTTTTCTCGCAAGGAACCCTTTCAATCTTTTTGTATATGTTGTCTCTCTTTCCTCTGCCTTTATAAAGTCCGGAATATGATTGTAGCATTTAGCTGCTGCATAAAGAGGGCTTTTCCTATATATTTGTAATTTAGGCGCAGGTAGTTCAAGTTTGTATTTAACATCTCAATACAAATCTCCTGCCAGCTCTGTTTACAACAGGAAAATCCTGAAATAAAAGTAATATCAACTCTACCTTAAATCAACACAATCTTATTTTGAGCTCGTCTTGAGGCGTAGATAGAGACTGCCTTAAGAACAATAGCTTATAAACGCTCCTATAATAGAATAGTTATAACACACTACTGTTTTTCAGGAAAAACACCCGCAAAGAAGAAGAGCTAGCCAAAGGGCAGGCGGTGGAGAAGCGCTCGCTGCCCAAGCGCATCCGCGGCGAGATGCGCGCGCGCGAGATGATGTTCCGCGAGTCGCTGCGCATCGGCGCGCACCACGAGGACGAGCGCGAGCGGCTCAAAAAGGTACTTTACTGCTTTACAATAGAGTTGAGATCCGTATATCCACACACCCGCAAGGAGGAGCTAGCCAAAGGGCAGGCGGTGGAGAAGCGCTCGTTGCCCAAGCGCATCCGCGGCGAGATGCGCGCGCGCGAGATGATGTTCCGCGAGTCGCTGCGCATCGGCGCGCACCACGAGGACGAACGCGAAAGGCTCAAGAAGGTACTTTACTGCTTTACAATAGAGTTGAGATCCGTATAGCAAAAGCAGCTACGAAGTACTAGCCAAGGGACAGGCAGTGGCTCGGACGGCTGAAGAAGGAAATTTAGAATAGAGTTAAAACAAAAAATATTTGGTCTCGGGATGGAAACCTAAACAATAGGGCTGTATAAGCTTGGCAATATTTATTGTATTCCTACAACTTGGCAATATTTAGCAAGTCTATTTTTATGCTAATAATTATACCCATTGAACTTAGAAATAATCCTATCTATTTTGGGAAGGGTTTAAATATTTCGGAGCCGTATCCAGGATACATTCCACGTTACGAATAAATTTATTTAATCTATTGTTTGAATACTTAGATAATTTTATATATTTCCTTAATCACATAGCTTTATTGTCCTTATCTCAACAATATAAGGTCTATAATCGGTCAGCTAGATTTGGTGCTATTATTAACATCTATGTTCTAAATGAATCTATTTTACTACAGTTCCAAGAGAACGAGAAGCGGCGGTATCGCGCCGAGCAGCAGAGGCTGGCCACCAAGCACGCCAAGGCGAGAGAAGAGCTCAAGGCTGCCGGGGAGGTCAGTATTAACCACAGACAAAACATCCTCCAGACTGAGCATAGTCGCGCTACCCCCTCTGCCACGCATACGGTAATTTTACTCTATGTTCGAGTCGAAAGTGTCTTTGTGTGACGTCCGTGTCTTTGAACGGACCAATCACGGCACAGGACTTCGCTCACCTCGTCCCGCGCACCCCCGCATTTTTGGCATCATCGGTTGCATGAAATACGAGTAATTGCTCTAAACTCGGTCTAGAGGATTCCTAGTCTATGGTATTAACCCTTTGATCGCTGAAGCTACAGCCCAAAATCAACCTTAATGCGTTCCGACAAGGTTGATTTTGTGAGCAGATTGTATAGTTTAAGATTTTATTTGTTTGCGGAGGCGCAGCCATACATTTATTCAGTTGTAAGCAATGCTCGATCTACTGCTCACAGCCACCGGTATTTAACCTTTTGAACGCCACAGACGGCAATTGACGTCAACGCAAAATCGTGACAACGACGCCAAAGACAGCATTTGACGTCGATTTTTGATGAAAACCTACTGAAAAACACTCCACTTTTAGGTTGGCATTGTTTTATTCACAAAACTAAATTTTACCCCCGTGGCGTCAGTGGCACGGCAAACGGATGCGCCGTTTGGCATTCAAAAGGTTAACCTTCCTATTCATAAACGTCTACTAAAGTTGACCAAGCCGATAATAATCGTTTATCCCTTTCCGATGTATTGGTATGATGGAAAAGGCAAACGATAATGATCGGCTTGTCAACTTTAGTAGACTTATGAATAAGGGGGTAAGTTTCTAAATGTTTCCCCAGGCGTTGCTCCGCGAGCTGGAGCAATACCAGAACGAGAAGCGCAAAGCCCTCATGAACCACGAGAGCAACAAGATGAAGGCGGTCGAGGAGCGCTACTCCCACGAGCTGAAGGAGTGGCGCGCCACGCTCGGCGACCGCAAGATGGTGAGTGCATGGGCCCTATCACAAGCTGATAAGGTCTATTTTACTGTGGCTTTGGAGGGATGGTCTTTGTTACAAGGGATTATTGACAATCAGGCTAGATTCGTCTAGCTCGGGCTGGAAGCATCTTTGAAGTAATTTGAACCTTATTCGAGAGATTGGATTAAATGACGTGTAAATGTATATGTTTCTTTTACCAATAAATTACTGTATTCAAGGTGTAACAAAACTACTGGGGGTGCGTATTCGGTACGGTGTTTTGATTAGGAAAAAAATCATTTGTTTTGGCCCGAATAATTGTTGGCTTTTGTATGGAAGGTTGACCGACTTCGACGACCTGTCCCATAGAAAAAGATTTTTTGCTTTCGCGTCGCAAAAAACTACTTTTTCCTAATCAGAACACTATACCAAATATGCCCTTAAACGGATCCCCACTATTTTGGTTACACCTTGTATACTGTAGTTGCAATCTGTTGTAAAACGGCAACTGACGTCATGAATACGCAAAAATACAATTTTATTTAACTGTACCATGTCTCTGTTATAAATTTTGTTCGTGTTTTTATTCTTCTAATGTTCCAGATTCATTAGTTTATGAACTTGATAAAAGATGGTAAAAATGTTGACAATAGGAATAAAAGGCACGGAATTATAACATGGTACTGTCACAGTGAACTGTTTTGTCGATTGAAATTAAATTATTTTTTTAATTAGCATAGCTAAGTAGATTAGTAAATTTTGCATATGCCGCTCGTATCCAATAAAACATTGTAAAAAGACCATTCATCCATATTATCTATGTGTTAAACTGCGCGATGTATGCATGTATGTACAGTCAATATCATTTTAGTCATTATATAAATTTGACACTTTAATTATATAAACCTAAAAATAAACATTCGAAAACTATATTAGACTTTATCTTAAGTTAAATTAGAAGTGGGGTACAGGTGTAGTGAACAATTCTTTGCCATCGTATATTCTCGGAAACGTTCGTATTTGTCATGCTACATCACTTACATCAGTCAACCTCAGTACTTTTTGTACACAGGACAGACTGAAATTGAAATAGCATAAACACGTTCGTGCGTTTCCGTAAAAATACGATGGTAAAGGATTATTCACTACATTTGTAGAGTTAGACCAAGCTGGCAAGGAAGTTGGCAACGATTATTATAGCCCAGACTGCAAGTGTTATTTTAAACGTCAAACTTCTATGAAATTTAGACGTTAAATAGCTTAGAGCATTTAATAACCGGAGTCGCCTTTAAGAGCTTACCCCTCTGCCGAAAACGTTGCACAATTGTGCAAACTTTTGTATGGACTGACGTTTATCTGACATGGCTATTTGTACGTTACGTACAAACCACGCACAAATAGCCATACAGTTGACGTGCCCCTCCCCCGCAAAAATCGGCAGACAGTTTTGTACAGAAAATTTGCAGTTACTAAATACTCAAAACTTAAATAGCATTTGCACCGGCTATCAAAATGCTGCAAACTTATCTTGGTCTAACTGTACCCATATATTAAACCAACAAAGTACAAATAATGGACTATTATTGATGTTGACTGTACTCAATCTTGTACATACCTGGCATGTTGTGGAGCATGTAACACGGGGCATGGTCGTGGCATGCTGTAGCTTCACTAATTGGTGGTCGGGTCCAAAAATACAGGAACAGGAGGCAGGTACCCAGGAGAAATGTAGCGGTATAGATAGGCTGGGGTTGTGTACGTCGCAGGTTGTAACTTTTATTATGTCCAAATGGTTATGGAACGCGTATAAAATATACTTATATTGATTTTTTGGATACTAAACAGACAGACGAACAGATAAGGACGTAGGTTTCTTGAATTGAAGAGGTAAAGATTACTTATATAAAGAAATTATGATAATAATAACAGTTTATCTGCTTTTCCTGAATGTTAATTGGTAGAGAACGCGCTCATGGCATTAATGCTTCCTTTTGTACATTAAATAAAGTAAAAATTCCTTTTTTTTTCTTAGAGCAACGTAATTAAGAATTCAGAGGCAACTTTAATTTAGATGATCTTGTTTGCCTAATGCCATGATATTGTTTTATATTCTGATAGTCTCATTTTGCCTAGTATTCTTCCACGATACGCGTTCCAAACCACATTCCCCAGGCTCTATGTGTGTGCCGTCCACCGCCGCCCACACTAAACCGGCCCTTGTCTGCAGACGCTCATACAGACCTTCGCCAAGCAGCTGGACGACCACGAGGCCAAATATGGCAGGCCCATCCCCGACCGCACTATCTATCTAGACGCCCCGTGGCCCAAGAACGTCCTACAACATGTCCTAACGGCCTACCACCAGAGAAACTCCTTCATGGGCTCCCTTAGCCGCTCCAGAACAAGTCTTAACTTGATCGCTAACACTCCAGACACTCGACGTAGGAGCATTAGCCCTCTCAATCACAGAGCTACTAAATCCGCTGCGACCAGCGCTAATAACACAACCAAACGCGGCAAGCTCTCTAAGGAACAGAGGTACGGATCCACCTCCAATCTGAAACTAGTCTCAGAGAAAATATCAGGCTTCTCTGTATTCTCTGGCGCGGACGAGAGAAGAGACCCTATAATGGCATACGGAAACGACTTCGAACCAAAACAAGGCAGCATCGCCGAGGAATCTAGAAAAATTGAACGCTCGAAACCGGCTGTTAATAAACCTGTTATAAGAGCAAAGAGCCCAGTCAACTTTAATAAGAAACTTAACAGACAGAGCAGGTCCGAACAACTCTTCAGACAGACTGAGGAAACCGGCATGAAACGCAGCATATCTCAGCAGAGTTTGAAACAAGACAGAGCGCTGGAAGCCGTCATGATAGACTTACCGTCCATAGACAGCAAATATGATACAGTCAAAAGCACCAGCACGGTAGCTACCTGCTCTTCGCAGGAAGGTAGCGAATTGGACTACGACGGAGTGTTAACTAAACATTTCAGCAGATGGGGCCCCGTGCGAGGCTCGAATACTTACAGCGATTCGGCCAGCGTGCCCGTCAGTCAGCTGTCCACGGTCAATCTGAAGACGTTGAAGAATGAGGGACCTTCGGATACTACGGCGTAGACTACTTTAAATCAAAGGATCTAGTGATATTATAGAGTTATTTTTGTGAGCTAGTGGCCTTTCTCTGTCTGGTAGGTGCGGAATCGATGCAATATGAATATAGGGTGAAAATACCACTTTAAAAAACATTTCATCCATATAAGTATGATGGTGTTGCCTATTATTTTATAGGAGCGTTCCACGGGCTGTCCCATACAAACGCATTTTATTTCCTGTGTTGCGACTTTTTTTTCGGCATTTAAAGCAGGCGATTATTTTTCTGTGTACATTTTTGACCATTTGTCATAAAAAAGGAAACTCTCATATCTGCAAATCTTCAGAAAATCGCGTTTGTACGGGACAAACGGTAGACAATTTCATGGAATGCTCCTATATCAGGCTTAAACGTCTTACACGGGCTATACTTAGTATTTTCTATATAAGCTGTATAAACGCCCGCCATTTTAGACGCTGTGAAAGTTTTTAAAGCGGTTTGTGCTAGTTCCTGAGACTAGGTCTTGAGTAGGCAATTTTTATTAACCAATAATAAGGCTAAGTCTAGTGATCAAAATTTAAAATCTTGCCAGGCTTGAGTAGCATGCTTACAAGTGCCTTATGTACATTCCTATTTTGGGTAGAAAAAGTTTCTTGTGAGAAAATATAAGATAATTTGGGTGATAAATAGTGCTGTTTTTGCTAAATTAGTGTATTATTAGTACGTAGTTTAAAAACATTGTCGTGAAATATAATCCAGCGTTGCTTTACAAAACGAAACTTACTTTTTCGCGATTTCGGAGTTGGTCCCACAGTAAAAGTTGCTCAGTATAATCCCGAAACCTCCCTGGCAACGGGAATATACTTATTTTTTTACACATCCTTTATAAGAAGGACTATATAATTTCGCACTTTGTTTAACGTTTTATTTGCAACGCTAGATTTCTTTCATGTTAACTTATGTATACTTATTTAAGTTTATGTTAACTTAATTTATAAAAGTATAGTCAGCTAAAGCCATTTTAGGTAGTATTAACACGATCTTCCTTCACCTTGCCAAATTAAAATTGTATAAACGCTTTGCTTCCCTGACGTGTTCTTAACAAAATGCAATTTAATTAATGTATAATTATTTTAAATTAATCAGTAGCAATAAATAAACTATAAAGAATAATGTAATTCCTTTATGTGCGGTATCTTTAGGCGTTATACATTAATATTGCCCGCCTTTCAGATGCCAATTTGGACAGTCATTATAATATAATAAATTCTAACCAAACATACATCAAATTTTGACAAAGTTGACTTACCGATTCAGTTAATTTAGTTTAATATTGTTAAACATATTTTTTAACTTCACCACTGTATGAAAGAGCGAATACCTCCTAACACAAGTGTCAAACTTAAAAGGAGGATTCGACACTTAGGAAAAACCTTATGCAAAATAAGCGATTTTTTTTTTTTGAGTTACCACAAAAATTTGTGCGCCTTACAGCGCCGTTTACTTCAACTTGTGAAACTCGGGAGCAGGATTCTTGTTCAACTTTACAACTCTTATACAACTAACCAATCTTTGCATCTAAGGGGCTATTCATAAATTACGTCATTTCAAATTAGGGGGGGGGGGGTCTGGACATCGGATGATGGTAGCATGACTTTGGATGATTTTAGGGGGGTCAAAAACCGTCAAAAATCGATGACGTAATTTATGGACGTGGTATTCCACCTGTCCTATTTCTTTGTCCAATGTCACTGCGTCTCACTCTTTCGTTAAAGCAAAATGTGAGACGCAATACACATTGAACAAAGAAATTGTATAGGTGGAATACCCACCCTATCATTTTCTTCTAACCGGCTGGCAACAAGACATGTATAAAATAGAAAATACATCTAGAAATGTACAAGTCGGTAATACTCTAAGAGGGTTTTAGATTCAAGAACTGCTTTAGCCCCCCCCCCCCCTCCCCCCACATCTAGCGTCTTTCGAGCATCGGCGTCTACAACTCCATGGCCGCTGCTCGACGCAACTGCGCAGCGACGTCATTTTCCATAGCGCTGACCAGACGCCGACCGCGCCGACGCTCGAAAGACGCTAGATGTGGCGGGGGCCTTAGTATTATCATTGTCACGGTCGATATTTTGAGGGCTTCAATATAAGGTAGTCTAGTTCACTGTAGGTAAAAAAATTGATAAATACCCTTTGTACAGTCAAAAGCATTTAATTTCCGACTCAGTTCGTACCTTGCCACAGTGACAATTAATACGAAAATCGCTAGGCACCACATATATAGGCACTATAGGCTACTTTCCTACTAGTCAAATCAGCTTCTTTTTTAGAACTGTCAAAACGATTTGCTAATATGGATTTTTTATGAAAACGAGTATAGTGACGTCACGGTTATATTTCAATCCGATTTATTAAATAGTAATTGTGTTTAAAAATAACTGCTATCTATGTTATTCTAATAATTATCTGGTGCTTTATTTCGTGCACGGTGTACAATAATTTATTTTAAGTCTATAGAGGAAACTTCCCTATTGTCACTGTGAAAAGTATGAAAAGGGTCAGAAATTATATTCCTTGGCCGTTGTAAAAAGGGCCCAAAAGAATAACACTCTAATGACTGTACAATAATGTATAATTTCGTTAGAGGTATAACTGTTCTAAAAGCTTGACAATATTTAATATCAGCCAGACGTCGTGTTTTGCAGAAAAATCTTAATACCGCGATGTAGGAAATTTGACACATGGTATAACGACATCTAGCGGGTAATTTGGAAACAAAATTAACTTCTTGCAAAACAATCCTAACAAATATAAACAGAAGTTGGACAGCCGTATATACTATATATGTATAGTTCGTTTTTTAAGCGATCTTGACATGTCTTTTAATTGAAAAACGCTTTTTAAAAATCAGTAACTATTAGTTATGAAAGCAGAAGAATATAAATGATCGTATTAGATTCATAATTGTTACATACTTGTTGTGACTTATTTTTAAACCGTGTTTTTCAATTAAAAGACACATCAAGATTGTTTTACCTTTTCTCTAATGCTAAAAAAATTAACCATAGTATTCTAGCTATTTTATCCTCGTGCCGCCCACCATACAAAATTATAGCCAAGGAAATTAGAATCTTGTTGTATTTTCAATTGGGTTCATTTTCATTTGTTCGAAAATTTTACAAGACAAATGAAATGCTACCTACTTTCTTTTTAATTAAGGTTGACATTCCATCGAAACTGAGTGTATATCCTAATGTACATTGGGCGGCACGAGGTTATTTAGACTGTGTAGTATTAAATTATTCGATGTGCCTGAATCCAAAGCCTTGTTCGTTGTTTACCAGTTTTATTAAGACGTTGGAGATATTTTAAATTATATAAAGTAGTTTATAGTAAATTATTTAAACCGAGGTGTTATATATGTCGGCGGCCGATCGTAATATCAGGCATATCGTGAAATTCCTAGGCATAGCGTGAAACGTGAAAATCTTTGACCCGTCCTCGTGAGTCGACGGGGCTCCTATTTCTGGGCAGTTTGCCCTTCGGGCATATGAAGCAACCTAACGAACCTATCCTACCTATATATTGGTTTATTGTGACTATCGTCAAAACATTACACAGGAACATTACGATCTGCCTGATCTTACGATCGGCCGCCGACATATAGATAGCATTAGAACGCGCATTTCAAATATGTTACCTAATACATTCCATTTGTAACTAATAATTTAAGGTAGTTATTATATTAAATATACAGCAATATAAATTTGTTAAGTGGAGATCTTCCATTTTTACAGTATTTTATAATTTTTCGTACTGCTATATTAAGAAAAACATTGACATACTACTGAACGATTTGGCATTATTTCTCAAATTGTAATAATATTAGTCAGTCTGGGTGCTATACGATTGATTACATACATATTTCGAAATTGTTTTAAACATACATTTATTAACTACATTTTTACCTTAGAATGTGTACGTGACTCGGATTATGGGTCTTATTTTTACGACGGTCAAGTCTAATTTCGACAAAATCCAGCCATTTTTTGTAAGATTTTCTGTAAGATGAAAAATCTTTGATCAATACTGTGACAATATTTAGCTGACAAACTGGTCCGCTAGACTGTATTAAAAATACTGTTTTTATTTAGATTAATAACTTAAGTTTTAGAAGGTATTTGCTGTATAGCCTATACGCGATGGCTAAAAAACAACTACTTTCCCATTGCCAGGGAGGTTTTAGGATTATACTGAGCAAGTTTTACTATAGGACCAACCCCGAAATCCCGAAAATAAAATTTACCCTCAATACCCTCCCATAGAAAATGGACCAGCCAAAATGTATGAAACCGCCAAATTTTTTTTTCGCGATTTCGGTGTTGTTCCCATAGTAAAAGTTGCTCAGTATAATCCCAAAACCTCCCTGGGGAACGGGAATGCAGTTATTTTTTAGCCATCCTGTATGTATTGTAGCAACAAAATAGACCGAAAATGTTGCTGTACCTAATTCGATGATATTTGAACTGTTAACTTATTACCAATTGTATGTATAATTTTGCATTTTAAGAGTTTAATACTTTAAAAGTTAAGGCTTGTCTCTAACCGGACTTTACAATTGTATGTAAATAAACGCATTTCTTAACTATTTTGCTGTTTATTACGCTTTGGTCGGTGGTGGAGCCCTTACTGCTTTTTCCGAGTTTATAACATTAAGGTTTTTCAGTATTATCAACCAGCCCCATACGTCAAACTTTGCCAAGCAAAATTAAATTTTATTTTGTCAACACAAAGTTCAAATTAGAATGGAACCGGAGACCTTTTTATAGGTTTCTGGGCGGCTAGAGGTTATAAATTGTAATTTTTACGCCAAGCAACTAGGGTGATTCCTATAGCTATTGGCCACTACATAGTAATTGGCCATTGTTAACAATAAGGTTTCAAATGTTTAAATTTTTCTTTGTGATTTGTTAGGACAGGCCAATGACTATAGCAGTCACCTTCCGCCAATCGATACGGGAAGCTAAAAGTAGTGTGATCAATATGTAAACATACATTTTTTTCGCGATTTTGGGGTTAGTCCAATAGTAAAAGTTGCTCAGTATAATCCCAAAACCTCCATAGAAACGGGAATGCACTTGTTTTTTAGCCAACCTGTATGTTTTGTAGCAACAAAATAGACCGAAAATGTTGCTTTACAGCACGATAACTGGTTGGTCAAGCGCTGATTCACAATCCATTTAACAAAAATGATTGCAATATTTGGCTTTAGTTTATTTTGGTTTTAGAATTCCTGTGCACATGCACAAACTACGGGGGGGAAAATATTAATCCTTATGTATTTCTTAATAATCCGCTTGGTAATTAAATACAAGCAGTAATTACAGTTCAATTATTCATATTTTGGACTTCAAAGTGACACGCTTAGCATAACAAGAGGGTATAGGCTTCAATTTGGCTTGACTAAAAAAAAACTTAAGTACTAATATTAGATTTTATGGATATTTTGCACGACAGACGAGTGTAAGACCTAATGTTTCTTGGAGAAATGTTATCATTAACATTAACTGTATCGACTAAAAGAATAAAATTGCGAGTTTTTTTTTTGGATTGTTTAGTCGGTTTGAGTCCCAGGCGAGGCAAGCGTGTGTTAGAAAAATCGCTGAATACAATTTTGTTTCGTTTTAAAAATAAAGGAATGTCTCCTTTAAGTATAATGAGCCAGCTTAAGGATTTAAGGTAGTTTCCCTCCAGGGCCCGACTTATCTTTCCACACTGTATAACGCAAAATGACCACTTTTTATACTCGTATCACTAGGGTAGGTTAGGTTCGTTAGTTATCTTCAAATGGCCGAAGGCCAAACAGCACAGAATATTCAATACGATGAAGAAATCCCAAATTAGCATACGGTTATTATACGATAAACGCGGCAAAAACTGGCAGTACTTAAAAATGTCAATAGGTACTTAAATTATTTCCGGGTTATTTTGTCATTCGATTGTCATGTCATTTGTTGGCAATGTTTGGTGATCCTTTTTTTTCACAGCCTCTGTCAAATGAATATGTCCATAGTTCGTTTTTTAGCATTAGAAAAATACTACGCGACCTTGAAGTTTCTTTTAATTGAAAAACGCTTTACAAAATTCAGTAGGTTACTATTACCAGAGATATATATAACTCCGTATAAGATAAATAAAGTCTAAGAAAAAAACGTGCCTCGGACGGCCAAGAAAAAGTCATTCTCGAATAGATGGCGCCATTACCTTTGGCCTATTCTCGGCTAGATGGCGTTACGACACCGTTTGGTATTTAACAATTTTAACACATATCAGTGAAAGAACATGGGTCAATATGGAAAAATAAAAATTAAGAATCATTTATCCGTAAACATATTTTGATTATAAATATTTTATACATTTTCAATTTTATTTTAAGTTTTAATCGTGTGTCGATAGATGGCAGTAAATGTACCGTGACTACAAAATTGACAATGACAGGACCCCTCTATACTATCTATACTTTTTGCTATTACTTATGAAAGCAAAAGAATGTAAACAATCGTATGATTCATAATTAGTTACATATTTGCCGTGACTTATTTTTTAAAAGTGTTTTTCAATAAAAAGACACGTCAAGATTATTTATCTTTTTTCAAATGCTAAAAAAACTAACTATAATCGATGTTTTTGGTAATGAACAAGTAAAAGTATCTTCGTGGTATCTTCTGCCTAAGTTAAGTATGATATCCTAAACCTAACCTGAAGAACCTAAGTTCTATTTAACGCCAATTGAGTAGGGGAAGGCGGGGTAATTACGAACACCTAAGGGAGTTTTGAAATAAATCAAAAGATAGTATTTGTATGTTAACTTTAATAGCTTCTTCGGAAAGGTAAATTGTCGTACTTTAAAACTACTACAATCATAAATATTAAAAATAGAATCTTGAGCGTTGCGAGGGTTTCAAGGCACGAGGGTTAAACAAATTTTGCCACCGAGTACAAACACAAAATTTTTCACCACACAACACAAGGAAAATATTAACTGTATAAAATATCAAAGCAAATCAATTCAAAATGAATGTTTTTATATATTTATCATTCAAATGATGATTGATGACTTAAAAGTCAATTCTACCAGCCAACATAAGGAACCAATACACAAAAAAATACATTTGATTACTTTGTCTCACATGTGGATAAAATGCAACTTTCTTATCAGTTTAAGAACAATCAAGATTTTACCAGTTGGTGTGGTGAAAATTAAATGGAACTACCAAGGGTCCAGCATGTATTTAAACCAATAAGATTCTAGCATCACCCCGGCTAACGGCATGCGGCATGAGCTTACTGCGCAACGTACCGTCACCATCAGATATACCGGAGCGGCCGAGGTGCTCAAAAATATCTGAACACTAGCGCATCGACAATAAAGGCGTGTTCACATATTAGTGAGCACCTTGGCCGCTCCGATATATCTGACGGCGACTGTACCTAACTGGATTATACGCATACACGGTATGTTGATTCCTTTTACTAATCATTTATATATCCAGCATGGTTTGAGTGGTTTTCGTATTCAAGGTTTTTGGTATGGATTTTTGAATTTTGTATATAGTAATTTCTGAGTTTATTTTGTAATTCAAATAGATTATATGAAAACTCAAGCCCCTCTTAAATGTAGTGGTGAACTTTAGTTATATTTAAATTGTGTTTTTAACGTTTGCAGTGTAATTATGTAGTTAGCAAGGAAGTTTCATTGATGATCACTTATTATTTAATAGAATAGGTTAGATGGGGTAAAATAAACATTGAGGCAAGAGAAACATTAAGGAATACTCATACTGTTTCCGTTACCCTACAAAACCTTATTAAGCTTAGAAACAAATTAAAACGGGTCTACCGCGATGTAATTTCATTGTTTTTACCTTAAATTCGGACGTTTCGGCGTTTTAGTGGCGTTTTATTTATATCTCCGTTGACATTTACTGGGACGTCAGGGCTATAACCGCGAAAATCGAAGTTCGCAAATTGCGGGCATTTTTCTCTGTCACTCTAATTACGCCTTCATTGGAGTAAAAGGGAAAGATCCCCGCAATTTGCGAAATTCTGTTTTCGTGGTAGCCACTCAGTCTTCCCTTGACCACCGCTGGTGCAACTCAGCTGAAACGTCGGAATTTAAGGTAAAAACAATCAAATTGTAGACCTTTTGTGTAATTAAATGTGTAAACAAAACGCGAGTTTAAAGTGTTATAAATTAATGATATTCACGATAATCATGAATATTAAACATAGGCCAATGTCAAGTTTCTTATGAGTTTTTAGAAACAGCAATATTAAAGAGGGGCTTGAAGTTTTACATCGCGTTAGATTGCGCCAAATATTATATTAAAAAAAAGTATAACACATTAAGGCATATTTATTTTTCTCAAATCCCAACAGGCGTTGGAAGATGAGTTTGCAGCCCAATTGGAAGAGCAGGAGCGGCAGACGGCAAACGCGCGCCTCCCGCCGCCGCCGCCGAGCATGCCACAGCACAGCTCCGCGCTTCACTCGTCGCGGACCAGCCTGGCTTCCAGCCATTACGACTGACGAAAGGGCCAATGGAAACCACCAAAATAAATTAATATTCTAAGCCACTTGCACCATCCCACTAACCCGGGATTAACCGGTTAGAGCGTTAACCCTGTGTCAAATTGTACTACCAGTACAATTGACGCATGCCGCATCACAGCTCCGCGCTTCACTCGTCGCGGACCAGCCTGGCTTCCAGCCATTACGACTGACGAAAGTATCGCTGTCACGAATGGAAACCACCAAAATAAATTTATTCTATGTGAATATAGCAAACCTACACGCTTATTCGATGAAACGGATGAGACTTGTGGTTTGCACATGCCTTTCGAATAATAAGGCCTATAAAAAGCCTATAAAAGCGAATAGAGTTAGACCAAGATAATCAATCAAATGTTTATTTCAGACAAAAATACCCAACGTCTTTAAGTCTGCAACGATTTTGATAGCACACGCGCAGTGCAAGTGTTATTTATACGTCATAATTTCATAGAAGTTTGACTTGAAAATAACACCTGCACTGCTCGTGCTATCAAAATCGTTGCAGATTTGTCCTAGTCTGACTCTAATATCATGTTTGTCATATAGTTGCACTACACCAGGCATTATTTTTTTCAAGGACCTCATATTTAAAGTGGACGCTTAGTTAGACCATTTCCTAGAATCTTATTTGAATTTAAGGCCCTTGTTTTCTTTTTTATTGCAAAAAATTTGCCTGAGTTTGAACAGTTCAGCTCTGTTAAGGTTTTTAGGCCTTATTATTTCTATCTAGGGGATTTTTTCTTTAGGTTGAATATCTTGAACAGCCGGCCTAGCCAAGGTTACAATCGCTATCGCTTCGACAACGAAAACCATTATGTCTCTCTATCACACTTCCATATTAGTGCGACAGTGACAGTTGCGTTTCGATCGCTACGGAGCGTAAGCGATCGGCATCTTGGCTACGCGGCCTGTCCAGAAAGTAGGTGCGAGTTCCGCTTAAAATGTAAACGATAATTATAAAGCCTGAATATTTGAGTGAAAATACAAAAAATATTTAGCTATCGGGTCTAAAAATCTATTGGAATTGAGTAGCTTAGCTTCAAACTCGGGTAAGTCCGTCTATGCGATTTTGGTATTAAGAAAAGGTAATAGGGTAGATATTTGCTGAGAGGGTCGAATGGATTTACCCGAGTTTGAAAGTAAGCGACACAATTTATGGATAGTAACAGAGAAAAAATTCTAGCTAAAAAGGTGCGTCAAAGGTAAGTAGGTGTTGCTCAAGTTAAGTTAGGCTTAGATCAGCCATGTTCCTTTGGCGCTTCGTCAAAAAACTAGCTAACAACGGAACTTTAGATATAAAAATAAATGAGTGTACCTAAACGAATCTCGGAAATTATGAAATCTGTGCTTAAATGTTAAGGGTTTGCGGCTAAATATCAAATGAATGTGAATAAGATTACAAAGATGTAGGTAAATAGCCGGGTCCACGCAGAGAGAGCAAACGCGCGAGGCAATTTCGGCCGAGGAGGCGCGCGCGAGGCACGTCTACACTGGCCGTTTTGTGCGCGAGGAAATTGCCTCGCGCGTATGCTCGCTCTGTGCGGACCCGGCTAATAAAATAAATTACTATAAGTGCCGCCCAAATTGATTTAATTGTTTTAAAGTAAGGGGTATATGCAAACTATTCTATTACGTATGAGAAATTGCAACTATAGTGGAGCTACTTTACTCTCACTCCCACGCTTCTAGGAGCTTATTTTAATAGCGAAATAGAAGAATATAGTCGTAATTCGGTTTCACTTTTTAATATTATGGCATTATGAAACTAGGTTTCTATAATAGGCGTTAATACTCTTAGTACCTACGTTTTTTAAAAGCAATAAATTAAAAGACAACTTCACGTGACCTAGGAAATGCTTAGTATTATTACATTATTGCACGTTTTATACTAAAGAAGGTTTGCGACCAAAAATAGGAGCAAAGGTAGCATTTTTGGAGTATATTTAAATCAAGTGCCAAATAAATTGAAAATTTATAAAACTTACCAGTAAATATCTACTTAATTGGTTTGATAGGGGTCTTTTTAGGGGCATAGGCGCAAATTTGGGCCATGAGGCAGGATTGTGTCTCGTAGGAGTCGTAGGTGTAAAGAGTAGGTTATGGCGTTAAAGGAACGCTTTAAAGTGGATTTTGCAATAAAGTACCTATTCGGTAAAGAAATGGAATTGATTGTGTGTTAATCAAAGGTGCTTATTGTGGATGTGAAGCGATTTAGGTGTGCTTATTTTAGCTCTCGGCAGTTAGCCGACTCTGACTCTTAAGCCGTTAAAATCAATTTGACAACCGACTTTTTGTTCTACGTAGTGGGAAAATAATTGTGATGATAGGAGAAATGTCCAATCATATCGTAAAAGTTTTAAGACTGGTCAATTTTTGATTAATATCTTAAGAGTTTGGTACAAACAGCAACAGTTAACTGTCCATCGGTGGACCTTATTACAAAAGGCATAAGGTCTACCGACAGTTAACAGTGTGGGCGATGGTACTCGTATTTATGAAAAACTCTGAAAAGTATAATAAGTAATAGAGTCAAATTAAAGGGGCCTAAATTAATTACGCTGTATAAAGCAATTCCATAGAATTAAGTAACCGAAGCGAAGTTGTGTCCTTACTAAACGAACGATGGTATTAGGTAGGTTTTTAGAAAAAATAAATAGAAGATTAACTTACAATGTGTATAGCGTTCAGGTAAACCTTGATGCGTACAAACAATTCGTAACTAGGCGAGTCCGCACAGAATGAGCTGTCTCGCGATGATATTGCCGCGCGAAGTAACTCGCATCTGTAGACATGCCTCGGGCGAGGCGCGTCTCCACCAACCGAGCTGTTTCGCGCGGCAATTTCCTCACAAGTCGGCTCGTTATGTGTGGATTCGCCTATTTAAATTTTTTAGATAACTAAAGGCTACGTGTTTTTAACAAAAATTTACTTAATGCTTGTTTTTTAAATTATTTTTTATGGAATTTAGTCAAATCGTGGTAGATAGATAATTCCTTGAATAAAATGTATGCCTTACTAGGTAGCATTTAGAGTAGACGTACAGTGAAACAAGGTACAGACTACAAGATCGGTAAAGATTAAGCGGTATTTATGGAAAGTGTGCCCTTTGGAATTATTTTCCGTTGTCATAGAAAATATGTATTTACGTAGACTCACTTGCACCCTGTACCTACAATAAAGAAATACATATTTATTTAGATGTTATTTGTAAGATTTTAACCTTCTGTACTAGTAGCATCATCGAGTTTGGACAAAGTACCTACTCATTTCATTTGCAACTTATAAAATACCAGCGATCATGCTAGCTAGTCAGAGCCCTGCTTTATAAACCCTGGAATACAAACGGATGTCTCATTAAAACCTGGAGTTGAAAAGCATAATCGAAATGCAATTGTAGGAATGATACTTAATCAGCCGGTTCCAGCAGCGAGCATACGCCCGAGACAAAACGGCCAGTGTAGACGTGCCTCGCGCGCGCCGCCTCGGCCGAGGCAAGTCTACACTGGCCATTTTGTGCGCGAGGAAATTGCCTCGCGCGTATACTCGCTCTGTGTGGACCTGGCTATCCATATATGTTTAAATGGCTGCGACAGATAAATTTAAATGTTTTGTAATAGGATTTATCATAATGTATATATTGTGTACAGTATAAACTTAGTCAGTTAAGCTCGACTGACTTATAGATAATAAGAAAAATATTTTTTAGATGTACAGTATTTGTGTATTTTTTAAAGCACATGTGCCTACTTAATTTATGGAGTTTTAATTTTTCTTTTTTCGTCTGCCATAAACTCTTATCTGAACTGGAAACCAAAGACAACAGTTTATTTCCTTTTAAAAAAGCGCTAGTCTTTTTTTTAATTTGAAACCGTTAAAATCAAAACTAAAGTTTAAAACATCAATTATCCACTGTCAGTATGTTTATATTTTTATCAGGTTGAATGATGAGTTTTGAAAAATTAATCTAGATTCCACATGTTTTGGTTACTTGCTTTTAACGCAGAGTGTAAGCCTTGGACCATGATATCAAGTGGCACCGAATGGGACATAAACTTGGTCAAGCAGATCTTGTCAGTACAAAAAGGCGGCAAATTTGAAAAATGTAGGCGCAAAGGGATATCGTCTCATTCAAAATTTGAATTTCGCGGCTTTTTCTACTGACAAGATTTGCTTGACCATCTATAAGTTATCTGTCAGTCTGTGTAATTAAGTCTGTATAAGAGATAGTTTAACGCCAAGCCATTGCATGTGCGTAAACGTGCACGCAAACATGCGCAAAAATTGCGGAGCCGTGCACGCACACTTCACGCAAGCGGTGTGCAAACTCAAAAAATATACAGTCTGACAAAAAAGAGTAGAAATTAAAAAGTGTCAATACTGTAGTGTCGTCCCGTTTTCTTATATAAATTGATTTGAAAGGGACGACACTACAGTGTTGCCACTTTTTAATTTCTACTCTTTTGTCAAACTATTATTACTATATATTACAACGTGCACGTGCATGCCTACGCACACGCTGTGCACAGGCCATTATCAATACCCGGTGGTGTTATAACAAAAAGGTATCTCTATTGCGAAAATAAAAATGTAATAATTTTGAGGCAACATTACAAAAAGGTATTCACCAGTTAACATCTTCAGCGGTATGACGGCCACGCTTTTATCGTAGCCAACTAGCCATCACCTTCTAACAGGTAGGTATAGATCATGTCAGTAGAAAAAGGCGGCAAATTAAAAAAATGTAGGCGCGAAGGGATATCGTCTCATAGAAAATTTGAATTTCGCGCCATTTTCTACTGACAAGATTTGCTTGACCATCTATATTTGATCTATATCAAGTGATGCACGCACGATAGACGACAAAAACGCAGCCATCATATTCCTACAGAGTTGCCAACTTAAAATACTGTGAAGTTATTGAAAATAATGTTGACGTATTAAAATAAAATAAGAATATGTACCTATACATTAAAACTACTTGTTATTTTAATTTGTAAATATTTTAACTTAAATTAAGTGCATTTTGAAGGATTACTTTATTAGAGATTACCACAGTATTGTCGAACATGTTATTTGTTAGTAATAACTCGAGGTAGCCATTTTTAATGTTAATTTTATTATTTTTTTGTCCATATAAAATGAAAAGTAAATTATTGTTACACCTTTCCAAGATATAAAGAACTTACTTTGTACTTGCTTGTTTTATTATAAATTATTAATCCCGCTAAAGACACCAGACACCAGTGATCTACAGCTTGGCAAAAAAGAGTAGAAATTAAAAAGTGGCAACACCGTAGTGCCGTCCCGTTTTCTTATACATATTGGTTTGAATTTGAAAGGGACGACACTACAGTGTTGCCACTTTTTAATTTCTACTCTTTTTTGCCAAGCTGTAGGATTATCAATTTATCACTACAATTCCTACTATTTTAATGGCACGGCACTTGCACGGCACCAATGATGGAGGATTTTTAAGAAATATAGTTTGTCAAAAGACTCATTTCAAACAGACAGAGAGAATCATACTATCTTAGTCTTATACTAGTACTAGCACCCAAAAGAAAAGGATGAGTATAGCTTTTTGTTGTTATATACTGACAAATTTGGTTTAATCAACTATATTTTACAGGATGTGTGGTATAGATATACGTCAACTAAAATCAAAACTGTCAAATTTGATCAAGTTTGACAGAAGAAAACCAAACCGTTGCAGTATCACATAAATCTAATAAGTATATTATTCAAGTACAAAATTAATCTTAATGTCTAGAACAGAAAACCTTGATAAATCGCATTGTTAATAACAACACAGCATCTTTACCTAAAATATGTAAGTACCTATTGTACCTAACCCTTAAGATACCTATAGCCGTATGGTTTGAAAATGTCGAGATCCACTTGAGAGATTACCTGCCGATGAATCTCAAGTGGTTTCCGACATTTTAAAATCATACGACTATAACACTTTGGCAGTGCGTGTGTGAAGTGATACTAGCTAGACCTATTTGCCGCACTAGCTACGGATGTCCGCCACTTAGAATGAGTTATCTTGGAAGTCCGTAGGCTTAGTACGAAAGCGCCGCGACAGTATGCCGTATGCGAGATAGACTACCCGTCCTTTTCTGATCATTTATTAGGGTTCCGTACCCAAAGGGTAAAACGGGACCCTATTACTAAGACTCCGTTGTCCGTCCGTCTGTCACCAGGCTGTATCTCGCGAACCGTGATAGCTAGACAGTTGAAATTTTCACAGATGATGTATTTCTGTTGCCGCTATAACAACAAATACTAAAAAGTACGGAACCCTCGGTGGGCGAGTCCGACTCGCACTTGTCCGGTTTTAAAAAAAAATCGACAGTCTCATCTCGCGTGCGAAATACTGTCGCAATGCTCTCGTGCTAAACCTAACTGGTGGTCGAACATATTAAAAGAAAAGCCTGTATAGGGCTTGGCAGTGGGTGACCCTATCGGTGTGCAGTTTTGAGCAGCGCTCGGAACCGGTTTTTTTGAAAAACCCGAAGTAGCCCAATTTTTTTAAATTATTGTATGCTCTTTACTTTTTTGTACGTAGGACTGTATCATGTATTTAGGTAACAACTTCGTATTATTAGTATTTATTAGATTGCCCCATTAAAAATTAAATAATAAACCAAAGAACGTAATAATACCGGTATTTTTTCCGGTTTCGAGCCTTGGTTTTGAGTAAAACAAGTAAATATTATCGGCACTGAGTTTATTGATCAACAGTTTGCTTGCTGCATCAAGGCGGTTTGTGAGCAAGGGCCTACCGGGAAACACGAAAATCGAAATTACGGTATCTTCCTCTTTATCGTTCGAATATGCAAGAGTGATAGGGAGGTTAGATAACGAAATTTCGATTTTCTTGTTTCACGGTAGACCCCAGATTGGGATGGATAGTGGTAGTGGCGCCCCCTACGCAGAGTGTTGCGTAATATTCCTTATTATATTATAATAATACCATATGTAAAAACCGAACAGATCAAATATGAGCCTCGACGTTGGCGGCGCGCCAGTGCACCGCAAGTGCTGCAACTGCCACATCGACGTCATTCAGCACATAGGTATTTATCTAACACCCCTTAAGATCGGTTTTCCTAGGATAGCGGCCGTCTCTATACTACATAAATAATACAGCTATAGTTCGTTTTTTTTAGCATTAGAAAGAATTCCGCAGAAGCAATTAGCGTGCAGTTTTTATCAGGCTCGTTAATTGTTAATAATTATTGAATTATCTAATGTAGCATGGTCAATACATATAAGTTACTTCAAATTGTTACCGCTAAAAGTGCCAGATTTAGAACCACAAGCGAACTTCTGCGAAGTTCTTTCTAATGCTAAAAAAACGGACTATAAATATGGATGTCGTAGTATTTGTATGGAGACGGCCGCTATATGACGGCACCGCTATCCTAGAAAACTAGAGCATTAGCCTCTGTCATGCGTGTCTGACTCCGCAATTTCATTGTGTAGCTACAAGTACATGCGGCCCACACCAATTTTGGTGTCTAGCATATACAGGGTGAAATTTAAATCACTGGCCATATTCATTCCCGGCACTAGGTTACACTTAAGGAATCTATTTAGCGAAAAAAAAGAGTACATTTTTTTAAAATTTTCATTTTGCAATTTTTAAATATTTTCCACGAGTCGTGGTCACCCTATTACCACAAATGTAAACAAACCTAATAGTAGGTTTTAACAACAACATCAGCAAAACCCTTATCTGACCTTCACTAAACCTTATAATCGTTGCA